>NC_134573.1:29710114-30960114 GCF_050947875.1 Dermacentor variabilis | reverse complement strand
CTGTCGGAATGCGGCTGCTTGAATCTGCGAAACAAACTCTTGACCTGGTAGGAGGCATCATCGTGTTTTATCAGCTGAGCAAAGGCCAAGAAGGAGCAACGAAGACTGACACGACGTCAAAGTGCGAGGGGCAGTGACACTTGCATATGCGGATGTTATGTATTGAAGTTTTCTGTCATCATTTTCTGAATGTCAGTAGCCATGGATTCTTTCTGCATTTCTCTTTCAGGCTTACTTCAACAGCTCTCTCTGCCATCGACATGGATCCTATGCCGCGGGAGCGTGCCTTTCGTTGTGGGTTGGTGCTAGACGACATCGTCGACCAGCACCGTAGAGACGGCACCGGCTGCCGAGGGAGCTGTCACTGAGCCTACGCGCCGCATTAGAACCGCACCTGCAACCATGAGCAGTGTCATCGCATACCATACCGACGAATGTACGGGTGCATGCCACCTTGCCATAACGCCTTTTGAACTATTGTTTATGAAGCTTTCTTTTTCCCCATTCGTATTTTGTATTTAGATTAGGACATTTAGTCGTTTCTTTAAATGGTGGTGGAGATGTTGTTGTTGCTGCAGGTGGGGTTACGTTATATAAGTGTATTATATATAGAAATAGGAAAGGAAAATATAGGAAGAATAAGAATGGGCTGGAGTGTGTTTGACAGGCATTCTCAGATCATGAACAGCAGGTTGCCATTATCCCTCAAGAGAAAGGTGTATAACAGCCGTGTCCTAGCAGTACTCACGTACGGGGCAGAAACCTAGTGGCTTACGAAAAGGGTTCTACTTAAATTGAGGACGACGCAACGAGCTATGGAAAGAAGGATGAAAGGTGTAACGTTAAGGGATAAGAAAACAGCAGATTGGGTGAGAGAACAAACGCCAGTAAAGGACATCTTAGTTGTAATCAAGAAAAACAAATGGGCATGGGCAGGACATGTAATGACGAGGGAAGATAACCGATGGTCATTAAGGATTACGGACTTGATTCCTAGGATAGGGAAGCGTAGCAGAGGGCGGCAGAAAGTTAGGTGGGCGGATGAGATTAAGAAGTTTGCAGGGACAACATGGCCACAATTAGTACACGACTGAGGTAATTGGAGAAGTATGGGAGAGGCCTTTGTCCTGCAGCGGGCGTAACTAGGATGATGATGATGATGATGATGATGATGATGACATATAGAAAGATGAACGGACCTGTTTCGTGGTCGCAACAGGATTAGCTTAGTTTTATTATTGTTAATTTAAATACGTACTCAGTTTCTCAGTGATGTCTGCTAGATAGTGCTTTATTACCACACGTAGCTATGTACCTGAATTCCGGAAATAAATATTCCGGTATCTTCAGTATGTAATTTAAATTCAGCTGTGTTACCGATAGCCGCAGTCTCATCATTGTAAAGCAGAAAGGAAAACTCTCAAAGACTGCTCCCCTGGTGGACAGCACATTTGACAGGTTTTTCACATGAGAGTTCTTTTGTAACCACTACAAACTGAGTTCTATGTCGTGTATGGGATGAGAAAAAGGAATGTGCTACGCGTCTAATCCCATAAAAGCTTACCTTTATTTACAATAACATGGTTGAACGCTCTGGTGATGTCCAGAAGTAAGCCTAATACCATTTTCTGACATTCTAAGTTCTCCAATACAAACACTTTCTGAGCACGAGCAAGTACTGCGGATTTATTTATGCCGAAGCCGTGTTGGGTGTAATGTTTGATTACGACGATCTGCGCAGGATGACAGATATTGTAAGATCATTTTTTTAGATGCAGTTAGAGAAATCTGGCACTATCATTATGAGCCTGTGGTGCTCACTTCCTTTTAGAGGGCCACTCTGAGGCGCCCGTCCCTGTACATCCTTTCAGACATCAGATGCAGCGCTATGGAAGCTGCGCAAGAAATTAGGTGACCGGAATTGTGCAATTCCCTGCGTTCCATTTATGCTTCGTTCCGCGCCAACGGCATTCACTCGTGCGATTGTGCACGGGAGGCTGCCGCGATGGGCTGCCAATAAAAAACCAGAAAAGAAACGCCATGAGAAAGCGGAATTAATCAGAGACAGCCCATTAGATAGCCGTATACCAAAGCTTGCTTCTAAGAATTACCACTTTCTTCATTCAATATTCAGCTTTTATAAAGAACAGTTTCGCACAATTGCGATCACGAACTTCGAACTACTGCTAAGAGCTGCGCAAAGAGTATCTCTGGCCTCCCCAGCGTTGCACCTGTTGTCTGAAACGGCGTCTAGGTTGAGCGTCTGCGTCCCTCGATCGGCGTGACCGCACGAACACGCTCGTACCGCGGCTCGGGCGTACGTCGTCGTCTTCCACAGCTGGCTCCGATGCCGCTCGTTATGCCAGCGCTAGCCTAATGCCTCTCCCTCTGCGAAGGCGCTGACGGCACTGGCGCACTGTGAGTCGGTGCTGTCATGTTGGTCTCAAATTATTTGCCACAGTATACCGCGAAACAAGAACAAGTATCGAGCTGGACTCAAATTTCGCATTAGGGAGTATCGTAATCGTCCGACATTATTTGCCACCTTTTCAATACTGTAGTTGTCAATCTATATATGCTTTATGTTCGTAAATCTGAAATATATACTTCCAATAAGACGTAAATATAGTAGGAGGTCCCATAGTCAAAAGGCTGCGTGCGGGATTTCTTGTTAATTCGTATATCAGAGAAAAATTACCTAGGCAATGAAGTGCACCAGGTTATTCAGAATTGCCGTCACGACACAATGTGGAGAACCTTTAGGTGAATACAATGCAGCAATGCAAACAGACATTTGTTTGGCAGTCTCAGTTTCACAGGCAACATTTCCTGATGATAAACTTTGAATTATGAAACGCGTTAGAAAGGTGCTCAAATGTCGACTACATGTTTTGAATGTTGTATTTGGATTATTGACGGGCACTTCACTTTACTGTGGAGAGATTCTCCATGCGTGGCGTTCTCGGACACTGCTGTTAGAAATACAGTGTACCGTGCTAGTCTCTGAAGCAATGTTAAAAGACAATCCAAAGTAATGAAAAAGTGATTGAATCTGTTTACCAATTCGCAACCCCGTAATTCTACGTCATTGCAAAATTTCATTCGTTTGTTGTGAAAACTCTCTTAGCATTGAATTCAGTCTTCCAAACGCTTTCAGAGCATGCTGCAATCGTATTAAACTGGTTCATTAGACATTCGTTCGTACATGTCGGTAGTCACTTTGTAACAGAGCTTCGAAATTCCTGAATGGGCTCCCGTATTTATGTTTATTTTTTTAGAATTCTTTATGTAAGTAGTCCACATTATCGGCGTATTTTAATTCGGGCAATTTCCTTGTAGCCCAAGTTTATTGGCGTCTTTTCAAGTGGGTCACTGTCTTTAAAGGAAATGAAGAGCGATAGGCCCCAAAGAATACGCTTAGAAATATTTGATATACAGTGTTAGTGTCACTTCCTTCCGACACAATTCCCAGGTAAGTACAGTGTTAATGTATAAACGTTATTAGTTTTTAACATAGCTGTTGAAGGGGAACTTCGAAAGGTTAATTGTGTAGATTGCGAGCTCGCGAGTACACGCAATATTGCTCCGCGACTGGCCGCTCGAAGCACCTTGCGTGTATTCGCGAGTTCCATTTATTCTTGCAAAAACACTTTTATGTTGTACGTATTCAGCACGAGAAAGCTGTATCGGTAGTTTTTCATGCTGCTCTATAATTTTCTCAGTCACAGCTTTCATTCAGTTTTAATAATGGAGAAGGTTAATAACTATTAAAGAATAATTTTATAAATAGGCGGATAACAACAAACAATCTGAATGTCTTCATGCGATGGCGGAGTACACTACCTTGGTTCCATCCAGCTACGTGGCATATGCATATATTTAAAGTTTGGCTCAAGTTTCGTGCAGCACCCTGTGTATGTAAAAGCGCGCCAAATATTGGAAACAGCACACAATCACAACTTCTCTAACCAGCTGTAGAATATTATGCGACTCCTGCATGGGACACGCTTTAAACTATAAACGGGCTTTGATGTCATTTCATTGTTACGTGCGGTAATACATTATTAGAGAATGCCATAATGTCACCGGCCACCAAGAACAGAGAATGAGAGCTTTCTCTGTAGACAGACATTTTATAGGCACACTCGCATTCAAGGAAAGAGATGCGGAATCTTTTAGAAAGCCTGGTTAGCTACATTGACCCTGGAGGTTACTGTTTCCAATTACGCGCCGATGACGTGTGCTCGTTCGCTGCCCTGTTGTCATGTTACGTCGGTCGAGCCCTGCACCTTATATTTGTTCTTGCGCCCGCCCAACTTCACACTAGTGTACTGTCACGAGCGGGTGCGGCGAGGTCGATTTTCCTGGTTAGTGTTAGAGTCACGCCTTATTTTGAAACATCCACAATGGTTTTTCTTTATGTCTATTTTGTGCCGTACAAGGAAAAGAGGACAAAGCGCGACGTATTTCTGGTGCTACAACCGTTTTCGGTACCGTCTTGTCTAGCGTTCACAATCTCAGCTATGACTAACGGACTGTGATTAGTCGGTTTGAATAACTGGCAGTCCTAATTCATGGCAACGTCGCGAGCAAATGTTATTTTTCAGCCGCTAGTAGCAATAAGTCGCACCAGTCGCAGGCACGTAGTAAGGTTTCTTTTTCGGAGGCGGGGGGCCCAACCCAGCTGCACTTTTCCATGCAAATAAGGCGGTGAGGGATACCTTTAGTAGTAGAAGTGTGAAGAACACCTCTGATTGGTCATGAAGAAGTAAACTCGCAAAACACAAATGAAATAAGGTGTATCTCACAGGTACGCCTGTGAGACACATTTCCCTTTTTCTTGGCAAACAAGGTACCACATCAAATGGACTCGCGCAGGAAAGAAGCGCAGGAAGAACACTGCCAAGAACAAGTAAACAAGGGAAAGTTTAAAATAATGATTTCTATAGTTGCATACAAATTAAAAAAAAATAAAACAGCAGTTGGGAACCACAACCAAGCCATGCGGATCACGCAGGGTTGTGTTACTCTACCATCCAATCACAGAAGCCAACAAAATCGTCGTCATGCGGCCTTTTTAAAATGGCGTGGTACTGGATAGCTGCGGAGCGTCTGCAGAGTCTTTTCAACGAGGGAACTAACGATGCGTGCAACAGACATGGACAATGTGTATAGAGTCTGAGAATTTCATTCTTCACAAGTCTTCCTTCCGTGGTTGCTTAGTGGCTATGGTGTTGGGCTACTAAGCACGAGGTCGTAGGATTGAATCCCGGCCATGGTGACCGCATTTTCGATGGGGGTTGAATGCAAAAACACCCATGTCCTTAGATTTGGGTGCACGGTAAAGAGCTCCAGGTAGTCCTAATTTGCGGAGTCCCCCACTACGGCGAGCTTCATCATTAGATCGTAGTTTTTGGCACGTAAAACTCCATAATTATTTACATAAACGTTCAAAAGTCTATTGTACACTTCACTTCACTGCTGAGCCCGTTTTGCTCATGTAACTTCACTGCCAACTGAAATGAAACTTGATAATAAATAGTTGCAGCGAAGCAAGCATTTTATTTCAGTTCAGTAAAGAGTTTGACTGTCGTCATTCGACTATAGTAGACGAGAGAAAACGTATAGAATTACGCGCTAATAACTTCATTTTTGTGGTTGCCGTCTTATCTAGTCATCAGGAAACATTTGAAGTATTATTTATTTGCAGCCTCGCCGAGCAACACTAGCTAGCGGTTATGAGGGCGTGGACCGTGCTTCACTGCATCCGACTATAGTACCGTTTTTTGAGTTACCTCTAGAAGAATTATAGATAAATATACATTTGCGGAAGAAGCGCAGGGGAGCTCTTTTGGATCCCTCGTTTACTGCTCTACGAAGTGCCAAAACCGACTCGTATTGTTATTCGGGAAGTTGCGTAACCATGCGTGGCCGCCAGTCCCCTACAACCGCATAGAGCGCAGGACGCTGCGGTTCCAGACGTACTGCGCCCACCGCGAAAGGTTACAAAACACCTACATAAGTACAGCAGGGAAGTGGCTACGTCAGGCGGCTCGACTGATGACTCTATAAGCGTGATTCAAAACAAACAGTATTGTTCTCCACTTGCGGCGGCGTTTTCTCCCCTTCCTTTTTGAATAAAATCATGTTTAACGATAAATATTTTTAAAAACAGTAGTTAAATTTGTTAATTTTAGCTTTTACTTCGTATTTCGCTGTTGCCTTGGGTCTCTCCCTTAGTATATCCTTTAATATCACAACTCCTTTGGACTCTTGTCTCCGTTTGCAAATTTTGCACGAAACGTGCTGTACAATTAGGGAAAACGAAGGCGAAGTAGCGGGTGACAGTCATATTTCTTATGGGTTTAAGAGTTATTGAAGGGATTCATGGTGGCCGCTCTTTAGCATTATTTTTTCTACCTTATATAACCCATATCGCGGGTATATGGGTCTGAGGATCTCCCAGCGTCGTGGTTAGCCGTCGCTCGAGGAAATAATCAAAGAAAATGAACTGTTAAACGCAACTGGAGTTTTCTCCGGCCGCTACTCGTTATTCGCGCATTTAGACCAGCTGACTACGAACGGAATCCCTTTCCAGGTCCCTGAATTAGCCTGAACAAAGACGGTTGATTTAACGAAGCAACAGCGATGCGCATGACCGTTCAACAGATGCTGACAACTTAACACATGTCGAGTTAAGCGCGCGGGCACCGAATCGATGAGCGAACTGGCCTTCACACTACAAAAGATGCCGATAACTACCGCCATCCAAAAGGAGTGAAAAAGGCAGCAAAATGTTGACCACCGAATAGCTGTCAAGTCTCAACATTGATTTGGCGTCCCTTAAGGAATGTGTGTGAGGCGGGGAAGGGGGGGGGGCGGCGCCCCCCTTCCGTCTGGGTACAAGCGTGATCAGACTTCTGAATTAAGCATTTTTCTTGTTTGGATGTCACGATGCTGATCACCAGCGCCTAAACTTCTGCGACAGTAGCGTTCTTGCCCTTATTTTCACATGATGTACAGCATACACAGAATGCACATTCAGCTTTTATTTCAAATAATTTCAATTAAAATCGGGTTTTCATTGCAAAACAATTCGAACATACATCATCTGTAAAATTGTTTGCAGTTATTATCCAAGCAATAAGTGAAACATTTAATTAAGGCTAGGGATCTATTGACTATAGCACACATCTTTGTAAAAATTAACAAAATAGTGTGCCTTGCAAAGATATAGCACTGAGAAGCATTAAGAACTTTTGTAAAGAAATGTAATCATAAATCGGCGGGAGTAAGCGCACATTTTTGTTGACCAAAACTATAGTAAAGGCAAACCATACGTTTGTTCTTTTTACGTGAAGGTTCTCTTGCTCTTAAAATATTCATAGAATGCGATACCCGTTTCTCACAACCTTCATAATTTTATGTACCCTTTGGCATACGCTCTTTTTTCCTTGATTTCTTGTTAACCTTTTGAGTTAAAGTACACTTGAAGGCATTTGAAGTTTTTCTGTCTCACTCCCATCTACAATGTTGTACAACCTTGACGGTGTGACAAATAAATACATGCATAAATCTGCATTGAATCCGAAGAAACTAATTGTAAACGAAATATACTTCTTATACCACTTGCGATTTATGCATGTAAGTCCTAGAATTGAATTGAAATCTGACGTGATTTCCGATATCAGCTCAAAAGTTTAGTGAAACGCCGTTTTGTGGCGCAAAAACGACAAAGGCTGTGCTGCGCCTAATAGAAGGTGTTATAAGTTTAAACTGCAAAATAACGCTTCGTAGAGAAGACGCCACCCACCCCACAAACGAAGCAAGCGCAAGCGCCTGCCCGGGCCACACGGCGCTGCGCGTCCCGCCGAAGCACCTCCAGCAGCCGCTCCCCGGGCCTCCGTGCTCGGTCGACCTCACTCCCGCCGCTCGAGTCCAATGGCCAGCCTCAGCGCCGAGCTAGTAAGTTGCGGTCCCGCCGCCCTGGATCTCGCTCAACCCAACGATCCCCCTCGGCAAGCCGGCCATGGTCATCCAGCCGAGGCCCCGGAGGTCCACTCGAGATGGTGGCCTGGCAACAGGGACGCCCAGCATCGCTACCATAGAGTTCACAAGTGAGGGAGATGTCAAAGGTTAATTCCGCCTCCAGAGCCCATATTTAGGTCCACCAAGCCCAAATCTCCGATCAGCAGTCCAAATAACTAAAGAACTAGTTATATCCAATCTCTTGAGGCTAAGGTAAACAGGGCCCTCGCCTTGTACACATCCATCTCGACATCCAAATCCGCGGCACAAACACGGGAATGCGCGCCTTAAACACGCGTCACGAACTTGGGAACACGACATCACAGCTACAAACTTCAAAGAAACGCAAGGAAGCCATATCCACTGCCTCGCTCTATACTGAAGCGGACATTGCCAACGCCGTTATGGCGGCCATCTCCGTCCTAGAAACTAAGCTGGAGGCGCGCTTTAACGCGATCAATCAACTCATCAGTACAATTCTTCAGCGTTCTTCATGGATACGATAAACACATACATTACATTCAAGAGCTCTGTGGAGGCAACCCATGCTAAGCACAGCCCACAGCTCGCCGCACTACAAAAAACAACGGGCATCAGCCAAAACTACATCCTAGAGGAAATCTGTAAGAAGCCAAATGCACCAATGCCCACCGGCCAGGAAGCCCCCAATTCAACAGCAGTGCAATATGGCTCCACGAACAACCCTGACAGTATGGTAGTGCAGCTGCAGGAGCTAGCGCATTAGGCGGGGGAAATTGCAGCTTCACATCCAACACAAGACAAACGAGACATCATACCTCTCCAAAAGACGAACGCGCCCGTAAAACTACCAGGTTACACACCATACAATCAGCTAGGACCGGCCGACAGGCCTCGTACCAACGCGGTCATCCTTGTAGACCGCAAACTTACAGCCACAGAACACTAAGTTGAGGGTACAGACATCCAACCCACAATTCTTGAAATACTGCCCAGGAGAAGGGGAGACATCCCGCTTTTCGTCCTCAGAATTTACAACTCACCACGAGATAAGGGCACTGACATTCCACTAGTCCTCCGCAAAGCGTGCCTGCTCGCGAAAGGAGCTCAACTACTGATTTTTGGTGACTTCAACGCCAAACATATAGAGGGATGTTACCCTAAATCCGACCCCAAGAGCACCCGGTTACGGGAGGGCACGCAAGATTTAGATCTTACCATCCTCAACGACCCACAACAAACCACACGGGTCGGTAACAGTGTGTGCAGAGGCAGCACGCCAGCGGGCACCCGCTGGGAGAACACAGGCGACGCGGTCGGCACAGTCGGCAGCGATGATTACATTTTGTCGCTGACATTTAAGACGGACGCCAGCAGGACGAAGACGACCACGGCCCGCATTACGAAGTGGAATAAACTCCGTCAGCTAGGCGAAGAAACAGTACCCGACTGCATATGGGATCGCAACAAATGGATCAGGGTGCTGAGCCGTGACAAGACTTTCACGACAGTTACTTCGTCTTGTAACCCGACCCCCCCCCCATGTTATGCCTTGAAGTTTGGGTTCCCTAATAAATAAATAAATAAGAAATGGTGGGGCCTCAGGATCAGCTATCGACCGGATTCCCATCTTCTGCACATGTGGGAAATGCGCGAAAACCTCACGCGCAAGCGGCAGCGCCAACCTCACAAGCTGCGACGGCGCATAGTGAAACTGGAAGGGGAGATAGAGGCTCGCACCTGTACATTGCGACGTTAGCAGTGGGTGGGGCCCGATCTACAACAGCCTCGGTGGCCAGCTGGGCTGCAAGAAGACGTGGCACCTTCTGCAATACCTACTGGATCCTGGCAACACCAAGTCGGCGGCAAGCAAGTAGCTGACGCTAGTAATACACCAATACCCTTGAACTCATGGGGAGCTGCTGGTGGAGCTCGCCTTCCGGTATATTAAGACATCGAGACAGAGCGACACACACATGCTGGAATGCGTTGGAGCTCCCAATGAACAGCTGGATGCTGATATTTTGGAGGGAGAGGTCTGCGCTGCGCTGCACAAGCTGCGCAAGACGTCAGCTCCGGGCCCCGACGGCGTTACGAAAAGGTGCTGCGTAACCTTGACCCGAAGTCGGCGGGAGCAATAACCGAATACGTGAACGAGTGCTGGCGCTCCGGCTGTTTATCTTAGTGGAAACGAGCACGGGTGGTGTTCATACCAAAACCAGGCTGAACTGAAAACTGAACCTAAAGAATCTTCGCCCCGTTTCACTTACCTCCTGTCTAGGCAAGCTGGCGGAGCTAGTAATACTCTGCCGCTTACAGATCGTTGCAGAGGAACACGATCTCCTACCAGCCACGATGCTCGGTTTTCGAGCATACTTGTCTGCCCTGGGACTCCTCCTTCAATTATACCACGACCTCTTACATCCAGACAGTGGTTCAAGCAGGAAAGGTCTACTAAGTCTGGATGTCCATAAAGCTTTTGACAATGTGCTCCATGCTGCCGCGCTTGAGAGCTTAGCCGATTTGCAACCCGACGAACCAGCCTACAACTCTATCTGGCCGTTCCTCCCAACCTCAGGTTGATCTCCCCGTCGGGGACCTGCGCTCATCTCTAATAGATCTGGGGGACAAAGGCACGCCGCAAGGCCTAGTCTTGTCACCATTCCTACTCAACGTAGCAATGCGCACCTTGCCCCCAAAACTGAATGAAGTCCCCGGAATCAGGCACACGCATTGTGCCGACGACATCACACTCTGGATGTGTGGAGGGTCGGACGGCACAGTTGAAGAAACACTCCAAAGTGCCACCGACATCGTCGTGCAACACGTGAACGCAGCGGGACTAGAGTATTCGGAGCACAAGTCGAAACTCCTTCTGATCCGGCCATCCGACCGACACAAGCAGAAGTCACCCGCAACTGCCTTCACGATAAGCGTAAACCGGCAGCCAGTCACCCACGTCGAGCACATGCGAGTACTGATCAACTACAGCAGAACCGGCGGAATGGCATCGCCATCGACCGGCTCCAGATTACGGTGAAGCAGACCACGAGACGGCTACACAGAGTGAGCGCGCGTAAGCAAGGCTTGAAGGTGAAGGACCTGCTCCAACTAGTCCAGGCATTTGTCGTCAGCCGTCGCACCTATGCAATAGCATACCTACAGTTACAGGAGATAGAATGAGCTCGCCTCGACTGCATTATACGACACGCATAGAAGGTAGCCTTCGGCTTACCAATACACACATCCACAGTGAAACTTCTTCAACTGGGAGTTCACAACAGCATCAACGAACGCATTGAAGCACACTGCACATCACAGGTTGACCGTCACTAAGACCCCCCGCTGTATCCTCGCTGGAATGGGCCTCAGAGCGTCCTCGACGGGCACTGACTCCACCACCATCCCAAAACGTAAGGGGCATGTTCGTCATCAAACCGCTGCCCAAAAACACACTCACCGGTCACCACGATGACAGAAGAAGAGGTAGGGCCTAGGCCCTACACAAGATGCATGAGACTAACTCCGTCGTGACGTACGTCGACGCGGCGCAATTCTCTGATTGAACCCCCTCCTACGCCATTCCAGCCATTCCAGGCCCAGGACTCAAGACAAAGACAGCTTCGAACTCTATACGCGCTGCCACCCCCAACGAAGTAGAAGCCGTCATTGCGTTGGCCGTGGCCTCAACACGCGCCTGTATAGATATGAGCAGCTCTAAAACCACCATAACAAGCTTCGTGCGAGGAATAGTGGCACAGACCACACTAAAGCTCCTACAGTCACTATACAACAAAGAAGCACGCTCAATAGAGTTGATACGGGTCCCGCCTCACGCGGGAACGAAGCGGCCCAGCAACATGCTCGAGGATTCATCAGCTGAGTGGAGGGGCTGCCGGAACCGGAGACCTCAAACGAAGTCCTGCACTGATATCACGCCTAATATTACCACATCACGAGACACACTAGGCCCGCATCACAAAGTAAACTAGACAATCATCGGGAGATCACCCGGCGCAGGCTGCAGACACACTCATACCCAAACCGCTACGTACGCTCGCACATTTACCCGGACGGAGTAAGCCCGTACTGTCACCTGTGCGGCGAGCTAGCAACGCTCAGCCACATGCTCTGGAACTTTGAGGAGGACCCCCCTTCTCCCCGATATCACGGCCTCTCCCTCAACTTTGTCTTGGGAGGAAGTGCTGCTTAGCTTCAGCCCATGCGTGCAACTCCGAGCCATGCACTGTAAACAGAAAAGCACCAAGATGGGCGTTTTTCGTTTCACCTCTAGCGCATTCCCTTTTGTATACGTTTTTCTTCCCATTGAAAGGGCGTACGATAAGACTCCCATTTAGGTGGCATTATTTCGGCATACAACGTAAGTACCGTAAATGCGCACTTCATACCCATTTGACTGGGAGGTACAATGAGAGTTGTGTGAAGGAATTAAATGTATTTTAATTCAGGCGTGGCAAGCACGTAGCGAAATTTTTGCTGACGCGGGTCACGCGCTTAAACAACACCGGACGGAACACCGCAGGCTCAAATGTGGGACGCCGGCAATCAGAGCTCAAGGCAACTCGGCCGTCCATGAGCTATTGCCTGAGCAGGTGTTGCGCCTGCTCGGAGCGATCGCCGGCGTCGGACACTTTGGGCTCCGGCATTGCGTCTTCCACTGCGTAAGCGCGGCGTACCGCCACGAAGCATTTCGCCGCGGGCTCGCCACACGTGGCCCAATCGATGGTACAGGGCCATCGCTTAATTACCGAAGTCACGCGTACACGTGGTCCAATGGCGATTGAACCTGTGACCCCACTTCGACATTTTTTTTTCGTTTCAGTGATCACAGAGCCTCTCCTTGCAAACACTGTGCTGTCAAGCAGTCGTCCTCGCGAAAATGCTAGTTATCGGCAGTGCCTCCGAGGCCGGCAAACACCTTCGAGAGCAGTTGCTACTTGCTGAAAGGAAGAATGCACGACACACACTGATAGAGAAGAAAATTTATTATAGACACCAAATGTAACAAATATAATAAAACATGTTCACTTTCTGTCCCAAAAGAAAGCATATTTGTGCCCCAGTAAAACAATTGTCTGGATTAAAAATAACATTGTGCATTGTAAACATGCCAGCTACTAGTATTCTACATGTCCTAACAAGATGAATTTAGTAATTGAAATAAATGCTAATTTAAGGCATAGCTCGTCCATTATTGAACTGTAAATATAGAACCACGTGTTCGAACTGTTACTTTCTACTGACATTCCACACTTTTGCAGAGACTATACATTGAGCGTGCAAGACTAAGCCACCCAAAATTAACAGTGGATTGTATAATGAAGTCTATCAGTGGTATTTTGCATAGACTAGCACAAAAATATGAAGATAAATGCCGAGTACTAAATGAAGAAATTGGGACTCATCACAGTAACAAGCTAAAATTTAGTGTAGTTATTGCGTTGTATTTCCGAGCAAGCCATTAAAAATTAAAGTACTGTATTTTGCGAACCAGAACCACCAGGCGCGCCATAGTGAGGAACTTCAGATTAATTTGGACAAGCTAGGGTTCCTTAACGTGCAGCTAAATCTAAGTACATGTGTGTTTTTTTTTTCATTTTGCTCCCATTTAAATGCGGCCGCCATAGGCGGGATTTGATCCCTGGCCCTTTTGTTTATGACTAGATTCGTGAATGTTCCAAATGGAACCCCCCTATATATCTACAGCGGATGCTCTTTAAACGCAGCCACAAGGGATCAGAGAAATCGGTTCCGTTTGTCAGGAGTACCATTTACTAAGAAACATTGCAGAGCGCACTGCCTGAATACAAAACCAAACAACCATGAGGATAGTGTTCTCTTTAAGCGCAAGTTCAATTGAAGCGGTCTCATTTATCGATATTCCGCTGTAGTTTATAATAGGCCATGAGTTGTGTTCTGTATGGACACGTTAGCATAGCTACTATGTAATGTTGAATACTGTGCAAGAAGTGAAATCTCATTGTACCTAGTGCAAAATGTCCTAGTGTACCTCATTGTACCTAGTGCAGCCACTAATGTAACGTGTTTTAGATGGAGCCACGAATTAGTACCTTCACTGGCCATATCCAATAGAAGCTGCTTTAGACGAAATAAGTCATGCTTTCTTATGTTCAAGTGCCTTGTTCTAAGAAATCAACTCCTCCTTCTGACAATGGCCTTTCATTGTGTCATCCCCCGAGCTGAGGTGATTTGAGATTGTTTTTATTTTGCACTTCAAATAGCATATCGCTCTCATTTAAAGAGCACATTTTATCGCAGTCACCACCTAGATACAAAATTGAAGCTGCGAAGCAGCAGCACACACTATGAGGAAAAAGCCCAACTTTTTGTTTGAATCAGAATGCATACTCAAAACACGATACAATTACAGAGAGTATTGGTAGTGTAGCAACCAGAACTGTTTTAACAGATATAAAGGAGCAAAACTGTTTGAGCTTTCAATTATTATTTTCTCTTGGGAACCATCCTTTCAAATTATAACATGGTGATCAAAATAAAGTAACAGGAAAGCAAATTTTAATTTCATTCCTGGAAATAAAATACTGTTCATGCGGCCTTCCAGGGTGCACACTACATGCCCTTTCTTCGAATGTGAATTTGTTACCTTCCAAAGGGTTGCGAAATGTATTGGTGTAATGTTAGTGGAGGATGGTCGAACGGAGGATGTATGTCTCAGGCTAGAGCTAATCTTTGAACAAGGATACTTGCCCGATTGAACAAGAAATGTCTCAGACAAGAAACATTTAATTCCCTTACAAATATGTTGCCTCCAGCTTGAGACGTACTTCGCTGGACAACTCTTGATGATTAATGTCGCTATGTTTTCATTTACCGTCGTCTTATTCAGCCTTTTGTTGCACACAGAAGCTGCACTTTCTTTAAAAAAATGATAATGAGTTCAAAGGCTTTGTGCATGGCTCTGTCTCCAAGTGCAAAATGTTTTTTTTTCAATGGATGACAAAGTTGGTACCCTTCTTGAGAATTCAATAGGGAAGAACGAAGAATTTAGCTAACAGACTAGCTATGCCAAAAAATAAGCATGAAGGGATATGGAGTGCCACGTCTTCATTTCCCACCAAGCTTGGGGTCAGCAGAACTTCTTCCTAAAATTGAGCAAATTTTTCTATTGAAATACATAATAAAAATATTCTCTTCATAATCTCAAAAATCTCCGCCGTGGTTGCTCAGTCGCTATGGTGTCGGGCTGGCGAGCACGATGTCGCGGGATCAAATCCCGACCACGGCGGCCGCATTTCGAGGGGGGCGAAATGCGAAAACACCCGCCTATTTAGATTTAGGTGCACGTTAAAGAAACCCAGGTGGTCGAAATTTCTGGAGTCCTCCACTACGGGGTGCCTCATAATCAAAAAGTGGGTTTGGCACGGAAATCCCTATAAATAAATTTTTATAATCTCAAAATTAAAAAAATGCCTGCTTTGTTATTCATATTTAGGTGAGAAGAACACCAAGGACACTGACAAAGGAATGGATGCTAGAATAATGACACGTGGTGCTGGCCGACAACTGATTTAATTATAGAACAGACAAATAGTTAAGTACTCTGGTATGCTTCGTAAAAGCCATAAGAACATAAGGGGTACGGAGCAGTTGTGCAGAACATGGTATGTGTATGGAAAATGCACGTGGTCATCGGTTTGCAGAAAGTATGCCATTCACTCGTCAGTTAACAAAACAGGTGCTACACTGAAGCATATCTTCTTCAATTTGGTAATTCTGTGGGCTCTGTTTATTGCTCAGGTCAGTTGGTTGCTGGTGATACGGCTATTAAAATGCGGTAAAGTTTAATGTACACTGGACAAGTGCTACTGACAACTCTGAACGTTTACTAGAAAGTTTCGCTGCAGCAAGATAATGGGCGCATTGTGCGTAGGACAACGAAGGCTTTCATTGGAGCAACTTGATGCTTTTATATTGGGTGGCATGATATTTTACGAAATAGCTATACGCAGTTTTGCTGCAATAACAGCACTGTTTCCACAGCATTCGTCGCGGGGAGTGCGGCTTGACCCTTTTGCCACAACTGCTGTTGAACGATGGTGTATTATCTGCTTGGAATGTCTGGAACCTAAATAGCTTATATTTTGTGTCCTCATTGCAGACTTCTGCTGCACTTCCGCAATTATCTCTGGACAAGGTGTGTTGACTGTTGTCATAAAGTGAGCACACTACAAGCACTGTGCGCATTGCTTGCAAGACTCTTTCTATGATCGTATCGTTTCCTTTTCAGTGACATTATCAACTAAGCATCTAGCGGCAGCTTGAACATGCGGTACGCATGAGAACTCACTCCAGGCTTGGTCGAGTACATCCGGCACTGCAGCACTGAGCAGTAAACAATGCTGTAAGAGTTGGCAACTAAATTCCTGCATTGTGAATGAAACATTATTTACAACCTAACAATCAAGGCTTCAATTACCCAGCCAGCAAGCTGCAACAAAGTCATGAACTCGAGTCATGTGATGTCACATTCTTTGTCATAGCGATAGCAGTCGATCTCTCCAGTGGTGGCCCCTGAGGCCAATAGGCATCCATTTTCTGTACACGTGCCTGTGTAGCACTAGATAAATGGTGTCAGTTTGTTCTTCAGCACTAAGGCTGTGTTCACACTCTATCGAGAACACATTTTCTTACTCAATATGATAGCCCTTGAACCTACAATAATTACCACCAAGAGCCTTTTGTACACGAACCTTTCCTTTGTCATGTTTTTCACTTCTGCTTTGATGTCATAGAGACACTTCAGTTAGCTGAATCAATGGTGGTTTTTGAGTACCCACACAGCCTTGCTGTTTTCCAACCTGAGCATTGCTTCCTTAAAAGCTGACATGATTTGGTTTTAGCAGACAGAGGTCAGTTAAAAAAAACAACCCTCAAACTTCATTCGAAGTCATTCTAATTTTGTCGATAATACCATGCATTTCGATGTATCCGTTCAGCAGTGGCCAAGGTAGGTTGGCTTTTAATAAATCAAAATAATAACATTGCAAGGCCAGTTACTAGGCTACCAATGTGTCTTCAGCTGGACAGGAGGGTCTCGCAGCTATCAAGAAAGGAGTGCAAAAAACAACGGAGAAGATTGTGGCAGACAAAACAATGTTTGTGGAAATCCCATACGTTCATGGACTACTGCACTGACTCAAAAATATACTGGCTTCTGAATACAGTGTTGATGTACGTAGTTGTTTCGGTCACGAAAAACAGCTAGTTGCCCAGTCCTGTGCAAGTTCTGTGGGCAAATGCCGATGGATGAAATTTTGTTGTGTGCATGTTGTACAGTGTATCACATTTCATTTTCCCAAGGCTGCAGTACACTGGGCAAACTGGTTGCGATTTCAATAGTAGGCCCTGAGAGTGAATTGAAAAGAAGTTAGGTTCACATAGTACATGACGCCTGTGGTTAAAAGGAAGTGTTGATCCAGCACCAAGGCCACGAGTGGCACTGCCTACACTTCCAGGCCCAGTCTTAGTACACCCACACAAATGCGCAACAAACTGAACAGGAGGAGAGCTGCTGCTATAACTCAATCAATGATTGCATGCATCATGCACATGTGAATGCAGCTCCCATCAGCAGTAAGTTGTGCTTTGCTCCACTTTCCTTCCCTTTTTCTTTTCTTTTGTCTTCATTGTTTGTTGATGCCATATAGTATTGACAAACAAAAATCAAGTACCTCATTTCCCATTCTTGTTTTAGTGCATGCTGTAAAGTTATGCAAATGTGCTTGAGACTCTTATGGGTATACTATAACCACTTTGTTTTCAAAATCTTTCGCTCTTTGCTTCACTACACGTTAACGTACAAGGATTAATAGATAATGCCTAAAGAAAAACCTATATATACATAGTGACACCCTTGATTAAGATTGCACATTCTGTGGCTTCAAGATGTGTACATACACACTTTATACATGTATACAATGTAAATATAGGTGACTGTTCTAACCGTCACACATAGCATTATGCATAGCAGTCACCTGGTACCAAAATGCCCTTTTGTTATCACACATTGGAAGGTTACAACTGTAAATTTAATTCTCGCAGTGAATCAAGATATTTCCAACCCATTCATAGTGCAATCAATGAAAATTTTCGAATATACAGCAGTTCGACAAGAATAAGGCAAACATATTTATAGGGTTAAATATTGAACTGTTAAAGTCATCATCATCATCATAATCATCATCAGCCTGGCTACGCCCACTGCAGGGCAAAAGCTTCTCCCATGCTTCTGCAACTACCCCGGTCATGTGCTAATTGTGGCCATGTTGTCCTTGCAAACTTCTTAATCTCATCCACCCACCTAACTTTCTGCCACCACCTGCTACGATTCCTATCTCTCTCAGATTCCAGTCCATAACCCTTAATGACTTACGGTTATCTTCCCCCCTCTTTTCATGCCCTGCCCATGCCCCCCATTTGTTTTTCTTGATTTCAACTAAGATGTCTTTACCTCGAGTTTGTTCCTTCAGTCAATCCGCTCCTTTCTTATCCCTTAACGTTACACCCATCATTCTTCTTCCCATACCTCGTTGAGTCGTCCTCAATTTAAGTAGAACCCTATTCGTAAGCGTCCAGGTTTCTGCCCCGTAGGTGAGTACTGGTAAGACACAGCTGTTGAGGGATATTGGCGGCCTGCTGTTCATGATCTGAGAATGCCTGCCAAATGCACCCCAGCTCATTCTTATTCTTCTGATTATTTCAGTCTCATCATTCGGATCCGCGGTCACTACCTGCCTTAAGTAGATGCATTTCCTTACCACTTCAAGTGCCTCGCTACCTATCGTAAACTGCTGTTCTCTTCCGAGAGTACATGGCGGTAAACGGCCATGCGCCTGAAACACAGGTACTCTTTATAATACAGACACATTCTTATATTTTTACGTACATTCCTCTGGATTGCATCGACCAATGTGCTCATCTGTAAATTTTGCCACATGGCTGTGTTGTATTATCACTCGTCTTTTGACATTTGTCTGAAAGCTGCTTTATGTACATGCAAATGGGCCAATAGTACGTTAAGTTGAAGGCCAAACCCTATCCTGCCCAACCTACATGCGTCTCATAGCACTGAACAGTGGACTTAGTGAAGGAGCAACTGTTTTTTAAAAAAAGGTGCCGTTTTTTTGGACATACATTAAATAACATATACCTGGAAAAGAAAGATTCTGCTAAAACGATAACTGAATCCAATTTGTGCTAAGCATAATGCACCACACAAGAAACTTGCACTTACCGAACACAACTAAAGACACTCCAACCTCTTCGGCATCTCCACAATCTGGCCCAATGTGCTCAAGCTGCATGTAAACTCTGTAATATGTCTATGATACTTTTTTAAAAAGCTGGGAAAACTTAAGAAGGACCTAAAATGAAGGTCAGAGAAGCAAAGGAAATTTTTATCAATTCTTCTCTATGTTTTAGTAAATGTGTAGGTGAACGCAAATCATGTATTTGAACTGCGTTTTTAACCGTGCAATACCAGAGAGCACATATTTGAAATAATAATGCGATAGACAACAAAAACAATAATGCGAGAGTGATCAACCTAATGAATGGCTTTATAAAGTTGGATGAGGTTTTCGTCGTTATGGTGACGCCCATACCTGCACACCTCTGCTGTGCACAAATCTCGTTTTTTTTGTTTAATTTTAATGTCACATATTTATTTAGAGGATACCCTTGTCCTGAAATACATCATGTGCCTGGGATGCTTCAGTATTTTTATTTCCTTACTGGAACACACATACCTATACAAGGCAAATGTATACAGGGCAAGCCCCCGAATACACGCAATGTTGCCGCGTGACGGGTCACTCGAGGCACTTTGTGGGTGTTATCAGGCTTCTTTCATGCTCGGAGAAGCATATTATGTAGCACACATTGAGCCACAAAAAGCTGTACTGGGAGATTTCAGTGGTGCTCTACAATTTTCTTATTGACACTTTTCATCTAATTATAATATTTCAGAAATTGATTAAATAGGCCTAATCATACAAT
The DNA here is from genome assembly GCF_050947875.1 of Dermacentor variabilis. Lineage (NCBI taxonomy): Eukaryota > Metazoa > Arthropoda > Arachnida > Ixodida > Ixodidae > Dermacentor > Dermacentor variabilis. The sequence goes on along the minus strand of NC_134573.1, from coordinate 30,940,047 downwards.
TATGAAGAATACAAGGAATCTGAGTATCTCCAAGCGATGCAAACAACATTACCTTGGTTCTGTCCAGCTACCTGGCATTTCCACATTATTAAGGTTTGGTCAAAATTATATAGGACATTCTGCATATGTTGTGATTCATAGAACAAGTGTCACAGCAATCATTCTATATGAACCCCTTAAACTAGCCATTGCACGTAAAACACTGAGCGTTTAAAAAAATAAACTCTCGGTAAGAGTATTCCAAAGCATCTGTTGCTGAAAAGGGCACTGCTGGAAGGCCTCTCATGTCTGGCTATGAAGCGGCGTCATCCTCACACCTGGCAATGAAACGGTCGCAGCCGCAGCCCTGATACAAAAGGATAAAAATTAGACACTACAATTCACATCACATAGAACGCGAAAAAGCTGGTCGCAAGCTTATCTTGAAGAACTTCTGCTGCTACATTAAGTTTTAAACGAGACTAAATGGGGTTAAACGAGGGGCCCGATTTTTATTAGTCATATCATAAGAAGCCAACAAACACGGACACCGAGGACAACATTGGGGAAATTACTTGTGCTTTATAAATGAAATAATGAAACGATAAATTATTGGAAATGAATGTGGATGAAAAAGCAACGATGCCACTACCTTTAGTAATTTCCCCTATGTTGTCCTCGCTGTCAGGGTTTGCTGGCTTTTTATGATACATAAAGTTTTGCATTTGTTCAGCATATTGTTAAACTAAGCTTCCCACAATTTTATATCTTAATGGCTTTGCTCTTTACAAACTAAAGCCTTTGCCCAATTCTTGCACTTATGCACTAGTTAAGCTATTAAATTTTTACTGATTCCCTTCAATGAATGGCTTCTAAGACAAATTATTTCAGACAGAAGGATGCAGAACTAATGCGTGTTACTGACATTGAATACCAAGGTAGTATCTCTCTTTCTAATAGGCAATGGCGGACTTCAAGCACATTTTTCTTACAGATACGGTTTGATAGTCTGCCTTTTTTCACCAGTTGCAGAAATTTTCTTATCAATACTCGTGCAATATAGGATTACTCTGTGAAGTGTGATATCTCCCTGAGGTCAAAAAGCGCAACTTTATGTGTGAATTTGGCACCTAGAACTGAAAACTGAATATCTGTACCCAATGGCATAGGAGCAAAGTAATTAAACATTAAATAAGTCGAGGCATCCAGTGCTGTTGAATAACAACACTGTAGCAGCATGGACTATATAGATATAGCATAGTAGTTGCAGGGGATGCGTAGTGGCAGCCGCAGCAAGGAACACAGCCACCGAGAGACGCGTGCTTATGACGTACTGCCGGCAAAGCTATAGCGTAAATTGATATAACTCGTCACGCCACAGGCATCGTTTTCTGCCCGCCGAGGTGCGGGCACCACTGGTACTCACCTCCTGCCACCGACGGTCAAGTGACGGCGTATCCAGTAATCTGAACCCAAGCGGAACACCTGTTGCCGCCAAGCAGTAGGCTAAGCATAGACAGTTTCTTCAAGACACAACTCAACCATCCCTTTACTTTGATAGGCAGCTAGTGCGGCGTTGACCAGTAGTGCCATTGTAAGCTCACAACACGCTTTAAATAACAACGCGCCGCGAATATTGGTACCCTCCAGACCAGGCTCTCCAAGCTACGGGGCTGAGCGCCTTAATCGCACACTGCCTGCATAATCAGTGGCGTGGGGGCGAAGAGTTATGATAGCACGGAGGATACCAGCAAATCTGCATAGTGCGTGCTTAGTAAGCGTCCTACTGCCAACAATCATACGATTAAGGGGACTGGCGCCACGTATACGCGGAAGCTAGCAGATACCACGCAGTAAGAAGCGCCGCCGGTTATCACTCAAGTGATCGCTGTAGAAACACCACATACGCGCATCGCAGCAAACCTCATGAGTCGCCCCATTTTTCAGGCCCCGCTTAAGCGACGAAGCTTAGCCCACCTCGCACTGCACGTAAATTTTCTAGGAGTAGCTTGCGCGTTAGGCAACATGTCGAATGCTGACAGCCATCCAATTAAAGACATGGCAAAGTCCTTCCTAATCTAATATCATGATTTTTAAGTACACTTGCTTTACTGTAAGCACTCAAGTCGCCTCGAATACGACCAATGGCGCTCTTTGGCCATACCTGGCCCTTGCGCCAATAAAAACCACACATTTATTCATTCGAATACGAAAAAACTCGCACAAGCACAGTGATCGTACAAAATGGTTCTGCAGGTCCAGCTGTGGCACGTGCCATGTCGCACGCAGGCGGCTGAGGCCTTCAGTAAGTCATATCAGTGCGTCTGGCCACTTAGAACACATACACACTCACAGAACGTGCAATTGTCGTTCACAGTCACTTACTGTGGAGTCTTGGGCGTTCAAAAGAGCGCGAGATATCAACAACGGTAGAAGAATACGCCGTTACTGGCAATGGCTGCTGCTTGATAGCTTTTCACGCTCACGTGCGCACTCCGAAGTCATGTGCTCGTGATGTGCAGGGTGATGGCGCGGCTACACCGAACAGAAAAACAGCGCGGAAACGCATCGTGAGGGATATTTCGAATCTGACTGCAGAAATCTACTGAAGTTGTCGCTGGGCCTGCCAGCCGTGTTGGTCACGGCTGAATTATGCTTTTCGCTATGTGGCTCGTTTCAGATGCGGGCGTGTTTCAGCAATCCCAATCTAGCCTACGCCACCGTTATTCTTAAATAATGGGGTTTTACGTGCAAAAACCACTTTCTGATTATGAGGCACGCCGTAGTGGAGGACTCCGGAAACTTTGACCACCTGGGGTTCTTTAACGTGCACCTAAATCTAAGTACACAGGTGTTTTCGCATTTCGCCTCCATCGAAATTCGGCCGCCATGGCCGGTATTCGATCCCGCGACCTCGTGCTCAGCAGCCCAACACAATAGCCACTGAGAAACCACGGCGGGTCCCACTGCTATTCTTTGGATGCCCCATGTTACAACCGCAATGCCCCTTAAAATGAGATCGAGGGTAAACTACGGTTCTAGCTTATTTTACTTCTTCTCATTGGAGTACTTACCTTAACCGGGCGGGGGGGGGGGGGGGCATTGCATCTCAGCTGTTAAAACGCCCATATGGGCTAATTTTCGTTTACGGTTTGGAGCGAGCCGAAGAAGTCGCCGTCACGCATCGCCTCGCGGTCATCTGGCCTTCCTGACGATTACAACGAAGGCGCCAAAAAACCCAATGTACGATGGAAGGCAACACGGGACTACCACACCTTCCGTCGTCCGTTGTGTTATTTGGCGCTTTCGTTGTAATCGTGTATAACGAACTCGCTCATCAACACGTGCTCAGTGACTTCCTGACGAGCCAATGGATCAGCTCCCCATTCTGACGCATAAAGCTGTCTCTCTCTTCCTGTTTTAAGGTCAAACTTAAGATAGCAAAAGCTGTGTTGTTTTATAGCTTCTGTAAAATGCCTGTTTCTCCTAAAAATTTACTCTCGTCAGGTAATGGCACTAGTGGATCATCTCCTAAAACTAAAGTACGATATCAAGGAATGTGTTTTCGACTGTCACTTTCATTATGTGTACATGTCAGCAAAATATCTATTACTTTCAGCCGTACTTGGCACCTCTCACATGTTGCTGCGTTCTCTTTTCTAATTAAAAAATTCTGTGTAAGTTGTGAAAGCCAAATGCATAGTCAGCCTAAACCGTTGCTGCTGAGTTCGTGACTTCCACAGCCGAAGTACGGTTTTAGTGAGAAGTAGCTTGTTGTTTCCGCAACAGTACCATTAGTATTGCCATTTTGTCATTACAGCTTTTCGAGTTGCCCGGATACTATCTTTGTATGGAAGTGTTGCGTTGGTTGTGTCTTTCTACACAGTCATGGCTGCGCACCTATCCGCTGCTTCATTGCTCGGTATTCCAAAATCTTGGAACCCAGCAGAAACGAACTGATCTCCCGTAATTCTTTCAAGGTGCCATATGTAACATACTTCCTATTAGGCGTTAACGCTGGGATTGCAAATGTAGAGCCTTTAATGTACTTCAAGAGTCTGACGAACGATTTTTAAGGAACTAGTGTTTTATGGCGCAATCCAACGCTCACCCTCGATAGTGTTCGCGTCTGCAGCGGTCACTTCCAAAAGCGCGTGGATATTTCCTAAGCACAATTTTCGAACTGAGCAGCTTCTAGAAAAGTAAGCGTCCCTCCTCCAGCAACGCTGAGAAATGAGAGCGGTGTGGATAGCCCGCCTCGCAAATCGCGAAAGCCGCCTGTCGTTCTGCTTTCGCATGAGTGAGTGTAACTGCGGCTAACCATCTACATTTCGATATTTTCAGCCACTTTTAAAATGAAATGATGGTGCAAAACGCTCGCATATTTGTGTACATATTTCTTATATTTGTACCATGTTTTTCTTCCCGAAGTGCACGCCTATGTCATGGCTGGCTGGCCCCCGCCGGGTCGTTCTGTCTATCGACGAGCCAGTAAACTCATCGAAAACTATGGCGATGGCAGTGCCACTATTCTGCTCACTAGAACCGAAAGCTTAAAATAATAAAACGTATACTGCATTTCAATAAAGACACGTGTACTTGTTTGTCTTTATCGGGCGACACGTTTCACCGCCTAACAAATGTTATCGTACAGCGCAGGACGCGCCTACATGTATAAGAAGTCTCTTGAATGTTATCGATGCTTCCATCTGCTGTCTATTGTGGCCGAACATTGTGCAATCTGATCGCATGTGTGCGCGACGCGTATAATGTAGGACTTTGTAGAAGGCACGCGGGTCCCAGCGATTACTCTGGAACATTCGACGACTGATGTATAAAAGCGGACGCGCTTGACACGCTGATCAGATTTTCGACGATCGCCGACCGTGTTCGCGACCGTGTACACTTATAGCACAACGATAGCGGCTATCGTTGTGCTATAAGTGTAGCCTGTTTTTGTGGGTACAGGTTCGCCCAATTAAAGTTAGTTTTGTCTTTTACAGTATTGCTACTGTGTTCTTCAACGTCACCACCACGTGACGTCTGGTGGAGGTGCTTTTCGTTCATGTACCGAACGTCCCCGACAAACCGTGATCCAAGCCCGGACCGCAAAAAGAACACCAACGTAGTCCCGGACCATCGAGCAAGCCATCGTCTTCAACAGCTGCCCCCGGAGCACGGACGTCTACCTGAGAAGACCAAGAAGATTGTGGCCAAGGCAACTCCAATGGCAGCCCCAGCGTCCCCCATTGTGCTGCAGCAGCCCAGAAAGCCTCCGACGTTCCGCGGTTCAACATTCGAGTACCCGGAAACCTGGCTTGAGACGAATGAGAGGGTCGCTGCTTTTAACAGCTGGAACAGCAATGACAAACTGCGACATGTCTTCTTCGCACTGGCAGACGCTGCCAGGACGTGGTTCGAGAACCGAAAAGCCACTTTAACGATGTAGGACCTGTTTCGACGCGGCTTCCTGCAGATCTTCACAAGCGTCATACGCAGCGAACTAGCCCAAGCACTACTAGAAACCAGAGCGCAGCTGCCTAATGAAACCACCGCGATCTTTATAGAAGAAATGAGCCGCCTATGCCGCCACGCCGACCCGGAAATGTCCGAGGAAAAGAGAATCCGCCTACTGATGCGTGGTGTAAAAGAGGAACTTTTCGACGGAATGGTACGGAGCCCACCGAAGACCGTGGACAAGTTTCTTCGCGATGCCACCAGCATCGAGAAGACAATGCGAATTTCGGAACCGAAAATTCAATCGCCGCACGAACTCGACAAACTACACCGGAGTTGCGTCACTGGCCACCGACGACCTGCGCGAGACAATCCGAGCGGTCGTGCGGGAGGAACTGCAGAAGCTGTTGCCTTCCTCACAGCCTCAAGTGGCTTCGATTACCGACGCCGTACGCGAGGAGCTCGAATAACAACTCGGAGTAGGCCCTGAATCGCCGCAGCCTCAGCCGCAAGCGATTACATACGCCGCTGTAGCCCGCCGTCACGTTCCCCCTCCGCGCCTATGGCAGGGCCCAGTGACGACACAGTTCCTTTGTTCACCACCACCTCCGCCTCCAGCACGCCAAGCCGTCACCTCACGTGGCGTTCCAAGGAAGACTGACGTTCCGCGCGCCCCCGACCACCGTTCGCTTTGCTATCACTGCAGAGAAGCCGAGTACATCTACCGCCGATGCCCATACCGGGAGATGGGACTCTGAGGGTTCGCCGTTAACACGCCGCGACCACAGATTGGCGAACGACCTTGCGATAGCGCCGACTACTTCGCCGCTACTCAGTGGAGCCCTCGACGACCGTCGCGTTCTCAGTCACCAGGCCGCTACCTGTCGCCGCAGCGTCGACCATACACCGGCCCAGCCCGGGGCCACTCTGCGAGCCCATGTTCGGAAAACTAAAAGCAGCAACCGATGGAGGTGCGGTTGCTGTTCGTCGAACTGACTAAGATCTTCCGCGGCCGACGAAGACGACGAAAAGACCATCTCGACGACAATATAACCATATGCCGCCGTTCCGGCGAAGTCAGGAAGCCAAGACTACACCGACGAAAGACGACTTGACGACGCCACGTTCCAGCTTCAGTTCAACACGACGAAGCCGTGATCCGACGCTCAGAGCTAACTGCAACGCCACACAAAGAACCACCAATCTCGACGTGCTTCTCGACGGCTACGCAGTTACCGCTTTATGAGACACAGGGGCTGATTACTCCGTCATGAGTGGACGCATCGCCGCCAACTTGAAGAAAGTTAAGACTACATGGGAAGGCCCTCAAATTCGCACAGCTGGAGGACACCTCATAACGCCGACTGGAATGTGCACGGCAAGAATTACCATTCACGATCGGACTTACCCTGCCACCTTCGTTATCCTCCAAGAGTGTTTACGAGACGTCATTCTCGGCATGGACTTCCTGAACCAACACGGCGCAATCATCGACCTGAAGTCGAAGTCAATAACGCCGTCGGAAGATCAAGCGATACGGCCGGAGAGCCTTCCTAGTCACCGCGCCTTGAGTGTGCTCGAAGATCAAGTGGGCATCCCTCCTCGCTCCAGCATTGTTATTTGGGTCGGTACCGAAACACCTGCTGACGTAGAAGCCATCATCGAAGGCGACCAAAGTCTACTGCTCGATCGCGAAATTTGCGTCGCAAGAGGAATCGCTTGACTGCAGGGAGGAAACACGAAAGTGTTGCTGACCAACTTCAGCCAGAAATTCAAGCACATCAACAAGGGTAGGACGATCGCATACATTGAGGAAATTCCGGAAACCAGCAATGCGTTTCTCCTCTCTGATTCTGCCGCATCTACCTGGACGACCGCACTTTCCGAACCAGGCTTCGACATAAATCCAAGTCTCCCCATGATTGAGCAACAACAGCTCAGCAGTTTACTTCGACGATACAAAGAGTGCTTTTCGACGTCATCAAGGATTCGAAAAACGCCAGTCGCAATTGATTAATGATGACACACCAACTAGCCCAGCTTTTTGCCTTGATCGCCAGTCGCAAAGCGTCGTCCCATAATAACCGAAGAGTGCACTCGACCACTCCACCAGAGCCCTTACTGAGTTTCGACGCAAGAACGCGAAGCTATAAGACAAGGCGGCAAAATGCTGCGCGACGACATCATCCAGCCGCCAAAAAGCCGTGGTCATCTCCTGTAGTGTTGGTGCAGAAAAATGACGGAACCCTACGTTTCTTCGTCGATTATCGCCGTCTGAACAAGATCATGAAGAAGGACGTATACCCCCTCCCACGAATAGACGACGCATTGGATCAGCTCTGCAACGCTAAATACTTCTCGTCGATGGACCTCAAGTCTGGCTATTGGGAAATAGAGTCGACGAAATTAATTGCGAAAAGACCGCCTTCATCACCCCAGACGGCCTCTACGAGTTCAAGGTTATGCCATTCGCACTGTGCTCGGCGCCTGCAACGTTCCAGCGCGTTATGGACTGGATTGAAGTGGCAGATCTGTCTCGTATATTTGGATGACGTCGTCGTCTTCACCGGAAATTTCAACGATCACCTTAGGTGGCTTGCAAAAGTAGTAGAGTCAATCAGGTTATCGGGGCCTACTCTGAAGCTGGAAAAAGGCCGCTTCCCTTACGAGGAGCTTCTGTTTCTAGGCCACGTCATCAGCAAATCTGAAGTCGGCCCTGGCCCGCAGAAGACAGGTGCCATCGCAAAGTTCCCGCAGCCCATCGACAAGAAGGCAGTGCGTAAATTCCTTGGCATGTGAGCCTACTACAGGCGCTTCGTCAAGGACTTTTCACGCATCGCGGAGCCGCTAACACATGTAACCAAATGTGATGTCGAGTTCAAATGGCAAACGCCGCATGCCGACGCATTTCAAGAACTAAAACGACGCATGCCGTCACCGCCGGTACTGGCACATTTCGACGAAGACGCCGATGCCGAAATCCACACTGACGCCAGTAGCCTAGGCCTCGGTGCCGTCCTAGTCCAGAGGAAAGACGGACTAGAACGGGTGATATGCTAGCCAGTCGCTGTCAAAAGCACAACGCAATTATTCTACGACTGAAAAGGAATGCCTCGCCATCATTTAGGCTACAGCGAAATTCCGCCCTTACCTATATGGGAGGCCATTCAATGTGGCCGGCGACCATCACGCGTTGTGTTGGCTAGCTAACTTAAAGGACCCTTCAGGACGGCTGGCGCGGTGGAGCCTCAGACTACAAGAATACGACATCACTGTAACCTACAAGACCGGAAGAAAAAACGCAGATGCCGATTGCCTATCACGCGCCCCCATTGACCCGCCACCGCAGGATGACGAGGATGACGACGCCTTCCTTGGAATAATAAGCGCGGAAGACATCGCTGAGCATCAACGAGCGCACCCGGAGCTAAAGGGCCTCGTCGATTATTTGGGAGGGCACACCGACGCCGTCCCTAGGGCACTTAAAGGGAAGCTGAAACACTTCGAAAAAAAAAATGAGTTTCCTGCGGCATTCTACAGTTTTCAGTCCCTTGAACACGAAAATCTAGTTCAAAAATGGCGGGAACAAACGCAAGCGGCTGTTTTTTACAAGATAACGGGCACCAGCGCTTCGGGGCATCGCACAAACGCCGCTGTTGCCCGTGATTGGTCGGGACTGCTGTGACGTCATTCGTGGGGATCACCGGTTGGCGCCGCCGTTTCAGAGCCTAGCACGCTCTTCTGCTCTGACTTCACAGCTGAGTTGAAAGTATTATGGAACGTTCTCGCTGACTCGGACAGCTTACGTTTTCGCCTTGCATGTTCGAACCGACAGCCGATACAGAAAACGATGACGGCAACGACGATGTTGAGTGTGCCAAAAGTGAGAACGATGTGCGCAGCTTCTCGCGCAGCTTCCCGGACAGGCCGCCATTGGAATATGAACCTGGCAACGTTTAACGCTAGAACGTTATCTAGTGAGGCGAGTCTAGCAGTACTATTGGAGGAATTAGAGGGCAGTAAATGGGATATAATAGGGCTCAGTGAAGTTAGGAGGCCAAAAGAAGCATATACAATGCTAAAAAGCAGGCACGTCTTGTGCTACCGGGGCTTAGCGGAGAGGCGAGAACTAGGAGTCGGATTCCTGATTAATAAGAATATAGCTGGTAACATACCAGAATTCTATAGCATTACCGAGAGGGTGGCAGGTCTTCTTGTGAAACTTAATAAGAGGTACAAAATTAAGGTTGTACAGGTCTACGCCCCTACATCCAGTCATGATGACCAGGAAGTCGAAAGCTTCTATGAAGACGTGAAATCGGCGATGGGTAGAGTGAAAACAAAATACACTGTACTGATGGGCGACTTCAATGCCAAGGTAGGCAAGAAGCAGGCTGGAGATAAGGCAGTGGGATAGGGATAGGCACAAGGAATAGCAGGGGGAAGTTATTAGTAGAGTTTGCGGAACATAATAATATGCGTATAATGAATAGCTTCGTCCGCAAGCGGGATAGCCGAAAGTGGACTTGGGGGAGCCCGAACGCAGAGACTAGAAATGAAATAGACTTCATACTCTGCGCTAACCCTGGCATCATACAAGATGTGGAAGGGCTCAGCAAGGTAGGGTAGCAGTGACCATAGGATGGTGAGAACTCGAATTAGCCTAGACCTGAGGAGGGATCGGAAGAAACTGGTACATAAGAAGCCGTTCAATGAGTTAGCGGTACGAGGGAAAATAGAGGAATGCCAGATCAAGCTACAGAACAAGTATTCGGCTTTAACTCAGGAAGAGGACCTTAGTGTTGAAGCAATGAATGACAATCTTGTGGGCATCATTAAGGAGTGTGCAATAGAAGTCGGTGGTAACTCCGTTAGACAGGATACCAGTAAGCTATCGAAGGAGATTAAAGACCTGATCAAGAAACGCCAATGTATGAAAGCCTGTAACCCTACAGCTAGATTAGAACTGGTAGAACTTTCGTAGTTAATCAACAAGCTTAAGAAAGCTGACATAATAAAGCATAATATGGATAGAATTGAACATGCTCTCAGGAACGAAGGAAGCCTAAAAGCAGTGAAGAAGAAACTAGGAATTGGCAAGAATGAGATGTATGCGTGAAGAGATCAAGCCGGCAATATCATTACTAATCTGGATGAGATAGTTGAAGTGGCTGAGGTGTTCTATAGAGATTTATACAGCACCAGTGGCACCCACGACGATAATGGAAGAGAGAATAGTCTAGAGCAATTCGAAATCCCACAGGTAACGCCGGTAGAAGTTAAGAAAGCCTTGGGAGCTATGCAAAGGGGGAAGCAGCTGGGGAGGATCAGATAACAGCTGATTTGCTGAAGGATGGTGGGCAGATTGTTCTAGAGAAACTGGACACCCTGTATGCGCAATGCCTCAAGACCTGCAGCGCACCGAAATCTTGGAAGAACGCTAACATAATCCTAATCCATAAGAAAGGGAACGCCAATGACTTGAAAAATTATAGACGAATCAGCCTACTGTCAGTTCCTTACAAACTGTTTACTAAGTTAATCGCAAATAGAATCAGGAACACCTTAGACTTGTTTCAAGTATAGGACCAGGCAGGATTCCGTAAAGACTACTCGACAATAGATCATATTCACACTATCAATCAGGTGATAGAGAAATGTGCGGAATATAACCAAACCTTATATATAGCTTTCATGAATTACGAGAAAGCGTTTGATTCTGTGAAACCTCAGCAGTCATGGAGGCATTACGGAATCAGGGTGTAGAGGAGCCATATGTGAAAATACTGAAAGATTACCGGCTCCACAGCCACGGTAGTCCTCCGAAAAGAAACCAACAAAATCCCAATAAAGAAAGGCGTCAGGCAGGGAGATACGATCTCTCCAATGCTATTCACAGTGTGTTTACAGGAGGCCTTCAGAAACATGGATTGGGAAGAATTGGCGATAAAAGTTAATGGAGAATACCTTAGTAACTTGCGATTCGCTGACTATATTGCCTTGCTTAGTATTTCAGGGGCCAACTGTAATGCATCCTCACTGACCTGGAGAGGCGAAGCAGAAGAGTGGGTCTAAAAATTAATCTCCAGAAAACTAAAGTAATGTTTAACAGTCTCGGAAGAGAACAGCAATTTACAATCGGTAGCGAGGCACTGGAAGTGGTAAGGGAATACATTTACTTAGGGCAGGTAGTGACCTCGGATCCGGATGATGAGACGGAAATAATCAGAAGAATAAGAATGGGCTGGGGTGCGTTTGGCAGGCATTCTCAGGTCATGAACAGCATGTTGCCATTATCCCTCAAGAGAAAAGTGTATAACAGCTGTATCTTACCAGTACTCACGTATGAGGCAGAAACCTGGAGGCTTACAAAAAGGGTTCTACTTAAATTGAGGACGACGCAACGAGCTATGGTAAGAAGAATAATGGGTTTAACGTGAAGGAATAAGAAAAGAGCAGATTGGGTGAGGAAACAAACGCGAGTAATGACATCTTAGCTGAAATCATGAAAAAGAAATGGGCATGGGCAGGACATGTTGTGAGGAGGGAAGATAACCGATGGTCATTAAGCGTTACGGACTGGATTCCAATGGAAGGGAAGCGTAGCAGGGGGCGGGAGAAAGTTAGGTGGGCGGAGGAGATTAAGAAGTTTGCAGGGACGACATGACCACAATTAGTACATGACCGGGGTTGTTGGAGGAGTATGGGATAGGCCTTTGCCCGGCAGTGGGCGTAACCAGGCTGATGATGGATGGATGAAACACTTAAAAAAAATGAGTTCGCTGCGGCATTCTACAGTTTGTAGTCGATTGGAGACGAATATCTTGTTCAAAAATGCCGGAAACAAACGCAAGCGGCTGTTTTTTACAAGAAAACGCGCACCAGCACGTCGGTGCATCGCGTAAACGCTGCTGTTGCCCGTGATTGGTCGGGACTGCTGTGACGTCATTCACGAGATCACCGGTTGGCGCCGCCGTTTCGGAGCCTAGCACGCTGTTCTGTTCTGGCTTCACAACTGAGTTGAAAGCATTGTGGAACGTTCTCGCTGTCCCGGACAGCTTACATTTTCACCTTACATGTTCGAACCGACAGCCGATACAGAAAACGATGGCGGCAACGACGATGTTGAGTGTGCGAACAGCGAGAACGATGTGCGCAGCTTCTCGCGCATTGGAAATATTAGCTGGTAGGTATGTTTTTTCATGTAGCTGCACGTTGCAATGACAGGAGGAAAAACCCGCTAAAGTGTCACTGGCAACTTGCTGCTGGAAGAATTTCGAAGCACTAACTTCTCATTGGATTCTAAACACGGGTTCAATTCCGCGATGTCAAGCACCTTGCCACTGCTTGTCTAAGTTCTGTGGTTCTTTGCGTGTTGATACACGATCACGAACATAAGTACCGCGTTTCAAAGCGCGCACATACAGTTCTGCGAGGTACCGTTATGGAAGTTGCTTATCATACACAACCAGATCGATATGGCCAGGGGGAGTATATGTGCAATATTGAGACAATGGTTCGACGAGTTTGCGATTGTGGCTCGATCAAGAATCGGTATGCGTGCTGCATGCTAGTGTTGACATACAGATATTAGGCAGTTTTAGGACCGCCGTGTGGTAAAGACGATAACCTTACGGTAACTGCAACCGTACTGTACGTCGAATGTCGCTATGCAAGCCTAGCAACGCCGGCAACAACGCGTTTCCGCATTGGTCGTAAGGCTGTCCGGCTACGCTAAAACTGTGTTACCAGACATTCATCGCTGCAAACGTTCGCATTTCTCGACTGCATCAATGTGGGCACCGCAATTGGAATACCGATTGCCCGCATCATTGTCAAGCTCCGATGATAAGCACTTTCGCGAGAATGGTCCGAGCACAGCACAGTTGATTTCATCGGCGCAAAATTCTCTCCCCACCGCATGGACCCACTGCGCTGCAAGCTTCTTGTCCTGCGGGAACACGTGGAACACCGCATCGTCTCGCCCGCTGTGTTCGCACAGCTTAATGTTGCACAGAACGAGGGCATGTTGGGCGCCCTTAATATCATCATCATCATCATCATCAGCCTAGTTACGCCCACTGCAGGGCAAAGGCCTCTCCCATACTTCTCCAACTACCCCGGTCATGTACTAATTGTGGCCATGTTGTCCCTGCAAACGTCTTAATGTCATCCGCCCACCTAACTTTCTGCCGCCCCCTGCTACGCATCCCTTCCCTTGGAATTCAGTCCGTAACCCTTAGTGGCCATCGGTTATCTTCCCTCCTCATTACATGTCCGGCCCATGCCCATTTCTTTTTCTTGATTTCAACTAAGATGTCGTTTACCCGCGTTTGTTGCCTCACCCAATCTGCTCTTTTCTTATCCCTTAACGTTACACCCATCATTCTTCTTTCCATAGCTTGTTGCGTCGTCCTCAATTTCAGCAGAACCCTTTTCGTAAGCCTCCAGGTTTCTGCCCCACATGTGAGTACTGGTAACACACAGCTGTTATACACTTTCCTTTTGAGGGATAGTGGCAACCTGCTGTTCATGATTTGAGAATGCCTGCCAAACGCACCCCAGCCCATTCTTATTCTTCTGGTTATTTCAGTCTCATGATCCGGATCCGTGGTCACTACCTGCCCTAAGTAGATGTATTCCCATACCACTTCCAGTGCTTCGCTACCCATCGTAAACAGTTGTTCTCTTCCGAGACTGTTAAACAATACTTTATTTTCTGCAGATTAATTTTCAGACCCACCCTTCTGCTTTGCCTCTCCAGGTCAGTGAGCATGCATTGCAATTGGTCTCACGAGTTACTAAGCAAGGCAATATCATCAGCGAATCGCAAGTTGCTAAGGTATTCTCCATCAACTTTTATCCCCTATTCTTCTCACTCCAGGCCTCTGAATACCTCCTGTAAACATGCTGTGAATAGCATTGGAGATCGTATCTCCCTGTCTGACGCCTTTCTTTATAGGGATTTTGTTGCTTTCTTTGTGGAGGATTACGGTGGCTGTGGAGCCGCTATAGATATCTTCCAGTATCTTTACATATGGCTCATCTACACCCTGATTCCGTAATGCCTCCATGACTGCTGAGGTTTCGACTGAATCAAACGCTTTCTCGTAATCAATGAAAGCTATATATAAGGGTTGGTTATATTCTGCACATTTCTCTATCACTTGATTGATAGTGTGAATATGGTCTATTGTTGAGTAGCCTTTACGGAATCCTGCCTGGTCCTTTGGTTGACAGAAGTCTAAGGTGTTCCTGATTCTATTTGCGATTACCTTAGTAAATACTTTGTAGGCAACGGACAGTAAGCTGATCGGTCTATTATTTTTCAAGTTTTTGGCGTCCCCTTTCTTATGGATTAGGATTATGTTAGCGTTCTTCCAAGATTCCGGTACACTCGAGGTTATGAGGCATTGCGCATACACGGTGGCCAGTTTCTCTAGAACAATCTGACCACCATCCTTCAACAAATCTGCTGTTACCTGATCCTCCCCGGCTGCCTTCCCCCTTTACATAGCTCCTAAGGCTTTCTTTACTTCTTCTGGCGTTACCTGTGGGATTTCGGATTCCTCTAGGCTATTCTCCCTTTCACTATCGTCGTGGGTGCCACTGGTACTGTATAAATCTCTATAGAACTCCTCAGCCACTTGAACTATCTCATCCATATTAGTAACGATATTGCCGGCTTTGTCTCTTAACGCACACATCTGATTCTTGCCTATTCCTAGTTTCTTCTTCACTGTTTTTTAGGCTTCCTCCGTTCCTGAGAGCCTGTTCAATTCTATCCATATTATAGTTCCTGATGTCCGCTGTCTTACGCTTGTTGATTAACTTAGAAAGTTCTGCCAGTTCTATTCTAGCTGTAGGGTTAGAGGCTTTCATACATTGGCGTTTCTTGATGAGATCTTTCCTCTCCTGCGATAGCTTACTGGTTTCCTGTCTAACGGCGTTACCACCGACTTCTATTGCGCACTCCTTAATGATGCCCATGAGGTAGTTGTTCATTGCTTCAACACTAAGGTCCTCTTCCTGAGTTAAAGCCGAATACCTCTTCTGTAGCTTGATCCGGAATTCCTCTAGTTTCCCTCTTACCGCTAACTCATTGATTGGCTTCTTGTGTACCAGTTTCTTCCGTTCCCTCCTCAAGTCTAGGCTAATTCGAGTTCTTACCATCCTATGGTCACTGCAGCGTACCTTGCCGAGTGCGTCTACATCTTGTATGATGCCAGGGTTCGCGCAGAGTATGAAGTCGATTTCATTTCTTGTCTCACCATTCAGGCTCTTCCACGTCCAATTTCGACTAACCCGCTTGCGGAAAAAGGTGTTCATTATCCGCATATTATTCTGTTCTGCAAACTCTACTAGAAATTCTCCTCTGCTATTCCTAGAGCCTATGCCATATTCCCCCACTGACTTGTCTCCAGCATGCTTCTTGCCTACCCTGGCATTGAAGTCGCCCATCAGTATAGTGTATTTTGTTTTGACTTCACCCATCGCCGATTCCACGTGTTCATAAAAGCTTTCGACTTCCTGGTCATCATGACTGCATGTAGGGGCATAGACTTGTACCACCTTCAATTTGTACCTCTTATTAAGTTTCACAACAAGACCTGCCACCCTCTCGTTAATGCTATATAATTCCTGTATGTTACCAGCTATTTCCTTATTAATCAGGAATACGACTCCTAGTTCTCGTCTCTCCGCTAAGCCCCGGTAACACAGTACATGCCCGCTTTTTAGCACTGTATATTCTTCTTTTGTCCTCCTAACCTGACTGAGCCCTATTATATCCCATTTACTACCCTCTAATTCCTCCAATAACACTGTTAGACTCGCCTCACTACATAGCGTTCTAACGTTAAGCGTTGCCAGGTTCAGATTGCAATGGCGGCCTGTCCGGAGCCAGGTATTCTTAGCACCCTCTACAGCGTCACAGATCTGACCGCCTCCGTGGTCAGTTGCTTCGCGGCTGCTGGGGACTGAGGGCCAGGGTTTGATTGTTGTATTCATATAGGAGGTTGTGGCCAAGTACTGCACCAGGGTGGCCAATCCTGCTCTGGTGAGAGAGTGCGTTAGCGGTTCTGGTCACCGGGATCCGGCCGCACTCCACGCCTCTTGTGCAATTTTCTTAACACACGGTTTTTTTGTATTTTCCGGTGGAGAATTGCGCGGCACCGGGATTTGAATCACGGTCCTCTTGCACTGGAGACGGATACTCTACCGTCCCTGCAGGAGTTAAATTAAAAATTGAATTATGGGGTTTTGCGTGACAAAACCACTTTCTGATTATGCACGCCGTAGTGGAGGACTCCGAAAATTTCGACCACCTGGGGTTCTTTAATGTGCACCTCATTCTAAGTACACGGGTGTTTTCGCATTTCGCCCCCATCGAAATGCGGCCGCCGTGTCCGGGGTCCGATCCCGCGACCTCGTGCTCAGCAGTCTAACACCATAATCACTGAGCAACCGCGGCGGGTCCCGCAGGAGTTGTACGCCTCATTTAACCTACAGTGGTACCCTATTTGATCAGTCAAGGTGGACCAATCTGAGCTCGGTTATACCACATGGATGGCACTCGGCTAGAGAACCTGGTATTTATGACCTGCACATATGTGGCCACACATAATTGAGGATATATAATTTTTAGGAGGGTTTCCGTACAGTGATAAAATGAAGGAAAAGACATTAAAAAGAAAGAAAAAAGAAGGGGTAAAAAAGCAACATAACATGTGATTTGAACTCGTGATCCTTCAATGTTGCCCGGAAAGGTAGCTCAGTCGGTTGGTTCGTCAAGCCAACGGTTACTTTCAAGCGCCATAGCTCCTGCTCCGAGCCTCATACTTATGTGGAAAGGGACTGATGTTGTCCGCGACAGTCGATTTTGGTTGGAAGTGGTTTGAAGGCATAATTTCTTGGAAAAATGGCCGCCAGAGGAGCAGCGTGAACTCGAGCGGCTTTAGAGACTAGGAAAATTGCCTTAAAATATTTAGACTTGAGGGGAAGCTTCGTTAACAAACTATAACACGGCAATCAGCACTCGAATACGACGAGAGAAATTATTGAGACGTGGAAAATTCCCTTGAAATAAATCTGGTTTTCGAGACAAATGCTTGTATGTATTGAATCTCTTAAAAGATGAGGGGGGAAATATGCGCTCACCGAGAGGGCATCGTCAGCACGAGACCACCACCAGGCACCTTACTGAGATGTGGAGAGCTTCGCGGCCGGAACGAAGCCTCCCCTCTCCGCCGGCCAAGAGTGGAAAACGCGCTTTCCGATCGCTCAAGGTTGCGAGGACATTGTATAGCTCTAGCGTCTAGGAAAAAGCTTAAACAGGTGCGAGGGCGGCACGCATAGCGTGGGAAGCTAGCCGCCGGAATAGCTATCTCAAGTACTGCTGCTGGCGAGGGCGAAATACCTTCGTGTAATTATAATAACCCTAATAGGACTTCTTTCAAAGAAAAAAAAGAAAAGAAAAAAAAAGGAAACGGCTCAGAAGGCTATACTACGAGAGCTATGACTGATACTTTTCTATATATATGTATTCATCTCATCTATGGGATCGCATGCGCGCGCTGTTGCTTTGTCTCTGCGTGTAGTAGTTAAGAGAGCCAGTTTAAGGGCGGAGAAGAAAGAAGGAGAGGAAAGCAATATTGCAGCGCCGTGGTTTTAAAGAGCAACCGTGGTAGGGAAACGGAAGGCGATATAAGCACGCGTGTCCATGATACGCACACGACAAACTGCCTTACAATGTTTAGACTTGAGGGGAAGCTTCGTTAACAAACTATAACACGGCAATCAGCACTCGAATATAATTATAACCCTAATAATAATTGTAAATATTCATCTCATCTATAGGATCTAAAGCGCGCGCTGTTGCTTTGTCTCTGCGTGTAGTAGTTAAGAGACCCAGTTTAAGGGCGGAGAAGACGGAAGGAAAGGAAAGTCTCTGAAGCAAACTTCTAGCGCCATGGTTTTAAAGCGTAACCGTGGTAGAGAAACGGAAAGGCGATATAAGCATGCGTGTTCATGATACGCACACGACAAACTGCCTTACAATGTTTAGACTTGAGGGGAAGCTTCGTTAACAAACTATAACACAGCAATCAGCACTCGAATATAATTATAACCCTAATAATAATTGTAAATATTCATCTCATCTATAGGATCTAAAGCGCGCGCTGTTGCTTTGTATCTGCGTGTAGTAGTTAAGAGAGACAGTTTAAGGGCGGAGAAGAGGGAAGGAAAGGAAAGTCTCTGAAGCAAACTTGCAGCGCCGTGGTTTTAAAGCGCAACCGTGGTAGAGAAACGGAAGGCGATATAAGCGTGCGTGGCCATGATACGTACACGACTGCCCTTAATATAATAATAATATAATATTTGGGGTTTTACGTGCCAAAACCACTTTCTGATTATGAGGCACTCCGTAGTGGAGGACTCCGGAAATTTTGACCACCTGGGGTTCTTTAACGTGCATCTAAATCTAAGCACACGGGTGTTTTCGCATTTCGCCGCATCGAAATGCGGCCGCCATGGCCGGGATTCGATCCCGCGACCTCGTGCTCAGCAGCCGAACACCATAGCCACTGAGCAACCACGGCGGGTGTTTGGGCGCCCTTGGCTATGGCACTCATGCAGCACAGAAAGGAAGCACAGTTCACGAAAATCGCAAGAAAAGAAAACGTCAGCGGCGGCAGATCCCTCGCAGCGTCGTTTAGTAAAGCGCATGACGCAAAGAAACACGCCAGCACATGCCAGCACGCCGGTCCACCGGCACGCTCCCGGGGAATGACGTCACTCTCACCGGTTCTCTCCTCCGGCTGCCTCCTCACCCGGCACTCCGGGAAGCGACGGGGGCATGTCGGTAGGGGGGGGGGGGATTTACAAAGCAATTTCTGTCCCTTATGTTAACAAAACGAAGAAAATAATTTCAGAACCACAAATTAATAGATATGTTCTTCCCAACCCGAGCAATTTATGGAATTTGAAAACCGTTTCAGCTTCCTTTTAAGTGCGGATTGTCTTCGTTCACGCTACAAAACAACCTGCTCTTGAAGAACTTCTCACCAGTCCGCGCCAACTACCTTCTTGTTGTTCCGTCGGCGCTGCGTGCAGAAGTACTGCATGCCCTACATGACGATCCAACCACTGGGCACCTCGGTTTCTCCCGGACGCTATCGAGGATAAAAGAAAGGTATTACTGGCCGCGCCTAACCACCGATGTCGCACATTACATCAAGACATGTCGAGACTGTCAACGACGCAAGACATCACCGTCAAGACCAGCGGGATTACTACAGCCGATCAAGCCTCCCTACCGACCTTTTCAGCAGATCGGGATGGACTTGCTGGGGCCGTTTCCGACATCAACTTGCGGAAATAAGTGGATCGTCGTGGCAACGGGCTATCTCACTCGCTTCGCTGAAACTAAAGCTCTACCGAAAGGCAGTGCAGCCGAAGTGGCGAAATGTTTCGTCGAGAACATCCTGCTGCGACATGGTGCTCCAGAAGTCCTCATCAACGACAGAGGAACGGCTTTTACAGCAGAGCTCACCCAAGCCATTCTGCAATACAGCCAGACAAGCCACAGGAGCACAACTGCCTACCACCCGCAGACGAATGGTCTCACGAAGCGCCTGAACAAGACCCTCGCCGACATGCTAGCAATGTACGTCGACGTCGGACACAAGACCTGGGATGCTGTCCTGCCGTACGTAACATTTGCGTACAACACGGTGGTGCAGGTAACAACAAAGATCACGCCGTTTAAGCTGGTTTAGGGCAGGAACCCGACGACGACGCTCGACGCTATGCTGCCGCACGTCACTGACGAAGAGAATCTTGACGTCGCTGGCTATCTCCAGCGCGCCGAAGAAGCGCGACAGCTCGCCCGCCTACGGATCAAGAACAAGGAGCGTACCGACAGCCGACACTACAACCTCCGACGACGCTTCGTCGAGTACCAGCCCGGCGACCGTGTTTGGGTATGGACTCTGATACGCCGACGGGTACTGAGTGAGAAACTATTGCGACGATATTTCGGTCCCTACAAGGTCATCCGACGTATTGGCGCACTGGACTATGAGGCTGTGCCAGACGGCATTTTGCATTCACAGCGGCGCCGCGCACGATCTGAAGCGGTCCACGTGGTGCGTCTTAAACCCTTTTACGGACTCTGACGAACTTTCCTTATTTTATTGTTTTCTTTGTTACGGAGTGCTTTTCTTTATTACTTTTTTTGTTTGCAGCATCGGGTCTATGCTTTTTAAGAGGGAGGTATTGACACGTGTACTTGTTTGTCTTTATCGGGCGACACGTTTCACCGCCTAACAAATGTTATCGTACAGCGCAGGACGCACCTTCATGTATCGGAAGTTCCTGGAATGTTATCGATGCTTCCATGCGCTGTCTATTGTCGCCGAACCTTCTGTAATCTGATCGCATGTGTGCGCGACGCGAATAATGTAGAATTTTGTAGAAGGCACGCGGGTCCCTGCAACCGGAAGCCCTCGACACGCCGTCACCCAAGCCCGGACCGCAAAAAGAACACCAACGTAGTCCCGGACCTTCGAGCAAGCCGCCGTCTTCAACAGCTGCCCCCGGAGCACGAACGTGTACCTGAGAAGACTAATAAGATTGTGGCCAAGGCAGCCCCAATGGCAGCCCCAGCGTCCCCCATGGTGCTGCAGCAGCCCAGAGAGCCTCCGACGTTCCGCGGTTCGACATTCGAGGACCCGGAAACCTGGCTTGAGATGTATGAGAGGGTCGCTGCTTTTAACAGCTGGAACAGCAACGACAAACTGCGACATGTCTTCTTCGCATTGGAAGACGCTGCCAGGACGTGGCTCGAGAACCGAGAAGCCACCTTAACGACGTGGGAACTGTTCCGAAGCGGCTTCCTGCAGATCTTCACAAGCGTCGTATGCGGAGAACAAGCCCAAGCACTACTAGAAACCAGAGTGCAGCTGCCTAACGAAACCACCGCGATATTTACAGAAGAAGTGAGCCGCGTATTCCGCCCTGCCGACCCGGAAATGTCCTTGGAAAAGAAAGTCCACCTACTGATGCGTGGTGTAAACAGGAACTTTTCACCGGAATGTTACGGAGCCCACCGAAGACCGTCGACGAGTTTCTTCGCGAGGCAACCAGCATCGAGAAGACACTGGAAATGCGGAACCGGAAATTCAACCGCCGCACGAACTCGACAAACTACGCCGGAGTTGCGTCACTGGCCACCGACGACCTGCGCGAGACTATCCGAGCGATGCTTCCATCGATGCTTCCATCCGCTGTCTGTAACCGAGCCATGGGTAATCTGATTGCATGTGTGCGCGATGCGAATAATGTAGAACTTTGTGGAAGGCACGCGGGTCCCAGCGATAGCTGTGGAGTATTCGATGACTGATGTATAAAAGCCGACGCGCTTGACCCGCTCATTAGGTTTTCAACAATCGCCGACCGTGTTCGCCGCTATCGTTGCGCTATAGTGTAGCCTGTTCTTGCGGGCACAGGTTCCCCCAATAAAAATTAGTTTTGTCTTTCGCAGTATTGCTACTGTGTTCTTCTACGTCACTACCACGTGACAATACTAATAAAAAGACCAGGACCAGCGCACGAAAGTAGGTCACGTGGTGAACCTCTTATGCAGGTTCATGTTCTTGCCGCGTGGGCACCATAGGAAATTTTTTCGTGGCGTTTAGCGATGAATTACAAATAAAAATTCATGTTATATGAGGACAACACGCCTTCTTTTATCGAACACGATAAGGAATTTCTTGAGCGGGATTATCTAGATTCATGTGCTGAGCGGTTGTCTGTCCCTTTAAGAAATCGGTGTGTGTGGCTGTATTTTTATGCTTGCCACTGTTAATTTTGTTGACTGAAGCACATATAGCATAAACTTCAGCAGGGAAAAGAAGCATACTGTGGTAATTGAATAATTGTTTCCGAATTTTTGGCTACGCCCCTACCCCCCTTGTTCTTGTGTTTTAGGACCATCTACGTAAAATTCCGTGTAATTTTTGTATTTGTCCCGAAGTGCCCGGAAATCTTGTATAATGTGTTCTTGTGAGGTTTCTATTTTATTTAAATGGGTCAACATCAAATCAAAACGTTGTAAGGCCTTACAAGGGGGCAGCCTCAGTGGCTTTTTAACAACCCAGTGGACCTCATCAGAAATATCATAATCTCAACAGTATTCCTCTTATCGCTGAACAAGCCGCCTAATTGTGTTCGGTTTATTTCTATAATTCACGTGTGAGTTCCACTGTGCGACGATGTTGTAGCATATGTGTTGTTGTGATGACTGAATTCTGAGAACTTAGGAAAAAGTGAGCAAAACACTGCGGTACAGTTAGGGAGGCTAATTACAGTGAACGTATAAATATTTATATCCATTCGATGCTATTCACTGCATGCTTGGAAGGAGTATTGCTGCTAGTAAACCGGCGAGGCTCGACGGTATGCAGCCTTTGGATTGCAGATGACATTGCCCTGTTCAGCAACTCCGGGGATGAATTGCAAAAAAATTGAGGACCTTAACAGAGAAAGTGTAAGAGCGGGTTTGAAGATTAATATGCAGAAGACAAAGATAACAAAAAATAGCCTGGCAAGGGAACAAGAGTTCAAGACCACCAATTAGCTTCTAGAGTGTGTGAAGGAGTACGTTTACTGTGTCAATTACTAACACGGGATACTGATCGTGCGAACGAAATTTACAAAAGAACAAAAAGGAGTTGGAGTGAATGCGGCAGACATTGTCAGATCCTGCATGGAAGCTTACCACTACCATTAAAAAGAAAGGTGTACAATCAGTGCATCCTCCCGGTGCTAACATATGGGGCAAATACTTGGAAGTTGACAAAGATGCTCGAGAACATGTTAAGTACCGCGCGAAGAGCGACGAAACGAAAAAAAATGCGTGCTTCTGCCATCGTCGCTTGCCACCTGCTAACGCTGCTGTCGCAACACCTGGATATGCCTATCCCGACGATACTACCGGGCATGCGATGCTTCCCGACCCAGAGTTCTCGCAGCCTCCTCGACGCCCTGTCGGCACCCATCGTTCGCCATCACCACGTCGTCGCTCACTCTCCCCCTTACGTCACCGGCAGTCACCTCACGAGGGAAACTTGTTGCTGCAGTTCCGCAGGCACGAACTGCAAGCTTCGCGACTTCTAGAAGGCCTGCACAGTGGCCACGCAATTTATTGGACGTTTTGGTCGAAGGAACCGCCGCAATTGCGCTTATTGTTACTGGGGCCGCAGTTTCTGTTATCGCCGAAAAGTTTTGTCGCAGCCTCCATAAGGTCACAACCTCGTTGTCTGGTATGCTTTTAAGCACCACGACTGCGCAGCAAATAGCCCCGCTTGCTCAATGTACTACAAGGGTGGTCATCGACGGCGTTGTCTATGTTGTTGAATTTCTCGTGTTGTCTTCATGTTTACATGACATCATTCTCGGCTGGGACTTGTTGTCTCACCATCGTGCCATCATCGACTGTGCCCGGGCCTAAGTGGCGCTTTTCCTGCTTGCCGATGCCCCGCTACCTGACCCCTCTGAATAAAAAGCCTCCAAGCACACTATTGTGTCCGATACGGACATACCACCCGAAATGTGTGTACTTGTGCCCGTCTCTTGCTCTACCGCGTAAAACGCTACAGTACTTTTTACACCGTCGCCTATTTTTCTACGTCGCAAGGCCCTACCTTTCCCGTTTGCCGTCCTCACCACTGTATCTGGATTATCCTCAATGATTGTGTGTAACCCGTCTCACTACCCTGTGACGTTACTGCGCGGCGAATCACTAGGACGTGTTCAACCCCTTGAACCGCTTCACATTGTCGATGCTTCCGACGACACGACCTGTTATGAACTCGACGCTCTCACTTCTCCCGTGCCGTGCACGTCATCATCATCATTGTCGTCGTCGTGGTCGTCAGACGTTCTTGAATCTGTCGTAGACGCCGATCTACCGCCTCGCTATCGCCAGCTAGTCCTCGCGCTTCTTCAGAATTTTCTCTCGTCGTTTGATTGTCAACAACCATCTCAGGGGCGTACGGCGACCGTCACTCACAGCGTCCGCACTGGTTCCCATCCTCCTCTACGCCAGTGACCATACCGCGTGTCGATAGCCGAGCGCCAGATGATTAACGAGCAGGTCGACGATATGCTGCACCGTGGCGTCATTCGCCCTTCCCACAGTCCTTGGGCGTCTCCTGTAGTATTAGTACGCAAGAAAGACGGGTGAATACGCTTCTGCGTGGATTATCGTCGACTCAATAGGATCAGTCGTAAAGATGTCGATCTTCTGCCAAAGATAGATGACGCTCTCGACTCCTTACAAGGCGCGGAGTACTTCTCATCTTTGGATCTTTGCTCCGGCTATTGGCAAGTGCCGATGGCAGAAGATGACTGTGAGAAAACAGCTTTCAACATGCCCGATGGCTTGTACGAATTTACCGTAATGCCATTCGGGCTCTGCAACGCGCCCGCTACTTTCGAGCGTATGATGGACACTATCCTTCGCAACTACAAGTGGAAAACATGTTTGTGCTACCTTGATGATATCGTGGTGCTTTTGCCAGATTTCCCGACGCACCTCGTTCGCTTGCGTGAGATACCGACCTGCCTCACCTCTGCTGGCCTCCAACTTAACATCAAAAAGTGCCCTTTTGCGGCTCGCAAGTTAACAATATTGGGTCATGTTGTATCGAAGGACGGTGTGCTTCCTGACGCCGCCAAGCTTCGCGCGGTCGCAGAGTTTCCGATGCCCATTGCTCTTAAGGCGCTCCGCAGATTTATAGGGCGCTGCTCTTCCTTACGGCGTTTTGTGCGCAATTTTGTGACTATCATCGCACCACTGACCAACTTGCTTACCGCTACCAACGGCATCTCCGCGTGGTTAACTTCCTGTGATGAAGCCTTCAAGCAACTACGTCACCTACTTCGCCACCGATTCTTCGACACTACGATCCCACAGCGCCTACAAAGGTACATACGGGGGCCAGCGGCATCGGAGTTGGTGCAGCCCTCGCACAACGGAAAGACGGCTATGACGAGTACGTCGTCGCGTATGCTAGCCGCACTTTAAAGAAGGCGGAAGCCAACTACTCAGTAACAGAAAAGGAGTGCTTGGCCATTATTTGGGCTCTCGTCAAATTTTGTCTAGACCTATATGGTCGCCCTTTTGACATTGTCCCCGACCACCATTCACTTTGCTGGCTGTCCTCGTTGAAGGATCCGTCAGGTCGCCTAGGCCGATGGGCACTTCGCTTACAAGAATATGATATCCGCGTTGTCTACCGATCGGGCACAAGGCACCCTGACGCCGATGCGCTTTTCCCATCACCGCTACCTTCTGATGTGGCTTCAGTGTCTCGCTCTTCGCATCCATGTCAGCCTTCAACGTCGCTTATATGCCGGACGAGCAGGGTAAGGATCCCTTGCTTTCAACTATTCTGAATTTCCTCCGCGACCCATCCGCCACACCTTCTTCTCGAACACTTCGTCGCCAAGCCACTCACTTTACTGTACGCGACAACGTCCTTCACCGCAGAAATCATTTGCCTGATGGTCCCAAATGGCTGCTAGTGATACCACGACACATGCGTTCTGACATCTGCGCTTATTTTCATGCTGCTCCTCATAATGGTCACGCCGGTTCTGAAAACGTATAATCGGCTAAGGCAGCGTTTCTACTGGCACGGCATTTATCACTTCATGCGCCAGTACGTACGCGCTTGCACTGCGTGCCAACGGCGTAAAATTCCACAGCGCCGTCCTGGTGAGCTACAGCCGCTGCCCTGCCCGGCTCGGCCTTTCGATCGCGTCGGCATAGACCTATACGAGCCAGAAGGGTTGAAATCTGGGCTAGTTGGTACATACTTGAAGGAAAAAACCAGTAAAAAAACACAAAGGACAAGAGGAGAGGTCAAACCACAAAGACTGGACTATCAACTGAGCTTTATTAGAATCGGTGTAGTCCCAGCAAGGCCAGCAGAGCATGCGCAACTGCATCAACGCTAATCACAGAGCATGAAAAGACAAGAATCGCTTCTATCGTGCCCGACCTATAAATGCAAATTCTTTTTAAAGTAAGCGCACCGAGATTGTACTAACGCAGTCGTCACCTAATAAACTGATGTAGTACGCTTGCAGGATTTCTCGCTCTTCTTTCCCTTGCCCCTACCAAGAATCGTCACATTGCTGAATAAAGGGCAACACCACATTCATTGCAATGGCGAGGCAAGTTTGCACCGTTATCTGACCCCAGGGTGGAGTGGTGCTCACGCAGGCAGTCATTAATACATCGACCGGTTTGGCCTATTTAAAATCTTTCGCACGTGAGATGGAACTTATAGACAAGCCCTGCAGCACATGCCGTAAAACGGTTGTCATGCTGCGTTGTGCACACTTGGTTCCTTGCCCTGCCTCGAGAAGTGCGCGAGCACAGATCCGAAAGCTCCGGAATGGCAGAAAACACGACACTTACTCCCTGCTTGGCGGCAACCTTCTTGATGTTGTGGCTCACTTTATGCACATACGGCATAACGTCATGTTTCCTACGTTCAGTAGCCCCACCATCTACCAGCTTCGTACATTCTTTCTTTAGCCTCTGAAGAAGCGATTCAGCCATCGCTTTCAAAAGAGGCGGAGGGAACCCTGCGGCTCATAAACGTTGGAATTGTGCGTCAAAGCTTTTAATAGCGTGGTGACAGCTTCTTTCGAATGCATTGCGGAAACAATTCATTGCAATTCCTTTTTACAATCTTTGAATGTGCAGATTCAAACGGTAAAAGAGCTTTCTTACCCCTAGGTGAAAACACCCAGCACAAATGCCCGTCATGAAAGAATGTTAGTTGCAGTTCTAGGAACCTGATGGAATGATTGCTAGGAAGTTCATGTGTGAAATTAAGAGTGCGTGAAGAAGCTTTAAAAGCTTCACGAAGACGCTTCACGAAGACTTCTTTTCACCACCCCCTGCAGTTTTCCCGCGCCGTGACCACGCTAACAAAGTAAAACGCATAATGTGCCGCTCGTCGCTCTACGCAAAATCTTTTATTCCTCGCACAATAATAGAATGGAATAACCTACCATCACGCATAGCTACTGATGTTAGCCTACCATCTTTCCAAACTTTGTTGCAAGAAAACGGTTAGTGGTAGCAGATTAGATATTACTTATGCCTATATGCACATATTAACATATGTAAAATGTTCTTGTGTTTTCATGACTAAGTGCATTTACCCCTTGTTCATATCTATATATTTTATGTTCCTTGTGTGTATGTTTATTTTATGTAGTTTTATTTCTTGTGTATATTTCATGTTTGTACCCCCCCACTATGTAATACCCTCATGTGCGGGCCCTTAGGGGTAATGTAAATAAATAAAATAAATAAAAGCTCTAAAAGTACTAAAAAATCGTCCACGTACCTAAAAACTTTGCATACACGCTTGTTTAGAAGGAAGCCTTGAAGTTTCCTGTCAAATTTTCCTAAAAATATCTGGGAAAGCAATGGGGCAACACTAGAGCCAAGAAATATACGAGCCACTTCCCTGCAGCTCCTCGGCTAACCGATGGATATTTGTAGGTGTCAACCACTTGACGCGCTACGCCGAGACTGCCGCATTCCCCGCAGCCTCTGCGCGCGAAGTTGCGTTTTCAATCTTGCGGAACTTCGTTCTTCGACATGGCGCACCACGCGAACTTCTCAGCGATAGGGGACGTGTCTTCTTGTCCAAAGTAATCCAAGCCCTTCTCGCTGCATGGAGCATCGTTCACCGCAAGTCTACAACCTACCACCCGCAAACGAACGGCTTGACAGAGAGGTTCAACCGCACACTCGGTGACATGTTGACTATGTACGTCGCCTCGGACCACAGTAACTGGGACACTGTTTTGCCGTTCGTCATGTATGCCTATAATACGGCCACACAAGCTACCACAGGCTTCTCACCCTTTTTTCTGCTGTATGGACGAGAGCCCTTGTGTACTACGGACACTCTGCTCCCATACCGATCCGACGCTTCCAAATGCACGCGTGTGTCTGAAGCCGCTAAATACGCCGAGGACTGTAGGCAGCTCACGCGAACCCTTACGACCGCTTCTCAAGGTCGTAAAGATGCGGCGTGACAGTAACGCGCTTACACCAGTTTTCCCGACTGGTTACCTTGTTTGGTTGTGGGTCCCGCCTCACAACCCTGGCATTTAAACCAAACTCCTTGCACGCTATGATGGCCCCTACCGCGTCATAGACCGTACCTCCGCTGTCACCTAGGTTGTAGAACCTGTGACGCCTTCACCCGACCTTAGGCATCGCGGGCGTGACACAGTTCATGTAAACCGACTTAAGCCATACTATGACCCCCTCATCCTACCTAGGTCGTAACTCACCAGGATGGCCCCTCTTCTCTCCCTGGAGCCATCGTAGTGAAGAGGAGGACGAAGAAGGCGCTCTTGTGTCGGCTGTGCGCGCGATCAGCGTTCGTGGACTGCCAGTGCAACTAGACTGTGCCTAGTGCCTTATAATAAATCGTCATATTACAGCCGTAACGTTACGAGACAGGAGGAGCGCTGTGTGGATCAGAGAGCAAATGGGAATAGCCGATGTTCTAATTGACAATACGAGAAAAAATGGAGGCAGGCCGTGCAATGCGTAGGAGAGATAACCGGTGGAGCGTTCGAGTTCGAGAATGGGTGCCAACAGAAGCGTAGCGCAGTCGAGGACGGCAGAAAACTAGGTGGGATGATGAAATTTGGAAATCTGCAGGCACACGTTGGAATCGGTTTGCGCATGAGAGGTGTAATTGGAGATCACAGGGTGGGACCTTCGCCCTGCAGTGGACATGAATAGGTTGATGATGACTATGATGATGATGACCCGAAACATGGAACACGTGATGTTCTGTAAACACCACTTGTCAACTGTAGTCCGAGATTATGTACCGGGTTAAGTCATCGAATGTATAACACTATGTGGTAGAGCCACAAACTATAATATCGCAGTATAGAAAGGTACGCATGTCAGACCGCTAAACGTGTTAAGACATGTTCGATCGTTACACCAGTGCTTATGAGACAACACTTGGAGAATATTGAACACTTCGTTTGCTTTAATTTTTGTTTCTTTAAGTGGCCGATGAAGCTTAGTTTTGTACCCGCCGTGGTTGCTCCGTGGCTATGGTGTTGGGCTGCTGAGCACGAGGTCGCGGGATCGAATTCCGGCCACGGCTGCCGCATTTCGATGGAGGTGAAATGCGAAAACACCCGTGTACTTAGATTTAGGTGCACGTTAAAGAACCCCAGGTGGTCAAAATTTCCGGAATCCTCACTACGGCGTGCCTCGTAATCAGAAAGTGATTTTGGCACGTAAAACCCCAAAATTTTAAGCTTAGTTTTGTGTAAAAGGTCACTCCTAGAAATTTATAATGTTGTTCGACCACCAGTGTGGCATCATCCAATTTCAGGACTAGGTCGCAGTGTAGTCGCTACTGAGAAAACAAGAGTCACAGTTTTCGGGTCTAGAATCGGAAGCAAAATTTTTTTTCAGCTTCTAGTGTAAGTTCAAATCTTTTGATTTGAAGTTCCCTCGCACAGATTGACAAATTTGAGGCGCGTCAAATCAGTTAGGGATCCTCAACATATTCAGAGGGCGTACTAGAGGACGGAATAACCTTATTAACTGAATTCATTTTGACTATAAGTGTCGTGTTGAGAACACAGACTTGCGGAATGCCATTTTTTCTCTTTAAATGTATGATAACGTAGTGTGCCGAACGCACCTGAGATGTTCTATTAGAGATGAGATCAGGCAGTTCACCATTTTACCACGGATCCTGAGGATAGCCAGGTTTCTTAAAACTCCACATCACCAGGCGATATCATAGGCTTTTTGTAAACGAAAGAAAACTGCAAGACAGGGTGCGTTGCGCAAAAATACGTGTAGAGTTTCATATTCTAGACGGACAAGATGGTCAGTGGTTCAACAACCCTTTTCATATCGGCACTGGCGAGTGTCTATTAGGTTTCTTGATTCTAAAATAAATGAAAGCCTTATATTGAGAATGCTTTCATGTGATTTTGCCAACGAGCTCGTGAGGAGAATGGGTCTGTAACTGCTTGCGTAGGTTGGCGATTTACCAGCTTTTAGAAATAGAACTGCTGATGCATTTCCCTACTATTTCGGCATTATCCCAGATAATATTCGAAAATTCAAGGAGGACCTGTACAGACGTTTGGAATAGGTGTGCCAGCATGGAGTAGTGAATAAGGTCGTGACCTGTTGCTTAATTTTTACCTACAGCGAAGGCTCTCTTTAATTGCTGCAGTGTAAGGGGGATGTTATATAATTGATTTGACACGCAAGTAGTAGGCAGTTTCTGTTTTTCAGCCGACAGTTTATAGCTTAAAAATTTGTTTGAAAAATTTGCTGAGCTGGAGACAACATGAAAGTGTTCGCCAGCTATGTCAGCCGGTTATTGTAGTTCGGTTTGTTTGTCTGGGTTTGTAAGCAACGATATTGTGTAAGATGAGTAATATCCCCTAAACTTCCCTACCTGTTCCCACATTCGTTTAGATGTGACTGAGCGGTGTATTGATGATATGTATTGCTTCCATGATTATTTTTTAACCGGCCTTGCCATTGCCTTGCTTAGAGGCCAGGAGGCGGTTATTGGTCCAGTATCTTGTAAGATTCCACGAACCCTATTTTGTTGTTTTTTTCTCTTCGTTTCACTGAGGTGTACAACAGGGATTAATTCTTTGTGCACAAGGCTGGATGCCTGAGGGACTGCCTTTTCTGCCGCTGAAATTAAAACGACAGGGAAATTTTCATTGGCTCACTTTAAAAGGCATCTTCAAATTTTGCATGTTCCTTTAGAAGCGGCAATTCAATGAGATGTATTTTTCACGACGTCGCTTGCAATTTACATTGGGTAGTGGTGACGCGGGTTTGATGATAGCAGGTAAATAATTGCTGTCATATGAGATGTCCAAGACATCCTATTTAAGATCGATAAAAGCCCCCCCCATGGTGAGCAAAACCCTAAATCAAAGCAATTAAAATTGCTTGAAGTAGGAGAAAAATAGGTTTGCTCACCTCACTTTAAGAGAGAAATATTATTACACAGAATAATTTTCAATAAGCTGTCCTCTTCGGTCAGTTCTATAACTGCCCCAACATGTACAATGGACAATAAAATATCCCACTAAAGGAATAGGCTCAAGCAATTGTTGTAATAAATTTTCTGGCTCTCTACTCTTAATGCGGGTATGAGGAGGAATGTATATTGAACAGATGGTGACCGTTGCATACGACAAAACAGTGACGGCTATGACTGCAGGAGTAGTGTTTAAGTGAGCATTACGGGTAAGAGTACCGGCTTACACGACTGCAGCGACTGCTGCTTACAAACAGCTGGCATGTTCGGGGTGCCTTTGGACAACATAAAACTTTTGGAGAATTGACTATCCTCAGGGCCTAAGTTTGTTTATTTTATACAAAATGCTACAGGCGAGAAGTTGCTTGTTAATTCTTTAATGTGACTTAAGTTGTGAATCAGGTATTTGCGACTCCAGAGTATAGGGGTGGCCTCTCTTCTGTACGTGGGCATTAGGCACATTAAAAGCTTCTGTATTACAGACAGCTTCTGCGAAAAGCTTCCAATAAGTTCCTGAATGACAATGTTTAAGCTGGAATTTATATGGAGCACTGATGACACTTTCACGAGTTATAAAACATAGAAAAAGTGGAAAAAAATATACAGTGGCGGCAGATAACGTTTTGTGAGCTCTTTACCGCCTGAATATAAACAATAAAGTTTTTTGTGTGATTGCCATGCCATTTCATCCAACATCTTCGCGTTAAAAATTGAACAGCGTATTATTGCTGCATCGCCCAAATATCCACAGTTTTGCGTGATAGAGGAGCACGATATTAATATTTTTTTTTAGTATACGGATGAGAAACTCGACAAATATGCTGCGCGCCGCCTGAGAGGACATCGGCTTTGCGAATGAGATTCAGAATATCCTGCAAATGCTTCACCTTTCAAACAAAACCAATTCATGCATTCATGCACGTTCTAGAGGAAAACAGTAAGAATGGTGTTAAATTTCGAGACAAGGGTTGTCATTAAAATGAGAGGCAATAATTAGTATCTCGTACAAAAGAGAAAAATTACGTGAACGCAAACTTCAGACTCAAGACATTTTAAGTACAAGTTTAGGATGCTTAAGTAAATTATGAATAACACATGTGCATTGCAGATTTTCTCCCACACAATGTTAAATCACTGTCCGCGGTTAATAAAGGTATATGACTGCACGTCCTTTCAGTGGAGCGCTTGTACGTCACGACATATTAAGTAAGTTCGAGAAAGTCTTGGTTAGCGCATGGTTCTTCCCGCAGACTCCATCATAGTCATCCATGTCCAAGTCGAAGAGCATGGCTCCAGCCACTTTTGACTGCGTTCAGAAAAAGGAAAACAGAGAGTGACGTTAATGCTATGACGTTTAGTTAGTATTATGAGTGAATTACGCACTGCACATGATGAGCGACTGCCGCCTCATAGCATGAATTGGTTCATAGCCTTCGTTGCCCTACATAGCTAACATAATTACCGTAAAGAGTGTCGTATAGTGCATAACGTAAGCTCGTAAAAATACTCTCAAGTTGTTCAAATGGAGCAACATACGGAGTACACATACCAATAAATTCGACTTGTTGCTTTGGAGCGCCCTATGAACGCTCCGTCGCACGCATTACAAAAAATTTTTAAAGGTGGAAATAGGGCGCCAATGACGCATCTGATTGGTTCACTTCATGTTTCATTGTTATTCTGATGACCATTGTTTTGATAACCATTATTCTTATACCCATTATTTTATAACCATTGTTTCCTATGAGACCAGCGGGAATCCTCAGAAAGGATACAGGGCGTTCGTTCTTTCCCCGTTAACACGAGCTCAACAATGACTGACACAAAACAAAATTTGCGCAGATGCCAGGAAAGTTTGACGACTAGACAGCGGAAATAAAAAGGTTAGGGGCTGCAAATAAAGATCACTCACGCATAAAAACCTGTGTAATAAAGAAATAACGCGATAAGGTAATGGCGATGATGGAACACTCAAAGTCGGTGCGTGTGCGTCCTGCGATGCCGCACATTGTGTGCCTCGCTTTTCTTTAGTTTCTCGTATGAGTCGATATTTTTTACTGCCCCAGCAGCAGGCATTGCGTCGAGACGGTGGTTCACAAATATTTCAAACACGCACATGCGTAAGATGAATAACCCCATACAGAACTTTCAACTGCACATTAAAAATGACAGACTAACGCGATAGATGTATGATACTAGAAGGAGAAAGTATGTGACAGGAAGTTAGCTTTTTGGTTGCTCCGGTCCCATGACTACTCCTCGCTTTCTTTTCACCGCACCACACCACCCCGTCAGTCCAAGTGTCTTTCCTTGTGCAGCCCGGACCTATCGACCTAGCTCGCGCTGGCGGCTAGGGGCCAG
Organism: Dermacentor variabilis; assembly: GCF_050947875.1. Classification (NCBI taxonomy): domain Eukaryota; kingdom Metazoa; phylum Arthropoda; class Arachnida; order Ixodida; family Ixodidae; genus Dermacentor; species Dermacentor variabilis. Next base: position 30,906,088 of record NC_134573.1, on the reverse strand, counting down.
GAGCTGCTGGACACATATGGTACCTGAGAAGAAGGTTCCCCCCCTTCTGGTGCCAGCGCGCACCAACCGTCATTAAGGGCTCAGTACAAAAGCTGATTCTCTCTCTCTCTCGTTGTACACTCTTCCTACATTTGCTTGTAGATGGCTGAAGCCCACCTTCTCCGTTATGGGCTAAGAACGCGTCTCACATTTGGCTTGTACGACACTCTGCTGGCAAAGATTTTGGTTTAGCGCCTGGTTTAGCCACTCCAAGCTAGAGAGAGGCGCAACGAGTTAAATTGACCATTAGGTCTATTACTTTGTTTCCATTCGCTTATAAGTTTCACGGATGGGGCACAACCCTCTTCACGAAGCGTCGTCCCCCTGCAGCTAGTTCTTTTCATGGCCCTGTTAAAACGTAAGTTTGCGAACTATGTCTACTGTATGTTTCGCAGCGAATTGGGCTAGCCACCTGTAGATATGAAAAATGTATATAATCAAAAGCACTGTTACGGGAGATCTAAAGAAAAGGTGGTATATTTACAAGATGCACTGGGAGAGGGAAAATGGGCAGCAACAGCAAAGATGGCGGACCATAACCCTCACCTTCGTCCTATTCTTGTCCGCTCTACACTTACGCACCTTCTATATCCACAGGACAACTGACTCATAAGACTAGCCTCTGGCGGCGAAAGCACCGACTCGGCGCAGCTGAACAAAGCTACATGAACGAACTAACACACAAGACATTAAGAGGTGTGCGGCACACGACAGGGCTTCAGACGGACGTGCACAACGTCCGTGCGAGGATAAGCAAATGATGACGAAAGCCCTGGTAGAGGGATTTCATAAGTGACATCTGTCACTGGGCGGCACACCCGATATGGAGCGGTGTAACTGAAATGCAGTTTTTCTGACAGTCCGACACGTCGTGTTGGGAGCACCAGAGGACGAACGATACAGATACAAAATCGGTGATTCTGTGGTGCCTGTTCTAGCGAGGCTGTTGGTGTCACTGTGACTCAGAAAATCGAGTGTGAGCAACTTGACGTGCATGGTTAGCACGGGCTATAGTCTCTGAAGTATGTTCAATTGGGGGGGTGGGGGGTGTCACCCAGAAGAAAGCACCGGGGTGTCCATGTGTAATGCAGAGTTGTGACCGCATTAGAGAAAACATCGCCAATAACCAGCGGTCTCATGCTTGGAAGTGTTCTACGCGAATGTCACGAAGGGTAATGCCGCGTCCCAATCCTGGTGATCGTCAGACAAACATTGCCAACATGCCGGCAAGTGTTCGGTTCAGGAGTCTTGTTAGCTCATTCGTCTGGGGATGGTAGGCCGTAGTCAATATATCCTGCATCGCCCAAGATTTTAGAATATCATTGAGTACTCTCGACAGGAACTGTCTGCCGGGTCGGCTAACAGTCACTGAGGAGCCCTGCGCTGGAGTATTACGTTTTGCAGCAAGTATGCAACGTCGGTGGCACAGCTAGTGGGAAGTGCATGCGTAGAACATTTAAGGGTTTTTAAGTGTTTGTAATCGCAAACCGCGTAGCATATTCTGTTAGAACGGCGACCCACTTGTTTTCAGAGGCGCATAAGCGAAACGGCGAAACGGACCAACTAAACCAAGGCCGACGCGGTGTAATGGCTATTACGGAATGTCCAGAGGCTGACCCGCAGGTGGCATTGTCGACCTTTTCCAGGAGTGGAAAAGGTCGCACGAGCTACGTAACAGCGCACTTAACGGGACATCCCAGGCCGATAGAAACGATGGCGTGCGTGGTTGTATGTGGATGACGCACCATGCTGGCCTGCCGTTGGTGCGTTGGGCAGCTTTGCCAGCACAGTGGAACGGAGGTGAGCAGGGATGACAAGCAACAGGTCAACACCGCCAGGGAGTAAAGTGCGACGATATATCGTGTAATTCCGCGGTACAAAACGCGGAGAGAAGGATCAGGAGCGTGGTAGTAGCACTTTTTAGTGTTCATACACATGGACGCGTCAAGGCTTTGTTAGGTAGCAATGTGGAAGGGTTGAGAAATGGAAAGAACACAAGGGCCGGAGTCGCTTCGGTGGATATAGGGGTATCTAGAGAGGCAGTCGGCATCCTGCTGCAAGCGGCCAGATTTATAAACGACTGTATATGAGCACTCTTGAAGCCGCAGCGCCCAACGATCGAGGTGACCAGTGGCATCTTTGAGAAAAGATGGCCAACAAAGAACATGGTGGTCAGTGTCGGCGGTGAAAGGTAGAATGTTAGGTAAGGGCGAAATTCGTCGATGGTCCCAACAATAGCGAGAGACTCTCTGTGTCATCGACCAGTTTCGCTCAGAAGAGTAAAAAATTGAGGCGGCTGGCATTAATGCAGTCCTAACTACGGTGGTATTATTGTCGGTGGCCAGGGTCTACAGAGAATTTCCAGGTTGGTTGGCGAATGCAACATCACCTACAGGATTTGGACTGGTCAGTTTTCCGAAGTGGGACGGTGAGGGTATGAGGACGGCGAGCGATGGGAAATCACAGGAGCAAGACTTTAGCGCGGCGGGTCATTGCGGACGTGAAAGGGCAAGCACCGGCTTTCTTCCGGTCGGTAAGCGTACGCGGGACGAGGACGTGAAAGCGGACAATAGCGACAATGGCGTGATCAATCGACAAGTGTGATTGATCTCATTGAAGGTAAAGCATATTGGCTTGTGGTCATGCGTGCGAAACTGGTTTGGGTCGCGGTATCCGAGATAGTTCGATTGTGGGAGGGGAGGTCGAAAGAAATTGCTGACCATGGGGCTACTAACAGCAGAGATAGGACGGATGCCTGCGTTCGCGAACCCTTCGCGTACGACAACTTGAACCGAAGACACTGCCGGGTGGGACTCGTTGTAAGAGCGAGCCTGAGGAACCAATGGAGACGCAGGCTCAATCTTGCGTCGGACAAGACGCAGCACGTTTTCGGCAGTAGGTTGCTGCACGCCATCACACGATGAGGTAGCGGCGGTATTAGGGAGCTGAGCACATTGTTGTGAGACACGACGGCCTTTTGCTTGTTCAAAGCGTCGGCACTCTCTTACAATGTCGTCGATGGTCGAGTAGTCCTCGTACACGAATAAATTAAAGCCGTCGTCGGCGGTGCCTCTAAGAATGTGGCTGACTTTGCCAACTTCCGCCATCGTTTCGTCGACCCGCCGTCATAGTGATATTACATATTGAATATACATAACTTAGATTTCAGTAGATGTTTGTTCCCGGCACCAAAGTTCCTACTTGGCAGCTCGCTGGCACCCAAATGGCTTCTCAAAGAGTTCCTGCATTTTTTGCTTGAAGGTGTCTCAACTGGTTAATTTCTTTTCCTGTGGTTGGAACCAAACACGGGCCGTTTTCTTGAGGTAATAGATGATAACATCCAGCATTATACTTAGGTTTCACTGGTTGCTCTTGCTGGATCGTGGGTATTCAATTAGCCAGTCTTCGGCGTCCGTGGTGTCAGTGCCGCAGAAGGAACCAGGGCCTCGGGGTTGGGTCAAGACAATCGGTGTTGTGGTAGCCCAAGCCTAAACAACGGCCCTCTCAGTCGACATTGTCGGATGGGCGACAAAACGTACACGGCGATCATCATCCCACCGTGATGTACACCGAAACTCCACCAAGATATTACGGGGAGGTCTACAGAAAAGGGGATTTGTTTACACTACCTACAACGCTCTAAAAAAAGTTTCCACCCTTCGGGTTATATTTTGTCCCCAAACAATAATCTTTATCTGTCTTGTGCGCATTTATTTCCTTTAACGCTGTGAGCCCGGTATTTCCTAGTCACAAACGGCTTGCGCATTATGATCTTTACACAGCATTCTCGACAGGAAAGTAGCGAGCGCCCAGTTTAAAGAGAGGAAACGAAGCAAGGCAGATAACGATTATTGCTTGGAGATAAGATAAGCTCCAAAGGGTGCAAACTTTCTTTATAGTGAAGAAGACTGACAATGGAGCAGCAACAACAAAGATGGCGGACGATAGACCTCACTTTGTTCTCCTCTTGTCCGCTCTTCACTACAGCCTCTTTATATACGCATGGACTCATAACAATACGGTGGGTTATCTTTGAAATAGCTTTCAAATTATTGCGTCTTCAAATGCTGTCAGGCAGGAATTACAAGTTTTGCAACATCCCTTTTGGCACCAGTATTCTTCAACGCCTATCAAAAATCAGTCGAGCACATTATTGTGTTTCGGTGTTGCATTGCATGGGCGCCATCATTTTTAGACACGTTACCACCCAACTGTTTGAGACCTGCTGGCTCCCTCTTCCTGACGATGAACGATGCAGTGAGTAAAAGCCGGAACGGTCTATTGTCGATTATGGAGGGAGTTACTATTCTCCGCTAACGAAACAGTTTCAACTGAAGGCACGAATAGAACGCTGTGCGCCGTGGTAGCTTTGTGATCGTAGAGTTAAGATACTCAGGTCGAGGCCGCGTGTATGATCCCGGCCGCGACAGCCGCACTTCAATGGAAGCGAAAGTTTAGGTTGTAGGTTGATGATTTCCATACGAACTCAGGATTTGAAAACCTTTCGAATCCTGAGTTCCCCACTACGGCGTTATTCTTAATCAAATCGCGGTTTAGGTGAAGAAAAACCTAGATATAAATCATCTAAATTTAAATGCAGCGTCGGTGCTCAAATAATTTATACGCGACCTAGTTTTAACGCTAGGGCGGTGAGCGAATGCTCAAAATCTCGCATGAGATACAAGATAGTGCATAGTTCGTTTTCTTCTATTTCCTCGTAAAAGTAGATAACTTTTATCACCTAAGTGCTATGTTTTCCGTCGAGACGGTGGTTAGGTTAGGTTAGGTGAGGATACTAATGTATTGGGTGCCATTGAAAATGTATCTGTATTGTTTTCCCTGCCTCTCGCAAACATCGCTTCTTTTGATCATGCAAGAGCGTGGTAGTCTTCGTAGATACATACACAAGCAGCCAGAACTGTCAAAAATATATACGCATGGATCTCGGGACCATTTGCTATGCATGCGGCTAAAAAGATCATTGCAGTTCAACTTGCCATTGAGACTGGCAGAACGGCTTACTTCTGTTAGTGGCTCGGAACGACTCAGCTCACTAAAATGAACCGGTTCAATTAAAAATGTAACATGTGTTACGCGACGTGGCTCTTCCGCCTAGTCTTGTTTTCCTTTCTTGCCGTCTCCACGCGCACCCCTTCTTCCCTGCCTCGCGTACCTTTAGCTTTTTTCAAGCGAAGCTTCTATTGGCTTGGATTGCATCGGCACAAGTGGCGTTGTCGTGGTCACGCAGAAAAAAAAAGAACAGTTGCTCCCTCAGCAGAGCAGTTGCGGCAAAGGGAGGTTTGATGGATTGACAGCTGCGCCAACACCGAAGCGTGAGTCATTCGAAGGGATTCCAGCTGCATAGGCACGCGCTTACGCCACGTGTGCAGCCAATCAGAGCCATTTCGCTTCCGCCGGGGAGGTAAAAGGGGGGAGAGGGTATCGCGCGCGCTGCGCCGGCTTCGTTTCCATTCAGCTTACTCGAAGAAAATGGATGGACACGCGGTTTGCCTTTTCCCGTGGAACCGGCAGTATTCGACGAGCGGATGCGAGAACTCGCCCGTGAAAGGGCTCGCAACGGCGCGCCGGTCCAGCTGTTAGTGACGCCGGAGCCCAGGCAATCTGACAGCAACGGGAAGATCGCGAGCTGGGGAAGGAGGAGTGGAGTCAATCCGGCACCGTTACTTCTGTGTTACTTAATAGTAGCGAAGGTCATGTGCACGCAGAACGAGTTATGCTTACCCAAATTTTCTGGTTGTGGAAGGATTGGTAAATTCTTTTCTTGGGTGCCGGCGCTATACTGTCGATCATGCCAAATACGTCATGACAAAAAATGAAGACGTATTACAACACGCAGATCAATGGCCTTGTTTTATTGACGTGCTAATGATACACGCTCAGAAAATGCACGGAAGTGGATGAGATGGGCGATATTTTCGTGGCCACACTAATTAGCAAAAATAAGACCAGAACGTAAACAGTACGTTCACCTATTGTCTTTAAATACAACGAAAAATTCATTTTCGTAGTGGCGTGCGACAACGTCCGAACAGCAGCAGGCAACGAACTGCGACATTTTTGCCAATTAAGGCCTCTTTATTTTTCCCTTCGGCTACATGGGGTGCTACATATAACGCATCCAAAACCAAAGTGACTGCCGAGCACACCGCATAGAGAGAGCGAGTACGAGTATCACGTGTTTGCCCACGCCGGCGACCACTCATCGGCAAGAAAACAAAGCAACGAAACTCAGCAGAAGATCAGGTTCTCGAAGGACGGTTTCGTACGGCTCACTCGATAGTGAACCGGCTTCCTTGCTCTAAAATAACCACCTCTCACTTTTATTGAACCACGGCTGACTTGTTCTTTGGCGGCTCAGATGATCCGAGTTGCTCTGAGCAGCCCATCTGTTGAAGGCGAGGGAGTGGTTGCGACTCCTATGAGGAAGGGTAGGGGGGAAGGTGCTTTCTCGCACCCCTAATAGATGGCGCAAAAGTCGCACCCAGCATAAAGTCCCCCAATCTCCAAAAGTAGCGCCAATCCCTTCCCTCCTCCTGCGCTCGGCGCGGCCTCGACGGTGGCGCCGCCCATGCTGGCCCTGCCGTAGCAGACGACGGCTAACACGCTATCTGAGCAAATCCGCGGAAAAGTTCGTTCGAACCCTGCGGAGTAGTTTTTTCAATCGAGATCTTGCTTCGTCAGTCGGTAACTGGCCTTAGAATGTTGTGTTGGAATTGCGGAAAAAATAGACAAAAGGGCCATTATTTAAGGCATAAAGCACGCGAACGTTGGGAGTTCTTGTTGCTGAAACATGACGCATGCACGCGGTTTGCTGTAATACTCGCGTAATTACCAGACTTACATGTTTCGACAGCGAGAAAGTATGCCTACATGGTTTCGTAGATTCACATACAGTGCATATGACGCATGCGATACGCATTTACTTATTCGGACGCCTAAAATGTCAACCTTAAGCAGTAAAAATGTTATTCCTTATGAGCAGGCCTGCGGTTCTTTGCGGCATTTCTCGGCCATTATAATCCTGCACAAAAAACGTGCGAGTAGCCGCTGCTCATGCCTCCAATGTTGAGGACGCGTCCGGCAGCAGCCGGGATGCAGGCAAAATGCAAGAGGCCTGTGGAGAGATTCCTCGTTGGTGTTCCGCAATTCTCCTCGCACGGGCTCGCTATTTCGCAGCAGTCGCGGGGCGCTTTTTTCGCTGCGGGGTGCTTTGGTAATCCCAACGATAGATATTTTTTTACATGTACTGCTCCAGGAGGGCACAAGTAACGACTAACAGAGGCCTCTGGAGAGCACGTGACATTACAAGTTCCCGTTGCCGTTTTGGTACTCTGGAAGCGCGGTCACTAAAACGAAATAATCGCACATTGTTACAACCAGTAAACAAAATCTAATAAAAGATACAATCACGCCAAGGCACCAAATTCTAGCGCAGCGTTACCGCGCCCGCGCGAGAATTACGAAACGCCAACGAGGATTTTACCGGCCCACGTACAACTACGATCAATGTGCAAGTTAAACATCCCCAGGCGACCTAAATAAGGTTATCTGGAGCCATCCACTACGACCTCCCTCATAGCTTTAGTCACTTCGGGACGTTAAAAACGTTAATCACCACAAACCAAATCAATATATGTGGGCGTACATTCGAAGCTAAACGACTGCATCCTTAAGGGATAGTGAGCCTTGCAAAAGCGTCGAGAATGTGCTAACTTCTGGTGGAGCTCAAAACATAGCATGAATAAAGTCGTTCTTATGTCATAGGCCAGCTGCAGATACGTACACTTTCGCCGGCGAAACTACCTGAAACAAAGAGAGCACATTCCAAAAAATTCAGCCTAAACGCGCTAAAAGCACGCACAGCGTGACCACGTACACTTTTACAAGGGGCAGGCGTGAACAAGGCTCAAAAGATGAGCTTGAGGAACCGTGGCACTTCACAAAGCCGTGCGTGGTTTGCCACTTCCTCGAAGTCAGCCCGTCCGATCCTTATGTATCCACACTTTTCTTTTTTCTGTGTTGCGCTCGCCCGATGGTAAAGAAAGAAGGCTTTTGCAGTCGCTGTGTCGGTTGCGGCAACCGAAGGCGCAACACCACGCCATCACAATTAAGTTTTCGTCCCAAACACACTCGATTTGTTCCGCTAACGCACTCGATCAGTCCGTTTGCGCGTACTTTCATCGCGCAGGGCCAACATGGGCGGTCGGCACGCGCTGGAATGAAAAAAAATATACAAAAGTCTTGCGCCTGCTTCCACATGACACAGGTTGTTCAATGGGGGAGCGGAGGAGGCTGGAGCTACAGGAGGCGTGGAGGAGGAAACGTCGGGGAGAGAGGGGTGGCGGAAAAATCTAAGAATGGCGCGCCTTTTGGAAAATTGAGAGGCTTTAACCCAGCATAAAACCTGTCTAAAAGTAGCGTCTAAAAGTAGCGTCAACCACTTCCCTCCATCTCCGATCCACTGTCCCACTCAGCGCGGCCTCGAAAGCGGCGCCGCCTATGCCGACCCTGCCGCAACAGACTAACGCTAAAAGGCTACGGGAGGAAATCCCACAAAACTTCGTTCGAGCCCTGCGTAGTAATTTTTGAGGCGATTTCGCTTTTTAAGCAAGTAACGGCCTCAATAATGCAGTGTTGTGAGTGCGCAATAGACTAGTGAAAATGACTATTACGTAAGGTGCGAAGCAATCGCAGGTTGAGACTTCGTGTTGCTGAAGCGCGGCGCATGCACGCGATTTGCTCGAAGACGCGCGATTTACCAGACTTTCAGGTTTTAAGTGCTGAAAGTATGCGATCGTGGTTTCGTAGGTTCGTTTACGTACCTGTAGGATATTTTTGTTCGGCGGGCGCGCGGAAGATTTTAACTATCTGGTGCCACTTCTTCTCTGCGTCTTTTGCAGGTTTGTGTAGCTGATGCACGGGTTCTGACTGCCAGGAGCAACGTTTTCACGCGTAGACGGTATTGATAACGTGAACAACATACCGGTGGTTTTCGCAGCAGAATAACTCGTTTTTTGTTTATGTTATCTATTTCAATGCAAGAGGCTGCAATTTCCTAACAAGAACGAACGTGATGGAAAAATGAACAGAGGTTCCAAAAATATTTACTCCCCCTCCATTAGCACCAGTAATGCTGTTGTTAAAGTGCTAATTTTATATTTGTATTGTGCGTCTGTCTATTATTTCGCGTTGTCAGTTTTCGCATGGAGCAGTGTCCCTACAACTTAACACTACACACAGAGAACACATTTAATTCTTGGGTTTTACGTGCCAAGCTCACGATCTAATTATGAGGCACGCCGTAATGGGGAGTTCTGGATTAATTTTTTGACCTAGGGTTCTTTAACGTGACCCCAATGCAAGGGATACGGACTTTTTTTGTATTTCGCCCTTATCGAAATGCGACTGCCGCGGCCGTGATTTGATCCCGCGACCTCGTGCTTGGAAGCGCCGCACCATAGACGCGAAGCCCTCGCTGCGGGTATAGAGACCGAGAGAACGATATGGTTTTGGTACCAAACAGTCCTCAAATGGCTTCAATAAAGGTGCTTATCACAGTCTTGCAGACAAGGAAAATATACCGCACAACTACACAAAGTCCACTGTGCTGTGAGGCTCTCACAGCAATGAAACCCGAAGGAAAAAGAAGGATTAATTATTAAAGCGAATTGCAAGAGACGTACTAATTCCTGACGTGGTACTAGGATGCAAAAGTACATAACTGCTCTACCCGTAGCTTGCACGGCAACTCCGTCCACACTCCATAATGAAAACATGGAAATTATTTGTCGCAAGTGATAGAAGGCAACATACAGTGCATATTACGCATGCGATAGCCATTTACTGAATCGCACGCATAAAAACATCAACGTTAAGCAGTGACAAAGCTCATCCTTATCAGGGGGCCTGTGGTCTCTTGCGGCGTTTCTCTGCTGCGATAATCCTGCACCGAAAACGTGCCAGTAGCCGCTGTTCATCCCTCTAATACGCGTCCTGGTGCAGTCGGGGTAGATGAGAAATGCAAAAAGCACGTGTGCAGATTCCTCATTGGCGTCCCATAATTTCTTCTCGTACGGTGGGGGCTTTCTTTTTTTTTTTGTAGTGGGTGCTTTTGTTGTCGTGATGATAGGCGCTTTTTTTTTACAACTACTCTTCCCGAAGGGCACATGTAATGCTAACGGAGGCCTCAAGAGAACGCCTGCGATTATAATAAATCAGGCAGCGCAGGTAGTGCTCGCACACAATGCTGGCTGTCCGCGACGCAACTGCGGATAGTTGATCTTGTACCTTCCTGGCACGCACAGGTTTCGGCGAGCCCCAACCCGAGGACCAGCCCTGGTTTTAGCTTTGGTGATCCCGTTGCCGCTTTGGTGTACTGGAGGGGCCGGCAATAAAACGAAATAGTGACACGTTTAAACTAGAAAGTATAATCTATTAAAGAAATACAATCACGCCCAGACACCAATTTCTGACGCAGCGCTACCGCGCCCGTGTGAAAGGAATTATGGAACGCCAAAAAGGAATTTACAGGCTTATGTATTGTTTGCTCAAACTGCAGGCTATAGATCTCAGGTGACCTAAATAAAGTTATCCGCAGCCATCCACTGCGACCTCCCTCATAAACTCAGTCGCTTCAGGAGGTTAAATATGTTAAACAGCACAAACCAAATTAACACGTGTTGGCGTAGATTGTAGCTGAACGACTGCATTATTAAGCATTAGTGATCCCTGTAAAGGCGTCCACAATGCGCTAACTTCTGGTGGAGCTGAAATAAATTGCCTCAGCAAAGTCGCCTCTACGCTACATGCCCATTGTAGCTGCGAACACTTTCGTGGCCAAACTATATGCAACAATGAGACCACCTTGAAAAAAAGTCAGCTTCAACGCGCTAAGGACTGCGCGAAGCATAGACACATACGCAAGCACATCTTGCAAAAAGCAGCCGTAAACTGGGTTCAATATAAAATGTAATGAACAACCGCAGCACTTCACAAAGCGGTACGGTTTTCGCAACCTCAGCCTGCTGTCAGCAGTGTCAGCCTGCCCGACGCTATGCCATACCACGATTTTTTTCCTTTGTGCGTACCGCTCACCGGATGGTAAAAAACAAAAAAAAATGTTTGGTACGCGCGTTCTCTGGCACGGCTTGAATATGAAGTTTTCATCTCTAACACACTTGATTTGGTCCGCTAACGCACTCGATAAATCGGTGTGCGCGTACTTTCGCACTGGGTCGAGAATGGAGGTCGGAGGGAGCGCGCTGGAAAGAACACACACGCATGCATATATATATATATATATACATATATATATATATATATATATATATATATATATATATATATATATATATATATATATATATATATACACACACAAAACCACAACGCCTGCTTTCACATGACGCGGATTGGCCAATGGGGCAGCGGAGGAGGCTGTGGCGACATGAGGCGGCGAGGAGGACACGCGGGGAGAGCGGGGGGCCGGAAAGATCGAGGAAAGACGCTACTTTTGAAAGACCAACTAAGGGGTCTTATCCAAGCAGACGACGCGACTCTGATGGAACGGTTTGGAACCGTCACTGAACGAGAGCAAACGGGCTTGCTCTCTCCAAAAGAACCGCCGCTCTTTTGCTGAAGCAGGGTTTGGGTACGGGATAATGCGGCTATTATTCCGTTGCAAACTTCACTTACAGCGGGTACATAGACAAAGGTACAGCAACAAGGACGAAGAAAAGCACTGACTTCCAACTTTTTTTTTTAATTTTAATAGCAAGCATATATATGACACCAAGACAAAAGCGCTCGCTCCAAAGCAAGTAGGCGGCATGGGTACGCGTTCAAAATTCAACCGAACCAAGAACGCCTCTTTAAGATGAACGACCACGCATGTGCGATCTCCAATTTGAGATTGCGCATGCGTGCTCGTTCATCTTGAAGAGGCGTTCTTGGTTCGGTTGAATTCTGAACGCGTACCCATGCCGCCTACTTGCTTTGGAGCGAGCGCTTTTGTCTTGGTGTCATATATATGCTTGCTATTCAAATTAAAAAAAAGATGGAAGCCAGCACTTTTCTTCGTGGTTGTTGCTGTATCTTTCTCTATGTACCCGCTGTAAGTAAAGTTTTCAAGAGATCCGGTTCCCTCCTGACCAACCCATCTGCACTGAAGGCGAGGGAGTGGTTGCCACTCTTGCGAAGAAGGGTGGGAGGACAGTTTTTTTCTCGAAGCGCTAATGGATGGCGCGAAAGTTGCACCCAGCAGAAGACCCGTCTCTGCCATAACAGTTCGGCACGGCTCAGTGAACGAGAACCGGCTTCCTGTCTCCAAAAGAACTGCCGCTCACTTATATTGAACCACGGCTCACTCACTCTTTTTTTAAAGAAGAGTGGCTCAAAACATTCGAGGCGCTCCTGAGTGACCCATCTCAATCTAGCCCTTACTTTTATAATTCTCGTGGTGCTTTATAGGATGGCGTTGTTTCTGTTTGAGCGGCTGAATTTTCTGTTGTTATTTGCACTTGCAACAGCCAGGGGCGCAATAACATTAAATTATTCCAGTATGTTTTTATTCCAATGTCTAGACGTGAAATTTGCGTAACCATAGACGCAAGCATCGGGCTGTAACCTGCAGCGTTGTTTGAAAAGCCCAGTGAAACGCGCTTCTCGTTTGTAGGCTGTCCCTTTCTTTTGCTTTCAAACCCAATAGCATTCCCTACATCGTGCAATTTTTCTTATCTAACTGGCTCAGAAGAAGCGAGGAGTACGCCCAAGTGGAGAGAGTTTCGATGGGGCCGAGCAAGTACAGTGAAAGTAGAAAGCCGGATGAGGAGATTGGGGCCGGCGTCTGCGAATGGTCCGCTTCCGATCCCTTAGCTTGCGCTGCCTGGTCGAAAATCGCGGCGGCGTGCAACGGAAGTTTAAAAATGTTGCTAAAAGGGATCTTCAGCAAAGAAGAATTTGGCGAGTGATGTCGTCTACTCACCGAAAGGTCTCGACAACGTTATACAGCCACGCATTCTTTTTTTTTTATTATTCGCAAATAAATCCATGCTCCCCGGCAGTTTCGAGTAGTTAGTACTACTGTGATCGGCAGACAGCCATTTTTGATTGCTTTCGGAACGGGGCAGTCTCCGGCTATTCAGAAAATATTTCAGTTTTTTCGGCATAATAATACGCCTTTAACGCATACACGTCAAATTAACGCGCTGAGTTTTGGCGCTTTTGTGACGTCACGTGACAGGCAAGTGAAGTGGGTGCAGCCCGAAAAGTTGTGACAAGTAGCAATTGGTCAGACGACGCCTTTATTACTAATAGCGAAAAGGCGTCGAATCAGGAATTATCATTCTAATTTTGTTTCGTCTAATCCTGCACAATCTGTGTCCCCGGTCTTCGTGGCGTGACAGACAGCGCCGAGCAGATGGGTCGACCAATCATGGAGGGCTGATTGCAGAATTGGAAGAGAAAAGTTTGGAATAGCGTTATGTTATAGCGCCCATGTATTTTTCATTGCCATATACCTTTGTCTCAGTTGCCGCAGGATGTTCATTTTTCCTACATTTTAGTATTACTCGCAACTTCCGTGCCCTCGTACTACCCACTACATAGTTTTTGTACTGCCCACTCCTCCTTCGGCCTGATAATCTGCAGTGAATAAATAAATAAATAAACAAATAAATAAATAAATAAATAATACTATACTATACTACTATTCGAGTGCTGATTGCCGTGTTATAGTTTGTTAACGAAACTACCCCTCAATTCTAAATATCGTAAGGCAGTTTGTCGTGTGCGTATCATGGCCACGCATGCTTATATCGCCTTTCCGTTTCTCTACCACGGTTGCGCTTTAAAAACCACGGCGCTGCAAGTTTGCTTTCCTTTCCTTCCCTCTTCTCCGCCCTTAAACTGACTCTCTTAACTACTACACGCAGAGGCAAGAAACAGCGCGCGCTTTAGATACTATAGATGAGACGAATATTTACAATTATTATTAGGGTTATAATTATATTCGAGTGCTGATTGCCGTGTTATAGTTTGTTAACGAAACTACCCCTCAATTCTAAATATTGTAAGGCAGTTTGTCGTGTGCGTATCATGGCCACGCATGCTTATATCGCCTTTCCGTTTCTCTAGCACGGTTGCGCTTTAAAAACCACGGCGCTGCAAGTTTGCTTTCCTTTCCTTCCCTCTTCTCCGCCCTTAAACTGACTCTCTTAACTACTACACGCAGAGACAAAGAAACAGCACGCGCATGCGATCGCATAGATGAGATGAATACATATATATAGAAAAGCATCAGTCATAGCTCTCGAAGTATAATATAATATAATATAGAATAGCCCTCGAAGATAGCTATTCCGGCGGCTAGCTTCCCACGCTATGCGTGCCGTCCTCGCACCTGTTAAAACTTTTCCTAGACGCTAGAACTATACTATTCTTACGCAACCTTGAGCGATCGGAAAGCGCGTTTTCCACGCCTGGCCGGCGGAGAGGGGGGGCTTCGTTCCGGCCGCGAAGCTCTCCACATCCCCGTAAGGAGCCTGCTGGTGGTCTCGTGCGGACGATGCCCTCTCGGTGAGCGCATATTTCCCCCCTCATCTTTTAAGAGATTCAATACATACAAGCATTTGTCTCGCAAACCAGATTTATTTCAAGGGAATTTTCCACGTCTCAATTATTTCTCTCGTCGTATTCGAGTGCTCATTGCCGTGTTATAGTTTGTTAACGAAGCTTCCCCTCAAGTCTAAATATTGTAAGGCAGTTTGTCGTGTGCGTATCATGGCCACGCATGCTTATATCGCCTTTCCGTTTCTCTACCACGGTTGCGCTTTAAAAACCACGGCACTGCAAGTTTGCTTTCCTTTCCTTCCCTCTTCTCCGCCCTTAAACTGACTCTCTTAACTACTACACGCAGAGGCAAGAAACAGCGCGCGCTTTAGATACTATAGATTAGACGAATATTTACAATTATTATTAGGGTTATAATTATATTCGAGTGCTGATTGCCGTGTTATAGTTTGTTAACGAAACTACCCCACAATTCTAAATATTGTAAGGCAGTTTGTCGTGTGCGTATCATGGCCACGCATGCTTATATCGCCTTTCCGTTTCTCTACCACGGTTGCGCTTTAAAAACCACGGCGCTGTAAGTTTGCTTTCCTTTCCTTCCCTCTTCTCCGCCCTTAAACTGACTCTCTTAACTACTACACGCAGAGGCAAGAAACAGCGCGCGCTTTAGATACTATAGATGACACGAATATTTACAATTATTCTTAGGGTTATAATTATATTCGAGTGCTGATTGCCGTGTTATAGTTTGTTAACGAAACTACCCCTCAATTCTAAATATTGTAAGGCAGTTTGTCGTGTGCGTATCATGGCCACGCATGCTTATATCGCCTTTCCGTTTCTCTACCACGGTTGCGCTTTAAAAACCACGGCGCTGCAAGTTTGCTTTCCTTTCCTTCCCTCTTCTCCGCCCTTAAACTGACTCTCTTAACTACTACACGCAGAGACAAAGAAACAGCACGCGCATCGGATCGCATAGATGAGATGAATACATATATATAGAAAAGCATCAGTCATAGCTCTCGAAGTATAATATAATATAATATAGAATAGCCCTCGAAGATAGCTATTCCGGCGGCTAGCTTCCCACGCTATGCGTGCCGTCCTCGCACCTGTTAAAACTTTTCCTAGACGCTAGAACTATACTATTCTTACGCAACCTTGAGCGATCGGAAAGCGCGTTTTCCACGCCTGGCCGGCGGAGAGGGGGGGCTTCGTTCCGGCCGCGAAGCTCTCCACATCCCCGTAAGGAGCCTGCTGGTGGTCTCGTGCGGACGATGCCCTCTCGGTGAGCGCATATTTCCCCCCTCATCTTTTAAGAGATTCAATACATACAAGCATTTGTCTCGCAAACCAGATTTATTTCAAGGGAATTTTCCACGTCTCAATTATTTCTCTCGTCGTATTCGAGTGCTCATTGCCGTGTTATAGTTTGTTAACGAAGCTTCCCCTCAAGTCTAAATATTGTAAGGCAGTTTGTCGTGTGCGTATCATGGCCACGCATGCTTATATCGCCTTTCCGTTTCTCTACCACGGTTGCGCTTTAAAAACCACGGCGCTGCAAGTTTGCTTTCCTTTCCTTCCCTCTTCTCCGCCCTTAAACTGACTCTCTTAACTACTACACGCAGAGGCAAGAAACAGCGCGCGCTTTAGATACTATAGATGAGACGAATATTTACAATTATTATTAGGGTTATAATTATATTCGAGTGCTGATTGCCGTGTTATAGTTTGTTAACGAAACTACCCCTCAATTCTAAATATTGTAAGGCAGTTTGTCGTGTGCGTATCATGGCCACGCATGCTTATATCGCCTTTCCGTTTCTCTACCACGGTTGCGCTTTAAAAACCACGGCGCTGCAAGTTTGCTTTCCTTTCCTTCCCTCTTCTCCGCCCTTAAACTGACTCTCTTAACTACTACACGCAGAGGCAAGAAACAGCGCGCGCTTTAGATACTATAGATGAGACGAATATTTACAATTATTATTAGGGTTATAATTATATTCGAGTGCTGATTGCCGTGTTATAGTTTGTTAACGAAACTACCCCTCAATTCTAAATATTGTAAGGCAGTTTGTCGTGTGCGTATCATGGCCACGCATGCTTATATCGCCTTTCCGTTTCTCTAGCACGGTTGCGCTTTAAAAACCACGGCGCTGCAAGTTTGCTTTCCTTTCCTTCCCTCTTCTCCGCCCTTAAACTGACTCTCTTAACTACTACACGCAGAGACAAAGAAACAGCACGCGCATGCGATCGCATAGATGAGATGAATACATATATATAGAAAAGCATCAGTCATAGCTCTCGAAGTATAATATAATATAATATAGAATAGCCCTCGAAGATAGCTATTCCGGCGGCTAGCTTCCCACGCTATGCGTGCCGTCCTCGCACCTGTTAAAACTTTTCCTAGACGCTAGAACTATACTATTCTTACGCAACCTTGAGCGATCGGAAAGCGCGTTTTCCACGCCTGGCCGGCGGAGAGGGGGGGCTTCGTTCCGGCCGCGAAGCTCTCCACATCCCCGTAAGGAGCCTGCTGGTGGTCTCGTGCGGACGATGCCCTCTCGGTGAGCGCATATTTCCCCCCTCATCTTTTAAGAGATTCAATACATACAAGCATTTGTCTCGCAAACCAGATTTATTTCAAGGAAATTTTCCACGTCTCAATTATTTCTCTCGTCGTATTCGAGTGCTCATTGCCGTGTTATAGTTTGTTAACGAAGCTTCCCCTCAAGTCTAAATATTGTAAGGCAGTTTGTCGTGTGCGTATCATGGCCACGCATGCTTATATCGCCTTTCCGTTTCTCTACCACGGTTGCGCTTTAAAAACCACGGCGCTGCAAGTTTGCTTTCCTTTCCTTCCCTCTTCTCCGCCCTTAAACTGACTCTCTTAACTACTACACGCAGAGGCAAGAAACAGCGCGCGCTTTAGATACTATAGATGAGACGAATATTTACAATTATTATTAGGGTTATAATTATATTCGAGTGCTGATTGCCGTGTTATAGTTTGTTAACGAAACTACCCCTCAATTCTAAATATTGTAAGGCAGTTTGTCGTGTGCGTATCATGGCCACACATGCTTATATCGCCTTTCCGTTTCTCTACCACGGTTGCGCTTTAAAAACCACGGCGCTGCAAGTTTGCTTTCCTTTCCTTCCCTCTTCTCCGCCCTTAAACTGACTCTCTTAACTACTACACGCAGAGGCAAGAAACAGCGCGCGCTTTAGATACTATAGATGAGACGAATATTTACAATTATTATTAGGGTTATAATTATATTCGAGTGCTGATTGCCGTGTTATAGTTTGTTAACGAAACTACCCCTCAATTCTAAATATTGTAAGGCAGTTTGTCGTGTGTGTATCATGGCCACGCATGCTTATATCGCCTTTCCGTTTCTCTACCACGGTTGCGCTTTAAAAACCACGGCGCTGCAAGTTTGCTTTCCTTTCCTTCCCTCTTCTCCGCCCTTAAACTGACTCTCTTAACTACTACACGCAGAGGCAAGAAACAGCGCGCGCTTTTGATACTATAGATGAGACGAATATTTACAATTATTATTAGGGTTATAATTATATTCGAGTGCTGATTGCCGCGTTATAGTTTGTTAACGAAACTACCCCTCAATTCTAAATATTGTAAGGCAGTTTGTCGTGTGCGTATCATGGCCACGCATGCTTATATCGCCTTTCCGTTTCTCTACCACGGTTGCGCTTTAAAAACCACGGCGCTGCAAGTTTGCTTTCCTTTCCTTCCCTCTTCTCCGCCCTTAAACTGGCTCTCTTAACTACTACACGCAGAGACAAAGAAACAGCACGCGCATGCGATCGCATAGATGAGATGAATACATATAAATAGAAAAGCATCAGTCATAGCTCTCGAAGTATAATATAATATAATATAGAATAGCCCTCGAAGATAGCTATTCCGGCGGCTAGCTTCCCAGGCTATGCGTGCCGTCCTCGCACCTGTTAAAACTTTTCCTAGACGCTAGAACTATACTATTCTTACGCAACCTTGAGCGATCGGAAAGCGCGTTTTCCACGCCTGGCCGGCGGAGAGGGGGGGCTTCGTTCCGGCCGCGAAGCTCTCCACATCCCCGTAAGAAGCCTGCTGGTGGTCTCGTGCGGACGATGCCCTCTCGGTGAGCGCATATTTCCCCCCTCATCTTTTAAGAGATTCAATACATACAAGCATTTGTCTCGCAAACCAGATTTATTTCAAGGGAATTTTCCACGTCTCAATTATTTCTCTCGTCGTATTCGAGTGCTCTTTGCCGTGTTATAGTTTGTTAACGAAGCTTCCCCTCAAGTCGTAATATTGTAAGGCAGTTTGTCGTGTGCGTATCATGGCCACGCATGCTTATATCGCCTTTCCGTTTCTCTACCACGGTGGCGCTTTAAAAACCACGGCGCTGCAAGTTTGCTTTCCTTACCTTCCCTCTTCTCCGCCCTTAAACTGACTCTCTTAACTACTACACGCAGAGGCAAGAAACAGCGCGCGCTTTAGATACTATAGATGAGACGAATATTTACAATTATTATTAGGGTTATAATTATATTCGAGTGCTCATTGCCGTGTTATAGTTTGTTAACGAAACTACCCCTCAATTCTAAATATTGTAAGGCAGTTTGTCGTGTGCGTATCATGGCCACGCATGCTCATATCGCCTTTCCGTTTCTCTACCACGGTTGCGCTTTAAAAACCACGGCGCTGCAAGTTTGCTTTCCTTTCCTTCCCTCTTCTCCGCCCTTAAACTGACTCTCTTAACTACTACACGCAGAGGCAAGAAACAGCGCGTGCTTTAGATACTATAGATGAGACGAATATTTACAATTATTATTAGGGTTATAATTATATTCGAGTGCTGATTGCCGTGTTATAGTTTGTTAACGAAACTACCCCTCAATTCTAAATATTGTAAGGCAGTTTGTCGTGTGCGTATCATGGCCACGCATGCTTATATCGCCTTTCCGTTTCTCTACCACGGTTGCGCTTTAAAAACCACGGCGCTGCAAGTTTGCTTTCCTTTCCTTCCCTCTTCTCCGCCCTTAAACTGACTCTCTTAACTACTACACGCAGAGGCAAGAAACAGCGCGCGCTTTTGATACTATAGATGAGACGAATATTTACAATTATTATTAGGGTTATAATTATATTCGAGTGCTGATTGCCGCGTTATAGTTTGTTAACGAAACTACCCCTCAATTCTAAATATTGTAAGGCAGTTTGTCGTGTGCGTATCATGGCCACGCATGCTTATATCGCCTTTCCGTTTCTCTACCACGGTTGCGCTTTAAAAACCACGGCGCTGCAAGTTTGCTTTCCTTTCCTTCCCTCTTCTCCGCCCTTAAACTGACTCTCTTAACTACTACACGCAGAGACAAAGAAACAGCACGCGCATGCGATCGCATAGATGAGATGAATACATATATATAGAAAAGCATCAGTCATAGCTCTCGAAGTATAATATAATATAATATAATATAGAATAGCCCTCGAAGATAGCTATTCCGGCGGCTAGCTTCCCATGCTATGCGTGCCGTCCTCGCACCTGTTAAAACTTTTCCTAGACGCTAGAACTATACTATTCTTACGCAACCTTGAGCGATCGGAAAGCGCGTTTTCCACGCCTGGCCGGCGGAGAGGGGGGGCTTCGTTCCGGCCGCGAAGCTCTCCACATCCCCGTAAGGAGCCTGCTGGTGGTCTCGTGCGGACGATGCCCTCTCGGTGAGCGCATATTTCCCCCCTCATCTTTTAAGAGATTCAATACATACAAGCATTTGTCTCGCAAACCAGATTTATTTCAAGGGAATTTTCCACGTCTCAATTATTTCTCTCGTCGTATTCGAGTGCTCATTGCCGTGTTATAGTTTGTTAACGAAGCTTCCCCTCAAGTCGTAATATTGTAAGGCAGTTTGTCGTGTGCGTATCATGGCCACGCATGCTTATATCGCCTTTCCGTTTCTCTACCACGGTTGTGCTTTAAAAACCACGGCGCTGCAAGTTTGCTTTCCTTTCCTTCCCTCTTCTCCGCCCTTAAACTGACTCTCTTAACTACTACACGCAGAGGCAAGAAACAGCGCGCGCTTTAGATACTATAGATGAGACGAATATTTACAATTATTATTAGGGTTATAATTATATTCGAGTGCTGATTGCCGTGTTATAGTTTGTTAACGAAACTACCCCTCAATTCTAAATATTGTAAGGCAGTTTGTCGTGTGCGTATCATGGCCACGCATGCTTATATCGCCTTTCCGTTTCTCTACCACGGTTGCGCTTTAAAAACCACGGCGCTGCAAGTTTGCTTTCCTTTCCTTCCCTCTTCTCCGCCCTTAAACTGACTCTCTTAACTACTACACGCAGAGACAAAGAAACAGCACGCGCATGCGATCGCATAGATGAGATGAATACATATATATAGAAAAGCATCAGTCATAGCTCTCGAAGTATAATATAATATAATATAGAATAGCCCTCGAAGATAGCTATTCCGGCGGCTAGCTTCCCACGCTATGCGTGCCGTCCTCGCACCTGTTAAAACTTTTCCTTGACGCTAGAACTATACTATTCTTACGCAACCTTGAGCGATCGGAAAGCGCGTTTTCCACGCCTGGCCGGCGGAGAGGGGGGGCTTCGTTCCGGCCGCGAAGCTCTCCACATCCCCGTAAGGAGCCTGCTGGTGGTCTCGTGCGGACGATGCCCTCTCGGTGAGCGCATATTTCCCCCCTCATCTTTTAAGAGATTCAATACATACAAGCATTTGTCTCGCAAACCAGATTTATTTCAAGGGAATTTTCCACG
Source organism: Dermacentor variabilis (assembly GCF_050947875.1). Taxonomy (NCBI): domain Eukaryota; kingdom Metazoa; phylum Arthropoda; class Arachnida; order Ixodida; family Ixodidae; genus Dermacentor; species Dermacentor variabilis. The sequence continues at coordinate 30,884,646 of NC_134573.1, read as the reverse complement.
TCTCAATTATTTCTCTCGTCGTATTCGAGTGCTCATTGCCGTGTTATAGTTTGTTAACGAAGCTTCCCCTCAAGTCTAAATATTGTAAGGCAGTTTGTCGTGTGCGTATCATGGCCACGCATGCTTATATCGCCTTTCCGTTTCTCTACCACGGTTGCGCTTTAAAAACCACGGCGCTGCAAGTTTGCTTTCCTTTCCTTCCCTCTTCTCCGCCCTTAAACTGACTCTCTTAACTACTACACGCAGAGGCAAGAAACAGCGCGCGCTTTAGATACTATAGATGAGACGAATATTTACAATTATTATTAGGGTTATAATTATATTCGAGTGCTGATTGCCGTGTTATAGTTTGTTAACGAAACTACCCCTCAATTCTAAATACTTTAAGGCAGTTGTCCTAGTCTCTAAAGCCGCTCGAGTTCACGCTGCTCCTCTGGCGGCCATTTTGCCAAGAAATTATGCCTTCCAACCACTCAGAATCGACTGCCGCGGACATCATCAGTCCCTTTCTACATAAGTATGAGGCTCGGAGCAGGAGCTATGGCGCTTGAAAGTAACCGCTGGCTTGACGAACCAACCGACTGAGCTACCTTTCCGGGCAACATTGAAGGATCACGAGTTCAAATCACATGTTATGTTCCTTTTTTTTTTTTAAAGGTAATTTCTTCCTTTTATCACTGTACGGAAACCCTCCTAAAAAAAAAACAAAAAAAATTATATATCCTCAATTATGTGTGGCCACACATGTTCAGGTCATAAATACCAGGTTCTCGAGCCGAGTGCCATCCATGCGGTATAACCGAGCTCAGATTGGTCCACCTTGACTGATCAAATAGGGTGCCACTGTAGGTTAAATGAGGCGTACAACTCCTGCGGGACCCGCCGTGGTTGCCCAGTGGTCATGGTGTTAGACTGCTGAGCACGAGGTCGCGGGATCGGACCCCGGCCACGGCGGCCGCATTTCGATGGGGGCGAAATGCGAAAACCCCCGTGTACTTAGAATTAGGTGCACGTTAAAGAACCCCAGGTGGTCGAAATTTTCGGAGTCCTCCACTACGGCGTGCATAATCAGAAAGTGGTTTTTGTCACGCAAAACACCATAATTCAATTTTTAATTTAGCTCCTGCGGGGACGGTAGAGTATCCGTCTCCAGTGCAAGAGGACCGTGATTCAAATCCCGATGCCGCGCAATTCTCCTCCGGAAAAAAAAAAAAAGAAAACCGTGTGTTGAGAAATTGCACAAACAGGCCTGGAGTGCGGCCTGATCCCGGTGACCAGAACCGGTAACGCACTCTCTCACCAGAGCAGGATTGGCCACCCTGGTGCAGTACTTGGCCACAACCTCCTATATGAATACAACAATCAAACCCCGGCCCTCAGTCCCCAGCAGCCGCGAAGCAACTGACCACGGCGGCGGTCAGATCTGTAACGCTGCAGAGGGTGCTAAGAATACCTGGCTCCGGACAGGCCGCCATTGGAATCTGAACCTGGCAACGTTTAACGTTAGAACGCTATCTAGTGAGGCGAGTCTAGCAGTATTATTGGAGGAATTAGAGGGTAGTAAATGGGATATAATAGGGCTCAGTGAGGTTAGGAGGACAAAAGAAGCATATACAGTGCTAAAAAGCGGGCATGTACTGTGCTACCGGGGCTTAGCGGAGAGGCGAGAACTAGGAGTCGGATTCCTGATTAATAAGGAAATAGCTGGTAACATACAGGAATTCTATAGCATTAACGAGAGGGTGGCAGGTCTTGTTGTGAAACTTAATAAGAGGTACAAATTGAAGGTAGTACAAGTCTATGCCCCTACATGCAGTCATGATGATCAGGAAGTCGAAAGCTTTTATGAAGACGTGGAATCGGCGATGGGTAAAGTCAAAACAAAATACACTATACTGATGGGCGACTTCAATGCCAGGGTAGGCAAGAAGCAGGCTGGAGACAAGTCAGTGGGGGAATATGGCATAGGCTCTAGGAATAGCAGAGGAGAATTATTAGTAGAGTTCGCAGAACACAATAATATGCGGATAATGAACACCTTTTTCCGCAAGCGGGTTAGTCGAAAGTGGACGTGGAGGAGCCCGAGTGGTGAGACTAGAAATGAAATCGACTTCATACTCTGCGCGAACCCTGGCATCATACAAGATGTAGACGTACTCGGCAAGGTACGCTGCAGTGACCATAGGATGGTAAGAACTCGAATTAGCCTAGACTTGAGGAGGGAACGGAAGAAACTGGTACACAAGAAGCCAATCAATGAATTAGAGGTAAGAGGGACACTAGAGGAATTCCGGATCAAGCTACAGAACAGGTATTCGGTTTTAACTCAGGAAGAGGACCTTAGTGTTGAAGCAATGAACGACTATCTCATGGGAACCATTAAGGAGTGCGCAATAGAAGTCGGTGGTAACTCCGTTAGACAGGAAACCAGTAGGCTATCGCAGGAGACGAAAGATCTGATCAAGAAACGCCAATGTATGAAAGCCTCTAACCCTACAGCTAGAATAGAACTGGCAGAACTTTCTAAGTTATTCAACAAGCGTAAGACAGCGGACATCAGGAACTATAATATGGATAGAATCGAACAGGCTCTCAGGAACGGAGGAAGCCTAAAAACAGTGAAGAAGAAACTAGGAATAGGCAAGAATCAGATGTGTGCGTTAAGAGACAAAGCCGGCAATATCGTTACTAATATGGATGAGATAGTTCAAGTGGCTGAGGAGTTCTATAGAGATTTATACAGTACCAGTGGCACCCACGACGATAGTGGAAGAGAGAATAGCCTAGAGGAATTCGAAATCCCACAGGTAACGCCAGAAGAAGTAAAGAAAGCCTTAGGAGCTATGCAAAGGGGGAAGGCAGCCGGGGAGGATCAGGTAACAGTAGATTTGTTGAAGGATGGTGGTCAGATTGTTCTAGAGAAACTGGCCACCCTGTATACGCAATGCCTCATAACCTCGAGCGTACCGGAATCTTGGAAGAACGCTAACATAATCCTAATCCATAAGAAAGGGGACGCCAAAGACTTGAAAAATTATAGACCGATCAGCTTACTGTCCGTTGCCTACAAAGTATTTACTAAGGTAATCGCAAATAGAATCACGAACACCTTAGACTTCTGTCAACCAAAGGACCAGGCAGGATTCCGTAAAGGCTACTCAACAATAGACCATATTCACACTATCAATCAAGTGATAGAGAAATGTGCAGAATATAACCAACCGTTATATATAGCTTTCATTGATTACGAGAAAGCGTTTGATTCAGTCGAAACCTCAGCAGTCATGGAGGCATTACGGAATCAGGGTGTAGATGAGCCATATGTAAAGATACTGGAAGATATCTATAGCGGCTCCACAGCCACCGTAGTCCTCCACAAAGAAAGCAACAAAATCCCTATAAAGAAAGGCGTCAGACAGGGAGATACGATATCTCCAATGCTATTCACAGCATGTTTACTGGAGGTATTCAGAGGCCTGGAGTGGGAAGAATTGGGGATAAAAGTTGATGGAGAATACCTTAGCAACTTGCGATTCGCTGATGATATTGCCTTGCTTAGTAACTCAGGAGACCAATTGCAATGCATGCTCACTGACCTGGAGAGGCAAAGCAGAAAGGTGGGTCTGAAAATTAATCTGCAGAAAAATAAAGTAATGTTTAACAGGCTCGGAAGAGAACAGCAGTTTACGATAGGCAGCGAAGCACTGGAAGGGGTAAGGGACTACATCTACTTAGGGCAGGTAGTGACCACGGATCCGGATCATGAGACTGAAATAACCAGAAGAATAAGAATGGGCTGGGGTGCGTTTGGCAGGCATTCTCAAATCATGAACAGCAGGTTGCCACTATCCCTCAAAAGGAAAGTGTATAACAGCTGTGTGTTACCAGTACTCACATATGGGGCAGAAACCTGGAGACTTACGAAAAGGGTTCTGCTGAAATTGAGGACGACGCAACGAGCTATGGAAAGAAGAATGATAGGTGTGACGTTAAGGGATAAGAAAAGAGCAGATTGGGTGAGGCAACAAACGCGGGTAAACGACATCTTAGTTGAAATCAAGAAAAAGAAATGGGCATGGGCCGGACATGTAATGAGGAGGGAAGATAACCGATGGTCACTAAGGGTTACGGACTGGATTCCAAGGGAAGGGATGCGTAGCAGGGGGCGGCAGAAAGTTAGGTGGGCGGATGACATTAAGACGTTTGCAGGGACAACATGGCCACAATTAGTACATGACCGGGGTAGTTGGAAAAGTATGGGAGAGGCTTTTGCCCTGCAGTGGGCGTAACTAGGCTGATGATGATGATGATGATGATATAAATAAATAAATAACGTAAGAAATGAATTATGATTTTGAGTCGACAGTCCCTTGGTGTATGTCACTTCAAAACTTCAATTGGTTAAGGATTTCTTTTAAGCTTTTAGTGCTCGTACAATGATTTGCCGTGGAACAATACTTTTGAATGCAGCATTTGCCACAGTACTGAGAAGCATTTTTCCACAGGAGACGTTCTTACTTTCATCGTCATCATCATCAGCCTGGTTACGCCCACTGCAGGGCAAAGGCCTCCCCATACTTCTCCAACTGCCCCGGTCATGTATTAATTGTGGCCATGTTGTCCCTGCAAAATTCTTAATCTCATCCGCCCACCTAACTTTCTGCCGCCCCCTGCTACGCTGCCCTCCCCTTGGAATCCAGTCCGTAACCCTTAATGACCATCGGTTATCTTCCCTCCTCATTACATGTCCTGCCCATGCCCACCCCCCCATTTCTTTTTCTTGATTTCAACTATGATGTCATTAACTCGCGTTTGTTCCCTCACCCAATCTGCTCTTTTCTTATCCCTTAACGTTACACCCATCATCCTTCTTTCCATAGCTCGTTGCGTCTTCCTCAATTTAAGTAGAACCCTTTTCGTAAGCCTCCAGGTTTCTGCCCCGTAGGTGAGTAGGGTGGTCACGCAATTCTTCAGCCGAACTGCAACTACAACCACAGGTCGAGTTGTGCAGTTATACGGGCTATAATGGCCAACAGTGATTGGCCGACCTCCTCTATAAGCTGGAATCACTGGCGCCTTGCAAGCGTACGTCTTGGCCCGACTCCTGATATAGTTGCCGTGCGGGGAGGCTCATGATGTCGGTGGAGGCTCCAGTCTTCTTCAGTCTAGAAAGAACTCGAGACACGCTTCCGAGATGGATTCTTGCTGCCTAAATACGAGCTTCTGGTACAGCGGGAAATCGATTTTCGAACGCAGCCGCAGGACAAAAGCTTGGTCGGATACGTCTGAACGATGCAGGAGCTTTATCGCAGAGTGGCACTATTGACCTTATAACGTAAAAGCATTGGAATATGTTTTTATCCAAATCTTCCGACGTCAAACTTGCGTAACAACAGACGCAAGCACCGAGCGGTGGCCCGCAGCCATTGTTTTAACAGCTCAGTCAAACACTCTACTCGTTTATAGCAAGTAAGTTTGTTTGCTTTCAGGGGGAATAGTAGTGTTTACCTTCACAGATTCTTATCTAATTAGCTGATCAGAGGCGAAGGATGCGCACACATGCAGAGTGTTTCTGTTGGGCCATTCCAGTACGGTGAAACTTGAAAACCATATGAGGAGGACGATGCCGTTGTTTTAGAATGTTAGCTTGCGGTGGCTAGTGGACAGTCGCAGCGGCGTGCAACGGACGGTTAAAAATTTTCCCATAACTGATTCTGGACGAAGTTCGCAGAGCGATGACGTAGATATGTAAAGGGATCTAAAACGCTATACAGCAACTCATATTTTTTTTTTATTATAAGTAAATAAATCTATTATCACCGGCAGCTGCGAGTACCTAATGCCAGAGTTATCAGCGGGCAGCATCTTCTATTCATTTCGTAACGGGGCACTCTTCGGTTATTCCGTCAAAACGTTCAGTTTTGTCCTGCATATTAATGCGTCTTCAATGCGTGTAGGGCACTTCGTCATGGTGAGTTCTCGCGGGTTTGTGACGTTGCAAACAGATAGGTGATGTTGGAGGACACCGAAATCTTTCTAACAACCGCGGAGGGATAACGGAAAAAGAGGTGCAGAATGTGAAATAATTATTTTTCTTTTGTTTGGTAGAATTGTTCATAGTCAGTGTGCAAACGTGATAGTTGATGCGGCGTAGAGGCTGTAATTTAGTAATCATTCAAAGGTAAGCGCGAAGAAAACATGCGAGTGAATTAAAAAAGATATTCGCGTAAAAATATGCATTTTGCAATGTCTTTCAGTGCAATGGTTTATGCTTGAAGTACTGCGCATTGTGTACGTTCAAGGAAGCTGGTTTTACTTTGAGTGTCGGCGGATCACTGTGTAAGCGGGGCTAAAGTTGCGGGACGCTGGCTGCTTTGATACTGGGAGCTGATATAACGCTGGAACTCGAAGGGACACATTCGCATTGGCACTGCTTTATTTGAGTAACCCCGGATGGTAACAAAGCACCACCGAGACAGCACTGATCGCGACATGAGTACTGAATTATCATAATTGACATCCATATACAAACACGCTATCATGGTATCAACTGCCATAACCTGACAACACACCAATTACGCACGATTGCATCTTCGTATTATCAATCAAACTAACTTTATTTCAGTTCAGTTTACACAAAACAGGTGGTTGAGAGTAAAAATTCACCGAGGATTACGATGCTCCATAATGCGAAATTTGAGCGCAGCTCTATGCGTGTTTTCATTTCACGTGCCAATATTTTGTATTATAATTATTACGTACACGGTTTACATAAGGAAGCCAACGTGGTGAGTAGCGCAGCTGGCACGGATAATCTGTCTCGTGCGGCACATTGCAAACGGACCGAAGTGTGGCACGACTGCCTCGCTAATCGAGAGATCGCGAGAGGCAGCGCCTGGGTGACGCGTGGGCGCGATGCAGCGCTTTGTTTCCATACAGACTACGCACGTCACTCTGACGCCATATCGTAGCCATCATAGCCGCACAGCTTGTCTTTCAAGTCACTGCGCTTTTCTTCTCACGCTTTCGTTCCATCAACGACGAGAGCGGCCGTTCGTCGCGGGGAATTCCTGCCACTAGTGCCAACAGCGACAACACCACCCAAGGAAGCGTCCCATCGAGCCTTAATCGTAGCCGCTCGCCATCGCCCCTTGCAGAAGCAGTGATAGCCATCACACATGCTGGTACCTCGGACTGACTTCAGCAGCTGACGCCGCGGACGAGCGCAGCCCTCCTCACCTAACGCCATTGTGCCCCCCCCCCCTCGGAAGCGCAGATAAGATCGCTCAGGCGATTGCTGATGCAATGGCCGCCGCCAACTCAGCGCGTGCATAGGCCGTCTACCCTGCACTCCCTCTTTGCCTCACGCTTTCAATATAGCCACTTCCTCCACTTTCCTGCTCCCGCTGTCTTCTTTCATATACCGCTGCGCTCCGCGTCCGCTTTCATGTTTCGCTAAGTTCGTTCGCTCGGTTACGAGGTACGACGCCGAGGCATGCCGATGCTCAACGCAGGAAGCGGCGCCTAAGAGCAGCGTTCAGAAAAGCAGTACAGACGACAGCTTGACTAAGCTTTCGAGCCCACTATCGAAAACACGGCCCGTATTCGCAAAACGTCCTTACGCTAAAAGCGTTCGTGCCAGCCAAAAGTAATGTAGGACATAGTATTAGAGAAGGCGATCCGCCAATGAAAAAAGCACTTACGAAGAAAAAGCTTTGTGAATTCGGTACCAGAAGCCTCTAACCGGATTTTGTAATACGAATTTACAAGTTACTTTCTCTGTAGTGATAGTGGAGGTTCTTGCAGAGAATTCAATAGCCGGTACCCACCCCTTGCGCTTCGTAGCACAAGTATAGTTGCATTTTGGGAAAGTATCGCTAGGAAGGAAACATTTATGCCAATGGCATCCAGCGCGATTTCTCATGTATGTGTCGATGCTGCCAATACAATGCCAAGGTGATATTTCATTTCTCATTAACTTTGTCGACAACGTATGGTCTAACTATTCCCGCCACAAAGCGCTAAGAGGGTTACTCGAATAAATATCTTGCTCTAGCAGTTCATACTGAATTGTTCTTTCATGCATGCCCCTATTGCTCACGGAAGCCTCAGTGGGGGCTAGCTGCCTTGAGAAGCAGCAAGCCTAAAAACCAAACAAAAATAGTTGAATAAAGGTACACGTGAGGTAATAAAGTGAAGCGTGGAAAATTAAGAATGCATGTACAGGGTAAATAATAGGGGCGTTCACCTTTAAAATATGTGGAGACAAATGTAGGCCTTCGTTCACCATTCATAAAGAAATCATTTTTACGCCTTGAAAGTAGCTGCTATTCAGTTGAGGAGCTCAATTGTTCGAACTCTACGATCAATGTCATCTTTCGGCTTTGCTCCTTGAGGTGAGTTATAACATGTGCTTTGTGAACGCCATAGCATATATGATATGATATTGCTTGTACGTATTTAATTTCCCTCTTTCTAATAACGCGTTAGTTGCGATTCCAATAAATTTTCGTGCCTTCTGTTGACCTGTGAGGTTCCTGCGCTGGTTCGCTACGATGCGAAGAGATATCTTGCCCAGCTTAATATTTCTCGCTTTGGTAAAAGACACTAATAAGAGAGGTTAGTTCGACTAAGACATGACAAGGTCTAAAATTCCATTGACAAAATGAAAGATTAACCACATGATGTATTGATTCATTTCGGCAAAAATAATTAACTGCTAATGTCGAGAACAACGCTTGCTTGCCAGTAGCTCTCTCCGCGGTCTTCCCGGGTATGAAATCCAGCCGTTTTCTCCGATCATCTCGACGCAACCAGTGACGGCGTTGTAGGTCGTATTCCATTGCTTGTCCCCGCAGATCTGAAACAACGGAAAAGAGTGACTGGGCTAAAGTTCACGTGGAAATACTATGAGTGATATCGTAATTTTGCAGATGTGTAACTTACGGCGCAGTGTCATTCCTGTTCACTGGCTCTCTTATTGTGTTCTTGTTTTGTTTTTTAATTCTGACATAGTAAAATATATCTACCGAAACCATCGAAAGTGGTTCCCGCTCAAAGTTTGGGCAATGTAATTGAATATCCGGACGCTGACGTTCGCTTTCAGGGTTACGTTTCGTGGCATATCGAGGCGTTCTTGGTGGGTACGGTGCGAACCGTACCCACCAAGTGCCGACGCATTTCGAGTGCATTTATAACAACTTCAAAGAAGAAATTTTAACGCGATAGCGTTAAGGAGCTCGTGTCGCAGAAAAGCCGGTGTCGTCGGCGTTGGTGTCGGGTGTCGGCGTCGGCGTCCGCGGCGTTGGCCGTGAGCGATAAATCATAGCAGGCACTTCATAAATAAAAAGCAACTTCCAAGATGGGCTGGGTGGGAATCGAACCAGGGTCTCCGGAGTGTGAGACGGAGACGCTACCACTCAGCCACGAGTTCGATGCTTGAAGACGGTACAAACGCGCTTTTAGTGAACGCGGTGTTGCCTTAAAAACGTGCCGTAGAATGTTATACTGCGGTGTATATCGGTAATTATGAGCACGTAACTTACAGAAGTCGCATTTACACGAATAGCGAAGTACGTTTCCGCTACATTTCTTCTGCGCTTACCGCACACGCAGAGCCATCTTGCGGCAAACACAGAAGACCCCTCCTCTCAATGTACGGCGCTACCCCGACAGGTGGCGCGCCATGCGCGCATTGGGGCTGTGCTGTGCGCGGACCGGTGCCAGGCGCGTTGCGGCCCCGACTCCCTCTCCCCTGGCGACGCTTCGCCGTGCTCCCACGTGGGTTGCAGAATCAAGCGCCGTTCCTTTCTTTAGATTACTATCTGTCTATCTCTCTGCCCGTGCCGATCACGACGTTTGGCTGGCGTAGATCGTTTCCCCCTCCGAGACACCGAGTTCTTTGGTTCATTCCGTTTGCTCAGGCGCACGTTTCGTTGCCGCGCAGAACGCTGCGTTGCTCGACGCTCTCCGTGTGATGGGTGGGCGCAAAGTCCGACGCGGGGCGCCTCGTAAGTGATCCCTGCGCCGTAGCGCTTTGTCTTACACCCCTTGGCGGGTCGATGGGAACGCTCTCGCGTTCCACTCTTGAAGGCGAAGCTTAAGCGTCCTCCAATTTCTTAAATCTTTACATGACCTGATTTTTATATTTATATAGACAATGAACGGCTGGCGAAACGAACGACAAGGCGAAAGGCCAAATCTCTAGAAAGGCATTTGCTTTATAAAATAAATGAAGCGCTTCAATGTCTATATTCCTTGCAGTAGGAATATATAGGTAGTGTTTGTTGTTTCATCGCGGAATTCCGTAGAGAACGGGTCGATCAACGGTACATGTGAAGCAGGAGTATAGATGGCTGTATAAGCCAATTATATCGTAAGCGTGTTGTATCCAGCGGCGATAACAACAGCCTGGAAGGCGACTGCCCTGCTTCCACCCTCTCTCGCCCTGGTAGCTGCTGGAGTGAATGGCGGCGGCATAAGAGGGGGACGGTTGCTGCTGGCGCTCCAGCGCTGGTCCTTTCCTTAGTTTAGTTTAAGTATCACGTCCAAGCAAACGCGCACTGCGCTCAAATAAATGTAGACGCTTTCAAAATAGCGCATTGCAAACACTGTTTCTTTCTTCTAAGCTGGATTTTAGAAAGGGGCAGAAATTTCCTGCTTGATAATGCTAAATACAGGTTGCTAATTATGAGACTCACTAGTTGGCATCTTAGATAGTCTCATTAAAATGCATGCTGAAATTGAGAAATATTACCCAGTAGTAGAGAACTAACTTCTGCGGAGCGGAAGCTCTTAGGCTAGCATCAGTTGTAAATTATTGGTTCTTAATATCGGTTAGAAAATCCACTCACCATATTGTTGCTTCAAAATTTATTGGTGTTGTATTTATTCGTATGAAAATGTAATAATAAGAAGCTTTTATGAAACCGTTTACTGAAGTAAATTAATGCATTTGTAGCATCTAAATAACTTGCGTTTCGAAACTGCCACTATTCCATGTGACTTGCCCTTGCGACGGTACATTTTGTTCGCCGTGGCGCCTGACTACGCGGCTGAAGCTCAGAGGCTTAGAGGTACCTTGCCACTATCGCACCTACCGAACAAATCTGGTTAACTAATGCACTACGGGATCCTTACTCATTGCCTCGCAGCCTCGACGCCCCGCCTACTCGACTTGTTCATCCCGTGTTCTGGTACCAAACGCAGTCTGCCATCGGTCATGAAAGAAACGCTATCGCAATAAAAGAAACGGTAGATAGTTGCAGGAAAGGACATAACAACAAGTGGCTCTTCATTACCAACCTTTAACAAAAACTACAAAAGGGAATACGTTTTATAAATGTTTGCAAAACTCCACAGTTCCTCTAAAATCTAGTAGCTGAAAATACTCTACGTATCTCGGGCCGCTCACGGCAGGCTTTGCCACTTACGCATTAAAAATATGTGGTTTGCTCGGTCTCTGTGAAAGAAGGAAGGAGGTCGAGAAATAACTTTGCACATCTGCTATTTAAGGAGAGGGATTTTGTAGAGCGCGCTGAGAAAGGTTGTGCTCTATAGAATGCCTGGTATACAAAAATTAGAAGCTCAGTGCCCTTCCACTCTGTGAAGAACGATGACGAGCAAAGCTGTGCATGTGGACCCTTTAGTGGCGAACTGCACCTCCGGCGCTGGTAGGTCCGGTATTGCACTACCTTTGGGATCGGCCCACGTATGGCGAGTGCTTGACACCTGCGTCATCTCAGCCGCGGGTCGGCCCGGCATTGCACAAACTTCGGAATAGGCCGACAGGTAGGGGGGGGGGGGGGGCTTAATACCTGCTTCACCCCCACCGCTGGTCAGCCCGGCATTGCACTACGTTCGGGATCGACCCACGTATGGAGAATGGTTAACATCTGCGTCATCTCAGCCGCAGTTTGGCCCGGCATTACGCAAACTTCGGGATAGGCCTACGTATGGGGGAGTTCCTAACACCTGCTTCACCCCTGCCGCGGGTCGGCTGGGCATTGCATACCTTCGGTTTCGACCCACGTATGGTGAGTGCTTAACACCTGCGTCATTTGCGCCGCAAGTCGGCCCGGAATTGCACTGTCTTCGGGATCCGTCCACGTATGGGAACTGCTAACACCTGTTTCACGCCGCCGCGAAGGGGGGCGGCATTACACTATCTTCAGGATCGGCCTACGTATGGGGAGTGCTTAACGCGTGCTTCCCCTTCGCCGTGGGTCGGTTGCGCTAATGGGCCCGCAAACGTCGTTCTTTTGCAACGTTTGAGTGCCCATTAGCGCTTATGTAAAAGTCCCCGCTCCTTCCGTTCCCTCCCTTCTGAGGACCAACCGCACGCAGTCCAGCCATCGTGAGTCCAAAGGGCAACTGATCAGATCACCGGCACGATCTCTACTTCACGGAACGCATGACACATATGATTGGTTGGTGATATAACGTCGTTTTAATGTAGTAGGGCAACGTCAATCACGGCACGTACTCCACGGCACGAACACAGCTGGCGTCCAAAGCGGACGCCGGAGCAGCAGGCTAGAGTTTCGTGTCGATACAGGCACACGATGCAGGGGGAAGTAGCCCTTACCAGCTTCTCTGTAAAAACCCACCTGGACAGTACGTCCTTTTTCTTGCACTGATTCGCCGCCTCTCACGTGTTGTTTCAAACGAGTCTGACATTATATGGTCCTCACACATAGCTACTTAATGCATTTTTCGCGAGCAGCTTTCTTAGCGTACTTGACTCACTTTTACGGGGCTAGAAGGCCTCGGTCTGTAGCCATTTTCCCGTCAACATGCGTCACTCGGCAATCTGTAGAATAATGGGTCGATCATTGGGCTGATGTGCTGACAGAATAGGGTTCGAAAGCAGCCCCCGTACAATTTTGGGTCGCTGGGTATGTGGTAATGGTTAAGTGCCGCTTATTAGTTAATTTCACAACTGATGCTACTGCATATGTGCCACTCATTATGTGCTGGTCTTCAATTAACCTTTTGAAGCTGACCTGGGTCACTGTGTATACGACACTCGGTGTGCGCTGTTCTTTATTGAACCTCTTTGACGCCCGCTTGGGTAACAGTGTGGCACTTAATATGTGCCGCCCCTTCAATAGAAGAAAACCGAATGTTTCTTCAGTGCTTGTGTGGAATTGAACCTGCGTCATATATATTGAGACATACGCATTCGAATTCACACAAGCGCTACGCGCAAACTTCGCGGCAGCTTCACTGAATGACCTGGCGTATTTAGAGGTGAAGCGTGAGAGAGGAGCTTCGCTCATACATGACATGTCTCTGTGGTGGCAGTACAGTGCTTCACTACTCTGATTCATTGCTAATAGCGTTAATTTCCGTATTCATTGTGATATGTACACAGCCGAATTTTTCTGCACCATGAATTGTACTTGCCAAAGCTAGGTCAACGCGTTTCTAGTCATCCTGTCGTGTGCGCTTTGCTAACATAACGCATCCATGGTGTCTGCTAGCAACTTTCAAAATTTTAAAGTTTTTTCTGAACAATTGGTAACATTTGTTTTCGATCCAACTACCAGTAATCCCTGCATGAAGCTGGAGACAGTAAAACGCGCAAGTGTCACTGATGTTGATTTTCCCATGGCAATTTTTCAGAAGCCACAAAGGGGTCTAATTTAAAGCAAGAGCACGCACGCACTTACACAAAAAATAATGCCGTTGTAGAAGCTTGTGCACCATCCAAACACACTGACATCTGCGCCACTAAATTTATCGCCTTCTACCTTGGTGACACGTAATGACTACTCAAGGGCTGGGAAATTATTTTGCTGCAGTTAAACGACACAGACACCGCAAGAACTACTTCCTTCTAAAACACCTTGGCAACATACGTTCAAATGGCCAACCAATAACATTTCAGTGGAAACAAGGGTGGCGATCAGCTTTCCCATTTACTTGCGAGCTGGTACTGCACAACGGTAGTCACTGCTTCCTGTTGAAAGACACGTACTCATTGTGTATAATATTTCCAGCTTCCGAGACAAGTCAATGCGTTTGGTCATCTTGAAGGCTTCCTTGTGTTCCCCCGAGAGGACCTCGCCGCATACTATTTTTTATGGGCTTGGCCACCGCTCCTCCCAGTTATTCCGCAGACTTCAAGTTTTCCGGTTCCTCGCATTACAGTAAAAGGCCAATGTTATTTTTTTTAATACAATAGGCTCAGATAGGCGAACGATAAGTTTCTCAGCAGATGGAATCAAAGCACCCTTGCAAAAGATGGAACAAATAGGGTAATTGTTTCAGAGAATCTGTAGTTCTCCTCAGGTAGCCATGTAGACATGGCGAGAGCTCTTCATGATGTCGTCCGAGGGTGATGTTAAGTAGCCGTCCAATGTTACTTTGGTGTTCTCCTCCGCAGTCGCCGTACTGTGCTTTCCAACTCATGGTACGTTCTATATTGCGCACGCTAGCTCGGCTTTATCGCCTTTGGTCATGAAGCACAGTGCAATTGCGCTCATGTGTGAACAGTACGCCCGCATGGCAACTCTGAAGCGCACTCGAGGATTTCCTTACATGCAACTCAATTTCAAATACTGATCGGCGCAGCTTTACGTGGAAAGCGTACCGCTTAGCTTTGTATGGATATGGCTCTTTTTTTACTTTTTCGCAGTTTTACACAAACACAGAGAAATACATTTGTCGGAAACGTTATAGAAACTTGTAGCCAGCCACGAGTTGTGAGCGGTCTGCCTGATTACAGGTAACAAAAGCATAAGAAAAGAAAAACACCCTTCTACTAGCAAAAATTGAGTGTCAGCACTTTCGCCAGGTAAGTATGTACTGCATAGAAGAGTAAAGTTACGCACCTGGTGGTATGCGACGTAGCTGGCGCTCTCAAGCATCACCTCCCGGGGAAGCGGTGGATGTGGGTGTCCACGGTGCCGTGGACTGGGCTGTTCTAAGTCGAAGTAGAATCCCGCCAATGAGAAGGTCAGCAGCATGCGAGACATCACCAGGTGGGCCTGTTCCTCCGTGGCATACGAGGCACCCACTGAATCCACCAATTTCGCCTGCACACAGAATTTGGATCTGAGTAGGAGACGGCGAAAGTGTGGGCATGCGGCAAGGCAGCTTCTCCTTCGCAGTTCGAGCCTTGCTATATCTGCTGACATGTCCGTTCTTGGTGCTATTGCTCAAATGAGAGGCAGCAAATGTGGGTCCAAGGTCCTCATTATCATGTGTTCCTCTTTGATATAAGGAGTCTGGCTTAAATTTGTTGGTGTAGTAGCCGTAGAACATACGCCTAGCGGAGAGTGCTCAGATCTTTTATACATGGACATTGTTACCATTAAAAAGGAGAATCCCATAGCCGCAGACAAAAGCTTAAGGAGGAATATTACCCAGAATCTGCCCTAAACACCGCTTCTCAAATGTAGGACCAATAAATAGTTAATCTTATGGAAAACATGTCCATTAAGTGACCCACTTGTACTTGCACCACAAGCGATGGAAAAATAGGGCATTTGATGCATATTCGCTCGTAACAGTGGCCGTAGCTGCAAAAAAGGTTGCTTACGCTGCAATTTTCACTATAAATAAAGCAATGCAACACTCATGCTAAAGTCGAAAGAAGGCTGTATTAAGTGCCTGGAAAGGTTTCGTGAAGAAATCTGATGCAGATGATACTGCAGACTACGCCCCAAGTGCATAATAGCACGGTCGAACAGTTAAAATGTAATAAGTATTTCTGAAAACGCTGTTTTGACTTGCAGGAGGAATACTTTCTCTGCAATGAGTGAACGTTTTTCTGTGAAATTTCAATCAACAATTGCACTGTGGTCGTTGCATTGACTGAGCGAAAAAGACAATTTTTGAATGAATAGTTTTTATATACAAATTTCTCTATTTATAAACGGCAGAAGCAACATGAAGCAGAAACATCTTTCGATAGCAGTGCAAATTTTGAATTGTTTCTCGCTAGTGGAAGTTGAGATAATCGCCAACACCTTTAATGTCATCTGTTCGGCTACCATCCCCTCTTAGCATAGCAAATGTAGTTCAGACGGGCTGACTTGTCCAAACTTAGAGGCGAACTGCAACAAAACTTTGGACTGCGTAAAATGCTGAGTTCAAGATATCGTACATATGAAGAAGCATGCACGCAAAATGCTCCGTTTTGAACAGGAGTGGAAGCCATCACAAGAACTCACAAAAATAATGGGTTTTGTTCCTGAAAAGAAAACGGAGTCATTAAATTCTGCCGGCACTGACGCATGAAATCTTGTGTGGCTTCTCGGCAGCACATCTGAGATTGCAACAGTGCAACGGGGCAATCTGGGAGGCCACGCCCGTATGTAGCCATGCTACTATGGCCGGCGCGGGCTGCCGCGACGAGGGAAACAATGGTGCATGTTGTATTAGAATCTGAAGACATCTAACCAGGGGTCAGTTTAGGTGAAGTCCTCGAGTTCCGAGACAGCTAAGGGAAAGTAAACAATGTTCGCAATAGAGACTAGTAAGAAACGATTGAAGCTTTGATGGCAGAAAAGTCGGGAGACCCCTAACAACGGAGATGCAAAAATCAAAGTTCCCAGTATTGGTTCAGAAAGCGCAATGCTGGGAATTCTTTGAGTGCGTGCGTGTGTATGTGTGTGTGTGTGTGTGTTTGTGTGTGTGTGTGTGTGTGTGTGTGTGTGTGTGAGCATGAGTGTGAGAGAGGTAGAAATCTAGATAAAATACGAACAAGGGCTTGCTGGCGTGACCTACCACCCCGTTTCAAAGGGGACGCTCATAGCACCCATCCTCTAGCCCTTTCGCAGACGTTCGTGCTACCGTGTGCTTTGATAGCTCTCTGTGGCTCTCCAGGCCTGGCGAAGCGAGCCAGCCTGAGTCTCGGCTCCCACGGCTGCCCGCGGTCCGCTGAAAAATTTTGGAAGCAGAGTCGTGGGACTTAGGCCATAGCGTCGTCACCACAGCAGGTGCTCGCATCATCTTGTTAGGCTCTGTTCAACGACTGCTAGCAAAATAACTATACAATCACCCGCTCTGCGATATTCGCATGATTGGTTCAGTGGTAGATCAGCAAAGTTTATAACATTTTTTTGCCAAACTGCAATTTTTTTGCAGTTGGTCTTAAATAGCACCTCCAGTGCGACGTCTACCGTCTGGACTTCTGTTACGAATACCGCGACACAGGAACAAATAACGTCAAAGAGAAAGTCAGAGAGGTTGAGATAATCTCATGCGTGACGGCAATGCAAAAGAAAGCTGTCGTGAGTAACTAATAAAGCGAAAAAAACGAAATTAGAAAAAAAAAAACAATCTATGATCACTCGAAGGAAAGCTCATTACTTTTCAAAGCGAGACCAGGATGCCCTAGAAAACGCACTTATAAAGAAAGATATAGGAACGAAGAAGAAGCATGTGCTTGCTGCGGTAAACCTAGTGCAACGATGGAGCATGTTGTATTAGAATGTCAACATATCTGCCCAGGGTCGATTTAGGCACCACTGGCCTCCTTGAAGCCCTCGGATTCAGCGACAGCAGGGTGAAGTAAACATGTCCGCAACAGGGGCCCTATAACTTTAAACTATTCCAATATGTTTCTATTTCAATCTCCTGACGTCAAAGTTGCGTAACCACCAACGCAAGCACCCGGCAGTCACCCGCAGGGTTGTCTGAACAGACCAATCAAACGCTCTTCTCGTTCATAGGAGGTCACTTTTGTTTGCTTGAAAAACGAATAACATTGCGTACACTGAGCGGCTTGTCGCATCTAATTAGCTGAGAAGAGGCAATAAGAACGCTCAAGTGGAGAGGGATTCGATGGGGCCGAGCCACTGTACTGAAAGTCGATAACCGGATGAAGAGGGTGGTGCCGGCGTCTACGATTCGTCGGCTCTCCCTTTCTTAGCTTGCGGTGGCTGGTCGAAAATCGTGGCGGCGTGCAACGGAAGCTCAACAATGACGCTAAAATGGACCCTCAGCAAAGAAGAGTTGGCAGAATGAGGGGGCAAACGTGCCGAAAGTGCTCGAAAACGTTACAAGGCCACGCCAGAAGTATTATTATACGCAAATACACCCATGCTCTCCGCCAGGTGCGAGTAGCCAGCGTCTGAGCGATGGGCGGCCGCCATCTTTTATTCCTTTCGGAACGGGGCAGCCTGCGGCTATTCCGAAGAAAATTCAGTTTTCTTCGGCCTAATAATGCATCATTATGGCGTGCACGTCACTTTGTCGCGGTGACTTTTTGCGGTTATGTGACATCGCGCGACAGGCAGGTGAAGTGGGTGCAGCCCGAAAACTTTTTACCAATAGCCGAGGGCTAATGGCGAAAAGGGGTCCTATCAGAAATAACTGTTTTTCTTTTTTCTGTCAAATCATGCATAATCAGTGTGTACACATCATATCAGATGGGGAGGTATCGTGGTTTTCGTGACGTCGCGTGACAGACCGGTGAAGTGGGGGTGGTCGAAAAAAGTTTTTGACCAATCGTGGACGGTACCCGCCGTGGTTGCTCAGTGGCTATGGTGTTGGGCTGCTGAGCACGAGGTCGCGGGATCGAATCCCGGCCACGGCGGCCGCATTTCGATGGGGGGCGAAATGCGAAAACACCCGTGTGCTTAGATTTAGGTGCACGTTAAAGAACCCCAGGTGGTCAAAATTACCGGAGTCCTCCACTACGGCGTGCCTCATAATCAGAAAGTGGTTTTGGCACGTAAAACCCCAAATATTATTATAATCGTGGAGGGCTGATATCAGAATTGGAATAGAAAAGTTTCGAATAGTTTTACGTTATAGCGCCCCAGGAATGAGTAAGAGGCAATTGCAAGGTTGGTGGAAGAAAAGTAGGGAAACGATAAACAACGGAGGCGGACAAAAACAAAGTTCACAGTGAGGTTCAGAAACTTTGGCCATTAGAATTCTTCGCGGTTTCTTGTTCGATTTTACTTAGCATAGGTGGGACATTAGGCAATAAAATAACGAGAGCTTGGTGGCGCAACCCACCGCCCCTTTCCAAGAGGGACCCTCATGACATCAGTCCATCCTTCCATCCAATTCTCTTCGACTGCAAAATCCACCATCAGCGTAACCTACTAAGAAACGAACTGTCAAACAGCCTTTCTGTGTTGATATATATATATACATATATATATATATATATATATATATATATATATATATATATATATATATATATATATATATGTATATATACGGTGATGATGAGTATGTACAGGCGAGAATACGAAGTGTAAGAATAATGCTCACTCGAATTTCTCCGCGCGCGCCAGCGGCCAGCCAGGCTGCGACGTAGTCAGGAGGGAAACGCCAAATGAATCGTTTTAGGCGCGAAACGTGAACAATCTCTGAGCCACGATAACGATGGTCCGAAGAAACGTCTACAGGAGTAACGCGATAGTTCACGGCGGATGTTTGTTCATTAATCAAACTAATCTAGAAAATCTGTTCTAATCTGTTCAAACTAATCTAGAAATTGTATGGGCGCACGCTTATATCTGCCATAAGAGCTTTGTGTTGGGGGTTTGCTATCACCCACCCGATATTTGCTCAAATTTTCCTGTCGATTTACATGATGCCATTGATACTATTATTGCACGTCATCCTAACGCTTTCATTTTCCTGCTGGGACTGACTTCAACTTTCCCAACATTTCCTGGTTTTCTGAGCCCCCGGCTTTGAAACTGTTTTCATCAGGAAGCTATGACTTTCTTAATCTTTGCTCGGTATGTTCCCTTTATCAGCTTGTCTCTCAACCTACTAGGCTATCGCACAGTACGGAAAATACGCTTGACCTTATACTAACGAACTGTCCTGATATGGTCTCTGATTTATCGTATATGCCAGGTATTAGCGATCATTTAACGCTTTGTTTTGAAGTAAAATATTGTCAGTCGATAAACCGGAGAGTCAAAAAGTCCATTCGTAATTACAGGTAAGCCAACTTTGAAGCTATTAATAACGAACTATCTACGTTTCTCAACGTTTTCTTAGATGATTTTGAAAGCCGTACTACCGAAACTAACTGGAATATGTTTACAAGAAAAGTACATGAACTAATCGACAAGCACGTACCTATGCGCACTATTTCTTCGCATTCAAAAGCACTTTAGTATAACTCGAATTTAAAACGACTTCGTAACAAAAAAAGCGGCTCTATCGCCCTGCCAAGCATTATCCTCCGAGCCGCAATGGGAAGCATATGTGAAAGCGAATAATGCTTATGTCTCCGCACTGAAATGTTCTCGTAATAACTTCCTACAAAATGCTCTGCCAGCTATGCTCAGTAATGACCCAAAAAAGTTTTGGCGAACCATTCACCCCGACCATAATAGCGAAATCACGTTACCTGACTCTTCTGGTGATGCGATTCCAGTTGCCGACTGCTCTGTGGTATTAAATTATGTATTTTGCCGTAATTTTGTTACAACCTCGTCTACAACACTTCCCAAGGTGCAGTGTTTTGATTCTCTAACAATGGATCCAGTAATTATTCAACCCCTTGGCATCGAAAAAATTATTGAATCATTGAAAGTGCCCTCAAGCCCAGGAATTGACCTTATCAATGCGAAATTCTTAAAAAGTACCAAAATATATTCTAGTATTATGCTATCCAAAATATTCCAACAATCAATTGATGAATCCACACTGCCATACGACTGGAAAGTCAGAAAGATGGTTCTAATTCATAAATCTGGAAGTTAAAGTTCACCCCTAAACTACCGCCCGATTTCACCAACTAGTATCCCGTGTGAAATCCCCGAACATGTTCTTTACACAAACATTGTAAATTTCCTTGATGCCAACTCGTTTTTTTCGAAGGCTCAACATGGTTTCCGCCGATCTCTTTCCTGCGAAACGCAGTTGGCTTCCTTTACACACAAGCTACATACAATTCTTGATCGTCGTTCTATAGCTAACTGTGTCTTCCTAGATTTCGCAAAAGCTTTTGAAAAAGTGTGCCACAGTTTACTTCTCTTTAAATTAAGCAAATTGAACATTGATAGGAAACTTCTCTCCTGGATCGAATATTTTCGAACCGGACGCTCACAATTCGTGTCTGCTAATACTTATATTTCCCCGTTGAGGCCAGTTCATTCTGGCGTGCCCCAAGGTTCAGTGCTCGGCCCTCTCCAGTTTCTCATTTATATTAATGACTTGCCGCAATGCGTGACCTCTAACATTCACTTATTCGCCGACGATTGCGTAGTCTTCCAAGAAATTATTGACCAAAATGATGTTACGATCCTTCAAAATGATATCAACTGTATATCTAACTGCTGTAAAATCTGGCTGATGGAACTCATCACTACAAAATGTAAGGTATTACGCATCTCCCGTGCAACTTCTTGCCCCATTTACTACTTGCTCGAGAATTCCGCTCTCGAATCCGTAACATCCTATTCATACTTAGGTGTCCACATAACTTCCTCTCTTTCTTGGTCTCTTCATATTAGCAAAATAATTAGGAATGCAAACCGCTCGTTAGGTTACCTCTGGCGCAATTTTTCATCTGCTCCTATTTCTTTAAAACTCCTCCTTTACAAATCTTTAGTCCGAAGTAAACTCGAATATGCCTCTTCAATCTGGGACCCCAGCACTGCTATATTAACCTCTGCCCTCGAGCTTGTCCAAAATAACTCTGTCCGCTTCATTCCAGGAAACTACAGTCGTACTGCCAGTATCACTTTAATGAAAGAGTCCCTACAGCTTGCGTCACTCGCCTGTCGCCGCAAGTTTTCTCGCCTGTCTTTTCCACAAGATATACTAAAGTCCCCGCCCTACACAACGACCTTATTCTTCCTCCATCATACATTTCCCTTCGTTTCGATCATGCACAAAAGGTGGGAATAATGTCGTGCTTAACGCAAACATGTTATCAATCATTTGTACCCCGCACCTCACAGGACTCGAACCACCCTCCTGGAGCAGTCACGTCCACTGTTCACTATTCCCAGTTTCATAATGTTTTAAACACAAGTGTATTGCAGTGTAGCTAACCAACTATGTAATTTTATTTTTTATCGGTCAATTGCTTGAATTTTTGTTGCCTCCCGCAATTATCTCATCGTTTTAGCTAACATTGTATTAGCAGAAGAAAAACCTGTATAGTTTCTCTTTTTCCGTATGTTCCACTCCCCTCTGTAATGCCTCTGGCCCTGAGGGCAATACAAATAAATAAATAAATAAATAAATAAATAAATACTGTAGGGTCCAAGAAAGCGAGATTCAATTTTCTCACACAAACCGGGTGTACGAATGGGCGTCCAAAGGAGCACTTCCTCGCAAGAACGAAAGGAGACGTCGCGACGAGAGATGTCGTAACGTTTCTTGCGATCCAGCTGTCTGACTTCTGTGTTGAAGCGAGCGCGTTGACGGAATTCCTGAAGTCTCGAGACGAACTGTTCGGGTATACGGGCCGAGGTGTTAGTTGGGACATTGAAGAAAGCGGCGTCAGTGGTGATTGTCGGTGAAGGGCCGTAAACTAGGTAGACAGGTGAGTACCCCGCAGTTCGTTGGATAGCGGTGTTGTCAGCAAAAGTCACAAAAAGTAAAAGTTTGTCCCAGTTGTCGTGGTTTGGCCCGATATGCACTCATATCATATATATTAGTGTGCGACGAAATCGCTCGATTAAGCCATTTGTTTGTGGGTGATATGCAGATGTCGTCTTATGAACTGTGGCGCAAGCTTCGAATACTTCTGCGATCATTCTTGACATGAAAGTCTTGCCGCCGTTGCTTAACAGTACATGAGGTGCACCATGACGCTGCACAATGGCATCCAGAAAGAAGGTGGCAACGTCGGAGGCCGAACTAGAGCGTAGAGGAGTGGTCTCTGCGCAACGTGTGAGCTGGTGAACAGCTGTCATGATCCATCGATGACCTGCCGGCGTTATGGGCAGAGGGCTGACTAGGTCTATCCCAACGTTGGCAAACGGTGTCTCGGGACATGGGATGGTCTGTACAAGCCCAGCAGGAGGAGAAGTCGGTCGTTTGCGCCGTTGACACTGGACGCAAGAAGCGACGCACTTGGCCACAAAGGTAGACATGCCTAGCCAAAAGAGATGGTTCCTAACGCGGTGGTGTGTTTTGTGGAAACCCAAATGGCGAGCAGATGGATCGTCGTGAGAGGCTTCAAGAACTTGTTTGCGAATCGAGCGTGGAAGAATAGGTACCCAGTGGTGTCCGTCGGAGTTGTAAATGTAGCGGTACCGCACGTCGTTGTCAAGCTTAAATAGTCGCAGTTGTCGACGTAATCTGGCATTTGGTGCAGAAGTAATTCCGCACAGGCGTTGCATAATGCGGTTGTAGTAGGGGTCAGAACGTTGACACGAGGCGAGCTGAGCGACGCGATTGGAACATAACGTGTCAGTAACCGCTAGAGGTATACCAGGAGTGGCGACTTAGTCTCATCATCAAGTGGCGAGCAATGGAGAGATAGTTCAAGAAAAGAACGCTACGAAGACGCGGATTAAAAGAGGAACATGTACGACGGACAAGGCGCTACTTGCAACTAAATGTTTTTTTGAAGAAACAGGATTTTAAATAGATACAACCTAGAATGGCCTATCGTGACGTCACAAAATAGAGATGTACTCGAAGATAATAGTGGCAGCGGGCAGCGAGAGAGAGCATCGGTATCTTGACGCTTTTTCCTAGACTTGCAGAGAACGTTAAAATCGTACTCTTGTAAGCGGACCACCCAGTGACCAAGGCGTTCAGACAAATTTTTGATTGACGACAACCAGCATAAGGCATGGGGGTCGGTTATGACCGTGAAGTGGCGTCCGTAAAGATGTGGTCCAAATTTTTGGATCGCCCAAACTACTGCGAGACATTCTTGTTCTGTAATCGAGTAGTTCTTTTCGGCAGCCGTTAGTGCGCGACTGGCATAAGCAACAACTCTCTCTAGTGAGGTGGTATCACGCTGTAGAAGGACAGCACCGATCCCATGGCCACTGGCGTCGGTGTCCAAACAAGTTGGTGCGTTCTCATTGAAGTGACAGAGGACAGGGTCGGTGGTTAATGCTTGCTTGAGGGCTAGAAAATAAAGTTCGCCGTCGTCTGTCCAAGGGAAATCAGTGCCCGACATTAACAACTTGTACAGCGGAGACGCCACGGCAGCAAAATGACTGATGAAGTGGCGGAAGTATGATGCCAGGCCCAAGAAACTTCTTAATTGTTTTTTATTTTCAGGGTGAGGGAAGCAAAGCATGGCAGCAATCTTTTCAGGATCTGGTCGAACGCCATCCTTGCTGATAAGGTGGCCCAACACTTTGATGTTCTTTCTGGCAAAATGGCATTCCTTTGTGTTGAGTTTGGAGTCCAGCGTTTGAAATGCATGTGAAAACTTCGTCCAAACGCTCTAGGTGCAGACGAAAAGTTGTAGAAAAAATAACGATGTCATCTAAATAGCACTGACAGCTCTTCCACTTAAGGTCACGTAAAACTGTGTCGATCATGCGTTCAAATGTTGCAGGAGCATTGCATAAACCGAAGGGCATGACGTTGAACTCGTAAAGTCCGTCTGGGGTTGCAAAGGCTTTCTTGTCCTTGTCCGCTTCGTGCATAGGGATTTGCCAGTATCCGGATCGGAGGTCTAGACTAGAGAAATATTCTGCACCCTGGAGGGAGTCAATGGCACCGTCGATTCTTGGCATTGGATATACGTCTTTGCCCGTGATCTTATTAAGGACTCGATAACCCGCCGTGGTTGCTCAGTGGCTATGGTGTTGGGCTGCTGAGCACGAGGTCGCGGGATTGAATCCCGGCCACGGCGGCCGCATTTCGATGGGGGCGAAATGCGAAAACACCCGTGTGCTTAGATTTAGGTGCACGTTAAAGAACCCCAGGTGGTCAAAATTTCCGGAGTCCTCCACTACGGCGTGCCTCATAATCAGAAAGTGGTTTTGGCACGTAAAACCCCAAATATTATTATTATATTGAGGACTTGATAATCGACGTAAAATCGTACAGAGCCGTATTACTTGCGAACCAGTATAACAGGCGAAGACCAAGAAATGGGCGATGGCCGAATGATGTCTCTTTTGAACATGTCCTCAACGTTATCTGCAATGATTTTCTGTTCTGCGGAAGACACGCGATACAGGCGGCGGCGTACAATCGAACTGCCTTCGGTTTCGTTGCGATGTACTGCGACGGAAATGCGCCCTAGAAGCTTGGAGTGAACGTCAAATCAGGCGCTGTGTTTTTGCAGGAGTGCCAAACGGTCATCTTTTTGCGCAGTCGCAGTGGTCAGATCGGGATTTATCGCGGCCGTTAAAGCAGCGGCAGCCGTATGATAATCAGTGGTGGTAGACAAAGGTGGTTATTCGGTGTGAAGCGGTAACAGCGAAAGAGGTTCGGTTTCAGTAGAGCATGTCACAGTAGCGCCCTGGGAGAGCACAACTGGCGAAGAAATAGGGTTGCGAACAGTGACTAACGCTCTACCGTCCTGAAACCGCACCAGGCTAGGAGTAAGGCTAAGCTTACCAAGAAGGCAGTGACCGATCGGTGCAAGGAACACATCAACATTAAGAGTAGTGTCGAAAGTCAGTGTGAGGATATGCTCATTGCCCGCGGGAATGAAACAGTCGGTAGATGTGACGAAACGTAGGCTATGAGCATCGACAGCGGACGAAGATTCAGTGTCCGTCATGTGAATAGTTCGCTGACGGCATGAGGAAAGCTGAGGCGGAGGACACAAAATCCCATCCCAAAATCATCACGCAGCTACAGGAAGACAGCACGATGAACTGAATGTGGTGAAGGATGCCATCAATAAAAACGCGCGCAGTGCAAACACTGGAGGGCTGAACAAGAACTGCACTAGCACAACGAAGGGGAGGGCCACAGAGAAACGTGACGAGAGGGTTTGCAGTATTCACGCACAAATAAAGAAAAAGCAAGTAGTTACACCACCACTTGTAAAGTCAACACACATATTTTCATCACGCCTGAACGATCATATTTGCGTTCAATCCTTTCATCTACATTTACTACTGTACTTTCCGGCAATAAGGTAGCCTCGCCGCCTGCTGGATTATCTGACTGAGCTTTGCCGAATGCTCAGTTACGATAGTCGAAAGTTCGAATCCTCTTTTTTAACGATTGTATGCGTGACTTCGACCTCCTCCAGTGCACTCCATCTGCAGGCTTGGAGTGACGCCTGACACTCGGCAAAAGATGTCGAGAGCGAGTGGGGCTATACTAATCCAGATACAACCAAATTAGGAAGGCCCACTAAGCTTCAACAAAGACACTCCCTCACCAGAACAGGAATTGGCCTTCCTGCTGCAGTATTCGGCCACCCCCATCCTGATCATGCGTACAATTAACCCATGGCACCTAGTCCCTAGCAGCTTCGAAGCACCTGACCAAGGTGGTGGTCAGACCTGTAATGCAGCAGAGGGTGCTAAAAACCTATGGACCCGGACAAGCCGCCAATAGAAGCTGACCTTGGCAACCTTTACCAGCCAAACTCTGTCGAGTGAGGTTAGCTTCACAGGACTCTTAAAATAACTATCAAAGATTGTTTGGGATATCATTGGCCTTATCTAGATTAAAAGGACCGGTGAGACTTATGCAGTGCTGAGTAACAGTCATATCCTCTGCTATAGAAGTCTCCTAGTTAAGATCAAAAGGGGGAGGATTCCTAATGCACAAGGGCATAAGCAGGCAACATTGATGAATTTTACAGCAATAATGAGAGGGTAGCATTAGTCGTAATCAAACTTAATAACAGATATAAATTAAAGGTAGTACAAGCCTACGCTCCAAGATACAGTCACGATGATGATAAAGTAGGTCAGTTTTATGAAGATGTTGAATTAGTGATGAGAAAAGTGCAAACTCAGTGTATTGTAGTAATGGGCAACTTCAATGCAAAAGTGTGGAAAAAGCAGGCTAGTGAAAAGCAATTGGCAAATATGGCGTCGATTCTCGGAATGCTAGAGAAGAGATCCTGTTAAAATTCGCAGAAAGGAATAAGCTGAGAATAATGAACACCTTTTTTCAAGAAGCGTAGCAACAGAAAGTGGACCTGGAAAAGCCCTACTGGTGAAACCAGAAATTAAATTGAACTCATAATTTTTTGCCGATCCCAGCATACTGCAGTATGTAGAAGTGATGCGTAGGGTAAAGTGCAGTGATCATCTGTTAGTCAGGGCTACAATTCACCTCGATTTGAAGAGAGAAAGAGTAATGTTGGTCAAGAAGAACCAGGTCAACCTAGACGCAGTAAGGGTAAAAAGCAGATAAATGGAGGCTAGTGCTTGCACACAAATATGCAGCCTTTGAACAGAGTGATGAAGATGACATATAGGTGACGAATGAAACTGCAACTAAGCTAGCTTCAGAGGCAGCAATTAAAGTGCGAGGCATGACACCAAGGCAACCAGAAGGCAAGCTCTCTCAAGTAAAAAAGGACCATATAAAGAGACGACAAAGAATGAATGTGTCCAACTCAAGAGATAAGATAGAATTCCCGGAGCTGTCAAAACTGATCAATAAGGCAAAAATAAGTGATATTTGAAATTATAACGCGGGAAAAACTGAAAAAGCCGTAAGAAATGGACTGAGCCTGAAATCAGTGAGAAGGAAACTTGGAATAGGACAAACCAAGATGCATGCACTGAAAGATAAGCAAAGTAATATCAAAAGGAATCTCGAAGGTGTAGTAAAAGCAGCAGAAGAATGCCATACTGACCAGTACGGTGCCCTGAGGACTCAGGATAACGCCATTCGAAACATTAATAAACAGGATACATAAACTGCTCCTATATCTAACGATGAGATCAGAAGGGCTTTGCAGGACATGAAATGAATTATGGGGTTTAACGTGCTAAATACTTTCTGAAAGTGCTTTCTGACTATTAGGCACGCCATAGTGGAGGACTCCGGAAATTTCGATTACATGGGGTTCTTTAACATTCACCTAAACCTAAGTAGACAATGTCTTCGCATTTGGCCGCCATCGAAATGCAGCCGCCATGGCCGGGATTCGATCCCGCGACCTCGTGCTCAGCAGCCTAACACCATAGCCACTGAGCAATCATGGTGAGCATGAAATCAGGAAGAGCGACCGGAGAAGATGTAATAAGAGTCGATTAAAAACAAAGATCGCGGAGACATAATGCTTGGAAAACTGGTGGCTCTCTATACGAAGTGTCTATCGACTGCAAGAGCACCAGAAAACTGGAAGAATGCAAACATTATACTAATCCACAAAAGGGGAGACGTTCAAGAATTGAAGAATTATAGACCCATCACTTTACTCCCGGTATGATAATCAATATTCTCCAAGATAATCTACGATAAAATAAGGGCAACGCTGGACTTAAGTCAACTGGGGAACAGGCTGGTTTCAGGATGGCATACCCTACAATGGATCACATCCATTTCATCAAGCGGGTAATTAAGAAATACGCAGATTATAATGAGCCTGTATATATGGCTTTCATTTATTACGAAAAGGCATTTGATTCAGAAGAGGTACCAGCAGTCATAGAGGCATTACATAATCGAGGAGTACAGACCGCTTACGTAAATACCTTGGAAAATATCTACTAAATTGCCATAGCTACCTCAATTCTACACAAGGAAAGCAGGAAGATACCTATAAAGAAAGCGCTCAGACAGGGAGACACAATCTCTCCAATGCTGTTGACTGCTTGCTTGGAAGAAGTTTTCAAGCCATTAAACTCGGAAGGCTTAGGAGTAAGCATCGACGGCGAATACCTCGGAAACGTTCGGTTCGCCGATGACATCGCCCTATTCAGCAACACTGGGGAGCAATTACAACAAATGATGAAGGACCTTAATAGAGAAAGCGTAAGAGTGGCGTTTAAGATTAATATGCAGAAGACAAAGATAATGATGAATAACCGGGCAAGGGAATAAGAGTTCTGGGTCGCCAGTCAGCCTCTATAGTCTGTGAAGGAGTACGTTTACTAAGGTCAACTAATCACAGGGAAGCCTGATCATGAGAAGGAAATTCCTAGAAGAATATAAATGGGTTGGATAGCATACGGCATACATTGTCAGCTGCTGACTGGAAGCTTACCATTATAATTGAAAAGGAAGATGTACAATCAGTCTATTTTACCGGTGCTGACATATTGGGCATAGACTTGGAGGCTGACAAAGAAACTTGAGAACAAGCTAAGGACCACACAAAGAGCGATGGAACGAAGAATGCTAGACATAACCTTCAGATAAAGAAAAAGTGCGGTTTCGATCAGAGAGCAAACAGGTATAGCCGATAATCTAATTGACATTAGCAGAAAGAAGCGGCGCTGGCCAGGTCATGTATTGCGCAGGTTAGACAACCATTGGACCATTAGAGTTACAGCATGGGTAGCTAGAGAAGGGAAGCGGAGGAGAGGACAGCAGAAGTCTAGGTGGTACGATGAAATTAGGAAATTCGTGGGTGCAAGTTGGAATCGCCGGGAGAGGCCTTCGTCCTGCAGGGGACATAAAATATTCTGATGATGGTGAGGTTGATGATGATGTGGCTGATAATAGGACCAAACGTCGGTCCCCAGCACGGAAGCATGATGCCCTAAAAATTAAGCCACATTTGCACGCATACTTCCATCGTGTCAACGCGAAAAAACTGTTCGATAATATACCCGCGTGGTGGCATATTGATTAGCACAGGGGTGCATGAGCACATGCGCACGCGTCAGTTCCTTTATGACTAAGACGCAGGAAGGAAACTCTTGAGTTGAGGAGGGCACCGAGAACGGGCACATGATTTCCACTTCGACACAAAAACAGAACAAACCCCTGTGAGAAGAGCCCACGATGGTGTTACAGGTCAGTACATGGGAATTGATTGCTTCGATTATGTATCATCGGCCGCGTCCAATCGTACCCCTAAAAGGTATGTGCGCTGAAGGGCTCATTGCAATCTTCGCGCACAAGGGAGCTGAACAGAACCTCACAGCACAAGAGAGACTAGCGAAATAGAAGCATCGCACCGAAGAAAGACAACTTCGGTGTACCGCTGGCGCTCAGTCTGAGCGAATTCTCCAATGCAAGCCAGAAGCCGAGTGCATCACAACGTTGTTTCTAGACGAGGAACCACGTGAAGAGGAACATGAACTTGTGTCTGCCCAGTTTGCACCAGATGCGATTATGCCCGGTAGCACAGAGTGCGAAAAGCACGAGACCATTCCACTCATCACAGCGGGTGACTTCAACATCAATTGATACAAGGTGGAAAACAGATGAATTGTCGGGTTCATGAAGACAACGTGCGGTTTGCCCAAAGCGAACAACACAGAGTGTCACCTAACATGCAGAACGGCTGGTGTCATCGATCACGTGATTGTGCGGGCATAAATTCCATGAATGGGCATCACTACGTTTCGTTCTTTACGGTGTCTACGCCTCGGCTTTCGATAATCCCTCCACAGTCTGCAGTGCAAGACACGCAACAACACACAAGTTGCACGCCTGCATCGATGAAATTGCAGTAACGTAATAAAGAAGTCCAAGTGTGCATAAAGGGTGACTTCAAAATGTACATCTGCAGTAGTAAATGACAGTAAATCATCGCCAGAATACGTCAGTGATCATTGGAAAACTTGTTATAAGACGTTGTACTAGGTTGTCGAAAGATATGCATAAGGCCTTCGGCTTGATCGTGCTCTTACATTAGAAAAACACATAAAGTAATGCAGCTATCATCACTTTCCATGTCTTTAAAGGAATATTCTCTTCAGATAGGTTCCAAAAAGGTACATTGGATCTGCCAAAATTTTTTTTTGAGATGGCAGAGTGTTTCTAAGCCTGTTCTTATTTATCGTGATATCGTATATAACAGAATAAGAACGGGTTTTCATATTTACTAATTTGAAGGTGCCGGACGACCAAATAAATTTCAAAGCATTATCCTTATAAGTGTCCAAGTAGAAAAAGTGGATATATTTATAGTCATATCGTAAGAAGCCAACAAGCAATGACCCGAAGCGCCACAGAGGGGAAATTATGTGTACTTCTTAATTGAATTACTGAAATGATAAATACCTGGAAATGAAGGAGCAAAGTGGGACGTTGCTCGTCGAAAAGGCCGGACGTGTGTTGAGTCACCTCCTGAACGACAGTTCGCAATGTGGTGAGCGTGTTTTAAAAGATGGATTCGAGGCCCGAAAGAATTTCGATGTTATGCTAATAGATTTGTTTCTCATTTACCGCTAAATCGCCAGTGATTTTTACGTGTTATTTCCTTTCCTTTTGAAGAGGCACGAGTTCGGGGAATGGAGGTGCGTGCAAGCGTCTTCTTTCACAATTTTACATGTGAAAGTAAGCAACTAAGAACATATGATCGGGCTGGTGATATTGTGACGGTGAAGGGAATGAAGAAGTTGGATTGGACTAGATGAAGACGAAGTCTGGCAGTTGCCTGAACGCCATATACGCCAGTTGTAAATATACGTTATTTTACACTCGTGGGCCTGCTTTCTTCCTGCAACATTTTGGTGTAGGTGCGCGGTACAATCACGGAACTTAGCAGCGGACGTCATCTACCTGCCACCACAATGGCAAATCAACCGACACAAGCGACAACACCTCAGCAGCCCGTGCCAACGGTCATCCTCACTCATCCGCGGGATCCAGGGACATTTTGTGGCACGGAAAACGCCGACGTCGAGGGCTGGCTTACGATGTACGAACGAGTGTGCGACAACAACAGGTGCGATCCAACAATGATGCTAGCAAACGTCATATTTTACCTAAGAGGAACTGCGAGGCAATGGTACGACACACACGAAGCTGACCTAACGAGCTGGGATGTCTGCAAAGAAAAAATGCGAGACCTGTTTGGCAGACCTGTCGGTCGTCAGCTGGCGGCAAAAAAAGAACTTGCGTGTCGCGCTCAAACGTCCACAAAATCCTATGTCGTCTACATACAGGATGTGCTGGCCCTCTGTCGCAAGGCTGATAACAAGATGACCGAGGTAGACAAGATTGGTCACATGTTGAAAGGTATTGCAGACGATGCCTTCAATCTCCTGATGTGCAAGGATTGTGCCACTGTGGATGCAATTATAAAGGAGTGCCGGCGCTTCGAACAAGCGAAGGGCCGCCGCGTCGCTCAGATTTTTGACCGATTGCCCAATAGCGCCGCGACATCTTGCGAATACCCGCTGCGCTTCGTTCAGCCCACAGGACCGGAAGAAATCACGCGCATCGTTCGCCGTGAGCTTGAGGCCATGGCTCCGGCTCCAGTACGTTCTGACTGTCGGGAAAGCGTGCCCGCTATCTCCCTTATACAAGCGGTCGTTCGAGAGGAAATAGCAAGTTTGCGCATTCCATCTCTCGGCTCTGTCCGCCATACAAACACCTACCAGATTTCTCCGGCCGCTCGCTCCCAAACGCAAAGCTTTCCGCCCCCTCGTCGCCACCCAGCTGACTGGCGCACAGCGTATGATAAACCTATCTGTTCTAATTGTTCCGGTAATGGACACATCGCTCGTCATTGCCGCAACCATTGGTCGTCGCCTCCTCGGTGGTCGCCGCTTCCAGCCGCTCCCCGTCTCCGCAAAGTCGTAGGTCTCGTTCGCCTCTCGTTCCCCGCTCTTCGTCCCCTTCTGCAACCGGTCGCTTCGCTTCGGGAAACTAGGCGGTGCAGTTCCCGGAGGTGAAGCTGCAACTCCGACCCGGCCCACAAATCCTCTGTTGACCCTGCCTACATGTGGAAACCTACTGGACATTGAAGTTGATGGCGTTCCTGTTAGATCTCTCGTTGACAAAGGAGCGCACCTTTCAGTTATGAGTGCTGGTCTCCGCCGAAGGCTCAAAAAGGTTCTGACACCCGCCGTACCGTGCACTGTGCGAGTCGCCGATGGGAGTACTTCACCTGTCCTTGGAATGTGCACAACACGTGTGACCATTGGGGGCCATTATGCCGTTGTTCTATTTATCGTCCTTGAACACTGTCCACACGACCTAATTCTCGGCCTCGACTTCCTTTCGGAACACTCTGCCCAAATTGATTGCTCCGCAGGTGTTGTACAGTTGGATCTGCGGCTTCCTGCCAACGCAACAACTTGTGTTTCACGCCGCTTATGTTCTGCCGACTTTGCAAGGCTGTCTCCACAGGCGCCTACAAATGTCCTCCTGACGTCCTGTCCTCCCGTACCTGATGGCGAGTGCGTCGTGTCGCCGCTTACTGACGTGGTTTTGTCGCGCAATATTGCCCTACCGAGCACCTTAATCCGGATCCGCGAAAACTGCACTCGCGTGCCCATCCTCAATTTTGGACTTTCGTCGCATGTGCTGCCGCACGGTATCGCCATAGCGCATATCACTCCTTTGGAAGAATTTGACATTTCTTCTTTCACCTCTGAATCCTTCGTCAGTACCAACGGACCTTTGTCACCCACTCCTCCGTACTCGACGCCTGCGGACGATGTTTCTAAGATGATCGCCCCTGACCTTCCTTCTGTGCAAACAACAGCTCTTCGTCACCTCCTGTCATCTTTTCGGGACATCTTTGATTTGGACGACCGTCCACTTGGCCAGACATCTGTTGTCACGCATCGCATCAACACCGGTGACGCCAGCCCCATTCATAGGCGGCCATATCGTGTCTCCCCAACAGAAAGGGCCACCATACAGAAAGAAGTAGACAGGATGATGGACAAGGACATCATTGAACCTTCCAGTAGCCCGTGGGCATCACCGGTTGTCCTAGTAAAGAAAAAAAGACAACTTGGGGCGCTTCTGCGTTGACTACAGTCACATCAACAGGATAACAAAGAAGGATGTTTATTCCCTGCCGCGCATTGATGATGCTCTTGACTGCCTTCACGGATCCCAATACTTTTCATCAATTGACCTCCGCTCCGGCTATTGGCAGATTAGCGTCGATGAGATGGACCGCGAGAAAACAGCCTTCGTCACACCGGAAGGTCTGTACCAATTTAAAGTCATGCCGTTTGGATTATGCAATGCGCTAGCTACATTCGAGCGCATGTTGGACTCTCTCTTGCGCGGCTTGAAGTGGTCTACATGCCTCTGTTACCTCGAAGATGTGATTGTGTTTTCGCCGAAATTTGAGAGCCACCTGCGGCGCCTCACAACCATACTCTCCGTGTTTCGCAGGGCTGGCCTTCAGCTAAACTCCTTTAAGTGCCATTTCAGTCGCCGTGAAATTAACATGCTCGGCCATCTCGTAAACGCCGCCGGTATCCAACCTAACCCACAGAAAGTTCACGCCGTGCGAAATTTCCCTGTACCTTGTTCAACAAACGATGTCCGTAGTTTTCTGGGCCTATGCTCTTATTTCCGGCGATTTGTGAAAAATTTTGCCGACATCGCTCAACCTCACACTGACCTTCTTACGAAAGACGTCTCTTTCTCTTAGGGACCTCTGCAGGAGAAAGCCTTTTCTACCCTGATTGAGCGGCTTACAACTTCCCCAATTCTGTCACACTTTGACCCTTCTGCGCCCACTGAAGTGCGAACTGACGCGAGTGGTCATGGCATCGGCGCTGTCCTCGCTCAGCGTCAACAGGGCCAAGACCGTGTCATCGCTTACGCTAGCCGCCTTCTTTCCACGCCCGAACGAAATTACTCCATTACCGAGAGAGAATGTCTCGCGCTCGTATGGGCGGTCGCGAAATTCCGGCCGTACCTTTTCGGTCGGAGCTTCTGCGTCGTAACCAATCATCACCCCCTCTGCTGGCTCTCCTCTTTGAAGGACCCAACTGGACGACTTGCACGTTGGGCATTGCGTCTACACGAATACATATTCTATTATGTATAAGTCAGGGCGCCTGCATAAAGACGCTGACTGCCTGTCCCGCAATCCCGTGGATCAACTGGGCGATACCGATGCAGACTTGGACATCAGTGTTCTATCCATCTCCGACTTCCTCCATATTGGCGACGAGCAGCGCAAAGATCCTGTTATTCGAACACTTATGGACTGCCTAAGCTCCTCGCCCAATGACCTGTCCCTCCGCATGTTCACCTTGCGCGATGGAACTTTATACCGTCGTAGCGTTCGTCCTGACGGCTCGGAGCTCCTCCTCGTCGTTCCCAAGCACCTTCGACTAGCCGTGCTCCAGCAACTTCACGGCGCTCCTAGTGCTGGACATCTGGGCATCACTCGTACATACGACCGCCTGTGGCGCCGCTTCTTCTGGCCCGGCATTTATCGCTCTGTGTGCCGTTATGTCACTTCTTGCGACCTGTGTCAGCGCCGGAAGACGCCTGCTACGCCTCCCGCTGGTTTGCTTCAACCAATCGATATCCCCACAGAGCCTTTCTTTCGTGTGGGCCTAGACCTCCTGGGCCCCTTTCCAATTTCTATCAAAGGCAACAAATGGATTGCTGTAGCAACTGATTATGCCACGAGATATGCCATCGCGCGAGCGCTACCAACCACCTGCGCTACAGACGCCGCTGACTTCTTACTATACGACGTCATCCTGCACCACGGCACCCCTCGTCAGTTGCTGACGGATCGCGGCCGCTGCTTTTTATCTAAGGTCGTCGATGACCTGCTCCAGTCCAGCGCAACTGAACACCAGATTGCTACCGCGTACCACCCTCAAACGAACGGCCTCACCGAGCGACTCAGCCGCACGCTAACTGAAATGCTGGCCATGTACGTTTCCGACGATCATCGTGATTTGGACGTCGCTTTACCATACATCACTTTCGCATACAACTCGTCCCGTCACGACACTGCCGGATTTTCACCATTTTACCTTTTGTATGGCCGCAACCCCACCTTGCTCTTTGACACGTTGCTACCTACCGCAGTACAATCACCCAGCACTGGTTACGCTCGCGGTGCTATTGGTTTAGCCGCCCAGGCCTGAGATGTCACCCGTAATCGCCTCACACTCTCGCAAGCTTCTCAAAAGCGACGCTACGACCTTCGACACCGAGACCATCATTTTTCACCTAGTTCCCTTGTCTTTCTCTGGACGCCTTCACGGCGCGTCGGCTTGTCGGAAAAAATTACTTTCCCGGTATTCCGGTCCGTACCAGATCTTACGCCAGCTGTCCGACGTGACATACGAGGTCGCCCCAGCCGGTCAGCCTTCAGAGCATCGCAACGTCACCAGCGATGTTGTTCACGTCGCCAGGCTTAAGCCCTATGTCCCCCCATTAAGTGAGGCTCTATAATTTGCACCGGGACGGAGCTAGTTCACCGGGAGGGTGATGTTACAGTGAAGGGAACGAAGAAGTTGGATTGGACTAGACGAAGACGAAGTTTGGCAGCTGCCTGAACGCCATATACGCCAGTTGTAAATATACGTTATTTTACACTCGTGGCCCTGCTTTCTTCCTGCAACAAAATGTCATACCCGTAGAGGAATTGAAAAGTTATGCGTGGTGGTAGATGCCTAAAATGTCGCGTTTGCAAAACCGAGAAAGACAGTATGAAGTAACCGGCAATTGTACTTCGTTCGTTTTACGCCCGCAATAGTTTCGAACGCCCACAGTACACGATTCATAGTGAAAGGTTGGTCATTATTTCTACCGCAATAGTTGAACACTTCCTTACGTTAGGCGCACAACAAGATTAATTTTACCTTGCTGTGTAAAATTGCATCTACCGCGGTTCGAAACCAAATGTGGTGCTTAGCAGCATACTGAATAGGCCAATAATTTGAGGCGCGGACATATGAACAGCACGGGTGACCATTGTAAAAATGGGAAACGTAATTCAGAAGAAAATGTTGATATACTCCCATTATAATGATTGGCAATAAATCTAACGATAAAGAAACGCAGGATACGTCTTACGGCTTCTCGTCGCGTGGTAAAATTTTCAGGTGCCAAGAACTACGTCCCACGGCTTTTTCCAAAGATGCTAGCGTTAGCCACCAGACAAGTCCTTCATGCTAGTAATAAGCTTTTATTTGCAAAGTACTTGGAAAAATGTGATTTCGCATCCGCTTTACATGTTTGACCTCTTGTTTGAAGGCAAAAATTCTCTTTCACTTGTGGTTTTAGCTTTTCCTTCATTCTTCGACTTCCTGCGCACTTTTCTACAGAAGTCCGCCCATTGCATCTCAGTTACCTGGCAGTTCGCGCTGGCACTGTTGCGGCACCTATCAAGGGTTGCTTGGCGCTATATTAAGTTATTTGTTCCAAATAAACACGTTAAACGCTCACCAAGGACAGCACTTTTTGGCCGTGGTGTTTGTGCTTGGTGTTTAGCGGTGATGGGCAAGTTGGCTCCCGAGGATGCACCACCAGGTCGTGGCTCCAGACCACAAAAGCCTCCAGCCTCCTGCGCACATGGTCGTGCCGCATTAGTTCCACCGGTTTTGAGAGGATACAACATTTTGTGCCCGAATCCAAATTACCCTAAAGGTGTTCGGGTCTCAGAATGACATGCTCATCTTTCTTTATTTTTATGGCATTTGCGAGACAATCCATCCTAAGGTGAAGCCAAAGCCTCGTGCTCCTTCATTTGTACAGTACACAGCACACATTAGCTTATTGTGCAAGCAATTTAGAATTTGCTTATATGATTTGTAATGCCGACTTGGCTGTATTCTCGATTAGTTTCATTACTTTACTAGCAGTGGAATACCACATAGCCGCACTACCACTGTAGTGATATCTTCAGAGGGAGATGGAAAGAGTGACAGTCATCAATAAGGTCGTTTAGGAGATGCTATTAGCTGACAATTTCCGGCAAGAGCTTGTGAAGGTCATCGCAGTCAACAGGAGAGAGGCTCTAATTGTGTAGAAAATGATTTCTGTCGTAATGGTAGTGTATCATTACGAGAACACAACATTGGCAGGCGCCAATGGTGTTTTTTCTGAGGGAAAAAATTTGCGCAGAAACCACAATGGGAGTTGCCCAAATATGCGTAATCATTGAGCCGCTTCCTTGTCGCAACGCTGCCCGGTGTCATTATCAATAGTATGAAACTTGATCCCACCAGTACAAACGACAGCACTACGGCGATACGACCTGCTGCCGACGGAGGCGCAATGTTATTTGATGACGTAAGCAAACCACTGCGCTGATGACATTCCGATTATTATAGGTCATTATGACTATTTAGCGCCTCATTCATGCGCGTTGAACCGCACTCCCGCCGCGGCTGCGTCCTGCGCGGCCACGTCGACCGTATTTTTAAATCCCTCTACGATGGCGACAAAGAGCGCCGACTGCTGACAGCCTTGTGCGCTCTGTGTTCTCGCCGCTGAGTTCCCGTCGAAGAGAGAGGCAGCAAGACGGCGGATTCAATCGCTGCGGCTCGTGTGATATTTAAAGCGGTCGTCATATGAGAAGCACGGAAGGACGTATGCTTTTTCTCGCTGGGCAAGCATATAAACGGTTACGCATTTATTATTGAGGCGACCGTGAAAATGTGCATCTAGCTTCATTGTTAACGCTCAAGTTTCTGCCCCGTATGTTTGCGTTACTGGAATGTAGTTATTGTACGCTTTTCTTTTCAACGACAGTGTTAAGCTAACAGTCAGGACTTTGTAAAGACAGCTGTATGCACTTCAATCAGCATTTATTTCTCTGTAAATTTCGTTCTCTTGATCAGGGTGCACCAGTCTGTAATTGATCTATATAAATGTACTCCTGCTCACTCTAGAAGCTGACTGGCGATTATGAATTCTTGTTTCTTTGGCAGGCTATATTGAACATTACTTTCGTCTTCTGCATCCTTATAGTCAACCCAACTCGCGCTTTCTCGGTTAAGGTCCTGAGTCATTTGTTGCAGGTCCTCTCGAGTGTTGCTGACAAAGAAGTTCAACAGAAGCTCGATCTTAGTTAAGAACCGCGCAAAGAGCAGTGGAACAGAAAATATTAGGCGTAACGTTAAAAAACAAGAGCACAGCGGTGTGGATCACGGAGCAAACGGGGATAGCTGATATTCTGCCATTAGGAGAAATAAAATGGAGCTGGGTAGGCCGTATAGTGGGTAGAGCAGGTGACAGGTCGACCATTAGAGTTACAGAATGGAGCTCATGGAAAAGGAACGCAGTCGAGGACGGCAAAAAATTAGGTGGGGTGATGAAAGTTGAACATTCGCAGGTGCAAGTTAGAATCCGCTAGCGCATAACATGGGTAGTTCGGGATGGCTTGAAGAGGCCTTCGTTCTGCAGCGGACCTAAATATAGGCTGATGATGATCAAACAGCGCGAGGTAAGTTGCGGCTAATATCTTATGCAAAAGGATTCGAAATTTTCGGACCTTGGAGAACAGCAACTGTTTTCGCAACGTGCCGCGGAACCACCCTTCTTCCCCCCCCCTCCCCTCTGGTTTTTTACTTTTTTTCGCCACCGATTTGCTAATCCTCAGCTCCGCGATAATTTCTGCTATAAATAAATTGGACGGCTATGAAATGAGAACAAAACAAGCAGTGAACTCGTCGAATATAATAAACGTTGTAAAATCAACCAAAGCGGGAATTGGGTCGGATTCATTTAGGCCTCTCGTGGAAGCCGCTTTTGGAACCCCTGCCTTAAGCATTCTGGAAACAAAGCTCCCCTTAATATTACCGGATTATTACAAACTGCAACATTAACCACCCAAGGACGGCGTTTTATTGCTGTGCGGCCATAAAGCTTCGCCTTGAGCGGTCAATATAAGAATGTCTTAGTGGTGGGAAAATACAACTGTAATTCAAATACGCACTGTGCGTAGGCGTATGGCGAGAAGTAGGCGCTCCGACGGTCCTCGTCAGCTGGTAAGATAACAGAGAAGAACTTGTCTCTTGTCTTCATGAACTCGTACATGGCCTGTAGGAGAGATCACACGCTGGCGAAAACATTTAAACCGTGTAAAGTTTCATTTCTGATAAATCTGCTCTTTTTGAATCAGTGTACACAACTTGCCCCTTCACAATTCCATCTGTGGGGCACTCTGTATGTGACAGGGACAAAAAGAACTGCTATATAGTGCACTTGTATCGGTATGGTGGTCTGGTGATGTAACTCGACGTCAAAATTAAAAACAGGATGACAGGAGACTAAATTGATCGGGAGTGGCCAAAGCTGGCTGAAGGCAATTTGTGGGGAAGGCGCTTCCTGAGCGTTTCTCAAAGCAGAACGCATTTCTATCGGCGTTTCAAAATGCGCTTCTGGTGGAGGACACGGCGGCGCACTGAGGAATCACGCACGCCGAAAGGTGATAAGAATCAGAATGGGCTCAAAGTTCCTGATTGAAGCCTCAAATAAAATCCGAAGAAAGTACGGCGAATTATTTTGCTCAGATTTGTTTTTAACCAAAATGACTTAGTGAAAGCAAATACCTGACGGTTAAGACGATGGTCATCTTGCCACATGTGAGCTTACATGCATTCACATACAAAGAGCATAGGGAGGGCAAGGTATCCCGTCAGCCTTCTGCCCAAGCAATCGTCCATTTTCACTGTCACTGCGATAAAAACAAAAAAGCAGGGAAGACGAGCCCTGGACCGCTCAGTGTACGCACTGCTGCTACTGCGGTGGATGAAATGTGTAGGTTCATTGATGGCACCCCGGGCTAACGATATTCTTAATCGTTTACTACCTTGCGACAATCTACTCCTTCAATTACTAGACTACTGATCAGAAATAATTCTCGGGGGAAAGTGCCGATGATGTTGTAAAGGAATTATTGCGATGTAGTGAAAGGTTTGCAAAACAGCGAGAGAAGTAATCTGGTATGGTGATTGGTGACTGAGTGCAGGAGGAAACAAGGGAAAGTTGGGTGGCCAAGGCGTGACTCAAGCAAATCGCAGGGTGTTTTAAAGAGAACGTTGTATTTGACAATTACCATAGGTGTGTCTTGCCGGAATTTCAAGCCTATTCATTACGACTCTCTACTGACATACTGCTAGGAATAAATTCCCGTTCTAGTTCTGTTCGCGTACCAAATACACTGACACCTAATTCCTGCATTGTTAAATGAAATTATGGGCACTGCAGCTTCTCTATTGACTGCTTCTCTAAAGCTTTGATATTTGTGCAATAACTACAGTGTTTAGGAAGAGGGTCTCCAAATATGGAGCACGATTCAAGAACGAGATATTTGCCGAAAATAACTTCTAACCTAGGCGCAACAAATTCCACACTAAAAAATTGTATGTTTCGCCACTTGCTATATTCACACACAAAAGAAACTTTCTGTAGAAAATAAACGCCGCAGTAAGTACGGCAAATTCTACAATTATGTAAACGGAAAAGGCTGACACTTCGTATTAAGTAGCACTTATAACTCCTATATACTAGAAAATTTCTAACTACTTCGCTAATGAGTCACAGTTTTAATAAAAAACAATATGGAGATAGTAGCTAATGTTTACACTTATAAACAGAGTCGATAAATCAATCAGCAGTGTCTTGCGCTTCCACGCACTTCAATACACGCGGCTACAGTGCGAAATTTTGCAAGCTCACCTGTTCATGCCCTGTTAGTTAGCTTTGCAAGAAACATCGTATGGCACCACGATTATACAACGTTTCGTATGAGGGTTTTCAACTTGATCGAAGTATTCGCTTAATAGGCAAA
Source organism: Dermacentor variabilis (assembly GCF_050947875.1). Classification (NCBI taxonomy): domain Eukaryota; kingdom Metazoa; phylum Arthropoda; class Arachnida; order Ixodida; family Ixodidae; genus Dermacentor; species Dermacentor variabilis. The sequence continues at coordinate 30,843,155 of NC_134573.1, read as the reverse complement.
TGTGATACAAAAAACACTTCACAAATGACTCCGACAGGTCGACAAACCCCAGCGCTTCCAGAAGATCAGAAGAACCGCTAATGAGTTTACTTATGCTACGCAAATTCTATTTTATGTACCCCTTGGCGCGATGTATCATATACATGGATTACAGTTACTGCATTAGCTAGCGTTCAAAGAGAATCTCGGTAACCGTACTAAAGACGGCAAAAAAGCACTGAATAGGCGGAATAGTATAAATAGCAATGAATTAAGCGTCTTGGCTGGCTGCTTCTCGCGCGCTGTGTACTCACAAAGACAAACTCGTTGATGGCATAGTCTGAGGTGGTGAAACTCTCCGGGCGGTCGATGTGCACCAGGAGGCCGTCGAACTCAAACACGCGCAGCCAGTGTTCGGCGTTCGCCATGAGCGCTGAGCGCGCGCCCTCGGTGCCTTCGACGGGGTGCGCGAACAACCGGCTGTCCGTGTCCGGGCCCCCCACGGCCAAGAGAGCCCGCAAGCGTACAGGGCGTTTGTGCTGTCGCTTCAGTGCTGAAACGGCGCTAAGTCCCGCTGCGTAGCGGAGGATCAGTACAATCATTATCAATTATCAACACAATTACCAGTACAATTATCAGTACAATTATCAGCACAAGTGGATGTATTATTCTTCCGCTGTGCCACTGAAAATGTGAAATTGTCACATTCCTATGGATATGCTAGTTTGCGTGACAAAATTTCTTAAGGCATCCCCACCCTTCGCGACAACTTCATACTTATTTTTGTCTGCATGCATCTCCGCGGCCACTGGCCGCTGTCACAATGACGGCATTTTATTTCCCCAAAAACGCTAACTAGGAAATCATTCTTTTCCTACCGTCTGATGAGTGGAACCGCCTTCCGAAACTTATAGACGGCATGACGAGTAATCAGTACTTGCGCGCTACCTTAGCAAACTGAGTTTCGCACTGACTCACACAAGTCAGCTCACACAAGCGGTTCCTTGCCACAGTCCGGTTTTTCGTCTGGCAACATCGAGCAACTATGCACGAGGGACAGCCGCTTCGACTACATATTGCACCATTGTACCACCGGACTGGGGTGAGTTGGGGCACACCACCGCAACGACGGTGGTCACGAAAATCCCGTTCTTGGCACATGTTTTCGTGCTGCGCTTCGTATTGTCGCTTCGGCTGAGATTCCACGGCAGCCACACGTTTCTGGCTTATCACCAAAGCGCTCCCGCCCAGATGCTACCCATTGCCTTAACGATTCTTCGTAAGTCACCTCACACAAGCCGTTCCTTGCCACAGTCCGGTTTTTCGTCAGGCAACATCGAGCAACTATGCACGAGGGACAGCCGCATCGACTACATATTGTACCTCCGGAATGGGGTGAGTAGGGGCACGCCACAGCAACGACAGTGGTCCCAAATATCCCCTTCTTTACGCAGGTCAGTTACCTTCCGAACGCGGTTTGTGTTCTCTCTAGAAATCGCTGTTTTCTTGCGGTGTCGTGCTCCCCTTGTGTTATAGGAACTTGTTGCGGGCTGTTGTGAGAAATATTATCTCTATACATCAATGCTAAAACAATTATTCTGCTCCTGTTGCCGTCGGGAGATGTAGAATTAAACCCAGGGCCAAATGACGTTTCACCGCTGTCCATTGAAACTATTGCAAAGGCCATATCTCGCATAGAAACATCACAAAGCTCTGTTCTGTTCGAACTTTCTTTAATCCGAGCATCACAGAATAGCTTCGAGACCACCGTGACCAGCCTTTCAGCTCGCGTTGATGCCCTGGAGAAGATTTTCCAGTAGACTCAGCCAAACAAAATAGGTTTAAAGGTGGACGTGAATGGCAGCCTTGCAAAACTTTCCACTGAAATCAAAGTTCTTACTGAAAAATGCGATGATGCAGAAAATCGCCTGCGTCGTTAAAACTTACTTTTTTGTGGAATTCAAGATACAATGGGGGGGGGGGGGCGAGACTTGGCTTGAGCCCCAGACGAAAATAGTGTCATTCTGCTCCGAGAAACTCGGTTTATCCGTTAGTATAGACGACTTGGAGCGTGCACACCGACTTGGCCATTACCAGGAAGACAAAACTAGGCTTATTATTGTAAAATATGCAAGATTTAAATATAAATCAAGAAATCTTGCAGTTGCTTCTAAGCTCAAGGGCACGAATTTTTCGATTCGTGAGAACTACTCAGCCGGAGTTCGACAGGTGCGAAGGAAACTTTATCTTCATGAACAACAGAGCGGCAGATCACTTAAACTTCGATTTGACAGGCTGCTGCTTGATGGCAAGCAATTCACGTACAATGCTGAATCTGATTGTATAGTTGAACTGAGGGCATAGCGGTCACTGCGTCTCTCCAGGCATGCGCGTCCCTCTTCTCCCCCCAGACCTGCCTCGCCTCGATTACTGTCCCTGTTTATCAGAATATGTCGGCCTTGTTCGCAAACGTGCGTAGTTACCTGCCTAAGAAAGACGCCCTAGAATCTATCTTGAAAGACAACAATACTGACCTTGCTATACTTACGGAATCTTGGCTGCATCCAAATATTGCTCACCACGAGCTAGTATATGGTAGCCTAACATAAGCTGTTCACAGGCTTGACAGGTTGTTGCGCAGGGGAGGCGGCATTTTGATTTTTGTGAAGGAAAGTGTTCCTTCATATGTCACCAAATTGAACTGTCAACACGAAATTTGCTGTGTAAATATATCAATTCGGTCAAGTATGACTGTGGTAATTGCTTGTTAATTGCTTGTTATCGCGCTCCTGGCTGTTATGTTTATTTGAACCATGAACTAAATTCTGTACTAGCGAATCTTTACTCACGCTTCCCTTCTGCGAATTTTACGCTGTGTGGCGATTTTAATTTTCCGGACATTAACTAGGCAAATCTAGAGGCACATAACCGGCAATCCAAAGATTTTCTTGACACAATCCTTACATCCAACTTTACTCAGACGGTTAATATGGCAACCCGTGGGGAGAACATTCTAGACCTTGTCCTTGTTTCTAACCCCGAAATAATAAAATCGCTATCATTCGTTGCTGTCCTAAGCGACCACAAATTACTGCTATTTATTCTCTGCATCGCAGTTCCTTTCAGACAGCCCTCGACCAAACACATTAGAGAGTACAACAAAGCACATTTTAGCAAAATTAACAATGAACTAAGCACATTTTTTTTATTTTTTTCGTGAGACTGCTCCTTCTCGTACAGTAGATGAAAACTGGTTGCTGTTTAAGAATAAGTTATTACGGCTTGTTGAGAGACATGTGCCTCTTGTTCGCATTCGCGGTGATTTAGGAAAACCCTGGCTTTCTTACACCCTTCGGAGGATGTCGGGAAGGAAAAAAGGTCTCCTTCGTGATGCAAAGCGCTATAAATCTTGTTCAAAGTGCGACAAGCACTTTAAACGCCTGCGCAAATACACTAGCAGTTTGAGACAATCCGAAAAGAAGTTCTTCCACCACGATTTGCCTAACATCATACGTATGAACACCAAAAAATTTTGGAATATTTTGAAACCAAACAATAGCTCCGATAACGTTTCCTTGACTTATTCTGACGGTTCAAACTTGCCGCTTGATGAGCGGTCAGACGTAATGAACTTATATTTTCCTTCTGTTTTCACTCATCAGCCTGCACTGAAGGACTTTGATTTGCCCAGCCAGAGTTTTTCTCTCATGTTTCCTATTACGATAATTTCTCAAGGCATTATGAAACTTAGCGAAGACCTAACGATTTCTAGTGCCTCCGGGCCAGATAACATCACTGCTAAGATACTAAAAGGTACGAAAGAAATTCCCAGTCTAGTATTACAAATAATTTTCACCCAGTCTATTACTGATAGTTCACTTCCAAATGACTGGAAGATAAGTAAAGTGGTACTGGTAGCCACTCTGATCCTTCCAATTAGCGCCCCATTTCCTTAATGAGTAGTCCGTGTAAACTCCTAGAACATATAATATATTCGCAAATAGCATGTCATCTCGGTGATCATTCCCTCTTTTTTTTTACACTCAGCACGGTTTCCGGCCAAGTTTTTCATGCGATACACAGCTTTTTGAATTTATTACTGTACTTCACCTGAACTAAGAGTCATCTTTTCATACTGACGTCATATACCGAGACTTTGCCAAAGCATTTGACGGTGTTCCCCATCAGCGGCTTTTGGCCAAACTTTCATGCCTCGGTGTCGACCCTCTCGCACTTTCATGGATCTCTTGCTTTTTTACTAGTCGACTCCAGTACACAGCTGTCGGAAATCATTGCTCAACCACTGCTAGCGTCATCTCCGGAGTACCACATAGGTCCGCCCTCGGTCCCCTTCTCTTTGTCATCTTCATAAATGACCTTTCTAACGGCATATCATACAATATCCGACTTTTTGCAGATAACTGCGTAATCTATCGTCGCATTACAGACCCAACCAACCATGCAATGCTGCAAATAGACATACATTTATTAGAAACCTGTTGTTTAAATTCTTTAATGAAACTGAACATCTCCAAATGCAAAGTTATGTATTTATTCCGTAAACACTCTAACAAGAATCACCCGAACTTTTTAAACTCGACAGTCCTGTCCACCGTTGAATCGTATCGTTATCTCGGTATCACTATTAATAGCAAGTTGACCTGGTCCGACCACATAACAAAATTTGCTACCGACACAAATAAACCACTTGGTTATGTCAGGCGTACCCTTGTGCTGTGCCCCTCATCCACAAGAAAACCAGCTTATGAAACTTTCATTCGAAGTAAACTAGAATACGCCTCAGCTATAAGAAGCCCGCACCAAGCATACATAATTAATATATTAGAATCAATACAAAATCGTGCCGCTAGATTCATCACTTCCAGGTACAGCCATGAAGAAAGTGTCAGTGCAATTAAATCATCTCTAGCACTCTAACCATTGGTGTTGCGTCGGAAAATTGCAAAACTGTGCCTTTTCCAGCGACTTTATTATAACGTCCCTGAACTGCATGGAAGGTTTCTAATCCCACCAACCCGTACATATTGTCGCCTTTTTAGCTCTTGCAGCAAGCAGCGCTTGCATGGTGCAACATTTTCCTTTAATCAATCGTTTTTGCCTAGCGTCATTGCGGAGTGGAACAATTTACCAGATAGAGTTGTCAATGAGCGCAACCCTATTACCTTCAAGCAGCTGCTTACTGATCACCTTAAACCCTAACCTTATAATGTCCGTACTGCGCCTTCATTGTATTGCGATTGCCATCTTACATAGTGACTCTTCCGCTGATTTGCTTTTGCATTATATTCAGAGTGGCTCTTGGTTTTTCTCTTTTTTTGTTCTGATACGAATCCACAGGCCCAGTTTTGTAAGAAATTGTAACCATATGTTTGTATCCTTATCTTCTGTAATCCCCCTTATGTAATACCCCGACAGGGGTCTTTAAGGAAAAATAAATGATGATGATGATGATGATGATGATTACTATTTTCTTCGGGCTTTTATTCGGCTCAGTTCAGATTCAACTTCAGAATAAAGTGCAGGTTTGAACCGTCTTGATAGGGTTTACGTTCGTTTGCATTTCCTAGCAAGAATAAGTTAAATAACATGAACGTTTTTCCTATAATAAAGTATCGCAGCTTCGTTCGAAGCACTGAATGCGATAGCAAGGTAGCAAAGAAGGCAAGTGCAATGCACTCATTGGAATCCATGTTTGGTGATCATTGGTTGAAATGTTTCATTTAAATGCTGTGCGAAAGAGAAGTCCGTGCATATAAGTTATTGCACTTTAGTTTATGCACAGTATAAGTTGTCGTGTCATCGCAGACATTTTGTGCAGTTAGTACTGACGTTAACGTGCATGTAACTTTTCGTCTTGTAACTAGCGTTTTGCAGCATAGCGAATACCGACGTGCCCGGCAAGCTTCTTCTTGGCTTTTGTCATGAGAATTTCTTTATTCGCGCCCATGACTTCGACCGAAGCTATCGCACATCTCGTATAACATATGGGAGTCTAATTGACTTCTAGTATGTAGGAGAGGAGCTTATGATATGATGAATCATTCAGCCATTTTTGCAAGCCTTTTTGGAGTTGAGTGTTGATAGGGCTTGAGAATTCTCTTGGCTATCAGGACATAAGTGTGAAGGCCACACACTCCCACATTGCGGCCTTAGGCTTTAGCACGCTGTACCACCCATGACACCATAATGTCCTATGTAATCCACCGGACTGAGGAGTGCTACGCGGTGTCTGGGTTCGGCTAAGATTTGAAAATATAACTGCGGTGAACGGTCAAGTGTACTGTTGCGCTGTCTTCAGGGTCTATCTAATTTTCATTCCTGGATCAGCTCAGTTCTCCTTTTTCTCTCTGGGATCGGCTCACTCGGCGAGAAAGGAACCGATCATACAAGGCGTACCCCAAAGATGAAGGCGAAAATGATTAGCTTTAATAAAGGAAGTATGAGCTTGACTGTCGATATTCTTTTTTTTTTTGCAATTAGAATATTTAGGTGCCGCTTGTTCTTTCATTGCGTAACTTTGCAGAGACACCTTTGTCTATAACTAGAGCAGCAAGACTTTGCAATAGTAAATGCCCTGAATATGAAAATTTTCCTGTTTTATGACATAATTACTCATGAGCTTAATTTTAATATAATGATAATACTGTCTACCTCTCGCTTGCTTGGCGCTGTCTCTGAAAGCACAGCTCTTCTTCTATCGATAATAGTGCTTTTGCTTTCGTCTCAGATTCGATATTATTGTATAAGGTTTCTAGTGGTTTGATCCTTTTATATATCCGTGTTGCTGTCATATCCCCAATTAGTTTACCTACTTCTGACTGATAATTTCTAATTGTGCCCGCTACTAGCCTTGAGTTAGGGATTGAATACATGGTCGTTCTACATGCACGATATTTTGAAAGGAAAATAAATAACTAAATAAACTAAGGACGAAGAATACCAGCTGCTCATTTGCAGGTCAGGACAGGTGGTCATATATGCCGATTTGTCATGCTCGTGAGTGTTCCCATCATCTAAATGGCAATAAGCATGCTTATTCATTCCAAAACCTGAGCGTGTAGGGAAAGGAACTTCGGCTTTAAACACTTGTATTTACTCTCGGACAGACTACAGCTTCGCGGCACAATTTGTTTCGTGCGCCTGCTCACATTCCTCTGTTTCAGCATCACCCCATGTCGTAGTCAATCATCTCGTTTCACGCTAGAAATGCCTGGTAAACACCATGGCAAACACTAAATGCCTGGCAAACAAAATCACCACATAGAATGACTAAAGTGGCAAAGCAGATATCCCGTTAAAGCTCGTCAGTGTTCTTGCGCTGCATGCAAACACTGAAAAACAAGTTCCACGTACAGTACCTTGTGATGCAAGTCGTTTAAAAGATTACATTGTGAAAGCACACCTCAAAAACAACACGTAATTTATATCGCCCCAAAGTTAGTTAACATACCAGTGTGATAAAAAACGACCGCGTGGATAGGACACGCTTCTTCACTTCCGCGATTTCAACACCAGATGACATTTGACGGTCACAGATTTGAAACGCTTCGAAATGTGCTTACTGCTAGCATCGCCGCCGCCCAACAAGCCGTGTTGAAAACCGCACTAAAGGGGCTTCGACTTCTAAGATGACAGCGACCTCCATTCAGAAGTTACATCAATGGTGAGACCATTGAGCCACAAGTGCAGGAAGCGCAGGGATGAAGTGTTCCAGAGAATCCAGCCAACCCGAACCTGCATTGACTTAGCTGGCTTTGCTATTCAGTGATTGTGCGACGCATTTTGCCATTATAAGTACGAAGAAGTATCTCAAAGGACTGAAGTACATTATACAGGAAGAGCGGTGTTCAAGAGGCGGCAGCTCATATGCTGTATGTTATCAAGGTGTCATGATTTAGACATGACAGCTTCTTGGATGACTGCATGGAATTGGAAACGTAAACTTCAATGCGACGTTTATTCGCAGAATAATTTTTAACGTAATTGCTCGGCGCTGTGTTTGTCATCAGACATACTGCATATCTCATAATATTACATATTTCTGGTTATAAAAAAATCAACAGCTACTCAACGTCTAGTGAATACATATTTCTGGTTATACTTCCTCAGTGGAAAATGTAAGTCATGTTTAATCGCTACGCTTGAGGAAAATACGGTAAAACATGTGCACTTTGGGGTAATATTTGAAAACGACAGCTGCGCACGACCGTACCGGGTCCAAAGTCGAAGTTAGGCTTGTAGCTCGTCAGGTTCCGACCACCAGGGCTGAGGCCTAGGTAAGCGTACACCACGGACGTGCACTGGGCAGTGGGGATGTCTCGAGGAAGGAACCGCCATGGTCGTTCGTCAACCCTATTGTCGTACACGCACCAGAGTGGCTTCACCCGCTCTTAGTACATGAAAGAAGCGCAATAAAGTCATGTTAACGGAGCCTTCGAACTTCACAGGTAGCGTTCTACGGCACATAAACGCTTGTTGCTCAAGGCAATTTAAAAAAAAAGCTTATTCTGGTGCAGTATTGTGTCCGCAGATTTCCATTGAGCGATATATGGTGTTGATGTATGTTCTCAAATTATGAACTTCTCAGTTTCATGCAATTATTTTAATCAGTCACAACATGAAACCCAGTTGGCCGTCTTCATTTAAGACCTGAATATAAACAGCGACTCACGCAATCTTATACTATGATAAAACGTTATATAAACTATCTCACCGATGCTTTTTTTCTGGAAGTGTAAAACGTCGACCTCGGCCCTATTGTATTTGGAAGATTAAAACAATTTCTTACTAATTGATTTGAGCCGTTGCTAATTAACGAATCTTTGCCTACTCCCCCAATCCAATAACCACCGCGGTGGCCGCATTTCGATGCGGGGGGATTATGATAACGCTCGTGTACCGGGCAGGTGCAGGTTGAAGAACGCATAGTGGTGCAAATTAATCCGGTCCGCCTACCCCCTATGCATGTTAGAAATATTTGTAAATCTGTCCTTCCCTTTTCTTTCTTCCTTTACTTCTTTTTTCTCTCGCACTTCTCGACAAGGCCAGAGGCAATATAATGTATAAATAACATAGTGCTCCCTATCGCTTTAAGTCGCGCCTGATTAGCTTTGCCCTGTTTTCTAGCAGAAGTTAGTTACAGCCTAGCCCTGGTCACCTGCCTCGCGCCCGATGGCTTGGTCGTTAATTTGGCACTTGATGTGTTCTGGTAATAATTGCTTGCATGGATTTCCTCTGCGCGAAGCATACGAACCATGCGTCTAACTGATCGCCCCACCACGAGTTTACAGGCGCGTTTGCTGTAGCTACTAAGTGACATGTCATTCCTGGTTCGTTAGCGACTGGTTAAGAAAGAGGCTTCTCCTGTAACTGTGGCAGCTGGATGCGGCACCGTGCGTAAGCGGCTTGTGACCTTGGGTGAGCCTGAAGACAATATATTTTCCTTTCCTTCTCGTTTAAGCGTTGTCCGAGCTTGTTGAAAATGTCTAGTGTACCTAGCCGATTTCATGGTCGCCTGCTTACGTGCGGCTCAGAACCATGGCGTTAGTAGAACCATTTGTAAATATATTCTCTCCTTGTTTTATTCCTTATATTTTTTTCCTTCTGTCGCGCCTCTCGACGCGGCCAGAGACAGTGCTACAACCTGCAAAAAGGGAGACCTTAAGAATTGAAAAACTGCAGGCCCAATAGCTTGCCTTCAGTATTGTATAAAATATTCACCAAATTAATTTTCAATAGAATAAGGGCAACACTTCAGTTAACCAAGAGAACAGGCCGGTATGACGAAGATATATTCTACAATGGATCACATCCATGTCAACCATGATGTAATCGAGAAATCTGCAGAGTACAATCAACCTCTCTATACGGCTTTCAAAGATTACGGAGAGGCTTTTGATTCAGTAGAGATAAAAGTAGTCATAGAGGCATTAATAAATCAAAGCGCACAGGAGGCATACGTGAATATATTGTGGAATTTACGCAAAGCTTCCGCAACTACCTTGATTCTCCACAAAAAAGGTAGGAAGTTACCTATTAAGAAAAGCATCAGGCGAAAACAGACGGTCTCTCCAATCCTATTCACTGCATGCTTGCTAAAAAATATATATTTACTTTATTTATTTTATGTTATTAAGAGATACTGCAGCCTAAATGAGGCTATTGCAGGAGTGGCATGAACAAAGAAGCAAACATTTACAAACAAGCTTGCGTGATTTCTTTCAGTCGTAGTGAACTTCTGTTGCCCGTTAAGGAATTCAAGACTTCAGTTGTTGATAGAAAAAAAAGCTTTATTTAAAGGAATCACTGCGGGCAACAAAGGTTGAGATATTCAGAACCTGGCGGCTCCTCATACAATGGGTATGGAAAAAGTCAAACAGTTATGAAGAGTGGAGAGACGAGGAAAATTGATTACCATGTGAAGGAATTTTAAGGCATTCCAGTTTGCGACGCTCTGCAAGAGTAGTGAGGCCAAGCACAGGAAGAGAGTTAGGCGGTGAAAGGTCCTTGTCATATCTCCTACAAACAAAACTCACTGCCTTTTTGCACTGATTCTGGTTTTTGTATGTAAGAATGTGCGCATGGATTCCATACAACGCAGCTGAATTCGAGGATGGGGCGGATGAGGGTTTTATATGTTCGGAGTTTAGTTTCCCGAGGAGCGAGACGCAGCGCACGAGGCAAGTTACCTAGTCTATTAAGGGCCTTCTTTACAGGTGACAGTTATCAGCCGTAAAGAGATATGCAAGCTATTAAACTATTAAGGCCTAGGAGTGAGGAACAACTGCGAATATCTCAGCGAACTTCGGTTTGCAGATGACATCGCCCCGTTCAGCAGCTCTGAGGACGAGTTATAACAAATGATTGAGGACCTTAATCAAGAAAATGTAAGAGTGGCGTTTAAGCTTAATATGCAGAGGAAAAAGATAATGTTCAATAGCCTTGCAATGGAACAGGAGTGCAAGCTCGCCAGACAGCCTCTGCAGTCTAAAAGAGTACGTTTATCTAGGTCAATTACTCACATGGGACTCTGATCATGAGACAGAAATTAACAAAATCAAAATTGACTGGAGTGCATACGGCAGGCGTTCCCAGCTCGTAACTGGGAGCTTACCAATATCATTGAATGGAAAAGTGTGCAATAAATGCATTCTACTGGTGCTAACATATAGGGCAGAAACTTGGAGACTGACAAAGATGCTTGAGTACAGGTTAAGCATCGCGCAAAGAGCGACGGAGCGGAAAAAAAATTCTAGGCGTATATTTAGGAGACAGGAAGGGAGTGACTTTGATCAGAGAGAAAAAGAGGTATCCGATATTCTTATTGACAGTAGGAGAAAAAAATGAAGCTGGGCAGGCCATGTAGCGCGTAGGATGGATAGCCAGTGGCCCATTACAGCTACATAATGGGTGCCAAAATAAGGGAAGGGCTGTGAAGAACGTCAGAAAACTGGCTGGAGTGACGAATTCAGGAAATTTGCAGGCGGAAGATGGAATCGGTTTGGTGCAGGGCAGGGATAATTGAAGATCGCAGGGAGAGGCATTTCTCCCACAGCGGACACACAAACAGGCTCATGAATATGATGATAATAATTACACCTCTATGCCCCCTATGACGTGCCTCATAATGAAATTGTGACTTTGGCGTGTAGAACTCCCGAATCTTCTTTTTTTTATTCACATATTGCTGGCATTGTAATGTCAACACACACAAAAAGAACAAGGAATTTTTAAACGTCACCAACATGCAGCTCGAAACAAGTGATGTTACTTGCCCATAAAGAGCTTATCAGACGGAAACTATAATATGTCTCACCAAGTCAAACCAGTAAAAATATTGTTTAAATATGACCTCGAACTTCAAAACAATGCAGTTAGGTTCATTCAGACTTGCTATTCGTACACCAGTGTATCATCCAAAGAGGGTAAAGAAAAACTGCTGGAGTTGAGGCTGCAGCCGCCGCACCGCCATATTGCGGGGGGCAAGGCACACCAGTCGTCGCAGCTTACGTGTTCCGATCGTTGTATCTTGCCGTGCGTCGTGCTGCGAGGATCCCAAAATGTGCTAGCGCGCTCGGGTGTTTATAGAAAAGTTGACGTAGAAGCAGTTCACATGCTAGCGTTACCGTTCTCATTTAATATGGTTGCAGGTTAGCACTGCCTTGCTCTAAAATAAAATAACATTTTATATTGAAGCCTGAAAGAAAACGGCTGCCACCAAATATCCGAGACCGTCTGTGCAATCAGGATGCAAAAGCACCGGCAACACCTTATGATATTGAAGATAATAATACATACTTATGCTCGATACATGTAATGCTGTTTCTCATGCTACCTTTTTAGTTTTTATTTGCGTGTTGTCCTGACAACTCTCATGATTGATGTATTTATAGACTGCATTAAATAAGGCAAATAAACGATAATTATCACGGTATTTTTCGTACTTTGTGGCAGCAGCATATCTATGGCTATAAAATGTAAAAATGCCTGACTAGTCGGATATCTGCAATTCGGAGACCTCCAATATGGATCGCCTCATCGTCCACAGTGTTGCATTAGAACTTGAAAATTCGTCAGGTAATTAAACACCGCAGGAAAAGTCGGTGAACAGCGTTGCGAAGGTCTTGGCAGGCCGCATCTTTCCCACCGCAAGATGGCTGCCCTTACAAAATTTTTGTAGAATTTCTATAGACAGTCTATAGACATTTCTACATGAAGTCTATAGATTGTCTATAGACATTTCTATAGTCTATAGACATTTCTTTGCACTAGTCTATAGACTTATGGTTATACACTTTTTGTAGATTAGACTATAAACAGTCTGAGTCTATAGACTTTCTTTAGACTGTCTATAAACTAGTCTATCGAAAGATACCCGGACGAAATGTGCTCATTTTTCAGGTGACAATGCAATATGCCCGTGCCGAACGAACAAGCTGAGCTTAGCGAATGTAGTTCTTAACAATCACATTAGGAATTGCAATTTATTTCCGCTTAGAACAGTCTGGAATGTCTCTTTTCTCATACTTCGAGATGAATACTTTTGCCACACTTTCAGTAGAATGCACATAAATTGGGCTGTATTGATAAGGTTACATATCAACTAAAACATGTTAGGATCTCTTAGGTGTGTTAATAAGGGTTGAACAAGTGCAATGTCCTCTAAATTATTTCAATAATCTGTGCGTTATTTACAAAGAAAAGACCACCAAATGGATAATCTGTCTCTTTTTTCTTTTGTACAGCGCAGATAGTATACGCTCTGTCCAAGACGATGCCACTAATTGCAACAGTAATTAAAACCGGAACACTTATTATGCACGACAAGGGCTTCATACCATGCACGATTGGCACAATGCGAATCTTCGCCAGCAGCTGCCTAGTGATTACCAGCCCGTAAACTGCATAACGCCGAGGCACCGAGAGGAGCTTAACGCTTTTCAAATAGCCCGAAAGATTACTTCTACTGCTAAACTGGTTTTAAAAGACACCAAAGAAAATCTTCCAACTACCGTGAAACGCAATGCCGTGAGTTTGAAACGTGCAAAGATGCTATCAGGAGGAATAAATTTGTTGGTCTCTAATTTTTTTCCGCTATGTTGCGAAGCTGCGAGTGACTGACCTTATCGTAGGTTTCATGCTCTAAAAGCGTTTGTGGTTGCATATATTTATATTCATCATCATCATCATCACCATCAGCCAGGTTACGCCCACTGCAGGGCAAAAGCCTCTCCCATACTCCTCCAAGAACCCCGGTCATGTACTAATTGTGGCCATGTCGTCCCTGCAAACTTCTTTATCTCATCCGCCTACCTAACTTTCTGCTGCCCCCTGCTACGCTTCCCTTCCCTTGGAATCCAGTCCGTAACTCTCAATGACCATCGGCTATCTTCCCTCCTCAGTACATGTCCTGGCCATGCCCATTTCTTTTCTTGATTTTCACTAAGATGTCATTAACTCGTGTTTGTTTCCTCTGCTTTTTTCTTATCCCTTAACGTTACACCCATCATTCTTCTTTCCATAGCTCGTGAATCGTCCCCAATTTAAGCAGAACCCTTTTCGTAAGCCTCCAGACACAGCTATTATACACTTTTCTCTTGAGAGATAATGGCAACCTGCTGTTCATGATCTGAGAATGCCTGCCAAACACATCCCAGGCCATTCTTATTCTTCTGATTATTTCAGTCTCATGATTCGGATCCGCCGTCACTACCTGCCCTAAGTAGAAGTATTCCCTTACCACTTCCAGTGCGTCGCTACCTATTGTAAACTGCTGTTCTCTTCTGAGACTGTTAAACACTACTTTAGTTTCCTGGAGATTAATTTTTAGACCCACTCTTCTGCTTCGCCTCTCCAGGTCAGTGAGTATGCGTTGCAATTGGTCCACTGGGTTACAAAGCAAGGCAATATCATCAGCAAATCGCAAGTTACTAAGGTATTCTCCATTAACTTTTCTCCTTCATGCTTCCCAATCCAGGTCTTTGAATACCTCCTGTAAACACACTGTGAATAGCATTGGAGAGATCGTATGTCCATGCCCGATGCCTTTTTTTATGAGAATTTTGTTGCTTTCTTTATGGAGGACTACGGTGGCTGTGGAGCCGCTATAGATGTCTATCAGTATTTTTACATACGGCTCGTCTACACCCTGATTCCGTAACGCCTCCAAGACTGCTGAAATTTCGACAGAATCGAACGCTTTCTCATAATCAATCAAAACTATGTATAAGGGTTGGTTCTTTCCGCACATTTCTCCACCACCTTATTGATAGTGTGAATATGGTCTATTTTTGAGTAGCCTTTACGGAATCCTGCCTGGTCCTTTGCTTGACAGAAGTCTAAGGTGTTCCTGATTCTATTTGCGATTACCTTAGTAAATACTTTGTGGGCAACTGACAGTAAGCTGATCGGTCTATAAATTTTCAAGTCTTTGGCGTCCCCTTACTTATGGATTAGGATTATGTTTGCGTTCTTCCAAGATTCCGGTACGCTCGTGGTCATGAGGCATTGCGTATACAGGGTGGCCAGTTTCTCTAGAACAATCTGCCCACCATCCTTTCACAAATCTACTGTTACCTGATTTTCCCCAGCTGCCTTCCCCCTTTGTATAGCTCCCAAGGCTTTGTTTACTTCTTCCGGAATGGCTGTGGGATTTCGAATTCCTCTAGACTATTCTCTCTTCCATTGTCGTCTTGAGTGACACTGTTACTGTATAAATCTCTATAGAACTCCTGAGCCACTTGAACTATCTCATCCATATTAGTAATGATATTGCCGGCTTTGTCTCTTAAGGCATACATCCGATTCTTACCAATTCCTAGTTTCTTCTTCACTGCTTTTAGGCTTGCTCCGTTCCTGAGAGCATGTTCATTTCTATCTAGATTATACTTCCTTATGTCAGCTGTCTTACGCTTGTTGATTAACTTCGAAAGTTCTTCCTGTTCTATTCTAGCTGTAAGGTTAGAGGCGTTCATACATTGGCGTTTCTTGATCAGATCTTTCGTCTCCTGCGATAGCTTACTGGTATCCTGTCTAACGGAGTTACCACCGACTTCTATTGCACACTCCTTAACGATGCTTTCAAGATTGTCGTTCATTGCTTCTACACTAAGGTCATCTTCCTGAGTTAAAGCCGAATACCTCTTCTGTAGCTTGATCTGGAATTCCTCTATTTTGCCTCGTACCGCTAACTCATTGATCGGCTTCTCATGTACCAGTTTCTTCCGTTCCCTCCTTAGGTCTAGGCTAATTCGAGTTCTCATCCTAAGGTCACTGCAGCGCACCTTGCTGAGCACGTCCACATCTGGTTTGATGTCAGTGTTAGCGCAGAGTATGAAGTCAATTTCATGTCTAATCTCGCCGTTCGGGCTCCTCCACGTCCACTTTCGGCTATCCCGCTTGCGGAAGAAGATATTCATTATCCGCATATTATTCTATCCTGCAAACTCTACCAATAACTCTCCCCTGCTATTCCTAGTGCATATGTCATATTACCCCACTGCCTTGTCTCCAGCCTGCTTCTTGCCTATCTTGGCATTGAAGTCGCCATAATTAGATTGGGTGAATCTAGATATTTTTTCAAGTCTCGTGTTTTGCTTGCGGTTACTTCCCAAAATTACTTAGATTGGTTGCCAGTAACTTTATAGGGAAGCTGAAACACTTTCCGAAAAAAATGAGTTCTCTGCGGAATTCTACAGTTTTGAGTCCCCTGAACACGAATATCTGGTTGAATAAAGGCAGAAACAAACGCAAGCGGCTGTTTTTTGATGAAAATGCGCACTAGCGCCTCAGGGCATCGCGCGATCGCCGCTGTTGCCCGTGATTGGTCGGGGCTGCTGTGACGTCATTCGCGGCAGTCGCCGGTCGGCGCCGCCGTTTCAGAGCGTAGCACGCTGTTCTGTTCTGGCATCATAGCTGAGTAGTAAGCATTATGGAACGTTCTCGCTGTCTCGGACAGCTTGTACTATCGCCGTACATGTTCGAACCGACAGCCGATACGGAAAACGATGGCGGCAACGACAATGTTGAGTGTGCCAACAGCAAGAGCGATGTGTGCACCTTCTCGCGCGTTGGAAATCTTAGCTGGTACGTATGTTTTTTTTTCCATGTAGCTGCACATTCCAATGACGGGAGAAAAAATGCGCTAAAGTGTCACTGGGAACTTGCTGCTGGAGGAATTCCGAAGCACTAACTTCTCATTAGATTATAAACACGGGTGCAATTCCGCGATGTCAAGCCCCTTGCCGCTGCTTGACTAAAGTCCCGTGGTTTTTTGACTGTTGATACACGATCGCGAACATAAGTGCCGCGTTTCAAAGCGCGCACATGCAGTGCTGCGAGGTACAGTTATGGAAGTTGCTTATCATACGCATCCAGAGATGGCCAGAGGTATTATATGTGCAACATTCATACTATGGTTCGACGACTTTGCGATTGTGGCTCGATCAAGGATCGGTATGCGTGCTCCATGCTAGTGTTGACATTTATTTATTTATTTATTTATTTATTAGTTTCCACAAGCAAGGAGGTACATGGTTGTGGCGGAAAAACAAGGGGAAAAAAGCTGCGGAGAAGCAGCTTGACTGGCCCCAGGTTCCGTTTACAATGGCGGCAGCAGGGCAGGTGGGAAACGGTAAGGGGAAAAAAAAAGAGAAAAAAAGAAGGAAAGAAAAGAGAGAAGAGCAAAAGCACTAAGGACATAAAGATATTAGACAGTTTTAGCACCGCCTTGTGGGAAACACGATAACTGCAACCCTACGTCGAACGTCACTAGGCGAGTCTATACTCCATTTCATACCTCAGCTGCAACGCTGTGGAAGCTACGCACGAAGTCCGGTCACCAAAATTTATTACTGCGCGCGTTTCTGTCTATGCTTCGCAGCGTGCCAGCGGCATTTGCTCGTGCGAGCATGCACGTGAAGCTGCCGCGACGGGCTGCAATTAAAAAATGCCGAAAGGAAAATTGATTTAAAAGAACGTTTTAGCAGCCGTATAAGTATACGGATTGTTTCTATGGGTAAATTCTTTTTCTTCATTCAGAACTGAGCTTATATATGAAAAATTTTCTCAAAAATCGGGTCAAGAAACACCGAACTTTTTCTAAGTGCGAACTCAGCCACTGCGAGACGTATCTCAAGCCTCCATTGCGTTGCAGCTGAAGTATGAAACGGAGTGTAGCAACGCTAACAACAACGCGTTTCCGCATTTGTCGTAAGGCTATCCGGCTATCGCGGGAATGGTCGGTGCACAGCACAGTTGATTTCGTCGGCACGAACTTATCTCTCCTCACAGCACGGACCCACTGCGCTGCAAGCTTCTTGTCCTTCGGGAATCTGTGAAGCACCACATCGTCTCGCCCGCCTGTGTTCGCGCAGCCGAATGCTGCACAGAACGAGGGCGTGTTGGGCGCCCTTGGCTGTAGGCACTCACGCAGCACAGAAGGAAAGAACAGTTTACGAAAATCGCGAAAGAAAACAAACGTGAGCGGCGGCGGCGGCGGCAGATTTCTCGTAGCGTCGTTCAGTAAAGCGCAGGAAAAAAAGAGGCATGCCAGTACATGCCAGCACATGCCAGCACGCCGGTCTGGCAGCTCGGTCCCCGCGAATGACGTCACTCTCGCCGGTTCTCTTCTCTGGCAACCATCTCACCCGGCGCTCCGCGAAGCGATGGGGGCGTGTCCGCGGGGGTGATTTAGAAAGCGATTTCCGCCCCTTATATTAACAAAACGAAGAAAAAAATTTCGGAACCGTAAATTATTAGGTCTGTTCTTCTCAATCCCAGCAATTCATGGAAATTGAAAACCATTTCAGCTTCCCTTTAAAAGTACTGCTACCTTCAAATTGTACGAAAATGGGCATCGCACACACTGCTGATACATGCCCCGCAAACACGGCCTTTCATCTGAGTATGATAGCAGTAATTGAACTATACATCTCTGTTTGAAAATTCTTCATACTAATACAATTTCGAGATATATAAACGTAAAGCGTGTCACGAGAATTTCACTACACCTGCGGCGTAGCATTCATCGCGGCCGGATCAAGCGCCACGAAATGAGATCTACCACAATGGCTGCTCAACACACCCAATCCGCTTAGTGGCAGCTCAGTATCAAGTTAGACATGGTGTACTTCCTTTTTTACGCGCATCAACTATGACGCTAAAATCAACAAGAGTGAGCGATCGCTCGCCGTACAACATTCCGTATAGTAGAAGTGAGAACAAGAGCGCGTTACCAAATCATGAAACAGACAAACGAGTCACCTGCGTTACATGCAGGCCGTTCGCGCTAAGAAATGCGCTCACCTAATCATGAGCTATTGACGCAAAACATCTTTGCTAAAGCCCACCGTTTAGTGTAGTTGACGTGTGATGCCACAAAGAAGTCACGCATACACAGACACCAGCGTTAACGCAGACACTGCACACCACTACAAGAGCTTACCTGCCTGGCGCACGCGTTGAGAATTCAAATTGACGCGGACAGATGGCGCACCGCCGCGCAAGCGCATGAGCTCCGCGTGCCAGGGCACGCGCCCTCCGAGAAATCTGGGCGCCTTTTTTTTTGTCTCTTTCTCTCTGTGTGCCATGAGCGCCGGAACGGGTTGTTTTTCTTTTCCATTTTTCATCTTTTTTTTCATGGACGAAGGAAATGCGCTGGCAGCTTGTATTATGAACGCTGTGGGCTATCGCATGAGATTGGAACGCACACATGGATGAATGCGCTGTTTGTAAAAGCGGTTACAGGGCCCTTCAGGCGCTTGCATTATCGCCTGTTAAGATGAGTAATACAGCGCATTTTTAGCGTATCTTCCAGCGTACCGCCAAATTTGACGCCCTCATGTATGTTAGTGCACGTTTGCTGTTCCGATGATAGGTCAAAGCAATGAGTACAGCAATATAGTACTCATATGCGCCGCCGCGCAGGCATACCACCTGCGAAGTACTGGGTGGGCTCAGAGAATTTGGCACATCTTTTAGGTGAATGAGAAACATTGATGACTTTATAGTGCAGGATATCAGTGAACGAAAAACCGCCTGATGTTAGTCATGCAGCCGAGATATGAAGACAATATGAAAAGTGTCTGAGAATCGGACGACGCTCAACGCGCATACGACATGCGCGACATCGGTTCATCAAACATTCACAAAGTCTGCATTATCAGCTACAAAAATTACGAGTCTCTGTGCTGTTAGCTTGATGCTTGTTTGGAATCCACCTGTAGCTAAAGTTGGCGATCATAACATCTATTATCACGATTGGATCCGCGTTTTGCTTTCTTTATTCTGCTGCCGCACAAGTCATGCTATGACAACTGTGAAGACAGTCTTGGGATTGCCGAGAGTGACTACGAAGATCCTATAATGTGGTCAACAAATGAGGAGGCATACACGATCTGTATACTAAAGTCCACAAATAGGCTCTACAGCAATCTCAATAGTATACAAATTCAGTGGCTTATATCAAACGCAGCTCCGTATTATCTACCGGTACCTGCGCTTCGTTACAGCGTACACGGGCTGGGCCAAGATTAACGACTTTTGTCTTTGTGAACGTACAGACTGCATGTCAACTTGAAACAATAAGAATTTTACAGTATCGGCTGTTTCTAATTCATCTCACGCCTTACCGCAATCGGTATGCTGGCTGTTCACACAAGTTAACATGACTTTTGGTGACGTCCCACCCTATGGCCTTCACCGGCGGTGATATAGGAAACCGTGGAAAATAATTCGAATTGCAAACAAGTATACGGGGTGTTTTACCTAATTTGAACCAGACTTTAAAATATGCAAATGCTGCGTAGCTGGGGAGAGCAAAGGTAATGTTGTTTGCCATCCTTTGGACATACGCAGATTATTTTTTTGTATTCCCCTGATTAGATTATTAGAGTTAACTAATTTCTCAATTTTCTTAATGAGATGACAATTCTCAATTGTAAAATTGTACAGCAACATTACAATCTCCCGAGACAGTTTTCTGTGGCTCAACTCGTGCCCTATAGAAGTGTTCTTCCTAGCGTGAAGAACCCCGCGATTATGCACAATGTGCCTCGAGTGGCCGGTCACGCAGAAATATATATATATATATATGCACACATGTGTACATGAATGTGTTCATGTGCGTGTTTGTGAAGAGCTACGTCGCGTAGGAATAGACAAGAAGAAAGATACACCATATCGACTGTAGTCTATAAACAGTCTAAAGACGAAGAAAGAACAACAATAAATAGAGACTGTATCGACTTTCGTCTATAGGTAGTCTATAGAGGGGAAGTAGACAATAAAGAAACAAACACTTTGTCAACTTTTTTTATAGACCGTCTGTAGACTGCGAAGAGACAAAAAGACATAAAAACTTTATCGACTTCCGTCTATAGACAGTCTATAGACTTTGTATCAACAAAAGTCCAAATGTATAGAAAGGCAAGGTCGTCTGTAAAAAGTCCATAGACTTTCTATAGACAGTCTAAAGACATTTTTGTAAGGGCGCCGCCGGTTTCGCCCGAGACCATACTTTCGTCATACTGGAAAGCCCGGCTTCGCCCGAGACAATTTCGTCGTCACAATGCAAACCCCAGCCTTTCCTATAAGCTTTCCTACTACGCATAGCATCAAGCAGCTTATATTGGACTTGGCGCTCATATATCGCAGCGCACCAGCTATCCTCTTCAGGTTTCACGCCCTCGTTCCCGCACCCCAATTTCTTAGCCCCATTTTTCTTCCGAACAGCATTACACTCATTACATCAATAACCTCAGACCTATCTCGCTGACGTCTTGCGTCGGCAAGGTAGCCGAGCACGCGGTCCTAAACAGGCTCTCGAAACATCTCGAAGATAAAGATGTCTACCCCGCAGCAATGATCGGCTTTAGACCCGGGCTATCCACCCAAGACGCCATGAAGCTCCTCAAGCATCAGATCATTGACGCAGACACGAGAGACGCGAGAGTAATCCTAGGGCTAGACCTCGAAAAGGCATTCGATAATTTGTCACACGACTACATACTCGACACGATCTCCAACCTCGACCTCGGCACGAGACTCTACGCTTATACAAAATCGTTCCTGAGCGACAGAACGGCCACCCTCCGTCTAGGGGAAATCAAGTCCCAGAAATACAAACTCGGAGGCAGGGGCACATCGCAAGGTTCTGTCATCTCTCCGACGCTTTTTAACCTTGCGCTAGCCGGCCTAGGCAAGAAACTGGATCAAATCGAGAACGTCAAATACACGATATACGCCGATGACGTAACGCTCTGGGTCCCCGGAGGTAGCCTGGGATCAATTGAAAGCGCTCTGCAGGAAGCGATCGACGTGATCGAGGAATACCTCGCTCCCACCGGCCTGCGATGTTCGCCTGCGAAGTCGGAGCTCCTCGTCTACAAACCATCGAGGAGCGGTCCCAAACCAAAGAACGAAATCAGAGACACACACGTCATTACTCTCAGAACAACTCCATCCATCCATCCATTACACTCAACGGCCTGCCCCACTAAGTTCCATTTATAGGCTGTGCAACAATGTTTTTCCAAAGGCTAAGAACTTGTATTCCAATAAAGCATGTAATTCCAGTCCTCGTGAAATACCCTAAGGCAAGGGCCCTTAGGTAAATAAACTAAAACTGAAGGTACCACACGCAAAGAGTGGACTGGGGTACTAGCGTAGAGTCAACGCACATTTTTCGAACACCCGTTAGGCAAATGTGCCCTGAAGTGGTTATGTAAATGCTACACAACCAAGGGCGATGACTACAATTTACATTATTCTCATGTATGCAGCAAGTACATATATGTAATGTTTAGGTTTATGCACCATGCCCGTCACAACTTTATTGTGTTCAATGTTTTCGGTTTAGACGTTACAGCCTTGACAATCAAAGTCGAGATGCAAATTGATGTTGATGAAAGTGCACGTGGTGTGAACTCGGAGCCGTGGTATCTCGAGGACGAAGAGGATGTTTGTCGAGAGATGAATGATGAGTGCAGATTTATTTTCATAAACGTTTGACAAAACAGGACGGGTAATGCTGACCATTATTCTCGGGTTTCATTCCTGTGTATATGGCCTAATGAAAGCTGGCGCGCCCACATATTCTCACGTGAATGCGCTACCCACCATGAGGCACGTGCATAATCAGCAAGACGGCGACAGCCACGGTCCGGTTCCCTTAAAGTGATGTCTTGGTGGACGGCGTTGCTCTGAAGTTACTCGAAGTGACCCGAAAAGCTCCAACCACTCTTAACACAAGAATGCTTTTGTACCGGACTCCCTCGAACATTTGTCCCATTTATATACGTCAACAACCATCATCACACTAGTTTTCAGGCTTGCGTAAGAGGTGGTGCCACTTTTCCGTTTTGTGACCTTAAAATGACATGGTCGGAGAATACCGCGACATGGTGTTGCCGTCTGTGCATCATTTTGGCGGAATATCTCGGCGGGCCATCGGGATGGAGGTCGATGTGTCCTTTCTGTTGCGGGCATCAAAAAAGCCCAAAGCGCTATTAGGCAAGAAGATGAACGGCGAGTTCGTGCCGCATTTTCACTTCCTTCGTACGGATGCTCTCGCGTCCCCAGCGGCGCGGGTCGTTGTGCGCGTTGTGTTTTCGCTCGCTAAAAACATGTCATGTTGGTGATGACGCTGTTTTGCCTCAAATGGACTTGCCGTCGCGTCTGATACGACGCCTGGTAGCTTCTGAAGTGCTGTTTGAGGGCGCAGCAGCACTGACCCCGCATGCTTGCTATCGCCGTCATTGCTTCAGCGTTCGAGGGAAGGTGTTGTTAATGAAACACTGTGCAAATGTGTGCACTTGCACTTATTAATGTGTAACAAAGCTGCCGATGTTTCTTATAATAGGCATTTTTTTTGTCGTGTCATAGCCACTTCATCGGAAAGTAAAAGAAATCTTTTTCGCAACGTGCAATAGGTCTAATAAAATTTTATTTGTTATGTTTGTGGTGAGAATAGATACGCAACCGATAAGATCTTATTTATCTGTCATGTGGGACGCAAACAAGTAAGGGTGTATTTCGCATTGATATTGTTGCATGTAAGGACACAAAGCAGAATATCGCATAGCACATGGATGCACGGATACCAACTGTTCAATGACGCATTTGATATGGCTAAAACATAGCAGCAAAATCAGCATTACAAACGCCGTGCAGAAACACAAGCCTGCAAACACAGAATAAATGTACGAAGAACCAAGGCCTGCCGCTATATAAGAATGTGTTAAACATGCCTTGGGAGGGTTCTCATTTGTGGGATAATCCTGCGCTCTCTGTTACGGGTGGTATTCCCCTTACACCGTGACTTTTGCTTATGCTGGAGCCAACCCGTATTTCCAGCGTTACTTTCTCCAGGACCAGTTTGGAGCCTTCCAACATCTGCGATCGCCTCTGGGCGCTGCGACCCAAGCAACGGCGTCTGCGTCTTCGACCAGCGGCTTAGCGTCTCTACAACACTGTTTCAAAAGGCAGGCTATCAGAAGGGAAGAATTAAAATTATGGGGTTTAACGTGCCAAAACCACTTTCTGATTATGAGGCACGCCGTAGTGGAGGACCCTGGAAATTTCGACCACCTGGGGTTCTTTAACGTGCACCTTAATCTAAGTGCACGGGTGTTTTCGCATTTCGACCCCATCGAAATGCGGCCGCCGTGGCCGGTATTCGATCCCGCGACCTCGTGCTCAGCAGCCCAACTCCATAGCCACTGTGCAGCCACGGCGGGTCAGGGAAGAATGCGAGAGCGCCCCTTTCTACCGTGCCACCACGTGGTACCGCACAGTGTAAGCTATGCCATTGGTAACAGCTCGGTGCCACCGTACCAGTCGATGGTTCTTACCGCAGTGTTCCCTAGCGTAATAGCGTAAGTACTATGTTCGGGATCGGCCCAACAAAACAGTTAGACGATCACAAGAAATTATCGTTGGTTCCCAAAGAATGGCGAACGCTTTAAGAAGCGGCCAAGTGCAACGTTGCCCTTGTACCGTGCACTGGGAGCGCGTTGGAAACCGCAGGTTGTCGAAATTAGCATGGAATCCGGAACTACGGCATGCTTCGTAATGACATCGTGGTTCTGGCACGCAAAAGACCAGAATTTAGTTTATTTGATTTACCTATTAAAGTATAACTCAGATACTGGCGTTAGTTCAAGAACGTTCCATAATCAAGATAACAAATAGTTTTTTTAAAGAAATTACTTGCCCACAATAAAGAGTATTGCTCACAACATATATTGTTGATACCCTCGAACTCAAAAATTGATGACTTCGAAATTCGCTCTAGAAGAAATAACCTCCTGTTAACAGAACAGAAGAAGGAAAACCGGAGTTCCCTTAACACTGCTGTTAACTCTAACATAATGAACGATATCCTGAAAACTGAGCCTACAACCATCGAAACAGTCCACAGACTAAGCAAACGCATTGACAAAAAAATCTGACCACTTATAGTAAATCTCCTTGAATATACTGGACGTTTTCCATCACTGAAGACTTTTGAAGCCGAGTGCGCCACAGAACAAAAAACTTGTTGAACTGTGCAAAGATGGTGATAAGTTCACTCTAAGCTACGACAAACTACGCTTAGAGCTATTCGTCTGGGACAGCTCACAAAATGATATAACTTGTGTGGTACCTAGTTTCACTAGCGATGCCCAGAAAAAACTGCCAAGACAACACATGGACACTGCGTGCACGCGGACATCAGAGTTAACATTCATAATCTTCCATGCCCCGAGCATGTTGGACAAAAAGGACTGTCTGGAATATCTGCTCATCTCCCTCCAACCGTGATGCCTGTCAACCACAGAAACGCGGCTGTCGCCTGATATCTTGGATGTAAAAGGGACTCGCCCGAAATATGCGATTTTAAACAAACACGAGGAGGTGGAGTTGCACTACTAATAAATAAAAAAAAATCTTTGCCTAATTGCCAGATGTCGAGAGAGCCGAGGCCATATTCTGAAAGCTGATGCTTAGATGCTACGCAATTGTTGTGACATGTGTTTATCCAAGTTCTACCTCGTATCATCGCACTATGCTTTTATTATACCATTACATGCACCACCACCTGAAAAAAAAGAACAGACTTATCATGTTTGGGCATTTGAACCTCCCGGATATCGATTGGTTAACAGTGGCATAACACTCCGCCCCTGCCGGTATAATGTTCGAGATTATTTTATACTTAAACCTGAACCAGGTGGTAAAAACGCCTACATGCCGTCGAGGTTTCAGTGCTAACGTGCGAGATCTGCTTTTCCTGAGCAGTAAATTTCCATCAAAACAAGAAGAAATAGAGGTAGCCAATAGAAAGTGCGACCACAAGATGGTAACCTGTTGCATACCAATCCCTAACAAAGCCCACCATTCGCTTATAGAACCTTTTCCTGACTTCCGTAGAGCTTACGATAGCAGCATTATCGACCACCTTGCATTTGAACAATTTTCATTCCACAAAATTTCTTGTCGCCTCCACAGACATTGAAACATTATAGAAAATATTCAAAAACATAGTCTCACATTCCATCCGCAAGATACTACCTATCAAAATAAAAAAAAAAACATAAGGACACATAGCCTTGGCTAACGCGAGACATCATCCGCCGGAAAAGGAAAGTAAAACGACTAAGAAAGACAGTTAAGAAAGTAAAAAAATTTTATGTGACAGAAAAGGTGGTTTCAACGGTCCTATTACCAATTTGAAGTTTAGTTTGAAGTTTGCCAAAACTATTTCTTTGCCAATAAACTCAATAACTTCACAAGAACATCGCTATGAAAATTCTGGAACTACCTTAAGCCCAGAGCCACCAAGAAAAAAATGTAGCAGTGACCCCAATCGAAAGCTTAGCTACTGCAAAGGCCCTCAACAACTATTTCAAATCACTCTTCAGATGTAATGAGGGAATATAATATCGTTGCCGTGAATAGGCGCAAATGTATTGTCGTTGTTTTTGTCTTCTTAAGAACTGTATGAAAAGATTGTATTATTAGCTGTGTTCGTAATTGCCAAATGTGACTTTCAGAGTTTTCACTTCGTTCCAAGATGATCCACGTGTTTCGTGTAACGAATAAGCATCGACTGTGAACTACACGTGCAGAAGCCGTTGTCAGGCGTGTGAAGCGCCTCTTTCTCCACTTCCTTTTTCATCTGTATTGTATGCAACAAACAAATAAAGATGCTACTGCTACTATACGTACAACCGTTATACTCACTCTGGCGCCGCCTGCAAGTACTGGCGCCTGATTTTCCCCGAATAAGCTGAGTATGGAACATATTAGATCAGCCAACGTAATCAATAATTCTAATCCAGAACCATTATTTTTTACAGAGTTGTCTGAAACTTCGCCCAATTTTCGTGAGACTTAACTGTTCTCTTAAATAATGACTATTCATTGTCTTACGGGAAGTTTGTATTTAGTGCGGGATCTTTAATGCTTCGGAACTCCGTGATTCGCACACGCGAATCGACATTTGTGTAAAACCTTGATTTTTGCAGCAGTTTTTAAATAGACACTTTCAGGCGCCTTTTTGCAGCCGCCGTCACCGTGAAGTTCCGTATAATGTCGAGGGCGACAAAATCGTCGCCGCCAGCTGTGTGCTGTTTGCGCGAGTGAAAGCTTTCGAGGATGCGCCCACAAAGGGCGGAAAGCGGAGGGTTAGCGCGCCGTCTTCCTCCATCGCGTGCAAGGAGGGGGGCGGGGCGTTCTACTGCGTGCCGCTAGGCCGCTGTATTTTTAAGGCGAAAGCCTTTAATGGCTAATACTCGCGGCGTCCGACCGTCCGTCCATCCGTGCCCAGGAACGCACTCTCGCACTCTCTCAGCAATCGCGTGTTGGCACAGCGGAGCATAGCAACAGTTTCGCCGCCACAGCTTTGGACTCTCCTCCTTATTCCCGTTACACTCTCTCAGCAATCACGTGATGGCACAGCGGCGCGCTCGGCAACCATTCTTCAGACGTCTCATTGCAGCAGTCGAGTTAGTCGGATGACTTCCAAGCAGACCCTTGATGATTACACGGCAACCGATTCGAAAAAGCGCCCCGTGATTGTGGATCTCCCGATAGCAAACGCCAGAAGAAGAATCAGCGAGTTTACATGCGACGGGCTATTAAGGCCAAAGAAGCGGAACGGAGATGATTAAGGGGAAAGCCTTTGATGGCTCGCACTGGTGGCGTCCGACCGTCCGTCCGTCAGTGCCCTGGAACGTTGTCGGGGATTTCAACGAAGGCGCTAGGAACCGACATGCATTTGTCAGTGGTCTACAAAGTTAACTAGAGTTACAGTTGGCCAGACCGACGACAACAGCCACCACGCATCATGGCAAATGTCTTGATCTCGTCTTCGAGACATATCCAACCACCAAAGATCTCGACTACATATCAGTACACTTCAGTGATCACAAGGCAGCTATATTAGACGTCGACCCAGTGAAGCATAAGGAATTCATGAGGCAAAAAAGCAAAGATAGAAAGAATTCATAAATAAAAAGGGCATCGTTTAATTCAAATCACACTTTGTCAGTCTTTGTAAAAAAAAATTAAAGGACACTTTGTACATTCCAATATGTGTTCGGCGAAAGCCTCTGCCCATTCCACTGGGAGGGTCATGCACAAAAAAACAAAAACAAAAAGAAGGCATGGCCTAGTCTGTTAAGGGGCACAGGCTTTCGCCGAACACACTTTGAAATTTACAAAGTGTCCAATTTTTTTGAAGGCCATCTGCAACGGCAAAAGAGTCAACCGTGCGCGGTGTTTTCGCAACGTAGCTCGCCTTGATGCGAGTCGCAGCACGAAGGTGAAGCACGAGACGCAGTACGAGGGAGGAAGCACGAAGGCGCTTCCGCGCTCCAGCGTTTCGACAGCGAGTTTCCGCGGTCATTGAGTGAGATGTGTTCATGTTTTGTTGTGCGCGCGTTGCACTATGCTTGTAAATTTAGTTTATATGCCTATGTTTACAATTTTATACGGCCGATAAAACTACTACCCTTATTTCGTTTAGCTGTCCACTAATTTTTTGTCGCAATCGATGATTTGCCTTTCGGGCGAAACTGCGACTTTTTAAATTGCCACCAGACGAAAAAGCAATTAGAATAAAGCGGAACATTTAGCTCGTAGCTAGCTCCGATGTCTGCCAGTCGGTCGGTCGGTTTATTTATTTATTTATTTACTTATTTATTTATTTATTTATTTTTTATGTATCAGTGCACATGGAGGTGTGAAAAGAAAGAAAGCTGCCGTAAGGCCTCTTGACGGGTTCTCACTCCCGCACATATCAGCAGCAACCTTTAGAGCAAACAAAAATCAGTAACAAAGAATAATGCATGTACAAGCATTTCGCTGAACTTGTGGAGGTATAACAATATAAAGTAGAAGAGAAGAAAAAACCTGCATGCTCGCTTATACGAAGCTGAAGTAACGGGCAAGTTTGTGAGCCATGTTCAACTGTATAGGACCGATGTATAGGGATCCTATCGAGTTCATATACGCCCCCTTTCATGCTACGGCATTAACTCAGTAGCCACAAAATATGTCCAAAGGGTCATCGACCAATCTCTTGAAACCACTGGATACAAAGGGTTCGCAGCATATAAATGTGCCAACTCGATCACTGCGCACTTGGTATCTCTCAGTGATGTGCAGAAAATGTGCACTTTAACATCTATCCCGCTGCCAGAAGATCAAAACCTACCTGTGCAGTGCTACTTTGCATCGGGCCCTAATATACAGAGGTGTGTTGTCTATGGCATTGACCCGGAAGACACCCCTGAGATAATATGTCGTGCATTGACCTCCACGACACACAGGGTGCTCGCAGCTAGATTCATGGGCAAAATCCGTACATGCTTAGAGACGGTACAGGGCCCTCAATGTATTCCAGAACTGTTTTATTACTATGGTTGCATATTGCGATATAAACCCTACCTCCCTTGGGCAATATTCTGCTACCGCTGCGTTCAACGTGGACACATGCAGGCATTTTGCCCACAGCATACTATTGATCCAGGAAAGCTCACACCAGAAGGCCAACCACGATATAGATGTGGCTTATGTAAATCTGATGAGCACGATATGACAAGAACAAACTGTCAGACTAAACAGAAAGCCACAGTACGGATACGAAAGGCTATTCCAAAAACGACTATAGTAACAACACACAATCGTTATGAGGTTCTTGCAGAAGAGCCAGAGATGGTCTTGGCAGAAGAAGCAAAAGCCTCAGAAACACAACTGCATTCTTCTGTTCTTAAATGTGGCAAGCAGTCGCAGACAAAGAAACAGAAATTACCGGAATCTCTGTATCAGTCGGATGATGACCATGATGACATTGACGCTCGGATAGACGCACTGGCCAGAGAGATTGACCGACTACGCAAACATAAATTATAGGTAGTTCCGCGTCGTCAGAAAACAGGACCAACACGTGACTCATCAACCACTGCGAATGCCACCGTTACGCCTGGATCCCGTCCGGCACAACAGGTCAACCAAGCTGTTTGGACAGCAGCTTTAGATCAACTTGCTCAACTAACGTTGATGATTCAGAGTTGCCTGCATCATGGCTAATTCTCTGCAGCAGCTGTCACAGCATGGAATTCTACAGCGGAACTGTCGGGGCCTAAGTTCCAAGTTAGGAGAAATTAAAACCAAGCTTCAATACAATAAGCTACATGGATGGGCACTGCTTATTCAAGAGCATAAAAAGCTATGTGCCCTGTCCAATTTCAATTGGTATCGTAATCCATCTATTAGAGATAGACGTGCTACTACAATCGCTTCAGCTCCGGGAAAAGCTGCAGTTTATATATCATCGCATATCGCTCACACAATGATTGATCTGGATCCATGGTGTAGTGATAATGAAGAAGTTGTCGGGGTCCTGACACGACCAGTGCAGACTCCTGTCACTCTAGTGTCATTCTGCCGCAGACCACAGCGCACACGTTTGAACTTGAGGTGGATAGCCAATCTCTGGTCTACTTACCCGGGAATTCCTATTCTCGTTGGTGGAGACTTCAATGCCCCCACATACAGAATGTGGGTACAAGGACGACTCTCGAAGAGGATACCAAGTTAAAAACATCATGAACGATGCCACTTTTACACTATTGAACCATCACGCTGTGGCTACCTGGGCTTTACCCGCAGTATCTAGAACAAACGCTCCAGGCCTCACGTGGTGGTTGGGTCCTGTAATGCCGCAGTGGCTGGTGGAACCAGATACATGGGGCAGTGATCATATGCCAATAATGATTGATTTGCACAGAAAGTGCATAAAGAAAATTCGACGACGAGTAACAGTCACGCATTGGGATAAGTTTCGGGAATCATCGATTGATAAAGTACCCTCAGAGCACTCAGAAATTATTCCCGCTTTGTAAGAACTGCTACGGAGGAACACCACTGTAACGACAGTTGACGAGGAACAACCTCAACCGGACATCGCCCTTTTGCAACTTGGGGAAAGCGACGTCAGGCAGAAGTGTATGCGTCGAGGAATCCCGATGCACCAGGTAGCCGTGCACGTGCTAACCATATAGCGGCGAAGGCGTGTCGGCACGAAAAGCAACTTTCTCTCCGACGATGGTATGAGTGGTGCGAGAATTTTGGATCAGGCGTTGGAAACAGAGGACTTTGGTGTACGCTACGCTCAATGGAACGCGCTCATAAGCAACCTGACCCTGCAGCGAGCGTTAGGTTAACAATGAACAGTTCGCCACATCAATGTGCAGAACGCGCCGCTAGAGCGTTTTTCCCGAAATACGATCACGCGTCACCCATAAACTGCCCCGAAATTGATGAGTCTGACACAATTTCCATATCCGAAATATCCAGCCCACTCAGCATGGCCGAACTAATAGCGGCGATTGAAACTTCGAAGCAACGAACAACGCCTGGTCCCGATGGTATTCTTGATGAGGTTTTCAAGAACATGGAAGGAGCAGCTCTCGACAAACTTCTTCAGGCTATTAATAAAGTATGGGAGGCTGGAAACGTTCCACCTGATTGGAAGCATTCAATTGTTGTCGCGATTCCGAAACCAGGAAAGTCTCCAAATAGCCTGCAGTCTTTACGCCCCATTTCACTAACCTCACCTGTCTGCAAGCTCGCTGAAAAGATGCTGGCCACAAGTGTTTCCTCGTGGCTTGAACGCCACGATAAAAATCATCCTGCTCAAATTGGATTCCGTTCTTACTTGGGAACTGAAGACGGACTTTCTATCTTATCGGACGATGTTTTACGGTTTCACCACACAGTCACGCTGTGCGCACGGTAGTAGCAACAGACATAACGAAAGTTTATGACAATATAGACCAGGAAATCATTATAGCCAACCTCATCGACCTGGGACTTCCACCGCGGGTGATAAGATTCATCTCCTCATTCCTTCAGAATGACACATTTGCAATTAGAGTAGATGGAAGGCAAGAAAGATACTCCACATCGAACAGAGGAGTCCTACAAGGTTCGGTTTTGGCTCCTCTTCTCTTCAACGTTGCTCTAATACCTCTAGCTTAGTAACTACATCTGATTTCAGACGTGAGGTTCTTAATCTATGCGGATGATGTCACTTTCTGGTCCGTGCATGAAGATATATCTAGACAAACTCAACAGCTTCAGGAAGCCATTGATGTTCTGAACAACAACGCTCGGAAAGCAGGGTTGGACATTTCCGCCCAAAAATCAAGCTATGTTGTGGTGGCCAATAAGAAAGGACGCACAAGAATCATGCAGCACCCCTTTACATTGAGACTCGGCGCAGTGACAATCCCTGAGGCTTCTGAGGTCCGCATACTGGGTGTCGATATTGACCACTCCGGCAGTTCTGCACACTGGCTACGTAAAACCAGACAGAGTTCGACAAAAACACTTCACCTTATTCGTCGCATTGCAGCAAGAGCAGCTGGAGCTCGTACTGACATAGCTCGACGGTTGGTGCGTGCAGTCTTACAGCCACGAATTTTACATCAGGCACAATTTGAACGGCTGACTTTGGCACAGCTGGTACAGTTGGAGACGATTAATCGCGATGCTATGCGTACAATCACAGCACTGCCCCTCATCACTCCGATACCAAACTTACAGGAACATGCAAAGCTCAACACAATTGGAGAGCTAATTTTGCAACGTGAGCAAGCACGTGAAATGAAAAAGCAACTTACTCCGACTGTCGCTGCGTTGCATGCTCATTTTCAACGCGGCTCTCTTATTGAGAATCAGCCCTATCCAATGCCTCCCTGGGAATTTACCAGCATCACAACTAATAAGCCAACGAAGTTACGACGCAGCGATACAACAGGTATTATTGACGAACACAATATCGTTGATGCATCATGCGCTAACACCTGGAAAGTCTATACGGATGCTGCCATTCTCCCAGACGGCGGAAGGACATCATTCTTGAGTACTACGCATAATTTCATCAGCGGCCACCAGCGCTATTTGTCTACAGAAGCCAGCGCTCTAATATGGAACTTCAAGCCATCCACGGCGCTGTGCAAGATGCGATATCTAAGCTGCTTACCATCCAGCAACTAGATATCGTCACTGATTCTTTAGATGCTATTCAGGAACTCGAGAAGGTTGATAAGGCGATGGAAATCTGTGAGACAATACACACTATGAATAGTAAAACAGCTACTTGCGTCAAGGTACACTGCATTCAAGGCCATTCAGTCAACCCTCACAACATTGCTGCTGACCAGCAGGCACACTGCCCTCCTAATCCTGATCTTCCGCCTATTCCCCTCCCACCCCACCTCAACCCCTTAACTCGCTCCGAGCCCGCAAAAATTTTCTCCGGCAGGACGCACGCGCTCTTATCCCACCGTGTGCCTGCTCCCTCCCCCTTCACCTTACTAGGGTGGAGGAAGTTGTGCTTAGGAGGCTTCGGGCCGGGGTGGCCCTTACACCGGCTGTTATCTCAAGGTGGAATTGGTCGCATTTACCACTGGGTGCTACGTGTTCATACTGCTCCGTGCCTGTGATGGAAGTAGATACATACCACCTAATATGGACATGTACTGGTTTAAAATCGGAACGCTTGCGTCTCCTACTGCAAGCTGGCCTCCACTGCAGTGTGACGACCGCTGGATACATGACAACAGATTCCACAAAACACTGCTTCAATTCATACAAAACACAGGCCTCACAGCACACATATAATACACATATACGCACCAAGAATTATGCCTTAAGGGCAAGTCTTTATCGCAATAAAAAAAAGATTACGTAGGGAACAAAAAGCAAAACAACAAAAAAACGACCCCGAGGAACAAACTATAGAAAAACATCCTTAAGTTCTAGTGTGGTTAGATTTTCTAGCAAAGTACCACGATCATAAAAGTAATTTGAAAGTTTTGGAAATGTACTGCTGCGCATCTGCTCTCCGCAATTAGTGCGGTTTAGAGCCACATTCGAGCACTCCCAATCACTGGTATTATATGTGTGTATCGGTAATGTCAGTTTCGCAAGGCAAGTTAGAGCAGAACAGTGATGTCGTTTTTCTATTAATTCTTCGAGGATTGCAGCAGCAGAAGTTAAGGGACATGGACGCAGAAGGAACGACTAGACGAGGGCGCAGCTGCTCCTCGTCTAGTCGTTCGTTCTGCGTCCGTGTCCATTAAGTTCTGCCGCTGCAATCCTTGAAGAATGAACCAACTAACCCAGTTAAACATCCTTTTGAGTCTCTTAACGCTTTGCTGAGGCAATAATCACAAACGTTTCCATAGGAATTAAACCATACTATTTTATTAGAGGAGCCGCTACAGTGTACCAGAGAACACTAGGTATATCTCTAATTATCTTGTTTTGGGCACGCGCGAGTTGTCCTATATTAGTTGACATTGTATTAC
Source organism: Dermacentor variabilis (assembly GCF_050947875.1). Lineage (NCBI taxonomy): Eukaryota > Metazoa > Arthropoda > Arachnida > Ixodida > Ixodidae > Dermacentor > Dermacentor variabilis. The sequence continues at coordinate 30,808,791 of NC_134573.1, read as the reverse complement.
CCCATACAAGAAAGCAGTATTGCATGTCCGAAAAAAAAAGTGAGTGGTATAGTAACATCCAAATGTTAATTTGTAGTACATCTCTATTCCGATAAAGCAAAGCACTTACGCGGGACAGCCATATTGTGGTGTAATTGGTCGCCGTGTCCAGAAGCACGTGTTCTCTGAATATCACAGCCAAAGATTTAAAACTGCTGACTATGTCTAATGCATTGTCATTTAAAAACAGCCCAAAATGTCCAGGCAGTTGCTTGCCCTTTGATCTAAGCACAATTTCTTCGGTTTTCTGCATATTTATATTTAGTGCACTAGTTGAGGCCGAGAACGCCAGTTATGAGAGTCTCATTTCCTCGGCGGAATAGTGCCACAGGATTAGTATCCGAAATGAAGAAACCTGTATCTTCCGCATATATTACTTACCTTAAATCTTCATCAACTTGTGTTATATCATAAACAATCAAATTAAAAAGGTACGGTCCTAAATTACTGCCTTGGGGTACGCCGCAAGAAATGCTTTTTACGGTAAAAGGTTACGATGAATTGCTTCACAGTGTCTACGATTCCACAAATGGGACAGAATATTGCTGTGCGCTACGCCCCGTATGTCATAGAATCGCAGCTTGCGCAAAGGTAGACTGTGCTTCAAAGAATCAAGCGCTTTTGTGGAATCAATAAAAATACCTAATTTCAAACTGTTACGTTCAATGTTCACTAATATATACTCGCTCTGCGTGAAGAGGTCGAGGTCTGTTGACTGTTGCTGCCTTAATCCAGAATGTGCGCTTGTGAATAGGTTATGTTTAGCTTATAAGTTAAGCTTATACATAAGCTTCCATGAACCTTCCGTCATCCCATTGTGAACAAGGCTTCCGTAGCGAAGCCGAAACGTCTTTTAGCTTTCTTTCATTTTTTAGCACTTCTATGTTGGTCGGTGTCCTTCGTTTTATTTCTTCAATTTCTTCTTTCTTCAGGTTATGTTTCTCGTCTAAAAATACGTGTACAGCACCGAAACCTTTGACCAGATCACGACTACACGGATTTGAAAGAAACGCGTTCCATTTAAAAGAGAAAGCTAAATTCTAGTGACTATAGGCAGCACAATTTCATTTATGATATGGATTCTAGTAGAATAACTCTTTATTGGTAAGTTAAGAAATGGAAGCAGGAAGTTTAAGAATTTGTAGCTGTGCATTAGAAAAAGGTATTGCAGTTTTCTAAACTGCAATTGTAAAGCATCATGCCCGCATGAGTTTCTATGTATATTTAGAACCAATGTGAATTTTTAATGTTTTAATTGTTTTCCAAAAACATTATAGAAAAATTATTGGTAAATTACAGAGCAATATAGAATGCATCAGTCGTGTCCACATTAGGATTATTACTAAGTCCATTTTAGAGAAGTGATTGTTTTTCGTTGCTGAGCTGAATTTCGCACTTTTAGGGATTAAGAACTTTGATGACCTAAATTAGAGTTTCATTTATAGCATTGACAATTGTAGCTTTTTTTGAAGTTTAAGAAATCCTATCGAATTCGACGCAGCGTTTGCAAAGAAATATGATTTCACTGTTACTAAGTATATTGATTCGAGGCCCGGGCTAAACCCTCCTCTTAAGACATAAGTCAACAATCGAGTTGGTAATTGCCACGCTCTTGGTTCTTCGAATCGCTTTGGACGAACATGTTTTACTGAGGTAGCACGTTGTTGCTCAGAACTGTTTTGGACGGATCCGTCTCTCCGTCTTTTCTACTAAGCCATCTTCGTGACAAACCCTACTTGCGTAGTTTCTCTCAAAGGCGAGCAATTTCATTCTAACTGGCCGAGTTGTTGGCCCACAAAAGCATTGCTGACTTTCAATTGAACTTGAATAGGTAAATTGTTGTTCGCAGTGAGCTGAAGCGTGCCTTTAGCGAAAGACATGCTAGAATATGACGGCATAATAAACTCTCAATATTATTTTCACGTTGTAGTGATGGCGAAACAAGCACAGTTTCGCCACGCAAGTGACGAAACTAACTGTTTTATGGGCGGAACTGTGCGTAGAAAAACAACAAATCACAACCATGACAGCGGCGAGCACACGCTTCGATCGTCCATTTTTGATCTGGAAGTCGAAGCGCGTCGTTTTTATCCATAACTCGCTAAAAGTTCGAGCGTAATCGTTGGTGCCCGCGTGACTTCCAGGAAGAACTATATAATTCGTGTCTAGCATAGAATACGATTACACAAGGTTCGGTGACACCAGAGAACGAATAGAGGCACCGATAACATTCGAGAAACTTCCGACAAAGAAAGGTGCATCTCGCGGAGCGATAACGATGTAATGGACATTGTCTCCTAAAGAACGTTCACTGTAAACATACACAGTTTACACGCGTGCACCGGACAGCAGACAGTTGTACTGAAATCTTGGGCTCTTCCTCCTCCCGCCCCCCTCTCCTTCCTTGGTGATGTTACAAACCGGTGCTAGCGAGGCAGACGTTAGGAGCTTCGTAGCGGGACGGGTCTCCTGTGTCTGGTGCGCGTTTCCTAATTGTTATGGCTTAGGCCCAGAGTCAGCTACATTGCGGCAGAAGTGGGATGCACTAACAATCGCTTCTACATACCATGGAAGGACTACGGCTGCCAGACTAGCTCGTCCTTTCCGGGAACATTGCTGAAAACTGGCGTAAGTTTCGTCAGCGTTTTCAACTTTGTCTCGTATCCGAGCAAACGGACAAGGAACGTAGTCAGGAGCGGAAAGCGGCGTTGGTCCTCTCGCAGGGCTGGAAGCTACTCATATATTCGACAGTTTCGGTTACACGGAAACAGGAAAGGAGAGTTATGATGCGATTATTCAAACGCTTGAGAGCTATTGCCAGTCCCACATGAGCGAGACCTTCGAGTGATGTGTGTTTCGGCAGCGAGTGCAGCCAGATGGCGAACCTTTTGAAGCGTTATTGAGGGACCTGCAGCTGAAAGCACAGAGTTGCAACTTCGGAATATTGCGCGAATCTATGATACGTGACCAAATTGCGTTTGGAATAGTTGATGAAAAGCTTCGAGAGCGCCTACTAAGAGCACACTTGCTATCGCTGGAAAATGCTATAAAAGCAGCGCAATCCGCGAAAACGGCAGCAAACCAAAAAAGAGCCGGGGAAGCTCCGAGAACAATAGCTGTGCCAGTAGTCAGCCAGAAAAAAGTATCAAACAAGGACAGTGTGCCAAAACAAAGGTCCTGCGACTAGTGCAAGAGCTGGCACGAATAAAAAAAGAATGCCCGCGGTACGGTCAAAAGTGTTGAAAGTGTGGCCGGAAGAATCATTTCGCAGCGTGCTGTAGGGTGAATCAAACAGTCGACGACGTTGAAACAAACGTGCATCAGTTCGTCGAATGTGGACTACAAGATACAGCAAAGTATTGCAAACAAAATTCCAGAATGGCAAATAGAGGCAACTGTGAAAAACTCCAAAGTGAAGGGGAAAGTGGACACTGCATCAAAAGTAATCTTAGCCCCGGTGTATTGGCTGAACAGTTTCGGCGATGATCGCTACTAGCTTCAAGAGAGCACAGCGACGCTACTCATCTACAGCGGTGAAGCCATACAGCACATTGGAACAATAGTGCTGCCTTTGACTAACCGAGGCAAGGCCCTGAGCGTCAAATTCTTGTTGTGACGAAAACATGCTCCTTACCCGGACTCACATCATGTGAGGACTAATCTCTTGCGTCGCATCCCGGAGGTATCGGTGGTAGCGTCTCAAGTTGCACCGGCACTGGTGACGTTTGAAGAATGCTTCATCAAAGACTACCCGAAATTTTTTCGCGGCTTGGGATGCATTCGGACGCACTGCAATATAGCGATGCCAAAAGGAGCTCATACAGATATTCAACACCCGCGTCGAATGCTAACCTGCACAAGCAACCGCTGAAAGATGAGTTGCAGAGGATGACCGAAGCAGGCATCATCCCTAGAATTTAGGAACCGACTGAATGGGTGAGTCCCTTATTTATAATACGGAACAAGAAAGGTGCGCTTATTATTCCCAACATATCAATGAAAACCTTAAGCGTGAGAATTTGCAAATGCTGAAGCGTGAAGAAATAGAAGGTGAGCTGACAGGTGCGCGTGCGTTCTCAAGGCTAGACGCCAACCCTTGTTTTTGTCAGATCCCGTTGGACGAAGAGAGCCCTAGCATTTCTATCTTGAGCACGACCTCGGGCGTAGCAGATTTTTTCACATGGCATTCGGTTTAGCGTATGCACCAGAGGTGCACCAGGAGGTGATGTCACGAATATTTGATAGGCTCTCAGGTGCGAGGGTGTACGTTGATGATGTGCTCATAACAGGCCCCATTGCCAAGACCATAAATAGCGTTTGAGAGCGGCGCTGAACGCGGCTCTGAGACATGGATTTTCACTAAACGCCGAAAGATTTGAAATGGCCATGAAGGAACTAATTTTCGTACGTGATAAGAGCAGTGATGAAGGCGTACAGGCATAGCCCACACTCGTAAGCAGCGTCTTACAGATGCCAGAGCCAAACACAAAGCAAGACCTTCAACGCGTCCTAGGCATGGTCACGTATTTTGTAAAATATGTGCCTTATCTGTCAGCGAGGATTACTCTCCTTCGTGACCTGCTCAAGCAAGATGGAAACTTCCCATGGGGTCCCAAGAAAACAAAAGAGTTGGAAGGCGTTAAGAAGGCCATAACGAGCCGACCTGCGCCAGAGGCATATGGTCCTAAAAGAGAATCCAAAGACTCAATCGACGCTTCAGAATTTTGGCTTGGTGCACTATTCTTCCAAAGGCATGGTCCTGATTGGAGGCCAGTGGCAGAGAGCTCAAGGCGCCAAACAGAGTGCTATAGCCGATACTCTCAAATAGAAAAGGGTGTGTTTGGCGTTGTGTACGGCTGTAAAAAGTTTCATGACTTTATATATGGCCGGAGGGCGCTCATAAAAAAGATATCATTAGCCATTGATTGCGATATCAAAAAATAGTCTGCCCGACATGCCACCTCGACTACAAGGCCTGTTCCTCCGACTGATGAGGCATCAATATCAGTTTGCGTATGTTCCAGGTAAACTTCTCGTTCCGCCCGACACGCTGTCAAAGGCTCCCACTCTTTACTGTCCCATGACAGAGGATGAGGATAGCGATATTGAGGTTCATGCAGTATCGGTCTAGCCCAGTCGAGTCAGTGAGAAAAATCATCGCGAAACTGGTCGACGAGCCGGCAAGAGATCCATTTCTCTCAAATGGTATTAAAACTATTCATCTGAACAAACGCTTCCGGGTAAGCACTAAGCGTACGACTGGGAACGGTCGGTTATAGAAATGCTGCTTTTCAAGGGAGCAAAAGTTGTTATGCCAAGCTTATTACGAAGCTAAATGTTGAATAGGCTACATGCAGGCCGCATAGGCATAAACAAATCGTTCGCACAGGCGAGGCTTTTGATGTTCTGGCGTGAAATGACTCAAGAAATCATTAACATGGTCAACAGCTGTGAAATTTCCAAGATCGATGCATATACCCAACCTAAGGATGATGAGAGAAAAACCACGTTCAAAATGAACAAAGGATGCAGCAGGCATGACTATGCGCAAGTAAAACGTACCTGGCTGTCTGCGACGCCTCTTCCAATTATTCTGAGGTTGAAGAACTTCAAGGTACTTCAGCCGTACATTTTTTCGAGGGGCGCAGCGCCACTGGAAGTCTCAGTGGCATACATGAAGAGAGTTCGCCTGCTTCCCAGCGTTCTAAGAGTTCAAGCTTACCACGTCGAGTCCTAGGTTTCTACATTCAAATTAACTCGCGGAAAAAGGCATGCTAGTGGTAAAACCTTCTTAAAGAACACCCGCTATTCAGGTGACTTGTATTAAGGTCTTCTGAGTTATCTCATATCTGCTCTTGATAGTGGTGGTTCATCAGGTAAAGTGCTAATGAGCCACCGCCTCAGTTGTGCTCTTCCCGACTTTAATCCACTTCGCGGCCAAGAAATTACAAAGTCATATGATCGTCTCCAAGCAGAATTAAGGCTTCCAAGCCTTCAGCCAGCTGACATCCTTCGTCTGCAAGGCGCCAGCGGATGGTCACTAAAAGCAAGAGTGCTAGACCAAATGCACCTTGTTCTTGCATAGTACTCACTGAAGATGATGAGAAATACAGGGAAACTAGACAGCATCTAAGACCCACGCCGGAACCCTTAATCATAACCAACCTATCCGATGATGGGAGAATAAGGAAAGACGTACAGCCATCCTCTAACGGTGCTACTGCTACAATGGAAGCGTCTCTCACACCAGACATGGACTAGCGCGAGAGTGTTGGGTCGTCTCCTCTTGTGAATGACGCAGCCGATCCAATCACGACAGAAAGCGCTTCCGACACACCGCCTCCTCGGAGATCACTGAGAACACATTGTCCAAGGAAGATCACGACACATGAGAAGGACTTCAAGCATACCTTCGATATAAAGCGTCGGCCACCTCGTCTTCGCAAAAAGTGCAACGCACAGCAGACAGCAGGACGCTATGAGTGTCGCAGTGTCACTGATCTCCCGTGTCTGGTGCGCGTTTCCTAAATTTAATGGCTTAGGTCCAGCGTCGGCTATACACCTGTGTGAATATTTTGCACGCCTCTCCAGAAAGTATTTAAAAGGGGCGCCACCCCTAAACAATTCAAAATAACGTGTAAACAATATAAGCATAAGCCTTCTTTAATTGGCCAGTGCCTATCACCTTCCCCTTCGTTGTGCATCGAAACAAGGAAGCAATGCTGCCTTTCAGAAGGCACACTTATTGCTGCATATACCGGCAGACAACCTAGACCTTAAAACCATTGCTCCTCCCGCCCATTTTTCTTTCCTGTATCGAGGAAAGGAAGTACATTCTATTAGGAAAAACGGAAGCGTAGCGACTCACCTTCCAAGATTCCCGGCCACACACCGAACTTGGACGACGTAACAGTTGACAAGTGGGCAGACAGCCAAACAACAAAAACTACAAGTGCAGTACTTGTCCCTTGGTAAGCCGATCTGTTCACTGACATTGTATAACAGCGTTTCGGCAGTGCATAACCAGAGAACACGCAGCGCAAATTGAGAGTCGTGTCTTCTCTCTCAAAGACTGGTGCATACCCACTATGGGGGACTGGCAAAGAAGCAGGCGGTTCTCCGTATGTTTAGGACTCTAAGAAAATAACAGCAGACAAAAACAATCCATGGTTTAGAAAAAAATATTCGTAAGCTCTGAAGTAAGAAAAAAGGCTTATATAAAGCCGTAAGACGTTTCCACAACCTATCAGCATGGAAAAAATATACTGCGCAATACTGGGCAAAAAAGTACTCTGAGACTTTTTCTGCTGCAAAAGACCAATATTTTTCTGAAGGCCCTCCCTCGCTCCTCAAATCTAACACTAAGAAATTCTGGCCAATTTATATCCTAGTAGTCGAAATGATCACATCACCTTGCACAATGCTAGTGATGCCTCCCTCATAGAAAACGAGTGTGCCTCAGTTTTGAATAGCTTATTTTCATGCAGTTTCACGAGGGAAGGTTTAGATGGTCTGACTGAGGGTAGGGATCTAGGCTACGGGTATATGACACACGCAGACATGACAACTGATGGTATCGCTCACCTAATTGATAACCTCAATCTATCCACCTCAGCAGGTATCTATAACATTAACTTCAAAATACTAAAGTTACAGTTTTGGTTTGAACGAAGACTATTTTTCACGCTTTCCAGCAGTTAAGTAAGCTGTTAAGCTAAGTATAACAAGCAGCACATTATCTGACGTCTCTTCCTTTAAGTAGATCGGTATCACTCTAACTCCGAACGTACCCTGGCCAGATTCCTGCTGATTGCCGGACGGCCTATAGTACCAATATAGTACCTATAGTAGTACCTATATTTATAAACGGCGACAGAAACCTAGTTGAAAACTATTTACCCATATTACTAACGTGCATTTGATGTAAAACGGTTGAAGACATTATCGCGTCCCATGTTTATCATCACCTGCAATCAAATAATTTTTTTCACTAAGCAGCATGGTTTCCGGAGAGGTATGTCATGTTACCCGCAACTAGTGGAGTTAACGACAGCGCTGCACTTTTACACGAACTCAGATTTAGAAACTCACTGCATATTTCTTTATTTTGAAAAGCATTTGACCACGTAGCCAAGTATTGCTGCTTTATAAAATTATCCGCTTTAGAACTCGACATACCCAAACTTTTATGTCTAACAGGAAGAAATTTACTGCCATCAACAGTTACTGTTCGTCTCTTTCCAATGTTTATACAGGTGTACCACAGGGGAGCGTACTTCGTCCCATGCATTTTCCTATGTACATAGAACGACCTGCCCAATAACATATAATCTTGCATGCGCATATTTGATTATGAATGCCTTATACATCGACCTATTGCCAGTTAGACAGGTCTTGGCGATGACCTCAACCTTATTACCGATGGGTGTGACAAATGACTAATGAATTTACACTCTGTTAATGCAACTTTTCTACAGTATAACAAGTAGAAGATGATCTGAGGCCTCTTCATTTAAGTACTTCGGTATCACCGTAACTGCGAACCTCCCCTGGACACCACGTATTTCTAACGTATGTGCCAGATCAGCAAACTAATCGGGGTATTTACGTCGAAACCTTCAAAAGTCGCCTTCGCTCATTGGTATGTTTGTTTTCCAAACGTTGGTTCGCCCAAACTCGAATTTCCCCCTTCGATCTGGTCCCCCTATCAAAGCTATTTAACTAGAACTATGTTAGAAGCAATTCTAAGTAGAGCCGGTCGCTTCATTTATCAAAATTATAAACACCACTCTAGCGTAAATCAAACTGTCTCTTTATCTAGCACAGTTAAGTAATCGCCGTGACATAGTGCCTTTGTGCTTATTTCATAAATGCGCGTATCAGTTTAGCCAAAATAATTTTGGCATAGAAACGCCACCGCACACATCACGTAGACTACACAATAACCAAAGCTTCACGCGCATTTACGGCAATACTGACGCACTTAACTCATCGGCGCTCCCACGTGCCATACGCCTGTGCAATAGCTTTCCAGATCGCAGAATCGCTGTGGCGAACCTAGCGAAATTTCGGCAATCACTCATTATTGCTCATATCACAAGCGAACCCTTCATTTTCCTAAGTCATCATGTGCAGTCAATTATTCTCTTGGGTTGTTCGGTGTCTCTGCAGCTACGCTAGTGCACGTGGTGTTTTCGCGGCAAACGTTATACTAGTGCTATTTTAACACTTTGTTTTCCCAATTCAAATTTCTGTTTATATGTACGCTTTTGACGTTATCTTTTTTCTGTTACATGCTTCTGACTTATTCAGTGAGTGCATCTATCGTATTTTCCATAGGGTTCCTACTACTAAGTTGAAGCATGCGTTGCTTGTTGTCAATTCTTTGTGTGTGCTTGTGGAATTGTGCCACCTACTGTTTATATAACTTCCACTACGCCCCCTGTACTAAATATCCATCGGGTGTTGTAAGGTACATTAAAAAAAAAGCATTTGAATAGTAGAGCGCAGGAGTAAAGAAATGTCGTTTAGAAATAAAAAAAAATATGTATTGCTAAGGATTTTAAGATAACATTTTAACATAAACACGTGAGATAATAAAAATATTTGATAATATTCAAAATGCCAGTAACTTAACGTGATGGTACTAGCGAGACTGCGAAGCTCTCTTGCAGCGTCTACTTTCGATAAAGGTATAAGGAGCGTCGGTGCGCCATCCTGGGCCCCTCGAACAGCGTCATCGTCGAGGTGATTACCAACGATGCCATAATGCCCCGGCAGCCACTGAAAGATGATATCATGTCCTCGTTCAGAAGCAAGTTTCGTTGATTTTAGACACGAGCTGTTCATAATTGCCACGTCGTATACCCCGCAAGCTCTTGGGGGCGGCTTTCGAATCACAAAATATTGCCCATTTGTTGGGCGGTTCTTTTTCAATGTATTCCACAGCAGCGCGAAGAGCGGCTAGTTCGGAACCTGTAGATGTCATTACGTGTGAAGTCTTAAACTTAATGACGACCGATTGAGATGGAATAAAAATGGCGCCCGTCGAATTTTCCGAGACGGACCCGTCCGTGTAAACATGGATTCGGTTGGCGTATGAACAATGAAAGAGTTCCAACGTGATCTGCTTGAGAGCCGCGGTGGTCGGCTAGCTTTCTTCACTATTCCTGGAACAGCAAGGCACGCAGGATTCTTCAAGCTACAGGACCGAAATGCTTTCATACGGCCCTGTATGTTTTCATACAGGACTGATATGAATTCATAAAGAAATAATATAGGAAATATATAGGACCCATATGGCTGAATTTAAGACCGATATGCCTGAGAACAAGCCCATACAGGACTCGTATGCGTGAATGTAGGACCCATATGGCTTAGTGTATAGGACCGATATACCTGACTAAAGACCTACAGGACCCATCTCGCCGAGTATAACAGTAATATAGGGCTCGCATTGCTCTAGGACCGATATGTATTTTTCTTTCTTTCGATCATGCAGAATTTTTACAATGCGCTCAAGGCCGACAGCGTAATTGTTATACTGGAGCTCAACTAATCGAAGCGGCCGACGTTATTTGCACGAGAAATCCAAATGCATATCTGACCAAATTAATAAAGAATTACTAACTACGGTTTTATTTCTTGACTTTCCGGCACATCCTGCAATTTAGGAATTGTAGTTGAGGAGCTCTCACGGCGTATCCCGTGGATATACTGCTACGCGTCGACTGCTAATGAGACGAAACGACAAACCAAAATGCATTGATAATTCTTTTCTTTCTTGCAACCGCTTCTCCTCATTCAGCAGAATATTCCTGATATTTCCAACTGGCAATCTGGGTTTAGCACTTATAACACCAAACGTTTTATCCTTTGGTACCTGTCCATCACGCACAAGCTAATAGTGGATGTTTATTGCTCTGCACAAGTGCATTCAAGTATCCGAAAGGTTACGCTGCTAGGGTACCGACCGTGGGACACATTATTTGATTTTGCGCGCAAGGGTAACTGTGCATATTCGGGTACGACTCAAGGCTGTAGTAAAGCACCGCCCACGCCCAGCCTTGCGGTAGAGCCACCGCTCTACCGCAAGGCTGCAAAGAGTTTGTACTTCAAACTTTCCCTGTTACCTAAATAAGGCGGTAAACCTAAAAAAAAAATTATCAACGCATAAATTTATGTTCTTTTTCTTTTATTATAGTAGAATTCCGAAAGGCTAATGCTTTATTGAAATGAAATTTAAGGCTTGCTTCGCTGACACTATTTACTGTGAAGTTTCACTTCAGTTGGCATTGAAGTTTCATGAGTAAAACTGACTGAGCAGTGAAATGAACTGTACCGTGGACTTTGAAGAGCGGAATGCTCAGACTCCATACACTTTGTCAATGCCAGATGCACACGTCAGCGCTTCCGCCGATGAAAGGACTATCCAAGATCAGCCGACGCTCCTCCGGTATCAAGTACGACGCCATTTTGAAAACGTCACATTGACGACTACTTCGTTTGCTTCTTTGATTGCTTAGCGGTGTAACAAAACCGTGCATGGTCCGTGGGCCTTGGTTGCCAACTGCTGTTTCTTTAAGTTGTATCCTACTGCAGCTCTCGACCCGTTAAATAGTATTACGTTAATAGTACCCACTAGGCAGGCGAACAAAGAAGGCGTCTGGAAGTGAAGAACATCGTGTGCCGGGGAAGTACGAAGGATGGCGAGGATGGATGGATGGATGTTATGAGCGTCCCCTTTTGAACGGGGCGGTGGGTTGCGCCACCAAGCTCTCGCTATTATACTGCCTAATGTCCTACCTGGGTTAAAAAAAATAAGGAAAAAAAAAACAATATGAACTCCCACAACCCAAATTTCTGACCACTTATAGCGAACTTTGATTTCGTACGTCTCCATTTTCTGTCGTTTCCGTACTTCACCAATCTTCCCATCGCCTCCTGCTAATCTCTATTGCGGACATGTTTACTTTTCCCCGGCTCTAGCTGAACCCAAGGGCTTCAAGGAGGCCAGTGGTGCCTAAATCAACTGCATTCTACTAAGACATGCTCCATCGTGTCCCTAGCTTTATCGCAGCCAAGCACATGCTTCTTCTTCCTTCTTATATGTTCGTGTTGAAAGTTTATATGTGCGAGCACGCGGCAAAGTAACGCCACCTAGAGGAAAGTCTAGGCAACGGTGAGCGAACGCGCGAACGAGAAATGAGGCGAAGCGTCGCACAGGACGAAGGGAGGCAGCAGCGCGCCGGTTTGACCTCCGCTGGCAGTTGCTACAGGTATTGTTTGCGATACTGACATACTTGAATAAGATTGTCCTCGCGCGCCGTACACTGTGTGTGCGAGTGAAAGCGTGTGACGGTGAGCCTACGATGGCGGCTCAATGTCGCGTGCGCAAGGGAGGAAGCGCGCTGTATGCCGACGCGCCCATCACATCGGAAGAGGGGAGGGAGGCGGGACGTCACACTTAGGCGTCATGCGGTCGCAAGAGCTTTACCTTGAAAGCTATCTACTTTGGGAGCACAGTTAAGGTTAGTTAAGGTTGGTCGACGGCTCGTAGCTTTGCGTGCGCTGTGTTCTCAACGGGAGTTCCTGTTCGCTCGCCTCTGCTGCCGCGGTTGCTCACGCCAGTGTTTCGACAGCGAGTGTCCGCGTTCATTGGGTGTAGAGTGTTCAAATTTGCCTGTGTGTGCTGACAGCATGCTAGGTAATTTAATTAGCAAGCGACAGTGCATAGGGCGGCATTCTACTTCGGCGGCAGCTACGTATGTCGTGGCCGCGCGAGCCCTGCCTAGAATACAACCTGCGATGCGGACAGCGTAGGTGTTTAGGCGCACCGAGGGCTTATAGCGTCGCGTGCGCATTAGCACGCATGCGCTTGCGAGTTACCTGCGTTCCAGAAGTGAAACGTCACCGTGAATTTTTATCTTGTTCCTAACCTCATGTACATGTCCTATCAATATTTGTGGTCTCATTTAGTTGCCTATCGTGGTGTTTTGAACGTTCGCCTTTACCTATTTCGGTATGTTGTTTGGTGTAAGCTTCAGTACATCCAGTGTTACTAATCCGCCGCGTGGGTACTAGCCACGGTTTGAGGTAACGACAACAACAACATGTTCTCGTTCGGCGCCTGATTTTCGGAGCATTTCCTTAAATAGCTAGAATACGTATTCCTGTAGTCATTTTACAGTCACGTTACAGTCATGTTACAGTCATGTTAGAAAAAATTCAACACAACGACGCACGATTTAGAATGCTGACTGATGTGCCCAGTGAGAGAGCGTCAATCACAGCGTCAGCTTAGGGTATTTAACACTGTCAGCAGGCTCTGTTGAGGCACCAATACAATGCCTTGCGGCGGTGCACATTCAAAGTTTGCCTATTGATTCGCCAGACGGCCGTGTACCCAAACCTGAAGGTTCAAGACGGGCACATTACGAACAAGCGGCTGTATAGCTCGGCGACCGTACATTGTTTTCTTGTTCCGCTAACGGACATATCTCCAAGCCGTCGAGCACAAATGCCGTTAGGGTTGACTTTTCGGTTGCAGTTTTTGCTGAAGGGCTCTTAAGTGAACCTACGGGCTCTTTCCAGTCGTGTTCCCTACTCGCAACATCGCTTGGAGAGAGCTGAAAGGAGCTTCCAGGCACAATTTCAATGCCTGAGCAACCGCCGACTTGAAAAGAGTGCACTGAGGCCAACACATCTGCTACGCGCTGCATACGTCTCCCTAGCAAGCAGCGCCGGCAGAGCAGGCTCAATAAAAGGTTTTGCAAGACTGTTATGCTCAGCACACATCTCATTAGTGCGTGCTGTTTATATATAGGCCATATTTAGGCAGATACAAGGATGAATGTCTTTGCATTATCCCGTAACAGCCTCTGGTTGAAAATAACCGACCTGGTCGTATACGCTCTAGTGCATATATATATATATATATATATACACACATATATATATATATATATATATATATATATATATATATATATATATATATATATATATATATATATATATATATATCCTATTTTCTATGTGGCACAGGCATATGCATCCTGAGTTACGGTGTTTAAGTACACTGTGGTTTCATTCTAGAATTCTTCGTTCAATGTATTCTGTGTTGCTCTAGTTAATAGCGCCCGAGTACATAAGGCAGTAGAAGTATTTCGTAAAACTGAAATTTGTACAGTGTACTGCGCAATAGACTCAACCTTAATCGGATACTGGCTAAACCATATGACTTAGCTCGCATATATCTTCATTGCAGATAGGGCCATATATCTTTATACATGATAGCCAGTTATTGTTCCCTAAGGGGGTCGGGGAACGTGGAGACAAAGGTCTTACGGCCAAAACACATATTCATGTGAGTTCGTACTTATTTGACGTCTTTCAGTGTATCAGCCTGGGGAGTTATGTTTTAGTTCAATTAAACCTAGGCCACCTTATACAGTGCAGTAGATGAAGTACAGCACGTTAACAGTAGGTCTCCGGCACTGTGGCGTACTTTGTGTAGAACCTTTTAGATTGTAGCATGTGGACCACACCGTGTCATGCAGTGAAATCTGATATTTATGACATAGGAACCAAGCATCACCACTTTGCATCCATATTGTACGATAAATAAGTCACACAGACTGCCTTGTGTTTTGAATTTCCAGTATCTGCCTGTTGCATTGTATTAATGACGTTATCCGCATCTCGAGAACCTTCCTGTACCTTGAAATTAGCACTGTGTACCGACGTCGGCATCCCCAGGTCTTGTTGAAGAAACAGGGGCGTGGCGTGAAGTAGTGATTTTTGATCAGTTTTGGCTTCAGGACCAGAATTATTTGCGCCCAGAAGTCGCCTCTGTAATTGATAATATGGCTGGCCCGGTCGATAAAAGCGGCCGGCTCACTGTAAAGACGTTATTCCCCTCGGGGACCATCTAGGTCCCGTATATTTTCTTCCCGCCGTCGTCCCAGTGAGCTATTTCCAAACATCTCACAACTATGACCTCACTAAGCTTTTGTACATACTTAGTTTGTGTTGAGGAGCAGTGCACGATTTCGGCGCAGAAGTAAGCTTGCGCAAAAAATATGAATGTATATTTGTATGCATATACCATACGAGGCGGGGAGTTTCTGCATACCACGAAATGAAGTGTAGAGGTTCATTGGTAAATTATTGACAGCGCAATAATTGAGTGTTATCCTTATGAATAGTAGCTCTCATTACCTGAATTTATTAGAATGGGCGTTGATTCGGGATTTATCCCCGCTACAGATTGCATAAAGATCACATTACAAAACAGAACAAATTCGTAATTAAAGATAAATACAACTCGCATCTTTGTAACAATCTCATGGCAAGGTGTATACCTTCATGTATATCAGTATACCAGTGATATGTATCAGAAAAAGCAATGGGCTCGAAAACGAACACTCTGGCTGTATGAAGTGAAAGGAAAGGTAGTACAGTCATATCCGTAAGCGTTGAAGTGATGGGAGTGGCTGTTGTAAAAATAGTGTGTCTAGCCTAGAACGTTGGAATCAGTTATCACTTTGCTCATTTTACGCGGATGGATGTTTGGGGTAACATGTTGAAAACCTGAGCGAAATGAAAGAAACTATTGCTACGTGCGTTCTGCTCTTAATATATCAGCACCGTCCCCCCCCCACCCCCCCCCCCCCACGAAGAGGACGACGAACTCGCCGCCCGGCTCGAGTTTCCAGGTAATTTGTTCATTGGCCGATCCTCCATGGTGGGTATAAGCCATTAACAGAAGGCAAACGAACTTAATTCATTGCTCAGTACTACCATTTATTTCTAAACATATGCTGGAAATGGTCTTTCGTACAAATACTGCTTAATTTGTGAAACATTTTGGCGGAGGAGTGCATTCCGCGTCTTCAACACGGAACTTCGCAGCAGCTGCACCGTCCTGCTGTCAGTCCTGAATCGCAGTAACAACGCTTCTCCCTTTACGACTGCGGCTCCAGCAGCAACCTACGTCACGCTTTCCCGTGACCGCTATCCTGGAACATTCTCCGGTCAAGATGGTCTTGACGTCGAGAGCCGGATAAACATCTATGGGCGTCTTAGCTAGCGCGATGGGTAGAACTGTGCCATAATACTTGCAAGTGCAACCGTCTACTTGGGTGCAACACCACGCCACAGGTACTAGACACTTGAGGACGAGCTCTCAAGCTGGGATAGTTTCAGGCAGCAGCTCCGCGGCATTTTTCGAAACACGTCTGGCCACGAACTTTCCGCATGCGAAGCGCTTGCTATCCCCGTTCAATCACTTCAAGAATAGTTTTTCTTGTACATATATGTGCTCGCCTTTTGCCGGAAAGTTGATGAGAAAATGGCCGAGGTTGACGAAGCTAGCCACGTGATAGAAGGCAGAGTAGAGGATGCGTTCAATTTACTGGTGTACAACAATATCTCTACCATCGACTCTCTTGTCGGAAATGCTGCCGCTTCTAGGAGGCCGAAAACAGCCGTATAGGACTGCCGTTTTCCCGTCTACATAACAAAGCTGTGACGTTATCCTGGGCCGACCTTCACCGAGCATCACCTCGTTACGAGAATGTGACTCGAGTCGTGAGCTTGAGGCTGTTTGTCGGGCCGCTTTTCATCATCCCCGGCATCTTGACCATACCACTGAACATTCAGCCCCAAACGTCTCGCTCATGCAGGCAGTCCTGTATGAAGATGGCTTGAGACCGCGCTGGTTGTTGCTCCACGTTACTGTTAATTACAGAGCACACAGGGACAAGGACATGAAAATATGAAGAGAAGCTCTGACTTTTATTGTTGTTACCATTTTTGCGAGTAACATATATGCACACGTGAAAGTTATAACCATAAAAAAAAGGACGACCAAGCCCTAACAGGTGCATTACTCTGTGCTGACTGTGAAGCACCCTAACTGGCTGCGCCACTTTAGTCGCATCCTAAATATGATCATTCTTTTTGCGAAGGAGCGATGGAATGCATGGGTGAAAGCACCATCTTTAGCAATGACCGTGCCTTCGATAATGAGTGAAGTTTGGTCATTCGTGTTCTTTCCGATTACTGTAGTGTTTTAGCAATGAGAGGCGCATCCGGTAACCAAACATTATGACGAATATGCCATACCTTGGGAAACTTATTGCTTGGCTTCTTGCAAAAGCACGTTAAGGCATCTTCTGGCTTGCCGCTGGAATTTTTTTTGCCCACCTCATGAATAGAATATATCATAAATCACTTTCTGACAAATATTCTGACCAATGTTTCTTATTAATACTCAATGTTTCGTCCACTTTTTAAACCGAAGCTTTCTTTGTCGCTTCTCCTGTGTTTCCGGGCGCTCCAATAGTCTTGTCGTTTGTGCCGCTGGGTTTTTACAACAGCACCAGATGGTGCTCGCCTCCGCCCAACCCGGCCGGCGCTTCCGCGGGCCTGAATGCGTAATTTGTGTATATGGAACGGGCTGTGCTTGCTTTCTTATGCGATAAAAATGCAGGTGCTGGGCTATGGAGGTCGCGTGCTGGGCTGTGATAGTGTAAACATTACAATCGTCCGAAGCCTAAAGAGAGCGCTTGGAGCTGGCGTGTCAAGGGGTGCTGGCCACGTATTCCGAAAGAACATGTAAACACGCACCAGCAAAATGGCTCCAATGCGCGCACTGAGTGTCAAGAACACCCAGGCCCAAAATATGCGTTACGCTGAATAGCAGCGTCTTCGCTACGCAGCGAAACGTGGTGCATACTGCAAATCTATGTATAGAATGTATACATACACATTTATAATAATTATTTGAGCAACGTACAGCCCCACAATTAATGTTAAAGGCTTCTGCCACGATGCGATGTGCAATGTGAGGCAATGATAATGCTCAACTCTGAGGGATTATGAACAGCGCTTCAACGCAGAACAACGCTTCAGGCAGATACGTCTCCCTGTGCGTTCTGTGGGCTACGCAGGCAAACAGCAGAGGTGCACGCAAGGTACCACTTAACATTAACTCACCAGTCTCCTATTGGACTAAACGCTTAAAAGTTACACATTCGCCACCAACATAAAGGATAATTATCGTCAATCAAAGCACACAGCTTATAAAGCTTCTCTTACCTCGATACCCGCAGTACGTGGGACCCGCAGTGCTTTTTTTTCACCGGACACGTTGTGCGGCAGATCTGCATCAACTTCTTGGCGCATAAAAGACTTGGACACCTGCTCACTTTTTCTGTCTGTGCAACTAGCTCAAAATGTGCTCCGAGGGTAGAACTGCTTTAGACATGAAGCAGGAGACTATTCGTATCAAGGAAACCATTATTTGTATTCATGCGGTGCGACAAACAACTCGAACACGAGCCAGTTGGCTCAATGCTGCAGTTGACAGTGATATCAAGAACTTGTCACTAAATGTCGTCAAATTCACCCGTTCAATTGCTCACTTCTTTTTAAAATGCAAGAGGTCCTACTCCCCTCTTCTCCTGTCGAGAGTTGCATGATCTCAGTTTTCGCAGCAAGGTCACAGAGTGTGTCTATGAGTCAGTTGTTTCCGATGCCATGAGACTGCCCCGTGTCAGTTTGGGGACACTAATAGGCTTCTCTTTCATGTAGAAAGCCAAAGTACACTTGGCGCATGTTTTGGGCTGTCAGGCTAAAAATTTAGGTAATTATTCGTAATATTTATGTAATAAGAAGCAATGAATTAAGGCTCCGTAGCAAAATAACTGGGCTGACAGCTATTCATTATTAAGGCAGAAGTCTTACATGGCTCATGGGTAGAAAATCTGACCGCCCGAAACATTCGATGGCACAAGACTTAGGAGCCAAACCCTGGAGCTTTGCTGGGAGTCGAACCGTCAACATTTGATGCTACGTAAGGCGAAGTCAATTATGGCACAGTTATTAACACAGCATTAATTACACCACTCGAACCCATGACCTTTGGTTGGAGTCGAATCATGGACCTTTGATGTTACTTGAGGCAAAGATAATTAAGATACAGTTAATTAAGGTAATCGAACCAAAGACCTGCAGTAGGCGAAAACAAGTAATAGGAAGCAACAGCGCATTCAAGTAAGAATATCAAGTAATTTATTGAATAACACTTGAGCTCGCAGGCTTTCTCCTTCACATCCTTTCGTGTACACTAGTGATCATGAATTTTTGTATTAGAATGATTCACAACTTTTGTGTAACAGTCTTTAAGAGTGTGAGTATTCTCTCGTCAGACCAACAATGACGAACAATTTAAACCTCATAACTTTGATGTCAAATTCACATTTGATATGGCAAATTTCGAAACGGAAATATCATTTTCCTTAGTGACAATTAGCACAACACGAACATGCCTTTCCTGAAGCTGACTGCATTCAAACCCGGCAATTTGAAAAGCTAGAGTTCAGACCAATATTTGTAATAAATTAAAAAGCTACGAGGTTCTTCAGCAATAAATAGAACTATAGCTCACTTTATTATATCTCATAAAACTGAGAAAGAAATCTACGTATTTAGGGTTTTAAAAGTGTTAACATTTACCTTTGAGCAGAAGATGACGCTCAATCAGCAGCTGTTCCAGCCGGTCTTGCACTCTTGTGATAGAGCGTGATAGCATATTAGGTCATGTTCGGTCATTCACAGCTGCTTCTGAAACTCAGATAACTCTGATCAGCTGATGAGGTCACACAAATGACTACTTAAATTAAAACAGCAACATAATAGCACATTGGCTATCCACAGTCCTCAGCTGCACCAGCGTATGTCATGGAAACAATGCAACTTTGATAGCTAACAAATAAGCAAACAAAATGCGTCTTGCACTACACTTGTTCGTGTATCAAATTTAAGTCTTTTCTCTTTGCAGCCAAATAAATCCTACAACATTTGAAGGAAAATTCAATGAAAGCTATGAATCACTTCACCCAAGCTTTCCTTCTTGCAGTGCTAAAGGTCACCGGACTTTCCTCTACCATTTTTACATAATATTGTATGAACAACAATAGCTTACGCAGAATTGCAAACGCGACCTCCAGTTGAAGACAGGTACTATGAAAAAGAAAGCCACCCACATCCTCTGAACAACAAGAACGGAAAAAGATGCAGTCTGCATTCACTACCCACTCCTCAGTGACAACACTGCAAGCGACACAGCTGTATTGAAATCAGAGGGGTAAAGCATCGCAAAAACCATTCAGTAAAAATGAAATGAAGGCCAATTGAAGGTTAAAGTGTGTATCTGAAACAACTTTTTCGAATAAATTATAGGCATTTAACCCCAGTACACCCAAAAATGAAGTTCACCGTGATTTACGCATAGGCATTTAACATTTCACGCTTGTGCATTAAGCACATTCACAATGTTGTAAATTTATATACCTAGAAAATCGAAGTTTCATTTAGTGGATGTCTAAATGTGATAATTTTTTCACTCAAGGTAGCTGTGCCCGACAGATTTTTGAACCATTCTAAACGTTTAGTTTTCCTGAAGTGTTGCATATTTTTGCTTATTAGTGGCTGACGATATTGTTTTGCATTCGTGTGGCTTCTCTTGAAACAGTGGCACAGCTGCTCTTTACTGGCATCATTGTACAAAAGTGGCCTGTGTGGTCGGCTGATGTCACCTTCGGCGAGCGCAATTCTTCGCTGCCTGCCCTTGGTTTTATATACATTGCCTTCGTGCCTAACAACGGAGTTGACACTTGATGGAGCTAAACGTGAGCCCATTAGCAGTTTGTTTTGCGATTCGCAAACTGAACAAATGGTGTTCAGGCGACTTGCATGCGAAATGGTTGTGTGTTCGATTGTTTTCGTTTGTAGCAGCCATCACCGAGTGCTATTTGTGCGATCATGTTTTGGTACAGTGCGTAGTGATGAATAGTAATATTGCAACTGTTTAGCGTTAGAGCATTGCTGGCGATCAATCACCACGTATCGAGTCAGTAAAAGAACTACACAGCTCCAGTCGTAGCCTCAAAGCCAGAACAATGTTCGCGCTGCAAAGAGGTAAAGGAATAAAAGCGCTAGTAACAAACTTAAAAACATTGCATGTTGAAGCAGGCTCCGTCAGTAACTGCATGAACGTGACAATTCGAAATGTTAACTGACGTTCGCGATGATCTAACCGTGCAACATGATTTCCAACGAAGTGGGAACCCTCCAATGATATTGCTACATGCATATTGCATGTTTCTTTTGGACAATGTGCGTGAGGGCCCCGACGAAAACAACTAACTGCTCATGGGTCACGAGCTCCCAATAAAACAGAAATCATTTTTGCCGGAGACTAACTCCCATCATACTGCGTGGGGTTTTACGACCGATTCGATTGGTAAACGTTTGTGGGGTTAGGCTGTTAACAATAATTAATTATGCACTAATACAACAACACCCCCATTTTTACGAAGTCAGGCACCTTCCTCGATATATGTTAATTTAACTATTTAAATTATTCATCTCCACATGGTTTGTTATAAAAGCAGTTTCTATAAAATATTGTTTGAGCTTTTGTGTCCTTTCACTGAAATTAGTAGGTATTCAAATACTTCTGTTTATTTCAGCACACTCAAAAGGGTCTTGCACAAGCCCTCATCTAATCATCTATGGGATAATCAAGAAGAAAAGGCCATGAATCTATTTTCTGCTTAAAAATTTCGTAAAGATGTCTCAGTTCCCTGTGCACTCCATTAAAGTGGGTCTTCTAGCCCTTGGCGTAACGCAGAGTGCTCGCGTGGTTATAGGATAAGAAAAGCAGCTTTGCAAAACTGCTTCATAACCAGTGCCCTAGTAATTGGGGTGGGGGCGGCTATAAGTCCACAGCAGCCAAATTTAAAATAACCGTTGAAAATGCGAAAGACAGCTTTGATTGTAGGCACTCGACTTTTTTTTTTCAAAGGCCACCGACAGAAAAGTACTGCTTCGATTTCTTAGGCATAAAAAATCAATCCTGCACAAATAAACGTCGACTATGTGCTTCCAACATCAACTTCATTGGCCAAATTACTGGAAGAAATGGATACACGCCTTGAAAGCCGCTATAAGTCAATTTTGCCCAATCACGCTGCGCCGCCTACATATGTCGTGATTGCTTACCATGATAAACCATTCTATTAGAAATTTGTGCACTCCTGCAGAATAGAGACTTGCAAAGTAGTCTCATTATTGAAAAAATATCAAGGCACTGGTTACTTCTTTGGTAACATTGGGCCAATATCAGGTATATAAAAACTAGTAAAACTCATCTAAAGAATCTTACACGACCGCTGATAGAAAACATGGTTTTGAAGACATGTCTAATTAGCTTCAGACGTGGGTGCTCGACTTGGTGCGCCTACGTCAACCTAGAATGTTGAGTTTAACTAGCTAGACATCAGCAAAAATATGCTGGCTGAGCCGCTTTGGATATAACTGAAGCGTATGACAATGTAGAGCATGTAGCCTAATTAACGCACTTCTGAATTCAGGTCCGCCCAATTATTTTGTTGCTTGGGTTTGTGAATTCTTAAACTGCCGGGAATTTTGCTGCTCTCAATGCGGATTGTCTTCATTAACATATAAACAGTCAAGAGCTCTACCCCAAGGATCAGTCCTGTCGCCAATGGTGTTTAATGTTTTACGGAGAACTGAACCCTTGCAACAGTATGTGAAGCTATATGCATACGCCAATGACATCGCACTTTTGCTGCATTGGTAGATATACATATATTTTTCCAAATGCAATTGTACTATATTAGTTCCCTTCAATTATCGCATGATATTAATCACTCTCCTAATAAGAAAAAAGCGCCATCCTAATTTTCCCTCAAAGTGTTCGTGTGCAAATTGCGATTCTTTATTGAAAAGGCAGTGTCTTGCAGGTAAATTCACTTAATTTTTTTGTGTGTCATATACACCAAAAACATTAATTTAAGTGCGCATATAGAGCACATCACCTCCAAGGGAGCACACGCATTAGGAATGCTGCGTACACTTACCAGCAATCTATCAGGATTTCACCGGAATGCTGTCATTATGATTTATTGTATTTATTTTCGCCCGATAATAGAGTTCAGCTGCGTTTTATATCTGACGGATTCACAAATAAAATTGGGCTTTTAGTACTATTTGAACAAGATGCATTATGTTTACGTCTGTGGCTCCCTAAATTCGTCGCGAATGATATTTTATATCAAGAAACACACATGCCTTCTGTTCTCATGCGATTTCCGAAAGATATACGCATATATATTTAAGTCTCCTAAAGATATATGCATCTCCACAGAGGAGGTCACCATATGTTTTCATTTCTGAACCGGCCTTGTTTTTAACTGTAACTGGAATCGCTCATATTGCCCTCAGGCTATTTTCATACAAAAACTATTGGACACATTCAATGTTCACTTATGCGAGGTGGTCTTACTAAATTCCTCTGTTCTAGCCGGTAAAATTGAATTTGAATTGAATTTTTTTTCGAAACAATCCTAAACATTTGCCCTACCAATAGCTGAATGGTATATTGGAAGACCATCTTACATACCTGAATACATACACCGTTAGAGTGACTGATGGTTCCGTCTGTAAAGAGCAGTTAGGCGTGTACCTTGCATCCTGATATCTAAATTAGTCTTCTTCCATTCGACTACCTCATTTCATGCCTGTCTGTATTATTGCCAATTGTCATAGCCTTACGGAAATTACCATGGTCTCTGTGGTAAACCGTAATTTTAACCGATTGCCTGCCTCTGTTCTTCACTACCAACATCGAAATTGTCAGATTCACTAGAAAAAGTCTATTCTCTCCTCTCAGGGCATTTGCGCTTCGTTCGTTTAGTATGGGCGCCACGCCACAAAGGTCTAGCCTTAAGCGAATGTTCACATGCACTCGCAGCACCATCCCACGATGGTCCTGTTCTCTCCATTTTACCTACTTCAGCTTTCGTCACTGCGGCTTAATTCAGAAGATGTACTACTACAAATAAATTCGCCGTCATTGATGTCAAACTGTGATTTCTCGCATCTCAATTTTCTTTGCAATAACACATGGTGCTCAAATAGAAAAAAAAATTATGTAACGATTACGAGACTGAGGCACTCAATACTCCCCTCCCGCCTTGCGTTGTTACCTCCACAGGCGTACTCTATCTGTGTCACGTTTCTCTCCTTTATGCAATGAGAGTGAATCTCTGCAACACTTCTTGACATGTCACCGGTTAATTATTCAAAGGAAAGATTTTTATAAGAACCCTTCCCATACTTTGGCTTGAATTTGAGTATTCCGATAATTATTTCTTTCAGGGCTACTGTACTGTGTTATAGCCGCTGGAACGTTTGTGAAGCCCTCTGCAACTCTGGGCACGAGACAAAATTAATTGCATGCTGAAATTGTTTTTAATTCACATGATCACATAATTTTTACTGTACTACTAGTTTTTTATCAGTTGTATTTAAAATGGCAGACATTTTAATTCGCATTTACAAAACACTTACTTCATTCCAATTTGTTTTCTTAAAAAAAGTACAACAGTTTTCTCAACGCGCGCCATTACATTAAGCAACAGGAGGAAGCTCAACTGGCCATCGGCGCAGTTAGTTTTTGTAGGTTTACATTGTAAATAGTCTTCAGTGTTTAATTTCTTGTTCGTGCAAGAATTTGGTGGATGTCTTCATTCCCCATCTTTCGCCACGGAGCTCGCAGCGGCCGCACCATGCAGCTTTCCACTATAGCTCCCGACAACGACACCTCTTCTGCATCTACAACTGCAACTCCAACAACAACGTACGTCACCGTTACCAATCCCCGTGGTCTTGGCATACACTCAGGCCCAGATAATGTTGACGTTGATGACCGGCTCAGTAGGCATGAGCATGTTAGCCAGGGCAATCCGGGGGGCCCTACCATAACGCGAGCGAATGCAATGTTTGCCTGGTTCCGGAGAGCACGACAGCGAGCTGTCTAGCTGGGATGCATTCAATCGAAGCTTCGCCATCTCTTTGGAAAGCCGACCGGTCGCCAACTGGCTGCAAGAAAAGAGTTTGCTATCAGAGTAGTCTCCCACTGAGTCGTATGTCTCGCACAAACAAGACGTACTCGCTCTTTATTGGCAAGTGGACGAAAAAATGGCCGATGCTGCCAAAGTAGGCCGCGTCCTCAAAGGGATCGCGAACAACGCGTTCAACTTCTTGAAGCGCCTAATGCAGGCAGTGTTATTCGTTTTGCAAGCGAACAAAAGTGACCTCCTATGAACGTGGACGCCGCTTTTGAGGCGGT
The DNA here is from genome assembly GCF_050947875.1 of Dermacentor variabilis. NCBI lineage: Eukaryota > Metazoa > Arthropoda > Arachnida > Ixodida > Ixodidae > Dermacentor > Dermacentor variabilis. The sequence continues at coordinate 30,783,524 of NC_134573.1, read as the reverse complement.
TCAGACAATGCTGCGAGTCGCCGCTCGATAACTGCGTCGCTGGTTACGTAATTTTGACGTCAGGAGCTTGAGATAAAACAGATTGGAATAGCTTTAAATTATAGGGCCCCTGCTGACACCAATATTTAGACGCTGCGAGATGTTGCTTCTGCCGCCGGGGATAACGCTACATGCATGTTGCGTGTTTCTGTTAGACGATGCGCGCGGGCACCCCGACGAAGAAGGCGAACTTCTCCTCGGTCTCAAGCTGTCGGCAGAACTGGCTGGAGCGGCAGTTATTTTTGTAAATAAGCATCGTACATTGTTTTCAATACTTAATCCCTGGTACCTGTAAGAGTATAACAAAATCAATTACCGAACCGAAATAAAGCGGTGTTTTTGTTGCCGTTCTTGCAAACACGATCCGAAGGTCTCCACTCAAGCACATACATAACTTTAAGCATGCGAACAGCAAGAACAAAGCGCAGCCACCATCACGAAAGTTCCAAAATGGGCTAAAAAAGAAAGCTCAAAGCACCATCGTTGGCGCCACCTGCGCTGTTCGCACTGCTCTTATGTAACGCTGGCTAACCTTTTCTTATGCTAACGTATTTTCGCTTTAAGCCAACTTTAATGCACGGCTATATTTTCGTATAGCATATCCTTTATATTTAGGTGCCTTTATGTAGATATTAAATTGCGCCCCCCCGCCTTTTGCAAGATGGAAATTTCAGCAGAAGGAACTTGCGTACGAAATCTGAAGAATCGCATTCGGCGCGCTTTATCAGTTATGGTGTGCTTTCGGTACAAGGGATTTCATATGTCCTACCAACGCAACTATCCCCTCCTTTTTTCCAAAGCAAGGGGAAAACATCCTTGCTTACAAAATTTATCGTGTCGCCTCCTACCCCTTGCCCATATACTTTTGGCGAACCCCCCCCCCCCCCCGCCCTCCCCCCATGATTCCTTGATGCTGCTTAAGATCCTTCCTGGCAATGCCTTCGAAAATTTGATATTTTTTGTGTAACTGTCTTCAGAATAGCCTGGAAACAGCGTCTCACATGGACACTTCAAGTGCTAGCCGCGGCTTAGAATTTTTCATATTTTTTTTCTAAATACGCGCCTTCATAATTCATCGTGCGTATAGCTTAGAGGCATCAGTTGCTAGCCATCTTTAAAGTGTCTAAACTATATCTGGGCACAGAGCTACCTACTTCTAGCATGCTCAAGATGTGTCAAGCTAGCCAGAGCCAACTTGTGCTTGCTGTGTTGGACTCACACCTTACAAAAATTCTAGTACGCTAGCCTGACTCAGACTCGGAGTCATGAGTCGGCTTGAGTCTGAGTTAGTCGACTCATGGGTGAGTTTGCCTACCTATCTTCGTTACGCATCAGAAGATTGAGTACAGCAGGATACGCTGCGGCCACGTAATGTCATTGAAAACCATATGACCAAAACAGAGAAAGACGCCATAAGAATTATCGGAGCAATAATTTTGCTTAACTGAAATGTAAAAATAATGAGCAGAAGAGTAAACAAAGTGCATAAAAATTACAATTGCCGAATGTGGGAACCGAATAGGCATCTTTCACATTACGCGTTCCATGCTTTGCCAGTTGCACTACCCTGGCAGTCATTACCCCCATCCACGTGCTCGGATACTTGTGTACATGCACTGTCTGAGGCCGGCGGAGAATTATTGTGCAAACTGCGTGAAAGGTCTTAAGTTCTCGAACACTGCGCATAGGCGCGGCCACCAACCAGTACCACGTTTTCTCACCTATGGCGAGCCACACCCAGATAAGTACTTGAGGATACGACCTCAGTGAGCTTGGGTTAAAACGCACCAATTCCGGCAGCCAATGATGCACCTGCGAATCCCACTGAATCGTAGGCATAAAGAAGAGGCGTGGGTGACAAGTGATGATTTTACTTGCATATTTTTGCCAGATTAACCGCAACCAGTCCTCAAGAATCACATCTCAAAAGTGAGCTTGAAAGTATTGCCTGCAACTTGCCACGATAAAAGAGTCGGGCTACGTGGCTCCTAGCGGTACACTTTTTAGAATACATAGGCCTATGAGATACAGAAGTTATGTTGATTTGCGGTCCTCTCATCTACGATGCAGTCTAGTCTGAAGCCGCAATGCGGAGACATTGAATGCTAACACACTGAACGTGTGGGACGTTCATAGAACAGCGGTAAATGTAGGTCTGCTATGTGGCGGGGAGCAGTTAGGATGATTAGTCACTGAAATCAACGTTGTATTTCCCCGCGAGCGGTCCAAACCAATCTGTTTGCCTTGCAATTCTGTTATATTTGAAATAATTATAATAAATATAAAATAAAGTAATAAATCGGATTGGTTAGACCGTGCGAATATATCCATCAACCTATATCAAATACGGTGCATATGACACAGCCTGTACAACACAGCGGAGAGGAACCACTGTAAACATGAGCAATAATAAAGCTAACACCGAATCCGGGAGCCTTGTGCTCAAAATGTGAAGCAACCGATAGCCTGGCCAAAAATTGGCATACCAAATGTGCAGTAAGCAGGATATGCCTTTCCTTGCTTGCACATCTTCTCTAGGAAAGGAATGCATGTGATCTTCTCAGTAAAACTGGCTGGCCTACAGTTCGACATTCCTTTTTATGTAGACCAGTTGCATAGAGTGGATTGTCATCCTGTGGCCACCTTGAAGTTTATTTATTGAAATGGCTTGAAAATATCTTCAGTTCCTAACCTGTGACGACATTTGTATGTGCCCAATGAAACGATCGGATGGTTTTGAGTCATTTGCTCGTGAAAGAAGCTGCTCATTTGGGCAATCTTGAAGTCAACGAGAGTGGCTGTTGAGTTTTAATGTTTTCTTGAGGATTCAAATACTTGGGGAGGCAAATAATCTCCGTGTTTTTGCGTAAAGCAGAGCTTTCTTTGCCGTCATTACCCGGTTCCGCTAGGTGACATCTGCTCCCTGCTGGGGGCTGCTAGATCGGTCGGTGCTAGATCGATCGGATGATCAATGAGTTAGTGGTAAGAGGGAAAATAGAGGAATTCCGGGGTCAAGCTACAGAACAGGCATTCGGCTTTAACTTAGGAAGAGGACCTTAGTTTTGAAACAATCAACGTCAGTTTTATAGGCATCATTAAGGAATGTGCGATGGAAGTCGGTCTGTTAGACAGGATACCAGTAAGCTATCGCAGGAGACGGAAGATCTGGTCAAGAAATGCCAATGTATGAAAGCCTCTAACCCTACAGCTACAATAGAACTGGCAGAATTTTCCAAGTTAATCAAGAAGCATAAGACAGCTGACATAAGGAAGTATAATATGGATAGAATTGAACATGCTCTCAGTGAAGAAGAAACTAGGAATAGGCAAGAATCAGATGTATGCATTAAGAGACAAAGTCGGCAATATCATTACTAATATTTAAGATATTGTTTAAGTGGCTGAGGAGTTCTATAGAGATTTATACAATACCAGTGGCACCCACGACTATAATGGAAGAGAGAATATTCTAGAGCAATTTGAAATCCCACAAGTAACGCCGGAAGAAGTAAAGAAAGCCTTGGGAGCTATGCAAAGGGGGAAGGCAGCGTGTGAGGATCAGGTAACATCAGATTTGTTAAAGGATGGTGAGCAGATTGTTCTAGAAAAACTGGCCACCCTGTATACGCAATGCCACATGACCTCGAGCGTATCAGAATCTTGGTATAACGCTAACATAATCGTAATCTACAAGAAAGGGGACGCCAAAGACTTGAAAAATTATAGACTGATCAGTTTACTGTCCGTTGCCTACAAAGTATGTACTAAGGTAATCGCAAATAGAATCAGGGAGACCTTAGGCTTCTGTCAACCAAAGGACCAGGCAGGATTCCGTAAAGGCTGCTAAACAATATAACATATTCACACTATCAAACAGGTGATAGAGAAATGTGCGGAATATAACCAACCCTTATATATAGCTGTCATTGATTACGTGAAAGCGTTTGATTCAGTCGAAACCTCAGCAGTCATGCATGCATTACGGAAGCAGGGTGTAGACTAGTCGTATGTAAATATACTGAAATATAACTATAGCGGCTGCACAGCCACCATAGTCCTCCATAAATAAAGCAACAAAATCCCAGTAAAGAAAGGCGTCAGGCAGGAAGACACGATCCTCCATCCCTTATTCCAATGCGGGACGAGTCCGTAAATACGATTCCTAGCCAGAGGCGGCACAATACTGTCCCAGAGGGGGATATTTTTATGGCACGTCTAGCTTTAAGGAAGGATCCAGCTTATTTAGATGACACTTCGGAAGGCTACGAGAAAGCCAGTATTTGTGTGTCATAGCTTTAGCCACAATATGAAGCCTTCTTGCAGCGTCGGTTCTTGATAAAGAGATTGGAACTCGTGGGGCACCCAGATGGGCAGACCGAGCGGCTTCGTTGGTGAGGTCATTACCAGCAATGCCGGTATGTCCAGGTAGCAACTGGAAGATAATTTCATGCTCTCTAGCAATAGCTTGACGGTAATCTAGTCTTATTTCATATGAAATCTGCTCACGAGTTCTATGATATAGGGCAAAATGGAGACTCTGAAGTGTTGCCTTCGGGTAGCAAAGAATCACGCATTTCTGAGGTGTCTCTTGCAGAAGATATTTGACAGCAGCATGCAGGACAGCAAGCTCTGCCGCTTGTGATGTTATCATGTGGCACCGTTTGATCTTGATTGTGGTTTTCGTAGCCGGAATGAAAACGGCGCCGGAAGAGCTGGTCGGTTAGACCAAACCATCGGTGTAGATGGGTATTCGGTCCCCTTATGTCTCATTGATTAATAGCAGCATCATCTGTTTCAGAGCTATTGTTGGGTGATTGGCCTTCTTCTTTACACCAGGAATACTTAGGCGCAGCTGAGGCTTTTGGAGACACCAAAAGGGTAAAAAAAGCCTTGCTGCTGGTATGTATCATAGTGGAAGACAAACAGTATAGGGGATCATATCGGTGATTATATGTATAGGTGAGTATAAGATCGCCAAGTGATGATCAGGGATGCGGGAAAGATGACGGATACGCGTCCTGAGACAGTCCACTGCTGCGTATGCTTGAATGGAAAGGTCTTTGGTCAGCACGATTTTTGCAGCTGTTGATACACCGCGAACAAGTCATAAACACGTGCGCAATGCTTGGCCTTGTAAGCTCTCCATTGGGCGAATATTTGACTTGCATACACTATACAACACTGGAACGCTGTAGCGTAAATAGGAGTAGAGCATAACGTTTACACTCTTACTATGTACAAGTCTTATCACATGAATCGTTCTGAAAAAACGCGGAGGTGGTGTACCTATGCTAGTGTCAAATGCCTTGGACTCTGAACGGCTTTAAGACTTTTGCTTGTTAACTTTCAATTATGAAGTGCTCACAGTGAAGTCTCGTGCTCAAATTTGGTCGGTATCCTATCGCCCCCCTGGTAGTCAATGTTCGGGTTTTTTTTATGTTTAGAATAGTTATTCGAATAACGAAAGCCGATACAACTCGATGCTAGGTGGTGATCTTAACGTAAACATGTGAGATGTGACTAGTACAACGCAGCAGTTTATTATATCTCTTCTGAATATCCATTCATGTACCAATGGTACAATGACACCAACAAGATTCACTAATACATCGATGACTCTTATATATCTCTTGATAACGACTTTAAAACTACGGATCATAAACTCCGGTACAACTATTCGTGGCAACAGCGATCACTTGCCGACATTTATTTCTACAAGCTACACATTGAACTAATATGTGTGGCCTGAAAGACCGCTTTTTATAGTGTATAAATTCTAAAACTACCTATTAACCTCGGTATGGTGCTAGAAGGATTTAAGCCTGGCATTGCATATAAGATATTCCTTGACGTATTCCTCGAAGCCTATCATCCTTCGATTCCTTTAAAGACAAACGCTCAAAAAAATGCAGAAAATCATGAATGGCAAGAAAATCGCTTCACCAAATTGGAAAACGTGACCAACTGCACAAAACATTTATTAAAACTAAAATGTCTGAGGCACTTAAAGCGTTTAAGCAATTTAGAAGCTCCGTTACCAAGGAACTACGGAGGGCTAAGTACGAATATCTATTCATCAATTTAGTACCTCTGTAGGACGTAATGCTAACGTTTGGAGGACGCTTAATACAGTGCTAGGAAAATTGCCCGAACAAACGATTACGATTTTACAAAATGACGTAGAACGAGCATTTAGCGAATTGGCGAATAGTTTCAATGACTTCTTCCTTTCAGTCGGTCAATCTTCAAACATTGATGCATATTTTAATTATATGATTTCTCGCGCTGAACACACATTATTTCTGATACTGATTTCCGAGAATGAAGTTCTCTCGTTTTTTGTGGCATTAGGTCACAGTAAAGCGGCTGATGTGTCAGTTATCCAAATACAGCTAGTGAAACATGCAGTCGACGTTCTGGCTTCATTTCGAAGTCATATTTTAAACCAAAGCTTATCATTAGGAATTTTCCCTCGTGACATGCAGGCCGCCAATGTAACTGCAGTATTTAAAGAAAGGACAAAAATGAAACCAGCAATTACAGCCCGGCATCTATATTACCAGTCTTTTGTAAAGGCTTTGAAAAAAAATTCTCACAGCGCCTGTCATTTTTTGTAGATCGCCATAATCTTAAGTACTGTGCCCTATACGGCTTCCAAGAAAAGAAATACACTGAACTTGCTCTTCTTGCCCAAAAGGAGTTCATATTAGAGAAATTGGAATCTCAGGAAATAGTACACGGCTTATTCTGAGATTGCTTCATGGCGTTTGACCGTGTTAATCACAGCATTTTGTTAAGAACTGAGTGAGTGAAAACTTTATTAGAACTGTCCAATGATTTGAGTGGAGTGGGGCCATAAGCACTCCAGTCCTTGGTCAGCGGCGGCTTCTTCGGCGTGCCGGACGGTCCACAGTTGATTGGCGAGGTCGTGGCTGAGCAGGGCCACCTTCCATCGCGACCCCCGGTTCGAGGCTGCCACGTCTGCATCGCTCGACGGGGCTCGTGCTGCTCGCTGCCGGTGTATTCCCACAGCGTGTCCTGCAGCGTGCTCTGGCTCCGCCCGCTTTACACTCGTCGGACGAATAAATGTCGAGGTAGCAGAGGTGAAGGATCGCCGGGTTCGGATATGTGGGTCTGCAACCGCCTCCAGCCAACCCCCTATTTCTTGTTTGGCGTGCGGTGGTGGGTATTTACATCTGTTCAATCTGTATTGTTGCGTGAGGTATCGGAACGCGGTCATGTGGTCCCCCCACGTCCACTCCTGCATTGCTCTCACGGTGGGCGAGACGTCGGGATTGCCGGTGGGCGCCGCGGCTCGGCATGTAAGTCCTCGAGCTGCGGCGTGGGCCGTCTCGTTGCCTGGAAGCGAAGGGTCCGTGAGGACGGGGGTCCATATGAGGAAACTGTCGTTCTTGTGCCAAATATTGCCGTTTTGGATTTGGAGAATGCGGGCCGCTTTCCGGGAGATCCGGCCGCTAGCGTTGTCGCGTACCGCTGCCTGCGAGTCGCTTATTATCACTTCGGCGTCCGTGGTGGCCACCGCGACTGCTAGCGCCGCTTCCTCGACCGCCTCCACCTTTCTCGTGCGTATCGTCGCACTCGCGACGCGTTCCCCTGTGGTTCGTGATTGCGACCGTGAAACCGCGTCGCCGCTCGTAACAGGCCGCGTTTACGTAAACGGTTTCTTTGCTACTGCGGTATTCCTACTGCGGGTCTCGCGCGCACCTGTTGCGCCCGCCAGCGAGATGCGTCGGGTGCATGTTCTTGGGCTCCAACGGCGGAACGGTGATGCGCTCGCGAATCGGTGTGAGTATCGCGACCTTTTCGCCATGCTGCGTGTGGTAGCTGATGCCCCGCGTCTCGAGGATGTGTCGTTCGATTCTGGTCTTTGCCAAACGCTCGTATTGAGCAACGTTGTGCGCTTCGATAATCTTGTCTAGGGCATCGTGTAAACCCAGTTAAAGAAATTCGTCCGTGCTAGTAATATTATGGGAATACAGGCGTTCTACACACTTTAGTTTCCTCCTATTTACAACATAAAACTCAGTATATAATGGATGCAGGAGAAAGGTCATCTACGAACCTGTCAAATGTGGTGTTCCCCAGAGAAGCATTCTGGGACCATTTTTAATTTTGCTATGTGAAAATGAGATCCCGATTGCTGATACTACAGCTAAATTTATAATATTTATTTTTTTGGTGAAATTCAGGCAGAGACTTAGCAAATAGGGGTAACAAAGCGCTATCTAAAGTATATGACTGGGCTATACGAGACCACCTAAAGTTAACACGAATAAAAGAAAGACGGTCTTATTTCGACCTCCAAACAAACCTGTCTAGCTTGCTCTAGTTAATTTGAGTGACATCGAAATTGAACTAGTACCATCAATACCAACCCTGGGAGTCTACTTTGCATAACACATGACATGGGAGGACCACGTATACAATACGATCAGTAAGTCATCTTAAACGATTGGTGTCATACGCCGTGTTTTTTTATTGCCTTCTACGTGTCAATATGCTTCCTCATAACTGTCTCTTTTGACGAGTATTTAACTATGGGTTACTAATTTAGGGTACAACTACCAACGAAAATATCGCCCAGCTTGTAGTGTTGCAAAAGCGTGTGGTTCCATTAACATGCAAGGTTCCATACTATCTTCGCACTGAGGACCTATTCAGAAACACAGTATTATTAGGGTCAGTTCCATGTACATTTATAATTTGTGCGCCAGTACAAATTTGGTATAGTCACCAATACTAACGCGCTAGAAATATTAGCTGGACTAGGAGCAAACATTAGAAAATGTAATACACGCGAACCGGAACATTGGCAAATAAAGAAATGTCGCACAAATTCCGGCAAGGACATGCTAGAGTTCTTGTTACCCACATTACTAAATATATTTAGTAGGGAACAACTGTCTGAAATTTCACAACCCTCATTCAAACAACATCTTTACCATAAACTCGTACGCGTTTGTACAAAATTCTTGCTCATTTATTTATTTTCATTTTGCTGTTTATTGAAATAGTGTTTTTGTAAGCTTGCGGACGCGTGCCATGCGCAAGTATGTTTTGCCTGTCGGTGAGCCAAGTACATTGCATCTCTATATTTCCTTTTTTTTGTATTTCTTTTTTTGCTGCTACAACTACCATTATGCTGCGTGTGTGTAGGGTGGCCAGGTCCTCTGAAGCTGATTAAACAGCTTTTACCCGTTGTCTCCCGCCACACGGTTGCAAATAAACTCAAAAATTCGAATTCAAATTCAAACAGCTATATTGAAAGCGCCGCTGCATTATATCGACCGTTTTATTGGCGAAGAGGAACGTAGCCTCGAACAAGCGCGTCGTGCCTCTCTCTTTCTAGCACCGCTACGTGCGGATTCCGTTTTCTCCTAGCTACAGCTTCGAAAGGTAGTGGTTTAATTGTGAATTAGCGCGATTCAAACGGGCTCTATCTGGGATTTCTGCAATGTCCGATGATTCAAAGTTGACGGGATACCACCCTGCTGCATTTGGCTGAAAAAAATACCTTTCGGAAGCAAGCGCCAATTGCGTCTTCAAGCCATGGCGACTTCCTGGACACCGCCGCTGCTATTGCAGAGAAACGTCCGCTTTGCGTTGCAAGCATCAACAGAAAATTCTTCATGCCATCGCGTGTCTCTTCGGAAAGTTCTGTTCTCAGAGAACGCTCGGCGACAAACTCCTAACTCGGCACCCGTGATCAAACTGGGATATGAAAGAAAGGTGCGTATTCGATTCGGTCAAATATTGTGAGTGGATGAAGCTTACTATCTCTTCATCCACGTACGTTAAACGTCTTCTCCTTAAACGTGTTCTAACATTATCATGCTTGACAACCAATGTTCTTGTGGTAGTTGACCGAGGACGTATTATGAAAACAGCACACGCCGACTAGGGAATGAACGTGTGTTCTTTTTCCATTCTGTAACCAAAACGATGCCTACCGTGTGCTCACACGGTAGGCATCGGGCTCCCCCGTGCTTCCGAATCTTGCCAGCAACTTGTCGACGCCGCTCATCGCCCGCTGTATTACTGCAGAAAGTAAAGTTGCTGTTGCAAAGAGTTCGTTTTTCAGCTCTGTCGAGTGGGTGAGGTGCCTTGCACGCGCAGGCACCATTCGATACGCAAGAGCGCGCACAATCTTTTCACGCGTCTCGTGCGTCTGGTTAATCGTGACATATTCGCGGCCACTACCATAAATTAATTTTAACGCGACAGCGTTAAGCAGCTCGTGTCGCAGAAAAGCCGGTATCGTCGGCGTCGGTGGCGTTGGCCGTGAGCGATAAATCCCAGCAGGCACGTCATGAATAAAAAACAACTTGCAAGATGGGCTGGGTGGGAATCGAACGAGGGTCTCCGGAGTGTGAGACGGAGACGTTACCACTGAGCCACGAGGTTCTTTTTCTTTTTTTTCTTTATTGCCGGTCACTGGCCCGGATAAAAAATACACATTCACAAATAATCAGAAGGCACACTCACAATATGTTAAAAACGACCGCAGAACTTGTGCGGCTGCGCTTGTGCTAAAATTCCTTTATCACCAATAATAATTCCACACGTGGCAACCACTCTGGGATGCACTCCAGCAATTTTTGTTCCCCTACAAAGTTCCGTATGCTTTCTTTGAAATACTGGCGAGCCGCTCTTGCATCGAGATCGGTGTTCCTTACCGCCATTCTACATTTCCAAATGCTATGCAGGGCAATAAGCATGATCACATCGAATGGGGTACCATCATCACTTTCTATTGGCAAGTAGCGAATCCCATACGCATCTAGGGGGAAATCTTTTTTGATTGTGCGCTGGAGCACATCCCAGAGGAAAACGGCATCCCAACAATGCAGAAAAACATGTTCAATTGTCTCCTCCTGCTTGCAAATTGTACAATGAGTGCCCCAAGGTACAAAGAAACCTCTTTCAGCCAGCCACGGTTTGACAGTCAGCGTTCCGGAGTGCAATTTAAAAAAGAACGTCTTAGCGCCTGACGGCACTAGCATCGCCTTAACACGCTTCAGAACATTGTGCCCATGGCTAGCTCTGTAGAGAGACCGATATAAAGGCACGGCGGGAAGAACAACATCACACAGGTCCCTGTACAGTTTTTTTCGGTTAACGTCACTCAAATATTGAAGTGAAAAACGCGCTGACAAAAACCTGCATGAAACCACAACTTCACGTAGAAAACCATAAACACCCCCTGGCAAACTGCCCGCTGAGACAACCATTTCGGGCAAGTGTTTGCCCAGGCGGAGTTGGCAGACAGTGTTCGATGCTTCAAAGCGGTACAAAAGCGCCTCTAGTGAACGCGGTGTTACCTTAGAAACGAGCTGTTTCTAAGGCTCAGGCGTGCGTCGCCTGCTCAGGCGCACAATTCGTTGTCGCGCCGAACGCTGCGTTGCTCGACGCTCACCGCGTCCGATGCGGGGCGCGTAGTCGCTGCGCCGTAGCCCATTGTCTTACACCCCTTGGCGGGTCGACGGGAACGCTGTCGCGTTCCACTCTTGAAGGCGAAGCTTAAGCGTCCTCCAATTTTTATCCATGTTAATGGCCCTTTGATCGAGTTATTTTGCGGTTCTTTATTTTGTAAAGCCTGATTCCCGGTTGCCAGATAAGCAATGTTTAGAACATCGCACCGCCCAAATTTTAGTAGCACGGAAGCTGGCAAAACGTGTCTCCTCGGATCTTCGCAGTTACCTAGATTGGTATATACGCTGGTGCGGTACACAGCATGTGACACCGAGACACCTGATTCAATCAATCAATCAATCAATCAAAGAAAAAGTGAGCTTTATTTGAACAGTTCAAGAAATGGGGGGGGGGCGTAAAAGAGTTGGACCAATAACCTATGTTGCTAGTAGCTGGTCCAATACACAAAAATACGTATACAGGTCAACCAAGTAAATATCTGCTCAATGAGTAAGAACAATTTTTACGTGAAGAAGTACTTTTTTAAACGCAGAGTTACTATGTTAGGCAATGCCAGAAAAAGCGTTTACATACAAGATCAAACTTCGGAGTTATAGCGCCAAAGAACTCTAATAATTGTTCCCCGTAGACATTGCTGCAATAAGGAAGGGTTAAGGTAAAGTTAGTTGCTTGCCTGGTCTTTGCACGCGGGAGGTTGGACATGGTGTTGGGTAAGGGAAATTTGGTTTTGAGTATTTTGTGAACTAAACAAGTGATCTTATAGTTTCTTGAAAGAAATTATAAGATCGTGAAACGTCAATGCTGTGAAAGAAACCATACTAGGGTCAGTAAACAGAACGCTACTAGGGTGATGAACTTAGGTAAATATTATTTTCGTGGGCCGCATTTTTGCAACTGCAGTACAGGTATTAAGTGGGTTTTATATTTTAGGCCCCGTATTTCACAACAATAGCTCTTGTAGGTATGAAACAAAATAAAGTATATGCAACCAAGCAAAGAACGCGAAAAATATTGCAAGGCACGGGCCAGTGTGTAACAGCTTAAGGTGAGTTTTCTACCGACAACGCTAATATGTTCTCTCCTGTGCAAGTGACTTTCCAAAGTAACCCTTAAATATTTAAATGATTCAGCACAATCCAGAGGTCGGTTAGTTAGAGTGAAAGTGAACGCACTGTAGTCTGTTATTTTCCTGTTAGATTGGGAAAGGGCTAGTATATTTTCTGAAGACCATTTGCTACTTTTAGTTGTTTGCCAGATAGACTGTCTTGTAATGACGAGAGTGAGTCGCCTCAGTAAACTAAGGTGATGTCGTCAGCATACATCAATACTTTTGGCAGGTTAAGTGCGTCCGGTAAATCATTTATGTCTAATGAAAGCAGAATAGGGCCTAAAACCGAGCTTTGTGGCATATCGCATACGATATTGGTGGAAGCATAATGTTGTTTGTTAATTGCCACTTGTTGCCTTCGTGCCTTAAAGTAGCTGTGGATAATTTGCGCGTTTTCAACGATACAATAAGATTACAGTTTTTCTAACAGTATGGAGGGACAGATTGTACCGAACGCCTTTGCTATATCAAGAAAAATTGACAGAGCAGTTGAAACACACAAATTGTTGTCGCCTGAATTATACCTTAATAGAGTTCAAGGCTAGACATACAATAATAATAGGTTACATGTATACGTTACTCATCGACAATATTGAGACTTGACTCACCCATACTTCGATCGTGGGCAGAGTTGTGGGAACGCTTCTAGGCCTGTCGCCATTAGATATCGCGGCTATATCAAATGCAAAAGCTTGGTGACGACTCGCTAAGAAGTTTCCCAAATCAAACAACTTGTTGACACCTCTCGAGAAAGCGCAAAAACTCGCTGCTCGTCGTCAACAGCACGTTCGCTTTGCACCCTCCAGCGTGATCCCTCATACCAGCATGGCGCTGGATGATAGACGGCGCTGTGATCGTAAAATGATGGCGCCCTCAATAAAACGGTTTATAGGATGCAGTACTGAAAGGGTTTGGGCGAAGGAAAGGGAAATAATGATATGATCATTCTAGAACAGGGAACAGGGCAGGTGAATATGGGTGTGGCCGCGCACACCTTATTTGGCTGGTGTGCAACGACGAACAACAAAAATGTAAGATTCTTTGCCGCTTAATTAGAAGCGCCGTACTGGTTTCCGAGTTCGTTTCTATTGCCTTAGCTTAGGCTGCAAGAGTCCGGTCGTTTTGTCGGCTGCCTCGACGTCAAAAACCTGCTCCCGCAGAAGAGCAGTAGAGCTGGGACATTTCTTTGGCCTTTTGGTGGCTGTCCTACCACAGGTATTTCCTTGGCTGCCGTGCATGGACAAGACGCTGACGTGACAGTGCTGGTCCTGGCAGGTGATGAAGGGACAGCACTGGTTGGGTCAGGTTGACCGTCCGATTGGGCGCTTGTACTAGCTTCGTAAGTAGTCCTTCCGGGTGTACCTTGATGACGCTGGCGGGCTTATTCGACGTGGCACCGCACTACTCCGTCTGGTGTTTCAACCTTTACCATTCTGGGTTCTAACTTAGATTGCATGGACCCCAGTGCCGATTTTTGACCTGTTCCATAACTGTGATGTATACATTATTGCCTGGGGAAACGGTTCATTCGTCACGGCCCATCCCTGAATGGGCAGCTCTGGCTGGCAAGCACGCGTCCAAGCGCGAACATATAGCTGATAGCCAAGCCAGATTTCAGAGCGGTGCTTTCTTTCCCTTTGGAGGGTTCACATGCAATTGAACAGCAGTCGCGTTAGGTTATCTTCGAGCAGCCCTTGTGTCATCTGACGCAACCCATCCTTCACGGTTTGAACCGCTTTCTTCGCGGCTCCATTCGATAGCGGATGGGATTGCTCTCTACGTAAGTGTACAATATTATTTCTTGCTACGAACGTGGTGAAATTCTGGCTCGTAAATTTTGTGCCACTATGAGACACGATGGTGCGTGGTACACCGAAACGGCAGAACATGCTTCGCAAACACCGAATAGTACAAGCTATGTTCGCGTTCCTCATTTGAACTACTTCAATCTACTTCGTGTCTGCAGCTACCACCAGCACGATCATCTGGCCTGCTATAGGCCCTGCAAAATCGATGTGGCTCCAAGACCACCTGTCAGATGTTTTTGGCCAATTTACTGGCGAGGAGGCCGAAGCCATGAGCAAGTTCTGCAAGCAGTTTGTGAATTAAGCGGAGAAGTTCTCTACGTCGCTGTCCAGACCCGGCCACTAGAACGATGATCGCATCCCATATTTCATTGACGACGAGCCCTGGTGTGTTTCATGTAGCAGCTGTAACATTCTACTTTCTGCCGCAGACGGTGTCATGACCCGGCAGCCCCAGCCCACTAGTTGGTGGGCCCACGATAATTCTAATTTGCGGCCGAAGAACGGTAATAGCTGTCACTGCATTTTCTTAGCTGTTCGACGTCACCCACGCACTATATAGCGCGTGTTGCGGGCTAACACCTGGACCTTGGCGGTTACTTCCTGTAATTCGTGGGTCGTCACAATACCTTCTTGAAGTGCATCTAACGACAAGATATATTTGGGGTGTTCGCTTTTCGTCGTTGGACCATTCTCCTCTACTGGCCGTTAACTGAGGGCATCTGCTGTCAGCACTTGTTTTCGAGACACGTACTGTAGCTTGTACTGGTAGCCACCCAGGAACAGTGCCCACTGTTGAATGTGAATAGCCGCCATCGTTGGAGTCTAGCGATCAGGCCTCAGTAGTCCCAGGAGAGGGTGATGGTTGGTTTGGTAACCAGGGTAAACTTTCGACCTATAAGGTAATCACGTAAACGAGATACGTCAAAAACAAATGCCAACGACTTTCACTCCGGCTCTGAGTAATTTTGTTTTGTCCATTAGCCGGTACAATCGCGTGAGCACCGTGGACATATTCGGCAAGACTCGTGCGTAGTACGTGATCATACCCGAGAACGAACGCAACTCCATGCCATTTCTTGGGCGTGGTACTTGCAAGACGACATCTAAATTCTTCTCAACGGGATGAAGTTCTTCACGATCTGTTCGATGTCCAATGTACGTGACTGAAGATTGTTGAAACTTGCATTTCTCCGCTTTAATCTTAACGCCTTGGTCTCGGAACCGTTCCAAAACTTCCTTAAACCACTCTCCGCTGCCAATGCTAAGTTCTGCCACTAGCACATCATCAAGATAGGCTTCGGCGCCTGGCAGCACCACGAGTATTGCGTCCATCTTCCTTTGAAGAATAGCCGGCGTGGATGCTATACCAAACAGAAATCTTTCATAAGAATACAGACTACGATGGGTGCAATAAACCACAGCTTGTGTAACGCGTCGTCGAGCGGTACTTGATGGTACGCGTCCTTCGTAACCAACATGCTGAAGCTCTCACCCCCATTAAGGCTAGCAAACATGTTCTCGATTACTGGAAATCGATAATGCTCTACATCGCATGCCCAGTTGAGCGTGACCCTAAATTCGCCGCATATTCATACAGTGCCATCTTTTTTAATACCATTACGACAGGCGTAGCCCACTCTGCACGTTGTACCGGTGATCAGACTCGAATTGCCACCAACCGATCGATTTCGCGTAAGACCTTATTGCGGAGTGCGTAAAGAAGGAATCTAGCCTTACAGAATTTCGCTGTCACCTTCTCCTTGAGCTTCAGGCTTGCGGGAGGACTTTTGATGAGACACAGGTCTGCCGCGAAGACGTTCTTATAACCAACGAGCAGCCTGTTCCCCGTCTGCTTGGTTGGCCTATATATGATCACCTGTAAATGCGGCGCTGTGAGCTGTCTAACTGAAACGCCCCTTTTGCTGAGCGCAGTTGTCAGGTCGCATCCATAGACACTTGGTCCTGTACAGTCAAGCACAATTAGCGTGCAACCAACGGACACATTTTTGTAGCGCGCCGACAGTTCGACTTCATCCAGCATGGGCAATTTTCCTGCGCAACACGACAATTTCAGTCGTGGCGCCTTCAAAGGTGGCTACAAAGGTAGCAGTACAGCGACACTCCCTCTTAGAGCAATGAGGTTACCTAAAATTCTGTAAGTATCTTTCTAAGACTATCGTTTACATTGGACAGAAACTCTGCGTTATTGGCCCACTTTGCTAAGGCACTGGTTCGCCGAGGTCCCTCCTGAGGTTAACGCCATGAGAAAGACTACGACTACGCAGCGAAGAAGATAGAATCAGGATGAAGGAATGACGTCGATGGAATGACAAAAACGACGATGACAGCATGGTGTCATTCAGATGATGATTCTGAAATGGTGACAATGGTACAACGACGAACGCATTACACCAGCTGCCATGAGGATAGAGGGATGACGACGAGCCTGCGAAATGCTGGGTGTATTTTGTAAGGCAATATTATCGCGACATAAATTTCAACATCAGGCAAAATGATAACCACAACGACCGTTTTTCCTAATTGTAGTGCACTAACAAAATGGAGGACGCTTAAGCTTTGCCTTTTACAGTGGAAGGCGAGAGCATTAAAAAATTGCTTACTACTTCTCACCGTTCCTCGCAGCTGGTGCATATGTTACCGTAATGTTTGTTTACCGGGAAACGCTGGCAGCGAATGCTAGGCACGGAGGCGAGATTTCTGATAGAAACGTGGCCTCTTCATGGGCCGCAAAGGATAGATGGATGGATGGATGGATGGAAGGGATGAGCGACACACAAGAATGGGGTGATGGGTTGCGCCACCAAGCCCTTGTCTTTTTTTATTGCCTAATGCCCTACCTATGGTAAAAATGAGAAAAAAAGAATGTAAAGAATACCCTACGGTCAATTGGAATAACCAACGTTTCTGAACCCCTATTGCGAACTTTGTTTTGATAGGCCTCCGTTGTTTGTCGTTTCCCTACATTTCCTTCACCAATCTTCCAATCGCCTCTTACTAATCCCTATTGCGGACGTATTTAATTTCCCTCTGCTCTCTCTGAACACAATTGCTTGAAGGAGACCACTGATTCCTGAATTGACCGTTGCGGAGCAATCTGCACATTTTTGTAAAACGTACTCCATCGTTTGACTAGTTTTACGGCAGCAAGCACATGGTGCTGTTTCGTTCTTATATCTCGCTTTATAAATGCGTGTTCTAACGTATCCTGATCCTGCTTGAAAGAGTAGTAACCATCCCTTTAAGTTATCATAAATTGGAGGCTGGCGCCATGTGGAGGTGTTGCAAGCAACTAGGCCGTTTGGCGCACGCCGGTACGTGGGATTCTCGGACGTCGTGGCTGGCATATGAGTGGTAGAAACGCTGGAAAAGGGGCTGTGTTTGGGTTTCCACGTAACTGAATTATGTTTTCTATATTAAAATTACAATCCGACGCCATTATATCTGTAGATTGTAAGTCGTACTTTACGATTTTTCTGACGTGTTCTGTTTGACAAATTCAATTAGTTCAGTAACTTTTTTGCCCGACACGGAGGGCCCGCACGGTTGTGTATGCGTAATTGGGTAAGCTTTTTGCGGAATGACTTCTGCCTAAACGAAGGTCGACGCTCGACGCGGGGCGCCTACTTGGGATTTTATGCGACACGGGGCCCTTCACGCCATCGCGTTGATGTCACAAGCATACGCATCTCGCAGTCGGCATGCCATGTCTTCACAGAAGAAAAGGGCACGGCGAAAGGGTAAATATAAGCGCCTGACTCTCCCACAACAGGACCGAGCGGATCCACGTTCTTCTAGCGGCTGTGATGGAGGGAGACAAGAGCGACATTAGCTACCCCACTGCATTTCACCTTGTCTTCCCCTGCAGCCAATTCTGCAAACAGTATATATCTTGCTGAGCACTTCAGTTATAGCGCTAAACAAGCGTATGTGTAAGTGTGGGGAATGGGGGCACGGGGTAACAGATGGGGAAAAAAATTCGGCAGCACACAACTCACGATGCCTTTCGACGGTAATGCATTTAAAATGGAATCAATGTCGATATGCACGGTATTGCAGTCGTTGAAACGTGTTATGTATGAGGCGTGAATTGCGGCAGTGAGACCCCTGTTTCGCCCTTTTCCGACAGGACTCGATGCCGTCTAGCGCTGCGGCCGCGAGGACGGCACGTGGCCTGGGAGCCCTGAGAAACACGGCATGGGCAATCGGGCTCCCTCCTCGCGCTTCATTTTGAACACCGTGCGCCATCCGTTGACACAGCCAAGAAGTTCGCGCATGGCCTCCGAAACAAGAAGCGTGACGCGCCAGTGCCTGCGAATGCTGGCAATTGCTGCGTGGCTTCTCACACACTCTTTCGCGTCTACTCAGCAGTCCACGTGAGCGACAGGCTTACTGAAGAGCAGCAAGTAGCGAGTGCATTCACAACGCAGGTGGCTAAAGCGTTGTTGTGAAAGTCGCTCATTGAAAAGTGAAATTTAAAAGTGAATTTGCGCCGCAGATCGCTCAAGAATCGACTTGCTGGCTGTTCTTGAGGAACCCTTGGGACGCCGGTTCGACTGCACTCATCAGCGGTTAAATTTAAGGGATAATTTTTGATTGGTTTCGAAACGTTCGCATCAGTACAGGAGCCCGCTGTGCTTCCTATTGGACGATGGAGGACTCAGTGACAAAGGTAGGCGGGAAAACACACACTCACACAGAGAGAAGCTACAGTGATAATCTGAAGATGATGGACTGGCTGTTCTCTCTCTATACTGCTTATAAAGTCACACAAACACATATATGGACTATACAAATATTTAAAAAGTTTCGTGACTTCAGAGCGATCCAAGCAGCTTCCAGCATCAGCAGTGTGCTAAGCGTACACCCCTGTATCATTGCACGCTGCGTTTTTCATTCTCCACCGAACGAATCGACACTGACCAAGCGTCGATCTGCAGATTGAATCTTGTTCGGATGCCGTAGCTGAGTACATATCTCCAAAACACTGCTTCGAAGGTGGGTTCGCCCCGATTGCATGACTCAAGTAGTAATTTTCGAAGGAGCGATCGGCTGCACCTAGCGGCTTTTCTGATAATCGGCGCATCTGGTTTCTGCTATAAAACACCTTCTTGGACTGAGCGAGCATCAATTCAGAGAGATACAGGCAGCTGCTAGCATCAGCCATGTATATAACCCCCGCCCCTCTATACTTCTAAGTACGTGGGCGTTTTAACGTTTATCTCAAGTTAAAGCTCTTAGATCGCTCTTTTGTTCTACGAAATCTGCAATCAGTGAACAGCCAGAGAAATGACTTGGACAGGCTCTTGCGGAAGAACCATCGGGTACCGTAACGGAACTCGCCAAAACCTTGCTTGACATAACGTCTAAGCTAGAAAGTATCGCAAGCATCAGATTTGATATAAAAGGCTTAGCTGATGACAGCAAACAGTCTCTGAGGGACATCCAGGACCTGAAAGCTCCCATGAATATTGTCGCAAGGTCAGAAACAGGGGTTGTAGAGCGCTATTGAGGCGGAACAGCGGCGGGTCGCCTTTTTAAAACCGAGCGCAACTGCGACTTCGTCTTCACTGCGCCTTGACAAAAAGGGTCATAACTACTAGTCGGGACAATGGGTCAATGGTACAGAGTACAGCGGGGCAAAGTACACACACACACACACACACGCACGCACACATACTCACTCACTCACTCACTCACTCACTCACTCACTCACTCACTCACTCACTCACTCACTCACTCACTCACTCACTCACTCACTCACTCACTCACTCACTCACTCACCCACTCACTCACTCACTCACTCACTCACTCACTCACTCACTCACTCACTCACACAAACTAGTACGTCGAACAAACAATCTCGTAATTCACGTCGCTCATGCTGCAGATCACTCTGTACGGCCCAAAGTACCCACGTATGACTTTTTCGAAGTGTCAACGACGGCGTATGAGTATACAGACCCATGCTTTGTCGCCGGGGGTGTAGAAAACGGACATGTATTGAAGATCGCACCGTTTTGCATCGTGGTCTTGCTGAATGCAGATACGTACGCGGTCAAGCTGTCTGGCTTCTTCAGCGTGCTGAGTAAATGCGGGAACGTCTGTAGGCAGGTCGTCAAACTTGTGCGGCAGCATGGCCTCCAGCGTTGTCGTGGCTCGCGACCACGGACCAAGCTTAACGGTGTCATACCAGTAGTTTCCTGTCGAACGGTATTGTAGGCCGATGTAATTGTAGGCAAAATATAATCCCAGTTCTTATGTTCTATGACCACATACATGGATAAAATGTCTGCGAGGGCGTTATTAAGACGCTCGGTTAGTCCTTTCATCTGGAAATAATAAGCGGCTGTTTTCCGGTGGCTTGTCCCACTGAGTCTGAGAAGCGAGTCAATCAGTTCAGCAGTGAAGGCAGTTCCCCTGTCTATGATCACTACTTTTGGGGCACCGTGCCTAAGGACAATGTCTTCACTGAAAATATGAGCTGCTTCGGCTGTTGTGCCCCGCTGCGTAGCTTTCGTCTCCGCGTAGCACGTGATGTAATCGGTGGAAACAATGATCCGTCTGTTGCCAGCTGTAGAAGTTGAAAATGTGCCCAGGAAATACATTCCAACTTGGGCGTATGCCTGGCCTGGTACCTCTACCGGATGTAAGAGACATGCGGGCTTGTCGGGCTTTGGCAGCGCGCACATGTCTGCACGTGACGTTTTTCAGGGGCGGGTAGCTTCGGCCAGTAATACTTCAGTCGAAGTAGGGACAATGTCCTCGTGTAGCCAAGATGACCTGTGGTGGTTTCATCGTGGCATGCTCTTAGTAGTTCTTTTCGAAGTGATGCCGGTACGACAGGCAGGTACGCCACTGGCAGAAAAGTTCTTCTATATAGAACATCGTTCCCGAGACAAAAAGACGGCAGTTCCCTTACATAGAGTCGCGGAACGTCTGTACTTCGCCCTTCCAAGAAATTAATGAGGGGCAGCAGCTCTGGGTCGTGGCGCTGCTCCTGTGAAATAGTGACGGCGTCGACGACGCCGAAAAATGCATCGTCCACATCTACGTCATCTTTACCTGCAAACTCGACGGGTGACCGCGAGAGGCAGTCGGCGTAGGTGTGCCTCTTTCCTGATTTCTAAATGATGGTTATGTCGAACTCCTGAAGACTAAGACTCCAACGTGCCAGACGGCCAGATGGGTCTTTTAAGTTAGTCAGCCAACATAGAGAATGATGATCGCTGACAACCTTGAAGGAACGGCTGTACAAATACGGGCGAAATTTGATAACCGCCCGCACTACGGTGAGGCATTCCTTCTCGGTAGTTGAGTAGTTTTACTCCGTACGAGAGAGAGTTCGGCTAGCGTAGGCGATTACGTTTTGAGAGCAGTCTTTCCACTGCAGCAGTACGGCACCCAGACTGACATTGCTCGCATCAGTGTGAAGTGTTGTAGGGGCATCTTGGTCGAAGTCGACAAGAACAGGAGGCGTTTGCAGGCGTTGGTGTAGTTCGCTAAATGATACTTACTTGATTTCTCCCCATAGAAAGGGAACACCGTCTCGTGTAAGGCGTGTTAACGGTGCAGCAATGCACCGTTACAGAGGTTCCTTAATTGCCCCGCTTGAGTTGACGCACCTACTTTGCCTCGGATTGTATCGGGGTCAGGTCAGCCAAACAGACGGGCCATATCTTCCGCATACATGGCGAGGGTTTGGTTGGGTTGCTGTACTCGAGCCTCGAAAAGTTGTTGAGCGTAATCGCGCCGGTCCGAGCTCGAGAATGTATTGAGGAGCTGACGGCGAAAATCACCTCACGTTTGGAAAGCTCACTTCCCTGTTCGCGTGCCACGCACGAGCGCTGTTTTCAAGCGCGAAATAAGCATGGGCGAGCTTTTCTTGGTCGTTCCAGCGATTGACCAGAGCGACAGCTTCGTACTGGTTAACCAGTCCTTAACCCCTTTAAAAGCATCACCGTGGCAGATGCCGGAGACACGATGGTGTTCAAGAGTCACCTGGGAAAGGACAGGCGCCGTTTGTGAAGGAGGTAGAAGCACCGATGATGTAGCCATGTCGGTGAGAGTCGCAACGGGAGGGAACTTCGGGCTGAGGCTGAGCAGGCGCCGACTGAAACGGTGGACTGGAGTCGTTATGAGAGCTGGAGCTTCGGAACGGGGTGTACGGCTCTGAACAGGGGTCGGCCGCATGGGGTTGCAGGCTTTACCTCCACCAGTGTCATAACGTCAGGAATGGGGGTCGTAGAGCGCTATTCAGAAGGCACAGTGGCGGGTCGCCTTTTGAGAACCGAGCGCAACCGCGACTTCTTGACTGCGCCTTGACAAAAACGCTCATGCCTACTCGCGTTGTCGTCTTCTTCATTGGAGTACTGGCGCGGCAATATTATGAATAGGACGTTTCAACTTTGGACGGGTGTGGACAACCTACACCGTGACTTGTCAAAAGTTATGCCCTACCAGCATTATTGGTTATGTGCGTCAGTTAAAGGGGGAGGTGAGAGAAATGCGACAGGACATAATTGAGCTGAAAAAATATGGTCGTCAGAAAAACCTAAAAGTAAGAAATGTTCCTCTGTCTCAGGATAAGAAATGCTGCTATAACTTTAGCGGAACTACAATGAACATCCTTTGTAGGTACTCAAGCGGTCGAAAACGATATGTAAGTCATGACTACCTTTATTCTAAATAAACACTGTCTTTACATGTTTTCAACAAGGATCACTTTCAGGGCCCATACTCTTCTCCCTACATGTTGGTGAGCTTCTATTAGCACTAATGCTCTGAAAAGCTATTCTTTACGCGCA
The DNA here is from genome assembly GCF_050947875.1 of Dermacentor variabilis. Lineage (NCBI taxonomy): Eukaryota > Metazoa > Arthropoda > Arachnida > Ixodida > Ixodidae > Dermacentor > Dermacentor variabilis. Next base: position 30,760,290 of record NC_134573.1, on the reverse strand, counting down.
AGATACCACTGTAATCTTGTCAGGTAAATCACTTAATGAATTGCAGAGTTCCATAAATCGCGGGTTATGAAACATAAACAAGGTCTGCGTGTACTAAATTTACACCGATATTGTAACACTGACGCCGCAGGAATGCAAATTTGTCTTGAAGGTTGTACTATAGAACAGTTAGGCACCCAAAAATACTTAGGAGTGCATCAGATTGCGATCTAAACTGGAGACTTCATACATCCAGTGTATGCGCGAAATTAGCTCGTGCTTGCTTTGTATTAAATGTAGAGCATGTTTTTTATCCTAACACACTTGAGATTATCTACTTGTCTTTTTTTCATTGTCACATCAAATACAGCTGGGAATCATAGTCTGGTACATATAAAACCTACATAGATCGCGTTATTCGTTTTCAAAAAAGGGCCTTGCGCAGCGTAACTTACACAAGCCCCCATGATAATATCACCATTCTTTGAACCGTGTCGGCAAATTACTATTTCTCCTGCATTAGAAATGAAAGTTGCGATTCTGCTTAATACCATTATACATAGAAATCAGTAATTGTCGGTGGCCTTGTTCATTAAGCATAATCGAAATACAAGGAATGCAACAAATATGAACTTTAACTTACCAGTCCCTCGTAACACGTATGGCGTACGGCTAACTGAGTTTCATGTTGCCAAAATATGGAATTCAGTACCTCATGAGGAAAAAATGGCAAAATTTTTTTTATTTTCTGTCAAAAAGCTGTACCCCTATAAAATTACCTGATTCATTTTTTTTTCAGTATACATCGTCATTTGTAATATTATCTGTTTGCACAACTGTAAAAACACATGCACATCAGCTTTTCTTTTTCGTGTATCCTACTTCCATGTGTAATATACTGTTTTTTGTTTGTCTTGATATGTCAGGTCGCCTAATTTCTCTAATTTTCATCACTAGGAAGTCTATATATATACTAAATTTTGCAGCTGCTAATATTTGTGTATTGACTATGGGACCAAACTAACCTTTGGCTACGGGCCCAACATTTTACACTTTTTTTCGTGCAAGAGCATGTGCGAATGAGAAATCAATGAAAATGAAAGAAAATGAATGAATGAATGAATGAATGAATCAATCAATCAATCAATCAATCAATCAATCAATCAATCAATAGCTCGTGCTCCACAAGAAGGTCAGCAGCGCTTTCGTGGTGCGTAACGCACAGGTGGTGTTTCGGGATGGGTGGAAAGCGAACCGCCATTTCATGTTCAAGTCCCATCGTAGCAATAGTGCCGCCTATAAGAACTCTCTAACGCGTAGCGGCAGAAGTCGCAACGAACATGTTGCTGGTCGTCCGGGGCGTGGTGTTCAAAGCGGGTTGTTGAGTCGCTCAGGTGGATCTTGTGCTTCAAACTCTAAAAGCACGTAATTTTTCACTTGCGAGAAAGCACCTCGTGCTGTGCACTTTCTTCGTTCTTGTCTTTGTGCCTTTTTTATGATGTAAAGATGCAAGTATACCAACTAGCCCAGGTATCCATTCTCTTAGGGAAGTATGAAATTTATTGCATTTCTTATTTCTCCATTAGGGCTTTTCAAGGCCCACTTTTTTATACGCTTCCCGAAGAAACTCTGCATTATTGGGAGTTTGGTTCTTTTCGCGAATTCTACCAGCATCCCTTCTCTAGTGTTACTAGAATCGATGCCGTGATTGTCAATTGCTTGTTCACCAACCTGCTTTTCCTCACTTTTGCATTGAAGTTGCCCATGACGACAATATACTGAGTTTGCACTTCTCTTATTGCTATTTCAAAATCTTCTTAAAACTGTTCTATTTCTTCATCATTGTGACAGAATTTGGAACGTAGGCTTGCACTGCGTGTATTTCATACCTCGTATTTATATTTAATACTAGTACTACTCTCAAATTATTGCTTAGGAATTCATCAGTGTTGCCCGCCATGTCGTTATAGATTAGGAATACTATCCTGTACTGCTTTTTATCTGGGAATCCTCTGTAGCAATGACGAAGCGCTGTATCAGCCCCACCAGTCGATTTCATAAATTTGTAAAAAATTCAACAGTCATCCAAAATAGGTGAACGTTTTATTTCAGCTTTACCTTTGTTTTAATTGAAATGCAGCTATCGAGTACAGCCACAGGAATGTGTGCGTCAGGATTCCTTGAATCCAAGCGGAAGTGGTTTGCCTTCCTCAAAGCATAAGTATATAGGCGGATGAACCACCTTTAAGACACGACATAGGCAGTTTGGAGAACACCTGCTCCCCAAGTTATTTTCACCACACTGAAAGCATGAAACGAAACACACAAAACAAACATTATACACCAGCACATAGGCAAGGTCAAGAAATATTTCCGAGCATTATTCTGATTGAAGACTCACAAAATATGCCCTAAATAAAATGCACAACACTTTCATCCTCTAAATATAATTAGAAAAGATTCAGTTTAGATTTGATATTGTAAAGTGCACCTAAGTGCCTGTTTTGTGAAAAATTTCTTCCACAATTTAAACTGAGCACCGCAAAAACTGTCGTTTAACAGAAATTTCAGTGGTGCACAACCGTTTAACCACAAGCGAGCACAATCAAAAGTACTGCCTTGATGCGCTTCGTTTTTTGTTTCGAAGAAAACGTGGAAAGTTCGTTGTAAAGTTGAAAAAGGGCACTTTAGATGAATCAATTGTTTTTGTGAACATTTGGTACAAGTACCTAGTTGATTTTCCTTTGAATGAATCAAATAAATTTTGTTCAATATATCGCACCTGTAGCCATGTAAATTCTGAATAATGCGCCTGTATGACAATGGACTGTTTCTCGTGGATAAATGCTAAGATCAGTTGTACTAGATGTGACTGTGCACTCTGTTCGTCCGATTGAAGTAGGCCTGATTGGTATCCACAACGGCGATGGTAACGCATTCAGCTAACGAATATCGTTGCCAGTAAACCGTTGGCTATTTTTGCTCTGCTAGTGCATTCCACGAATCTTGACAGAGACCTCCACGGAACAAAGTCTTACGAATAACTTAAGCGATCCAAAGCAAGAGCTACGAGCCGCGACCTAAATATTACGCGGCGCGCCTAGTGACGATCGTTTGGCTATTCCTAAGCCAATCAGGCAGAGACACATGTTTATTACAATGAGTGTGCACGGCCTAAATTCCACCTTGCCGATGCCTAAGGAAAGAATGGAGAAAAGTTTATTTTGAAATGAGAAAAAAATCACAAGTAATGTCGTTCAATAGCCAGGTACGCAAACTGGAGTCCACAGCAAGACTTCATCACTTGAGCTGAAAAATGCAACGCAGCGATGTTCATTGCAGCGAAGGTTCCGCTCTTCTTGAGCTGCAGCCGAATTCTCTTATGCTAGCTCACCCAGATTGTACACGTTTGAGAAAAAAAAACAATTACACTTACTTCAATAAAAATGCAATTATTACGTTTATTAAGTACTGTCACACGAAAGTAACTGCGGAAATAATAAAAATAATCAATACCTTAGGTTACCTTAATTCAGACAATGGTTTGCATTGCGCATTTACCGAAAATGAAACGATTTGAACTGGCCCTTTCAATGCATCATCTGCAGCTTTCCATACATTGCGTATCCTTACGAACACTAGGTGATGTGCGAAATTTTGTATGCAGGCTTACGCGCAAAGCCAAAAAGCCCTATTAACGGTGGCCGCGCCCCAGCTAATATTGCTGTTAAACATGAGACACGCATATTCAAAGCCAGGACGGTGCGAAGGAGGAAAGGTAGCAGGACTGGAGTCAGCGACCTGCATGTGGATGGCTGAATACTATTCTAAGCAGAGATCCGCCGCCGCAGTTAAGTTAATGTAATTGCACAGAAAAAAGCACCTGCGGAATTTGCATATCCCATGTTCCTTTTCCAATAGTTCGTAGTTCATTTACCCTCATTTTGTGATAAATACTTCATTCTGTGGTAAAGGTAGCTGTGGAATCTCAAGATGTATGCGAAGATATTAGCGCATGCCCCCTGCATTCCTTGATTACGTAATGCTTCTATGACTACTGGTATCTCTACTAAATGAAATGCCTTTTCGTAGTCTATGGAAGCCATATAGAGAGGCTGATAGCACTCTGAAGATCTCTCAATTACCTGATTGATAACATGGGTGTGATTCGTTGTACAGTATGCCTTCCAGAAACCAGCCTCTTCTCTTTGTTGACTGATGTAAAGTGTTGCCATTATCCTATTGCCAATGATTATCTTGCCGTGCATTTATAATACTGGAAGGAAGCTAACGGACCTATTATTTTTCAATTCTTTAACGTCTCCCTTTATGTGGATTAGTATAATGTTGGCATTGTTCCAGTTCTGTGGTACACTTCAAGTTGTGAGGCACAGCGTATAAAGGGCCGCAAGCTGTTTAAGTATGATATTTGCTCCATCTCTGATTAATGCAATGTTGTTCCATAATCTCCGGCCGTTTTCACCGAGTCCTGTCTTGCAAGGCTCTTCTTACTTCATGGTTAGTTACAAAAGCAGCCTGCGTATCGTATCAATTACTACTTCGAATGAAGGTGGCGTGGCTGCTATGGGCACCCTGCAGGCCAGTAGAGCTTTCTTCTGCTTTTACTACATCATGAAAATTGCTGATGACGCTACCCTGCTCGTCTTTCACTGCATACATCTTGGCCTGTTTGATGCAAAATTTTCTGATGACTAATTTTCCGCTACGCCTCTCGTTTACTGGTTCCTCAATTTTTCGTACGCTATAATTTCAAACATTTCTTGCTTATCAGCTTTCACAGTTCAGCGAATTCTATCTGATCTAGACACTTCCATGATTTGCCGTTTCTTCATAAGGTACTGTGTTACAACGGAGAGAGTGCCTGCTGGTTGCCGTTGTGCCCTATTTCCGAATTCAATATCGGCTTCTAAAATCAATATAGTCACTGTTGCACTCATTATCTCTATGTATTCTGTTCGACATCCTGTTCTAGAGCTGCATATTGTCCCGAAAAGACAAAGGAAGATGCACCCGGCGTCGGCGAGACAGACAGCTGTACAAGATGGCGTACACAGAGCTCAAGCTGGCGTCCTCAGCCTCTACTACTACTTCTTCAGCGCCCACCTCTAGCCGAGCGCGCGTTCCAATCACTTCTTTCTCAGCGCTGGCGCGTTACACCTAGCGGCATTATTCCCCCGCCAAAAGAAAAGCATCGACCCCGATGCTTACTAAACTACGATGCTTGCTAAAAGAAAGTGGAAGTGTGGAAGTCGTATGAGATCGGGTTGGCGCCGCCTTAACGCGCGAAATACGGTTTGAGGCGTATAACATGCTTTGTCTCCGAGTGGTGCTGTCGACGCCGAGGCGACGCGGCACCGTCGGGAATGACCTCATAGTTCACTTCACTAACGCGGCGTATAACTTTGTAGGGTCCAAAGTATCTACTAAGCAGCTTCTCAGATAAGCCCTGGCGACGGATTGGAGTCCGCACCCAGACTTGGTCACCTGGCTGGTACTCAACTTGCCGATGTCGAAGGTTGTAGCGCCGTGCGTCTGTACTCTGCTGCTTGGTGATGTGTATGCGCGCGAGTTGACGAGCTTCCTCTGCGTGCTGAGTAAGTTGCTCGGCGTCGAAAGTAAGTGATGCGTCGGTGTCGTGCGGGAGCATTGCGTCTAGCGTGGTCTGGACCTCGCGCCCGTAGACAAGACGGAACGGTGTGAAGTGGGTTGTTTCCTGAATGGCGGTGTTGTACGCGAATGTAACGTACGGCGGGACTTGATCCCATGTTTTATGCTGGACGTCTACATACATAGACAGCATGTGAGCAATGGTCTTGTTTAGCCGTTCCGTCAGTCCGTTGGTCTGCGGATGATAGGCAGTGGCCTTGCGATGCTGCGTGCAGCTCATCTCGAATATGTCCTCTATCAGTTGGGCTGTAAAGGCAGTTCCTCTGTCGGTGATGACGTATGATGGGGCACCATGTCTGAGGACTATCTGATCGATGAAGAACTGGGCAGCTTCCTAGGCCGTGGCACGTTGTACAGCTTTCGTCTCGGCGTAGCATGTTAGATAGTCTGTGGCGACTATAATCCACTTGTTTTCGCTGGCTGACAAGGGAAAGGGTTCCAGAAGATCCATGCCGATTTGATCAAACGGCTCGCTAGGTGGTGCGATCGGTTGGAGTAACCCCCCGGGTTCCAATGACGGCGATTTCCTTCGTTGACACTCACGGCAGCTTTGCACGTAATGCTTCACCGTGGTAGAAAGTCTGGGCCAGTAGTACGTCTGGCGCACTCTTGCAAGAGTACGTGTCCAGACGTGGGTTAATTAAGGCAGGCTAGCAGGATGTCATCACGGAGGGCGGCAGGTACGGCCAATAGATACTCTTTGTCGCTGGCACTCGAGTTTTTCTTGTAGAACACACCCTTTCGGAGGCAGAAGGTCGATAGATTGCGAGAAATGTGTCGTGCAATTGTAACATTCTTGCCTTCAAGGTGATCGATGAGAGGTCGTCCTCGCGCTGCCGTGTGATCAGGTCAGATGCGGTGAGGGCCCCAAGGAATGCGCCATCTTCGTCCATATCCTTGTCACAAGTTTTGACGGGAGCGCGCGACGTGTCCGTATCTTCGTGTTTGCGGCCCGATTTGTAGACGATGGTAACATCGAACTCCTGCAGACGGAGACTCCATCGAGCAAATCGTCCGGACTGGTCTCGTAGGTTGGCTAACCAACACAAGGAATGGTGGTCTGTCACCACCTTGAAAGGACGACCGTATAGATAACGCCGAAATTTCATTATGGCCCACACAACTGCTAGACACTCTTTCTCGGAAGTGGAGTAGTTGATTTCGGCGCGTGAAAGGGTGCGACTGGCGTAAGCGATGACTCGCTCGACGCCTTCCTGGTGTTGAACGAGTACAGCGCCAAGACCGATGTTGCTTGCGTCGGTATGTACCTCGGTGTCAGCGTCTTCGTCAAAGTGAGCGAGGACGGGTGATTCCTGCAGGCGCTGCCGTAACTCGGTGAAAGCTGCGTCTTGCTCATCCGTGCAAACGAAGGGTGTATCTTCTCGCGCGAGGCGTATGAGTGGTTCGGCGATCCGGGAGAAGCTAGCGATGAAGTGACGATACTACGCACACAGACCGAGAAAGCGGCGTACTGCTTTCTTGTCAAGAGGAGTCGGAAAAGCAGCAACAGCAGATGTTTTGTCTGGGTCAGGCTGGACGCCATCGGCGTTCACGACATGTCCGAGAAACTTCAACTCTTCGTAACCGAAGTGACAGTTTTCTGGCTTTAGTGTGAGATTAGCGGAGCGGAGCGCCTCAAATACCGCCTCCAAACGCTCCAGATGTTCTTCGAAGGTCGCCGTGAACACGACGACATCATCTAAGTATACTAAATAACTGTGCCACTTCAGACCCGTCAGAACAGTGTCCATCATTCTATGGAATGTGACCGGTGCAGAACACAGGCCGAATGGAAGTACTTTAAATTCATACAGTCCATCCGGGTTAACAAAGGCAGTTTTTTCGCGATCTCGTTCGTCAACTTCGATTTGCCAATATCCACTCTTCAAATCTATCGATGAAAAATACCTGGTTCGCCGCAGTCGATCTAACGAATCATCGATCCGCGGAAGGGGATAAACGTCTTTTTTTGTGACGTTATTCAACTTTCTATAGTCAACACAGGACCGAAGTGTTCCGTCTTTCTTTTTGACAAGGACAACCGGCGACGACCAAGGGCTTTGGAATGGTTGTATGACGTCATCGTCAAGCATTTCTTTCACTTGTGCATTAATCACGTTGCGCTCTTTTGCCGATACGCGATAAGGCAGTTGTCGTATGAGACGAGAATCGTCATACGTGATTATTCGGTGTCTCGTGATTGGCGTTTGGCGTACCTTAGAAGAAGATGCGACGCACTCCTTAAACCGAAGTAGCAATTCGGGCAGCGCTTTTTGCTTTTCCTCCGAAAGGCCTGCATTGATGTCGATATTGCTGAGTGTCTGAGCTGGGATGTCCTTTGTCATAGACGCAAAGCATTCAGCAACGTCTGCTATGGGCTCAGCAAAAGCGATAGTAGTACGACGAAACAGGTGCCGATGTTCCTGGCTGAAGTTCGTCACGAGGAGCGCAGAATTTCCACCTCGAAGCATAATGAGACAGCGGGCTGCACATACACCATGAGTCAGCATAAGGGAGGAGTTGCTTGCCCTCTGCAACAGCTTCTGCGCAGATCGTCGCATACGACCGCTACCAGGACACTTGCGCGTGGTGGTGCAGTTACACTGTCGGCGTAAACCCGAAGCGCGTTACGTCGGCATTTGTCGCGGATGTTCGCTGCTCTCTCTGTCGAAAAAGTCCCTGTGCGCTCCCGGAGGTCTTTAATGGCACCATATTCTCGCAGAAAGTCGACGCCCAAGATGAGGTCCGGAGAACAATCGCGGAGTTTAATGCAGATGGCTGGAAACGTGGACCCACGAATTTGTACTCTGACCGTGCAAATGCCCAACGGTGTTACGATATGCCCGCCAGCAGTGCGAACTTGCGTTCCAGACCAAGGCGTGATAACTTTTCTGAGTTCCGTCGCTAGTTTTCCGCACAAGGTTGAGTAGTCGGCACCCGTGTCCAATAACGCACTAACGGGGCGGCCATCAAGCACAACAGGCATGTCTAGCGAGAGTCTGTCGCTGAGTTCGGCTGCTGTCGTCGTTGAATCGTTCTGAATAGACCGTGCTCGCGTCGATGGGAGGTCTTCGGAAGGGCGATTATCAGCGGCCTCGCCCCCGAAGGTCGCTGTTCTTAGTTTTCCCGGTGAGGGCTTGGCGATCGTCCCTGCGCTGTCATTGGAGGGCTTCTAGGAGGTGGGGAAGACCGCCTGGAGGACGTCGAGCGCGACTGCCGCCGCGGGAACAGTGGCATACCTTGCTGGCTCAGGTACTCTTCAATCGCCTTAGGCCTTTCGCCATATCTGGGCCTTGGTGAATCCGCGGCAAATCCTTGCAGTCCGAGGCGGCGGTATGGGCACTCGCGGTATAAGTGACCGGCTTCTCCACACTGATAACACAGAGGCCTTCTGTCCGCGGTACGCCAGACGTCAGGTTTCCTTTCGAGCGGGCGCCGATCCTCTATACCTTGGATCGGTTGCGCTGATGGCAGCGGCGGGACGTATGACGCAGCGTATGACGTGGCGGGGATGAAATGGGTCGGAGCGCGGGCAGGGACTCGCCCCAATACTTCCGCATACGACGGCCGCTGCAACTGAGTTGTCACAGGTGGCGCATTGCTGCTTGGAACGGGAGCTTGGATAGCTTGCTGCACTTCACTTCCCACGAGGGCAGAAATGGAACCCAGCGTGGGCTGAGGTGGTCAGCTGAGCCGTTGAAGCTCATCACGCACTACCGAGCGGATAACGTCTCGGAGAACGTCCAGGTTCCCAAAGGCAACTGCGTCCGTCAGTGAAACAGCATTCGCGTGCCTGTCATACGTAGCGCAGCGCTGGTCCGAAGGCGAAGTAGTGTTCATTTACCTTTCATAGAAAGCTGAGCGCTGGTGCAGCATCTTTTCCATCGTCGTGGCTTCGGTTAAGAATTCAGCCACGGTCTTCGGCGGGCTTCGAACCAGGCCAGCAAATAGCTGTTCTTTAACTCCCCGCATTAGGTGACGTAGCTTCCTTTCCTCTGACATGGTAGGGCCCACCCGACGGAAGAGGCGCGTCATATCCTATACGTACGACGTCAGGCTTTCATTCGGCAGATGAATGCAGGATTGGAGAGCCCGTTCGGATCGTTCGCGGCAATCAGCATTGGTGTATGTCTCCAGCAAGGCACGCCGGAACTCGAGCCACGATTTGAGGAGCCCTGCTCGATTCTCGTACCAAGTGCGAGCACCGTCCTCCAAGCTGAAGTAGACATTTCTCAACTTCGCCGCGTCACTCCATTCGTTTATCTCGGCAACGCGCTCAAATTGGGCTCGCCAGTCTTCTACATCCTCGAAGATATCCCCGTGGAAGACTTTCGGCACTCGGAGATTCTGCAACAGGTACTGAGTTGCCGTTGTGGCCGTACCTTGCATAATGGTCGAAAGAGACGTCGATGTTCCTTCCATACTTGTCCGTGGGCGCGTCGATGTTGTTGCGGAGCGATGATGATGCTCCGGAGGCAATCCTCGGATTCTCCTGCTGGCCCGGTGAACAGGGGTGTCCACTAGTATAGGGCTGGTACTCCTGCTACCTGGAGGGGTTTGTGGCATCTGATGAGCCGTACCCCGCACCTCCACCAGTTTTGTCATGAAGAGACAAATGAAGATGCACCCGGCGTTGGCGAGGCAGACAGCTGTACAAGATGGCGTACGCAGAACTCAAGCCGGCGTCCTCAGCCTCTACTACTTCTTCTTCTTCAGCGCCCACCTCTTGCCGAGCGCGCGTTCCAGTCACTTCTTTCTCAGCACTGGCGCGTTACACCTAGCAGCAATATTTGTTTGTGGGCACCAGCTTCAATTCATCTGCTTTTGCTCTTACTACGTCTACGCTGAATTATTTTCTTATTTGTCTCTTCAAATTGAGAGTTCTATATCATTCACCTATTGACACTGCCTTTGCCCCTAGTTAACACTTCTACATCATGCACTATCCTGGAATGGGCAGATGCCATGAAATCTAATTTCTGGTGTCTCCATCAGGGTTTTACCAGGTGTACTTGCTGTGACTGCGCTTCTTGGCGAAGGCATTCATTATTCAGAGCCTATTCTTTTCCGTCAATCCTACCAAAGCTTCTGCTTACTATTCCTAGAATCAATGACATAGTTGACAATTACTCTAGCCTTGTGTTTCTCCTGTTTTGCATTGAAGTCTTCCATGCCTGCAGTATATTGAATGTGCACTTTCCTATTGCTAATTCGACCATCTTCACAAAACTGGTCTATTTCTTCATGATCGTGACTAGGGGTCAGTAGAGCATAGGCTTGCACTTTCTTTAATTTGTATTTTCTACGATGACTGCTACCCTCTCAGTAATGCTGCAGAATTCAGTAATGTCTTGCGCTAGCTAATTATGAATTAGAAATCCTAGCCCATGTTCTCTCATACCTGGGAGACTTGTAGCCGAATACGTGGCCGTTAGATTCACGGTTGCGGTACTTCAGCGTGAACAAGAGGGACAAAGAAAGTAAGTGCATAACACAACGCTCGTGTTCTGCACTTTCTTTCTTTGTATCTTGTGTTTTCGCTGAAATATCACAACCAAGAAGCCAACATTCTAAAGAACTCAATTAGCAATCTTGATTCTAAGTGGCCGTTAGCTAGCAATGTGTAATCCTCACAAGTACTTCTAACCTCACTAAGGCCAATAATATCGCAGGCAATGCCTCATATATTTCAAACAGCCCCAATAAGCTAGCCTCAATTGAATGGGCTCGCGTGGTAAACGTTGCTAGGTTCAACTACCAGTAGCGGCCTGTGCGGTATCAGAGTTCTAGCCCCCTGTGCCGCGTCGCATGTCGAACCACCGCATTGGTCAATGCTCCCCTTCCATTAAGGGCTGCAGTGCTATTCAATCCACTGAATATGCTCCCAAGTGCAATTAACTACAACCTTAGAATGAGTATTCAAGCCACTAGACGGGGAAGGCATAGAGTAAGGATCAACGTCGAACATAACAACCTCTGCTTTGCAGATGAAACTCTTCTGTTCAGCAACACTAAGGGTGAATTGCAACAAAAGATTGAGTACTTCACCCGAGAAAGTCTAAAAGTATGGCTGAGGATTAGTATAGAAAAGACTGATAATGTTTATTACCCTGTGAAGGGAAGAACAGTTTATAGTCGCGAGTCAGCCTGTAGACAATGCAGAGAAGTACGTTTCTCTAGCTTAGTTACATAAAGGGGACCCCGAACATGAAAGTTACAAAATAATAAAGCTGGCTTAAAATACATACGGCAGACATTACCGCATCCTAAGTGGTAGCTTGCTAATGTCGTTAAAAGGTGTACAATCATTGCATTTTACTGGTGCTAACATACAGGGCAGGAACTTGGACGTTAAGAAAGAAGCCTGAGAACAAGTTATGGATCGCGCAAGGAGCGATGGAACGAAAAGTGCTAGAGCTAATTTTAGAAGAGGGAAAGAGAGCGATGAGGATCAGAGAGAAAACGGCGAGCGCCGATGTCCTAATGTGCACTATATGAAATAAAATAGATCTGTGCACACCATGTAATAAGTAGGGCAAATAACCCATGGGCCATTAGAGTTACAGAATGTCTGCCAAAGGAAGCCACGCACAGCCGATGACGGCTTGAAATTAGGTGGTTTGATGAGATAAAGGAATTTGCAGGGGCAAGTTATAATCAGATAGTGCAAGGCAAGGGTAATTAGAGATCACTGAGAGATGCCTTCGTCTTGCACTGCACATAAAACTGTACTGATGATGACATTGATGATTATGGCGGTAATAACATCAGCAGGGGCCTGAAAACCCTGTCGCTGTGCGGGCTAGAAGGCCGGCTGGTGTCCTAACGTACGCACACCTTGAGCACAAGCTTGTTATTACTCTGCACCCTCATCCTCTGTAACGCGCAGCGTTCTTTGTTACTTTTACCTTAAAAAAACCGGTTTCGGCCAATGGAAGCCTCTAAAAATTGTGTGTAGGTGATATGGTGGCATTAACATCTTGAGTGGCCTTTGCTATATCAGCAAGGCAACTTCGGTTCCTTTGGTCGGCCGGCATCTGCTGGAGCCAGTAACACGCGGAAACAAATATTGAGACGCCGTGCTTGCTTGTGTAGACTTGCGTATCCGCAAAGCTGCTTTGTAACAGGATCTCAATTGTTATACTGTGCTTTCTGCCAAATTAAGGTTCCCGAACTTTCATCACCTGTTACAGATTGTCTCATTGATAACGTTACTAGTTGCATTTTATTGGTTATTGAAAACAGTGGCCGGTAATTGGTCAAAACTTCAATCAGTAAGTATCAAAAGTACCAAAGTGTACGATTATGTGCGATTAATAATTTACGCGTTATTGCGTACGTACAAGTATGATCTCACGACAACGGGCGAAAAAATATCAAATGCTTAGGGAAAGAACGAGCTGGATGACGCAGGAACATTGAAAAATGGTGGCCTGAAATACAGTCGCACGAGTTATTTTACACAGAAGGAAGGAGCTCTACCAGGCAGTGCGTAAAACGACATTGTGCGGACAACCGTCACCACAGAAAACAGATAATCCCAATTGAAAGGGTTGGTAAGTACACGTTTATTGTGGCTAATAACGCGCCGTGACCATGCTCTGGTGGACCGTTTGTCTGTAGATAGAACCTTCAGGTTATGCGCGGAAGCGTGTTCACAGGCGCGAGAAACTTATTCGAGAAGACCGAAATAGATTGTCGTTCTACCATTGTGAAGCTAAACGCGATGTGTTCCATTGCGCAAAAGCGCGAAGTGGAGGCACAAACCTGCGATCTCACAGGTTGCACCGGAACAAAGAGGCACATCTCAGTGCACCATGTGAAATGACTGACAGCCTTTGCAACCGAATCTTGGCTTGTTTTAGTCTACATCAGGAGATCATATAGATCAGTCCTGAAAAAATTCAGACGGTCCCGAGTGGCACCGGAGAAAACGGAGTAGACCAGCGGCAGCGGATGATGAGCAGTCATGTTGTGGATACAAGGAATATGATGCAACGTATTTCCTTACAGTTGTGTAAAGGCCCGACAAGAGCATGCAGGTCGCTTAGAATACTGGATGACCGGAAGCCGGGACGACGATAGGAAGGAACCCACTTGTTGCTGATGTGGCGTTAAATGTTACAGTACGGTACCTTACCAACAAGACACAAGTTGTTGAATTGGCCTCGGAGGCGCTTGTTCGGTGGCTGCATAACGCCACTCTTGACGTCAATGAGCGTAATGATGTTCAGGTTGCCTCATACGGGTCGATGGCATCTGGCGTTGTGTTGCTTGACATGTCCACCGGAGAAGGAAAAGGATGTGCAATCCTGCCACAGCCTCACTGAGGTGGGGCACATAGATAGAGGACGCCGTGAAGGCACGTTACAGTGGACTATGGGGCAGTAAATTGACGTCCCGGAGTTTCTTGCCAGGTTTGTATGTTACTGTAGAGATGTGTCATTGTAAGTGAAGTGTCCAGTTCGTGAGATGGCCAGTCAAGCTGTTTGGCGACGACAACCAACAGAGATCATGTGGTGACTCACACCGGCAAAATAAATGACGTGCCGAACAGGCGAGGAAACTGCATGGAACACACAAAAACAGGAGAGTCGTGCTCGGATGTGTTAAATATTGAATGTTAATGGAGCTACAAGCTACAACTACATATCGCCAAAAGTGCAAGGGCCAAGATAATGATTTGCGAATCCTGCGTGAATGGTGAATGTAAAATAGCTAATAAAGGGCCTAAAAAGTTTGCTGTAGAATGTCTCTAGCATATTTAATAAAAATACGACCGTTCATGCGGTTACGCGTAATATAATCATAAAATGTTCGACAAATGCATGACAAAATCAACGGTAAGCAATAGAGGCCGTACCATCGCACGATGAAAATTGACGTTAATGTGGTTAGCATTCAAGCAATATTGTGACCCACTGTATCACTCCTATCAAAGCGCGTCATGGATGAGTCTTGTATGCAACTGGGCTCCTTTTCTAACGCATTCATCCAGACACGCTGCGCCATCGGGTAGCGCCTCAGCTAGATGGCGCAGCGTGTCAGCACGAATGTGTGAGAGTGGAGCCCGGAACATGAGCTTGGTAGGACAACTCACAACCCTTTTCCAAAGGGGATGCTTAGAGCATCCATGCATCCATCCATCCATCCAATGCGTGATGGAGAAGTGAGGAGTCCGGCAGCCTGTAATTCTGGCTTCACCGCCGCGTCCCCCCCCAAGAACATCGCCCGAGTGTACGCTTGCATAAATAACTAGACTTCGATTCCACCGAGCACCGCATGAAGTTTGAAAGGTTTTCTTTTGTCACGGAGGGCAGCACATACCCTGTGAGGCAAGGGCAAGTTGGCGTAAAAGGGGTGCATTGAAGAACGGCGCATACTTAGTGACAAAGGTTGGCGTTGAGGAGGCTTATTGAAATGCGGCGATTCGCCCAGTGGCACAAAGCGGGTTGTCCACGGTGGCGTCAAACAGCTTTATTGAAGAATGGCACATGGCCAGCGGCACAAGTTGCTATAAAAAATTTGCATTGAAGTAGCGCAAATACAGTGTTACATTGTAAATGACCCAACTTGGGCCAACTGTTGCTTTCGATCAGTACCGTTTGAACACAGCTACCGATGCTCCTCCCTAACACCACGGACTCCCCAGCGACACAAGTTCGCGGCGATACTGTCAAAGCCATGGAAACACACCAGAATATGCGCTAAGTATATTAAGAGTACAACATACATAATAATTTGCTGCATTTGTAATATTTTTCAAACCGCAATACAGCGTCTTCAGGGCCCCTAAGCACAAGGGCAGGGAGGCGCGCTGTACTAATGTTGCGGTTGCAGCAAACCCTCTCATGAAAGGCTATGCTTCAAATTGCCTGGGTGTATTGCAACATCGCAGCATTTGTGGTATAACCGTGCCTCTTAACAAAGGGACAATGCTTGATAAAATTGGATGTGGTGTCTGTTTCCTACTCAGAAAAAAAGTTTTTCTCTTTCACACTCTGTTTCCTGGCACTCCAGCAGTGCGTGTAGTCTATTCAGCAGCGGAGTATGTTTGGCTGGCTTAAGCGACCAATTGCTCCCCGGATGCGTTCACACCAACGCGAATCCCATGTACCCACACGTTATGAAAGATATAGGGGACTCAAACAAATGGCAGAGGACGGGATGTTAGAATTGATTTTAAAGTCCCAAAGGTCATGTTAAATCCCGGAGGCCACAGGAACGTTATGATGGACGCCGAGACCATTGGAAGTGGTACAGCTAGCCTAGAGAAAACATGAAGAAATCGGCGCTAATACCACGCATGTAAAAAAAAAGTAACGTATTTGTGATTGCGTAGACGAGGAAGTTATAGGAGATCAAGAACATTGTCAGGGTATGGCTGATTATGGCGATGCTACTAACGCGACAGTGCTTCCTAATGGTTGTTATGCAAATCGGCTATTCTTGGCGACTGAATGCAAGCGCTCGCGAGACACTTGAGGACTTTATCTAACCGCTCCAAATGCTAAGTCTAGCTGGCGGAAAATATGACTATTTCTTTCATCTAGCAAAGGCATGTCTTTATTCAGAACGACGAAGTACCACCTCAGTCATCCTATTTAAAACTATCAGGATCACTGGTAAATACGAGTGAGGGAGCAAGACACAGCAGCTGCAACACCGTACGACCATTTCAAATTTAGCAAGATGCCTTTTAGACCCTGTGTCTACAAGGTCTGAAAGGCTTCATGTTAAATTACAAAGGGTCGCAGGGTGTTGCAACTGCTGTTTCTCGTTCCTGCACTCGTATTTACCAGTGATGGAGAGTCGCTTCACGCTTTACCTGAATACGTCGCCGATCGGGGGCAGCGCAACGCGCACTGAGCCACCTTTTTCAAGGAAAGCTTTCTTCGCCTAGCATCCCCGGGCATAGCATTGGTGCTGCGGGGCCTGGCACCTAACTGTAGCTGGTTCAATGTGTATCGGGGCAGATATATTTGAGGTTGTATAAGATAAGGCAAGAGAAGCACGGAGTAAAATTAGTTTTGAAGAAAGACTCAGTAACCTGGATGAAAATAAATGGACAGCTGATGTGCGCAAGTCTCTGTAATGGAAGGAACGGACACAAAATTGAGGAAGAGGTCAAGAAAGTTGACAACCAAGTACAGGGTAAATGATAGTGTAGATCCACAACCAAGAATCATCAGAAAGGAAGTGAGCGAAATACAGACAGTTAATTGGATGTAAAGACTGAAAAGAAAAAGGACTATGAAGATTTACCAGAATAAGAAAAAAGAAATGGGAAGCGAAAATCGGTAGGATAACACGGAGGGCAGCGCCTTGCTATTGGACGCCCTAGCTGGTTACCTAAGAATAAAATCATACCGGAGCAAATATTCGAAACTAGATGAGGCATGTGTATGCGGCAGCGAAAATCCGGAGGCCACTCAGCATATTCTAACTTAATGCGAACGGATTCATCCAGCGAGAACAATAGTAAAGGAAGACCTTCGAGAAGCGCTTGGGTTTAAAGTAGACAGTAGCGTCAACCGTTCAGCAGTAGAGAAAAATAACAGTCGTTTAGTGAATTGGTGTAAAGAAACCAGGGAAAAAAGATATATAGGAAATACATGCAAAAACTCTTCATGAAAAGCGTTTATAGCATGCCTGATACGATAAAGCAGGCTGGGTGATTAGTTGTCACCGCCCCGTTTCAAACGGGGTGTCAGTAAATCATCACCATCATCAATGTTTGGCATAAAGCCGGTTATGATCGCAACAGACGCTGTGCGACAGCTGCAACAGGCAGCACGCCCAAGCGTGGCGCACAGATACATTGCGTGCACAAGTAGTCACGTGCGCGTGTGTGCAGCATACATCCTCATTGTTATAGCATCGCCGCCAAGCATGAGGGGCTTATTGAACTAACTGAATTTTGGAGAGTAAACTGTGTCGGAAAACCCGTAAAGTACGACTTACACAGATGCTGAGGACAAGATAGCTTCAGACCGTAATTAGAATCTACGAGAAAACAATTATGTTGCCCATAAACAAAAAGGCAAATGAAATTTCGAGCGGCCGCTAGAGGTCTGCCTTCGTGACCGCAGCCGCTAGGTCATCATCATCAGCATGGCTACGCAAACTGCAGGGCAAAGGCCTCTCCCATACTTTTCCAACTACGACGGTCATGTACTAATTGTGGCCATGTTGTCCGGGCAAACTTCTTATACTCATCCGCCCACCTAACTTTCTGCCGCCCTCCGCTACGCTTGCCTTCTCTTGGAATCCAGTCCGTAACCCTTAATGACCGTCGGTTATCTTCCCACCTCATTACATGTCCTGCCCATGCCCACTTTTTTCTTGATTTCACCTAAGATGTCATTAACTCACGTTTGTTCCCTCACCCAATCTGCGCTTTTCTTATCCCATAACGTTATACCTATCATTCTTCTTTCCATAGCTAGTTGCGTCGTCCTCAATTTGAGGAGAACCCATTTCGTAAGCCTCCCACTTTCTGCCCCGTACGTGAGTACTGGTAAGACACAGCTATTATACACTTTTCTCTTGAGGGATGATGACAACTTGCTGTTCATAATCTGAGAATGCCTGCAAAACGCAGCCAAGCCCAATCTTATTCTTCTGATTATTTCAGCCTCATGATCCGGACCCGCAGTCACTACCTGTCCTAAGTAGATGTATTCCCTTACCACTTCCAGTGCCTCGCTACCTATCGTAAACTGCTCTGCTCTTGCGACACTTTTAAACATTACTTTAATTTTCTGCAGAATAATTTTTAGACCCACACTTCTGCTTTGCCTCTCCAAGTCAGTGAGCATGCATTGCAGTTGGTCCCCAGATTTACTAAGCAAGGCAATATCATCAGCGAATCGCAAGTTACTAAGGTATTCTCCATTAACTCTTATCCCCAATTCTTCCCAATCCAGGTCTCTGAAAATCTCCTGTAAACTCGCTGTGAATTGCATTGTAGAGATCGTATCTCCCTGCCTGACGCCTTTCTTTATTGGGATTTTGTTGCTTTCTTTATGGAGGATTACGGTGGCTGTGGAGCAGCTATATATATCTTTCAGTATTTTTACATACGGCTCGTCTACACCCTGATTCCGTAATGCCTCCATTACTGCAGAGGTTTCGACTGAATCAAATGCTTTCTCGTAATCAATGAAAGCTATATATAATGGTTGGTGATATTCCGCGCATTTCTGTATTGCCTGACTGATAGTGTGAATATGGTCTATTTTTGAGTAAACTTTACGGAATCCTGCCTGGTCCTTTGCTTGACGGAAGTCTAAGGTGTTCCTGATTTTATTTGCAATTACCTTAGTAAATACTTTGCAGGTGTAACGAAGAAGAGTAGCCTGTCTACGCCACAGCACCATCGCTACCGGCATGAGCTCGTGGTTGCTGTCTTTCGCCGAACGCTTGTGACGGCTACCCGTTCGCGCCCGTTGCTAATAAATCTCTTAGTAAGTGGTGGACGTGCTGGGTATCGACCACCCTGGAACTTCGGAGTCGCGCTCTACCCCCCATCATGCCCGACGACGCACGCACCCCTCCAGCTCCTCCAATGGCGCCGGCCACCTTGGTTTGTGCCGGTGCCTTGCGTCAGCGAGATCCCCCTATCTTCTCCGGCACAGATAACAAAGATGTTGAAGATTGGATCTCGTCTTATGAGCGAGTGAGTGCCCATAACCAGAGGGACGACGTTACCAAGTTAAGAAACGTCGCATTCTATCTTACGGACGTTGCGAAACTATGGTTTCTATACCATGAAGCCAACCTGACTTCGTGGTTGGTCTTCAAGACCAACTTTACCCAAGTTTTCGGTCGGCCTGCAGTAAGGAAGCTTCGTGCAGAACAACGTTTGCGCACACGATCTCAAGAGGCCGGAGAAAACTTCACGAGCTACATTGAGGACATTGTCGACCTTTGCAAACGGGTGAATGCGTCGATGTCCGAGGAGGAGAAGATAACATCTAATGAAGGGTATGCAGGACGACGCGTTACAAATGTTATTATCGAAGAGTCCTCACACTGTAGCTGAAGTGACAGAATTTTGCCAGAGTTACGACGAGTTGCGCAGGCAACGGCTTCCCACCCGACGTCCCATCTCGCCCGCCGACTCTCTATCAAGCCTTGGAGACGACGACAACCATGCTGCTCTCTTCGTAAAAATTCAGGAATTCGTTCGCGCAGAGGTCGCCCGCCAGCCATCTCTGATATCTTCTGTCCAGGAACCACCGTCTGCTTTGCATCCTACGATCCGCGACTTCATTCAAGAACAAGTATCTCAAGCCATTCCTCCAGCCGCTGAGCAGACACCAGTCACGGCTCCTCTCACTTACGCTAAAGCAGTTTCCCGATCTCGTCCACAAACGCCCCTGCCACCCTCTATGCATCGACCACCGACATTTTTGCCGCCGTCTATGCCGCTTCACGACCGACGGTATTTTCCTCCTATGCCGCTGCCCGACCAACAGCATTTTCCGAATCCTCAACCGCGCCTCTGACCTTACCCCCACCAGTGGCGCACCTTCGATGACCGCCCAATATGTTTTGCTTGCGGTGGTTCTGGTCACATGGCGCGCCATTGTCGTCGTGGCATGCTTCCTCTTCAAAACATCCGGCGAGCGCCACCTTTCCCCGCTTCGTTTTCCTCGTCGCCTTCCAGCCTTCCTACCTCTTCCTTCTCCCCTGACCGCCCAACCGCCTCTACTCGCCGCTCACCATCTCCCCGTCGTCGCTCGCTTTCTCCGATGCGGCGCCGTCCCGTGTCCACCGAGCAGAAAAACTGATGGCCGCAGTTCCCGAGACACGAACTGTATCCACGTCGCAATGCCCAAGTCCTCGTCCCTCTCCAGCCAACGTAATTGAAGTCTCTGTCGAAAGAATCGCCGTCCTGGCACTTGTAGATACCGGAGCCGCCGTATCCGTAATTTCCGCCGAATTCTGCCGCACACTACGAAAGGTTTTGACGCCTCTCTCCGACTTCTCCCTTCGAACCGCGAACGCTCAAAATATAACGCCTCTCGCTGCCTGTACTGCTCGCGTCATCATTGAAGGTCTACTTTATACCGTCGAATTCGTCGTGCTGCCCACGTGTTCCCATTACATCATATTAGGCTGGGACTTCCTTGCAAATAATAATGCCGTTATTGACTGTTGTCACGCCGAACTAGAACATTCTGCACTTCCCGACGTCGAGACTATCGAAAACGACCCTTCCAGTGTTAAACTGCTTGTTTCCGAAGACAATTCCGTCCCTCCACGCTCTTCCCTGCTTGTGCCTGTGTCGTGCGCCGCTATTTCTGATGCCATTGTTCTCTTTACGCCCTCTGAGCTGTTCATTCGCCGCCGATGTTCTCCGCTGCCCTTTGCTCTGCTTAGTCTTCGCAATGGCGTCACGAAAATGGTTGTCGACAATCCCACGGCCTGCCCTTTAGCTTTATGTTATGGTGAATGCCTAGGCCTTGTTCAACCGGTCGACACCTTTTGCATCTTTGACGCTCCTGCCGTTTCTACTTCTGCGGGCCTTGGCGCACTGACTTGTGACTCTGCGGTTGATCAGTCACTCCTCGACACTTTCCACTGCACCGTCGACGACGGCACGTCATCTAAAGAACGAAGCCAGCTCATTGCTCTCCTGCAGAGGTTCGGCGCTTCTTTCGACAGCCCTGCTTCCGGTTTGGGCCGCACATCGACCGTTTTTCACCAGATAGATATTGGCAGTCATGCACCTTTACGGCACCGCCCCTACCGAGTATCCGCCTCTGAGCGCCGTGTCATTGACCACCAGGTTGATGACATGCTCAAGCGTGGCGTTGTGCAGCCTTCAAACATTCCCTGGGCATCACCGGTCGTCCTCGTTAAGAAAAAGGATGGCTCTATTCGATTCTGCGTCGCCTACCGACGTCTGAACAAGATAACCCGCAAGGACGTTTACCCGTTACCGCGCATCGACGACGCCCTCGACTGTTTGCAGGGAGCTGAGTTCTTTCCTTTGCTGGATTTACGTTCCGGATACTGGCAAGTCCCTTTGGCACCATCTGATCTACCTAAAACAGCATTTGTAACACCTGACGGATTGTACGAATTCATCGTAATGCCTTTCGGCCTGTGTAACGCTCCAGCCACTTT
This sequence comes from Dermacentor variabilis, assembly GCF_050947875.1. Classification (NCBI taxonomy): domain Eukaryota; kingdom Metazoa; phylum Arthropoda; class Arachnida; order Ixodida; family Ixodidae; genus Dermacentor; species Dermacentor variabilis. The sequence continues at coordinate 30,738,483 of NC_134573.1, read as the reverse complement.
TGAGAGAATGATGGATAATATTTTACGCGGCCTCAAATGGAACACATGTTTATGCTAGCTGGATGACGTAGTTGTCTTTTCCGCTGATTTCCGAACCCATCTTAGCCGTCTCGAGCAAGTTCTGAAATGCCTTACTGACGCGGGACTTCAGCTTAACTTAAAAAAATGTCGTTTCGGCGCCCGAAAGCTCGCTATTCTTGGCGATGTTGTATCGCGAGACGGCTGCCTTCCGGATCCAGCCAAGCTCCGCGCTGTCACCGAGTTTCCGCAACTAAAGAAGTTAGAGGAGCTTCAAAGTTTCCTTGGTTTATGCTCGTACTTCCGACGTTTCATTCGAAATTTCGCTTCCATAAGTGCACCCCTGACAGCCCTTCTAAGTGGCGACAAAGAACTTTCCGCTTGGTCGCCCGCCTGTGATGATGCCTTCACGAAATTACGCCGCCTGCTAACCTCGCCACCTATCCTCCGCCACTTCGATCCTGCAGCGCCCACAGAGGTCCACACCGATGCCAGCGGCGTCGGACTTGGCGCCGTATTCGCGCAACGAAAAGCGGGGTTTGATGAATATGTCGTTGCCTACGCGAACCGAGGCTAATTACTCTGTTACAGAGAAAGACTGTTTAGGCAATATTTGGGCCCTTGGAAAATTCCGTCCTTCTTTGTATGATCACACTTTCGATGTCGTTACTGACCATCACGCCCGTTGTTCGCTGTCTATCCTTAAGGACCCATCTGCCCGACTTGCTCGCTGGGCCCTTAAGCTACAGGAGTACGGCATCCGCGTTCTCTACCGTTCCGGCCGCAAACACACGGACGCTCACCGGTCTCCGCTGACTGCGTTTGCCTATCCGCCCTTGAGCCCACAGTTCCATCTCATGCACTGCGCGACATGCCGTAAGAGCAGCGCAAGGATCCCAGGATCAGCGCTCTCATCAGCATCCTTTCTGATCCATCCATATCTTCACCATCTCGCGCTCTTCGCTGCCAGGCTACCCACTTCTGCATTCGCGACGGCCTTCTTTACCGTCGTAATTACCTCTCTGACGGGCGCAAATGGCTTCTCGTGATACCCCGCCATCTCCGTGACCTTATCTGCGACGCTTTCCACGCTGACCCTCAGTGCGCACATGCCGGCCTGTTCAACACCTATGCTCGACTACGCGTCCAATTTTATTGGCGCGGCATGTATAACTACGTCGGAGAGTTCATTCGCTCCTGTGCTCAGTGCCAACGCTGAAAATTACCTCCCGGACAAGTCTACCCGTCACAACCCCTTCCCTGCCCTAGTCGGCCCTTTGATCGTGTTGGTATATACATATACGGACCGCCACCCTCCACTCCAGCAGGCAACCGCTGGATTATTGTTGCAGTGGATCACTTGACCCGCTATGCTGAAACAGCTGCTCTGCCGACTGCGACCGCCCACAACGTTGCATCGTTTCTATTGCGACATTTCGTTCTTCGCCACGGTGCCCCTCGCGAACTTCTGAGCGATAGAGGCCGCGCCTTTCTTTCCGATGCTTTGAAGGCACTACGCGACGAATGCCGAATCGTTCACCGCACCAGTGCAGCGTACCATCCGCAAACTAACGGCATGACCGAGCGCTTCAACCGTACTCTTGGCGATATGCTCTCCATGTACGTCGCCTCTGATCATTCAAACTGGGACCAAGTTCTCCGTTTCGTGACGTATGCGTACAATACTGCGGCCCAAGCAACTACTGGTTTTTCCCCTCACTTTCTCCTATACGGACGAGAACCTTCTACTACGCTCGATACCATTCTGTCATATACACCTGAGGCGTCGTAAAGTACTCTTCTATCTGAAGCTGTTCGTTATGCTGAGGAATGCCGCCAGCTTGCCCGCTCTTTTTCCAAAGAGGACCAGTGGCAGCAGCAATCCCGTCAACCTGCCGGCCGTTCGGCACCAACTTTTTTGCCTGGTTCTCTCGTATGGCTTCGGGTACCCGCTACTACAACCGGCCTCTCCTCAAAACTTGTCGCAAAGTACCTAGGACGCTACCGCGTTCTGGAGCAAACGTCCTCCGTCAATTAGATCGTAGAGCACCTCACGCCATCGACGGACCTACGCCATCGCGGCCGTCAACTTGTCCACGTCTCTCGCATTAAGCCGTACTACGACCCAATAGTAGTCTCTTCGCCTTGAGCCGCCAGGATGGCGCCTTTTTCTGCGGACGGCGATTGTAACGAAGAAGAGTAGCCTGCCTACGCCACAGCACCATCGCTACCGGCCTGAGCTCGTGGTTGCTGTCCTTCGCCGAAAGCTTGTGACGGCTACCCGTTCGCGCCCGTGCTAATAAAAATGAACATTAAGCTGATCGCTCTATAATTTTTCAAGTCTTTGGCGTCTCCTTTCTTATGGATTATGATTATGTTAGCGTTCTTCCAAGATTCCGGTGCGCTCGAAGTCATGAGGCACTGCGTATACAGGTTGGCCAGTTTTTCTAGAAGAATCTGCCCGCCATCCTTCAACAAATCTGCTGTTACATGAACCTCACCAGCTGCCTTCCCCCTTTGCAAAGCTCCCAAGGCTTTCTTTACTTCTTCCGGCGTTACTTGTGCAATTTCAAATTCTTCTAGACTATTCTCTCTTCCATTATCGTCGTGGGTGCCACTTGTACTGTATAAATCTCTATAGAACTCCTCAGCCACTTAAACAATCTCTGAAATATTAGTAATGATATTGCCGGCTTTGTCTCTTAATGCATACATCTTATTCTTTCCTGTTCCTTTCTTTTAATATTATATTAATTTAATTTTCTTTTAATATTTCCGTCTTCCTCCGTTCCTGAGAGCATGTTCAATTCTATCCATATTATACTTCCTTATGTCAGCTGTCTTACGCTTGTTGATTAACTTCGAAAGTGCCGCCAGTTCTACTCTAGCTGTAGGGTTAGAGGCTTTCGTATCTTTCGTATCCTGTGATTGCTTACTGGCATCATGTCTAACGGAGTTACCACCGACTTCGATTGCACATTCCTTAACGTTGCCCATAAGATTGTTCATATCTTCAACACTAAGGTCCTCTTCCTGAGTTAAGGCCGAATACCTGTTCTGTAGCTGGATCCGGAATTCCTCTATTTTCCCTCATAGCGCTAACTCATTGATCGGCTTCTTATATGCTAGTTTCTTCAGTTCCCTCCTCAAGTTCGAGGCTAATTCTGTCAAGGCTAATTCGAGTTCCTACTATCGCGTGGTCACTGCAGCGCACCTTGCCGAGCACGTCCACATATTCTATGATGCGAGGTTTTGCGCAGAGTATAACGTCTATTTCATTTGTAGTTGCGCTATTCGGGCTCCTCCCCGTCCACTTTCGGCTATCCCGCTTACGGAAGAAGGTATTCATTATCCGCATATTATTCTGTTCTTCAAACTCTGCTAATAACTCTCGCCTGCTATTCCTAGAGCCTATGCCATATTCCCCCACTGACTTGTATCCAGCCTGCTTCTTGCCTACCCTGGCATTGAAGTCCCCATCACTACAGTGTATTTTGTTTTGACTTTACCCATCGCCGATTCCACGTCTTCACAGAAGCTTTCGACTTCCTGGTCATCATGACTGGATGTAGGGGCGTAGACCTGGGACGCTTTAACGTAACACTATTCCGAACTTTTCTATTCCAATTCTGCAATCAGCCCACTGCGATTGGTGAAAAACTTTTTTGGACCAGGCCCACTTCACCTGTCTGTCACGCAAATCACGAAAACCGCGATAGCTCCCCATCTGATATGACGTGTACACACTGATTATGCATAATTTGACCGAACAAAACTAAAATAGTTATTTCTGATTCAACACCTTTTTGCCGTTAGCCCTCGGCTATTGGTGAAAAGTTTTCGGGCTGCACCCACTTCACCGGCCTCACACGCGACGTCACAAAACCGCAAAAACTTACCACGTTAAAGTGACGCGTACACGTTATAAATGCATTTATATGCCGAACAACACTGAATTTTCTTCTGAATAGCCGCAGGCTGCCCTGTTCCGAAAGGAATAAAAGATGGCAGCCGCCGATCGCTCCGGCACCGGCTACTTGCGCCTGCCGCAGAGCATGGGTTTATTTGCGTGTAATAAACCTTTTTGCGTGGCCGTGTAACATCTCTAGAACTTTCGGCACGTTTACGACTTCGTCCTACCAACTCTTCTTTGCTGAAGATCCGTTTTAGCCTAATCCTTAAGCTTCCGTCGCATGCCGCCGCGATTTTCGACGTCCCACCGTAAGCCAAGTAAGAGAAAGTGGACCAATCGCAGACGCCTGCACCACCTTCTTCATCCGGTTATCCATATACATTGCAGTGACTCGGCCCCATTGGATCCCTCTCAACTTGACCATGCTCCTCGCCTCTTGTCAGCCAATTAGATAAGACAAGCCGCTCAGTGCAGGCAATGTTACTCGTTTTTCAAGTAAACAAAAGGGACCTCCAATGAACGAGGGAGGTCCCATTTGATTGGTTTGATCAGAGAACCCTGCAGGTGACCGCCCAATGCTTGTGTCGGCGGTTACACAAATTTGACGTCAGGAGATTGGAATAAAAACATATTGGAATAGTCTTACGTTATACGGCCCCTGTGCGGCCTTCAATTTGTACCGCTTATTGAGTTTCACAACAAGACCTGCCACTCTCTCCTTAATGCTGTAGAATTCCTGTATGTTACCAGCTATATTCTTATGAATCAGGAATCCGACTCCTAGTTCTCGTCTCTCCGCTAAGCCCCGGTAGCACAGGACGTGCCCGCTGTTCAGCATTGTATATGCTTCTTTCGTCCTGCTAACTTCACTAGGCCCTATTATATCGCATTTACTGCCCTCTAATTCCTCCAATAGCACTGCTAGACTCACCTCACTAGATAACGGTCTAGCGTTAAACGTTGCCAGGTTCAGATTCCAAAGGCGGCCTGTCCGGAGCCAGGGAATCTTAGCACCTTCTGCTGCGTCGCAGGTCTGACCACCGCCGTGGTCAGTTGCTTCGCAGCTGCTGGGTGGCGGTACTAATTTTGGATGAGCACAAGCCTACGAAAAATGCCGACCGACAAGAGGCTTACAGATTCGTTGTAAATTTGCAGGAGTCAGAAGTTCCTCCTACTGCCCTCTCGCGAGGGGTGGCGCGGAGAGATCCCTGTGCATTGACACCGCCCCATTCTTAGCCCCACCTTTCTCAGGAAGGCATTGTCTTTGATTGACTCCTACTAGGTGTTTTATTACCTTCTAGCTTATTCTTGTTTTCACATAGGCACTTATGCAAGAATAAAGCATTAAAATCGTGAGCAATTTAGGGTAGTAGAAATTATACTTACATATCCAGGGCACACCTCGGCAAAATGAACTGGCTGGCGAGCTTTACCCTTCAACAATGCGAGCCTGGGACAAATTAAAAAACTGGTCATACTATCTATTCGGGATAACCGAAAAATATGCAGTGTTGTTGCTGTTCAGGATGCGCAATGTTCCATGAAACATAAAAGGCAATAGGGTAAAATGCGCAAATTAATAGCAACAGAACACCTTCGTCATCAATTTGATGCTATTCTGAGCATGCTATTTCACACAACGAATAATAAACTAAAACTGAAACAACGAAGACACAAAGGAGTGCACTGGAGACTTTCTAGAGTAAGTACTTTACCTGCCATTCGAAAGATTGCGCAAAAGAAATATGAGACGACACAGCATGACGCGTCTGCTCTCATGTGGTGAAGCCTGCAAATGAACATAACCAGCTTTGTTCGTCAGTTCAGCAATAACATATTGTTTGCTTAATTTCTTTTTGTATGAACTCACAAGAGGACTGAATGAATCCATTAGAAATTCTAGCTGTTTCTACGTACACTCCAATAGAATCTCCAATTCCAGCTGTTTCTACGTACACTCCAATAATCTCGAATAGAATAAGGACAGCACTAGACTTTAGTGAGCCAAGGGACCAGGCTGGCTTCAGAAAATATTGCTCTACAATGGATCACATCCATGTCATTAACCAGGTTATTGAGAACTCCGCAGACTACAATAAGCCTCCCTATATGGCTTTCATAGATTATGAAAAAGCATTTGATTCAGTAGTGGTACCAGCAGTCATAGAGGCATTGCATATTCAAGCAGTACAGACCGCTTACGTAAATACCGTGGAAATTATCTACAGAGATTCCACAGTCACCCTAATTCTACACAGGAAAAGTAGGAAGATACCTAAAAAGAAAGGGGTCAGACAAGGTGACACAATTTCTCCGATGCTGTTCACTGTGTGCTTAGAAAAAGTATTCAAGCTATTAAACTGGTAAGGCTTCGGAGTAAACATCGACGGCGAATACCTCAACAACCTTCGGTTTTCCGATGACATTGTTTTATTCAGCAACAATGCAGACGAGGTACAACAAATGATTGAGGACCCTAAAAGGGAGAGTGTAAGAGTGGGGCTGAAGATAAATATGGAGAAGACAATGATAAATAACCGGGCAAGGTAACAAGTGCTCAAGATCGCAAGTCAGCGTATAGTGTCTGTGGAGAAGTACGTTTACCTAGGTCAACTAACCACACGGGACCCTGATCATGAAAAGCAAATTCACAGAGGAACAAAAATGGGTTGGACCAGTTAGGGCAGACATCGTGAGCTCCTGACTGGGAGCTTACCGTTATCATTGAAAAGGAAGGTATAAAATCAGTGTATTTTACTGGTGCTGCCATATGGGGCACAGACTTGGAGACTGCCAAAGAAGCTTGAGAACAAGTTAAGGACGGCGCAAAGAGCGATGGAACAAAGAACGCTAGGCATTACTTTAAGAGAAAGAAAGAAAGCGGTTTAGATCAGAGAGCAAACGGCTATAGACGATATTCCTAATAGACATTAGGACAAAAAAATGGTGCTAGGCAGGCCATGTAACGCGCAAACTACATAACCGTTGTACCATTAGGGTGACAGAATGGATACCAAGAGAAGGGAACCGTAGTAGAGGACGACAGAAGAATAGATGGTGCGACGTAATTAGTAGATTTGCGGGTGCTCGTTAGAATCGGTTGGCGCAAGACAGAGGTAACTGGAGATCGCAGGGAGAGGCCTTCGTCCTGCAGTGGACATCAATAGGCTGATGATATATATATATATATATATATATATATATATATATCATCAGCCTGCTTACGCCCACTGCAGGGCAAAAGCCTCTGCCATACTTCTCCAAGTACCCCGGTCATGTACTAATGGTGGCCATGTTGTCCCTGCAAACTTCTTAATCTCATCCGCCCACCCAACTTCCTGCCGCCTCTTGATACGCTTCCCTTTCCTTGGAATCCAGTCCTAAACCCTTAATGACAATTGGTTATCTTCCCTCCTCATTACATGTCCTGCCCATGACATTTTCTTTTCCTTGATTACAACTAAGATGCCATTGACTCGCGTTTGTTCCATCACCCACTCTGCTCTTTTCTTAGTCCTTAACGTAACACCTATCATTCTTCTTTCCATAGCTCGTTGCGTCGTCCTCAATTTCAGTATAACCCTTTTGGAGGGCCTCCAGGTTCCCGCCCCGTACGTGAGTACTGGTAAGACTCAGCTGTTATGCACTTTTCACTTGAGGGATAATGGGAACTTGCTGTTCATGATCTCAGAATGCCAGCCAAACGCACCCCCAATCCGTTCTTATTCTTCTGTGTATTTCAGTCTCATGATTCGGGTCCGCGGTCACTACCTGTCCAAAGTAGATGTATTCCCTTACCACTTCCAGTGCCTCGCTACTTATTGTAAATTGCGGTTCCCTTCCGAGACTGTTAAACATTACTTTAGTTTTCTGCAGAATAATTTTTATACCCACTCTTCTGCTTTGCTTCTCCAGGTCAGTGAGCATGCATTGCAATTGGTCTCCTGAGTTACTAAGCAAGGCAATATCATCAGCGAATCGCAAGTTACGAAGGTACTCTCCATTATCTCTTATCCCCAATCCTTCCCTATCCAGGTCTCTAAATAACTCCTGTAAACACGCTGTGAATAACATTCAGAGATCTATCTCCCTGCCTGACGCCCTTCTTTATTGGGATTTTGGTGCTTTCTATATGGAGGACAACGGTGGCTGTGGAGCCGCTATAGATACCTTTCAGTATTTTTATATATGGCTCGTCTACATCCCTATTCCGTAATGCCTGCATGACTGCTGAGGTTTCTACTGAATCAAACGCTTTCTCGTAATCAATGAAAGCTATATATAAGGGTCGGTTATATTCCGCACATTTCTCTCTCACCTGATTGATAGTGTGAATATGATCTATTGTGAATAGTTCATGGTTATATTGCGCTCAGTTTTACAAACACGATATTAAGGACGGACAGGACTTGGACGTTCACCAACTAGCCCCCTTCATTGCTTCACTAAATATTGTGAATAGCCTTTACGAAATGCTGTCTGCTCCTTTTGTGGACAGAAGTCTAAGGTGTTCCTTATTCTATTTGCGATTACCTTAGTAAATACTTTGTAGGCAATGGACAGTAAGCTTATCGGTTATCTTGGCGTTCTTGTGTGCTGGAGGTCATAAGGCATTGCATATACAGGGTGGCCAGTTTTTCTAGAACAATCTGCCCACCATCCTTCAAAAAATCTGCTATTACCTCACCCTCCCCAGCTGCCTTCCCCCTTTGCATAGCTCCCAAGACTTTCCTTACTTCTTGCGGCGTTACTTGTGGAATTTCAAATTCCTCTAGACTATTCTCTCTTCCATTGAGTTCCTTGGTGCCCACTGGTACTGTATAAATCTCTGTAGAACTACTCAGCCACTTTAACTTTTCATCCATAATAGTAATGACATTGCCGGCTTTGTCTCTTAAAGCATACATCTGATTTTTGCCTAGTCCTAGGTTATTCATCACTGCTTTTAGGCTTCCTCCGTTCCTGTGTGCATGTTCAATTCTATCCATATTATACTTCGTTATGTCAGCTGTCTTATGCTTGTTGATTAACTTGGAAAGTTCTGCCAGTTCAATTCTAGCTTTAGGGTTAGAGGCTTTCATAGATTGGTGTTTCGTTATCAGATTTTTCGTCTCCTGCGATAGCTTACTTGTATCCTGTCCGTCTGAATCGTTTTGTACTAAAGGCTATGAACTTGTAGCAGCAAGGCAGAGTGTGAAGCGTTTATTTCATAAAAAAGTTGTAATGACATTTGTCACTTAGAAGTCAGTTGTCTGTCTATCTGAATACAAATGCTGCTAATAATGGTAACGAATGAAGTCCTAGTCAGTTGCCTTTTGTTCCTTCTCAAACAAAGGAGAAGGCATCTGCGAGCAAGCAGAGGACATTATTATACTAAACTGAACATTTCCTTAGTTACTCCCTTATAGTGTCTAGTCACGCAAGTGTATTTTTTCTTTCTGTAAACCAACAATAAAGCTAGCCAGTTATTTAGATTATGGTGTATTGCTATTTCTTAGGCGTGAGTCTGTAGGTGTTCTTTGTGCATGCTACACTGCAAAACCAAATGCAACTTGACAACAATGAGACAAAGCGGAAGCGTTGTATAAGACGATCATAGAAGGGAAAAACACGCAAACCGAGTATGTTCAGTGGCAGTCCTGTGTGTCATTTCGAGCAATATCCATGAAATGTGAGTTTTCCATGAATGCGCAACTCTGCTAGCTTTGTGGACATAATAATTCACTGGCATTACCATTTACATAATATCTTACTTTTTCAAACACAATTTGAACCTTTTTATACAACTTAGTGTAAAGCTTTAATATTTCGCATGGAATAATGATACTGAAATGGAGGCATACAAAACAAGGCTACAGTGAAAATGAGAATGATGGCGTTCCCTCTTATTGCCCTTATTGCGTTTCCGTTCTATGTGCAGGCCTCTTTTTTTCATTATTCTGCGCGCTTGATGTGGTCCCAATTTTTTCATTAGCGTAGCACAGTTATGAGCTGTAAGCATAAGTACGGCGGGCATTTTACACAGTTTTCATTATACAGTTTTTTCATTTGCGAAATACGTGCATGTATAACAGTAAACAGTCATTTCCAAACAAAATAGAACATTTAATGCGATTATCATTCCTAGGGTAATTCGCCCTAATTTCAGGGGCTGCCTGTCCATCTGTCTGTTCATGTCTGTTTCGCAGTCAACTCGGGTCACTGGGACGCCAGCACAGGTTAACACGTACGGGCCACCGGGGATGTGCCGCTCTATAATGAACCTCTTAGTCCCCAGCTTATCTCACTGGGTATGCGTCCCTCCTCTAGCATCTGCATGTGTTCCTTCCTACATGGTGGCAAAGAGATGTGCTACTCTTCAGTGAAACTTTCAGTAAAAGTCTGATGCCAACTTTTCACAGGTCATGTAGCGCTCTTCAATGACCCAATTTGTCGCCACCTTGGGACACAGGGTATACGCTTCCTAAGTCGAGCCTCATAGAACACGAACGCTTGTGGTGGTAAAATGTCAGTCTCCTTTGCTAAGGCCTTAGGTTGCTCACGGGTCACAAAAATGCGATGTCTGCCGTGATCGAAGGAACGTTAAAGCGAACCAACTTGGACATAAGGGTGGACCTGCCATCTCTCCAAGTTGGATTCCAACTGACACCGTGAAACCGACAGCAAACCCACGAACTTTGGTGTTAATTAAGGTGAAATTACTTAAAGCATTCGAACACGCGACCCAACTTGGGGATATGGGTGAATCGGCCATATTTCTTAGCTGGAATCCTATTGACATCACTAAGGTCGTGCGTCGACCTCACTACCTTTGGTGATAATTAGGGCAATGTTACTTAGGGCACAAGTAATTAACATATAGTTAATTAAGGCACTCGACCCAATGACCTTGGTGGAAGGAAACAACTAATAGGAAGTGATCAGAAGTTATTTTCATGAAAACGTCAAGTAATGTTGTGAATGTCTCATCATCTCGCAGGCTTTTTTACCTTCATCCTCTTTAGCGTATGCTAAACCGACAGTCAACTTTTCCTGCTGCTGCTTGAGTGAATTGGTCTCGCTCGGTGGAAGGGCACCACCACGGTGTCGTGCAACTCTACAGTGTGACGCGAACTTAAATAGCAGTACTAAGTACTTGAAGGTGATCTTATAAGAAGACCGAAACAAGGACACCAAACACTGCATAGGGGCAATTGCATGTACTTATTAGTTTAATTAAAGCAATGCAAATCTACGAAAATGAAAGTTGAATAAAACAACCTGACTGAAGGTGGGGTACGAATTCACACCTCCGCATTACACGTGACATGTTCTTTCCGATTGAGTTACCGCGGCGCCATTGATGGGAAAATGATGCAGAGAAGCACTAGAACGGGAGTTTGTTCGGATCGCAGAGCAACAGTGACAAACGCAGCATTAGAAACTGTTGTCACTGATGCAGCAACAGAACTGTTGAACAGACGTCAAGAATGGGCGAGTAGTCGGCGCTTTCTGGCGTGCTGAGCGACCGTAGCAACAGGTTAGCAATCGGCAGTGTCCAGCTACTATGTAAGAGCCGTATCAAAAGTGCTGGTGCGCTGGCGGCCGTCAAATAGCAAGAACAGTGAAAATCTGGTAGTGGGCTTGGGAGACCGCGTTTCATGCGTGTATGATTACTAAGGCAATGATCCGAGCTGGAGTGGTCTGACGCAGCACACGTAGATATAATCTCACTAAGAGTTCTCTTGAAATGTTCTGTTAAACCATTGGTCTGTGGATGATAAGCAGCAGTGGTGCGTTAATAAGGCATGGATATAGGAGAGACTGCAGGACCTCCGAGAGGAATACGAGACCCCGATCGTTCAGCAGTTCCCGAGGAGCGTGATGGCGGAGAATACTGGTGTTTAGAATGAACGAGGTGACATCTTTTGCTGATGCGGCAGGTCAGGTGGTGATTACAGCGTATCGTATGAAATCACTTACTACGACGAAATTCCATCTATTGCCAGCGCCAGTAGACGGAAGAGGTCTCTCTAAATCAATACCGAGACGGTCAAATGGGGTGGCTTGGCAACGAAGTGGGTCGGCAGGTGTAGTGGAGGAATGCGCGACATATTTGCATCGTTTTCAGGACATGCCGGAGTGTATGTATTGGCGGACGAAGTTGTACATCCCGCACCAGTAGTATCGTAGGCGAAACCGTGCACTCCGGCGCGACTGCACTGGGGTCACAGTGAAAAGCGGAGCATAAATCATTTCTAAGGCGGTGGGACCCTACTAAGAGTCATGTGCAGCTGTCATTGAGGTAGTTGGGGCGCTATGAAATCCGTCAGGATTGGTGAAATGATGCTCCGGCCGACGTATGGCTCGAGGTGCCGAAACTGCCGGAGGGTTTGCGAAACATCGAATATCATGACAATTCACGGGTCACTTCGCTGCTCCGAGGCAATGTCCAGGATGTGAAGTGAAATATCATCACAGTAGGTAGAAGTACGGTTGTCAGAATTAACTGGGAAGCGCGACACGGCATCGGCGTCACAGTATCTGCGTCAGGAGCGATTTCCGACGTGGATGTCATATTCATTGGTTCAGACGGCCCACCGAATTAGGCGGCCCAGTGGGTGATTGAGGTTAGACAGGCATCAAAGAACGTGATGATCCGTCACTACGTCTAAGGGTTGATCGTAAATATATGGGCGCAATTTTTGATGAGCCTATAGGATGGTGGGGCATTCTTTTTTTGTTACTTAGCAGATCGCCCCAGCTTTTCTGAGGGCACGACTGGCTTACACGACCACGCATTCGGCATCAGTGCTCTTACGCTGTTTGAGCACGGCACCAAGACAGCCACCATGGGCGTTCATGTGAAATTCTGTAGGCGTACTTGGATCAAAATGACGCAAGATTGGTGGAGACGTAAGTAGTAGGTGAAGAGTTGAAAACGCATCAATAGAGGTTTCTGACCCATTAGAATGTTCATTGCTGCCTTGGAGAAGTTGGTTTAAGGGTGCGATCGCAGTACTGACATTTTCAAGGGGTTGTCAAAAATAGCAACACAGGCCAATGAAGCTGTGTAGAGCTTTCAATTTAGTGGGCTTCGGTAATTCGGATACGGCGCAAAATTTAGGAGGATCATTAATAATACATTCTTTGGAGACAACGTGGCCTAATACAGTAAGTTTTCGTGCTGCAAATCTGCAATTTTCAAGTTAACCTGCAGACCAGCATTCCAAGCACAGGTCAAAAGTCGATATTTTGGTGCCTACGAACGCCGCAACGCGTCCACACTAAAGGTCGGTGCTCTCGGTGGGCACTGCAAGATTTCACAAAAATAAAGTTTTATGGAACATACCCTGAGCGCGCGCGCGACACGCGCTAGTCCGTTCTAAGAGCCTGCTATGATGGTCATCTGGTTCTGGTGCTCCATTGCAGTCACTTGGTTGACTGCGTTAGTTAGTTCGAACTACGACATGACCGACCCCCAGCAGCCTACTGCCCTTGGGCTACCTTCCGCCTAAAGCTGCCTCTCTCCCACAAGACATCCCAACTCCCCAGCCCAATTTTTGAGACAAGGACCCACATGTTTCTTTCACCCAGGTTCATAGATGTACACCACATCATTTCGGAGACTTCTCGGTATCGCCACTTGCCAGCCTGTCTCCTGAGGTTGTTCACGAGCCGGCAGACGGCATCGTGGCCCTTTGCAAGATGCTCCGTACCAGCAACTTTAGCGGTGTATTTTGGATCGCACCACGGCGTCTGAGAGCGCACGCCTCCAGCTCTGATTTACCTCCGAGGAGCATGGCGATCCCTGCCGTTTCCAGTTGCTCAACAGCATGCGACGGCTCCTGGGCTCAAGCGATCTCGACGTGAAGGTTGCGCTTTTGAAAGAGCTCTTTCTGCCGCGCTTGCCGCAGTCCACCAGCTTTGTCTTGGTCGCTACAGGAGACTTGACCATTGGCCACCTCGTCCAGCTCGCTCATCGAGTGCACGGCGCGACCTCTCCTGTTGCCGCTCTCTCATTAACACCAGAGACCTCTATCACTTAGGTTCCTGGATCGCCTCCCCTCGGACGTCCTCTCAGGGCCAGCGCGGCTCGCTCACGCCCCAGCAGCCGTCCTTTTTCCCGAGTAGTCCCCGCTCGCGCAGGCCTCGAGGCTCGCCTATTTGGTGGTATCTTCGCACTTTTTAGCACCACGCCCACCTGTGCTATTCCACATACCGGTGGGAGGAAAATTCAATGTGAGATAACTGAAGTTGGCATGTGGACCTCGTCTTACAACCCGGCCGCCTTTTATTCATCTTGGATCTCATTTCCGGGCTGCGTTTGCTTGCAGACACTGACGCCGAAGTCAGAGTACTGCCGCTCTCCAAGCGCGACCGAGCTTCTAAGTATCCAGCCCCTACGCTCCCCGTGGCGAACTCAACCTCCATCGCCACGTATGGTATACGGTCCCTCACTCTCGACATTGGCCTGCGGCGCATGTTCCGGCAGGTCGTCATCGTTGCCGACTTTAATCAGCCTATCCTCGCCTCTCTATCACTGATTCTTTTCGACCTCAACGTCAGCATGCGCCAGCATTACTTGATTCTCAGCATGACGGGACTGTCCATCCCTCCAGTTCTGTCGGCTATCGTTCCCACTGGCATCCACACGGTGATCTATGCAATTTAGATCAGCCACCCAAGCTCAGTGTAACCCTTAACATTGTCACACGTGGTCCACCCTCGCAGATAGTCCGCACAGCCTCTTCGGTGAGCGTCTGGCAATGGCTAAACGGGGATTCTAGCACATGCTCCAGCCGTGTATAGTTCGCCCTTCGTCCAGCAGTTGGGCCTTCACACTTTATCTCCTGCCCGAGAAATAACTTGGTAACGGCCGTTGGTGCGGCTACTACCACGTACTCAACACTCACTGTCCACAAGAGCTATGCACTTCGGCACATTCCAGATATCACCGACCACTTGGAAGGATGTAAATACTTCGTAAAGTGGAACTTCTCAAGGTTTATCATCGAATCTTCGTTGAGCCTGCTGCTATTAAAATGGCGGCCATTACTACACCTTTCGGCCTGTTTGAGTATGTGCACAATGCTGCTCAAGTGTTCCAAAGATTTATGGCTGAAGTAACGAACGCATGCCGGCTGTATTTGCCTAAATCAAGGACACTCTCTTCACGAGTCGCAATCGACAAGATCATGAGCGTTACTTCCGGGAACTCTTTCAACGCCTTCTACAATTAGGTCTGGTTCAACTCTCAGAAATGCGTCTTTGGGTCTCCCGAGCTTGAGTTCCTCGGTCTCCCGGAGCTCAAGCTGCTTTCAGGGCTGCTGAGCAAGCCGTCAACGATTTTGTGCTTCTCAACCACCCGAGAACTAACGTGCCTATTTGCATGATAGTGGATGATTCCAGTGTCGCCATCGGCGCTATTTTCCAGCAGCAAATCATCTCCGAATGGCGTCCATTTGGCGGCTTCTATAGGAAGCTCCAACCTGCCGGGACTCGCTACAACGTTTCTGGCCGCGAGTTGCTCGCTATTTGCTCCACTATCCAGCACTTCATGCACTTCTTGGAGGGCCAGCCATTTCATATTTTAACGGATCACAAGGCTCTCGTGTATCTCTTCCGTACAAACTATTCCATGTAGGTCGCACCAAAACTTCGTCAACCGGCCTAGCCATCGCAGTTCACAACGGATATCAGGCAAGTGAAAGGTACCGAAAACGAGGCACCTTATGCAATCTCCTGCGTCAATTCCCTTGGCACTTCTACAATAACTGTGGACTGGTAACGTCTAGTTTTGTCGCAGATGGAATACACTGAGCTGCAAGCGCTGCGTGACTATCCCCATTCCCTCCGTCTACAAATAGTTTCTAACCCGTTTGCGCCAAGTTAACTCTGGTGTGACATGTCAGTGCCTACACCTCGCTCCTTTCCGCCCGCCTTCAGTCGTGTGTTGTTCTAAACCCATCACAGTTGACATCCTAGCATCCGAGTCACACAGCGCTTCGTTACACAGCGCTACGTCTGGCCAAGCAATAACACCGATGTTCCCCAGTTCGCATGTTCCTCCCTCGTGGGCGCGATCGCCAAAGTGACCCGCCACAAGACGACTCCCACACATTATTTCTTGCCACGTGGTTGTCGCTTTGACCACGTCCATCTTGATTTGGTTGGGCCACTTTCTACCTATCACTACAGCCGGTACATTCTAACAATGATTGACGGCTTCAGCCGTTGGCGTGAAGCCGTGGCCATTCCGGACATCACTGCGGAACTTTCTCCCAAGCCTTCGTTTCAGCATGGGTTTTCCGCTTCGGCTGCCCCAGCATCATCCCCACTGATCGCGACCGGTAATTTAACTGTACCCTCTCGTCATCCCTCAAACGCTTGCTTGGCGCTAAACACTGCCGTACCACTGAATAACATTACGACATCATTGAGCGATGCTCAAGAGACGAGCCGCCGTGTGAACGACGAAGAAGTTGATCGGTGCCCTTGGCACGAGCGAGTATCAGCGTGGCTGCCTGGCTCCATTGTATATAGCGTGTGAATAGCATCTTTCGTCTGTGTCTTTCCACACGTAACAATATTATCCCTGTGCCAACGGCAACGTTGACTTTCTCTTCCGCCAGCTTAAGGCTGCCCTAACTACGCGCCTGGATCGGGAGCACTGGGTCGATAACCTTGGTATGGCGCTTCTCGGCCTATGCGTGGTTTTTAGTCGCGGCCTTGGCTGTTCTCCGGCTTATCTCGTCTATAATGCACCCCTTGCGACTTCCTGAAGACTTGTTCTTTCCTTCGTACCCTCGCCTCAGCCGCAGCAGCACGTTCAATGCCTACAAGACTGTATTGAACAATTGCACCCCGCCCCGCCTCGATCTTCGGAACACAGCATCTTTGTACATCCGTACCTTCAGTTTTCGACCCATGTTTACCTCAGACGAGACGTTTTAAAGGCACCTCGTATATCCTGCTACGATGGACCATACCATGTCCTCCACAAGATGCCGACGTCCACTAACATCGTATTGAATGGTCTCGAAGAAGCAGGCTCATTGGAGCGCATAAAACCGGCCTACGAGGCTCACCGAGGACGCTGCCTGCGTATCCGCGGACCGGCGTGTCACAAAAACAGCCACGTCTCCACTTCATCGACGGCTCCATTTCGCTGTTCCGTCTTGCCAAGGGGCTATGTAGCGCCCACCGACGACACTATGCGCGGACGCTAAAGATCACTATTCTCAGTCGTCACTACAAGAGATGAAGAAAATAAAGTTTGGCGGCGTGTTCTCACAGCGCGAGCACGGCACGCTCTAGCCCGCTCAATGTGCCTGCTACGCTCGTCCTCTGGTTCTGGCACTCCACCAAAATGTAAACTGCGGACATGGGTCGGAAAATCTGGCGAAACGAAGACAGCGTTATCGATGTAGCAGAGAAAAGTATGGTACTTCAGGCCGCGCAGGATACCGTCCATCATTTGTTCAAAGGTGGAGAGCGCGTTGGAGAGACAGAACGCCAACGCAGTAAATTCGTACTAGCAGTCTGCTGGTACAAAAGCGGCTTTTTAAGAGTCAGAATGAGCCATGGGTACGCACCAGCAGCCAGAGCACAGAGATAAGGAGGAAAGAGCTCCGGTCTTTGCAAACAGTCAAGTGCGTCGTCTGTACGTGGCAATGGTTATACATCCTTTCGGGTAATCTTGTTTAGCCTTCGATAATCAACGCCAAATAGTGTGCTACAGTTTTTATTTAGTTAAGACGACTGGTGGTGACCAGGGTCAACAATAAGACCGGATGACATCGCGTTTGAGCATATTGACACGAGAACTCGTTTATCTATTGAAGCGGTCTGCGCTGGTCGCATGACAGAAGACGAAGAAAGGGGCTAGGGGAGAAGTGAAAAGGAAGAAGTTGGAATAAAATGGCGGACGACACCCGTCTCACTTAGATTATGTCATTTCTGTTGCCGTTCTAGTTAGGAACGCTACACTTTGGCGCAGCCGACAGTTTTCGAAGACCAGCCATGCGGGTGACGTTTTTCGTCGACCAGGCGTCATCGGAGTCTGTTGTGTTCACCCGATATCAAGTGCACGGTGAGCCAGCGACGGACGTTCCTCTTGAAGTTAGTTCTACTGCGCTGATCAACGTGGTGCTGCAACAAGCTACAATCAGCCGCAAAGCCCTCGTGCAAACAGGATCGGTGACAGTGAATCTACAACTGCAGACACTGAGCGAACTCGTTCGGGAACCTATACGACGTGGCACCCTCAAAGAGGAAACGCCTGCCGGGAAGGTGAGCCTAGACTTGAGTGTTATGGAACTGCAACGGAACATTATACAACAGATCGAAATAATGAGAACTTTCGTCCAAGCGCTTAGTCGAGAGCAGTCAGCACGAAGCATTGTTGAACCAGATGTTTTTGAAGGAAACTCGCAAAGTGCACACTACTGGCTGTGGTTTTTCGAGTATGCCTGTGACAAGAATATGTGGCACTCCGACGACACAAAGATTTTGAATATGCGCCGCTATTTGGGCGGTATAGCCAGAAAATGGTATGACGTGCAACTCATGGATCATGGAACAACATGTTGGGAACTGTTTAAAAGCAACTTTTTAGCGGCTTTCGAAGGCAACGCCGTAGACAGATGGGATGCGGCACTACGGTTCAGTTATACAGGTGGCTCTCTGCTTGAGTACTGTCTTGAGAAGCGTCGCCTATTGTATTCTGCAGAACTGAAGCTGTCGTCTTCTGGTATTGTAGCTTTGATAACGCAAGGGTTTTGTATCGAGATCCGTAGTCATGTCGAGCTCAAAGGTCCGAGAACGTTTGATGACCTTCTGAACTTTCTACAGACCTCAGTGCCAAGAATTACATCGAGAAGACAGCCAGATGGTAGAACAGAGCAACTTGATTCGCGTAAGCTGAGTGAGCATCTAGAGTTGTTGCCGTCAACTGAATGTCAACACAGCTTCATAAACAAATCTCTGGGAAGCGTAAATCATGAGTGGGAGGATGGTGAAGAACCAATTACCGCAGTTCATGGCAACCTACTTCCACATAATCTGTCTACCGTGCATCACAAGCCCCCCAAAAAAAAGAGCTTCAGTGAGACAGTGTATTTGGTGTCGTCAAGCTTATTGTACGCCCCATTAAGGTAGATGGCATTGAAGTGAAGGCTCTCGTTGACAGTGGAGCTTCGGTATCAATTATCAACAAGACTCGAGTGGATGCCTGTCGTCTGCACGCTGGTAGAACATTGCGTGTCCAAGCCTACGACGGGTCAGTGACCATGCATAGCGAATCGGTAACCCTGGCTATTGAACTTCAAGGAAATGCTAGTACCAGTGACGTATTGGCAATTCCCAATGTCACCTGCGATTTTCTTTTGTCCCGTCCAGATATGAAAAAACATAAGATGAACCTCTATTGGGATGACAACGTAATGGCCGAAGACACGATAAGAACAGAAAAGCCTAGTCTGTCAAGGCTAATTTTTCACCAGAAAGACATCAAGACTAAGTACCCAGAGCTTATATGCATGGGAAGCTACACTGCAGCAATGAAATCACATGTCGTTCCTTTCGAGCTCGCAGATAAAACAGTGGTTCGTAGAACCCCCTATAATATATCCAGAGACAAAAAGGTGTGGCTGAAAAACGAGTTACAAGAAATGTTACACGCAGGTATCATCCGGCCTTCTGTATCCCCATTTGCTTCTCCTATAACTATTGCACCTAAAGAAGACGGGACATTCCGCGTCTGCACAGACTACCGGGCTCTCAATCGTCAAACTGAATTGATACCTTATCCAATGCCGAGAATCGACGACATCGTTGACGAAACTGGTGGTTGCCATTGTTTTTCCCGAATAGATCTCATCAAGTGCTTTTGGCAGATTCCACTAAGTGAAGAAACGAAGAAGTACACCGCGTTCGTAACCCCATTTGACTTGTTTAAGTACAACCGCCTACCATTTGGTTCGAAAAACTCCCCTGCGTGGCTTCAGAAGATTATGACGGACATTCTGAAACCTTACCAGGGCATATTTTGCAATGTGTACATCGACATCATCATCTACTCAAAGACAAAGGGAGAACACCGTAGTCATCTTTCAAAAGTTCATGCCCTCAGACTTGCCCAACTGAAAGTCAACTTCAAGAAAAGTGCTTTCTTTCAAGATACCGTAGTATTTCTTGGCACAGTGTTTGATGGACAGACTAAAAGCACTAAGCAAGAATCGGTAGAGAGAATCTCGAAGCTGGTAAAGCCTTATGATGTGCATTCCCTGACGTTTTTCTTGGCCTTGCAGGACACTTCCGGGCGTTTATCAAAGACTATGCACTGAGAACAAGGTGCCTCACACGTTTAACTCAGAAAGACGTCCTTTTCATTGAGACGAGAAGTGCGAGGCTGTCTATCGTGAGCTTGTAAAACTAATATCGTTGGACCCCATCTTGTGAATACCGGATTTTTCTCTGGCTTTCGTGCTGAACACGGACGCATCACATTATGCTACCGAAGCAGTTCTATACCAGAAGCCATCTAAACAAGCTGATCAGAACAAGCACTTCGTTCTGGGATACTACAGCTATACCCTGAAACCCGCCGAAATCAATTACTCTACCACAGAAAAGGAAGCTCTGGCCGTCTTAAAAGCTGTGCAGTACTTTCGTACTTACCTGGAAGGTGCAAAATTCATACTTTTCACGGACCATCAAGCGCTGACTCAACTTCTGAGCATGGACCAGCCAAGAGGCCGCATTGCTAGATGGGTGAACTATCTGCAATAATTTGATTTCGTAATTTCGCACCGTCCTGGCCCACTCTTCACTGACGCTGATGCACTATCAAGATTAGTTGTACAGCAATCAAGCAATAATCCAGAGACAATCAATCATATTAAGCTATGGAAATGTACAGAAGAGCTCCAGTTTATCAATGGAAGGTATCACGTACCACCAACTATGACTCCAAGGATTCTTCATCTATACCACGACACCCCTGGATCGAGTGGACATGATGGCTTCTGGCGCACTTATAAGAAATTGCTCATTAGATTCACATGGCCGGGCATGAAAAACGACATTAGCCATTACATCCGCACATGCCACCTCTGCCAGGTGAACAAAGTTAAATTCAAGCAATCGACAGACGTTATGACAAACCCTGAATATTCAAGCGTCCTGTTCGAAGTAATTCATTTGGACTTCGCGGAGCTCAAAAAGAAGGGGGAAGGAGTCAAGCGAACGCAAGCTTTCGTGCTCTCCATAGATGAGTGCACAAGGACGATTGCGGCTAAAGCTGGCAAAGAAGACGCAAACAGCGTAATAGATCTCCTTCAAGCTGAATGTTTTAAACACACAAAGATGCTCGTCTGCGACAACGGGCCGGCTTTCCGGAGTGCCAAATTATCAAAGTGGGCACAGGAGCACGGCATAATGATAAAGTATTCTTCTCCATACCACCCGGCACCAAACGGCCTAGCAGAACGTGCCATACGAGACATGAAACAGTATCTGACGATGTATCCAGACTTTGCCGGTGGCTGGAAGTGCTCTCTCGAGGCCGCTGTGAAAATCACGACAGATCATACACCACGGCTTTAGGCTGCAGCCCTCATTTTGTAACTGCGGGTACAGCGCCCATACTTCTTGCAGATTGTGAGCTAGGTCTCCTAGAGAAACTCGAGCTCGCCGAAGTAAGGAAAACTGTCAAAGAACAGGAGGTCTACAAGCGCCGCATGAAGCGAAACTTTGATAAAAGGCACCGTAGCGAGATACCGGACATACAGCCTGGAGACTATGTCCTTGTAAGGAAAGGAGCTCTGCCTTCAAATTCAAAAATTTTGCGGACCATTTCAGGTTATTATGACTGCATGCCAGCGTGGAATATAGAAGAATGTCTGGTACGCCGGATCCTCAGACCAAACGGAGTGCGCCGCTATTGGAAACATATTCAAGTATTACCCCAGGAGGTGTAAATAAAAGAAATCCGGAAGAGTGAAGTGGTCTGCGCTGGACGCATGACAGAAGACGAAGAAAGGGGCTACTGGAGAAGTGAAAAGGAAGAAGTTGGAATGAAATGGCAGGCACCCGTCTCACTTATATTAGGTCATTTCTGTTGCCGTTCTAGTTATGAACGCTACATCTTTTACGGGTGAGTGCTTTCTTAAGAAATATTATCGCCCCGCGGAGGATGAGCCTACATGTATCGGAAGTTTCTATTATGTTATCGATGCTTCTATCCGCTGTCTGTTGTCGCGGAGGATGAGCCTACATGTATCGGAAGTTTCTATTATGTTATCGATGCTTCTATCCGCTGTCTGTTGTCGCCGAACTTTCTGTAATCTGATTGCATGTATGTGCGACGCGAATAGTGAGAACTCTGTGGAAGGCACGCGGGTCCCAGCGATTCCTTTAGAACATTCGGCGACTGATGTATAAAAGCCGACGCGCTTGACCCACTTATCAGATTTTCGACGATCGCCGCCTGTGTTCGCCGCTGTCATTGCGCTGTAAGTATAGCCTGTCTTTGTGGGAACAGGTTCGCCCGATAAAAGTTAGTTTTCTCTTTCACAGTATTGCTACAGTGTTCTTTAACGTCACTACCACGCGACATCTGGTGGAGGTGCTTTTCATCCATGTACCGGACACCCGCGACAAGCCGTGATTCAAGCCCGGACAGTAAACAGAGCACCAACCTAGTCCCGGAATATCGAGAAGCCGCCGTCTACAACAGCTGCTCCCGGAGCACGGGCTTCTACCTGAGGAGACCAAGAAGATTGTGGCCAAGACAACCACAATGGCAGCCCCAGTGTCACCCATCGTACTTCAACAACCCAGAGAGCCTCCTACCGTCAGTGGAGCTACGTCGGAGGATCTGCAAACCTGGCTCGAAACCTTCGAAAGGACCTCGATCTTCAATAACTAGACTTCTGCGGATAAGCTACGACATGTGTGATTATGCTTGCAAGATGTCGCGAGGACTTGGTTCGAAAACCGGGAGTCCACCCTTGCAATATTGGACCTTTTCCGCAGTAACTTCCTCAGGACGTTCACGAGAGTTGTTCGAAAAGAAACGGCCGAAGTTCTGCTGGAAGCCATGGGCAGACTACCCATGGAGACCATCGCCACCTTCACAGAAGAGATCACCCGTCTTTTCGGGCACGCCGACCCGGAAATGCCCGAAGAGATAAAAGTGCGTTTCTTTATGCGAGGAATAAAGCAAGAAATTGTCGCCGGACTAATCCGAAACCCACCGAAGACCGTAGCTGAGTTCCTGACAGAGGCAAAGACGATTGCAAAAACTTTAGAAATGCGCGCTAGGCAATATAACCGCCAAGTGCTGACGCCTCAGTGGGCCATCCAAGCACTGGGCTTCAGTGATCTCTAAGAGACCATCGGGGCCATTGTGCGCGAATAACTGCGCAAGGTCTTGCCTTCGTCGCAGCATCAGCCTCGATCGCTGACATCGTGAAATATGAGGTTGAGCGATCGCTTAGAGTTCCTGAGGTGCAACCTCAATTACCGCAGCCCCAGCCAGAAGCGATGACCTACGCGGCCGTCGCACGCCGTCAAGGTCCCCCTCCGCCGCAGCGCCAGGGCCCTATAACGCCGCAATTCCGTCGTCCGCCGCCGCTGCCGCCAGCACGAGCACTTATCGCCCAGCGCACCTACGCGAGGAAGACGGACATTTGGCGCGCACCCGACCACCGCCGGCTCTGGTATCACTGCGGCGACGCCGGCCATGTGTACCGCCGATGCCCATACCGCCATCTGGGATTGCGAGGCTTCGCCGTTAACGCAGCGCCCGAGGGAAGGTGAACGCCCTTGTGACATCGTCGACTACCTCGCCGCTACTCAGTGGAGCCCAAGACGACCGTCCCATTCGCTGTCACGAGGGCGCTACTTGTCACCGCAGTGCTATTCCTACATTCATACACTGGTCCAACCCGCGGCCGATCCGTGAGCCCATATCCGGGAAATTAAAATCCAGCAACCAATGGAGGTGTGGTTGCGGATCGTCGAACTGATGAAGATCCTCCGTCGCCCACGAAGACTACGAAGAGACTACCTCGACGACATAACAACTCGCCGCCATGCCGACGAAGTCTGGAAGCAGAGAATACGCCTGCAAAAGACGACCTGACGACGCCACGTAGCAGCCACAGGTCAACGCGATGCAACCGTGATCGACGCCAAGGCCTAACTGTAACGCAAGACAAAGAACCACAGAGCTCAACGTTCTTCTCGACGGCCATGCAGTCACCACCTCAGCAGACACAGGAGCCGATTACTCCGTTATGAGGAGACCCATCGCCGCCCAGTTGAAGAAAGTTATGACTGCATGGGAAGGCCCGCAAATTCGGACCACTGGAGGACACCTGATCACGCCGACTGGAATCTGCGCGGCAAGAATTACAATTCATGACCAGACTTACCTTGCCACCTTCTTATACTGCAAAAGTGTTCACGAGACGTCATTCTCGGCATGGATTTCCTAAACCAACACGGTGCCATCATCAACCTGATGTCAAGTCAATAACGCTTTTGGAAGATCAGGCGATACCGCCGGATAGCTCTCGTCGTCACCACGCCTTGAGGTGATCGAAGATCAAGTGAGGATCCTGCTTTGCTGAAGCATTGTTATTTCGGTCGGCACCGAAACGACCGCTGACGTAGAAGACGTCATCGAAGGCGACCAACGTCTACTGCTCTACCGTGAAATTTGCGTCGCGAGAAGGATCGTTCAACTGCACGGAGGAAACACGAAAGTGTTGCTGACAAACTTCAGCAAGCAATTCAAGCACATCAACAACGGTACGACGATCGCATACATCGAGGAAATTCTGAAAACCAGCAATGCGTTTGTCCTCTCGGAGTCTGTCGCTTCTACCTCGATGACCGTAGTGCGCGAGTCAGACTTCGACATAAAGCAGTCTCCCCGTCATTAAGCAGCAACAGGTCAAAAGTCTGCTTCGACGATACAAAAACTGCTTTTCGACGTCATCGAAGATTCGACAAACACCAGTCGCAGGGCATCACATAATAACCTAAGAGTGCGCTCGACCAACCCGCCAGAGCCCTTACCGGGTTTCGACGCAAGAAGGCGAAGCTATCAGACAACAAGTCGATGAAGTGCTGCGCTACGACATCATGCAACCGCCGAAAAGCCCGTGGGCGTCTCCTGTTGTTTTAGTGAAGAAAAAGTACGGAACCCTACGTTTCTGCATCGATTAATGTCGACTGAACAAAATCGCGAAGAAGGACGTGTACCCCCTTCCACGGATAAACGACGCATTGGATCGTCTCTGCAATGCTAAATACTTCTCATCGATGGACCTCAAGTCTGGGAACTGGCAAATAGAAGTCGACGAAAGGGATCGCGAGAAGACCACCTTCATCACGCCAGACGGCCTCTATGAGTGCAAGGTTATGCCATTTGGACTGTGCTCAGCGCCTGCAACGCTCCATCGCGTGATGGGTACGGTTTTAGCAGAATTGAAGTTGCAGACCTGTCTTGTTTACTTGGATGACGTCATTGTCTTCGCCGGAAATTTCGACCATCACCTTAAGCGGCTTGCGACAGTACTAGAGGCCATCAAGTCATCGGGGCTTACTTTAAAGCCAGAAAAGTGCCGTTTCGCTTACGATGAGCTTCTGTTCTTAGGCCACGTCATCAGCAAATCTGGAGTCCGCCCGAGCCGCAGAAGACAGCTGCCATCGCAGAGTTCCCGCAACCCATCGACAAGAAGGCAGTGCGTAGATTGCCTGGCATGTGTGCCTACTATAGGCGCTTTGTCAAGGATTTTTCACGCATCGCTGAGCTGCTAAAACATCTAACCAAATGTGATGTAGAGTTCAAGTGGTAAACGCCGTAGGCCGACGCATTTCAAGAACTCAAATGATGCATGCAGTCGCCGCCGGTACTTGCACACTTCGACAAAGACGCTGATACCGAAATTCCGCACTGACACCAATAGCCTAGGCCTCGGTGCGGTCCTAGTCCAGAGGAAAGACGAACTTGAACGGGTGATATCTTGTGCTAGCCGGTCGCTGTCAAAAGCGGACGGCAATTATTCTAGGACTGAAAAGGAATGCCTTACCATCATTTGGGTTACAGCAAAAATACGTCCTTACCTATATGGCAGGCCATTCAATGTCGTCAGCGACCATAGCGCGTTGTGTTGGCTGGCTAACTTAAAGGACCCTTCAGGACGGCTGGCATGGTGCAGCCTCAGAGTGCAAGAATATCACGTCACGGTAATCTACAAGTCCGGACGAAAACACTCTGACGCCGACTGCCTATCACGCGCCCCCTCGATGCACCGCCGCAAGACGACGAAGACGACGACGCCTTCCTTGGAATAATAAGCGCGGAAGATTTCACTAAAAACCAACGAGCAGACCCGGAGCTAAAAGTCCTCCTCGAGTATTCGGAAGGGAACACCGAAGTTGTACCAAAGGCATTTAAGCGCGGATTATATTCGTTCACGCTACAAAACAACCTGCTCGTGAAGAACTTCTCACCCGGCCGCGCCAACTACCTTCTTGTTGTTCCGTTAGCGCTGCGTCCAGAAGTACTCCACGCCCTACATGACGATCCGACCGCTGGGCACCTGGGATTCATCCGGACGCTGTCGAGGATACAGGAACGCTGGTATTGGCGGCGTCTGACCGCCGACGTCGCTCGTTACGTCAAGACATCCCGAGACTGTCAGCGATGCGAGACACCACCGACAAGGCCAGAACGATTACTGCAGCCGATTGAACCTTCTTGCCGACCATTTCAGCAGACCTGGATGGATTTGCTTGGACTATTTCAACATCAACATCCGGAAATAAGTGGATCATCGTGGCGACGGACTATGTCACCCGCTTTGCTGAGTCTATAGCTCTACCGAAAGGAAGTGCAGCTGAAGTGACGAAATTTTTCGTCGAAAACACCCTGCTAGGACTTGATGCTCCAGAAGTCCTCATAACCGACAGAGGAACGGCGTTTACAGCAGAGCTCACCCAATCCATTTCGTAATACAGTGAGACACGCCACAGGAGGACAACTGCCTGCCACCCGCTGACGAATGTTCTCACGGGGCGCCTGAATAATATCCTCGCCGACATGCTAGCAATGTAGGTCGACGTCGTGCAGAAGACGAGGGACGCGGTCCTGCCCTACGTAACCTTTGCTTACAACACGGTGGTGCAACAAACAACACAGGCCACGCCGTTCAAGCTGGTTTGCGGCAGCAATCCGAAGATTACTCTTGACGCCATGCGGCCGCATGTCTGCGACGAAGAGAATCTTGACGTCGCTTCCTTTCTCCAGTGCGCCAACGAAGCCCGACAGCTCGCCCGCCTGCGGATCAAGAATCAACAAAGGACCGACAGCCGACACTACAACATTCGAAGACGTTACGTCGAGTACCAGCCCGGCGACCGTGTTTGGGTTTGGACTCCTATACGCCGACAAGAACTTAGCGAGAAACTCACGCCGCTATTTGAGACCATAGAAGGTCATCCGACGCATTGGCGCACTCGACTATGAGCTCGTGCCAGACGGCATTACGCTATCACAGCTGCGCCGCTCACGACCTGAAGTAATTCCTGTTGTGCGACCTAAGCCGTTCCACCAGCGCTAATGAACTTGCGGGACTTCGCATAGCTGAACTTTGTACTCTTTTTTGGATTGGGCTTTGTTTTTTGTTGTTTTGTTGCTTGTTTAACAAGTGACGTTTTGTGTTTCACTCTCCTGTTATGTTTGTAGCATCGGGACGATGCCTTTTGAGAGGGGGGAATTGACACCTGAACTCGTTTATCTTTTACGGCTGAGCGCTCTTATTTAAAAATGTTATCGCTCAGCCCAGGACGCGCCTACATGTATCTGAAGTTTCGAGATTGTTCAGGTGAGGAAGACGACGAAGTGATCATATTGCTGAGTGTTTGTTCTCCGTCACCAGTATTTTCTGGCAATTCTCGCTTTCTTCCGGGGAACACGGTTCCCTGCCCGACGGGAAGGAAAGTGGAGCCACCCGCACTCCCACCTGATGTAGGGGCGCCCGCGTCGGCAGCCTCAAGGAAGCGGGACAGCCTCTCGAGCGACAGCGAGGCTACCCTGATAGACTCGACCGAAAGCGACGACAGCTCCGACGACGACTACGTGACTGTCCTGAGCCAGAAAGCAAAGCGGCGGATGCTTAGGGCCTCTGTGGACACATCTACTATGAGGACTGCACAGAGTTCGCCGAAGTACACCATCCTTTTCTTACCATTGCTACCCTCCGACAACATGAGGTTCCTCAACAGGCAAGTTGCATCGGTTGAACTCGAGAGACTGTTGCCAAATGGCATTGAGGACGGACGAGTCAACCCTCGGAAGAATGTTGTCGCGGTCGACGTCGCCCACGCGCCGGCATTAGATTCTCTGCGAGCTGTCACTGTTCTCCGTGGCATGAACGTCCGTACCATCATCCCGATGGGAAAAGAGGCTACTACTGGCGTCATAAATGACATTGATGCGGCCATCTCAGGCGAGGATTCACCACTTTTGATAAAGCCTGCCAATCATGGGACCCACATACTACAGGTGGCCCGTCTCGGAACTTCCAGATGCTTGAAAATTGTCTTTAAAGGTGACTGCCTTCCATCCCATGTGCAGGTAGGTCATTTCCGACATGCTGTCCAACCCTTTGTTCCCAAGCCGCTGCAGTGCAGAAACTGCCAGAAATTCGGCCACGTGAGCGCCATCTGTAGAAAGTCTGCTGTATGTTCCCGCTGTGCAGCACAACACTCTGCAGGCAACTGCCAGGCAAAAACTTATAAGTGTCCGAACTGTCAAGGGCCCCACGATGCCTCATCAAAGGAATGACCTAGAGTTAAGCGAGAACTCTCCATCTTGGAGAAAATGGGGAGCGACCGGTCGACTTATCGTGAAACAGCTGCTGACGTCAGGCGATGCCATTCTCGTCGCAGACGCTCACCAAGGAATTCTGCTCCACGCACAAAGAATACGCACAGCCTCTTGCTGTTGAATATGCTCCAACCCCAGTGCAGAATGTGTCCAAACCGCGTATAAATAACGGAGCATCTGAAAAGAATGCCGCGGATGAGGAATGGCCACCACTGCCAAGGATAAGCCCTGTGAAAAAACCCCAACAAGGAGAGGCACTACAATGCTCCACCCCTCACCCAGATGGGCTGACAGAGCATGACTGCCGAATTGTAGCAATGCCCAAATCTTTGATAAATGCGATTCGCACGCTTGTGGGCAACTCGAATACACCAACAGCTCGAAGCACAGTGCAAGTGTTGGATGCCCTGAGCCCAGTGCTTGCAAAATTTGCATAAGCACAATGGCTCTTCCACTGCCTTCACTCCATGATGAAGTGCGTAACGCAACGATGTTCCAGTGGAATGCCAGAGGACTTAAATCACGGATTTCATGTTTCCGCCATTACGTTTTCACGAACCGATTTCCTATAGTTGTATTATGTGAACCGAACGTGTCAAAAGCGCTAAGGCTCTCTGGATGCGAAGCCTCTATGGCGTCGACGTGCGGGCAATCCAGCAAAGTAATTGTTTACATACGTACAGAACTGACTTACATTCCCCACTCGGTACAGCCTCATGATGGAAACCAATCCGTGTGTCTCCGCATTACAAAGAATAAAGTGGCGTTCACCCTTATCGGCGCCTGCATATCCCCATATAGTCGGTTCGACGGCGACCGATTGCGAGACATCCTGACGGCAACTACTGGACCCTGGATTATCACGGGAGATTTAATGCTCATCACGTGGCTTGGGGAAGCTTCAGAATAGATTTCAGGGGCCGGAAACTTGTTGAATTTGCTTCCGACCATGAACTTAGCATTATGAACGATGGCAGTCCGACGTCCTTGCGTGGTTCGAACTATAGCAGTTGCTTAGACTTGACCTTGGTGTCACGGCAACTTGGTCGAAATGTTCGATGGTTCTCTGACATCGAGACTCATGGCAGTGACCATATTCCCACCTACTTAAGTATCACTGGATTTGGAAGCTTCTCCTTTTGTACTTCCCGACAAGTATATATAAGGTGGTCAACGTATAAGACAAAGGTGGAAGAGGCATGCAAAGAAGGATTTACCGGCACCATTGAGAACCGTATTACAAGTGTACTGGAATCGTCTAAGTACACATTTACATCCGCTAAAAAACGTACGGATTTTGACACGGAACTTAAGCGACTTCGAACGATTCGCAGAAGAGCCGAGAGGCGATACAGACGCACGAAGTCAATTCATGACCTTTGAGTCGCTCGACGTATACAGAAGAAAATTCAACGTCGTATGGACAGGCTGGAGGAACAACGGTGGAACACGTTCTGCCAATCACTTGACCCCCGCAAGCCACTGTCTATCATATGGAGGACGGTGCGCGGCCTTGGCTCGTCTCCACAGCAACGACACCCATTCTCAGCCCTAGCCCTCCATCAAGGCCGCTCACAGGTCGATATAGCCGAAGATTTCTGTCTGAAGCTTGCGGGCAGTGTGGTTACCATCAATAGCGAAATTCAGGGGGAGGTTCCTGCGACACGCTTCCCAGAATTGAATGTGTCCTTCTCACCTTAGGAATTGGACGCTGCTCTGGCCACATGCAGGCGCTCATCGTCGCCAGGACCAGATGGCATCACCTACGCTGCTTTATGACACCTAGGTGAAGATGGCCGAAGCAGACTTCTGGAATGTTATAACCAGTCATGGAATGGTGGCGTCGTTCTTGAGCGGTGGAAGTCCAGCCGCTTGATACCACTCCTGAAGCCTGGAAAGTCGCCACTTCCGTACTACCGACCCATTGCGCTGTCCAGCTGTGTTGGGAAGGTCATGGAAAGAATGATTCTCACCCGCCTAGAATGGTATCTTGAGCGCACCAACGTATACCCCGAGGCCATGGCTGGTTTTAGAAGAGGCCGTTCCTCTATTGACAACGTAATCGACCTAGTCAGGTTTGTACAGCAAGAAAAACACCACAAGCGTATATCGGTTGCACTATTCCTCGACGTGAAAAGCGCCTATGATAATATCACGCATGAAGCCGTCCTTGATGCCCTGGAAAATAATGGAATTGGTGGACGCATGGCTTCGGTGGATTCGGAGCTATCTTTGAAAAAGATCCTTCTTTGTGCACAGTACAGATGGCCGAACTGCTGACCATTACGCTTGCCGTGGCGTCCTTCAGGGTGGGGTGCGTAGCCTCTTTGTTCAACCTTGCAATCCTTGGACTCGCCGACGTTCTACCACATACAGTAAACCTTTCCATATTTGCTTACGACATATGCATATGGGCCTCGGCACTTACACGTCTCCAGGTGCGTGCACGGCTCCAAAAAGCAGTGACCCTAACATCCTCGTACCTGCATGCGCAAGGCCTCAGCATTTCGACCGAGAAGTGCGCCTTAGTCGCTTTTACCCACAAGCCCATGACCTGGTACCCCATTTCTATTGACCACCAACCAATTTCCTACGCAAAAACACCGATTCCTAGGCGTTATTATAGACAGAGACCTTTCATGGGAGCCCCCAGATTTCATACTTGAAGAAGAGGCTTACTTCTATCTCCCATATACTAAGGTTTCTTGCCGGTAAAACGTGAGGCACATCCATGGCATCTATGCTTCAACTATACATGACGCTCTTCCTAGGATACTTGCGATACAGCACACCAGTGCTGTCCAATGCTAACAATACTAACATCCATGTCCTACAGAGCATTCAAGGCCAAGCCCTTCGAACATGTCTGGGGCTATCTCGAAATGCTTCAACCCTGGCAACAATTGCCACCGCGAGAGACCACCCAATAAGGACCTATATAGATATAACGCACTCCGGGCGCATGTTCGCCGTATATCCAGAGTCCCTGACCACCATCTCGCTCGCTTGCCTAAGAAAAGACCCAAGGCAGCGTTCTCCAATCAATTGCGGCTAACCGGCACTCTTTGTCTTTGAGGCACTCATCCCCCGCAGCAAGAGCGCCATTCCCTATGTGGTGCTTGAAGAAGCCTCCTGTGTACCTTGCTGTTCCAGGAATAGTGAAGAAAGGTAGCCTGACCACCGCGGCTTTAAAGCAGATCACATTGGAACTTCTTCATTGTTCATACGCTAACCGAATTCATGTTTACACGGATGGTTCTGTCTCGGAAAATTCTACGGGCGCCGTTGTTCTACCATCTGAATCGGTGGTCATCAAGTTTAAGACTTCACACGTGACGACATCTGCAGGTTCCGAACTGGCCGCTCCTCGCGCTGCTGTCGAATACATTGAAAAAGAACCGCCCAACAAATGGGCAATATTTTGTGACTCGAAAGCAGCCCTCCAGAGCTTGCGAAGTTTACGACGTGGCAATTATGAACAGCGGATGTCACAAATCAACGAAACCTGTCATTGCGCTTCTGAACGAGGACATGATATCATATTTCAGTGGCTGCCGAGACATTGTGGCATCGTTGGTAATCACCTCGCCGATGACGCTGCCCGACGTGCCCAGGCTGGCTCACCGACACTCCTAATACCTTTATCCAGAGTCGACGCTGCAAGAGAGCTTCGCAGTCTCGCTCGTACCATAACGCTTGGTTGCTGGCATACACCACAGAACTCTAAGTGTCGTTTATACAGCCTCAACCCATCACTGAAACTTAAATTACCAGCGAACCTTCCACGACGTGACGCAACAGTGCTGTGTCGGCTGCGGGTAGGAGTAGCATTCACCAACTCCTACAGCTATCGTATTGAAGTGGCGGATTCACCAATGTGCGCTAAGTGCAAGTGTGAAGAGACCATCAGTCACCATCTGTGCCACTGTTCTCGCTTCGACAATCAACGTGAAACTCCTCAGTGTGCCTTAAATAGACTGGATGACAGGCCATTTACGGAAGCGAAGATCTTGGGAGCCAGGCCTCACAGTTCATTAGCACAGAAAGCAGTTCGAGCACTTTTTCGCTACCTGAGGGCAACAGACTTGAGTGCCCGACTATAGACATCCTACACCTAAGTTCTCTCTCTTTCTCTTTCATTCCCCTCCCGACGTGTAGGGTAGCAAACTGGACTCGGTCTGGTTAACCTCCCTGCCTTTCCATCTTCCCTTCTCTCTCTCTCTCTCTCTCTCTCTTCTAGAATGTTATCGATGCTTCTATGCGCTGTCTGTTGTCGCCAAACCTTAAGAAATCTGATTGCATGTATGTGCGACGCGAATAGTGTAGAACTTTGTGGAAGGCACGTGGGTCGTAGCGATTACTCTGGAACATTCGACGACTGATGTATGAAAGCCGTCGCGCTTGACCCGCTGATCTGATTTTCGACGATCGCCGACTGTGTTCGCTGCTATGGTTGTGCTTTAAGTGCAGCCTGACTTTGTGGCCACAGGTTCGCCCAATAAAAGTTAGTTTTGTCTTTCACAGTATTGCTACTGTGTTCTTTTTTGTCACTACCACGTGGTAATATCGTTCTACTGGTTATCGCCGGCGCGTCTGTCGTTCGTCGATACTAGGTAGCCACGATGCGGAATGGGTGCTTGGCTTCCAATGTCGGTAGTATGCGAAAGAGACCTTGTACGACCGAGTGACGTTTCTTAACAGTACAAAGAGGAAGCTATCCCTTCTATCAAGTCAAGAACTTCCTCTCGATTCGTCGTCGTAAGGTCATTGGCAATACATGGCGTAAGATAACGCGGTAGTGACTGAGAAGATGATGGGCTGGAGAGCGGCAAGATAAGAGGAGGCGTCCATTGTTTCAAAGATTAAGGTGAAGCTGATAGCTCTGCTCTTTCCAATATTTCAAAGAAATTGTAAAGAAATTGATTCAGCCAATGGGTTTGAAATGCACATGAATTGGGGGCCACCTTTCAATTTCAGGACGGCGAATGGCAGTGGTAGTTATCGGCGGCGAGTCAAGAGTTCAGAATGCGCGATGACCATTGTGCCGTCGTGTACTGAGACACAAAAGATACAAGGGCAGAAAAGCAAGCAGGTATAACAGCGTCTTCTGAAACGGGGATTTTGCGAAGAGGGCTCTTGTCATTCATAATATCATTCGAAAACGAAAGGAGCCAGATTTCGGCGCAGGCATAGTCGACGATCGCATGATGGGCGGAGAGAAAATTCCAACCTAATATGACGCCTTGAAAACATAATAGGAACACAGTCAATTCGATGACATGCAAAACCTCCTGAATCAGGACACGAATGATGGAGGTGTCGGATGGTTCGACGTGCAGCGCGTTCGCAGTCCGAAGGAAAAGTCCACAAAGCGTTGTCGTCATTTTCGCAATTTAGCGGCAAATACAGGCATCTGTCGCTCAAATCTATGGCCGGTATTGACAAGTGCAACCGTCAATGTTCCTTCTATTGCGACTTCAGTAACGTTTTTCAGGGAACAGTCAGGCCTTATACATTTCGCTGACACTGTAATTCTTGCCTCTAGAACTGCAATTGTGAGTTTTCATAGTGCAGAGGGATCCGCCTACCTTGCATGGAAGAGAGGGAGCGGCTGTGAGGAGAAAGTGAACGGCGAGCACAGAATGTGGTCTGGGTGGCAGGAGGAGATTAAAAGTTTCCGAATAATAGCGGCTTTGTTGGAAGCGTGCTGCATATGGCCGCTCGTTCTTGGCGATGTTCGGTGTATGTAGGCGACAGGAACTGGCCACGTGTCCAACCTGGCCACAATAAAAACAAATCGGATGGTTGCCTTCCGTGTGCCAATGGTCTTGGGGGCGTGCGTACTGGACCATTGGTCGGGTGGGAGCGGATACTGGCGGGCGCAAAGGCGTGCGAAGGGGACCGTAGGTCTGCGGGGCAGGCCTCGTAGTGACTTCGGCGTATGTCAGGGGAGAGGGAATCGGAGCCTGCTGCAAAGAAGGCGAAATGTGGTCGGCTCCCTGTTCCTTGATGACATATTGGAGAGAGGAGGCCAATGGAGAGAAAATTCTACTAGCCAGGTGTAAGCCGTATCAGAGAAAGCTGACGAGCAACCTCGTCACGGATGAACTTCTTGATCTGTAGCAGAAGCGAAGTGTTATCCGGGGCCATAGGCAAGCTCCGCATTGAAGTGGCCTGTAGAGGAGATTGGCGGGTGGCTACACGTTGTTTGCATAGTGCATCGAAGGTTTGGCAGAGACGAATAAGTGCATACACTGTTGCCGGATTTTTAGCCAAAAGCATCTGGAAGGCCACGGCGTCTTCAATGCCATTTAGGATAAGCCTGATCTCGGCATCAGCCATTATGATGTCAACGCGGTTACATCACTAGAGAAGGTATCCTTTATGGCCTCTAGCTGTCGCCTTGCACTATTGCTCACGACCACGCAAACCTTCCGCGCGAAGCTTGTGAACGGCGGGGTGCCGGAATGCCTCCATAACGTTAGTTCTAAAGGCCGCCCACACCGTCAGATCACTTTATTGGTTTCGCTACCACACGCTGGCGAAACTACTAAAAAACACCTAATTAAGTTTTTTGGTGTCGTCCAAGTGGTTCTCGATGCTCACCCGGTCGTAGTCAGCGAGCCAGCCTTCTACGTCAGGGTCTTCTACACAGCTGAGGATGGGTCGGTCGCGTTGACGTTACGGGCCAGGTCAGACCGCGTAGTCACCGTGGCATCGGATTGAGGTTGAGGATGTGGTAGTCTTTGTTCCGGCATACAGGAAACGGGTTGTAGTGTCCGATTGCGAAGCTCCAGATTTCCTGTTGTACTCGGCGCCTCCACCAATCTTTAAAGGCTTTTAGTAGGGTCGTAGAGCAGCAGCAACAAACGCAGCACTAGCAGGTAAAGCGCAGCCAGAGAGCGAACTGAGTACGGGCCACACGATGGGACAACAGGGCTTTTCAGCATGCCGCTCTTCTTCCTCACAAAGTAAACATCTTCCGTTGAGATGACTTGTTATGGCCATTCAGACAAACAACGGGTTCCAGTCACTGACACTATATCTCGCTGAGCGCGAATCTGCACTCAAGGTCGCGTAACCTTTGCACTGCTACACGGAACTACTGAAACAGAGCATAGAAACTATGGAACAGGAACTCACCTCACTGAGGCATTGTGGAGTTCTACTAGCTTTTGAACCAATGCTCCTTCTTCAACCTGCCAAAAAGTTCAGAAACTTGGTTAGAAAGGTTGCCTTCTGTATTGGTTTCATAAGAAGCAATTTTCCTCATATGGCTGCCATAAGTCAAATTTTCTGCAATCTAACGTTAGCGTTTCTTCCTACAGACGGCAATAAGTGCCGCTACTGCATGCTGCACTTGCGAGCCTTTCACGCCCATTGTGCATCCGTTTAAAAGCAAAGAAATATCATAGACACAGGCTGCTTTGAGAACCCATACATGTACTCAGTTGGAGCGAATGGGTGAACTTAGGGTGTATTTTGTATTTATCCTAAATTGATTTGTGTGGTATAGCATACCTGCGGTTAGCATTTTTGTGGTTTACCATGCTTGTCAACTTGCGAACTCAGGTTGACAACTATCGTAAATTTGAAATACTCTAAATGAGAGCAGCAGTAGCAGCAGCGTCAGCAGCAAAGTTTGATCAGCTGACTGGTTACGTTACATATCTCGCCTGCTTCAGGATCTTGTCTACACTAACTTGTTCGAGGGAAGCGGTGCCTTTGCCCTTTTTCACCATAAGAAAACTTCAAACGTTAGAGTCGACAAACGACAAGCAGAACGTTTTCTCGAAAAGCACTTTTCGTTAAACCTGACGCAACATTCGTAAAATCGCAACATGGTCGCAAATTTGCAAAGTTTACAGAAAATTCCAGAGTTTTAATGGAGTTTTCTACCAAAGCATTGTATTAGGTTCCTCACACATGCGCATTGCGCCTGGAACAGGACGTCGCTGGCATGAGAGGTTATTAACTAAATTGCTTAAAGGCTGACAAATTGACAGACATGGTCTAGGGCCTCTCAAAAATACTAAACAGCTTCCCAAATTCGGGGGCCGCTATGCAATATGTATACCATGTGCCCCATAGTAAATAAAAGGGGAAGTACTAGCAGGCACAGCAAACTACACAGCAGCTATAACCATACGTATAGTTCCGATTACCCGTATGTGTTTATGAAAATCTACAGGCAACCACGCAGGCACACACACACACATAACCAAACGTTCTTGATGAAGAAGAATAGATGTGAGTCCCACGGTCATTAACTATTAATCACTCATTGTTCTTCTTCGCAGAGCGATCCAATACCAGAAGTAGCTGACGCTCAACAAAAAGTGCCTGCAGCGATTTGAGCACCATCCTGTTCCCGTGAGTTAAACCAAATTGCGAGAGTGCATTGTACGCACAAGGGAAAGTGCAGCAACACAATTGATTCAAAGCCATGAGTGAGATTCTCTGAAAAAGGTTTTCCTTCAATTGTACGAAAATTTCTACAGAAATTCTTCGTGTTGTCTACGAATGCGTCAGCTTTGTTTGGCTCCGCCATTACTTCATGTTTGCTTACTGATGCTGCTAGCTTATGCATGTTTACCCATCGCTCGTTCAAGAGCGATAGAATCGTTGCGGATTAGTACAGTATTCTCAGAATTTATGTAGCGTTTGTTGTTGCTTATCATGTCTATCCTGCTAGATCATGTCGAAACGTTCCAAGTACAGTTGCATTCCATGCAATCACAGCGATTATAAACTTCGTTGCTGCGTTCTGTACAATGCTTTGTTCTTAATCAGACAACCTACATTTCTTTTCTGGAGGCTGGAAACCTGTTTGTCCTATTTGAATGTCTCATTGTCTCTGGGTCGCCGTAGCTGTCGAAAGAGCTGACGACTTCTTCAAGGCGATCGTATAAACTGAGCCTAGCTGCTAATACGATGCTATTTTTGCCAAATCACATCAATCATATACACTTATGAATTTATACTTTTTATTGCATCTAACGGCCCTCTTTAGGTGACGGCGACGTGACGAGACTTTTCTTTTATCGATTCTAAAGCTACCGATTATCGACATTTACATTATTATAAAGAATAATGTCTTAGCTTCACCAATTACCATCAATTTCTTGATCCCACTGGACTGCATTAGCTTTTACCCTTCGCTCCACGTTTAGTGGCTTCCTCTTCCCGTTTGCGCCGATGTAATGCATGAAGCATTTTCATTATAAAAAGCAGATGCGAATTGATTCATGCTGTCATATTTATGCTGAGTTTTTCTTTTTGGTCATGTTGAAGAAATCTGTACCATGTACAGGTATTTTATTGCAAGTTTCACACACTGTGTACGTAATTTATAGCCTACATTGCTTGTGTGGCTGTGTATATGTCAACCTAAGTGTACCTACGTTTCGTTTATTATTTTCGTTCTAGTTTTATGGTTTTCTGCACTACCGTCCGTCAACGTGTAAAGGGTGTGCGAACCTTAGTCAAGCAACTACGGCTTTTTGTCGGGCCATCCCTGTCAAAGGAAAAATATACTTTCGATGATTGCTTGATTGATTGCAGTATATTCCTTAGTTGCTTTTTGGACTTTACATTTTTCGAAAGGCTACATCCCTCTCAATCGCAAAAAAAAATCTCGAAGATTTATTAAAGATGCCGTTCCCGCCGTCATTTTATCGCTCAGTTGAAAAGTGACTGCCAGGACATGATATACATACAATAGTTCATGAAGGACCTCATTCTTTATCAAGAAAAACTTGGGTTTTAACAAGTTATACATTGAAACTTTAACTTTAGATCGTCGCCCCATTAAAAGAATATTCTTGTGTCATCTTCTGACGATTGTCTTTGAAACACCCTTGACACTTCCGACCACTGCTTGATAAAATGTAAAAATGCCACTTTATTACGGGCTGTCCATCGTGGAAATTTGGAGAAACAGCTTGATATATAATTTCAAAGCATTCAACACCTTGTTGCGCAGTGTGAAGATGTACCAATGGACGTGTGAAAAGCTTGTATAGCTTTGGTGAAGCTCGTACGTAAGACTGACATGCAGAACCCATAGTTTCCTCAATAGTAACTTTCATTCAGTTCCTTACATGATGGAATGACGCTGATACTCAAGACGTGCGAAAGCTGAATTGTTGTTCGGTTTCAATTATCTATTTAGCTTCTCCATTCTGGGCATAGTATGATGGAGTTGCTTGGTGTGGCGCTAATTCTTCTTTTGACTAGGCGGTTGCGAAATCCGGCAATGAGCAGAGTTGGTTTTTTCTAATTAGTTTTGTCGCCACTGGCATCGTGGCAGGCTGGCACGTAATGACGCGGCACCTAACGCATTTGATCTGCTATGAGTTACGTGCGGAAGAATTCTTATACAATGCGTAGCTCGTTTAACGGCACTGAATGCCATGTTTTAGGACGCAATAACAGCTTTTCTACACTAGGTCATGCCATTCAATAAAACAAACGAAATATGAATAATTAAGCATTTTAATTAGCCTGATGATCATTACACAAATTTTATGCTAGTAACGAAAGATGTCTGACGACATAACGCGACAGATTTTGTAATCGTATACCGTACCTATTATTTTGACACCTTGGCTAACATTATCCGGGACACCCTGTAAGTTGCCACTCCGGGTTTTTCCGATAATAACCGCTGCGCGATTTGTTGAGTATCATTGTTGAAGGGCACTAGCTTCCCTCTACTTACCTCGCAATTACTGGCTTCAACGCCTGGACTGTGGTGATGTCCCATCCGTAAAGCACCTCTGTGAAAAGGTAAAAAACGTCGCTACGAAAATGTCCCGAACACTTATACTTATTACAAAGAACTGCAAATAAAAAGTTCGGCAGCATGTTCCACTCCTGCAACACGTGAAGACGGAAGCCTGCTGCACACTTGGTAATGTGCCGTGTCACATTGTCGCATTGCTGCTTTCGCAGTTCAGCTTTTTTGGCTCGTTTTTCAAGCTTAGTTGCCGCTTCGCGCAATCGTATAGCGCGGTCAGACTCACGCCAACGTTGTTTCCCTTGTAATTTACATTGCATAACCTCAGCAGGCAATTGAAACGTATGGTGCTGTGTGTGAATGTATGCCCTGTTCGTATCATTTCGCAGAGCTCTTGTTGCCGCAGCCTTACGTCCGTATCAACCATTGCCTTTTTTGCTTGCTTACGGAGGTATAAGCCATCACTAACAGGTGTATGAGTCATTGAGAAAGTAGCGTGGGTCCTTTTGTACCAATGAACCAGACATCGAGTTGTACGTTGTATGCGTGATAACAATAGAGAGCTTTAGAATAGGGGCCCCAAACGTTTTGGGGCCCCAAAGAAATAGCGTCGAAGCCACTGCGCACGCGCGAGACGCAAACTGCCTTTGGGTTTTGCGTTCGGAACGCTATTTCACCGATTTAGCGGGAGCCCAAATAGCGGTCCCAAAAGCTTTGCGTCAACAAACATGGCGGCACCCGTCGAAGCGACGGCTCTAACCTAGCACCAAACTGGGTTTGATTCGCGGTAACGCGTGAAGTTGGCGAGCTAGGAGAAGTGACTTCGGTTATCGCTTTCTCTCAACTAGCGTGTGTTATGAAGATTGATTGATTAGACGCCGCTGATTCCGAATTCGAGTGCGGATTTTATGGCTCGCAGGCCTAACACGGCTAAGCTTGGCTGGTGAAGGCACGTAAAGTTGGGTTTGTTGCTCAAAACTAAGCGCAACTAATTGTTTGCTGCTTGAAGAATAACCTCTAAATTGTAATTAAACGCGAATACACGCAAGTCAAAATTACTATTCCTATCATGAGATGGTGTATTTTATTTAATTATTTCTAATAGCTTTTCTTAGACGCCGTAGTGGCGCTGTCAGCGCAAGACGCTATCCGCAAACGCAAAGCCCTATTCTAAATTTCTTCACTCCTGCGCGCCCCAACGCTAACACCCGCAAAGCTCTTTGGGGCCCCTATTCTAAAACTTTCTAATGAATGTATGTATTGTACGCTTCACTCTGCTGAGTGCTTGTAGACTCTGCACTACGAGAGGGATGAGGCATGACAAATTTTGCTTGCTTAGAGAGTATGAATCATTGCGGCTAATGATAATTTTTTGTATCATTAGACCGGACGATTCGTTTTCTTCAAGGACAGCAGGGGTATGAGCCATTAAACCCTTTCGCTTTGAAATATAGGCATGATTTCCAAAAGCAAGCTTTGCTTGGCACAAACAATAATCCTTAAAACCAACCCTAGTGTGCAGTCTTTAGCGATAGCTGCGCATTCCGTAAGGATGTGCGTATGGGGAACGTTTGCCTCCTACAACCAACAAATCATTGGGCATGGGCAGGGAATTAAGATCAAATATAAAAATTATGCAGATCCCATACACAGTGGGAATTGATGTAAGCAAAGCTTTCTGTAATGGTTGCATAAATTCGCAATAACTAGCGGTGGTGTTGAAGGCGAAAGTTTATTTCCATAAACGTTTAGATTAACACGCTTTCCCACTGCCCCACTGCTTTCTGTCTACGCAATACGCAGAACAAACAGGGAGAGGTGCTTTCTTGAAGCGTTGATGTGCGCCGCATTTCATAACCTTTGAAAGAGTTGAGCATCGCCATTGCTTCAATTGGCACATCGCATCGTGGCTGAACTATTAAACGTCGATTGGATTATGGGGCTGTACTAGCCAAAACCACAATCGGATTATAAGGCCTGCCTTAGTGGCGGACTCTGTATTAATTTTGACACCGTAATGTACTTTTACGTGTCCCTAAATATAAGTGCACGTGCGTTTTCTATTTCGCCCCCGTCGCAAGGCGGCTGCTGCGGTTGGGATCAAATTCACGACCTCAAGCAACGCCGTAGCCGCAAAGCTACAGCGACGGGCACAGAAGTATTGAGTTTATGGTCCACCGCTTCCGTTGTGTCGGCTGACACTGCAGTGCGGTTTAATTATTGCGGCTCGGCTTCTGCACGCCCTGCCTAGTGTCGGCCGCTTGACTTATTTCCATTGTGGTTAATTTAAGAAATAGCAGCAACGTATGTTAAGGTATCTTGAACCTAAGCACATCCAGCTTCCCCGCACCCACTGTCGTTTAGTTGTGCGGTTTCCTTGCCTTCTCACCTCACCTTCCCCCACCGTTGCATGGGAACGGGCTCTTCTCCTCCCTACTATCTACAGTTCTGTCCACGTCCCCTCTTGACTAGCGTATTAACAGAAAGGGGAAATATGAAGTTTCTGCAATGCTTTTGAGGGAGTTCACGGATAATTACGGCTGTCAAGAGGCTAATGTGGTGACGCCCGGGGAGATATAGAGGGCACTGTGCTCGTTCAACACGGTGGGGTCGAATGCGTCCAAAT
The DNA here is from genome assembly GCF_050947875.1 of Dermacentor variabilis. Taxonomy (NCBI): domain Eukaryota; kingdom Metazoa; phylum Arthropoda; class Arachnida; order Ixodida; family Ixodidae; genus Dermacentor; species Dermacentor variabilis. The sequence continues at coordinate 30,696,296 of NC_134573.1, read as the reverse complement.
GAGTTTCACGCGTTTCCCTTCCTCTCTGTCTTGCTCCTGTCATGTATAAACGAACTATGTACTACCTCCGGATGCGGTGAGTGAGACAGCAGCAGCCACAGCAGCAGCAGCAGCAGCAGTGGGAAAGTCGAAGGAAGAGGCAAAGCAAGCTTCGCTTGAATATACGCCTAGGCAAGAAAACATCGTTCTTATTCCTGCCATCCTGCTGTCATCTCAGCGCTTTTGCAGTTTGATACAGTGTGCGTCTTTTTGTCCTTCTACGAGCCGACTGCAAAAGTGCCACAGCCACTGGCTTGAACCTGGCGCTCTTGCGGTCTTGACTGCGCAGCCATACTGCCTAGCCTGCGTTGCCCGTTTCTCCCGTAGTCTGCGTTGCGACCCACAGCCTCGTGGCGTTGCTACATGGCAACCGCTGAAGTGGCTTCTTTCAGTAGTTCATTCCTTGAGTGATTCCCAGTTGCTGCTATAAACTAAAATTACGGTAGAACTCATCCCCCGACGCTTGCCAACGGTACTACGGAATAAAATCAAGCCACAGAACACATATTTGAATTAAATGATATTGCGCGACATAAAAACGACACGGACGTGAAAGAAGACGACACACCAAGCGTCTTCTTTCACGTCCGTGTCGTTTTTATGTCGCGCAATATCATTTAAGCAATGGATTACCAACTTGCCCGGAACGCTGCTCACATATTTGAAGTTACTTTTATTTAACACATGTAGTGGTAAATCTGAGACCATCATTTCTTCGGCTACATGTCACATACTCCAATATCGTACCACTTCGCTATGGCAATCGCATGCGAAGGTCGCCCGTAAAACATGCGGTGTAATGGCTCTATGACGCCAATGCAGCGACAATGGATTTACGAAGAAGGAACGACACTGATTGAACAACAAAAGCGTATAACGACGACGGCTTCACGAAAGTGAGATGTCAATCAGTAAATTATGACGCTGGTACATTCACGACAAAGTGATGGCGACGACAAGAGGACAATGAGATGACAGTGGCTGTATGATGACGATGACGTGATGGTGACGGTATAAATAAAACAGGACGGAAAAAGACAGATTGGTAAAAATAGCACGATCAAGACGGCAAGACAACGGCGGTATGACAAAGCATTCATCGTAGCGCCCATGTAACGGCGATGCAATGATGACGGTTGAATGACAACGGCGGCATAATCAAGAATGAATGCTTACAGGACGATGCGAAATAACGAAGAACATGGATGACGTTGACTAATGACGATGACGGCATCAGGAGGACAATAGAACGGCGATACTGAAGTGATCACGACGTTGGAGTGACAGCGTAAGGATGATGGCTTGACGACAACAGTGCGACGATGTCATGACAAATGTCGAATGACAAAGCTTCAATGACCGTGGTGCAATGAAAACGATGGCACCACGACCACGAACACGGACCTACGGGCACAAGTTATTAGACAACTTAGGCCACTGGGTCGAGGTTGAATGAATTATGCTGACGGCATGACGAGACACGTAACGGAGTTGGAATGAGATGATTGAATGACCGAGACGGCGTTAATGTGGCGGCATGACAAGGAATGCATGGCGACTGTATGGCGACAATCGTGAAATTTGCGACACACAAGGAATCGCTCAAGTGCATGGTGGAAAAGCGACAGTCATGCTGTCCAACTTCAGCCAGGAGTTCAAGCACGACAACGAGGGCACGACGAGCGCATACTTCGAGAAAATTGTGAAAACCAGCAAGGCGCTTGTCCTCTCGGATTCTGCCGCATCTACCCCGACGACCATAGTTCCGAACCAGCCTTCAAATTAAACCCAAGCCTCGCCATGAGTAAGCAACAATAGCTCGAAAGTCTTCTCCGCGGATACAAAGACTACATTTCGACGTCATTGAAAATTCGTAAAACACCAGTTGCAAACCATTGCACAATAACCGAAGAATCCGCTCGACCATGCCGCCAGAGCCCTTACCAAGTTTGAAGCGCGAACGACAAGGTATAAGGCAACAAGTCGACGTAATTCTGCGCGACGATATCATTTAGTCGTTGGAAAGCCCGTGGGCGTCTCCTGTGGTCTTAGTGAGGAAGAAGGATGGAACTGCGCTTCTGCGTCAATTCATCATCATCATCATCATCAGCCTAGTTACGCCCACTGCAGGGCAAAGGCCTCTCCCATACTTCTCCAACTACCCCGGTTATGTACTAATTGTGGCCATGTTGTCCCTGCAAACATCTTAATTTCATCCGCCCACCTAACTTTCTGCCGCCCCCTGCTACGCTTCCCTTCCCTTGGAATCCAGTCCGTAACCCTTAATGACCATCGGTTATCTTCCCTCCTCATTACATGTCCTGCCCATGCCCATTTATTTTTCTTGATTTCAACTAAGATGTCGTTTACCCGCGTTTGTTGCCTCACCCAATCTGCTCTTTTCTTATCCCTTAACGTTACACCCATCATTCTTCTTTCCATAGCTCGTTGCGTCGTCCTCAATTTCAGCAGAACCCTTTTCGTAAGCCTCGAGGTTTCTGCCCCATATGTGAGTACTGGTACCACACAGCTGTTATACACTTTCCTTTTGAGGGATAGTGGCAACCTGCTGTTCATGATTTGAGAATGCCTGCCAAACGCACCCCAGCCCATTCTTATTCTTCTCGTTATTTCAGTCTCATGATCCGGATCCATGGTCACTACCTGCCCTAAGTAGATGTATTCCCTTACCACTTCCAGTGCTTCGCTACCTATCGTAAACTGCTGTTCTCTTCCGAGACTGTTAAACAATACTTTAGTTTTCTGCAAATTAATTTTCAGACCCACCCTTCTGCTTTGCCTCTCCAGGTCAGTGAGCATGCATTGCAATTGGTCTCCTGAGTTACTAAGCAAGGCAATATCATCAGCGAATCGCAAGTTGCTAAGGTATTCTCCATCAACTTTTATCCCCAATTCTTCCCACTCCAGGCCTCTGAATACCTCCTGTAAACATGCTGTGAATAGCATTGGAGATATCGTATCTCCCTGTCGGACGCCTTTCTTTATAGGGATTTTGTTACTTTCTTTGTGGAGGACTACGGTGGCTGTGGAGCCGCTATAGATATCTTCCAGTATGTTTACATATGGCTCATCTACACCCTGATTCCGTAATGCCTCCATGACTGCTGAGGTTTCGACTGAATCGAACGCTTTCTCGTAATCAATGAAAGCTATATATAAGGGTTGGTTATATTCTGCACATTTCTCTATCACTTGATTGACAGTGTGAATATGGTCTATTGTTGAGTAGCCTTTACGGAATCCTGCCTGGTCCTTTGGTTGACAGAAGTCTAAGGTGTTCCTGATTCTATTTGCGATTACCTTAGTAAATACTTTGTAGGCAACGGACAGTAAGCTGATCGGTCTATAATTTTTCAAGTCTTTGGCGTCCCCTTTCTTATGGATTAGGATTATGTTAGCGTTCTTCCAAGATTCCGGTACGCTCGAGGTTATGAGGCATAGCGTATACAGGGTGGCCAGTTCCTCTAGAACAATCTGACCACCATCCTTCAACAAATCTGCTGTTACCTGATCCTCCCCAGCCGCCTTCCCCCTTTGCATAGCTCCTAAGGCTTTCTTTACTTCGTCTGGCGTTACCTGTGGGATTTCGAATTCCTCTAGGCTATTCTCTCTTCCACTATCGTCGTGGGTACCACTGGTACTGTATAAATCTCTATAGAACTCCTCAGCCACTTGAACTATCTCATCCATATTGGTAACGATATTGCCGGCTTTGTCTCTTAACGCACACGTCTGATTCTTGCCTATTCCTAGTTTCTTCTTCACTGTTTTTAGGCTTGCTCCGTTCCTGAGAGCCTGTTCAATTCTATCCATATTATAGTTTGTGATGTCCGCTGTCTTACGCTTGTTGATTAACTTAGAAAGTTCTGTCAGTTCTATTCTAGAGGCTTTCATACATTGGCGTTTCTTGATCAGATCTTTCGTCTCCTGCGATAACTTACTGGTTTCCTGTATAACTGCGTTACCACCGACTTCTATTGCGCACTCCTTAATGATGCCCATGAGATTGTCGTGCATTGCTGCAACACTAAGGTCCTCTTCCTGAGTTAAAGCCGAGTACCTGTTCTGTAGCTTGATCCGGAATTCCTCTAGTTTCCCTCTTACCGCTAACTCATTGATTGGCTTCTTGTGTACCAGTTTCTTCCGTTCCCTCCTCAAGTCTAGGCTAATTCGAGTTCTTACCATTCTATGGTCACTGCAGCGTACCTTGCCGAGCACGTCTACATCTTGTATGATGCCAGGGTTCGCGCAGAGTATGAAGTCGATTTCATTTCTAGTCTCACCATTCGGGCTCCTCCACGTCCACTTTCGACTAACCCGCTTGCGGAAAAAGGTGTTCATTATCCGCATATTATTCTGTTCTGCAAACTCTACTAATAATTCTCCTCTGCTATTCCTAGAGCCTATGCCATATTCCCCCACTGACTTGTCTCCAGCCTGCTTCTTGCCTACCCTGGCATTGAAGTCGCCCATCAGTATAGTGTATTTTGTTTTGACTTTACCCATCGCCGATTCCACGTCTTCATAAAAGCTTTCGACTTCCTGGTCATCATGACTGCATGTAGGGGCATAGACTTGTACCACCTTCAATTCAGACTTGTACCACCTTCAAGTCAGCGTCAATTATTGCCGCTTAACTAATCACCAAGAAGGACGCATGATACCTCCCACGGATAGACGATGCATTAGATCGACTCTGCAGTGGTAAGCACTTTTCGTCGATGGACCTCAAGACTGGTTATTGGCAACTGAAGCTGACGAAAAAGGTCGAGAGAAGAACGCGTTAATCGCGCCAGCTGGTCTCTTCGAGTTCAAGATGATGCCATTGAGACTTTCCGCCTGCAACGCTCCAGTGCGTGATCGACACACTCTTCCCAGGGCTTATGTGGCAGACTTGCCTCGTCTACTTGGATGAGGTTGCAATCTTTGAAACAAATTTCGAAGGTCACCAAAGGCGAAGGCGGCATCATGCAGTACTAGAGGCGATCAATCTATTTGCACTGACCCTGAAGCTAGAAAAGTTCCGTTTCGCTTATGAAGGACTCCTGTGCTTACGCCACGTCATCAGTAACTCTGGAGTTCCTGCGGCTCTTCGACAAGAAGGCAGTGTGCAGATTCCTTGGCCTGTGTACCTATTACATGCGCTTCGTAGAAGACTTTTCAAGAATTTCAGAGCTCATGATATATCACGAAAGCTGACGTCGACTCTCCATGGCAAACACGGCAGGGTGACGCATTTGAGGAGCTGGAAAGACGGATGCAGTCGCCAGCGGTCACCCTTCGATGAAGAGGCTGAGACAGAAATCCACACCGAGGCATGTAGCGTAGACTTCGGTACTGTGCTAGTCCAAAGGAAGAACAGAGCTGAAAGCGTAATACCTTGCGCTAGCCGGTCACTGTCACAAGCGGAAGCAATTTATTTTGCGACCAAGAATGCGTTCCTTCCGAACATTTGGGCTACAGCGAAATTTCGGCCCTACAGATACGGCAGGCATATCAAAGTGGTAAGCGACTACCACGCCTTGTGTTGGATGGCAAACAAATGATCTTTCAGGTCCCCTAGCCGGATGGAGTCTCAGGCTCCAGGAATTCGACATCTCTGTTGTGTACAAGTCTGGAAAAAATCATTTTGACGCCGACTTCCTGTCGCGCTCCCATAGTGCCCTGCCGCTGCAAGACAAATTGGACGACGATGCCTTTTTAAGAACAATAACTGCAGAAGATTTCACCGAACAGCAGCGAGTAAACCCGGAGTGACGAAGGCTTCTTGAGTACTTAGAAAGCAAACCGACATTATGCGTAAGGTATTTCGGCGTAGAGTGTCTTCGTTCTGCTATAGCAAGGACGTTCTCATAAAGAAGAGCTCGCCAGTCCGCGCAAACTGTCTTCTCGCTAGGCCAGGAGCACTTTGGCCGGAAGTATTGCACGCGCTACACAACGATCGGGCCGCCGGGCTCCTCAGGTGTTCCTGTACGCTCGTAATAATGCAAGAGAGGTACTATTGGCCAAACCTAACAACCTACGTCACCCGCTACGTCAAGACATGACGTAACTGCCAGTGACGCAAGATACCACCGACAAGGCCGGCGGGTTTACTACAGCTGATCGGGCTTTCTTGCAGACCGTTTCAGCTGATAGGAATGCAGTTGTTGGGATCCATCGCGACGTCAGTATCTAAGCAAGTGGATGGTCGTGGCCATCAACCACCTTACCCGCTATGCCTACATGTAAGCTCTACCCAAAGGTAGTGCAGCGGAATTAGCCAAATTTTTCATCGAGAACATCCTGCTACGACATGGTGCGCCAGAAGTCCTCATTACTGACAGAAGCACGCCTATCACAGCTGAGCTTACTCAAGTCATACTGTAGTATAAGCCAGATAAGTCACTGGACGACCACCGCCTACCACACGCACACGAATGAGCAAATGGGACACGTAGAAGACGCTCGCGAGCACGTCCGCGATGTACGTCGACGCCGAACACAACACGTGGGATTTCGTCCTGCAGTACGTAACCTTCGCTTACAACACGGCGGTGCAAGAAACAACGCAGATCACTCCGTTAAAGATGGTTGACGGCAGGAGCCAGGCCCCGACTCTCGACGCCATGCTCCCGCACGTCATCGACGAAGAGAATATCGACGTCACCGCCTATCTTCAGTGACCCGAAGAAGCCACACAGTTCGTGCGCCTGTGCGTCAAGAACAAGCAGTGGACGTAGCCCAAACACTACAATCTTGGACGACACGACATTGAGTACCTGCCTGGCAACCGCGTTTGGGTTTGGACACCAATGCCCTGACGAGGACTTAGAGAGAAGCTTTTATTTCGGACCCTACAAGAAAATCGGACGTATTGGTGCACTGGACTACGAGGTCTTGCCAGAGGGCATCTCGCAATCACAGCGGCGCCGCTAACGACGTGGAATAGTTCATGCTGTGCTGCATGAGCTTTTCTACCAACGCTAACTAGCTATTTACTTGTTTGTTATTTCTCTTGAGTGCACGCGCTCTAGATTCTTGCGCTCCTGCTTTTAGCACCGGGACGATGGCACGATGCTTCTTAAGAGGGGCGAATCCGCACGTCTTCTTATTTAACCTTTCATCGCCGACTGCATTTCAGCCACTAATAATTTAGCTATCGATCCGCGCAAGACGCGCGTGCGTGTTTGGAACGTACTGAAATATAATGGATAGCTATATGCGTTGTTGGTTGTCACCGAAGCTTGTGGAATCTGATTGTATGAGAAACACGAGTTGTGTGGTACTTCCTGGAAGACACGCGGTCACTAGCGATACTTCTGGTAAATTCTATGACTCATGTATACAAGAAAAAAACTGCTAGAGCGGAGGGAACGCCCGTCAAGTGAAGCCGCCGCTTCGCCATGTTGCGGGGAGGGAGGGGGGCGTAAACGCACGCTAGTTGCCACAGCTTATGTTTTTCAGGTCATCGTCTCTTGTCGTCCCCGGATCCCGAAATCTGCTAGCGCGCTCGTGTGTTCTTAGTAAAATTGACGTGCAAGCAGTGGATATGTTAGCATTATTTTCCTCATTTAACTAAGGATTTAGAATAACGCTACTATTCTATAGAATAAAGGAACAGTTTGTATTTCAAGGTAAACGGAAACGGCCGCCACCAAAGTTCCGACACCATCATGCAGTGAGGATGTTAAAGCACCTGCAACATATGATGGTAATGAAGATAAAATTGACTACTTATGTCTGTTGCACGTACTGCTATTTCTCATGGTATAGTGTCGTTACTTATATATTTATTGTTTTTAAGGTTAAATCAATTCTAGGCTCATGGTGAAGTTTGTGCCAGTAGACATGACCGCTGGAGAATCCGCCGAAGCGTCGTTATGCCATGTGAAGGCAGATTAAATAATGAGAAATGATTGATAGTCACAGTTGGTGAATTATAACGTTATAGTATAGATTGGTAAAGGGTAATATTGACAAGTAGTGACTAATAATGACTACTAAGCACTTGTAATGACTACTAATGACTCCGACATGACCAATATGTCTAATGACGGCTTGAAATGACCACAATTGATTACAAACGGCTAAAAATGCTTAGTGATGACGAGTAATAACAAATAATCACTGAAATGACTTGCAATGACACGGATGGCTACGAAATGACCAATATGTCTAACGGCAACTTGTAACGACTTCAATTCCTTCCAAGTGACTAAAAAAGCTCAGTAATGACCAGTAATGACTAGTAATGACTGAGATGACTTGTAAGAAGAGAAAGAAAAGAGGCAAAGAGAAAGAGGCGAATGATAAGACGAGCCAGAATAGGTTTTCTCCATTCACCTCTTAAGACAGATCTTAAGAGACCCTGTAATGTTTGCTCTGTCAGCTTTTATGACTGGTCAATTTCTACACTGCAATAAAGAAGGAGATTAAACGCTAATTATTGCGCACATTATTTTTTCTTTGCGTCAGCTGCATGTTGATGCATATAAAATGGCGAAATGCACCAGTACTCGGATAGCTGCTCAACTGATACCTGCAATATTGCTCGCCTAATAGCCCACAGTTTCGCGTTAGAACTTGAGAATCTGTTAACCAATTAATTGAAAACCGATCAGAAAACGAAACTGCGAAGCTCTTTGAAGGCAGTTCATGTCCGCGCAACATCTTTCTCCCGCCAAGATTGGGGCGCAAGTTTATTGCCCCCCGAGCCCATTGGTCGGTATAGGCGAATTCCACTCGAGCACTTGTTCTTTAACCACCTCCATAAAAGCTGACGCTCTCGGTCAGCAGAGCAGATTATCAGCGATCGCCGACTGTGTTCGCCGCTATCGCTCTTATTTGAGTGTATCCTGTTTTTGAAGGCACATATTCACCCAATAATACACTCACAGTTTTGCTGCTTTCTTCACCGCCACTGCTACGCTGCAATATTTTAAAGGCGATTGATTACAATGGTCTTCAGATGCTGTCGGCAAAGAGCTCCAGCACTGTGTCTGAAGTAGTGACGCTCTTCCAGAACTATTATGATTTGCGCAAGCAGCGGCTCGCCCCAGGCAATTCACTGTTGGGCTTTCTTTGGCTTCACTGTTGCGGCCGATGGCTCCTGGCTAATGGTGCAGCTTAAGCAGTTTGTTTGCGATGAGCTGACCCGTCAACTTTAAGTGGTGTCAATGACGCAAGAGATGGCCTCCTCCTCGTTGACGCCCACGCCATCCAGGAACAAGTCTCTGAATGCACACCCCCTGCCTTTCACAACAGTCCAATCAGCTATGCGCAGGTTACTACAATGCCTTGAACGCCGACTCAACACGCGTTTCACGCATCAACGCTGACGCTACCGTCTACACTCCAGTTAATGCCACGGTATCCCTGCGTGCAAGTACCATGGCGCACACCATACAACCTGTCGATTTGTTGCTCCTGCAGAACTGCTACCCACGTGGCGCGTTTCTTTCGGCACCGGATGCCACTGACTGCTCGTTTCTGGTAACCAGCTTGCAACTATCCGCCAATAGAATTTCAACGTAGTGCTTCACCTGATTAACCTGTCGGTGCTTTGAACCTATCAGATAAATTCGCTTTCGCCAGTCGTCGACTGCCTTCCCCTCGAAGCAGCTCCATTTCAACCATGTGGCGTCGGCCTACCACTCGTCCCCAGGATAACTATTCAGCGCAGTTCGAAAGGGCAGAACTGCGAGTCGTGCGAAGTGTTCGAGTCCTCCGACTTCCCCTCCTAACATGATGGATCAGATCGGGGACGTAGTAGAGTAGCACTTATAGACACAAGAGCCTTAATTTTGGTAAGGCATGCCAGTCTCTTCCGCATTGTTCGGAAGGTGATCATGCCGCTTTCAGGTCTTTCGCTACGCACACCTCGCCCTCAACACATTGATCGATTACGAGCCTGCAGCGCCCAAGTCGTCACTGAAGAGGAGCTTTGCGTTATTTAGTTTTTTGTTCTGTCCTCTTCAACTCATCACATCATTGTCGGATAGGATTTTCTTTCAAGCCATGATGCCATCATAGACTGCGCTCCTTCCTCGTTGTGACAAGCCATCTGAAAAACAGCCTCCTGCCAAGCTTGTATCACAGAAGACGCCGACATACTTGCGTGGTCGTATGTGATCCTCCCCTTCTCGTGCGGCTTCCTGTTTGACAGTACTGGGCTTTTTGTGCCGTCTGGCTTCTACGCCCGTTGCCGAATGGTTTCTTTGCCACTCGCCGTGCTTTATGTCCGTGCTGGTGTCATTTCCATGTGTAATCATGACGCAACTGAACTGCGGCTTCATTTGCTATGCTACGAGTGCCACGATCGCACTGAGCAGGTGCACTATTCAACATGCACGGAGGCTTACATTGTGACTGTAAAACTTGTGCCTTGAAGTTCTTCACTCCTCCCCTTTGCCGCATAAATCGAGCCTAACGTTACCCCGACGCAGCAAGACGAGCTTTTCAACACGTTGCTTTCAACGCCGCTGTAAAACCTGTGCCTTCGAGTTCTTCACTCCATCCTTTTGGCCCATAAATCGATCGTAACCTTACCACGATGCAGCGAGACGGGCTTTTCGGTCTTTTTCACCAATTCAGCTCTTCATTTGATCGCCACTATACTTTTTTTGGGTAGAGCGACAGCTGTCTCTCACACCGTCGACACTGGCTATCATGCACCTCTGCGGCAGCGACCTTAACGGGTTTCGGCCACAGAGAGGAGGGTTGTTTACTAGCAGGTGACCGACATGCTCACTCGCGGCGTTATTCAGCCTTCAAGTAGTCCATGGGCACGCGCAATCGTTTTTGTTACAAAGAAAGACTGTTCCATCCGATGCAACAACGAGTATCACCGTTTGAATAAGATCACGTGAAATGACGTCTATCGTTTACCGCGCTTAGACGACGCATTTGACTTCGTACACAGAGCCAATTTTTTTCTTCCTTACATCTTCACTTTGGATACTCGCAGGTGCACACGGAAACGACTGATCGCTGTACAACAGCATTTGTCACACCAGATGGCTTGTAGCAATTTAATGTCATGCCCTTCTCTCTTTGTAATGCGACGACCACATTTGTACCGATGATGCACGCTATTTTGTGCGGGCTGAAGTTGAGAACATGCCTGTTATTTAGACGACGTTGTGCTATTTGAGTGCGACCTCCAGACATATCTTCAACGCTTGAATTAAGTTTTGTCCTGCCTTACGTATGCTGGCCTGTTTGGCCAGCTGTGTAGGCACTGCCAAACAATTAGGTATATTAGGCCATGTTGGCTGCAAACATGGCGTACTTGCTAATCCCAGTGCGCTCTACGCTGTGGCCGAAAATACGTAGACCGACATTTCATAGGCGTTTATTCCTATTTTCGCCGTTTTGTGCGAAATTTTGATACCATCACTGTACCCCTGCCACCGTTTCTATCCGTTACCAGTGACCTTTCTACCTTGTCAGGAGAGTGCGACCGCTATTTACCACCTTACGCCGTCTACTTACCTCTCCACTAGTTTTACTTCACATTGCTCAGAATCTACCGACGAAAAATCACACTGACGCCAGCGGCATCGGTCTGGGTGTAGTTCTAGAGCAATCGAAACCTAGCTTTGGCGAGTACGTTGTAGCTTACTCCAGCCGAACTCAAGCGAACTACTCTGTTACTGAAAAGGAATACTCAGCCGTTGTCTCTTGTTAAATTTCGCCCTCACCTTTCGGTCGACATTTGGCGTCGTCAGAGACCACCATGCGATTTGCGGATTGTCGTCCCTCAAAGAACCGCCTGGCTGGCTTCTTCGATGGGCTCTACGTCTAAAGGAATGAGACATTGGGGCTGTCCAACGTTGCAGGGGTAACCATCCTGACGACGGCGCATTTTCGCGTTCGCCGATACCACCTGACTTAGACAGCGTTTCGCCCCTTACCTTTGCTCTCTTATGTTTGTACATCACCGACTTAGCTTCAGTACAGCAAAAGGACCCAAGAGTAACCACTCTTCTGAAGATTCTGATGAATTCTCTTGGACTACGTATGTCTCATGCACTGCGTCGTCAAGCACCACATTTGGCAGTTCCATACGGACTTCTCTGCCGCCAAAATTACAATTGCCACGGCCGCAAGTGCCTCCTGGTTTTTCTATGCCTCCTTCGTAGCGATATCTGGTCTTCATTTCACGCCGACTAGCAGTGTGTCCATGGCGATGTGTTCAAAACCTACACGTGCCCTCAATGCGATTTCAGTGGCGGGGCATGTACAGTTGGGTGACCAAATATATACACTCGTGCCCTGATTACCAAGGTCGCCAATTGACTCCTCATCCAGCCGCTCTGTTGCAGCCGCTTCCATGCCAAGTGTGTCCCTTTGAGCGTGTTGGTATTGATTTACATGGTCCTCTCCCATGTACGGCTGCTGGCAACTGTTGGGTCATAGCCGTCGTTGATCCCCTGAATCGACATGCGAAAACCACTGCCCTCCCTGCGGCCACAGCACTCGACGCTGTTTCTTTCGTCCTCCATCACCTCATTCTGCACCATGGCGTTATTCGTGAAGTATTGAGTGAGCGAGGACACGCACTTCCTTATTAAGTATTAAAGTCTCTCCTTCATCAATGCACCATTAAACACTGCATTACCATCGCGTATCACCACCAAACAAATGGTCTGACGGAACGGTTCAACTATACTCTCGGCGATATGCTCTCAATGTATGTCGGCTCGGATTATTCAAACTGGAACCGTGTTCTACCGTTCGGAAAACATCACCTGCAACACCGCCAAACAAGCTGCAACCAGACTCTCTTCCTACTTGATTTCCTAGGACCGCGAACTTTCCTGCACAATGCGCACACTTTTTCCATATCATCCAGATGTTTAAAGCGCACTCTGGTTTCCGCCGCCGCTAACTATACCGTGGAATGTGTGCAGCTCGCCCGCTTGCTCACAACGGCAGACCGGTCCCCCAAAAGTTTTGGTGTGGCGACGGCCGACCTTCCCACCTGACTCTCGCATATAGCCCTGGATTTCACCTACGAGTACTGGTCTCTCATCGAAGCTACTACCGAAATTTGATGGTCCTTATTGCTCAAACATCTACCGTCTACTACATCGTCAATCCACTGACATCCCCAAGTGACCACCGCCGCCGGGGACGTGAAATGGTTAATTAAACAGGTTCAAGCTTAATTATGAGTCCATCGCTTTGTCGTCGCCATAGGTCGCCAGGATGGCTCCTTTTTCAGCCGAGGGCTGATTGCCAGGAAAAAGAACAGCACTAGAAAGTTGCGTCGCTATCGCGTGCCTCGGAGCGAGAAGATCGACACGCAAGGAAGCGACGTCACCAGATTATCCGGTAGATGCATCATATATACGCGAACATTTTTCGAAATATTCACCCTACGTTATTTCAAGTACGCTATGGAAACCTAAAAGGCAAAATAGCATTTTTTTCAATATATCGTTTCATGAAAGTGCGTAAAAAATACTTACTGCCAGAAAAGAACTAAAAATGAGAAGCTCAATGCAGACTTCATAACCAGTGTCTAGAGGATAACTTCTACAGTGATGGCAGGATATGTTTAAGGAGTCATGGAGTTCAGAACCTGAAAATTCTTTTATAAAAACATGAAGAAATAAATCAGGTATTGGTAATGTCTCACATTCTTATTATTGCATGTTTACCTTTGCTGCGAAATGTAACAAACAGCTCGCATATCATGAATAATAGTTTTAGATAAAAGCAGGGAAATTTGCGTATTGCCTCCTTTGTGTTGGCCTTTGATCTGAGCATCACCAAGTCAAGTGTATTTATTCATCAATGGTCGCTGCAGGTGCCTGAATTAGCGCTCAAAGGTTTAACTTCAGTTCATCATTATCAGCAGCAGCCTATTTATGTTCACTGCACGTGGACGGCTTCTCCCAGCGATCTCCAATAATCCCTGTATGGCGCTGAGTCCAATTTGCGCCTGCAAATTTCCTATTTTGATCTCCACACGTAATTTCCTCTCGTATTTTTGCTACCGTCCCCTTGGCACCTATTATGCAGCTCGAATGGTCCATCGGTAATCTGCCCTACGCAATACATGGCCTTCCCAGTTCCATCTTTTTCTTCTAAATGCAACTCAAAAATGAGCAATCCTAGGTTTCTATGAAGTACACCGCTCTCTTCCTGTTTCTTAACATTGCGCCTTGCATTTTTCGTACCATTGCTCTTTGCGTGGTCCTTAGCTTGTCTAGAACTTTTCTGTTAACCTCCAAGTTTCTGCCCATATGTTAGCAATGACTGGAACTTTCAATAATGATTAAATGAAAATGCAATGATTGTACACTTTTATTCTCTAAGATAGCGGTAAGCGTCCAGTAGGGATTTTTATTGCCTGCCGTAAGCATTCGAAACCCTTTTTTCTATAGATTTCTTTCTAATGATCAGGGTCCGCTGTTAGTAACTGACCTAGATAAACGTACTCCTACACAGACTCTACAGGCGGACGGGTGGTCATAAATGTTTGTTCCTTTGCTAGGCTATTGCACATTACCTCTGTCTTCTGTTTAATAACCAATCATTTGCTGCAGTTCATCCCCAAATTTGCTGAACAGGACAATGCCATCTGCAAACTGAAGGTCGTTGAGATATTCGCCGTCGATCCTCACTCCTGAACATTCACAGGCTTGAATAACTTAATTACTTTTTGTAAGCATACAGTGGTTGAGGTTAGGCCAGTTTTTATTAGCCCATTCATTATTGCGCTGGAATTGACTTCTAAGCATGCTTCTGCAATTAGGTAAACGAACTTGAAAAAAAAAACTAGGAGATATCGCTCCGGCAAGCTAATAAACGCTAAATATGCCGTAAATGTGAACATGCACAGAATAAATTCAGATGGTTTCAGCCTGTTTACTCACGCCTTAAGAGTTCGCTGTGCTGTTTACCACGGAGAACGTCAGAAGAGAAGGATGCTAAGATGTTCGTTCACCGCACATTATTTGTGATAACCACTCTTGCATATCTCCACCTTTATACTTTCCGGCTGTGAACCGTCACGTGGCTTTACTAGGCAAACTGACTGGTTTTGACGTGCAAAGAACTCTCTAGCCAATGACATTAGGTGCATACTGCAAGCAGCATCACGTGCTGCTGTCGTGATATTTCCACCGGGTCGGGAAATCTAGAAGTAAAAGTCTAACGAAAACTATGACGTTCTTGAAACGTACTAGCGTCTTCAAGGCTGAATTTAGAAGCTCACGTACTAATTTAACAAACGATGTCTAATTATGCTTTCAATAATAATACCTCATGGCTCTGTAGAAGTCAGCGAAACGGAGCAGGTGGCGAATATGGAAATTTAAATGTACAGGCGCTCTCCCAAATGCCAAGCATAAATGCATGACACTGCATGTGTTTTAATAGCAACAGGAGCGCTCACAAAGTTTGTTGATGAAGAACTGTTCAATAAGACCTCTTAACAACACAGTGCACGTCCGGAATTTCAGTTCCAGTAAAACCATCGGCGAGCGCAGAGATACCAATTTACATTAACTGATATGAGAATACAGGCTATTGTACAGTGCTCTGAAGTTACAACAAGCAGAAAATAAATCAAACTGGGTTACAAAACTCTTGGAGCGGGAGAGGATGCAACTGAAGTGCTGGAAAACGAAACGTAAATTATAGAACCGTAACAGCACTCCATGAAGATATGATAAATATAGGGAAAAGAAAAGCGTGGAAGAAAAAAAATCTACGAGTAAACTTCGGGTGCCTGGCATTCATAAAAACTATTAAGGGACGCACCGAAAAATTCTGGAACCATGCGAGGGCAATAGTTAAACTAAACAGATGTTCAAATACCTCTAGACGCGGTAAAAGTGTTACAGTTTCGAAGCACACCACGCGCTTCTGTACGTAAGGAAGATTAGAGGTGATAAATTTGGCAAAAAAATTATCCATCGTGCTCACTCGAAAAAAACCCAGCATCATCAGTGGGTAAGGCGCCAGCGCGTCTCTACGCTAACACGAATTACATTATTGCCTTGATATTTGAGGCTCGAGCTGCTTGCCTAAAGACAAAAACATACGGGACCAAATATTCACAACAAGATGAGCGTGCTTCAGCGGAATTTCGGAGGCTGCTCGATACATCCTAATTGAATGCGAAGGGATCCACTCGGTCAGATCTGTAGGTAACGTACACATGTACGGTGACAGGTGACATGCCATCAAGCATGGTTGCGTTGAGACCAATGCGACGAAGGTTAGGGATTGTGTAGGTAAGCGAACAAACGCTGTAGTGCAGATGGTGTTCGGTTGTTCGGGGCGAGCGTCTGAAAGAATAGGACGCTCGAGGCACAGCATTCCGGTGGAACACTCCATGAAGGCAGAATGCGTCGTCAGAAAGTCGAGCCGAAAGATCAGGGCACGAGGGCAACTGGTCAGCGCGGTGAACAGGACTGGAACTTGGCGGATTCCTATGATAGCAGTGGAAATACCCCTGACGGCAACAGGGACGCCATTGGCGACACGTTCGGCTAGAGTGATGGCAGGCGTAAGAACGTTTTTGAGGCGACGAAATAGGTTAGCGCTCATTATGGACACTTGGGTTCCAGTATCAATTAATGCCTTTGACGGAACACCATCTACGTCTACTTCAATTAGGTTCGTATTGCTGAGGAGCGTCAGCGGAGTATTTGGTCAGGACGAAAGTGATGCAGCACTACCTCCAAGAGCTGCATGGCCTAGTTTTCCGTCCTTCGGTTTGGCGAAGAAAAGCGGCGACGTTGAGATGACGGGAAGCGACGGCGTTCGCACGGAGGAGCGGCTGTCAATGGCATCAGAAGTAGGGTACAGACGGCGAGGTGAATAATGGTGAGTGTCGGCGTATGGGCGAGGAGCAGGGCATGAGCTCTCGTACGGCGGCATCCAGATGGTGCGGCAGTCGCGGGATACATGACCAGCGCGGCGGCAGCCCCAGCAGATCGGTTTGTCGTCTGGGGTTCACCATTCAGCATGATTACGTGGTCTGGAAGCGAAATACTGGTCATTATAGGTTGTGGACATGTGAATTGGTGCCGAATCAAGTCGGGAGTCAAAACAGGCGGTAGGGAATGTTTACAATTTCTTGCGCACAACTGCTTCAATAACGGAAACAATTGACAGTGGCTTAGCATGACTATACCAGGATATACGTAGCGAACGCTAAGGCATAGCATGCTTAGCCTTGGTTAATCTTGATTGCAAGTCCAGGTTAGTCTGGTTGTCAAGCTATGTTGCGGCATTTAGCTAGTCGTTCGCGCGCTGTTCGTCTGTTTCCTGGGCGATTCCTTTCCTCTTCATCTCGTTCCGATGTCGTTTCCAAGCCTCTATTGTCGCCGTCCATACTGTCGCCTCAACTGTGGTTGTGGCACATGCGAGCTCTCTTTTCAATTCTCCGACATGTTATCAGGCAAGCGACGTACCTGGCAAGCGAGCGGAGGAGAATGCAACGACGAGGAACGCGTGGTGACGAGGAACGCAGAGTGACATCATGCGCCTCCTCGGAGCACGGCCGCGGCGAAATCTCAAGTTCACTGCCAGTAAAACTTTCGCTTTAATAGTGGGGGCCCCTTAGTCAAAGGTACCCTCAGCTGGTCGTGGATGCAGGGGGGCCAGACTCTCCGCTTCAATCTCACGGCGAACGATACGTGTGACGTTCTCTTGAAATGATCGTGTGGCGGTAAGGGCGGAGCAAGAGGAGGTGGCAGGGGTGTTTGGGAGCCGGGAAAACTGTGTGACGACGCGGCGGCTTTTGGCAGCCTCGAAGCGGCGGCATTCCTCGACGATGGCGTCGACAGTAGGAACGTCGTTATAGGCGAGGCGTCATCCGCGTTGCCTTTTAGGATATGGCCCACCTTGTCAACATCGGTCATGTGCTCGACCACTTTCCGCGAAAGCGCGAGCACTTCCTGTATCTGGGAGACATACGATTCGGTCGACGACGGGACACGGGTGGCAAGCTCTTTTCGCGCAGCCTGTTGGCGACCTGACGAGTTATTTGCCAAATAGGTGGCAAAAGCGCCCTTTAAGAATGTCGCAGCTGGAGAGCTAGCTATCACGTGTGCTTAGCGAGACACGCGGTGTCCCTTCACGTAATATGATCACATTGGCAAGCATGATGGTAGGTTCCCAGTGGTGCCTTTGGCTAACACGCTCATACATGCTGAGCCAGTCGTCCACGTCAACGTCATTTTGAGCCGAGAATGTTCCAGGATCACTTAAACTTGGAACCGTAACGTACGTTGTGGTTGTCGCCGCAGGTGTAGGTGGCGACGGGGTGGTTCCATCGGAAGCCGTGGCTAAGAAGACGATGGTGCGGCCGCTACGGAGCTCCTTGGCGAGGACGGGGAGCGTTCCCCTTCCGCCATAATGTTGCACGAAGGAAGAGTCAGCAAGACGAGCAACTGTTTATATGTTATATTTGAAACAGCGGCTGCATCGCGGCCCGGTTAGATTTACAGTGCCAGCCCAGTTCATTCATCCTCCTCTTTACTCGAGTGATGACGCCCACGCGCCTTGTTCAAACAATCAAATACCACACTCGTGCAGCCATATTTCCATAGGCGCCGACAGGGGGGGGGGGAGGGGGGGCTCCGGGAACCGAGGCTTCTCCGGAGTTTCCCCGGTTGGGAAACGAGTGTCTCAGCCCCTCGGCGATGCCAAAAGCTACTCCACCCCCCTCCCCACCTAAAGTATATTTGCAGAGTTTTGTAACTCACATCATTTGAGCTTTGTTTTGAATTCCCTCTACCTTTCGTCCTAAATTTTTACTGGGGCTAACAGCTCACTGTATCATTGTTGACACGGACATGGATGGCTTCTAATTCTTAATTTCGCTTTATTTCTGCAAATCCTGACAAGAGGCCGACAACCGCATTAGAAGGATCAGCGGCAGCTGGTTAATCGGTATTTTCTCACTTCATCATTATAATAAATTTCCACTGCAAACACCATGCACAAACCCAAGATATTTAAGTACAGGCTCAGGAAATTGTTTATTTTCTTATTGAAAGATACGGAGTTAGCCAATTGCCAAGTATTTCTAAAATTATGGATAGCCTATGCCTAGAGAAAGAACATGTTGCTGGATGTTCACCTGGTTTGAAATTGCTTTGCGTCCTTTTTTCACTGTGAAAGAAAAACAGCTGCAGACTTCATTGACTCATTCGGCACAGCCTCTTATAGATAGTGTATTAAATGCACGTGAATGAGATATCTTTCAGTATTGCTTCTCTTTCCAGCAAGCGATGTTAACGACTGTATAAAGAAAGAGGAACACGTCGCCCAATAAGGTACAATATTTATTAGGCATGGAAACATCGTCGCTTGCATGCACAGGTCATAAATATATACAGGTTCTCCCAAGTATCCCCATATATACACGGTACATCAAGAATTTAAAAAAGTTGCTGTTGCCTTAATACAAGAAAATCTAGTTCATATTGTTTCCAGTAGAGTGCAGTAGACGCTAGTAATTTTTTTTCGTTAATGAGATTTAGTTAGTTAATGGTAAATAACTATCTCACACAAGTGATACTATCCTAACTACAGAAGTGTCAATAAGGCATTTGTAGGCACAACCAAGGGACATCTAAGTGCGGAATTTTCAGCTGGTACTAATTGCCTACACATTTTTTCCTACGGATAAGTAATCCCCGCGGTATATGAAATCTACCACATGATTGCGCTCCCAGCCGCATCATAAAACAACGCCTTCAAAGAGTTTGAGTTAGCCAGAACGATATAAAGGAAATAAAGAAAAAACATCGTGATTGAGCTAGTGCCTTATCTTCCACGCCCCGGCCGTAGCAACACGTCGTGTTCGGTGTTAGTTAGAAACAAGCTGTGATAACTGTTGTGTTAGCGTAGACAAAGGGTAGGGATGGCTCTTCTTTTTCATTGGTCACGAAACATATCACCGCAAAAGCGAACTGGCAACGTCAGTGCATATGTTCAAAGGTGCGTTTTTTTTTATTTTGTCCCAATCTTCAT
Organism: Dermacentor variabilis; assembly: GCF_050947875.1. NCBI lineage: Eukaryota > Metazoa > Arthropoda > Arachnida > Ixodida > Ixodidae > Dermacentor > Dermacentor variabilis. The sequence continues at coordinate 30,676,247 of NC_134573.1, read as the reverse complement.
GTCGTTCTTTATTGACGAGTAGGAAAATATGATCCTTGCCTTGGGACCGGCAAGTGGCAACGAGTGGAAGGCCGAAAATATACAGGGTGTCCTACATAATTTGAGTCAAGAATTTAAAATGAAAGGCGCGCCGGAATGAACTGAATGCATACTATTCGCAGTAGCCTATAGAATCTTTGACTTTCTTGGTTTCCTCATTACTCACTAATTCAGTCAGTTTAATTAACAAACTTTTTAATTATTGGCCGAGGACACCGAGTATGATACCCAGATTTGTAGAGCACCTTCAGAAACCAGCGATCGAGTTGTTTCTTCTACGATACTTCTCACGTAGTCTTTTCTTCCGGGTTGCAAAGAAAGCCCGCAAAATATGAAAAGAAATATGCGTGACAGAGCGTTTGCGCCGTGGTATTATGCTGCTCTCAAGCGTGCGCTCGCTGAACAAGGCCGGCTGCATCTTGACCTCATCGTTCTTGGTCTCATCGGCAGCGCTTGGCAAGCTGCACGCATTTACGCCGTCATCCGATGAAAGCCGACCTTGTTGACCGAACGCACGAACCGGGAAAGACGGACTACTTGAGACGCATCGGAAATGAAACAACTCGGTCGGTGATTTCTGAAGGCACTCTACAAATGTGCGTATCATACTTTGGGTCATAAGCAAATAATTGAAAAGTGGGGAAATCAACCTAATTAATTCGTGAGTTATGGCGAAAACAATAAATTGATGAGTTACTATAGTCTATTGCGGATTGTATAGGTTCGGACCAATTCGCTTCCGATGTGCCTTTCATTGTTGGCATTGTTGGCAATTGTTGGCTCAAGTTATGTGGGACACCCTTTATATCAGTCATGAAATTGTGGTGACATAACAAACGCGTTGACTATGGTCAGCAATCATGAAAACCTTACAGAAATCGGCAGCTTCGAGAAATAGCGGCGGAAGAATCTGTTTTTGATCTCAGCCTACGCAGGGATGTTCTTACATTTATGGCCTCAAACCCTTATGCTAGCGTGCGGGACCCCCCATATCCGCCAGGCACCAAATTCCAAGCCACCATTTTGGAGGATTCTAAATTTCACGGCCTTTCACCCATGCACCTCAAACCGCATCAATGCTTGGAAGATAGGGACCTGTAGAATCGACTAGATTTCTTGAACTGTGTGCTCACAAAAGCCGATGGGTCACTGGACTTTTTGAGCAACATATGCGCAGATGAAGGCAATCTTTGCAGAAACACCCTGGCAGATTTGCATAATGCATACTATTGGAGTAACTCGGATCCACACTGGGTTAAGGGCACTCTACACCAGTACCAGTGGTCTTCAATTTTTGGTAAGGAATTTATGCCGGTGCTGTGATTTGTCCCATCTTCATTGATCCCACACTGACTGGACAGCGTTACGTGGACGGAATCCTTGAAGGAGTGTTGGATGAGTCTCTCAGCGAAGTTCCGCTGTCGCGTCTTCCGCTTAGTGGTATCAGCAAGACGGAGCACCCACGCACAGAAGCAGGCGACAACTGCAGCCGACGACAACCGACTAACCCCGTAACATGTACTTCTGGAGCGCGAAACTGGCGGGATGTGACATTACATTCGCAATAGATTGGAAGTCACGGGCCTGTGAATTGGCCGGCTAGGTCACCTGACCTCTCTCCACTCGAGTTCTTTCTTGGGGGTTATGTGAAAGATCGCATTTACATGATTGAGACGACAACATGATATAAACTTAAGGCAAGGATATTGGAGGTTTGCCGTAGAACTCTAGCGTCGGTCAACAAGAACGCCACTGAATAAGTGGTAAAGCGGACTCAGTGTTACGTAGCTACACTAGGACACCGATTCCCACAAACCCTGTAGGCAGCAGCTGGTGTTCAACTGCGCCTACGAATTCACAGATAATAAGGGTAACTGAAATCTGATGGTTTTCGTTTTCTCAGGTTTTCGTGGAGACTTCTCGATTCGCAGATCGGCTCATTTAGATGTGGTACACATTTGCTTAGTCGAACGCATCGCTTTTGCCACTTGTCTACAATTTGTCTCTTACCTGTCTCTTTATAAGGCTTTTAATTCTTGCCGCGCGCTTGTCTATGCAGTAGCTATATATATATATATATATATATATATATATATATATATATATATATATATATATATATATATATATATATATATATATATATATATATATATATATATATATATAATTTATTGAAAAATAAAGCCGTCTCTCGAATTTGCCCCTGGCCCGAAGCAAGTTTCTTTCGTGAACTTTAGCTGCGCGCGCACTTCCTCAACGCGGTGCGAGCAAAGCCGGGATATTGAAACATTCTATACCTATTCCATTGCTTTTCGCGTTTCGTGCATCGTAAGACGGGCACTTCGGCCGCGTTATCAAGGGGCTTTTGTTATCAATGTGATCAGCTGGCCTTGAGAGACGGATAATAAGTGTGACGTAGAAATGAGAGGAAAGAATAGCTGCAAAGTCACGAAACCTGCATTTGGTGCCCCTTCAGTGTCATTATCACGGTGATGAACTGTCTCTTTCTTCGGGTTAGAGAAAGGCAAAGCAGTTGCTTTAAATCAGCTGATGTCAGGGCGCTGTATCAGGATGCGGGTGGGAGTGCAGTCACGTGGTATTTTTTAATATTTCGTGGGGTTTGTCTTCCAGTCGCAAAAGAAAAAAGCGAGCGCAAATTGTACGTCGCTGAAAATGCCAAGGTTAGATGTCCCTTGGCTGTGCCGGCAAATTGCTTACCGACATTTCGATAATCAAGAAATACTTCTCGATTTACAAATATTAGCTACAATTACATAATTAAACCTTGGCAACAAGGAAATTACAGGCGGCAACTCCACTGTACTGGAAACAATATGCGCTATGTTCTCTTCGAGTAACGCAATTGCTCTTTGGTGCGTGATAATTGGTAAGCCCTTTATAATTCACTTATTACCCGAAATTCGGTGAAGCCAGATTCACTCAAAATGAGAAAAAATAGCATTCATGCGGTGCTGATACTTGGACTCACAGTAAAACAAAAAAGGAGAGTGTGAGGGAGAAAAAACTGTGTCAAACTATGAGGTCCTGTAAATTTTCCCCTAAGGCCGGCACATCCGATAACCATTCTTCGAGGTCACACGACGCTTCTTCAAGTGCAATTGCTTATACAATTACACACACACACACACACACGCATATATATATATATATATATATATATATATATGTGTGTGTGTGTGTGTGTGTGTGTGTCTGTGTGTGTGTGTGCGCGTGTGTAAATGAAGAGGCACTTGTAGGTTGAGGACGTGCTCATGAAGAAACGACGCTTTATTTCCTAGGTTTCGGTCGGGAGGAGGCCTTAGTCAGGAACTAATTTACATGGCAAGCCGCTGTGCTTAAATGCGTACGTTGCATATCCCCCCCCCCCTTTGCGCTTATCCGTATCCGAAACATATTGTTGCTGTAAGGAATATGCACACGTGGCCAAGCAACGCTACATGAATTAAAAGATAACATTTTGGTTGGTTTTAAATGGTTCGCGCGTATATATATATATATATATATATATATATATATATATATATATATATATATATATATATATATATATATATATAATGTGCGAGTGTGTGTGTCATATATACATAGATCGATATAGAGTACACACACACATGCACATAATATATATGTGCGTGTGTGTGTATATATATAAAGACAAACCCTACCACGCAGGTTGAATGACCACAGTATATTTCACTGACTTTTCGGCTTTTTGGCTGGTGGACCAGCGTTTGCCAACAGCTGGTCCACCAACTTTGCCGGCTGTTTCCGGATTTCCGGCTGGTTGACCAGCCTTTGTCAAAGGCTGGTCCTCCAGCGGGAACATCAGCTAAAAATACTGCGCTCCTTCAACGTACAACGTACTTTTTTGCTTCATTTCACTACCGGGGTCAGCGTGATTTTTCACCCAGAATATACACCCCCCCACATATATATATATATATATATATATATATATATATATATATATATATATATATATATATATATATATATATATATATACGCGTATAGTCTACTTAGAAGACAACGACGATGGGGGCATTAACGGACTCCGTCTAGTGGGTGGCTCAGATTGGGTGAGGACAATATATATATATATATATATATATATATATATATATATATATATATATATATATATACGCGTATAGTCTACTTAGAAGACAACGACGATGGGGGCATTAACGGACTCCGTCTAGTGGGTGGCTCAGATTGGGTGAGGACGAAGAAGACGTGCCTCGGTTCCGTTTGTTTTTGAACAGGCTGTCCTGTTGTTCTTGAACGTCTCCCTGTCTTCTGCCCACGTCGTACCGCGAAACTGGTGGAGGTGCTGGGTACTGAGTTCGCCTGATGCTCGGGAGTCCTTCTGGGAGTCGTTCATCTAGCCCGGAGGCATTGTCACCAGTTACAACACCCGTGCATCGCTTTAGTCGCCGATGCTAGGCCTTGCCCCGGAGTTTTCCCCTCTTAGACCACCTCTCTCCGGAAGCTGCACACATCTCGCAATGGCCGAAACCAGCTCACCGCAAGCACCCCAAAACAGACGGTTTCCCTGTCCACAACGGGTAAACGTTCTGCATCCACTTGTTCCAGATCGCTATCGCGGTGCATCCTTCGAAGACATTGAAGACTGGCTTGACAAGTATGAACGCATCGCACAGATTAACCAGTGGAATGAGCAGCAAAAGCTTTCCCATGTCTATTTCGCCTTTGACGACAGTGGCCGTACTTGATACGAGAACCGTAAAGCTAGCCTGACGACATGGAATGACTTTCGGCAGAAAATCACGGATACTTTTGCAAGTTCCGACCTACGCGACCGCACCCAGCAGATGGTGGAGCTACGGGTGCAACAACTTAATGAGTCGGTCACAATGTTCGCCGAAGACATGGCCCGCCTCTTTCGTAGAGCCGACCCGAACATGAACGAAGATAGGAAGTTGTGCCACCTCATGCGAGGTGTAAAATAGCAGTTGTTCGCGGGGCTTGTGCGGAATCCACTAGTCACGGTCACTGATTTTATCAAAGAGGCTACGGCTATTTAGCGGGCCCTTATCAACGGTGCAGGCAGTACGATCGACTATCCACCAGCACTGCAATCAATGCCGCCGCAGGGACTGCCGAGTATCAGAATTTCTTGCGTGAATTGATCAGAGAGCTTGTCAGAGAGGATGTGCAAAAGATTCTGACACCGACATTGGATAGACCAATAGCATCATTCGCCGAAGTGGTGCGCGATGAAATCAGGCAGACTTTCCCGGCAGCCGATCTTCATGATCACCAGCGTCCCATGACTTACGCCGCCGCTGTCCGATGTGGACCACCCGTCACAACCACACCACCGTATCACCAGCCTCAGACAGCCGCTCCTTGGTCGCCGCCGCAAGAGGGTGTTTCGAGGCGCGCACCCGTTATGCCGCTGCAGTCACACCAGCAGCCGTCGTTTGCCGCCCCTTGGTCAACGCCGCAAAACGACGCTACGGGACGGCCGCAATTGCGGAGAACCGACGTATGGCGCACCGTCGATAGGCGACCACTTTGTTTTCACTGCGGAGGCGCCGGCCATATTTCGGGTAATTGCTGGCATCTCGACACGTCATTTCGACCTTATCGTCCATGGTCCTATGGTCGACGTGCAAATGACGATTCCATGCTACGCCGCGACGACGCTAATTTTCGGGAATCTCCATTAGCGCACCCAAATGACGAATCTGTGCCGAACGATAGGTCCAATTTCGGCCGTCGGGCACGTTCTCCAACTCGTCCACATCAGATGGCTTCACCTACTGGACGTACTTTTGCTGACCTCCAAGGATGAAGGTACCCCAGCCCACGCCGGGGAAACTGAAGGCGGCGACCTCTGGGGGTAAAGTTGCACGCCCGCCGCAAGACAATAAAAAGCCCCCAACACTCCCACTGCTGAACGCTGTGAAGCCGATAAACACCGAAGAAATTGTGAGCGCCGACATTGATGTTTTGGTGGACGGACAGCCAGTGACAGCGTTAGTCGACACTGGTGCCGACTTCTCTATAATGAGTCAGGAAGTCGTCCTCCGCCTGAAGAAAGTAAAGGCGCCATGGAAGGGCCCTCACATAAGGACGGCAGGCGGCCAATTACTGATGCCTACTGGAACATGTAATTCTGGAATAAATATCGGGGATTCCTCTTTCGTGACCGCTGTCATCGTTCTGCCTGTGTGCTGTAGAGATTTGATTATTGGAATGGATTTTCTGAAAGAATATGGCGCCGTAATTAACATCCCGGATCGCATCGTGACATTTTATAAGAGTCCTGGTTTAGTCTATTGCTTAACGCCGCAACACCACTCCTGTCGTCTAACAGAAGATGACTTGTCATCCCACCTCGATCATGTACCCTTGTTTCGGTAGCAGGTGACGTACGGTTTCATTGCGAAGGCGTTGCCGACCAAAAAACCACGTTGTTGTTCACTCATGGTGTCTCGGTCGCACGCGGAATCGTAAATGTCACCGAAGGGCGCACGAACCTGTAGCTAACAAATTTTAGCACAGAGCGACGGCGCCTTCCAAAAGGCACGGCTGTGGCTTATTTTGACGGTGTTGCCAATGTGCGCGGCTGCTGTTCACTACTCGAAGAAACGCCTACGCAAGACCCGGCTCCTGTACTTGACGTCAGCACTGCTTTGTCGCCACACGACCGAGAACGGCTTCTTACTCTACTGGCCAAATTCAGCGACTGCTTTGCGTCTACGCCCAGCGTCGGTCGGACACCTCTAACAAAGCACCGAATAATTACAGAGGATACGGCAAGACCAATTCAACAAAACCCTTATCGTGTTTCTCTCAGAGAACGTGAAGCCATACAACAACAAGTGATAAAAACGCATAAAGACGACGTGATCCAGCCATCAATGAGTCCCTGGGCATCTCCTGTAGTTCTAGTTAAGAAAAAGGACGGCAGCTTGCGTTTCTGTGTGGACTACCGAAAACTAAATCAGGTGACAAAGAAAGACGTATACCCGCTTCCCCGTATAGACGATTCACTCGACAGGCTTCGACACGCGCGTTACTTCTCCTCAAGGGATTTAAAAAGCGGATATTGGCCAATCGAGGTAGACCCTAGAGACAGTGAAAAAACTGCTTTTGTGACATCAGACGACCTATACGAATTGAAGGTCTTGCCTTTGGGCTTGTTCTCTGCCCCTGCTACGTTCCAACGCCTCATGGACACTGTGCTTTCAGACCTGAAGTGGAAAACCTGCTTAGTGTACCTCGACGACGTCATCGTGTTCTCCGCAACAGTTGAAGAACATCTCGAACGGCTTGAAGTGGTTCTGCAGTCCGTCCGGTCCGCCGGCCTTACCCTGAAACCGGAGAAGTGCCACTTTGGCTTTGCGGAACTACAGTTTCTTGGTCACGTCGTCAGCCACGCTGGTGTGCGCCCGGATCCCGAAAAAATTGCCGCCGTCGCACAGTTTCCCGTACCATCCAATAAAAAGGCTGTCAGGCGCTACCTCGGCTTCTGTGCCTATAACCGGCGGTTCATTGCAGACTTTGCTCCTATTGCGTCGCCGTTAACTCGCCTGACGAGAGACGACGTTGCTTTTGTATGCGGCGACTAAGAGCAAGGTGCATTCTACGACTTGCTGGAACGTCTCCTGACGCTTCCAGTGCTTGCTCACTTTGATGAGACCGCTCCTACATTGCTCCACACTGATGCAAGCAATGTTGGCTTGGGAGCTGTTCTTGTGCAGCAGCAGGAGGGCACAGAAAGAGTAGTTGCCTCTCACGCTCTCTCACACAAACTCTCACGCACAGAGGCTAATCACTCCACGACTGAGAAAAAATGCCTCGCCGTAGTATGGGCGGTTATGAAATTTCGCCCATATTTGTATGGCCGCCACTTCACCATTATCAGCGACCACCATTCACTGTGCTGGTTGACAAACCTTAAAGATCCTTCGGGACGGCTGGCGCGTTGGAGCCTACGGTTGCAAGAGTTAGACATGAGTGTCAAGTATAAGTCGGGGAAACGACATACGGATGCTGACTGCCTGTCTCGATCGCCGATAGAGTCGTCTGTCCCACCCGAAGAAGACTCGAAATTTCTTTGTGTTCCGTAGACATCCACCACCGCGCAACAACAGCGGGACGACCCTGAGTTGCTTGAACTCATCAATTACTTAGAGGGCAGATCTGTGAAACCACCTAGAGTTTTCGCAAGAGGACTGTTGTCGTTTTGTTGCGGGCGAAAGTACTTTACAAACGAACTTTTCTTCGACTGGGTCCCCCATCTGCTCGTCATTCCTGCAGTTCTTCGTACGGAAGTACTTGAAGCCTGTCACAACAAGGTTACTTCTGGTCATTTAGGCTACACAAGAACGCTGGCCAGAGTGCAACAGAGGTACTACTGGCCGAGACTTACCGCCACCGTGAAACATCACGTCCGCACTTGCCTCGACTGCCAGAGGCGCAAATCACCTCCGTGGAAACCAGCCGGTCTCCTACAACCAGTCCAGGTTCCTCGAGGACCATTTGACCAAATCGGAATGGATATATTGGCCCACTTCCTAATTCTACTGCAGGGAATCGCTTTGTTATCGTCGCAACCGACTATCTCACACGTTACGCACAAATAAAGGCAATCCTGAGAAGTGCAGCAGCCGAGGTGGCGCGCTTTTTCATTGAGCATGTTGTGTTGCGACATGGCGCAACAACCGCCGCAATAGGAGACTAAGGAACCGCATTCATGGCTGCACATTTAGATCACGTCTTGCTGCTAAGTGGAACGTGTCATAAGAAGTCAACCACCTACCATCCACAAACCAATGTATTGACAGAACGCCTAAACAAAACAATTCAAGACATTCTCTCCATGTACGTGGATGTTGAACAGAAAAATTAGGACGAAATCCTACTTGATATCACCTTTGCATATAACACGGCGAAACAAGAGACAACGCGCATGACTCTGTTCACCCTTTTTCACGGACGGCATGTACGAACGATGTTGGATGCAATGCTTCCACACCACTTTGACGACACTTATACGGACGCCGATGTGTTTACGCAACGCGCAGAAGAGGCTCGGCATCTCGCACGCTTGCGCATCTGCCAGCAGCAAGATTACGACGCAGGGCGCTTATGATCGTAACCGTCGAATGGTCATCTATGACGTCGGCGACAGAGTGTGGTTTGGACACCCATATGGAAACCAGGCCTCTCCGAGAAGCTGTTACGGCGATACTTCGGACCATGTCGAGATTTGCGCCGACTCAGTGATGTCACGCACGAGGTCGTCCCCGATAGTCCCAATTGTACACGGCGCCGCACGCATTGTTCTGAACTTGTGCACGTTGTCCGCATGAAGCCGTATGTGAGCAAATAACTATGCCAGAGAGTTTTACTTCCGCGAGTGACATTACTGGTGTAGCATCGGGGCGATGGTCATTTAGGGAGGGACGGATAAGGCGTATATTTTACTTAGAAGACAACGACGATGGGGGCATTAACGGACTGCGTCTGCTGGGTGGCTGAGATTGCGTGAGGACGAAGATTGCCTCGGTTCCGTTTGTTTTTGAACAGGCTGTCCTTCAAGAACAACAGGACAGCCTGTTCAAAAACAAACGGAACCGTGGCACGTGTTCTTCGTCCTCACCCAATCTCAGGCACCCACTAGACGGAGTCGTTTAATGCCCCCATCGTCGTTGTCTTCTAAGTAGAATAAAAAGGCTGTCCCGTTGTTCTTGAATGTCTCCCTGTCTTCTGTCCACGTCGTACCGCGACAGTATATATATATATATATATATATATATATATATATATATATATATATATATAGCCTAATTACACTGGACTGGAGCCAGAGCACCTGGCCCACATTCGCTCGCGCCAAGGGCACAGACCCACTTCGACGTCGTCCTCGCCGAGCTCGTCTCTTGGGTATCTCCCTATAGTATCGTAATACTATATATATATATATATATATATATATATATATATCTATGTATATACAGAGATGGGGTTCGGAAAGCAGAAAAGTGACAAGCAGCAGCAAAGTGAAACGCAGCAGTAAAGTCACACTCCCGAAAATTAAAACTTTCCGCCTATGCACATTTCATTGGGTATTTCATTGCATGTTACACTGTTTTCAGATGATAGCGTTGTGTACAAAAAAAAACTAGTGAGAGTAACGTTACCCAACTTCAAATTGACTTGAAACGTGTTGAGCATTGGGACTCTATGTGGAAAAAGAGCCTAAATAATGCAAAGTGTGTCCACTTATCTTTTACAAGGAAACGGAAGCGAATAGAGAGTCAGTACCTCTTAAACAATGAGCCTGTAAAACAAGCAATTATGCATAAATATCTAGTTGTAATATTTTTATTCGATTGCTCGCAGAATGTGCATGCAAGCGCCGTGGTTGGGAGAGCTGGAAGGGCACTAAACTTTATACAACACAACTTAAAAACTTCGGAACTCAACTTAAAGAAAAGGTAGCCTGTTTAACATGTGTTCGACCTATACTAGACGGTGCCTGTGCCGTATGGGTTCCTCCGCAAGCTACGGTGATTGATGAACTAGAAAAAATACAAAATTGGGCAGCTAGGTTTGCCTTGGGTCGGTACAAGAGCAGGGAGAGCTGCACGCAGAATAAAAATGAACTTTAGTGGGTAGTGCTTTGGTCGCGCCGACAAGAACTGCTGTTGTAGTTCTTTATTCAGGTTTTTTTATAACAAAACAAGTATTAGCCAAGAAATTTACTTTACATAACCTTATTACCGTTCATTCAGAACTGACTATGTTTTCAAAATAGGCAAATTGCGTACCAGGACGGACCTATTCGCAAAATAATTGTATGTTAAAACCATTAATGAATGAAACGCGTTGTGTGAAGTGCAAGTGTGTTGCAAAAATGAAGATTTGTTTACGTCAGTGCGGGAACCCGCCTGCTGTAGCGCATTCGGGCACTATGGGGTAAGCTCTGTATACATAAAAAATAGAGCCGTTTCGATCATGTGTATTTAGACATTGTGGGGCCTCTTCCGCCCCGCCTACGTTTGAGGTACCTCCTGGCGTGTTGTCTTGCAGAGGCGACGCCTCTACAAGACATCATGGTCGAAACAGTCGCTGAAGCACTTCTTGCTACGTGGGTGTCGTGGTACGGTTGCCTTTACCACATAACTACTGCCCGAGGCCGACAATTCCAAAGCGCGCGTTTTCTTCCCTGACAAGACTGCTTGCGCCTTCATAGAACCGCGGCTTATGAAGCTCATGGCAGCGGCAAGGTCGAGCACCTCCACCGACAACTGAAGGCTTACACCACACTCGACAGAGAACAGTGGGTGTAAATGCTATCCCTTGCACTACTGCGGCTGCAAGAACAACCAAGCACGACCACGCAGTCAGCGCAGCCGATATGCTCTATGAGTTAGCAATCGGCGTTCCAGGCTACTTTTTCGGCTCCGAGCAAGACACTCAGTCAGCGGCCCCGCAACACTTAGACTACATTCCTGGCTCGACCAGCTTCGGCCTGCACCCCAGGTATCGGCCGTGGGCAGGCCTCCTTTAGTTTCGCGATAGTTTCGCCCACCCTCCGACGGATGTCTTTGTGCGAGGCGACTATATCAAGGCTCCATTGATTCCTCCCTCCCTATGATGACCCTTTCCCTGTTGTTTCGCGTTGGGGGAATACCTTGAAGATGGGCATTCGCGGCGAAGAAGGCCAGCCTGTTTTGAAGAATAACTCGGCATTCCTTCAGCCATTCAAACATAATCTCCTGGATTCTAGGGGGAAAGGGGGGGGAGGAAGCGAGCCCTTGCAGCGGCCGTTCGTTACATGGCCGTGGGGGTCATGCTCGCCTGCTCCCTTTTGCAACCGATCTTCCTTCCCCATTGGGGCGGCACCACTGTCATTCAACGAACCTGATTTTACTTTAAATAAACCCAATCGACTCTGCGTTCTCACCTGCCAAGACGCCTATTTCTTGCCTCTGCTTAAGCAAGTTCCCAACAATTCTAAACATAGTGGGAGATGTGTACTCATTAAATAAATATGTCCGTTTGTTCTGTAAAGGAGTTCGCTTTCAGGTTATTAAGGAAAATAGAAAGTAAGTTTTCACAAAGGCGCGAAATACCTTCGGTTTCATGCCCTGGGCTTCGTAACTGACTTAATTCGTATTATGACTGTGCTTTTGAACCGCATCACGGGAAAAAAGGAGGTAGAGGGAACTTGACACAGAGGGGCAAATGATGACTGAAACGGTGTAACGGAATATACGGCTGACATAACCTAAATACGATTTAAAAATGAGGTCTAGAATGTTATTATGGCACTTAGCGCAGTAAAATAATTGAGTGAGTGAAATACCTAATAATATTTCAATGTAATCACCAGTGTTACTTAATGCCGCCTTGCTTAAGGGCAACTTTGGCAAGCGAGGGCTATAATAATGTGGCATGATATTGACTGAGTATGTCAAACACACACCAAACAACAGAACTCTTCCAATGACCACTAAAGAGGTTACATAAGTGTGACAACAGGCACAACATATATTATACATTGGTCGAATGCTTATTGCATTACCATCGATGGTCATCCTTGCATGATTTGGGGCGCCATTTAGGTTTTATGCTGCAACGAAGGCTAGCTCTAAAAAAATACGCTTCGGTGTAGATATGGTGTAGATTGATTCTGCTAGTTGATATAAGATTAATTTGCAAAGAAGGAATAGTAGGCATCCGACTATGCGTTTTCTTTTTGCGAACACATGTACATCGCAATTTCTTGTCGTTCACTTGCAACAGTGTTCGAGAAAATGTAATATGTTTTTCTGTTCCTTCGTGTTTCGTGCAGCATAGTGTATTTTGTTCTGCTCCGTCCACCTTGTCCACCCTCGGATGCCTAGACCAAGAGAATAATAACAAAACACACCTAGGCGGACGACATAATGCTGAAAGGCTGCTAGAGTTAGTGAAGCTAACGAAGCTTGAGTCACTTGAATGTAGTAAGGTGGGGAGCCAGATAACGAGATGCACAAAAAGAATCCTTGGGCTCGCAGAATTACGGACGACCAGATATGGGCACAACTCGCTACACATGAATGACCGGTTCGGCAATTAGGGTTAGAGATTGAGATTAGAGGTACGCGAGATTGACGCATGTGCGACGGAAGATGACGTTGGAGTGGTTCAGCTATGGTAAAGGCCTCATGTTCCACTCTGCTGCCAAGCCAGATGATCGGCCTCTTTTTTGAAAAGAAAACGAATCGTTTTTCGCCACAAGGTGTGTCATATTTTGGAAAATTTAATGAGCGCCCTTATTCGCGTCACACGAATAATGGCGTCAGCGCTGACATATTATAATAGAGCCACAAGTGTTGATTATTCATTCTGATTAATACATAGTGCATACAAGGCGTTCGAGGAAACATATGCAAGATAAAAAAAAATTGGCTACGTGAGTCTAAATATAGAACACACGGTGTTTATGGCGGTGACAGTTTTTTGCAGAGTGCTCGTTGTTCTTATGTATTCCTTCAGATTTCAAGGGATTTGAACAAAATGCGAAGAAATGCAAGGGAGCACACGCGTGCTTCGCCAACGCAGCAGCTCTATCGCGCTTCTGTGCTACAGGTCTATTGTTCTAATCCAGCAGCTTTTGAAGTGCATTTATTTATTTATTTATTTATTTATTTACGCAATTTTAATTTCTCTGTAAGCACGAAACAAAGGATTAAATAAAATGTTACGTTATTGCACAATGTGAATTGCAATATTACCAAATGAATTGCAGTAAACATAACTAAGTAAGCGTTCGTGGTGTAACGAGACTAGACCCATGAGGACACAGACAACTCGATGACCGCGACCAGCATCTGCTAGAACAACAGGTTCTTGCCTGTGTTGGCGCCTTTTGTCGGCCTCGGGTTCCCGCATTGCGGCATGCTCACAGAGGTGGTCATGATGTGCGTCCGCTTCGCGCTCCCTAACTACAGGAGGATTTTGACATCGTTGTAGGTTAGCCACATTCTGCAGTTTCAAAGGCGTCGCTTCTGGCCCAATTTGCGACGAGTTGCAGTGTGGGCATACGCGCAGCAACCGATTGTCTCTGCGTATAGGCCAACTAAACGGCCTGGGCAAATATGCGAGCCCTCTTTGGTTCTGTGCAGCTAGCATTTCACGCGACCTTCTCGGCTGGCGTTCTCACAATTAACGTGCGGAGATGTGTTTGCGCAATTCGGTGGTTCGCTTGGAAATTCTACACCGAGGGCTAGTACCACGTGTGGAAAAAGGATTCCGCAAACGGGCAGGGCCTGCATAGCTGTTCGTTCCAGTAAGTAAAACTAACTCGTGTTAAATGCAGCTGAGGCATTCCTCTGAGCTGCTTCTGTCCACCTGTCGGTGCGATTGTAACACGTACACGCCTAGACACATTTTGACACGTGGCGCTTAAATTCTGATGCAAAGGGAAAGCGTACAGGTACAGGTAAGAAATCGATATATTTATGTGCAATTATCGACGGCGGTGAAGGACAACATGGAGAGTTCATGCAATTGATATGTCAATAAGATGGACCAAGCGCCTCATCGCCATAGCTTCCACGAAGGAAATGCCAAAGGAGGTTCTATTCTGCATGCTCAGGTATGTGGTACTAGTGCAATGCTTAGAGCATTGTACTGTGCTTGGGGTTCTCTGTTCGAATGCTGGAATCGGAAAAATTTATTAGTTTACCTAATATGCAACACGATGCAAAGTTTATTTAATATGAAGTATGCCTACCAGCACTTCACGCAGCTTTGCAACGGTGGGCCTAAACAAGTAAGCTGGAGCTATGGCGAAGCGGAAGCGCCTCTGGCCGTCTTCTACTTTGCCCAGCACGGTCGCCAGTTGCTTCAGTACAATCGCTCCTCACCAAAGCGGAGCCAGTCTGGCAGCCAAGGTGTAGGGGAACACATGGGGTCTATGGCACTGCTTGAGCCAGGAGACGTGGACAATTTCCTGGGTTCGATGACGTTGGTCTGAAGACGGTTGCATAGCCTCGATGAGGTAGCTAAGCGTGTATGTATGTTGCAGTACCCGATAGGGACCGTAGTACCTATAGAACCGCTTGGTGGAAAGACATGGAGGAGTAGGTGGCATGCACAACCAGACCACCGATCCGTGAGCAAAGCATGTAGCCGTACTGGGTGCGTCGTGGCGATGATTTTGGCGCAACTGGTCCTGAGATATGAACGAACGAGGGAGCACGCGACGTTTTCGGGCCAATCAAAGGCTGGGAGGCCTCGACTGCTATCCCTATTATTGCCGCCGATGCGAACACGCCCGCACCAATCATCGCCCGAGTTCTTCGGACGCCGACACCACCAACAGTGTTTATTTGTTTATTTTTATTTATGACATACAGCAGGCCGTGAGGCCCAAACAGGCGTGGAATACAAAAAAAAATTATAAGTGTGTTAAATTGCAACATCCAAAACAAAGAAAACGACCAGTAGGAAATAACTCAACAATAGTAGTATGAGCTAAAAACATTCCCACTTAGGAGGTCAATAGAATCCACAGATTAACCCGGCAAAGAGTTCCAACAAGTGATTCCCTCAGTAAAGAAAGCATGCTGAAATAAATTAGTCTTAGCAAAGTAAGGGCAAGAGAAAGGTGTGGGAATGAGCGGTTGTCTAGTTATCGATAATGCTACGTACAGTGAGCAATTTTTTTCCACGTTTCTGGTTCATTAGCAAATATACAAGTTTCAAACATAAAACAATTTGCGGCGGAACAAAAGAATTTGGATTTTATTGGATTGCATTAGTGATGAGACTGAAACGGTTTGACTGCACTGCGGAAAAAATGAAATGCACGGCTTTCCTTTGCATATTCGCAAGTGCCTTCATGTTAGTGGTAGCATGCGAACCCAAGAAAATGGACCCATATTCTAATTTAGGCCTTAAAGAGGTTTCGTACGCTAGTCTATAAACGTGGATTCGTGTATTTTTCAGTTGATGGCGCAACAACCAGCGTTTACGTAAGCCAAAAGAGGAAGTACAATAAATGTGCATGTTTCAGCTTGTTACTTAGTTGCTTGTTAGTGTTAAACCAACACACTTATATTCCTTTACTTCTTTAATTAGTCCTGAGCCCAGAGAAAAAACAACCCTTTATTATTGTGCTGGTAGTATTTCTTCCGCAGTGCGGTATCCTTTATGATCCAATCTACGCAATTGCGCACACCAGGACAGTGGGAACGCCAAGAGCACTATTGAAAGTAATGAAATTAAAATGCGTTTCATACATCTTGCAACACCTCTTACTCAAACTGGTTGCTCGGTGGCTATGGTGTTGGGCTGCTGAGCACGAGGTCGCGGGATCGAATCCCGGCCAAGGCGGCCGCATTTCGATGGGGGCGAAATGCGAAAACACCCGTGTGCTTAGATTTAGGTGCACGTTAAAGAACCCCAGGTGGTCAAAATTTCCGGAGTCCTCCACTACGGCGTGCCTCATAATCAGAAAGTGGTTTTGGCACGTAAAACCCCAAATATTATTATATTATTATCTTACTCAAACTGTGCTGCAATTTAGAATAACGTGCAGAATATTTTGGCAAAATGAGTTGGAAGGTGGATGGTTGGCTGCTTCCAATCGTTGTGAGTATGTTTTTCACAATGTCATGCACACGGCATAATTTCGAAGTGGTTGGATAAGTGATTTTCTTGCTTTAGAAAATATGAAACAATTTATGTTCTCATAGTGGATTTTCCTGTAGTGAGTTTTCGCTTGGAGTCTAGATTCTGTAAACTTGACAAAACTCAGTGAACAATTGTCAATTCTCAATCCCTTCTGAAGTTGTACGCTTTCTTGATTATGAAGATGCAAGAAGTGTGGTGAAAGCAAGTTTTCAGTCATCCGGATAAAGTGTGGTCTGAAAGAGTTAAGGTGTATGCAAGCATGCGTGATCTATGCTCTCACAAGCATCTTCTATAGTTCTGTAAAATCTAGTACATCTCTTAGCACTCAGAAGGTAGCATGGATATTGCGCGTGCGAAAATGGGGTACTAGACGTGAAGTTAGGAACTGCCGGCTTATATCTATCATCTGCACTGCGTCAAATGTGTTTTAATCGATATTGGATTCCTTGCTTTCTGTGAGTGTTAAGAGTATTTTAATAAATGAACAGCATAGCTGTATCTGACGACGACTTAAAGCCACTTGAGATTGTTAACAGTGTTCACCAATGCATCAACCTTCAATAAGAATTTTTTTCAATGCGTCCAGAATAAATCGATATCTATCTTCAAGCACCACTTTTGCCATTCTGGTTACCGTGGCTCAGCCTTCTCAATTATGCCTCGTCTCACGCCTCTAGACTCAAGACTACTTTAATAAACTTTTGGCTCCTCTATAAGGTTGTCCATGGCACCATAGATTCCCCATAGTTTCTTGATCATATGCAATTGTTCGTGCTGCAATAATATAACAGGCAGACTCCGCATTCTCGGTCTGTACTTCTGATATTAAGGACATATGGCTCGACTGCAAAAAAGTAATAGGAATTGCGCCTGCATTAACATACCTCAGAGTTAATTTCCTGTATTTTGTATATATGTAGATAATCGTGTTGTATAACTGCCTTCAACACTTTCTTGTTTTCTTTTTCCCTATTTCTTTCTCTGTCTCGCATTGTTTAGTCTACCGCATTTGTGTTCTCTGTACATTTTGACTCGCATATTGCCTTTCAAGTGCACCACTACGGAGGCTCTCTAGCTGTTCATGGGTACCATAACAAGCGTTGACTTATTGATTATTATTGTGTTATAACATTGCCTTTATTAAGCCCGTTTTAGCAAAATAGTTCAGTGAAACCGTTCTTGCGCAATATAGTTTTAGTGTGACGATTAAAATAGAAAGCGTGAATTTATAAAGTGCAACAAAATGCTATGTGCCTGACAATGCACTAATCTAATAATTTCTTATGCAGTTAAACAATGGTTCGCTACCGTATCCGCTGTTGTGCAATAAAATACTGTGCAACAGCAATTATTGCACGCCTCGCAGAAAAAAAGTGAATGTGTTTCTCAGAGAATACGTCATGGTGCGCAGAAAACAATGAACTAATATTTCTTTGTGTGTGTGTTGACTTGAAGTGTATACATTGTGAAAGTACCCTGTTTATATATATATATATATATATATATATATATATATATATATATATATATATATATATATTTATATATTTATATATATATATATATATATACATATAAAAGAGGAGAAAGGAGATCACATCAAAGAAAGATCCCAAGGTCAACACAGGGGAAATTACTCGTACTCACGCAGAGAAGTACAACAATATAAATTATTGGAATCAAAAGTCGATGAAAAATTGCTGTAGATGGAAAACGATCCCACCTCTTCGCATTACGCGTGCCACGCTTTCACCAATTTTGCTACCGCCGGCACCGTTTCTCCATCCGCTTTCTAGGGTATTTACATATTACAACTAGAAGTAACGCTTGGAGTGTTAGCCAGTGCCACCCCTCAGAAACCTTGGCAGCGGATGCGGAACACCCTTTCTTCCGCACGCGTCACGAGTTCGTGAGCGAACACACACACACACACACTCATATATATATATATACATAGTTAATCATGTCGATACCTACAAATATTTAGGTGTAACGTTCACTGCTAACCTCTTATGGAATTCACACGTTGATACCCTTTATTCTTCTGCTTTCAGAAAGTTGTGGTTCTTACGACACAAGCTTCGTAATTCACCACCAAATATAAAACTTCTGTGCTATCAATCACACATCAGACCAACGATAGAATATGCAAGCATAGTATGGGACCCTTACACAAAACGTAACGTTGATAAACTCGAAAGAATTCAAAGGAAGGCTGTTCGATTTATGTTTTCTAAATTTCGTCGTGTGGACTCTCCGTCGGAACTAATGACAGCCAATAACATACCCCCACTTCAGTACAGTAGAAGGCAATTTAAATCGACCTTCCTGAATTCTCTCCTTAAACAGAAATTCGCTATAGACCCTTCATTGTATTTATCCCCCCTATCGACAAGACATACACGACATCAACAACCAAGATCTTTAACGCCATATTTCCCAAAAACAGATGCTGACAAATTTTCCTTTTTCCCACACAAAGTGTCTCAATGGAATTCTTTGCCAGTGCGCAATCTTCTTGCCATCGTGTAGCATTGTGTACATTTCGCCATTGTGTTCATTCTTGCTATTTATTTGGCTCTGGATGTAAAACACAATGTATGTGGACCCATATACTCAATGTGTTTTGTTAAACAACATGCCCGTCCTGCTTGGACCACGTTATGTGGTCTGGAGGTTGTATAGATAATATCTTTATATATATATATATATATATATATATATATATATATATATATATATATATATATATATATATATATATATATATATATATATATATATATATATATATATATAGCTAACGTGGACCAGGACTGTTATAACCTATGCGTTCTGCTGAACAGAATTCGCGTGGATGTTAGCGTTTCTCTAGACTTACATTACCATTTTCAGCTCGTCATTTTCGAGTAATTAGCTGAGATAAATGAACTAAGTTTTGAAATATTGCTTACAAATATTTCAAATATTCAGGCGTCAATAGAATAGTTGTAGAACTTTAAAACTATTGCCGAACCAAGGACTTCCAACGAGATAGACTTAGTGTGGCCGCTTTTATTCGGGAAACACGAAAGACCACGGAGTTTAAAAACTACCGCGTGACAGTGGGCTCTGTGCGACCGAATGCGCCGCAATTACAGCGCCTTATGAGTGATTTGCAAAAACTTTCGCCAGCGCCTCGCCTTCCCTTCACCTACGAGAAAGGGCTTCAATCTTTGCTCGGCTCTGAAATTAGCGGCAGTGGCTGGCGACGGCGCTGCGGCTAAGCGCTTCGTCAGCTGCTCCTCGCGTCTGTAGCCGAAGAACGCGCCGTCATCAGCCGTTTATTCCTATACGACGAGAAGAGCAATATTTTTTTCAGCGTTCAAGTTGATGCGGAATAGAAAAATACGCGCAAAACATGCATGATACATCAGGAACCTGTGCGAGAGAATCATTTGTTACAACGCCGCTTTTCTTCCAAGCTGTGCCAGCGGCTAGATGCATATCAGCTCGACTGTGTGTTACTGTCTTGCTGCGCAACCGTTTAGAAGAATTTGTTTGTGTGCCTAAAGGACGCTGTACTCAAGCGAGCGGACGGCGAACATGGTCTTTGCCTTGGAGGCGGGGCGGGGCGACAAGAGGAAATAGGCCCAGGCATACCGAAATTGGCAATGTGTGGGAAGACCTAGCGCGAAGACAGTTATGAGGAGTCACTTGACACTGAAAGAAACAGCTATCTTCAAGAAGATGCGGCACTGAAATGGCACCATTTGTGAAAAGGCTGGAGAGATTTTGGCGGCCATGACTGCAAACCCTCATTCCAGCGTGTTTGATGTGAGTGGTGAGGTCGGCATTTGAAGGTCTTCAGTGTCATGAGAACTTAGGAAGGCTGAAATGCATTGCTATCACCTCCAACTGCATCAAAAGCTGCAAAAAAGACACAAAGTTAAAGAAAATGTAACATGCTTTTCTGTTCCGTTGTGTTTCTTACAGTATAGTGTATTTTGTTCTGCTCCGTCCACCTTGCCCACCCTCGGATGCCTATACCAAGAGAATTACAAAACGCACATAGGCGTTCGACATGATTATGAAAGGCTGCTAGAGCTAGTGAAACTAACGAAGCTTGAGTCACCTCAATGAAGTAAGGAGGGAAGCCAAACAATCAGATGCACAAACAGAATCGTTGGGCTTGCAGAACTACAGACGACCAGATATGGGCACAATTAGTTAGACATAAATGACTGGTTCGGAAATTAGAGATAGAGATAGAGACTACTGGTTCGCGAGACTGCCGCGTGTGCGACAGAAGATGACGTTGGAGTGCTTCAGCTATGGTAATGGCCTCATGTTCCTCTGTGCTACCAAACTAGGCTATCGGGCTATTTTTGAAAAGAAATCGAATAGTTTTTCGCAACAAGGTTTATCATCTTTTGGAAAACTTAATGAGCGCCGTCATTTGCGTCACACCAATAATGGCGTGAGTGCTGACATTATGAAATAGAGCCACCAGTGTTGATTATTCTTTCTGATCTATACATTATGCACACAAGGCGCTCGAAGAACCATATGCAAGATAAAAAAAAATAGGCTACGTGAGTCGAAAAATAGAACCTATGGTGTTTTTGTCACTAACGGTTTTCTGCAGAGTGCTTCGTTGTTCTTATGTATTCCTTCAGATTTCAGGGGATTCGCACAAAATACGAAGAAATGCAAGGGAGCACACGCGTGCTTCGCCAACGCAACAGCTCTATCGCGCTTCTGTGCTAGAGGTCTATTGTAATCCAGCCGCTGTAGAAGTGTATTTATTTATTTATTTACGAAATTTAAACTTCTCTGTAAGCGCGAAACAAGGGATGAAATAAAATGTTACATTATTGCACATAGTGAATTACAATATTACAATATGAATTGCAGTAAACATAACTATGTAAGCACTCGTGGCGTAACGTGACTAGACCCAATGGACAGAGACAACTCGATAACCGCGAGCTGCATCTGCTAGAACTACAGGTTCTAGCCGGCGGTGTCGCCTTTGGTCGGCCTCGCATTCCCGTACTGCGGCCTGCTGACAGCGTCGGTCATGATGTGCGTCCGGTTCGCCCTCCTTAACTGGAGGGTTTTGTCGGCCTTGTAGCTTAGCCACGTCCTTCTGTTTCCAAAGCGTAGCGTCTGGGCCCACCCGGTGACTAGTAGCAAAATAAAAACCCATGCTTTGCTTTCGAAAAGTCTGAGCAATATTCCTATGTCCAGCCAGGTGTTTAGCTTGGGGTAGTCATTTTCCCCATAGCTAGCCAGAATGAAACAGACGACAGAATTAAACAGCTCGCGTCGCAGAAAAGCCGGTGTCGTCGGCGGCGTTGGCCGTGAGCGAAAAATAGCGGATGGCAATTCATAAACAAAAACACCCAGCAAGACGGGCTGGGTGGTAATCGAACCAGGGTGTCCGGAGTGTGAGAAGGAGACGCCCCACTCAGCCATGGTTTGGATGCCTAAAACCCGGACAAAAGCGCCTCTAGTAAATTCGGCGTTGCCTTGAAACGTGCCGTAGAAAGTTATACTGCGGTGTATATCGGCAATTATGAGCATGTATATTACAGAAGTCGCCGTTAAACGCGTAGCGAAGTACGTTTCCACTACATTTCTTCTGCGCTTGGCGCCCACGATGAGCCATCTTGCGGCAGACACAGAAAACCCCCTCCTCGTAATGTACGGCGCTGGCCCGACAGGTGGCGCGCCACTCGCCCGCGCAACGCGGCTCCTCTTTCCGCTCACAGCGCGATTCCTCGGTGCAGAGTACCAATGCTTGACGCCTCTGACGTGACCGCTACGCCGTAGCGCGTCTGGTGGGAAAGCGTCCCGTGCGATGTTTGCCGTGCTGCTGGCGAGGAGTCATGCGCCTGCGTGGTGCTCCCAAGCGAGATAGAGGACGATCCCATCGAGGCGCCAGCCCCATGATCGTGTCCGCCTTCATGGCGCGTCGCCGCCCAGCTATCCGCACGGATCACGACTTTTGGCCCGCGTAGTTTGTTTCTCCCTCCGATACACCGAGTTCTTTGGTTCGTTCGGCTTGCTCAGGCGCACGTTTCGTCTTTGTGTGACTCAAGAGCATGCCGAGCGAATGAGTGCGCGGTGCGAACGGGGTGAGATAATGCTATCGCCTTCCACTATTGAAGGTGAAGCTTAAGCGCCCTCCAATTCTTTTTTTCTTTCCATGTCCGTAATGAATTTTGCAATCATAGTTTGTACGGGTTGATTCCATAGGGCCCGCCCTTTACTTCACCTTGCCTCACCGTAGGAGGCATTGCCCCTTGCTCCGAAAATCTAATTTACAGAAGCTAGCACGCTCACCATGCTACAGACGGGGCCCTACCCCTCTATGGGCTTTTTGAACATGCTCGACCCGGACATCGATCCACTCTGCCCAGATTGTGGCACTGAATTTAGCTCATTAAATCACATGCTCTGGCAGTGCCCTATGTTACAGGATTTTAACCGAGAAGAAGACTGGACTGCAGGCCCCCGCTTAGCTCCTCAGGACCCCAATAAAGTCGTTTTCTGCTGCTACCTCTCCTTGCCTCCCCATGGGGGTCAATGCCCCGTACTGTTTATCTTAACCGAGGTGGCTGCCGAACTGGGGTGCCACCATTGCAATTCGGCAAACCTGCTTTTACATTTGAATAAAGCCTGTCGAATCTCCGTTCTCAAACTGTCAAAACGTGTATCCCTCGCCTCCGCTAATACGAGCTCCAGTCAAGTGATGACACAGGAGATTTACGTTTTATTTAACACTAGCCGTGACGATTATACTACTACTCCTGCTGACAAACACGACGGTGCGATTACGTATATTGTCATCACCGCGGAGCTTCGGCTTTCAAACAATTGGCCCGACAGTCCCCAAGTTTTTTTCATGAAAGTAGAGGTGCGTTTTCAACTCCGGTGCATCCCTTCGTAGGCAGCATGGTACCTGTACGTCGCCGCCGCTCTACCCTTCGACATCGCCGATAGGAAAGACGACTTGCTACGTTGCATGCCTTCTGCCACATCATACGAGGGCCTGAAACGTACGGTCCTGCACCGCCTCGAGCCATCGCAACAGGGTAGACTCCAACAGGTCCTCCCTGAGGAACTGCCGACCAACGGTGGTATCGAATACTGCACCGGTTGCGTCAGTTATAGCATGAGCACTCCGCAAAAAACATCCAGCTTGCAAATTTGAGCGAGTTGTCCTTTCAGCGCCTCCTAAAGCCCGCACGCATGGTACAGACGGGTTCCGACGAGAGGGGCCTCAATCAGCTAGCTGCACTCGCTGACCGCATATGTGACTGCTCATCTGCGGCACAACGATTTGCCTTCACAGTCTCGCAGTGCACCTGGAAGCTCGCCTCGGCAGTTGTGCAGGTGCAACCGCCGCTTTTGTGAACAAGCAAAACGCTGCACTCAGCCCTGTTCGTGGACGGGAAACACACCGGCCAGTCGCTAACGGCATATCGGCCCTCGAGCAAGCCACCTCTTCTTTGCAGTCGACCGAATCACCGGCGCTCGCCTCTTCGTCGACACCAGAGCCGAGCTGTCCATAGTTCCCGCCACGGCCCCAGATCACCAACGCAGAAGTTCGCACCCGCATCCCACGCAGTGAACAACACTGCCATTGCGTCATATGGGCTCCGGTCAATAACACGAGACATCGGACTCCGTCGCTAGCACAGATGGGTCTTTCTGACCGCCGACGTCAGCTTTGTCATACTATGAGCGGACTTCCTCAGCCAGTCCCTTCTAGATGTTAGTGTCCGCGATGGGCGCTTAAAGGGTAACCTCCAGTCTCTTAATGTATTTGCCCAGCAGTCCAACCTCCCCTCACCTGGCATCCGTACGTTACGGCCGGTCTCAACGTACAAGATACTTGCTGAGAAACCGCAATTCGCGAAGCCTCGAAACGATGCGCTGCCCTTTGAAACACAAGGTGACGTATCATATCGCCACCGCCAAACCACCTCTCGCCGCCCGGCTATGGAAGCTCGCTGGACTAACGTCATATGTCGCCAGCCGTGACTTCGGCCACGTGCTTCAGCTCGGTGTTATTTGTCCTTGCTCAAGCAATTGTTCTTCACCTCTCCATCAGGTTCCAAAGCAGGATAAGCGTCTACTGGTGGCCTTGGGGTGATTACAGAGCTTTGAATGCCGTCACTCCTCTCGATCAGTATCCCCTTCCACACATACAAGACCGGTTCCCGCCTCGTAGGAACCAAAATATACAGCCAGATTGCTTTGCTGAGCGCGTACCACCAAATTCCTGTCGAACGCAGCGACACTTCGAAGACAGCAATCCCTAATCCCTTTGGCGTCTTTGACTTTACCGGTATGCCTTACATTATGAAGAATGCGGAGCTAACATTTCAAAGGCTCATGGACGAGGTTACCCACATACTCCTTCATTTTCGTCTACCTTGACGACATTCTCTTTGCAAGCTGCACAGACGAACAGCACAAAGAGCACCTTCGCCTCGCATTTGCGCAATTGAATGAACGCGGCCTGGTGATAAAGAGGCAAGAAACGCCTTTTCGGGGTTGAAGCCCCCCATTTCACCCCGAGGCATCGAGCCACTGGAATCACGGGTGCGGGTAATCGAGGACTTCTCCTCTCCAACCTTCTCAAGAATGTTGCGCGACTTTCTGGGGCTCATAAACTTTAACAGGCGCTTCATACCATTATATCCGCAGGTTCTTCAGCCACTTACCGATCTGCTGTGTCGCGACTTCATAAAAAAAGAAAACGCCTACCTTAAATTATTTGATCTGAGGGAGAGCAATCCTTCAAGGAAGCCTAAACTCCACTGGCGTTGCCCGACGCACCAACTCGCCTTATGGTAGACGCGTGGACCACAGCAGTGGGTGCAGAACTGCAGCGGCACAATGGCAAATACCGTTACCCTTGTCCTGAAAGCGCCTCAAACCTACAGAAGGTCGCTACAGCATCTTTGGGAGTGTGATGTGGACCATCTATTGCGCTGTCAAGTATTTGCGTTTTTTTTTCTTCAAGGCAGCAGCTTTTACAGCCTGAGCCTGCAAGAGCTGTTAACCTTCGTTTTCAATAACTACAGTTCATCGTAATCAGAACGACCGCTTGGGCAACATTTATTTATCTCCGCACTTTCCACAAGCACCCGCCATATCTCTGGGACCAAAAACCAGGCACCTGACGCACTGTCGTGCATCCTGGCTGTGCCTTTTTTTAGCCGACCAATATTCGATTCACGGCAATTGCTAAGCCACCCTGGCATAAGATCGACAAAGTGGCTTATGAAACACCGCTTCGTCTGGCCAGGGATCAACAAAGATTTCCTAAGCTTGGCGAGAAGCTGCCATGCCTCTCTGTAGCTGGGAAAGTGACCAGGCTCACGCCTGCTGCGGTGCAGCCGTTTCGAGCACTATTTGGAGCCGGCACCCTTGCTGACTTGCAACTGTCACTGCTTTTGTTTGGACAGATTCTTGCCGCCCTTTGGTGAACAATGGTGCTGTAGGTGAAGAAATGTCGTTACCGCGCACGCCTGTACTATAGTTCGCATAGAAAATTGCGTGGAGCTCGTCGGCGGAACATTCGCACTGCCAGTCAGCTTGCAATACAACTTTTAAAAAAAGTTAAATTATGGGGTTTTACGTGCCAAAAGCACTTTCTGAATATAATAGACGCCGTAGTAGGAGAGTCCAGAAATTTCGACCACCTGGCGTTCTTTAACGGGCACCTACATCTAAGTACATGGGTGTTTATGCATTTCGCCCCCAGCGAAATACGGCCGCCGTGGCCGGGCTACAATCCCGCGTCCTCGTGCTGGGCAGCCCAACACCATAAACACTGAGCAACCACGGCGGCTTACAAGTTTTCCGATGACAACGATCCTGCCCAGCGATGAGCGGCCGATAAACTTCGAGCTTAAGAAACCATGTTACATGAAAGGGGGGGGGGGGGCTAGCACTAGGCTGTCATGGAGTTTGGAGCCGACACGCTTGTAGAGATGCAGCTGACACCGGTGCTGTTTGTACAGGTTAGTTTTTAATATCCTTTTCAAGTTTGAAGAAAAACATTGAGTTGCCGGCTTCTCCCACGATTGCGTCTGCTGCTGCTGCTAAGTACGGTAGAGGTGTCCAAGCCTAATTGTCTCAAAGGCGAGTTCGCCAGTTTTCAAATTACTCGTTATATTTGGTTCTGCTGTTGCTACTTGCCGGGGATGTGGAACTGAAACCCGGTCCTGATGGTGTTTGCTAAATGGCAACGTGTCGATAATGAAAAAGTTAGACACCATTGAAATTGGGTTCGCAAAGCTTGAAGCCGTGGTACAAGAAATGAATAAAAACCTTGGTATCCCCCAGGACCACATTTAGGACGTCAGTAAATTTCGTATCAGAGCAGGCGCATACATTAAACGGCCTTTTGCTTCAGCAAGTTAATGAGCTACAAGAGAAGTCAGTGATATGGAGGACAGAAGGCGGAGTCAAAATTTAGTTTTCCTTTCTGTAGACGGGCCTGGCCAGCTTGAAAAGTGCGAGTAGTCGGAAAATCAAATTGAAAGATTTGTAAAGGTAACTTGGGAATTCAGCTAAAACCAGGGCATGGGGCGCACCACATTTTTCGTTTCACGGGGAAGGCTAAGCAGCCTATAGTTCTAAATTTTTTTCTTTTTACAAAGAAAGACAAGACTTTCCACTAAATGCAGAAAAATGTAAAGGGACCGATTAGAGTATTGCTCAGGAAATATCCACTAAACCACTTAGCATACGCAAACACCTGTGGGAATACACAAAAGCAAAAAAGAAAGACAAAACATTCGCCGCCCTTCCACTATGTGAAGAACGATGACCAGCGAACCTTTGCATGTGGCGTTGTAATGGCGAACAGCATTTCCGCTGCGGGTCGGCCCGGTATAGCACTATCTTCAGGATTGGCCAACATGTGGGGAGTGCCTAAAGCCTGTTTCACCTCCACCGCGGCTCGGCCCGATCTTGCGCTATCTTCGGGATCGGGCCACGTATGGGGCGTGCTTACAGCCTCCTTCACCTACACCGCGGGTCGGCCCGGTAGTGCACTAGTGTCACGTGGTACTGACAGTCAAGAAAACAGTAGAAATAGCGAATGAACGTCGGTCTACGCGGCTACTCGGACAGTCCTGAACCAGTGCGGGGCGACAAATCGATGAGCTGAGAAATACACTCGGAGGACAAGGGGGGTTGACGGTCGCGAACCTTTAAGTTGTTGGCAGCGGTAGGTTGCGAGGTCTGCAAGCAACTGTGTCATTGAGGCAGCTGGAGCCCCCGCTGTGTTGCGTAAGCAGCGGAGGCGGGGGAGGAGGCCGTCGGCGCCGCCGACGATTCCTTGGTGTTACGTTTCGCCTCCGACGTACGGTATAGCCGGCGCGGATGCAACGGACGCCGGGGCTTCGTTCAAAGCGGCGGACATTTTGGCCAGTTCAGCGCTGCCGCAACGCCTCCCGCCAATCGCGTCCAGGCATGTTTCAATGCCACGTGTCTTCGTGTGTGTGTGTGAGTGTGTGTGCATGTTGGTGCCCACGCTTGTCAAAGCGCGGCAGCCGGGGAGAGGAGCTCCCCCAACTGTGAAGCGAGGGTCTGACCGGCGCCGGCCCTGCGGATGCGTCACTTCTCTCAACGTGTCCGCCCGCCGCCGTCACGGGCGTCTCATCTGAGCCGTTCCTTCTTGCCCTCGACTCCGAGAGTATAAAAGCAGTTGCCTCCGGACGCCAAGAGAGAGGCTTCGAATTCTTCCGGCGAGTAACGTGCTCTCCCGTCTCTCCACTTTGGTCGACCTGACCGGCCACTCTTTTGCGATGCTATAATAAACAAGTTGTTCTGTTAGCAATCGACTCATCCTTTGCCAGGACCTTCGGATGGTTCCAGCTGTGCCCCAGGCCGCCAGGCCAACGCTACCCTTGGGGCTTGCGACCCAGATGCAACATTGGGAACGCTATGAGCGCGGAGCGAGCGGACGCGCCTCACATCGGCTCCGGCAATTTTCCTCCGGTTTGCCGAAAATTCTAAGGGACCCCATCAAATTTTGCTTCTGCTAGACGGTTAACATTACCCGACGCCCGAAGATACCGCTCTGGATGAGGTGGGCCAATTGTGGGGCCTTTTAGGCCCATTTTTGTCTCCGCCACTTCACCCTACTGAGCCTAACGCTTGGTCTCGATCTCCGTCGTTCTCCGCGGCCGCCATGGCGGCCTCTCCTTGGCGCGGGTACGATCCCTAGAGGACGACATGGTCAGAAATCGTCGCAGAAGCCACGTCTTCGCTTGAAACTTCCTCTCCGACAGAGGAGGTAGTAGATGAAGCCCTTTTCTCGTTAGTAGCACTTCGTAAACGCCAGCAACGCTCGAACACTTCGGCGGTGAACGGACTCTCCATGAGTTACGGCGTTTCTTGGCTCCGAATCCTGAAAAGTCCAACCCTCAGCTCTCGCAAGCAGCGGGACCGAAGAAATGGCGGCGCACCGCTATGCCTCGACTCCGCAAAGAAGATTTCACGATTGTCATCACCGCCCAGAGTGACGATCTCCGTGAAGACAGCCTTGTAGAACGGTGAGCTTGGTGCTTTCCTCTCTGCCTATGTAAATCCATCTTCGTTGGACATTCTTCGACCCCTGGCAGCCTAGCCTCGGGCACCAACATCAATAACCGTCGGACAAATAAAGTTTATTCCTATCCTATCCTTGGACATTCTTAGTGTCTGGCCCATCTGAGACCAGAATATCGTCATTGCCAACACATAATATGTGAATGCGGCTAATGCGCTCGGTCGTGAATTTACACTCAATGCTTCCACAGGCCCCATCCCGATGGTCCGACACGCCAAAGTCAGCGGTGAAATCTCCAGGGGGATTATTACAGTTCATAAGCAGGAAACTACTAATCCTCAAGACAATCGCTGTGGACACTGCGGCTAAACGGTCGCAGTCCTCGAAGACGGCAAAATGGCGCCCCACGAGTGGACTCCTATCTGCAACGTGTGCGGTGGCACTGATCTTACGGGCTCGCAAAACTACAAAGCCAAATTTCGACAGCTGCAACAACCGGGAAAGCCGACCGGTCAACGAACCCAACCTTGGACTGCAGTGCGCTTGGGTTCTGACAACACTTCAAAAGCGCCCACGACTAGCAACAAGATGACGAAAGGAACAACCGGACCAGCGCCACCGACGTGCCCCCAAGTCACCTCGGTCAACTAGCCCGAAAGCGTCACGGGATACAGACGCCCCTACATTCCAGTATGGGGATTTTTCCGGCACTCCAAAGCCCTCCGTCTGGCACACCAATGAATACGTCTCAGCCCAACGTAGGAAGACGGGACGGGCCTCCTCCGCCTCCCCGCACTCCCCTACCTTCTCCCCCACTAAAGATTCCTCCTCATCCCCCCCTTAATTCTGACGTCGCGCACCTCCGCCGCGAGCACGAGACTCTCCGGGCACAAAATGCTCAACTTAACGACAAAATTCATGCGCTAGAAACGGCTCGGTCCTCCCCGCCCCCGGCCTATGTAAGTGGTGCCGGTGGACCTGAAACCCTCTAGCTCTGACGTGCGTTTCGCCGCCCTCGAAAACGCCCTTGCCGAATTAACGGCTCAGATATCAAATTTCGGACAAATCCAAGACAGCCTTCCCAAGGCGGTCACAGCTACGGTTACGGCCGCCGTGACTGCCAACATGAAGGCGTGGCTAGAGTCAAACCCCCGGATTTTCCGCCGAACGAGACCCCTCAAAGACGCGAACCGCCCATCAAAATTCACCCGACCCATCGATCTAACCCAACTCTCGGAGGAGACGGAATCGCTCCCGCTGCAGGTGACGGAACCTGGGCCGGCTCTCCAAGGCGATTTCCCTTCAAATCAACATGGCTGCGTGCCCTTCCAACCAACTCCCTAGAGGGCGGCGCCCCCCGCAAAGACAGCAAGCTCTCTCTCTTGTACAGTGGAACTGTCGGGGTTTCAAAGACAAGACGAAACGCGCCCACTTAAGGGCGTACATTGACAATCTCAATCACCCCGCGGCAGTCCTTGCGCTGCAAGAAACCGGGGCTTCGGTTAAGCTCTCGGGCTATAACGCTTTTCAGCGAGACCCGTCTACCTGTCTCCTAGTCAATAAAGGCTTGATCTCGACCTAAATCTGGAATATTCGTACGTGATGGTCTCTGTCGTCCCTCTGCGGCGAACAGATAGCCCCGTACACATACTTAATATATACTGCCCCCCTGGCGTTACTTTTTCTAACATCTTTAGCGCAGCGCTAAGGATCGCGGGTCGCGATCCCCTGATGATAGTGGGCAATTTTAACGCTCCCTGTCCCATGTGGGGCTATCGCAAGGAAGAGCCGTGTGGTCGTAAGTTGGCGGGACTTCTAACCGACCCGGTCCACCTAACACGTGTAGGGAACTCTCGCTCGGGTCACCTGCCCCAACCTTTCCCTCACGAAACACATCCGACACGCAGACTGGATCAACACCCAAGAGACCCTCGGTAGCGACGATGCATACTGAACACTATCATTTACACTCGAGCCTTACATCGCCCCTTTGCACAAGCCAAACATCCCGACCGGAATGCTTTCCGCCAGTATCTTCTCTCTTAGAACAAAGCTACTCCACTTGAGCGCACGGACTTATGCAAACGCTCCATTCACACGAAAAGCAGATACAGCTCACGGAACGTGCACCGGATGTGGATAACCTCCTGATGCACCTGTGGGAAGGTCGCCGCAGCTTAACCAAACGATGGCGGCGCCAGAAACACAATCGTGAACTCCGCGCTCGTATCTCTGATCTTACTCAGCAAGCCGCCCAGTACGCTGCCCAGCTCGCCGACACTAACTGGGTAGATAGATGTAACAGCGCCGCAAAACAAATGTCGAGCCGCAACACTTGGCGCCTCTTCAGGAGTCTCATAGACTCTACACAAACACGATCAGAAACCAAGAGACACCTCACTCGCGCACTACACAACGTTCAAGGAAACACGGAGCAGCTAGCGAACGCTTTGCACTCACAATACCTCAATCAGGATCGAGACCCGCGCGGGATGGATTATTCGTATGCAGGCTGCGATAATCCGGAAATGGATCAGCCTTTCCAGCTTCACGACCTACGCGCGGCTCTTGTACGAATGCGCAGTGGGATGGAGGCCGCGAGGGATAAGGTAACAGCCAAACTATTGGCATACCTTCCAGATCGCGCGTACGAAACCCTACTCGAATACATCAACGCCATTTGGACCGGGGAGACTTCGTTGCCAGCCGATTGGAAGACATTGTGGTAACCTTTATCCCGAAGGCCGGGAAATCGGTAAACATAGACAACTTCCGGCCCACCTCCCTCACTTCATGTTTAGGGAAACTCGTGCAAACGATGGTCCGTGACCGCCTCTCGGAATATCTCGAGAGGAAGGACACCTTGGCCGACACCATGTCCGGCTTCCGACCTCATAAGTGGGCAGAAGACATCCTTTTACAGCTTCATCACGAGATCCTCGAAGCTACAGAACACTCACATAACGACAAGATAGTCTTTGCCCTCGGTCTCAAGGGTGCCTTTCATAATGTTAAACACACTGTCATACAAAAGCATCTTAGCGAGACCAACTGCGGCGCTCATACATTCAACAATATCAAACATTTCTTAACGGATCGCTTGGCCTATATACGCCTACAAGAGACCGAGTACGGCCCAGTTCAGATGGGAACACGGGGCACACCACAAGGGGCTCTGTTGTCCACGCTTCTTTTTAACATTGCCATGGCACACCTCCCAGCACAGCTGGCGGGTGTCGATGGTGTTCAGCATGCGCTGTACGCCGACGACATCACCATCTGGGCCACTACGCGAGACATAGGAGAGATGGAGGAATGCCTGCAAGCAGCGGCGAGCATAGTAGACCACTATGCCACGTCCTGCGGCCTCCAATGCTCCTCGTCCAAGTCTCAATTTGTGCATGTCAGAACTTCCTCGAAATGCGAAATCTCAGTTCAGCTTTCTCTTGCCAGTGGCCCCATCCGAGAAGTGGAGGAGATTTAAATACTCGGTCTATTCATTGATCAACGTCGCATGGTTGTCACAACCCTTGCCAAATTCCGTAAGGTCTGCGCCAAGGTGTGCCGGATGGTTCGCCGCGTTTCCAACAAGCGAGGATGGTTGCGAAGTAAGGATGCGTTGGGGCTCGCACATGCCTTCGTAACTAGTAGAGTACTGTACTCGACCCCATACCTACGCTTACGGAAACATGACGAAGATTTCTTGGAGGTAGTACTCCGCAAAATACGCAAGAGAGCCCTCGACCTACCGATCTCCATTTCCAACGCGCGTCTTCTCGCGTTTGGGGTGGTGAACCTCTATCGGGAACTTCGCGAGGCGCATCTCGTTAACCAATACACGCGTCTCGCCCAGACCATGTCTGGTCGCCGCCTCTTAGACCGGTTACATATTAAACATGACCACCATGCGATGGAAAGGGTTCGGCTGCTCGAACTGTGGAGACGCGCCCTCTACGTTCGACCTCTTCCAGCTAAGATGAACAAGGAGGACCATAATGGCCGGCGCCAGGCGCGGGAGGATGCCCTGCACCGCCACTATGGCTCTAAGAAACACGTCTTCTACGTCGATATTGCAGGCCCCAACCACTCCAGGGGGGAATGGTACACGGCTGCAATCATACACGAGGAAAGACTAGTGGACGGCCTCTCGTTCAAAGCACCCAGCTCAACGCATGCGGAGGAGGTGGCGATCGCCCTCGCAGCCTCCCATCCCGGCTCTAAATTCATCTTCACAGGCTCCCGTGGGGCCTGTCGTAACTTTCAATTCGGATGGATCACTCCTCTCGCTGACAAAATTATTCGCCGCTGTATTCGCGACTGCGATCCAACTAATCGCTCAATCATATGGGTCCTCGGTCACCAAGGCATTCCAGGTAACGAAGCCGCCCATGAGGCAGCCCGCGCACTCACTTACCGGGCACCAGGCATCACTTGGGACGACCTTGACCCAGATCACAGCCCTCTTCTTTCTTTTAAAGACATTACTGAGCACTATCGTGCCGTACACCGCCGTTACCCGGTTTCTATGAAGGGAGCGGGTGAAGCTCGCGAACGAACTCTGCTTAGGCTCTTTACAAACACCTTGCTGTGCCCGGCGGTTCTCAAGCACTTTGACCCTTCTTTTTGCGGCTGCTGCCCTTTCTGTGGGGAGGTGGCCGACACCTTCCGCATGGTTTGCGCATGCAGGCAAAATCCTTCTCTCCCCCCATCAGCCCTTCCCCTTCCCGAGAGGACTGGGAGGCGGCCCTACTCGGCTGCCAAGAACTATCGGCCGAACAAGCCCTAGTTCGGCGGACCTGCGCAGCGGTCACGACCAACGGGCTCCCGGAATGAGAGACTCCGCGCCCAGTATTGCAAGGGGCGCGACCAACTAGAGGTCTGTCCCCGAGCACCTCTCTGTATATATAGTCCAATAAATGCTTTTCCCCACTACCACCCATTCCCTGACCGCATTTTCGTGCAAGCTGCCGCTGGCGCTCGGGGACAAGCGGATTCCATCTTTCGAAACGCCACGCCGCGCAGAAGAACCTGCTCATCACCTCTGCTCATCCCGTCCTGCGCGGCCTCTAATTGAAACGCCTCCTCTACCCCACCTCCTGCTGCTTCGTCGTCAATTCTACTTCGTGAAGAAGCAGCTTCCTTGGTCTGCCCATGTTATCGGTGGATCGGACATTGATCCCGCCGGCGCTTGCCGCGTCGCCAAACTAGGGCTGCATGCGCCCGTCAGAACATAGATCGCCGTTAGGTGCAGCTCATCTCCCACTGCGCGCCTCCTCACCCAAACACTTGGGCTGCGACGCGCGCTCCTAGCGGTTGCTTCTGTGTCTCGCCTAACCTTTCTCTTCTGCACTCCCTTTGCATAGCTGCGCCGAGTTTTGGGCGGTCTCCGGGCACGGCTGGAACTCAAGCTTACACAGCCCGCTGTTAAAATAGCAAAACAAAGTTAAGCTTCCATCAGCTTTTTGTAAACGGCAGATCTTAAGGTGCGAGAAAGTAGAGGAAGAAGTGGTTCTTCTCATAAAGCCTTGACGTAGTGCGCAAAATTATATACGCCCCTATTTTGACCTAGTTGCTTTAGTTACGAATTGCCGAAGCGTGTGCATTAACCAGGGTGAACGGTCGCGTGAACGAATCCCCGGCACGGCGGCCGCATTTCGATGGAGGCCTAATGCGAAAACACCCATGTACTTAAATTTATGTGCACGTTAAAGAAACCAAGGTGGTCAAACTCACCGGAGTCCTCAATTAAAGCGTGCCTCTTAATCAGAAATAGGTTTTGGCACGTAAAACCCCATAATTTTTAAACTGAATGAACTCGCGCTTTACTAGAGCGTGTAAAAACGTATATAGTATTTAGCACGGCATCTTGGCTTATTGTTGCAATCAGCGATAGTGAAGTTTTTCCAGAGAACTCTATTGCCTATCCTAACGATGGGTTGAGCCTTGGTGGCGGCATTTTTATGCCTGTACGGTCCGACTTGCCCTCCTCCGCCCTTGCTATGACTCATGCTGCGGTGGAAGCAGTGAAGTATGAAGTTGCTTTACCCGATAATTTTTCGTTTGCCACCAGAATTGTTTATCGGCCACCAAATTAAGATATGGCAGCATTACAGCCAATAAGCGATGCTATCTCGGAAGCTACAGATCAAGTTATGCTGCTCGCTTGTGGCTTCAATTTACCAGACCTTCTCTGGAGCGATAATATTTGTGTAGTAAAACATGCATTCACGCTAACATAAAAATGAAGAACATTGCATATACAAATATTCTACTAGTTTACGTAAACAAGCCTAACCATGAAAATAGCATTTGAGACTTGGTGTTTTCCAGTTCGTCAAACTTCGTGAATTCAGTCACTATTATCCCGGGTTTACGTGACCACCAGGCTGTAGTCGCAAATGCATAAAAATTCATCGCCTGAAGTGCCTCGCGAATAGAAGAGTCTTCTTCTTTGATCGAGGCCATTATTCTAGTATAGGTGGAAAACATTTTATTTATTTACTTGTTTTCGAATGCTTGGCAGATTATAAGGATATGCACTAACTGTGGCGTCTGTTCAAGAATAAGCTGCTTGAACTCAGACGCATATGTACCAAGAGCAGATTCTTGCAAAGTAAAAAAAATGGGGAAAGTCGTGGGTGCCAACACGAGTTTTGCAGCTAATTAAAGAGAGAAATCGGTTATTGGCGAAAATCCAACGAACTAAATGGATTTGTCGCTATCAAAAATTGTGCTAGATTACGCAAGAATACAAGAAATGTATAAATGAGGCCACAAACATATATATAGAAAATTGAGTGATAGATTGAGAGCCAATCCTAAACATTTCTGCCAATGTATTAAGGGGTGCGATTCTGACAGTCACGGTATAAGCGAAATTGTATATAATAATCACACTCTTATAGACGACATACACTAGAAGAATTGCCCAAAAAAATAATTTTCAATCTATCTTTTTGCCGGTACAGGATTTTACCTCTTCACCCTACACCAATAGCGTATCCTCAATGAACTCAATTGAGTTGAGCATAAATGGCATCGAAAAGCCGTTAAAACAAAACGATGAAACGACAGGAATTGGGCCGGAGGGAATTTGTCCGCGTATTTTGAGACGCTGTTTTGATCCGATGTCGCTGTCCCTACACATAATTTATAAACAATCCTTGTTGACAGGCCTCCTACCTAGTGACTGGAAAACTGTTGAGGTTTTTCCAATCAGTATTGGAGGATCGAAAAAGGATGTTGAAAATTACACACAAATTCTCTAACATCAATAGTGTGCAAGGTAATAAAACACACTCTCAATTCTGGAATATTGAAACATCTACTTGAAAATAACGTCGTAATAAATCATCAACACGGGTTTCGAAAGTGGTTGTCGTCCACCACGCACCTTGTTGGATTTTATCATGATCGGGCATCGGAGATTGATTCAGGGTGACAAACCGACTGCATCTTCTTAGATTTTCGCAATGCACTTGCTGTGCTTGCATGGATAGAAAATTATTTGTGCCAGTGACGTTAATATGTAATTTCAAATGGCAAAAGCGCTGGGTACGTTGGTGTAACGTTGGGAGAGCCACAGTGCTCTGTATTGGGGCCGACTTTTATTTTCACTTTATAATAATCATATTGTTACGCGAAGGACGAGTCAGGGAGACGAGCAACTATTTACAGGTTATATTTACAACAGCAGTTGCAGCGCTGCCCAATTAAATTCACAGCGCGAGCCGAGTTTTTTCTTACTCCTCTTTTCTAGAGTGATGGCGTCCACGCGCCCCGTTCAAACAAACAAATACCACGCGCGTGTAGCATTGTCCCACGGCGACAAAAGGGACATCCCAGAGCTTCTAAATGTCATCGCAGCGAGGGTGACACTGCTTCTGTTGGGTAATGTGCACGATATCACTGGACTGGGAAGCAGATGGGTCGTCAGGGGCGATATCGTAATCGTAGGTGATTGGATTCACGGCCGGAAGCCCTCAGTATGGGACCTGTGTAACGAGACAGCAGTTTTTCTGACAGGCCGACCTGACGCGACGGAGACCATAGAAACACCAAAAAACCAGGCGGGAAGTGCAAGGCTCGGTGTCGCTTGTCGTACAAACGCCTTTGACTGTCTTGGGTTTTCAGAAGGCGGTCACGGGCAATTTCCATTGCGTGGGCAGAGCGGGCAATGGCGTGAAATGCATATTCACTTGTCGGTTCCGCGTTAACAGGGAGGCTTATATTGAGGGGCAGTACTGGTTCTCGGTTGAACAGAAGGAAAAATGGGGAATAACTGGTTGTGTCGTGGCGCGAGGAATTATAAGCTAATGTGACATACAGTAGAGTGAGGTCCCAGTCAGTGTGGTCTGAAGAGAACTATTTCGCGATCATGTCTGTGAGAGCCCGATTGAGACGCTCCGTGAGGCCATTGGTTTTCGGATGTTATGACGTGGATAGCATGGGCCTCGTGGCACAGGGCAGCAATATGTCCGCGATAACTTTTGATAGGAATGTCCGGCCACGGTGTGGGAGAAGTTGTCGCGGAGCACCATGTAATAATATTACGTCGCGTACAAGAAAATCGGCGACATCTGCAGCGCAGCTTGAAGAAAGCGCTCCGGTGATGGCTTACCACGTGGCGTAATCCGTGGCCACAGCCATCCACCTGCTCTCAGATTTAGAAAAAGGTAAAGGGCCAAGAAAGTCCAAACCAACCAGAAAGAATGGTTCCACGGGAATGGAGAGTGCTTGGGGTTACCCAGCAGGGAGCGTCGATGGTGTCCTGCGTTGCTGGCATTTCTCACACGTAGCTAGGTATCTTCGAACGGATGAGCAAGCCCTGGCAAAAAGAAGCGTCGGCGGATCCGGTCGTTGGTACGTGACACACCCAAGTTACCGGCAGTGGGGAGGTCGTGAAGTTAGTGGAGAACAGACGAGTGAAGGTGTTTAGGGATCACAAGGACTAATGGAGGGTTGTGGGTGTGGACGTTGCGCCGCTAGAGTACTCCATCTTGAAGTGCGAATAAGCGAAGGGGACTCTTGGCAAGTGACGATTCCAGACGGTCACTGATGATACGCAAGGACGCGTCACTGTGCTGCGCGTCGGCGACATGGAGCAGTGGAAAATTAGAGAGAACAAAGGCGTCGGTGTCAGCGAGAGAGGCAAGCTGTGTCCTGGTGTTGGCGCCCCGACTTGTAAGTCACTGTGTAGGGATATTCTTGTAGTCGGAGAGCCCGACGACCAAGACGGCCAGTAGCACCCTTGAGCGACGGAAGCCAACCGAGCGCATGATAGTCTGTGATTACTCAGAAGGGCTTGCCATATAAATATGTGTGGAAGTTTGAAACAACCGAGACGAGAGCAAGACATTCGCGCTCGGTAACCCAACATTTGCGCTCTGCAGTTTCCAAGAGCCCGCTGGCGTAGGCTATAACGCGGTCGTGTCCGTGTTGGCGTTGCGATAAGACAGCGGCGATCCCATAACCACTGGAATCGGTTCGGACCTCTGTAGGCGCGGACGCGTCAGAGTGTTCCAAGAACATTAAACTGCTGGGAAACGTTATAAGGCGTGAAAATGCGACAGCCTGAGAAGAAACACACGTAAAAGGCACGTCTTTATCAGAAGTTCAGTCAGTGGCCGAGCGATTGCTGCGAAACATTTCACGAACCTTCCGAAATAAGAACAGAGCCCCACAAAACTGCGGACGTCTTTGACAGACTGAAGTAAACGAAAAGCCATTACTGCTCGATCCTTCTCCGGGTCGGCTTGTACTCCTTAAGTATCAACGAGATTGCCTAGCACTCTAATCTGTCGGCGCCCGAAGTGGTGCTTCGATGAGTTTAATTGGAGCCCAGCCTTGGGAAAGACGTCTAAGATAGCTGCGAAGCGCTCAAAGTGCGTCTCAAATGTAGGACAAAACACATGGACGTCGTCGAGAAAATAAAGACAAATTGACCATTTGAAACCTTGAAGCAGACAGTCGATCAGCCGTTCTAATGTGGCGGGCGCATTGTATAAACCCAACAGCAAAACCTTGAATTGGTAGAGGCCGCCTGGAGTGACGAAAGCGGTCTCTTCTTGGTCTTGCTCATCGGCGGAAATCGGCCAACAACCAGATCGAAGGTCGATGGACGAAAAGTATTTGGCGCCCTGAAGACAATCAAGAGCGTCGTCGATTCGTGGTAAAGCGTAAACGTCCTTTTTATTAATGCGGTTTAGGTGGCGGTATTCAACGCAGAAACGCCACGTGCCGTCTTTCTTTTTGAGGAGCACGACTGGCGACGCCCAAGGATTCAATCGGGGCTCAACACTGCCTCTGGCGAGCATCTTATTTACTTCCTGCTGAGTAACTTGCCGCTCTGCCGTGGGCACGCGATACCGTCGGCGACGAAGGGGAACAGCATCACGAGTGTTTATCCGATGCTTTACAAGGGACGTCTGGCCAAGTGTTCGATTGTTAGTGTCCAATATGTCGCGACAGGAAAGCATAAGGCGATAAGGGGCGGTGCTTTATCAGGTGCGAGGTGCGGAGTGACTATAGCACTTAATGGGCTGTAGAGGTTCAAGGCATCTTGCGGGTAATAAGGAGGATCTCAAGACGCGATGACTGTAAAACCAGTGACGTGGTCTTCTGTCACTGACCGGAGCGTGGCCACCGCTACGCCTTCAGGTAACACTTGCTCCATCAAGCGAAAATTGATAACGGGAAGACACATCCGATTAGTGCAAGGGTTAGGACGTAGTGTGGCACAGAGATGTCACGCGCCTGGAGGAAATCACGAATCGGTGCGACGATATAGTGGTCATCAGACACGGTTGCCGTTTTGACCAATTCGACGAAGGTTACGGCTTTTGGAGGTAAGCGAACAAACGCTGTAGTGCAAATGGTGTTCGGTTTATTCGCGGCGAACGTCTGAAAGAATAGGAAGCGTGAGGCACAGCGTACCGGTGGAACACTCCATGAGGGCAGAATCCGTCGTCATAAAGTCGAGCCGGAAGATTAGGGCATGATGGCAACTTGTAACCACAGTGAACAGGACTGCAACTTCGCGGATTCCTATGCTAGCAGTGCATATACCCTTGACGGCAACAGAGGCGCCATTGGCGAAACGTACGGCTAGAGTGGTGGTAGGCGATGAAATAGGTTAGCGCGAATTATGGACACTTGGGCTCTAGTATCTATTAATGCCTTCAACGGAACACCATCAACGTCTACTTCATTTAAGTTCGTGTTGGTGAAGATCGTCAGCGGAGGATTTGGACAGGAGGAACGTGATGCAGCACTACTTCCAAGAGCTGCATGGCCTAGTTTTCTGTCCGTCGGTTTGGCGAGGAAAAGCGGCGAGGTTGGGATGATAATAGCGACGGCGTTGAGGCGACGGCGATCGCACAGAGGAGCGGCTGTCAATGGCATTAGAAGTAGGGTACAGACGGCGAGATGAATATTGGCGTGCGTCGGCGTACGGGCGAGAAGCAAGGAATGAGCTCCAGTACGGCGGTATCCAGGTGGTGGGGCAGTGGCAGGATACATGACCAGCAAGGCGGCAGCAGGAGCAGATCGGTTTATCGTCTGGAGTTCACCATTCAGCAGGATTACGTGATCTCGGAGCGAAATACTGGTCATTACAGGTTGTGGACATGGGAATGGGTGGCGAACCAGATCCGGAGACAGCACAGGTGGTAGGGATGCAAGGTTTGCAATTTCTTGCTGCACAACTGCTTGAATAACGGAAAAAATTGGCACTTGCTTAGCATGGCTATGGCCAGGATATGCGTAGCGAAAAGTAAGCCTTGGTTAATGTTGATTGCTATGTGCAGGTTAATCTCGTAGTCTAGCTATGTTGCGGTATTTAGCCTGTCGTTCGCCACGTTGTTCGTCTGTTTCCTGGGCGATTTGTTTCCTCGTCATCTAGTTCCGAAGTTGTATACAAGCCGCCTCCTGCTTATCAGAATTTGCGCCGTCCATAATGCCGCCTCAACTGTGCTTATGGCGCATGCTAGCTCTCCTTTTCAATTCTCCCAAATGTTATCAGGCAAGCAAGGTACCTGGCGAGCGAGCAGAGGGGAACGCAACGGCGAGGAACCCGTTGTGACGAGGGACGCAGTGTGACATCATGCGCCTCCTCGGAGCACAGCCACGGCGAAAACGCAAGTTCATGGCCAATAAAGCTTTCGCTTTAATAGTGGAGGCCCCTTAGTCAAAGGTACCCTCAGGGGATCGTGGATGAAGAGGGGGCCGGACTCAACGCTTCAATCTAATGGCGAACGATAAGTGTGACGTTCTCTTGAAATGCTCATGTGGCAGTACTTAATGTTACAGCGCAAACACCTAAGACGATCAACAAAAAGAAAGACATGACACACACTGGCGCTGCTACAAAGAAAGACACACACACACCAGCGCCAGTGTGTGTCATGTCTTTCTTCTTGTGGATCGTCTTAGGTGTTTGCGCTTTAACGTTAAGTTCAGAATTATGTACCAACTAGGCGCAAACGAAGTGTTACTGAAATGTGGCAGTAAGAGCGGCGCAAGAGACAGAGAAGAGGTGTTGGGGAGCCAGAGTTTTACGGCAAACATTCATTATCCTTGCCTTAAGTTTATATCATGTCGTCGTCTCGATCATGTAAACGCGATCTTTCACATAACTCCCATGAAAGAAATCGAGTGGAGAGAGGTCATGTTACCTAGCCGGTCAATTCACAGGCCCGTGACATCCAATCTATTGCGAATGTAATGTCACATCCCGCCAGTTTCGCGCTCCAGAAGTATATGTTACGGGGTTAGTCGGTTGTCGTCGGCTGCTGTTGTCGCCTGCTTCTGTGCGTGGGTGCCCCGTCTTGCTGATACCACTAAGCGGAAGACGCGACAGCGGAACTTCGCTGAGAGACTCATCCAACACTCCTTCAAGGAGTCCGTCCACGTAACGCTGTCCAGTCAGTGTGGGATCGAAGAAGATAGGACCAATCACAGAACCGGCGTAAATTCCTCACCAAAAATTGAAGACCACTGGTACTGGTGTAGAGTGCCGTTAACCCAGTGGGGATTGGAGTTACTTCAATAGTGCGCATTATGCAAATCTACCAGGGTGTTTCTGCAAAGATTTCCTTCATCTCCGCACATGTTGCTCAATAAGGCCAGTGAGCCTTCGGCTTTTGTGCGCACCCAGTTCAAGAAGTGTAGTCGATTCTGCGGGTCCCTATCTTCCAAGCGTTGATGCGGGTTAAGATGGCATGGGTGAAAGGCCGAGAAATCTAAAATCCTCCAAATTGATGACTTGGAAATTGGTACCTGGGCGGACACGTCCTGCATGCTAGCATAAGTGTTTGAGGCCATAAATGTAAGAACATCCGTGCGTAGGCTAGGACTCAAAGACAGATTCTTCCGCCGCTGTTTCTCGAAGATGCCTATTTCTGTCAGGTTTTCTTAATTGCTCATGATAGTCGATGCGCTTGTTATGCCACCACAAGTCCATGTTGTGTCCCACATAACTTGTGAGAACAATTTACAAATGATAGGCGTGTCAGAAGCGAATTGATGAGAACTCATACAATGCGCAATAGACTCAATCCGCATAGGCTCATATTAACTCACCAATTTGTTCTTTTCGCCATAACTCACGAATTTGTTAGGTTTATTTTCCTACTTTCAATTATTGGCTGATGACCCAAAGTATGGTACGCAGATTTGTAGAGCACCTTCAAAAAACAAAGATCGGGTTGTTTCCTTTACGATATGCATCTCAAGCAGTCCTTCTTTCCCGCTTCGTGCGTTCGGTTAAGAAGGTCGGCTTTCATCGGATGACGGCGTAAATGCATGCAGCTGGCCTAGCACGGCCGATGAGATCAAGAATACTATGCCGCTTCACGATCGCCAAT
This sequence comes from Dermacentor variabilis, assembly GCF_050947875.1. Lineage (NCBI taxonomy): Eukaryota > Metazoa > Arthropoda > Arachnida > Ixodida > Ixodidae > Dermacentor > Dermacentor variabilis. The sequence goes on along the minus strand of NC_134573.1, from coordinate 30,633,083 downwards.
CACGATGCAGCCGGCCTTGATCAGCGAACGCACGCTTGAGAGCAGCACAATACTACTGCGGAAACGCTCCATCAGGTAGCCTTTTTTTCATATTTTGCGGTCCTTCTTTGCAACCCGGAAAGAAAAGACTACGTGAGAAGTATCGTAGAGGAAACAACTCGATCGGTGGTTTCTGAAGGTGCTCTACAAATCTGAGTACCATACTTGGTGTCCTCAGGCAATATTTTAAAAGTTTGTTATTTAAACTGAATGAATTAGTGAGTTATGGGGAAAAAAAGATGTCTGAGTTTCTATAGGCTACTGCGAATAGTATGCATTCGGTTCAATTCGCTTCCGACGCGCCTTTCATTTTTTTAAGTTACCCGCCGTGGTTGAAAAGTGGCAATGGTGTTCGGCTGCTGAGCACGAGGTCGCGGGATCGAATCACGGCGGCCGCATTTCAATGGGGGCGAAATGAGAATGCACCCGTGTACTTAGATTTAGGTGCACGTTAAAGAACCCCAGGTGGTCAAAATTTCCGGAGTCCTGCAGTGCGGCGTACCTCATAATCAGGATTCTGGAGCTTAGTTCAAACAGGTCGCCTGGGCCGGACGGTCTCGGTGCATCACTGTATAAAGCCTTTAGAACAGAAATGGCAGTCGCACTTGAAAGGCTGATTAGCGAATTCTATGAAATGAAAGCAAGCCCTCCGTCCTTTCGAGCGTCCCACGTAGTACTAATTCCTAAAACGAATGATCCGATTAAGTTACAGCCTGTTGAATCATACCGCCCCATCAGTCTAACAAACGTGGACTATAATACATTCATGAAGATTTTAGCTCGACGCCTTCAAAGTGTCATTAAGTCACTTGTAGGGCCACGTCAGACATGCGGCATAAAAGGCAGGTCAATCTTTACCAATGTTCACACACCTAGAGCTGTCCTTGAATGCTGTGACGGAATGTATGGGCGCGTGGCCATGTTGCAATTAGATCTGCACAAGGCGTTCGATAAAGTCGTACAGGAAGTTCTGTTCTCGATCCTAGACCATATCAATGTTGGAACAGTTATTACAGATGTTATTACAGGTGTTAAAATGATGTACAATGGTTGTACAGCGAGGCTGATAATTAATAGGCAGTTAAGTGATGGTATTCCTGTGCAGTCGTTTGTGAGACAGGGCTGCCCTTTATCCCCCCTGCTTTTCGCTCTCTACCTCGAGCCCTTTTGTATGCGGCTGCTGAAGAGCCCAAACATCCGGGGTTACACTTTTCATAAAACTGAAGTTCGAGTTTTAGCATATGCTGATGGTGTATCAGTGTTTTGTACGGACTATGAAAGTGTTAAAGCAGTTGTACAAGAAGCTGTAAAATTTTGTACTGCAAGTGGAAGTGCTATTAACTGGAACAAGTGTCTTGGTTTTTGGCATGGGAATTGGCAATACAAGCCTGAGACTTTTTGTAACATGCAATGGGCCGTAACTCCAGGCACCTACCTAGGTGTCCCCCTCGAACATTATCGAGATAGCAAAGAATATTGGGACAATGAAGTAGTGCGAATGAAAACCCAGACGGGCAAATACGGAGGGCATAATTTTTCAATCTTTGCAATAGCCACCGTGTGTAATTTGTTTTTAGTCGCTAAAATCTTTTATGTGATGCAAGCGTTATGTGTGACGAGGATGTCTGTGCAAAAGCTGCATAGAGTATTTGCGATGTTTATTTGGGCCTCAACATGGGAACGTACAAGTCGTAGTAATCTGTTCCATAGAGTGTTGAATGGGGGGGCTGGGGTTGTCACATTTGTTCCTCAAACAGATTGTAAGTAGGTTTCTTTTTTTTGCGTGACCAAAAGGATGCTTTTCTGAGAACAATGATTCAAGCTAGACTGCGTGATTCCTTGCCTGATTATGTAGTGTCGTCCATGTATACGGGGCCAATGCCTTTCAGTGCTTTTTTGCGTGAAGTGGTCGCGTCTTTCCGAATACTAAAAGCAAGATTTTCTAGTGAATATCTGGCCGCTGTTTCTAGTAAGAAGTTGTACAAAGATCTTCTCGATGTATTCTTGCCTGTACCGTTGTATCGTGCAGTATTTGTTTTAGGTTCTGAACGAGATGTTCTTAAGAGAGTTAAGCGAATGCCGGTAAGAGCTTCTGTTAAATCTTTCTTTTTTCAACTACATACAGGCACTCTCCCAGTGAAACCGTGGCTGCAAAGCAAAGGCATTTTCGTACCTTGGTCTGTGAATTGCTTTATATGCAAAAAACCGGAGACGATTGAGCACATCTTTTTGGACTGTCATGACGCAGTGTTTTTGTGGGATATTCTAAAACGTAGCCTTAAAAAGGAATTGCCGTTAAGTGCTTTCGGGATACGCTTCCTGCCACGCGCGGAACCTGACGGAGTGCCTGTCGATGTGTTAATGCTTCTGTGCATGCACAGTGTGTGGCGAACGCGCATGGATATTAGACATGAGCGCATTATTCAGACCCCAGCACATGAATACTTCATTGAAAGTGTGTTATATATACGCGAATTTTTCTGTGCATAGAGTGATCCTCCTGATTGGCTAAGTGCTGTGGACAAAGTGACTATCCTACATCGTTCTTATCTCACCACACTGATCCGGCATTGCCTAGTTGTCTTTTATGTATTCTCACATACTCACAATGTATTTTCTTTTTCCAAGCCGGTATAAAAAAAATGGCGTGGTGTAGCGGTAAAGTGCCGTGCTTGGGATCTGTAGTACGGACGTTCGAATCCTGGTCAGAGCAGTTTCATTTTTACTTTTTTCTTTTTTATTGCACTAAAACGCTCTTTTTTGCTTTTTGTATTCAAAAAAATATATGTGGTGTCCAGCGCATATTTAACGCGCTAGAGCTGTTTTTCGCACGGGTAGCCAGTGCCTCCCAGTACGCCGCGCCTTCCCAGCGCCCCAGCGTCCAGCGCGCTGCACTGGGCCCATAATCCGGCGCACTGGGTCCCAGTGGCACTGGGTTTTGCAATAGGGATGCATCTCAAGTATTCCTTCTTTCCCGCTTCGTGCGTTCGGTTAAGAAGGTCGGCTTTCATCGCATGACGGCGTAAATGCATGCAGCTGGCCTAGCACTGCCGATGAGAATAAGAATACAAATGCCGCTTCACCATCGCCAATCACGATACAGCCGGCCTTGATCAGCGAACGCACGCTTGAGAGCACCACAATACTACTGCGGAAATGCTCCATCAGGTAGGTTTTTCACATTTTGCGGTCCTTCTTTGCAACCCGGAAAAAAAAGACTACGTGTGAAGTATCGTAGACAAAACAACTCGATCAAGTGCTCTACAAATCTGCTTACCATACATGGTGTCCTCAGCCAATATTTAAAAAGTTTGTTATTTAAACTGAATGAATTAGTGAGTTATGGGGAAAACAAAAAAAATGTCTGAGTTTCTATAGGCTACTGCGAATAGTATGCATTCGGTTCAATTCCCTTCCGACGCGCCTTTCATTTTTTTAAGTTACCCGCCGTGGTTGAAAAGTGGCAATGGTGTTGGGCTGCTGAGCACGAGGTCGCGGGATCGAATCACGGCGGCCACATTTCGATGGGGGCGAAATGAGAATACACCCGTGTACTTAGATTTAGGTGCACGTTAAAGAACCCCAGGTGGTCAAAATTTCCGGAGTCCTGCAGTGCGGCGTGCCTCATAATCAGGAAGAGGTTTTGGCACGTAAAACCCCATAATCTTTTTTTTAATTTTGGCTCAAATTATGTGGGACGCCCTGTATGTTTTCGGCATTCCTCTCATTTCCATTTGCATGTCCAAGGCAAGGATGATATTTTCCTACTGCTCATTAAAGAACGACATGAATAATAATAATAATAATATTTGGGGTTTTACGTGCCAAAACCACTTTCTGATTATGAGGCACGCCGTAGTGGAGGACTCCGGAAATTTTGACCACCTGGGGTTCTTTAACGTGCACCTAAATCTAAGCACACGGGTGTTTTCGCATTTCGCCCCCATCGAAATGCGGCCGCCGTGGCCGGGATTCGATCCCGCGACCTCGTGCTCAGCAGCCCAACACCATAGCCACTGAGAGAACGACATGAAGATTGGGACAAAACATAAAACTTACCTTTGAACATGAGAAAGGGGGGTACCAGCGAAGTTCATCATGCACGAACTGGCCGAAGAGCTTGCGCTAATGGACCTTTGAACCTTTGCACTGACGTTCTCAGTTCGCTTTTGTCGTGATATGTTACGTGACCAATAAAAAAATACCATCCCTGCACTTTGTCTACGCTAACACAACAGTTATCCCAGCTTGATTCCAACTAACACCGAAGGCGACGTGTTGCTACGGTTGGGACGCGGAAGGTAAGGCACTAGCTAGATCACGATGTTTTTCTTTATTTCCTTTATTTCGTTCTGGTTAACTCAGAGGGAGCCTCTTCGAAGGCGTTGCTTTACGATACGGGTGGGAGCGCAATCATGTGGTAGATTTCATATACCACGGCGTTTAGTTACCAGTAGGAAAAAATTGGTACGCAAATAATACCGCGCTAAAAATAACACAGTTAGATGTCTCTTGGTTATGCCTAAAAATGCCTCATTGGCACTTTTGTAGTTAAGATAGTACCTCTTGTGTGAGATAATTATTTACCGTTAACTAAATAAATCTCATTAACGAAAAAATTAGTGGCGTCTACTGCACTCTACTGGAAGCAATATGAGCTACATTTTCTTGTAGTAATGCAATAGCAACTTTTTTATTTCTTGATGCACCCTGTATATATGGGGTAACTTGGGACAACATGCATATATTTATGACCTCTGCATGCAAGCGACGATGTTTCCATCCCTAATAAATGTTGTACCTTATTGGAAGACATTTTCATCTTTCTCTATGCTGTCGTTAGCATTGATTACTGGAAAGAGAAGCAACCTGGAAGCAATACTGGAAGCCATCTCATTCACGTGCATTTAACACACTATCTAAAGCGACTGTGCGGAAGGAGTCAATAAAGTCAGCAGGCTTTTTTTTTCTCAGAGTCAGAAAAGGACGCAAAGCAATTTCAAACAAGGTGAACATCCAGCAACATGTTTTTATCTATGCATAGGCTATCCATATCTTTAGAAATAATTGGCAGTTGGCTAACTCCGCATCTTTAAATAATATAATAAACAATGTCCTGCGTATGTATTTAAATATATCGTGTTTGCGCATTGTGTTTGCAGTGGAAATTTAAGATAATGTTGAATTGAGAAAATACGGATCAACTAGCTGTCGCTGATGCTTCTAATGCGGTTGTCATCCTCTTGTCAAGATAAGAAATAACCCGAAATTATGAATAAAAAGCGATGCATGTCCTTGTCAACAATGGTACAATGAGCTGCTAGCCCCAATAAAAATTTAGGAGCAAAGGTATAGGGAAGTCAAAATAAACCTCAAATGATGTGAGTGACTAAACTCTGCTATTGATGCTTCAGGTTGGGAGGGGGGTGGAGTAGCCTTCGGCGTCGCCGAGGGACTGAGACACTCCCTTCCCAACCGGGGAAACTCCGGAGAGGCCTCGGTTCCTGGAGCCCCCCCCCCGCCCCCCTCTTGTCGGCACCTATGGAAATATGGCTACACGCGTGTGGTATTTCATTGTTTGAACGAGGCGCGTGGGCGCCATCACTCGAGTAAAGAGGAGGATGAACGAACTGGGCTCGCTCTGTGAATCAAACCGGGCCGCGCTGCAACCACAGTTTTAAATATAACAAGTAAATAGTTGCATGTCTTGCTGACTCCTCCTTCGTGTAACATTGTGGTCGAGGTTAAACGTTCCCCGTCCTCGCCACGGAGCCCCGAAGCTGTCACTCTGTCATCTTCACAGCAATGGCTTCCGATGGAACCAACCTATCGCGACCTACACCTCCGGCGCCAACCACAACGTACGTTACGGTTCTAAGTCTCCGTGATCCTGGGACATTCTCAGCCCAAAATGACGTTGTCGTCGACGACTGGCTCAGCATATATGAGCGTGTCAGCCAAAGGCACCACTGGGTCCCCACCATCATGCTTGCCAGTGTGATGTTTTAACTGGACGTAACACCGCGTGTCTGGCTTTGCAGCGATGATATCTAGCTCTTCAGCTGGGACATGTTCCAAGAGCGAGTTTGCGACCTATTTGGCAACCCATCAGGTCGCTAACAGGCTGCGCAAAAAGAGCTTGCCAACCGTGTCCAGTCGTCGACCGAATTGTAAGTCTGCCAGGCACAGCATGTGGTCGCGCTTTGACGCAAAGTCGACGAGCACATGACCGAGGTTGACAAGGTGGGCCATATCCTAAAAGGCATCGCGGCCGACGCCTCGTCTATAATGACGTTCTCTACTGTCGACGCCATCGTCAAGGAATGTTGCCGCTTCGAGGTAGCCAAAAGCCGCAGCATCGTCCCACAGTTTTCCTGACTCCCAAACACCTCTTCTCCGTCTCTTGCACCACTCTTACTGCCACATTTCAGTAACACTTCATTTGAGCCTAGTTGGTACATAATTCTGAACTTAACATTACAGCGCAAACACCTAAGACGATCCACAAAAAGAAAGACACGACACACACTGGCGCTGGTGTGTGTGTGTCTTTCTTTGTGGCAGCGCCAGTGTGTGTCATGTCTTTCTTTTTCTTGATCGTCTTAGGTGTTTGCGCTGTAACGTTAAGTACTGCCACATGAGCATTTCAAGAGAACGTCACACTTATCGTTCGCCGTTCGATTGAAGCGTTGAGTCCGGCCCCTCTTCATCCACGATCCCCTGAGATTACCTTTGACTAAGGGGCCTCCACTATTAAAGCGAAAGCTTTATTGGCCGTGAACTTGCGTTTTCGCCGTGGCTGTGCTCCGAGGAGGCGCATGATGTCCCACTGCGTTCCTCGTCACAACGCGTTCCTCGCCGTTGCGTTCTCCTCCGCTCGCTCGCCAGGTACCTTGCTTGCCTGATAACATTTGGGAGAATTGAAAAGGAGAGCTAGCATGCGCCATAAGTACAGTTGAGGCGGCATTATGGACGGCGAAAATTCTGATAAGCAGGAGGCGGCTTGTATACAACTTCGGAACTAGATGAAGAGGAAACAAATCGCCCAGGAAACAGACGAACAACGTGGCGAACGACAGGCTAAACTCCGCAACATAGCTAGACTACCAGATTAACCTGGACTTGCAATCAACATTAACCAAGGCTTACCTTTCGCTACGCATATCCTGGACATAGCCATGCTAAGCAAGTGCCAATTTTTTCCGTTATTCAAGCAGTTGTGCAGCAAGAAATTGCAAACCTTGCATCCCTACCACCTGTGCTGTCTCCCGATCTGGTTCGCCACCCATTCCCATGTCCACAACCTGTAATGACCAGTATTTCGCTCCGAGATCACGTAATCCTGCTGAATGGTGAACTCCCGACGAGAAACCGATCTCCTCCTGCTGCCGCCACGCTGGTCATGTATCCGACCACTGCCCCACCACCTGGGTGCCGCCGTACTGGAGCTCATTCCTTGCTCCTCGCCCGTACGCCGACGCACGCCAATATTCATCTCGCCGTCTGTACCCTACTTCTAATGCCATTGACAGCCGCTCCTCTGTGCGATCGCCGTCCCCTCAACGCCGTCGCTACCATCATCCCAACCTCGCCGCTTTTCCTCGCCAAACCGACGGACGGAAAACTAGGCCATGCAGCTCTTGGAGGTAGTGCTGCATCAGGTTCGTCCTGTCCAAATCCTCCGCTGACGATCTTCACCAACACGAACTTAAATGAAGCAGACGTAGATGGTGTTCCGTTGAAGGAATTAATTGATACTGGAGCCCAAGAGCCCATAATTAGCGCTAACCGAGGTCGTCGCTTCAAAAAAGTTCTTACGCCTGCCATCACTCTAGCCGTACGTGTCGCCAATGGCGCCCCAGTTGCCGTCAGGGGTATTTCCACTGCTATCATAGGAATCCGCCAAGTTGCAGTCCTCTTCACCCTGCTGACAAGTTGCCATCATGCCCTTATCTTCCGGCTCGACTTTATCAAGACGGATTCTGCCCTCATGGACTGTTTCACCGGTACGCTGTGCCTCAAGCTTCCTATTCTTTCAGACTTTCGCCGCGAACAACCGAACACCATTTGCACTACAGCGTTTGTTCGCTTACCTCCAAAAGCCGTAACCTTCGTGGAATTCGTCTAAACGGCAACTTTGCCTGATGGCCACTATATCATCGCACCGATTCGTGGTTTCCTCCTGGCGCGCGACATCTGTGTGCCACTCTACGTCGTAACCCTTGCCGCTAATCAGAAGTGTTACCTGAAGGGAGTAGCGGTGGCCACGCCCCGGTCAGTGACAGAAGACCACGTCACTGCTTTTAAAGTCGTACCGCCTTCAGATCCTCCTTATTAGCCGCAAGATGCCTTGAACCTCTACGGCCCATTACGTGCTATGGTCACTGCGAACCTCGCACCTGACAAAGCACCGCCCTGTATCGCCTTTTGCTTTCCTACCGCGACATATCGGACACTAACAATCGACCACTTGGTCAGACGTCCCTCGTTAAGCATCGGATAAACACTGGTTATGCTGTTCCCATTCATCGCCGACGGTATCGCGTGCCCACGGCAGAGCGGCAAGTTACTCAGCAGCAAGTAAATAAGATGCTCACAAGAGCCATTATTGAGCCCTGATCGAATCCTTGGGCGTCGCCAATCGTGCTCGTCAAAAAGATAGACGGCACGTGGCGTTTCTGCGTTGATTACCGCCACCAAAACCGCATTACTAAAGAGGACGTTTACGCTTTACCACGAATCGACGACGCTCTTGATTGTCTTCAGGGCGCCAAATACTTTCCGTCCATCGACCTTCGATCTGGTTGTTCGCAGATTTCCGCCGATGAGCAAGACCAAGAAAAGACCGCTTTCGTCACTCCAGGCAGCCTCTACCAATTCAAGGTTTTGCCGTTGGGTTTATGCAATGCCCCCGCCACATTCGAACGGGTGATCGACTGTCTGCTTCAAGGTTTCAAATGGTCAATTCGTCTTTATTTTCTCGACGACGTCCATGCGTGTTGTCCTACATTTGAGACGCAACTTGAGCGCTTCGCAGCCATCCTTGACATCTTTCGCAAGGCTGGGCTCCAATTAAACTCATCGAAGGACCACTTCGGCGGCCGACAGATTACAGTGCAGGGCTATCTCGTTCATGCTTCCGGAGTACAAGCCGACCCGGCGAAAGCTCGAGCAGTAACGGCTTTTCGTTTACTTCAGTCTGTCAAAGGCATCCGGAGTTTTGTGGGGCTCTGTTCTTATTTCGGAAGGTTCGTGAAATGTTTAGCAGCAATCGCTCGACCACTGACTGAACTTCTGATAAATACGTGCCTTTTACGTGTGGTTCTTGTCAGGCTGTCGCATTTTCACGCCTTATCACGTTTCCCAGCAGTTTAACTTTCTTGGAACACTATGACCCGTCCGCGCCTACAGAGGTCCGAACCGATTCCAGTGGCTATGGGATCGCCGCTGTCTTATCGCAACGCCAACACGGATGCGACCGCGTTGTGACCTACGCTAGCGGGATCCTGGAAACTGCAGAGCGCAGCTGTTGGATTACCCATCGCGAATGTCTTGCTCTCGTCTCGGCTGTTTCAATCTTCCACCCATATTTATATGGCAAGCCCTTCTGAGTAATCGCCGACTATCATGCGCTCGGTTGCCTTTCGTCGCTCAAGGGTGCTACTGGCCGGCTTGGTCGTCGGGCTCTCCGACTACAAGAATATCCCTACACAGTGACTTACAAGTCGGGGTGCCAACACGAGGACGCAGCTTGCCTCTCTCGCTACCCAGTCGAAGACGCGACCTCTACGTCTGATTCTGACACCGACGCCTGTGTTCTCTCTAATTTTCCACTGCTCCATGTCGCCGACGACCAGCGCCGTGACCCGTCCTTGCGTATCATCAGTGACCGTCTGGAATCGTCACTTGCCGAGAGTCCCTTTCGCTTATTCGCACTTCAAGATGGAATACTCTAGCGGCACAACGTCCACCCCCACAGCCCTCCATTATTCCTTGTGATCCCTAAACACCTTCACTCGTCTGTTCTCCACTAACTTCACGACCTCCCCACTGCCGGTAACCTGGGTGTGTCACGCATCAACGACCTGATCCGCCCACGCTTCTTTAGGCCAGGGCTTGCTCATCCGTTCGAAGATACCTAGCTACGTGTGAGAAATGCCAGCAACGCAGGACACCATCGACGCTCCCTGCAGGGTAACCCCTAGCACTCTACATTCCCGTGGAACCATTCTTTCTGGTTGGTTTGGACTTTCTTGGCCCTTTACCTTTTTCTAAATCTGAGAGCAGGTGGATGGCTGTGGCCACGGATTACGCCACGTGGTAAGCCATCACCGGAGCGCTTTCTTCAAGCTGCGCTACAAATGTCGCCGATTTTCTTGTACGCGACGTAGTATTATTATATGGTGCTCCGCGATAACTTGTCTCACACCGTGGCCGGACATTCCTATCAAAAGTTATCGCGGACATACTGCTGCCCTGTGCCACGAGGCACAAGCTATCCACGTCATAACATCCGAAAACCAATGGCCTCACGGAGCGTCTGAATCGGGCTCTCCCAGACATGATCGCGAAATATTTCTCTTCAGACCACACTGACTGGGACCTCACTCTACTGTTTGTCACATTTGCTTATAATTCCTCGCTCCAAGGCACAACCAGTTATTCCCCATTTTTCCTTCTGCTCGACCGAGAACCAGTACTGCCACTCAATACAACCCTCCCTGTTCACGCGGAGCCGACAAGCGAATATGCATTGCACGCCATCGCCCGCTCTGTCCACGCAATAGAAATTGCCCGTGACCGCCTTCTCAAATCCCAAGACAATCAAAGACGTTTGTACGACAGGCGACACCGAGCCTTGCACTTCGCGCATGGTTTTTTGGTGTTTCTATGGACTCCGTCGCGTCAGGTCGGCCTGTCAGAAAAACTGCTGTCTCGTTACACAGGCCCCATACTGAGTGCTTCCGGCTGTGACTCCAATCACCTACGATATCGCCCCTGACGCCCCATCTGCTTCCCAGTCCAGTGATATCGTGCACATTACACGACTGAAGCAGTGTCACCCTCGCTGCGATGACATTTAGAAGCTCTGGGATGTCCCTTTTGTCGCCGGGGGACAATGCTACACGCGTGTGGTATTTGTTTGTTTGAACGAGGCGCGTGGACGCCATCACTCTAGAAAAGAGGAGTAAGAAAAAACTCGGCTCGCGCTGTGAATTTAACTAGGCAGCGCTGCAACTGCTGTTGTAAATATAACCTGTAAATAGTTGCTCGTCTCCCTGACTTGTCCTTCGCGTAACAATATCATTATTGTCAAGTGAAAATAAAAGTAGGCCCCAACACAGAGCATTGTGGCTCTTCCAACGTTACACCAACGTACCCAGCGCTTTTGCCATTTGAAATTACATATTAACGTCAATGGTAGAAATAATTTTCTATCCACGTAAGCACAGCAAGTGGATTGCGAAAATCTAACAAGATACAGTCGGTTTGTCGCCCTGAATCAACCTCCGATGCCTGATCATGATAAAATCCAACAAGGTGCGTGGTGGACAACCACATTCGAAACACGTGTTGATGATTTATTACGACGTTATTTTCAAGTAGACATTTCAATATTCCAGAATAGAGAGTGTGTTTCATTACCGTGCACACTATTGATGTTAGAGAATTTGTGTGTAATTTCAACATCCGTTTTCAATCCTCCAATGCTGATTGGAAAAACCTCAACAGTTTTCCAGTCACTAGGGAGGAGGCCTGTCAACAAGGATTGTTTATAAATTATGTGCAGGGACAGCGACATCGGTTCAATATAGCGTCTCAAAATACGCGGACAAATTCCCTCCGGCCCAATTCCTGTCGTTTCATCGTCTTCTTTTAACGGCTTTTCGATGCCATTTATGCTCAACTCAATTGAGTTCATTGAGGATACGCTATTGGTGTAGGGTGAAGAGGTAAAATCCTGTACCGGCAAAAAGATAGATTGAAAATTATTTTTGGGCAATTCTTCTTGTGTATGTCATCTATAATAGTGTGATTGTTATATACAATTTCGCTTATACCGTGACTGTCAGAATCGCACCCCTTAATATATTGGCAGAAATGTTTAGGATTGGCTCTCAATATATCACTCAATTTTTTATATAGATGTTCGTGGCCTCCTTTATACATTTTTTGTATTCTTGCGTAATCTAGCACAATTTTTGATAGCGACAAATCCGTTTAGTTCGTTGGATTTTCTGCCAATAACCGATTTCTCTCTTTAATTAGCTGCAAAACTCGTGTTGGCACCCATGACTTTCCCCATTTTTTTACTTTGCAAGAATCTGCTCTTGGTACATATGCGTCTGAGTTCAAGCAGCTTATTCTTGAACAGACGCCACAGTTCGTGCATATCCTTATAATGTGCCAGGCATTCGAAAACAAGTAAATAAATAATATGTTTTCCCCTTATACTAGAATAATGGCCTCGATCAAAGAAGAAGACTCTTCTATTCGCGAGGCACTTCAGGCGATGAATTTTTATGCATTTGCGACTACAGCCTGGTGGTCACGTAAACCCGAGATAATAGTGACTGAATTCACGAAGTTTGACGAACTGGAAAACACCAAGTCTTAAATGCTATTTTCATGGTTAGGCTTGTTTACATAAACTAGTAGACTATAAGTATCTGCAATGTTCTTCATTTTTATGTTAGCGTGAATGTATCTTTTACTACACAAATATTATCGCTCCAGAGAAGGTCTGGTAAATTGAAGCCACAAGCGAGCAGCATAACTTGATCTGTAGCTTCCGAGATAGCATCGCTTATTGGCTGTAATGGTGCCATATCTTAATTTGGTAGCCGATAAACAACTCTGGTGGCAAACAAAAAATTATCGGGTAAAGCAACTTCACACTACGCTGCTTCCACCGCAGCATGAGTGATATCAAGGGCGGAGGAGCGCAAGTCGGACCGAAGAGGCATAAAAATGCCGCCACCAAGGCTCAACCTATCTTTAGGATAGGCAACAGAGTTCTCTGGAAAAACTTCACTATCGCTGATTGCAACAATAAGCCAAGATGCCGTGCCAAATACTAAATCCGTTCTTACACGCTCTATTAAGGCCGCAAGTTCGTTCAGTTTAAAAAGTATGGGGTTTTACGTGCCAAAACCTATTTCAGTTAATGAGGCACGCTTTAATGGAGGACTTCGGTGAGTTTGACCACCTTGGGTTCTTTAACGTGCACATAAATTTAAGTACACTGGTGTTTTCGCATTAGTCTTCCATCGAAATGCGGCCGCCGTAGCCGGTATTCGTTCACGTGACCGTTCACCCAGGTTACTGCACACGCTTCGGCAATTCATAACTAAAGCAACAAGGTCAAAATAGAGGCGTATATTATTTTGCGCACTACGTCAAGGCTTTATGACAAGAACCACTTCTCCCTCTACTTTCTCGTACCTAAAGACCCTGCCGTTTACAATAAGCTTATGAAAGCTTAACTTTATTTTGCTATTTTAACTGCGGGCTGTGTAAGCTTGAGTTCCAGCCGCGCCCGGAGACCGCCCAAAACTGGGCGCAGCTATGCAAAGGGAGTGCAGAAGAGAAAGGCTAGGCGAGACACAGAAGCAACCGCTAGGAGGGCGCGTCGCGGCGCACGTGTTTGGGTGAGGAGGCGTGCAGTGGGAGATTAGCTGCACCTAACGACGATCTATGTTCTGACGGGCACATGCAGCCCTAGTTTGGCGACGCGGCATGCGCCGGCGGGATCAATGCCCGATCCATCGATAATATGGGCAGACCAAGGAGGCTGCTTCTTCACGAAGTAGAAGTGACATCTTCTTCTGACATCTGACTTCTTCACTAAGTAGAAGTGATACGAAGTAGAAATTGCATCCGTGTACCATTCGCCCCTGGAGTGGTTGGGGCCTGCAATATCGACGTAGAAGACGTGTTTCTTAGAGCCATAGTGGCGGTGCAGGGCATCCTCCCGTGCCTGGCGCCGGCCATTATGGTCCTCCTTGTTCATCTTAGCTGGAAGAGGTCGAACGTAGAGGGCGCGTCTCCACAGTTCGGGCAGCCGAACCCTTTCAATCGCATGGTGGTCATGTTTAATATGTAACCGGTCTAAGAGGCGGCGACCGGACATGGTCTGGGCGAGACGCGTGTATTGGTTAACGAGATGCGCCTCGCGAAGTTCCCGATAGGGGTTCACCACCCCCAACGCGAGAAGACGCGCGTTGGAAGTGGAGATAGGGAGGTCGAGGGCTCTCTTGCGTATTTTGCGGAGTACTACCTCCAAGAAATCTTCGTCATGTTTCCATAAGCGTAGGTAGGGGTCGAGTACAGTACTCTACTAGTTGCGAAGGCATGTGCGAGCACCACCGCATCCTTACTTCGCAACCCTCCTCGCTTGTTGCAAACGCGGCGAACCATCCTGCACACCTTGGCGCCAACCTTGCGAAGTCTGGCAAGGGTCGTGACAACCTTGCGATGTCGATTATTGAATAGACCGAATATTTAAATCTCCTCCAATTCTCCGATGGGGCCACTGGCGAGAAAAAGCTGAACTGTGATTCTAATGTTAATGTTCTAATGATGTTAGAACTGAGGAAGTTCTAACATGCACAAATTGAGACTTGGACGAGGAGCATTGGAGGCCGCAGGACGTGGCATAGTGGTCTACTATGCTCCGCTGCTTGCAGGCATTCCTCCATCTCTCCTATGTCTCGCGTAGTGGCCCAGATGGTGATGTCATCGGCGCACAGCGCATGCTGAACACCATCGACACCCGCCAGCTGTGCTGGGATGTGTGCCATGGCAATGTTAAAAAGAAGCGGGGACAACACAGCGCCTTGTGGTGTGCCCCGTGTTCCCATCTGAAATGGGCCGTACTCGGTCTCTTGTAGGCGTATATAGGCCAAGCGATCCGTTAAGAAATGTTTGATATTCTTGAATGTATGAGCGCCGCAGTTGGTCTCGCTAAGATGCTTTAGTATGACAGCGTGTTTAACATTATCAAAGGCACCCTTGAGACCGAGGGCAAGGACTATCTTGTCGTTATGTGAGTGTTCTGTAGCTTCGAGGATCTCGTGATGAAGCTGTAAAAGGATGTCTTCTGCCCACTTATGAGGGCGGAAGCCGGACATGGTGTCGGCCAAGGTGTCCTTCCTCTCGAGATATTCCGAGAGGCGGTCACGGACCATCGTTTGCACCAGTTTCCCTAAACATGAAGTGAGGGAGGTGGGCCGGAAGTTGTCTATGTTTACCGATTTCCCGGCCTTCGGGATAAAGGTTACCACGATGTCTTCCAATCGGCTGGCAACGAAGTGTCCCCGGTCCAAATGGCGTTGATGTATTCGAGTAGGGTTTCGTACGCGCGATCTGGAAGGTATGCCAATAGTTTGGCTGTTACCTTATCGCTCCCGGCCTCCATCCCACTGCGCATTCGTACAAGAGCCGCGCGTAGGTCGTGAAGCTGGAAAGGCTGATCCATTTCCGGATGATCGCAGCCTGCATACGAATAATCCATCCCACGCGGGTCTCGATTCTGATTGAGGTATTGTGAGTGCAAAGCGTTCGCTAGCTGCTCCGTGTTTTCTTGAAAGTTGTGTAGTGCGCGAGTGAGGTGTTTCTTGGTTTCCAATCGTGTTTGTGTAGGGTCTATGAGACTCCTGAAGAGGCGTCAAGTGTTGCGGCTCGACATCTCTTTTGCTGCGCTGTTACATCTATCTACCCAGTTAGTGTCGGCGAGCTGGGCAGCGTACTCGGCGGCTTGCTGAGTAAGATCAGAGATACGAGCGCGGAGTTCTCGATTGTGTTTCTGGCGCCGCCATCATTTGGTTAAGCTGCGGCGAGCTTCCCAGACGTGCATCAGGAGGTTATCCATGTACGGAACACGTTCCGTCAGCTGTATCTGCTTTTCGTGTGAACGGAGTGTTTGCGTAAGTCCGTGCGCTAAAGTGGAGTAGCCTTGTTCCAAGAGAGAAGTTGCTTGGTGGGCCTGGCGGAAAGCATTCCAGTCGGGAAGTTTGGCTTGGGCAAAGGGACGATGTAAGGCTCGAGTGTAAATGATAGTGTTCAGTATGCATCGTCGCTACCGAGGGTCTCCTCGGTGTGTATTCAGTCTGCGTGTCGCATGTGATTCGTGAGGGAAAGGTCGGGGCAGGTTACCCGAGCGGCAGAGTTCACTACACGTGTTGGGTGGACCGGGTCCGTTAGAAGTCTCGCCAACTTACGACCACACGGCTCTTCCTTGCGATAGCCCCACATGGGACAGGGAGCGTTAAAATTGCCCACTATCATCAGGGGATCGCGACCCGCGATCCTTAGCGCTGCGCGAAAGATGTTAGAAAATGTAACGCTTTTTAGTTTCGGGGGGCAGTATATATCAAGTATGTGTACGCGGCTATCTGTTCGCCGCAGAGGGAGGACAGAGACCATCACGTACGAATATTCCAGATTTAGGTCGAGATCAAACTCCCGCGCTTTGTAGCCTTTATTGACTAGGAGACAGGTGGACGGGTCTCGCTGAAAAGGGTTATAGCCCGAGAGCTTAACCGCAGCCCCGGTTTCTTGCAGTGCAAGGACTGCGACGGGGTAATTCAGATTGTCAATGTACACCCTTAAGTGGGCGCGTTTCTTCTTGTCTTTGAAACACCGACAGTTCCACTGTACAAGAGAGAGAACTTGCTGTCGTTGCCGGGGGCGCCGCCCTCTAGGGAGTTGGTTGGAAGGGGACGCAGCCATGTTGATTTGAAGGGAAATCGCCTTGGAGAGTCGGTCCAGGTTCCGTCACCTGTAGCGGGAGCGATTCCGTCTCCTCCGAGAGTTGGGTTAGATGGATGGGTCGGGTGAATTTTGATGGGTTTTTAACAGTCCTGGACCAGGTTAGCTATCTATATATATATATATATATATATATATATATATATATTATAGGCGTATTACTCAGGCTCGCGCGTGCGCACCTGACCCTTCTCTGGATCGCACAGCGCCGGCGGAGCGGCAGTCGCTCACTAGCACTTTCGCAGCAGCCCTAGCAGTCAGAGCTGTGACCCCTAACCCGCGGTTCGCAGTGAGTTGCGACCACGGCGGGTTCAGGCCAGTGGGGACAGGGTGAGTCTCGACCTAAGGTGTTTATTCACCTTGGTGTACAAGAATACCAACAGACAACAACAGCCACAACACATACAAATACAACACAAAACAAAACCACAGCGGCGGAGCATTCCGCACGTCTGGGGTGAAACAAACCGCACAATGTGGGAACCACAAAAGAGGCTGATAAGAGTTCAGCTCACCCAGAGTGGATCCGCGCTCGGGCCCTGGGGCGGTGAGTCGCACACAAAGGCCGGGCGTGACAGGGGGACGGCGTGCGGCGGTCTCAGCGGCTGAATTGAGATGCGGCCAGTCGCAAGCTCCTCAACCGAAAGACAACCGTGCATCGGGGGAATAGCGCTTCACCCCGAGCGGCGGAGAGGGAGTCTCCCCGGTTCCAAGAAAAGGATAGGAGGGAACGGGGTGCCTTGGGCTGCGGCGTCGCGGCCAGGCGCGAAGAGCAGCGGGAGCGGCGAACGTGCCCTCTCCCCGCTACCCTCCGCGAGCGAGCACGTGATTGTCGCGTGATAACCGCGTGGCCGCTCCGGAGATATTAGGATGCGCGTGCGATCCCCACATCCCCCCCTCCTTAAAATAACCCTTTAGCCGCTAAGAGGCCGCCGTCACCTGAGGCTTTCCTGCGAGAGGGACATGCTACTCCGACAGCAACACGGTTTGAGTCCGTGTTGGTGAGGGAGGAGCTCTAGCTGCAGACCGTCGTCGTCGCCGTGTAGGTGGTCGCGAGCCAGGCCGGAACATTGGACGATGCCACGGAGCAGCTTGACAGTACCGGGACGCAGCAGGAGGCAAGAAGGCTGTTGGGTCCGGGTCACCTTGCGTCTCGGCCGCGTCACCTGCCCAGTCGGACGTGCCGGGTCCGTGGTGGCGAAAGGGCCCCTGGAGTTCTTTTGGCTGCCTCGACCAGACTGACGCCATCCCCGAACCAGCCTCGATATGGCGCAGGACAGCTCTTTTGGTGTTCCGGGGGTTCGTTGTCCTCTGGTATTGGCGAACGCGTTTTTTTCTGTTCGTTCCGCCACAGCTCTCTCTGTTGTTGCGCACCCTCACGGGTGTCGGCACGCAAGATCGGCAAAGGCGTGCCGACTCACCCCTGACGATGCTTGCACCTCGCTGCGCAGCAGGGGTCCACTCTGTCCCTGCGGGCGAAGTCTTTCGCTGGGCCTTGAGGCTGGGTACTTGGTTGCGGGGCTCGAAACTCGGTCGCGGAGCTGTGCGGTTCGGCGAATTCTGCGCCGCTGCGACCATTCCGGACCGGAAGCCGCCTGCTGCACCTCTCACCTCGCTGTTAGCCGCCGGAGGATGTTTTAACGCGATAGCGTTAAGGAGCTCGTGTCGCAGAAAAGCCGGTGTCGTCGGCGTCGGTGTCGGGTGTCGGCGTCGGCGTCCGCGGCGTTGGCCGTGAGCGATAAATCATGGCAGGCACTTCATAAATAAAAAGCAACTTCCAAGATGGGCTGGGTGGGAATCGAACCAGGGTCTCTGGAGTGTGAGACGGAGACGCTACCACTAAGCCACGAGTTCGATGCTTGAAATCGGTACAAACGCGCTTTTAGTGAACGCGGTGTTGCCTTAAAAACGTGCCGTAGAATGTTATACTGCGGTGTATATCGGTAATTATGAGCACGTAACTTACAGAAGTCGCATTTACACGAATAGCGAAGTACGTTTCCGCTACATTTCTTCTGCGCTTACCGCACACGCAGAGCCATCTTGCGGCAAACACAGAAGAGCCCTCCTCTCAATGTACGGCGCTGCCCCGACAGGTGGCGCGCCATGCGCGCATGGGGGCTGTGCTGTGCGCGGACCGGTGCCAGGCGCGTTGTGGCCCCGACTCCCTCTCCCCTGGCGACGCTTCGCCGTGCTCCCACGCGGGTTGCAGAATCAAGCGCCGTTCCTTTCTTTAGATTACTATCTGTCTATCTCTCTGCCCGTGCCGATCACGACGTTTGGCTGGCGTAGATCGTTTCCCCCTCCGAGACACCGAGTTCTTTGGTTCGTTCCGTTTGCTCAGGCGCACGTTTCGTTGCCGCGCAGAACGCTGCGTTGCTCGACGCTCTCCGTGTGATAGGTGGGCGCAAAGTCCGATGCGGGGCGCCTCGTAAGTGATCCCTGCGCCGTAGCGCTTTGTCTTACACCCCTTGGCGGGTCGATGGGAACGCTGTCGCGTTCCACTCTTGAAGGCGAAGCTTAAGCGTCCTCCAATTTTTCTCGCCGCCTGTTGCCTGCACTGCGCTGCCGACTGCTTACGGCCCGCTCGTCCACACCGGCAGCGGAGACGGTTTTTCCTTTTTGCTTGATGGTTGTTGCACGGCTCCCGACGGGCGGTCTGCCGCTGCGACAATTCTGTTAGCCCCTCTCGCTTCTTCCAAAGAGAAAGCGCGTGCTCGCTCTGGAAGCCTGCATGCTAGACATCGGAGGAGCGTTCCGTCCGATATCGCGTACAATAAAATAGCCTCCGCGAACCGGACAGAGTTAGTTCTGCCGAGATCGCAAGTTATAACGCCGCACTGGCCTCGAACGTCGAGCTGTGCCACCCGATGCCGCTGCCTGCGGGCGCGGGAGAGCGTTCTCCTCGGGCCACTCGTTCCCTCTGTCATAGTAGGGTTTGAGATCGCAGACATGCACCGGTCGGCTGATCGGTCTTAGCTTCAAGTCCGCCAGCCTGTACACGAGCGAAGAGACAGTCTCTCGCACCCGGTACGGTCCTGTCCATTTCGGCGCCAGAGACGCTGAGAATTTCTTACTGGCGTCGCTTAGGACGTGATTCCGTCTCAACACCAGGTCGCCCACTTTGTAGTGAACTTCCCGATGAGAGCGGTCGTACTGCGCTTTCTGCTCGGCACGTGCAGTGCTCAGGTTCCGTCGCGCTTTTCGTAAAGCCTCCGTTACCTTCGCGCGCAGCCCAGTCGCATAATCGGCGCGTGCCGACGAAACAACCAGTTCCGTGCTGCTTTGTTCCTGTAGAGTAAGTTCTACCGGACTCAACAGCTCCCTCCCAAGGTTGAGGGTGGCGGGTGTATACCCAGTCGATCGATTCACTGTCGACCTAATCGCAAATCCAATTTCAGGAAGACAAGCGTCCCACTCATTGTGCGTCCCCGCAAATGCAACTAGCATGTGCTTGATGTTGCGGTTCACACGCTCAGTGGGATTCGCCTGGGCATGGTACGTGGTTGTTCTCCTGTGCTTAATGCCGAGAGCTGCACAAGAGTCCACGAAGAGTTTGGCAGTGAAGTAGGACGCATTGTCCGTTATCAGCTGCTCAGGATAGCCGAATCGTGTAAACACCTCTATCAGCTTTCCCATGATTACGCGTGCCGTCAGCTTCCGTAGGGGGAACAGTTCCACCCACTTGCTGAAATGGTCTGTGACTACGAGTAGGAATCGGTTCCCGCTCGGTGTCCTGGGGTAAGGCCCCATGACGTCACATGCCGCAATTTGCCACGGTGTTCGGCTATTGATCGGCTGCATGAGCCCGGGTGGGCGTCCACCACGCGGCTTCACGCGTTGGCACACGTTGCAAGAGCGGGCGTAGCGCATCACATCCCGCTTCATTCCAGGCCAGGTAGCAAAGCGGCACAACTTCAGATAAATCTTAGGGCCACTTGCATGCCCGGCGATGCACGTATCGTGAAAGTAGCGTAAAAGTGCTCCTCTCAGCGTGCGTGGAATCACCGCTTTGAAGGACTCGTGTGTATCCTTCTCCGCGGGAATGTATCTCTGCAGGACGCCGTCAGAGTCTAGCAGGTAGGAATCCAACGCGCTCACAGCATTACCAGCTGTTTCGGAGCGCCGCGCACCCACAGCAATACCAGCGGCGTCCATGTGCGCCGCGGCCGCGCCGCCGGGCTCCCGGAGCCCCTCAAACACTTTCTTACAAACCGGATCCTCCCGCTGTGCCTCTAACAGCTCCTTTCTGCCGAACACGCTCCCCACTGAACTGACGCAGTCCAAGTGGTTCACGCTTTCGTCCCGAGAAGGGGGTTCTTCCGCCTTTCCTTCGGGACCAGCGCCGTCGAGCATTGTAGCAGTTACTCTGCTCTTAGGCTGAGTCACTGAGGGGTCACGATGGGTATTAATGTTACCCCTCCTGACAACCTCAATCGTCGCAGCGGTTAGTCCGCTCTCAAGCTCAGTTTCGGGCGAGGTGAGTTGAGTAGTAATGTTACTCTTCTCACTGTCAACGGGCGCGCGCGAAAGTGCGTCCGCCACAACGTTGTTCTTTCCTCTCCTGTAGCGAACGGTAAAATCGTATCGCTGCAGGAGAAGTGCCCATCGCGCGATCCGGCCGCTCGGCTCTCCTAAGCGCCTAAGCCAAGTTAGTGCCATATGATCGGTCTCAATTATGAATGGGACTCCATCAATATAGTAGTCGAACTTTTTGAGAGCGAAAATGATCGCCAGACATTCCTTTTCGGTCACGGAGTAATTTTTCTCTGCGGGAGTCAAAGAGCGGCTGGCAAAAGCTACCGGGCGCAAACTACCTTCGTGCTGTTGGAGCAAAACCGCTCCTAGGCCAAGGTCGCTGGCGTCCGTATGAATGACAAATTCTTTGTTCAAGTCTGGTAGCCTTAACTCGGTGGTTTCCACGAGCGCGTTTACGAGGTTGCGCAGTGCCTCCTCTTGCTCGGGACCCCACCTCCACTGCTCACCTTTCCTCAACAGCATTGTCAAGGGGGCATGCAGTGCAGCGCAGTTTGGGATGAACTGTCGATAGAAGTTCGCCAGCCCCAAAAAGCGTCTCAGTCCGCCTATGTCTGCCGATGACGAGTAGCTCAATAATGCCTGAACCTTGTCATCACACGGCAGAAGGCGTCCGTTATCAAGTGTAAACCCCAGTAGCGTTACTCGGATTGCTGCGATCTGGGTCTTGGTCGGGTTTAGCGTTATCCCCGCAGACCTCAGACGCTCCAACACGTCCCTGAGATGGCGTAAGTGCCCATCAAAGGTACGCGAGTATACCACAACATCGTCCAGGTAAGCAAGAGCGTGGTGCCACCTTGCGTCACCCAAGACACGGTCCATCAGGCGCTGGTAAGTCGCAGGCGCACCGACAAGTCCGAATGGCATACGGGTAAACTGGAAAAGTCCCCTGTGACAAGTGAAGGCAGTCTTCTCTCGGTCACAGGGATCTACCTCCACCTGAAAGTATCCTCTGCTTGCATCGAGCGTAGTGAAGTACTTCGCTCCGCCAACGTTGGATACGATCGAGGGAATGCTAGGAAGCGGATATGCGTCCTTGCGTGTCACCTCGTTCAGGCGGCGATAGTCAACACAAAGGCGGGGCGTCCCATCCTTTTTAGGAACCAACACCACAGGAAAACCCCATGGGCTGTCCGACCTTTCAACAACGCCTGTATCGAGCAGTTCGTCCAGAGCGCTGTCTAGTGCTTTCCTCTTAGCCAAACTCACCGGCCGAGGATTACACTTCCACGGAGAGGCGTCGCCTGTCTCAATTTTGTGCCTGTATAGCGTAGTGCAACCAGGCCGCTCTGTGAATACGTCGTCATATTCAGTCAGAAGCGATGAGAGGCGAGCCTTTTCTTCCCCCGACAAACTGCTTGAGTCGTCCAGCAGCGGGTGGTATCGTTCGCCCCTCACTGCGGCACAGTCTGCCACCGCAGCGGGGGTTATGGGCTTTGCGGGAGGGGAGCAGTTCCCCTCCGCGCCTCTTTTCTCAGCGCGGTTGGCCGGACGGCATTTCGACCCGGCCGCAACCGTTCTGAGGGACCTTTTCGGGCAATCGTTTGGTCGGTCTGCGCGCGAAGCATCATCGAACGAAGTTGTCTCTGACGCTTTTTGAAATGAAACGAAAGGTTTCAGGGTGCTACATGCTCGCTCCCTATATCCTCCGTTGCAGACGTCAATAACAATGCCCGTCTTGGCGAGGAAGTCTCTACCAAGAATTATAGGAACCGACAGGCCGGGAAGGTGAGCTAGGCGCTGTCGCCTCACCCGTTTCTCCCACCGCACCACAAGCCTAGCAGCACAGCTCACGTGCGCCGTGCCGCTGGCGAGTCGGAAGGTCACAGTGCTCTCTTTCAGTCGGATAGCGTTCCGACGGAGATGTTCACACACCTCGTCGCCAAATAGTGAAGCGCTTGCTCCTGTGTCTAACAGCGCAAAAAACCTGCGCCGGGCGACTGTAACCTCTATGAGCGGCACTGGCGTGTCGTTGGGCAATCCAAAACGACAAGCCAGCGGGGCAAGGAGTTCATGTGTCTCACTTCGCACCGCTGTAACTGCCGCCGGCCATGCAGCGTTGCTTACCGGCGGCCCCGCTCGTTTCCCGAAAGCGCGTGCTCTCGGTTCGCAGGCTGTCTGCAATCCCGGGCGAAGTGCCCCGGCTGGTTGCACCGATAACAGAGGAGAGCCGGCCTTTGACGGGCTTGGCGTCCAGTGCCTCGCGCCGTTTGACCGTTGTTCCTCTCTATCGACTGCTCCCTTGCAGGCACGCTCTGCTCTCGCATCATCGAGCCGGCATGTCGGCCACGATTCTGCATACCTCGGCCATCGGCAGCGCATGCTGCACGCATGGCATAAGTGTACGGGTCGAGAGCCCGGTCAGATAAGCCCCAACCGTTTCTCAGTTGTCCGTCACTGAAAGCAACCGCACCACCTCCACCGGAACGAGTGCGAAAAGTGTCCCCGTTCCACGCGCATCGCGGCTCAAGTGCCCTCGACGCTGGGGGTGGAGGTCGGTATGAGCGCAAGGCGAGTATGTCCGCCTGTATGCGCTTTGCCTCCGAGGCCAGCTCATCCAAATCCCTGAACTTGCTGCCTCTTAGGTACGCTGCGAAGGTGGGATGAGCTTGTCGCGTGACTCTCTCCACCTTATCGCAGTTCGGAGCAGTAGGGTCAGCGGTACGATAAAGTTCGTCCATCGCCCTGACGTACTCGAGCAAGGATTCGTCCGGATGCTGAGTACGTAGCTCCAATTCGCGCCGCAGACGACGCTCGTAATCTGCGGGCAGGAATTCCTCGCGTAAGGTCGCTCGGAACTCAGCCAGCGTGCTAGACCGGTAGCCAGTAAGCCGGAACCAGCGGGCAGCATGATCAGTCAACGACACTGGTACGACGCGTTCCAGCATCTCGTCATCGGACAGCCCCGTTGCGCGCTGGTAAGTCAGCACGCGATCGAGGTATTCGTTGACGCTAACTGAATCATGATACCCGCTGTAGGTGGGTAAGTCCACCCTCACTCTCGGTCTAGCAGCGGCGGCAGATGTCAGCAGAGTGTTCTGCACGGCACCTGTCAACCTCTCAATCAAGCGCATCGCATCGTGCAACAGTGCCTGTTGAGGCTCGCTCTGGCCAGTAATGCCTGGCACAGGAGCAGAACGCATTGAGCACGTGTGCCGCAGTAGCTCCATGCTCTCCGCAAACTCTGGCGAAGGGTTCGGCGTAATGTGCCTCACGCCTTCAAGGGTACATCCTGCCGGAGAGAGCGCCTCGTGTGTAGCGCTACCCTCTTCGAAGCTTATCAAATTCCCAGGGCTAATGTTTGCCGCAGGGCATGACTGAGCGGTAGCAGTTACCGCCGCTTCGAATTGTTGCCTGTTGGTAGCAACCTGCGACAGCGTATACAACGGCTGTAAATCAGCCCCGTATGCTGCCATGGTTCGTTCGTGCAGTGGCAGTCACTCACACAAACAGACTCAACCTGTCACACCTCTGGCCCCACGTTGGGCGTCAAATATAGGGGTATTACTCAGGCTCGCGCGTGCGCACCTGACCCTTCTCTGGATCGCACAGCGCCGGCGGAGCGGCAGTCGCTCACTAGCACTTTCGGAGCAGCCCTAGCAGTCAGAGCTGTGACCCCTAACCCGCGGTTCGCAGTGAGTTGCGACCACGGCGGGTTCAGGCCAGTGGGGACAGGGTGAGTCTCGACCTAAGGTGTTTATTCACCTTGGTGTACAAGGATACCAACAGACAACAACAGCCACAACACATACAAATACAACACAAAACAAAACCACAGCGGCGGAGCATTCCGCACGTCTGGGGTGAAACAAACCGCACAATGTGGGAACCACAAAAGAGGCTGATAAGAGTTCAGCTCACCCAGAGTGGATCCGCGCTCGGGCCCTGGGGCGGTGAGTCGCACACAAAGGCCGGGCGTAACAGGGGGACGGCGTGCGGCGGTCTCAGCGGCTGAATTGAGATGCGGCCAGTCGCAAGCTCCTCAACCGAAAGACAACCGTGCATCGGGGGAATAGCGCTTCACCCCGAGCGGCCGAGAGGGAGTCTCCCCGGTTCCAAGAAAAGGATAGGAGGGAACGGGGTGCCTTGGGCTGCGGCGTCGCGGCCAGGCGCGAAGAGCAGCGGGAGCGGCGAACGTGCCCTCTCCCCGCTACCCTCCGCGAGCGAGCACGTGATTGTCGCGTGATAACCGCGTGGCCGCTCCGGAGATAATGGGATGCGCGTGCGATCCCCACAATATATATATATATATATATATATATATATATATATATATATATATATATATACCCTGCAGACCACATGACGTGGTCCAAGCAAAACGGGCATTTTGTTTAACAAATCACATTGAGTATATGGGTGCACATAGATTGTGTATTACATCCAGAGACAAATAAATAGCAAGAATGAGCACTACGGCTAAATGTACACAACGCTACACGATGGCAAGAAGATTGCGCACTGGCATAGAATTCCATTGAGACACTGTGTGTGGGATAAAGGAAAATTTGTCAGCATCTGTTTTTGCGAAATATGGCGTTAAAGATCTTGGTTGTTGATGTCGTGTATGTCTTGTCTATAGGGGGGATAAATACAATGAAGGGTCCATAGCTAATTTCTGTTTAAGGAGAGAATTGAAGAAGCCCGATTTAAATTGCCTTCTTCTGTACTGAAGTGGGGGTATGTTATTGGCGGTCATTAGTTCCGACGGAGAGTCCACAAGACGAAATTTAGAAAACATAAATCGAACAGCCTTCCTTTGAATTCTTTCGAGTTTATCAACGTTACGTTTTGTGTAAGGGTCCTATACTATGCTTGCATATTCTATCGTTGGTCTGATGTATGATTGATAGCACAGTTTTATATTCGGTGGTGAATTACGAAGCTTGTGTCGTAAGAACCACAACTTTCTGAAAGCAGAAGAATAAAGGGTATCAACGTGTGAATTCCATACGAGGTTAGCAGTGAACGTTACACCTAAATATTTGTAGCTATCGAAATTACTAACTATATATATATATATATATATATATATATATATATATATATATATATATATATATATATATATATATATATATATTGTGGGGATCGCACGCGCATCCTAATATCTCCGGAGCGGCCACGCGGTTATCACGCGACAATCACGTGCTCGCTCGCGGAGGGTAGCGGGGAGAGGGCACGTTCGCCGCTCCCGCTGCTCTTCGCGCCTGGCCGCGACGCCGCAGCCCAAGGCACCCCGTTCCCTCCTATCCTTTTCTTGGAACCGGGGAGACTCCCTCTCGGCCGCTCGGGGTGAAGCGCTATTCCCCCGATGCACGGTTGTCTTTCGGTTGAGGAGCTTGCGACTGGCCGCATCTCAATTCAGCCGCTGAGACCGCCGCACGCCGTCCCCCTGTTACGCCCGGCCTTTGTGTGCGACTCACCGCCCCAGGGCCCGAGCGCGGATCCACTCTGGGTGAGCTGAACTCTTATCAGCCTCTTTTGTGGTTCCCACATTGTGCGGTTTGTTTCACCCCAGACGTGCGGAATGCTCCGCCGCTGTGGTTTTGTTTTGTGTTGTATTTGTATGTGTTGTGGCTGTTGTTGTCTGTTGGTATTCTTGTACACCAAGGTGAATAAACACCTTAGGTCGAGACTCACCCTGTCCCCACTGGCCTGAACCCGCCGTGGTCGCAACTCACTGCGAACCGCGGGTTAGGGGTCACAGCTCTGACTGCTAGGGCTGCTGCGAAAGTGCTAGTGAGCGACTGCCGCTCCGCCGGCGCTGTGCGATCCAGAGAAGGGTCAGGTGCGCACGCGCGAGCCTGAGTAATACGCCTATAATATATATATATATATATATATATATATATAGATAGCTAACCTGGTCCAGGACTCGTGACGTACTCGTGACGCGTGCGGAAGACAGGATGTTCCGCAACCACTGCGAATGTTTCTGAGGGGTGGCTCTGGCTAACCCTCCAAACGTTATTTCTAGTGGTAATATGTAAATATGTAAATATGTAAATATACTGCATGGAGAAACTGTGCCGGCGGTAACTAAATTGGTGAGAGAGCCGCACGCGTAATGCGAAGAGGTGGGATCGTTTCCCACCTACAGCAAGTTTGTTCATCCGCTTTCGATTCCAATAATTTATATTGTTTTATTTCTCTGCGTGAGTACCAGTAATGTCTCCTGTGTTGACCTTGGGATGTTTCTTTGATATGATTAAGACAAACCAGGCCCCTAGGTCAACCACCTTTCTCCTCTTTTATATATATATATATATATATATATATATATATATATATATATATATATATATATATATATATATATATATATATATATATATATATATATATTTATTTATATATAAACAGGGTACTTTCACAATGTATACACTTCAAGTCAACACACACACAAAGAAATACTAGTTTATTGTTTTCAACGCAGTATGACGTTTTGTCTACGAAACACAGTCACTTTTTTTCTGCGAGGCGTGCAATAATTGCTGTAGTACAGTATTTTATTGCACAACACAGGATACGGTAGCGAACCATTGTTAAACTGCGCAAGAAAATATTAGCTCAGTGCATTGTCAGGCACATAGCATTTTGTTGCACTTTATAAATTCACGCTTTCTATTTTAATCGTCACACTAAAGCTATACTGCGCAAGAACGGCTTCACTGAACTATTATGCTAAAACGAGCTTAATAAAGGCAATTCTATAATACAATAATAATCAATCAATAAGTCAACGTTTGTTATGGAACCAATGAACAGATAGAGAGCCTTCATACTCGTGCACTTGAAAGGCAATATGCGAGTCGAAATGTACAGAGAACACAAATGTGGTAGACTATACAGTGCGAGACCAGAGAAAGAAATAGGGAAAAAGAAAAGAAGAAAGCGTAGAAGGCAGTTGTACAACATGATTATCTACATATATAAAAATACAGGAAATTAACTCTGAGATATGTTAATACAGGCGCAATTCCTATTACTTTTTTGCAGTCGAGCCATACGTCCTTAATTGCAGAAGTACGGGCCGAGAATGCGTAATGCTGCCTGGTATAGTGTTGCAGCACGAACAATTGCATATCATCAAGAAACTTTGGGGAATCTATGGTGCCATGGACAACCTTATAGAGGGACCAAAAGTTTATTAAAGTAGACTTGAGTCTAGAGATGTGAGACGAGGCATAATTGAGAATGCTGAACCAGGGTAACCAGAATGGCAAAAGTGGTGCTTGAAGATAGATATCAATTTATTCTGGACGCATTCAAAAAATTTCTTATTGAAGATTGATGCAGTGGTGAACATTGTTAACAATCTCAAGTGGCTTTAAGTCGTCGTCAGATAGAGCCATGCTGTTCATTTATTAAAATACTCTTAACACTCACAGAAAGCAAGGAATCCAATATAGATTAAAACACATATGACGCAGTGCAGATGATGGAGATAAGCCGGCAGTTCCTAACTTCACGTCTAGTACCCCATTTTCGCACGGGCAATATCCATGCTACCTTCTTAGAGATGTACTACATTTTACGGAACTACTAAAGATGCTTGTAAGAGCATAGATCACGCATGCTTGCATACACCTTAACTCTTTAAGACCATACTTTATCCGGATTACTGGAAACTTGCTTTCACCACACTTCTTGCATCTTCATAATCAAGAAAGCGTACAACTTCAGAAGGGTTTGAGAATTGACAATTCTTCCCTGAGTTTTGTCAAGTTTACAGAATGTAGACTCCAAGCGAAAACCCACTACGGGAAAATACAATATAAGAACATAAATTGTTTCATATTTTCTAAAGCAAGAAAATCACTTATCCAGCCACTTGGAAATTATGCCGTGTGCATGACATTGTGAAAAACATACTCACTCCAAGGGGAAGAAGCCAACCATCCACCTTCCAACTCATTTTGCCAAAATATTCTGCACGTTATTCCAAATTGCAGCACAGTTCGAGAAGAGGTGTTTCAAGATGTATGCAACGCATTTTAATTACCATTAGTTTCATTAGTGCTTTTGCCGTTGATGCACTATCCTGATGTGCGCAATTGCGTAGACTGGATCATGAAGGATACCGCACTGCGGAAGAAATACTACCAGCAAAATAAGAAAGGGTTGTTTTGCTCTGGCCTCAGGACTAATTAAAGAAGTAAAGGAATATTAGTGTGTTGGTTTATCACTAACAAGCAACTAACTAACAAGCTGAAACACGTACACTTATTGTACTTCCTCTTTTGCCTTACGCAGACGTTGGTTGTTGCGCCCTAAACTGAAAAATACACCAATCCACGTTTATAGACTAGCGTACGAAACCTCTTTAAGGCCTAAATTAGAATATGGGTACATTTTGTTGGATTCGCATACTACCACTAACATGAAGGCACTTGCGAAAATGCGAAGGAAAGCCATGCATTTCATTCCTCCGCAGTGCAGTCAAACCGTTTCAGTCTCATCACTAATGCAATCCAATATAATCGAAACTCTTTGCTCCCGCCGCAAATTGTTTTATGTTTGAAACTTGTATATTTGCTAATGAACCAGAAATGTGGAAAAAATTTCTCACTGTACATAGCATTATCGATAACTAGACAACCCCTCATTCCCACCACCTTTCGGTTGCCGTTACTTTGCTAAGACTAATTTATTTCAGCATGCTTTCTTTCCTGAGGGAATCACATATTGGAACTCTTTGCCGGCTTAATCTGTGGATTCTATTGAC
This sequence comes from Dermacentor variabilis, assembly GCF_050947875.1. Taxonomy (NCBI): domain Eukaryota; kingdom Metazoa; phylum Arthropoda; class Arachnida; order Ixodida; family Ixodidae; genus Dermacentor; species Dermacentor variabilis. The sequence goes on along the minus strand of NC_134573.1, from coordinate 30,603,004 downwards.
CTTCTAAGTGGGCATGTTTTTAGCACATACAATTATTGTTGATTTATTTCCTACTGCTCGTTTTCTTTGTTTTGGATGTTGCAATTTAACACACTTATAATTTTGTATTCCACACCTGCTCGGGCCTCACGGTCTGCTATATGTCATCAATAAAAATAAACAAATTAATACTGTTGGTGGTGTCGGTGTCCGAAGAACTCGGACGATCATTGGTGCGGGCGTGTTCGCATCGGCGGCAATAATAGGGATAGCAGCCGGAGGCCTCGCAGCCTTTGATTGGCCCGAAAACGTCGCGTGCTCCCTCGTTCGTTCATATCTCAGGACCAGTTGCGCCAAAATCATCGCCACGATGCATCCAGTACGGCTACATGCTTTGCTTCGGGCTCACTGGTCTGGTCGTGCGTCCCGTCTACTCCTCCAGGTCCTTCCACCAAGCTGTTCTCCAGGTACCACAGTCACTATCGGGTACGGCAACATACATCCGCGCTTAACTTCCTCATCGAGCCGATGGCAACTTCTTCAGACCAGCGTCATCGCATCCAGGAAACTTTCCACGGCTCCTGGCTCGAGCAGTGCCGCAACCCCCATGAGTTCTCCTACCCTTAGGCGGCCAGAATGGCTCCGCTTTCGGTGGGGAGTGATTGTGCTGAATCAACTGGCCACCGTGCTGGGGAAAGTAGAAGACGACCAGAGGCGCTTCTGCTTTGCGATAGCTCCGGCTTACTTGTTTAGGCCCACCGTTGCAAAGCTGCGTGAAGTGCTGGTAGGCATACTTCATATTAAATAAACTTTGCATCGTGTTGCATGTTAGGTAAACTAATAAATTTTTCCGATTCCAGCATTCGAACAGGGAGCCCCAAGCACAGTACAATGCTCTAACCATTGCACTAGGACCACATGCCTGAGCATGCAGAATAGAACCTCCTTTGGCATTTCCCTCGTGCAAGCTATCGCAATGAGGCGCTTGGTCCATCTTATTGACATATCAATTGCATGAATTCTCCATGTTGTCCTTCACCGCCGTCGATAATTTCACATAAACATATTGATTTCTTACCTGTACCTGCACGCTTTCCCATTGCATCAGAATTTAACCGCCACGTGTCAAAATGTGTCTAGGCGTGTACGTTTTACAATCGCACAGACAGGTGGACAGAAGCAACTCAGAGTAATGCCTCAGGCGAATTTCACACAAAATAGTCAGTTTTACTTGCTGGTACGAACAGCTGTGCAGGCCATGCCAGTTTGCGGAATCGTTTTCCCACACGTGGTACTACTTCTCGGTGTAGAATTTCTAAGCGAACCACCGCATTGCGCAAACACTTCATCGTGCGTTAATTGTGAAAACGCCGGCAGAGAAGGTCGTGTGAAACGCTAACCGCACAGAACCAAAGAGCGCTCGCACATTTGTCCAGGCCGCTTAGTTGACCTGGGCAAATATTGGCTAAGCTTCAACGATGACAAAATCGTCCAGTAGTTAGGGAGTGCGAAGCGGACGCACATCATGACCGCCGCTGTCAGCATGGCGAAATGCGGGAACGCGAGGCCGACCAAAGGCGACAACGCCGGCAGGAACCTATAGTTTCAGCAGATGCTGGTGGCGGTCATCGAGATGTCTCTGTCCGCCACGACTGCTTACTTAGATATCTTTACTGATATTCATATTGTAATATTGCAATTCACTTTATGCAATAAGGTAACATCTTATTTTATTCTTTTTTTCGCGCTTACAGAGAAGTTTAAAATTCGTAAATAAATAAATAAATACACTTCTAGAGCGGCTGGATTAGAACAATAGACCTCTGGCCGAGAAGCCCGATAACCCTGTTGCGTTGGCGAAGCACGCGTGTGCTCCGTTACATTTCTTCGAATTTTTTTGCAAAAGCCCTGCAATCTGAAGGAATGTATAAGGACAACGAGCACTCGGCAAAAAACCGTTAGCGACAAAAACAACGTATGTTCTGTTTTTCGACTGACGTAGCCTCATTTTTGATGTATGAGTGAGAAAGAATAATCAACACTTGTGGCTCTATTTCAAAATGTCAGCACTCACGCCATTATTGGTGTGACGCAAATGACGCTGCTCTTTAGGTTTTCGAAAAGGTGACGCACCTTTCGGCGAAAAATGATTCGATTTCGTTTCAAGAAGAGGCCGATATGTCAGCCCTCGCACCACTATTGGTTTGGCGCAAATGGCTGTGCTCATTATATTTTTGAAAACATGAGACACCTTGCGGCAGAACACGATCTGCTTTCGTTTCAAAAAGAAGCGCACGATACCATCACCATAGCTGAACCTCTCCAATGTCATCTTCCATCGCAGATGCGTCAGCCTCGCGAACCTCTAATCTCAGTCGATAACCGTAATTGCCGAGTCAGTCACTCATGTGTAGCTAATTGCGCCCATATCTGGCTGTCCCTAATTCTGCAAGCGGAACGATTCTCTTTGTACATATTATTATTTTGTTTCCCACCTTAATGCACTGAGGTGACTTAAGCTTCACCAGCTTCACTAGCTTGACTACCTTTAGCATTCTTCCAGCGTTATGTCGTCGGCTAATGTGAATTTTGTTATTCTCTTGGTTTAGGCATGGGAGGGCGGGCAAGGTTGACGGAGGAGAAGACAATACATTACACTGCACGGAAAACGAACTAACAGAAAAAGATTGAACAAATTGCGAGATACATGTGTTCGGAAAAAGAAACCCCATAGTCGGATGCCTATTCTACCTTGTTTCCAAATTAATCTTATATGACGTAGCAGAACCAATCTACACTATATTGACACGTGTACATATCTTTAAAGGGGCGACCACGTTTCGCCGCCTAACAAACGTTATCGCACGGCGCGGGACGCGCCTGCTTGTATCCGAAGTTTCTGGAAAGTTATCGATGCTTCTATCCGCTGTCTCTTGTCGTCGAACCTTGTGTTATCTGATTTCATCGCCTGACGCGAATGGTGTAGAACTTTGTGGAAGGCACGCGGGTCCCAACGGTTAGTCTGGAACGTTCCACGACTGCTGTATAAAAGCCGACGCGCTTGACCCGCTGATCAAATTGACGGCGATCGCCGAGTGTGTTCGCCGCAACCGTTGTTCTTTGAGTGTAGCCTGTTTTTGAGCGCACAAGTTCACCCAATAAAACGGTCGTTTCGTTAATCACAGTTTTGCTGCCTTCTTAACTGTCACTGCGACTTGAAATCTGGTGGAGGTGGTAGTGCGTTCATGTACCGAACTCCCCCGCAAAGCCGCAATCCAAGCCCGAACCCCGCGGACAAAACCAACATCGCCCAAGACCAGCGCGCTAGCCGCAGACTGCAAGGACTGCCCCCAGAACACAGACTTCTACCTGGGTCGACAAAGAAGGTCGTCGTCAAAACAACCCCAATGGCTGCTTAGCATCCCCCGTTATCCTACAACAACCTCGTGACCCACCGATCTTCAACGCAGCAGCTGCTGAAGACCCGGAATCCTGGGTGGACACCTACGAACGAATTGCGACTTTTAACAGCTGGGACTCCGACGACAAGCTGGGCATGTATACTTTGCCTTAAAAGATGCCGCCAGAACGTGGTTTGAGAACCTGGAGTCGACCTTGACAACATGGGACCTCTTCCGTAGCGGCTTTCTGCGCACCTCTACGAGCGTCGTGCGCTAGGGAAGGGCCGATGATATGCTGGACGCCCGAGTGCAGCTACCTAAAGATAACGTTGCTATCTTCACGGAAGAAATGAACCCTCTGTTCCGCCACGCCGACCCAGATATGCCCGAGGAGAAGAAAGTCCGCCTTCTCATGCGTGGTTTAGAGGAAGAACTTTTCGGCGCAATGACACGAAGCCCACTGAAGACCGTAGAAGAGTTCCTTCGGAGGCCACCAGCATCGAGAAGACACTCGAAATGCGCAACCGGCAATTCAACCGCCGTACAAACTCTACCCACTACGCAGGAATTCAATCACTGGCCACGGACAATCTGCGTGAGACCGTCAGGGCCATTGTGCGCGAACTGCGCAAGGACTTGCCTTCGTCGCAGCCTCAAGTGGCCTCGATTGCCGACATCGTGAAAGAAGAGGTGCACCGATCGCTTGGAGTTCCAGAGGTGTAACCAGAATGACCGCAGCCCCAGCCGGAAGCGATGACCTACGCGGCCGTCGCCCGCCGTCAAGGCCCCTTGCACGTCCGCGCCCTGGCCCTTTAACGCCACAATTCGTTCACCACCGCCGGCGTCAGCACGCCCGTCCGTCGCCCGGCGCCGCTACGCGAGGAAGACGGACATTTGCCGCGCTTCTGACCACCGCCCGCTCTGCTACCACTGCGGAGAAGCGGGCCATGTGTACCGCTGACGCCCATGCCGGGAAATGGGACTTGGAGGGTTCGCCGTTAACGCGCCGCGACCACAGCTTGGCGTACGACTTCGCGATATCGCCGACTACCTCGCACCCACTCAGTGGAGCGCTGGATGACCGTCCCGTTCGCCGTCACGAGGCCGCTACCTGTCGCCGCAGCGCCGACCATACACTGGCCCAGCCCGGGACCACTCACCGAGCCGGTATCCAGGAAAACTAAAATGCTACCGATGAAAGTGCGGTTGCTGTTCGTCGAACTGACGAAGATCCTCCGACGCCGACGAAGATCCTCCGACGCCGACGAAGACACCGAAGAAACTACCTCGACGACATAACCACACGCCGCCATCCCGACGAAATCTGGAAGCCAAGACTGCACCGACGAAAGACGACTTGACGATGCGACGTTCGATTCGACGTTCACACGACGCAGCCGTGATCAGACGCCAAGACCTAACTGTAACGCAAGACAAAGAACCACCGACCTCGACGTGCTTCTCGACGGCCACGCAGTCACCACCTTATTAGACACAAGAGCCGATTACTCCGTCATGAATGGACCCATCACCGCCCAGTTGAGGAAAGTTAAGACTGCCTGGGAAGGCCCTCAAATTCAGACCCCTGGAGGACACCTGATTACGCCGACTGGGATCTGCACGGCAAGAATTACCGTTCATGACCGGACTTACCCTGCCACCTCCGTTATCCTCCAAGCGTGTTTACGAGACGTCATTCTCGGCATGGACTTCCTGAATCAACATGGCGCAGTCATCGACCTGAAGTCGAAATCGATAACGCTGTCGCAAGATCAAGCGATACCGCCGGAGAGCTGTCGTAGTCACCACGCGCTTAGTGTGCTCGAAGATCAAGTGAGCATCCCGCCGCGCTCCAGCATGATTATTTCTGTCGGCACCGAAACACCCGCTGACGTAGAAGGCGTCATCGAGGGCGACCAACATCTACTGCTCGACCGTGAAGTTTGCGTCGCAAGAGGGATCGCTCGACTCGATGGAGGGTAAGTGGAAGTTATTCTAACCAAACTCACCGAAGAGTTCAGGCACATCAACAAGGGCACAACAATCGCATATATTGAGGAAATTGTGGAAACCAGCAATGCCTTTGTCCTCTCGGATTCTGCCGCATCTACCCCGATGAGCATAGCCCTCGAACCAGATTTCGACGTGAACCCAAATCCTTCTATGAGTAAGCAGCAACAGATCAGAATTATTCTCCGACTATACAAAGGCTGCTTCTCGACGTCATCAAGGATTCGACAGACACCAGTCGCAAAGCATCGCATAATCACCGAGGAGTGCGCTCTACCACTCCGCCAGAGCCCTTACCGAGTTTCGCCGCGAGAACGTGAAGCAATAAGAGAACAAGTCGACGAAATGCTGCGCGACGACATCATTCAGCCGTAGAAGTCCGTGTTCTCGGGACAGTCCTTGCAGTCTGCGGCTAGCGCGCTGGTCTGAGGCGATGTTGGTTCTGTCCGCGGGCTTCGGGCTTAGATCGCGGCTTTGCGGGGCCGTTCGGTACAAGAACGCACTACCACCTCCACCAGATGTCAAGTGGTAGTGACAGTTAAGAAGGCAGCAAAACTGTGATTAACGAAACGACCGTTTTATTGGGTGAACTTGTGCGCTCAAAAACAGGCTACACTCAAAGAACAGCGGTAGCGGCGAACACACTCGGCGATCGCAGTCAATCTGATCATCGGATCAAGCGCGTCGGCTTTTATACAGCAGTCGTCGAACTTTCCAGACTAATCGTTGGGACCCGCGTGCCTTCCACAAAGTTCTACACCATTCGCGTCAGGCGATGAAATCAGATAACACAAGGTTCGACGACAAGAGACAGCGGATAGAAGCATCGATAACTTTCCAGAAACTTCGGATACATGCAGGCGCGTCCCGCGCCGTGCGATAACGTTTGTTAGGCGGGCGAAACGTGGTCGCCTTATAAAGATATGTACACGTGTCAATATAGTGCAGATTGGTTCTGCTACGTCATATAAGATTAATTTGGAAACAAGGTAGAATAGGCATCCGACTATGGTGTTTCTTTTTCCGAACACATTTATCTCGCAATTTGTTTGTCGTTCACTTACAACAGTGTTCGAGAAAATGTAACATCTTTTTCTGTTCCTTCGTTTTCCGTGCAGTGTAGTGTATTGTGCTCTGATCCGTCCACCTTGCCCGCCCTACTATGCCTATACCAAGAGAATAACAAAATTCACATAAGCCGACGACATAACGCTGGAAGAATGCTAAAGGTAGTCAAGCTAGTGAAGCTGGTGAAGCTGGAGTCACCTCGCTGCATTAAGGTGGGGAGCCAAATAAAGATATGTAAAAACGAAATCGTTGGGCTTGCAGAATTATGGACGGCCGGATATGGGCACAATTAGCTACACTAGAGTGACTGACTCGGCAATTACGGTTATCGACTGAGATTAGAGGTTCGCGAGGCTGACGCATCTGCGATGGAAGATGACATTGGAGAGGATCAGCTATGGTGATGGTATCGTGCGCTTCTTTTTGAAACGAAATCAGATCGTTTTTTGCCACAAGGTATCTCATGTTTTCAAAAATTTAATGAGCACAGCCATTTGCGCCAAACCAATAGTGGCGCGAGGGCTGACATAGCGGCCTCTTCTTGAAAAGAAATCGAATCATCTTTCTCCGAAAGGTGCGTCATCTTTTAGAAAACCTAATGAGCAGCGTCATTTGCGTCACACCAATAATGGCGTGAGTGCTGACATTTTGAAATAGAGCCACAAGTGTTGATTATTCTTTCTTATTTATACATCGAAAATGAGGCTACGTCAGTCGAAAAACAGAACATACGCTGTTTTTGTCGCAAACAGTTTTTTGCTGAGTGCTCGTTGTTCTTATATATTCCTTCAGATTGCAGGGGATTTGCACAAAATTCGAAGAAATGTGACGGAGCACACGCGTGCTTCGCCAACGCAACAGGGTTATCGGGCTTCTCGGCCAGAGGTCTATTGTTCTAATCCAGCCGCTCTAGAAGTGTATTTATTTATTTATTTACGAATTTTAAGCTTCTCTGTAAGCGCGAAAAAAAGAATAAAGTAAGATGTTACCTTATTGCATAAAGTGAATTGCAATATTACAATATGAATTGCAGTAAAGATATCTAAGTAAGCAGTCCTGGCGGACAGAGACATCTCGATGACCGCCACCAGCATCTGCTGAAACTATAGGTTCCTGCCGGCGTTGTCGCCTTTGGTCGGCCTCGCGTTCCCGTATTGCGCCACGCTGACAGCGGCGGTCATGATGTGCGTCCGCTTCGCACTCCCTAACTACTGGACGATTTTGTCATCGTTGAAGCTCAGCCAATATTTTCCCAGGCCAACTAAGCGGCCTGGACAAATGTGCGAGCCCTCTATGGTTCTGTGCGGTTAGCGTTTCACACAACCTTCTCGGCTGGCTTTTTCACAATTAACGCACGGTGATGTGTTTGCGCAATGCGGTGGTTCGCTTAGAAATCCTACACCGAGAGCTAGTACCACGTGTGGGAAAACGATTCCGCAAACTGGCAGGGCCTGCACAGCTGTTCGTACCAGCAAGTAAAACTGACTATTTTGTGTGAAATGCGCCTGAGGCATTGCTCTGAGTTGCTTCTGTCCACCTGTCGGTGCGATTGTAACACGTACCCGCCTAGACACATTTTGACACGTAGCGCTTAAATTCTGATGCAAAGGGAAAGCGTACAGGTACAGGTAAGAAATCAATATATTTATGTGCAATGATCGATGGCGGTGAAGGACAACATGGAGAGTTCATGCAATTGATATGTCAATAAGATGCACCAAGCGCCTCATCGCGATAGGTTGCACGAGGGAAATGCCAAAGGAGGTTCTATTTTGTATGCTCAGGCATGTGGTCCTAGTGCAATGGTTAGAGCATTGTACTGTGCTTGGGGTTCTCTGTTCGAATGCTGTAATCGGAAAAATTTATTAGTTTACCTAACATGCAACACGATGCAAAGTTTATTTAATATGAAGTATGCCTACCAGCACTTGACGCAGCTTCGCAACGATGGGCCTAAACAAGTAAGCCGGAGCTATGGCGAAGCGGAAGCGCCTCTGGCCATCTTCTACTTTCCCCAGCACGGTCGCCAGTTGCTTCAGTACAATCGCTCCCCAGCAAAGCGGAGCCAGTCTGGCAGCCTAGGTGTAGGGGAACACATGGGGTCTGTGACACTGCTTGAGCCAGCAGACGTGGACAATTGCCTGGGTTCGATGACGTTGGTCTGAAGACGGTTGCATAGCCTCGATGAGGTAGTTAACGTGGATGTATGTTGCAGTACCCGATAGGGACCGTGGTACCTATAGAACCGCTTGGTGGAAAGACCAGGAGGAGTAGGTGGCATGCACAACCAGACCACCGATCCGTGAGCAAAGCATGTAGCCGTACTGGATGCGTCGTGGTGATGCTTTTGGCGCAACTGGTCCTGATATATGAGCGAACGAGGGAGCTCGCAACGTTCTCGGGCCGATAAAAGGCTTAGAAGCCTCCCGTTGCTATCCCTATTATTGCCGCTGATGTGAACACGCCCACACCAACGATCGTCCGAGTTCATCGGATGCCGACACCAGCAACAGTTTTTACTTTTCTAATTTTTTATAGCATACTGCAGGCCGTGAGGCCTAAACAGGAGTGAAATACAAAATATAGCAGTGTAAATTTGCAACATCCAAATTCAAGAAAACGAGCAGTACGAAATACCTCAACAATAGTAATATGAGCTAAAAACATGGTCATTTAGAAAGTGAATAGAATACACATAGCAAGCCTGCAAAGAGTTCCAATAAGTGTTTCTCTTAGCACAGAAAGCATGCTCTAATATATTACTCTTAGCAAAGTACGGTGCGAAAGATGGTGGCGGGAATGTCGTGTTTGTCTAGCTTTCTATAGTGCTATGTACAGCGAGAAATTTATTCCACCATCTCTAGTTTATTAGGAAATATACAAGTTTTAAACAAAAAAAAATTTCGGCTGGACTAATCGGTTTAGATTTAATTCGATTGCATTAGTGCTGAGGCGGAAACGGTTTGACTGCTCTGTGGAAAAATGAAATCCTCGGCTTTCCTTCACATTTTCGCAAGTGCCTATATGTTAGTGGTGGTATGCGAATACAGGAAAATGGACCCACATTTTAATTTAGGCTTTAAAAGGGTTCGTAGGCTAGTCTTTAAACCTGGATTGATGTATCTTTTAGTTTACGGCGCAACAAGCAACGTTTACGGAAGGCAAAATAGACACTACAATAAATACCAGTGCTTCAGCTTAAGTTGCTTGTTAGTGTCAAACCAATATACTTATATTCCTTTGTTTCTGTAATTAGTCCTTAGCCCTGAGAAAACGAAATTTAAATGAATTGAGTTTTCTAGTAACACGTAGTAGAACTGTCTTTTCTAGGTGTAGTATCATACCCCATTTATTCCCCACGTCAGGATATTGTTAAAGGCCGTGTTTAGTACAATCTGATCATCACCTGACCGGATGTCATTGATTGAAAATAACGTAGGCATCCACATACATGGGAAGTTGCACGGTTTCGTTAGCACATTGACGATGACTCTACGCTATAACATAAATGGCAGCTGCCCAAGCACACTGCCCCGAGGGACGCCAGATGTGATCGAAAGCATACAAGAAGCTTCACCGTTTATAGATACATATTGTTTATGCGGTTTTATATACGATGAACCCCAGGCAATTAGAAAAGGGGGCAATTTCATAGTCTGAAATTTCTCGATCAATTTTTTCATATGTTACATGGTCGAAAGCCTTGATGAAGTCCAAGAAGATTAAGTCTACCTGGCCGGCCCTGTCAATGACGGAAGCAAGAAAGCGAAATATTGTGACCAACTGTGTAACTTTCGAAAACCCTTTCCTAAAGCCATGCTGGTGTTGCGACAAAATGCTATCTTACTGCAGGAATTTTGCAATGATGTTAGCCACAATATGCTCTATGAACTTTTAACAAGCATAACATATATAGATATGGGGCGGTAGTTGAACAAAGAAAGCGCGTCACCTCTCTTCAGCACGGGAACGACACGTGTCATGTTCCGACCACCAGGTATCGATGCATTTTTAATAGAAGTTTGAAATGGTGCAACAGGCAACTTACTCAGGGCTTCAACGAAACAACGGAGGAATGCGCTTGGGATGTCATCAGGTCCCGCTGAGCATTTAACTTTTATTCTAATCAGCATGCTAAGTACGCCTTATGTGTAATCAAATCAGTCACGTTGGACAAATGATAGGTAAATGTTAAATATAATGGACCAGAAGGCGTAGAAAAATACTATGAAAGTAGGGATTTCAATGCTGCACAATAGCCTTGGGATTAGTTTTACGGCACCGCTATAAGGTATTTGTTGCACATGTCTTTACTTCCCTTCATAAAGTTCCAGAAGCCCTGAGGATCCTCAAAAATGAATTTCAGGAGGATTGTGTTAAAATAGAAAGACTTGGCACAATTATAGGCATCGGTAAGTGACGTGCGAGCTTCACTGAAAGCATAATATGTTGTTCTTTTCATTCGTAGGCGTTTAGTCTTCCGTTTTGAATATATTATATGTCTGTTCAACAGTGGTGTAGATTTGCCCGTTCTCCTTGTCTTACCAGGTACAAATTTACGTAAGCAAAAGCAGCACGCATTCTTAAACTTGTTACGAAGAACAGCTGCAGCACCATCAGTGAAGTCGGCTAACTCAGAGTCTAAGTAGTCTAAAATGGCAACATCATCGGCACGGAGAAAATCCTTCACTTTTTTAACTGGAGTATATTGAACATTTAGGAGCCGGAATCGACATCATCATCAACATCATCATCATCAGCCTGGTTAGGCCCACTGCAGACAAAAGGCCTCGCCCATACTTCTCCAACTACCCCGGTCATGTACTAATTGTGGCCATTTCGTCCCTGCAAACTTCGTAGTCTCATCCGCCCACCTAACTTTCTGCCGCCCCTGCTACGCTTCTCTTCCCTTGGAATCCAGTCCGTAACCCATAATGACCATCGGTTATCTTCTCTCCTCATTACATGTCCTGCCCCTGCCCATTTCTGTTTCTTGATTTCAACAAAGATATCATTACCTCGCGTTTGTTCCCTCACCCAATCTGCTCTTTTCTTATCCCTTAACGTTACACCCATCATTCTTCTTTCCACAGATCGTTGCGTCGTCCTCAACTTAAGTAGAACCCTTTTCGTAAGCCTCCAGGTTTCTGCCTCTTAGGTGATTACTGGTAAGACACAGCTATTAAACACTTTTGTCTTGAGGGATAATGGTAATCTGCTGTTCATGATCTCAGAAAGCCTGCCAAACGCGCCCCAGCCCATTGTTATTCTTCTGATTATTTCCGTCTCGTGATCTGGATCCGCCGTCACTACCTGCCCTAAGCAGATGTATTCCTTTACGACTTCCAGTGCTTCTCTACCTATTGTAAATTTGTGTTCTCTTCCGAGTCTGTTAAGCATTACTTTAGTTTTCTGCAGATTAATTTTGAGACCCTCTCTTCTGCTTTGTCTTTCCAGGTCAGTGAGCATGCATTGCAATTGGTCCCCAGAGTTACCAAGCAAGGCATTATCATCAGCGAATCGCAAGTTACTAAGGTATTCTCCATTAACACTTATCCCCAATTCTTCCCCATCTATGTCTCAGAGTACCTCCTGTACACACGCTGTGAATAGCATTGGAGAGATCGTATCTCCCTGCCTGACTCCTTTATTTATTGGGATTTTGTTGCTTTCTTTATGGTGGACTACAGTGGCCGTAGAGCCACTATAGATCGCTTTCAGTATTTTTACATACGGCTCGTATACACCCTGATTCCGTAATCTCTCCATGACGGCTGAGGTTTCGACAGAATCAAACGCTTTCTCGTAATCAATGAAAGCTGTATATAAGGGTCGGTTATATTCACCACATTTCTCTATCACCTGATTGATATTGTGAATATGGTCTATTGTTGAGCAGCCTTTACAGAATTCTGCCTGGTCCTTTGCTTGACAGAAGTCTAAGGTGTTCCTGATTCTATTTGCGATTACCTTAGTAAATACTTTGTAGGCAACGGACCGTAAGCTGATCGGTCTATATTTTTTCAAGTCTTTGGCATCCCCTTTCTCATGGATTAGGATTATGTTAGCGTTTTTCCAAGATTCCGGTACGCTCGAGGTCATGAGGCATTGCGTATACAGGGTGGCCAGTTTCTCTAGAACAATCCGCCCACCATCCTTCAACAAGTCTGCTGTTACCTGATCCTCCCCAGCTGCCTTCCTCCTTTGCATAGCTCCAAAGGCTTTCTTTACTTCTTCCGGCGTTACTTGTGGGATTTCGAATTTCTCTAAACCATTCTCTCTTCCACTATCGTCGTGGGTGTCACTGGTACTGTATAAATCTCTATAGAACTCCTCAGCCACTTGAACTACCTCATCCATATCAGTAATGATATTGCCGGCTTTGTCTCTCAACGCATGCATCTGATTCTTGCTAATTCCTAGTTTCTTCTTCACTGCTTTTAGGCTTCCTCCGTTCCTTAGAGCATGTTCAATTTTATCGATATTATACCTCCTTATGTCAGCTGTCTTACTCTGGTTGATTAACTTCGAAAGTTCTGCCAGTTCTATTCTAGATGTAGGGCTTGAGGCTTTCATACATTGACGTTTCTTGATCAGATCTTTCGTGTTCTGCGATAGCTTACTAGTATCCCGTCTAACGGAGTTACCAACGATTTCTATTGCACACACCTTAATGATGCCCACAACATTGTCGTTCATTGCTTCAACACTAAGGTCCTCTTCCTGAGTTAAAGCCGAATACCTGTTTTGTAGCTTGATCCGGAATTCCTCTATTTTCCCTCTTACCGCTAAATCATTGATCGGCTCCTTATGTACCAGTTTCTTCCGTTCCCTCCTCATGTCTAGGCTAATTCGAGTTCTTACCGTCCTATGGTCACTTCAGCGCACCTTGCCGAGCACGTCCACATCTTGTATGATGCCAGGGTTGGCACAGAGTATGAAGTCTATTTCATTAATAGTCTCGCCGCTCGGGCTCCTCCACGTCCACTTTCGGCTATCCTGCTAGCGGAAGAAGGTATTCATTATCCGCATATTATTCTGTTCCGCAAAGTCTGCTAATAGCTCTCCGCTGCTATTCCTAGTTCCTATGCCATATGCCCCCACTGACTTGTCTCCACCCTGCTTCTTGCCCACCTTGGCATTGAAGTCGCCCATCAGTGCGGTGTTTTTTGTTTTCACTTCTCGTATCGCCGATTCCCCGACTTCATAGAAGCTTTCGACTTCCTGGATTATCATGACTGGATGTAGGTGTGTAGACCTCTACGACCTTCATTTTGTACCTCTTGTTAAGTTTCACAAAAAGACCTGCCACCCTCTCGTTAATGCTATATAAGTCCTGTATGTTACCAGCTATATTCTTACTAATCACGAATCCGACTCCTAGTTCTCGTCACTCCGCTATGCCCCGGTAGCACAGGACGTGCCCGCTTTATAGCACTGTATATGCTTCTTTTGCCGCCTAACTTCACTGAGCCCTATTATATCCCATTTACTGCCCTCTAATTCCTCCAATAGCACTGCTAGACTCGCCTCACTAGAGAACGTTCTAGCCTTAATCGTTGCCAGGTTCAGATTCCAATGGCAGCCTGTCCGGATGCAGGGATTTTTAGCACCCTCTGCTACGTCGCAGATCTGACCGCCACCGTGTTCAGTTGCTTCGCAGCTGCTGAAGACTCGGGGCCGGGCTTTGATTGTTGTATTCATATAGGAGCTTGTGGCCAAGTACTGCACCAGGGTAGCCAATCCTGCTCTGGTGAGGGAGTGCTCTACCGGTTCTGGTCACCGGGATCAGGCCGCACTCCAGGCCTTCTTTATGCAATTTTGTCACCACGCTGTTTTTTTTTTAATCCGGTAGAAAATTGCCCGGCACCGGTACATTCGCTTACAACACGGCGGTGCAAGAAACAACACAGATCACGCCATTTAAGCTGGTTTACGGCAGGAACCCGGCGACGACGCTCGACGCCATGCTGCCGCACGTCACGGATGAGGAGAATCTTGACGTTGCTAGCTATCTCCAGCACGCCGAAGAAGCCCGACAGCTCGCCCGCCTGAGGATCAAGAACCAGCAGAGGACCGGCAGCCGACACTACAACCTCCGACGACGCTTCGTCGAGTACCAGCCCGGCGACCGTGTTTGAGTGTGCACCCCGATAGGCCGACGAGGAGTCAGTGAGAAACTGCTGCGACGCTATTTCGGACCCTACAAGGTCATCCGACGAATTGGCGCACTGGACTCTGAGTTCGTGCCAGAGGGCATTGCGCATTCACAGCCGCTCAAGTGGTCCACGTGGTGCGCCTTAAACCCTTTTACGGACGATGATGAAATTCCTTATTTTGTTGTTTTCTTTGCTACGAGTGCTTTTGTTTATTACTATAGTTTGTAGCATCGCGTCGATGCTATTTAAGAGGTAGGGGGGATTGGCACGTGCACTTATCTTTACCGGGCGACCAGGTTTCGCCGCCTAACAAATGTTATGGCACGGCGCGGGACGCGCCTGCATGTATCCGAAGTTTCTGGAAGGTTATTGATGCTTTTATCCGCTGTCTGTTGTCGCCGAACCTTGTGTTATCTGATTTCATCGCCCGACGCGAATGTTGTAGAACTTTGTGGATGGCACGTGGGTCCCAACGATTAGTATGGAACAGTCGACGACTGCTGTATAAAAGCCGACGCGCTTGAACCGCTGATCAGATTTTCGACGATAGCCGAGTGTGTACGCCGCTACTGTTGTTCTTTAAATGTAGCCTGTTATCGAGGGCGCAAGTTTCAGGATATTTAAGGGAAAAAAGTAAGTAAGTTTTCACAAAAGCGCGCAATACCGTCGGATTGATGTGCTGGGCTTCGTAGCTAGCCTAATTAATATTATGAATGTGCTTTTGAACTGCATCACGGGAGAAAAGGAGGTAGAAGAAACTTGGCACAGAGGAGCAATTGATCACTGAAACGGTCTAACGGAATATACGGCTGACATAACCTAAATACGATCTGAAAGTGAGGTCTAGAATGTTATGACACTTTAAAATATTTGATTGAGTGAAATACCTAATAATATTTGGATGAAATCGCCAGTGCTACTTCATGCCGCCATGCTTGTGGGCAACTTTGGCAAGCGAGTGCTACAGCAATGCGACATGATATTGCCCGAGTATGTCAAACACACCCGAAACAATGGAACTCTTTTAGTGACCGCTACAGATGCTAAATAAGTGTGGCTACACACATAAGATATACGTGACATTGGTCGAATGCTTATTGCATTACCATCAACAGTCATCCTTGCATGATTTGGGGCGCCATTTGGGTTTTTAACGCGATAGCGTTAAGGAGCTCGTGTCGCAGAAAAGCCGGTGTCGTCGGCGTCGGTGTCGGCGTCGGCGTCCGCGGCGTTGGCCGTGAGCGATAAATCACGGCAGGCACTTCATTAATAAAAAGCAACTTCCAAGATGGGCTGGGTGGGAATCGAACCAGGGTCTCCGGAGTGTGAGACGGAGACGCTACCACTCAGCCACGAGTTCGGCGCTTGAAAGCGGTACAAACGCGCTTCTAGTGAACGAGGTGTTGCCTTAAAAACGAGCCGTACAAAGTTATACTGCGGTGTATATCGGTAATTATGAGCATGTAACTTACAGAAGTCGCATTTACACGAGTAGCGAAGTAAGTTTCCGCTACATTTCTTCTGCGCTTACCGCACACGCAGAGCCATCTTGCGGCAAACACAGAAGACCCCCTCCTCTCAATGTACGGCGCTGCCCCGACAGGTGGCGCGCCATGCGCGCATAGGGGCTGTGCGCGGACCGGTGCCAGGCGCGTCGCGGCTCCGACTCCCTCTCCCCTGACGACGCTTCGCAGTGCTCCCACGCGGGTTGCAGAATCAAGCGCCGTTCCTTTCTTTAGATCACTATCTGTCTATCTCTCTGCCCGTGCCGATCACGACGTTTGGCTGGCGTAGATCGTTTCCCCCTCCGAGACACCGAGTTCTTTGGTTCGTTCCGTTTGCTCAGGCGCACGTTTCGTTGCCGCGCAGAACGCTGCGTTGCTCGACGCTCTCCGTGTGATAGGTGGCCGCAAAGTGCGATGCGGGGCGCCTCGTAAGTGATCCCTGCGCCGTAGCGCATTGTCTTACACCCCTTGGCGGGTCGATGGGAACGCTGTCGCGTTCCACTCTTGAAGGCGAAGCTGAAGCGTCCTCCAATTTTTTGTTGCAACGAATTCTTGAGCTGAAAAAAAAATACGTTTCGTAATATTGTCACGTGGTAGTGACGGTCAAGAAGGCAGCAAAACTGTGATTAACGAAACGAGCCTTTTGTTGCGCGAACTTCTGCCCTCGAAAACAAGCTACACTCAAAGAACAACGGTAGCGGCGGACACACTCGGCTATCGTCGAAAATCTGATCAGTGGGTCAAGCGCGTCGGCTTTTATACAGCAGTCGTCGCATGTTCCAGACTAATCGTTGGGACCCGCGTGCCATCCACAAAGCTATACAATATTCGCGTCAGGCGATGAAATCAGATAACACAAGGTTCGGCGACAACAGACAGCGGATAGATGCATCGATAACCTTCCAGAAACTTCGGATACATGCAGGCGCGTCCCGCGCCGTGCCATAACATTTGTTAGGCGGCGAAACCTGGTCGCCCGGTAAAGATAAGTGCACGTGCCAATCCCCCCCACCTCTTAAAAAGCATCGACGCGATGCTACAAACTATAGTAATAAACAAAAGCACTCGTAGCAAAGAAAACAACAAAATAAGGAATTTCATCATCGTCCGTAAAAGGGTTTAAGGCGCACCACGTGGACCCCTTGAGCGGCTGTGAATGCGCAATGCCCTCTGGCACGAACTCAGAGTCCAGTGCGCCAATTCGTCGGATGACCTTGTAGGGTCCGAAATAGCGTCGCAGTAGTTTCTCACTGACTCCTCGTCGGCCTATCGGGGTGCACACTCAAACACGGTCGCCGGGCTGGTACTCGACGAAGCGTCGTCGGAGGTTGTAGTGTCGGCTGCCGGTCCTCTGGTGGTTCTTGATCCTGAGGCGGGCGAGCTGTCGGGCTTCTTCGGCGAGCTGGAGATAGGTAGCAACGTCAAGATTGTCCTCATCTGTGACGTGCGGCAGCACGGCGTCGAGCGTTGTCGTCGGGTTCCTGCCGTAAAGCACCTTAAACGGCGTGATCTCTAATGTTTCTTGCACCGCCGTGTTGTAAGCGAATCTTACGTACAGAAGAACGGCATCTCAAGTCTTGAGTTCCACGTCGACGCACATTGCTAGCATGTCGGCGAATGTCTTGTTGAGGCGATCCCTAAGACCATTCGTTTGTGGGTGGTAGGCCGTTGTCCTCCTGTGCCTTGCCTGACTGTATTGCAGAATGGGTTGGGTGAGCTCCGCTATAAAGGCCGTTCCTCTCTCGGTAATGAGGACTTCTGGGGCGTCATGTCGCAGCAGGATGTTTTCGACAATGAATTTCGCCATTTCGGCTGTGCTACGTTTCGGCAGTGCTTTAGTTTCAGCGAAGCGGGTGACGTAGTGAGTCGCCACGACGATCCGCTTATTTCCGGTTGCTGACGTCGGAAAAGGTCCGAACAAGTCCATACCGATCTGCTGGAATGATCGGCAAGGAGGTTCGATTGGCTGTAGTAATCCCGCTGGCCTTGTGGGTGGTGTCTTGCGTCGCTGACAGTCTCGGCATGTTCTGACATAACGGGCGACGTCGGCGGTCAGGCGCGGCCAATAATACCTTTCCTGTATCCTCGATAGTGTCCGGAAAAATCCGAGATGTCCAGTGGTCAGATCGTCATGCAGGGCGTGCAATACAGATGGACGTAGTCTCGACGGGACAACAAGAAGGTAGTTGTCGCGGACTGGTGAGAAGTTCTTCTTTAGTAGGTTGTTTTGAAGAGAGAACGAAGACAATCCTCGCTTAAATGCGCTAGGGACAACGTCGGTGTGCACTTCCAAATACTCTACGAGGGTTTTCAACTCCGGGTCTGCTCGCTGCTGTTCAGAGAAATCTTCAGTGCTTAAAATGCCAAGGAAGGCGGCGTCATCTTCGTCACCTTGCGGCGGCGAGTCAGTGGGGGCGCGTGATAGCCAATCGGCATCAGAGGGTTTTCGTCGAGACTTATAGGTTACAGTGATATCATATTCTTGCAGTCTTAGACTCCACTGCGCCAGCCGTCGTGAAGGATCCTTTAAATTCGCTAACCAATACAAGGCGTGATGGTCACTGACGACTTTGAATGGCCTGCCATATGGTAACGACGAAATTTCGCTGTAGCCCAAACGATTGCAAGGTATTCTTTTTCGGTTGTAGAATAATTGCCTCTCGCTTTTGATAGCGACCGGCTAGCGTATGCTGTCACCCGTTCCAGTCCGTCTTTCCTCTGGACTAGGACAGCACCGAAGCCTAGGCTACTGGCGTCAGTGGGGATTACGGTATGGGAGTCCTCGTCGAAGTGTGCAAGTACCGGCGGCGACTACATGCGTGGTTTGAGTTCTTGAAATGCGTAGGCCTGCGGCGTTTCCCACTTAAACTCGACGTCACATTTAGTTTGCGGTGTCAGCGGCTCAGCGATGCGTGAAAAGTCCTTGACAAAGCCCCTATATTAGGCACACACGCCAAGGAATCTAGGCACGGCCTTCTTGTCGATGGGCTGCGGGAACTTTGCGATGGCAGCTGTCTTCTGCGGGTCGGGGCGGACTCCACACTTGCTGACGACGTTGCCTAGGATCAGAAGTTCATCTTAAGCGAAGCGGCACTTTTCTGGCTTCAGAGTGAGCTCTGATGACTTGATCACCTCTAGTACTGTCGCTAGCCGCCTAAGGTGATCGTCGAAATTTCAGGTGACGACGACGAGGTCACGCAAGTAAACAAGACAGGTCTGCTACTTCAATCCTGCTAACACCGTGTCCACGACGCGCTGGAACGTTGCAGGCGCCGATCACAGTCCGAATGGCTTGACCTTGAACTCGCAGAGGCCGTCGGGCGTGATGAAGGCGGTCTTTTCGCGATCTGTCTCGTCGACTTGTATTTGCCAGTAGCCAGACTTGAGATATATCGACGAGAAGTATTTTGCGTTGCAGCGCCGATCTAATGCGTCGTCTATCCGTGGTAAGGGGTATACATCCTTCTTTGTGATTTTGTTCAGTCGACGAGAATCGACGCAGAAACGTAGCGTTTTGTCCTTTTTCTTCACCAAGACAACAGGGGATGCCCATGGGCGTTTCGACGGCTGAATGATGTCGTCGCGCAACATTTCGTCGACTTGTTCTCTTATAGCTTCACGTTCTCGCGGCGAGACTCGGTAAGGGCTCTGGCGGAGTGGTAGAGCGCACTCCTCGGTGATTATGCGATGCTTTGCGACTGGTGTCTGTCGAATCCTTGATGACGTCGAGAAGCAGCCTTTGTATAGTCGGAGAAGACTTCTGATCTGTTGCTGCTTACTCATAGGAAGATTTGGATTCACGTCGAAGTCTGGTTCGAGGGCTATGCTCATCGGGGTAGATGCGGCAGAATCCGAGAGGACAAAGGCACTGCTGGTTTCCACAATTTCCTCGATATATGCGATTGTCGTGCCCTTGTTGATGTGCCGGAACTCTTGGGTGAGGTTGGTTAGCATAACTTCCACTTACCCTCCGTCGAGTCGAGCGATCCCTCTTGCGACGCAAACTTCACGGTCGAGCAGTAGATGTTGGTCGCCCTCGATGACACCTTCTACGTCAGCGGGTGTTTCGGTGCCGACGGAAATAATGCTGGAGCGCGGCGGGATGCTCACTTGATCTTCGAGCACACTAAGCGCGTGGTGACTACGACAGCTCTCCGGCGGTATCGCTTGATCTTGCGACAGCGTTATCGATTTCGACTTCAGGTCGATGACTGCGCCATGTTGATTCAGGAAGTCCATGCCGTGAATGACGTCTCGTAAATACTCTTGGAGGATAACGAAGGTGGCAGGGTAAGTCCGGTCATGAACGGTAATTCTTGCCGTGCAGATCCCAGTCGGCGTAATCAGGTGTCCTCCAGCGGTCCGAATTTGAGGGCCTTCCCAGGCAGTCTTAACTTTCCTCAACTGGGCGGCGATGGGTCCATTCATGACGGAGTAATCGGCTCCTGTGTCTACTAAGGTGGTGACTGCGTGGCCGTCGAGAAGCACGTCGAGGTCGGTGGTTCTTTGTCTTGCGTTACAGTTAGGTCTTGGCGTCGGATCACGGCTGCGTGGTGTTGAACTGAAGTTCGAACGTCGCATCGTCAAGTCGTCTTTCGTCGGTGCACTCTTGGCTTCCTGATTTCGTCGGGACGGCGTCGTGTCGTTATGTCGTCGAGGTTGATTCTTCGGTGTCTTCGTCGGCGGCGGAGGATCTTCGTCAGTTCGACGAACAGCAACCGCACCTCCATCGGTTGCTGCTTTTAGTTTTCCTGGATACGGGCTCGCTGAGTGGTCCCGGGCTAGGCCAGAGTATGGTCGGCGCGGCGGCGACAGGTAGCCGCCTCGTGACGGCGAACGGGACGGTCATCGAGCGCTCCACTGAGTGGGTGCGAGGTAGTCGGCGATATCGCGAGGTCGTTCGCCAAGCTGTGGTCGCGGCGCGTTAACGGCGAACCCTCGCAGTCCAATTTCCCGGCATGGGCATCAGCGGTACACATGGCCCGCTTCTCCGCAGTGGCAGCAGAGCGGACGGTGGTCAGAAGCGCGGCAAATGTCCGTTTTTCTCGCGTAGCGGCGCCAGGCGACTGACGGGCGTGCTGACGCCGGCGGTGGTGAGTGACGTAATTGTGGCGTTAAAGGGCCAGGGCGCGGGCATGCAAGGGGCCTTGACGGCGGGCGACGGCCGCGTAGGTCATCGTTTCCGGCTGGGGCCGCGGTGATACTGGTTACACCTCAGGAACTCCAAGCGATCGGTGCACCTCTTCTTTCACGATGTCGGCGATCGAGGCCACTTGAGGCTGCGACGAAGGCCAGTCCTTGCGCAGTTCTTCGCGCACAATGGCCCTGACGGTCTCACGCAGATTGTCCACGGCCAGTGATTGAATTCCTGCGTAGTGGGTAGAGTTTGTATGGCGGTTGAATTGCCGGTTGCGCATTTCGAGTGTCTTCTCGATGCTGGAGGCCTCCGAAGGAACTCTTCTACGGTCTTCAGTGGGCTTCGTATCATTGTGCCGAAAAGTTCTTCCTTTACAGCACGCATGAGAAGGCGGACGTTCTTCTCCTCGGGCATATCTGGGTCGGCGTGGCGGAACAGATGGTTCATTTCTTCCGTGAAGATGGCAACGTTCTCTTTAGGTAGCTGCACTCGGGCGTCCAGCATATCTTTGGCCCTTCCCTTGCGCACGACGCTCGTAGAGGTGCGCAGAAAGCCGCTACGGAAGAGGTCCGATGTTGTCAACGTCGACTCCCGGTTCTCAAACCACGTTGTGGCGGCATCTTCTAAGGAAAAGTATACACGCCGCAGCTTGTCTTCGGAGTCCCAGCTGTTAAAATTCCCGATTCGTTCGTAGGTCTCCAGCCAGGATTCTGGGTCTTCAGCAGCTGCTGCGTTGAAGATCGGTGGGTCCCGAGGTTGTTGTAGGATAACGGGCGATGCTGAGGCAGCCATTGGGGTTGTTTTGACGACGATCTTCTTTGTCGACCCATGTAGAAGTCCGTGTTCTGGGGGCACTCCTTGCAGTCTGCGGCTAGCGCGCTGGTCTGCGGCGATGTTGGTTTTGTCCGCGGGCTTCGGGCTTAGATCGCGGCTTTGCGGGGGCGTTCGGTACAAGAACGCACTACCACCTCCACCAGATTTCAAGTCGCAGTGACAGTTAAGAAGGCAGCAAAACTGTGATTAACGAAACGACCGTTTTATTGGGTGAACTTGTGCGCTCAAAAACAGGCTACACTCAAAGAACAACGGTAGCGGCGAACACATTCGGCGATCGCCGTCAATTTGATCAACGGGTCAAGCGCGTCGGCTTTTATACAGCAGTCGTCGAACTTTCCAGACTAATCGTTGGGACCCGCGTGCCTTCCACAAAGTTCTACACCATTCGCGTCAGGCGATGAAATCAGATAACACAAGGTTCGACAACAAGAGACAGCGGATAGAAGCATCGATAACTTTCCAGAAACTTCGGATACATGCAGGCGCGTCCCGCGCCGTGCGATAACGTTTGTTAGGCGGGCGAAACGTGGTCGCCTTATAAAGATATGTACACGTGTCAATATAGTGTAGATTGGTTCTGCTACGTCATATAAGATTAATTTGGAAACAAGGTAGAATAGGCATCCGACTATGGGGTTTCTTTTTCCGAACACATTTATCTCGCAATTTGTTTGTCGTTCACTTACAACAGTGTTCGAGAAAATGTAACATCTTTTTCTGTTCCCTCGTTTTCGTTCCCTCGTTCCCTGTTCCCTCGTTCAATCGCAGAGGCTGACGCATCTGGGATGGAAGATGACATTGGAGAGGTTCAGCTATGGAGATGGTATCGTGCGCTTCTTTTTGAAACGAAATCAGATCGCTTTTTGCCAGAAGGTGTCTCATGTTTTCAAAAATTTAATGAGCACAGCCATTTGCGCCAAACCAATAGTGGCGCGAGGGCT
Organism: Dermacentor variabilis; assembly: GCF_050947875.1. NCBI lineage: Eukaryota > Metazoa > Arthropoda > Arachnida > Ixodida > Ixodidae > Dermacentor > Dermacentor variabilis. Next base: position 30,579,967 of record NC_134573.1, on the reverse strand, counting down.
GACATAGCGGCCTCTTCTTGAAAAGAAATCGAATCATCTTTCTCCGAAAGGTGCGTCATCTTTTAGAAAACCTAATGAGCAGCATCATTTGCGTCACACCAATAATGGCGTGAGTGCTGACATTTTGAAATAGAGCCACAAGTGTTGATTATTCTTTCTGATTTATACATCAAAAATGAGGCTACGTCAGTCGAAAAACAGAACATACGCTGTTTTTGTCGCTAACGGTTTTTTGCTGAGTGCTCGTTGTTCTTATATATTCCTTCAGATTGCAGGGGATTTGCACAAAATTCGAAGAAATGTGACGGAGCACACGCGTGCTTCGCCAACGCAGCAGCGCTATCGGGCTTCTCTGCCAGAGCTCTATTGCTCTAATCCAGCCGCTCTAGAAGTGTATTTATTTATTTATTTACGAATCTTAAACTTCTCCGTAAGCGCGAGACAAATAATAAAATAAAATGCTACCTTATTGCATAAAGTAAATTGCAATATTACAATATGAATTGCAGTAAAGATATCTAAGTAAGCAGTCGTGGTGGACAGAGACATCTCGATGACCGCCACCAGCATCTGCTAAAACTATAGGTTCCTGCCGGCGTAGTCGCCTTTGGTCGGCCTCGCGTTCCCGTATTGCGCCATGCTGACAGCGGCGGTCATGATGTGCGTCCGCTTCGCACTCCCTAACTACTGGACGATTTTGTCATCGTTGAAGCTTAGCCAATATTTGCCCAGGTCAACTAAGCGGCCTGGACAAATGTGCGAGCGCTCTTTGGTTCTGTGCGGTTAGCGTTTCACACGACCTTCTCGGCTGGCGTTTTCACAATTAACGCACGGAGATGTGTTTGCGCAATGCGGTGGATCGCTTAGAAATCCTACACCGAGAGCTAGTACCACGTGTGGGAAAACGATTCCGCAAACTGGCAGGGCCTGCACAGCTGTTCGTACCAGCAAGTAAAACTGACTATTTAGTGTGAAATGCGCCTGAGGCATTGCTCTGAGTTGCTTCTGTCCACCTGTCGGTGCGATTGTAACACGTACACGCCTAGGGCGCTATTCTGGACATTCCGCCATTTTCTTTGATGCGTGACGTAGGCGCGACGCAAACAAAATGGCGCTGGTGGCCCAGTTTTGCTTACGTAACGTGACGCCAACTTGACGTTTCGCCTAAGAAACTGAAATGAAGGCACTGAATGTAGCGTTATCAGTAAAGCAAAACAGTTTTCCTCCGCAATAAAAATAAAGCAGCTATCTCAAAGCATATGATTATTCGGTCGAAAACGCTTCTCGCTTCCGTCGTCTGCTGCGTACAAGACGTCTTCTGCTTCAATAGCTAGGATGCGTGTCCCCGGAAAATGGAATGAGTCATCGCATGTTGGCGCCAACACGCTTGTTTTCTTGCTTGAGACAGCATACGCGACCTACCAGTGGTGATGCGCGCACGTTCTAGGCAACGTTATCGCTATCTCGTGAAACGCAAGTGACTCAGCCCGACTCCGCTGGCTGAGAAATGGCTGAATATCACCGATAGCGTTGCACACGCCAGAGATATCCACTAGCGCGACGCAAGCGCCGGCGCTGCCATCTCTTGTTCATTTCGCTGGTTACTCGCACCGCGGGAGGAAACTTCAAGGCGCCGCCTTTCGTACATTTCTTTTAGAGCGCAGCTCTTTGGCGTCCGTTCCTGGGTTTCGCGTCGTCGTCGGCGTTGTCGTCGGCGTTGTCGTCGGCCTCGTAACCAGCTCCGCCCCCCTTTCATCCCCCCAGCGCTAGCAGCGACCGACTGATACCGCTGGATGCCGCTGACGCCGCTAGAGAGTCAAGATAACGTGACTGCATAGAACACCGTCGCCGCCATGCAGAAAGAGTATCAGTCAAAGGCATCAGTCAGTCGCTGCTATCTCTTCCCTCCTCCCTTTATCGTGTTGTCCGCTTGCTGCGCGCGCTTCTGCCCCCATCGTTTGCCGCTGGGTGTACACGCCGCCCCCCTCCGCTTCCGCTTACTGCTGGTTGCTCTCGACGGCGGCGATGAGCCTCCGCTTCGGCGGCGCGAACTGCAGGGTCTTCTCGGCGGCGGCGATGAGCTTCTGCTTCAGCCTTGCTTACTGCTGGTTGCTCTCGACGGCGGCAATGAGCCTCCGCTTCGGCGGCGCGAACGGCAGGGTCTTCTCGGCGGCGGCGATGAGCTTCTGCTTCAGCCTTGCTTACTGCTGGTTGCTCTCGACGGCGGCAATGAGCCTCCGCTTCGGCGGCGCGAACGGCAGGGTCTTCTCGGCGGCGGCGCTTAGCCTCTGCTTCCCCCACGGCTGTGACAACCTCGCGAGGCACTTGTATAGATCTCGTCTTTGAGAATCAAGTATTGGTGTACCAAGTCGAACATATATCAGTCCATTTCTCCGACCACAAAGCTTCCTTCATGACTGTAGAGAACTGTTAGTGGAGTCTTTGTTAAAGGAATACGTGTGAAAAATAAAAAAAAAATTCTGTGATAGCGCATACATGTGTTGCTCGATTTCTTTGCCTCAATCTATCCAAAAGGTGAAACAGCTTATTTGCTGCGCTCAAATTTCGCATTAGGAAGTAACGTAATCGTCGGTAATTTTTTTATAAATTAGAAAGATGCCGTTGTCATAACTTCTGATTGTGCGAAAAGGCATTAATCTTGATTACAATACAAATGCAGCAGTGAAAAGTGGACAACATTGCCGAAAGTTTTCTATGTTTAACCAGTATTATTTCGTATAAACGCGTTCTTTTAAAAAATGATGGCCGCAAACACAAATGCCAACACCACCCGAGAGCGACGCAAATACAATGAGCACGGGTTATGAACAAAAGATTTTCGTGGCGCCAAACGACGCGGAAAATGTGGCGATACGCATTCCTCTCGGCTGCCATTGCATATGGCTGCTCATTAGCATAATTCGCGCGGCTCGTCGCAGCAAGAATTATGGCGGAAAATCTCAGCAATGGCGCCCAGCGCAACGTCACGCATCGTCAAAATGACGTTTACGAAACAGCCCTTCCTGTGACGCTCCTCACGAGATATTCCTTCAGCCAATCAGCAAGCTGGCACGGCGCATATCTTGGATCGCCACCACATATTCGCGCAATTGCAGATGCATTGCACTGGCTTCTGCACGCTACCGCTCGCATTCTTTTTGAAGCGCTGACATCACAATATATCTGCCAAGGACCAAAAAAATTTATTAGTCCATAAAATTTGCAGCTCCACGTCACGTTTCGTCATCTTGATGAAAACGCAAAATGACGTTTCGCAAAACTTCCGTTTTCCGGCACAAATTTCCAGGCACGTGAGCTCTACACAGCCAATCAGAGCGTAAACATGGCGGATAATGGCGGCCGTGCAGCCGCCATGCGTGTCCAGAATAGCGCCCCTAGACACATTTTGACACGTGGCGCTTAAATTCTGATGCAAAGGGAAAGCGTAAAGGTACAGGTAAGAAATCAATATATTTATGTGCAATTATCGATGGCGGTGAAGGACAACATGGAGAGTTCATGCAATTGATATGTCAATAAGATGGACCAAGCGCCTCATCGCGATAGCTTGCACGAGGGAAATGCCAAAGGAGGTTCTATTCTGCATGCTCAGGCATGTGGTCCTAGTGCAATGGTTAGAGCATTGTACTGTGCTTGGGGTTCTCTGTTCGAATGCTGTAATCGGAAAAATTTATTAGTTTACCTAACATGCAACACGATGCAAAGTTTATTTAATATGAAGTATGCCTACCAGCACTTGACGCAGCTTCGCAACGGTGGGCCTAAACAAGTAAGCCGGTGCTATGGCGAAGCCGAAGCGCCTCTGGCCGTCTTCTACTTTCCCCAGCACGGTCGCCAGTTGCTTCAGTACAATCGCTCCCCAGCAAAGCGGAGCCAGTCTGGCAGCCTAGGTGTAGGGGAACACATCGGGTCTGTGGCACTGCTTGAGCCAGCAGACGTGGACAATTGCCTGGGTTCGATGACGTTGGTCTGAAGACGGTTGCATAGCCTCGATGAGGTAGTTAACGTGGATGTATGTTGCAGTACCCGATAGGGACCGTGGTACCTGGAGAACAGCTTGGTGGAAGGACCTGGAGGAGTAGACGGGACGCACGACCAGACCAGTGAGCCCGAAGCAAAGCATGTAGCCGTACTGGATGCATCGTGGCGATGATTTTGGCGCAACTGGTCCTGAGATATGAACGAACGAGGGAGCACGCGACGTTTTCGGGCCAATCAATGGCTGCGAGGCCTCCGGCTGCGAACACGCCCGCACCAATGATCGTCCGAGTTCTTCGGACGCCGACACCACCAACAGTGTTTGTTTATTTATATTTATTTATGACATACAGCAGACCGTGAGGCCCAAGCAGGCGTGGAATACAAAATTATAAGTGTGTTAAATTGCAACATCCAAACAAAGAAAACGAGCAGCAGGAAATAAAGCAACAATAGTATAGCAAAAACATAGCAAAAACAGCAAAAGCAAAAGCAACAGCAAAAATAGCAAAAACATGCCCACTTAGAAGGTCAATAGATTCCACAGATTAAGCCGGCAAAGAGTTCCAATAAGTGATTCCCTCAGGCAAGAAAGCATGCTGAAATAAATTAGTCTTCGCAAAGTAAGGGCAACCGAAAGGTGGTGGGAATGAAGGGTTGTCTAGTTATCGATAATGCTATGTACAGTGAGAAATTTTTTCCACATTTCTAGTTCATTAGCAAATACACAAGTTTCAAACATAAAACAATTTGCGGATGGACAAAAGAGTTTCGATTATATTGGATTGCATTAGTGATGAGACTGAAACGGTTTGACTGCACCGCGCAGAAATGAAATGCATGGCTTTCCTTTGCATTTTCGCAAGTGCCTTCATGTTAGTGGTAGTATGCGAATCCAAGAAAATGTACCCATATTCTAATTGAGGCCTTAAAGAGGTTTCGTACGCTAGTCTATAAACGTGGATTCGTGTATTTTTCAGTTGATGGCGCAACAACCAACGTTTACGTAAGGCAGAAGAGGAATTACAATAAATGCGCGTGTTTCAGCTTGTCAGTTAGTTGCTTGTTAGTGTTAAACCAACACACTTATATTCCTTTACTTCTTTAATTAGTCCTGAGGCCAGAGAAAAACAACCCTTTCTTATTTTGCTGGTAGTATTTCTTCCGCAGTGCGGTATCCTTCATGATCCAGTCTACACAATTGCGCACACCAGGATAGTGCATCAACGGCAAAAGCACTAATGAAAGTAATTGGTAATTTAAATGCGTTGCATACTTCTTGAAACACCTCTTACTCGAACTGTGCTGTAATTTGGAATAACGTGCAGAATATTTTGGCAAAATGAGTTGCAAGGTGGATGGTTGGCTGCTTCCCCTCGTTGTGAGTATGTTTTTCACAATGTCATGCGCGCGGCATAATTTCCAAGTGGCTGGATAAGTGATTTTCTTGCTTTAGAAAATATGAAACAATTTATGTTCTTATATTAGATTTTCTTGTAGTGAGTTTTCGCTTAGAGCCTAAATTCTGTAAACTTGACAAAACGCAGTGAACATTTGACAATTCTCAATCCCTTCTGAAGTTGTACGCTTTCTTGATTATGAAGATGCAAGAAGTGTGGTGAAAGCAAGTTTTCAGTCATCCGGATAAAGTATGGTCTGAAAGAGTTAAGGTGTATGCAATCATGCGTGATCTATGCTCTCACAAGCATCTTTAATAGTACCGTAAAATCTAGTACATCTCTCAGAAGGTAGTATGGATATTGCCCGTGCGAAAATGGGGTACTAGACGTGAAGTTAGGAACTGCCGGCTTATATCTATCATCTGCACTGCGTCATATGTGTTTTAATCTATATTGGATTCCTTGCTTTTTGTGAGTGTTAAGAGTATTTTAATAAATGAACAGCATGGCTCTATCTGACGACGACTTAAAGCCACTTGAGATTGTTAACAATGTTCACCACTGCATCAACCTTCAATACGAAATTTTTTGAATGCGTCCAGAATAAATTGATATCTATCTTCAAGCACCACTTTTGCCATTCTGGTTACCCTGCTTCAGCATTCTCAATTATGCCTCGTCTCACATCTCTAGACTCAAGTCTACTTTAATAAACTTTTGGTCCCTCTATAAGGTTGTCCATGGCACCATAGATTCCCCAAAGTTTCTTGATGATATGCAATTGTTCGTGCTACAACACTATACCGGGCAGCATTACGCATTCTCGGCCTGTACTTCTGCAATTAAGGACGTATGGCTCGACTGCAAAAAAGTAATAGGAATTGCGCCTGTATTAACATATCTCAGAGTTAATTTCCTGTATTTTTTATTTATGCAGATAATCATGTTGTACAACTGCCTTCTACGCTTTCTTCTTTTCTTTTTCCCTATTTCTTTCTCTGGTCTCGCACTGTTTAGTCTACCACATTTGTGTTCTCTGTACATTTCGACTCGCATATTGCCTTTCAAGTGCACCAGTATGAAGGATCTCTAGCTGTTCATGGGTACCATAACAAACGTTGACTTTAAAATTGCCTTCATTAAGCCCGTTTTAGCATTATAGTTCAGTGAAGCCATTCTTGCGCTGTATAGTTTTAGTGTGACGATTAAAATAGAAAGCGTAAATTTATAAAGTGCAACAAAATGCTATGTGCCTGACAATGCACTGAGCTAATAATTTCTTGTGCAGTTTAACAATGGTTCGCTACCGTATCCTGTGTTGTGCAATAAAATACTGTGCTACAGCAATGATTGCACGCCTCGCAGAAAAAAAGTGACTGTGTTTCTCAGACAAAACGTCATAGTGCGCTGAAAACAATAAACTAGTAGTTCTTTGTGTGTGTGTTAACTTGAAGTGTATACATTGTGAAAGTCTCTGTTTATATATATATATATATATATATATATATATATATATATATATATATAGTAAAGGGGATTTATTCGGGTCGTAGAGAAGCAGCGACCAACGCGGCAACAGCAGGTAGGGCGCAGCCAGCGAACGAACTGGGTACGAGCCACGCGATGGCAACGGGGCTTTTCAGCCTGCCGATCTTCTTCGTCACAATCACCCCCGGAATTGAAGAGTAGCCATCCTGGCGACCTAGGAAGAGGTGGGTGGATCGTAGTATTGCTTCAGCCGGTCAATGTGTACAGTCTCTCGCCCTCGTCGACGGAGATCGGGAGATGGCGATACGGGTTCGACCACGTAGTTCACTGGTGATGTTTGTGCAACCACGCGGTAGGTCCCGTGGTACTTCGGGAGGAGCTTGGACGAAAGGCCAGGAGCAGCGACAGGCGGGACCCAAAGCCACACGAGTGAGTCGACGGGGAAGGGGTGAGGAGGAGGATGGAGGTCATGGCGCTCTTTTTGGCGGCACTGTTGAGCCGACGTCAAAGAACGGGCCAGTTGTCGGCATTTCTCGGTGTGCTGAACAATCGCAGAAACAGGTGAGCATTCAGCAGGGTCCGGCCGGTACGGGAGAACAGTATCAATGGTGATGGAGGGATGACGGCCGTAAAGCAGACAGAATGGCGAGAATCCAGTAGTGGCTTGAGAGACAGTGTTATATGCGTAAGTGACGAATGGAAGTACAAGATCCCAGTTGGAGTGGTCAGATGCAACATACATTGATAACATGTCACCAAGAGTTCTGTTGAATCGTTCTGTTAAGCCATTGGTCTGTGGATGATAAGCAGTAGTAGTGCGGTGAATAATTTGGCATTCAGATAGGAGTGACTGCAGGACGTCTGAGAGGAATACGCGGCCCCGATCGCTCAACAGTTCACGAGAGGCGCCATGGCGCAGAACGAAGTTGTTTAGTATGAACGAGGCGATGTCTTTTGCTGATGCAGCAGGCAAGGCGGCAGTTTCAGCATACCGTGTCAAATGATCTACGGCTACAACAATCCATCGGTTGCCAGCGCCAGTAGATGGAGGGGGCCCGTATATATCAATGCCGACACGGTCAAATGGCTGAGCTGAGCAGGGAAGTGGTTCGACAGGTCCGGTGGAGAGATGCGGGACATATTTGCGTCGCTGGTAGGCAATGCAGGATCGTACGTATTTGTGGACGAAGGTGTACATCCCTCGCCAATAATATTGTAGGCGAAGCTGTGTGTAAGTTTTTGACACTCCGCCGTGACCACACTGCGGGTCAGAATGAAAAGCGGAGCAGGACCCTTGTCGTAGGTGGCGAGGCACTACTAAGAGCCATTTGCGGCCGTCATTGAGGTAGTTGCGGCGGTATAAAAGTCCGTCCCGGATTGTGAAATGCTGCGCCTGTCGGCGTAACGCTCGAGGTGCCGAAGTTGCCAGACGATTGGACAAAAAGTCGAATATCATGACGATCCATGCGTCTTTTCGTTGCTCCGATGCCATGTCCAAGATGTCAAGTGGTGAGATGTCAATTCTGTCGGTAGAAGTGCTGCTGTCTGAAGTAATTGGGGAGCGCGAGAGGGCATCGGCTTTATCGTGTTTGCGTCCAGAGCGATAGACGACACGTATATCATATTCCTGGATTCGGAGGGCCCACCGAGCGAGGCGGCCCGACGGGTCTTTTAGGTTGGACAACTAGCAAAGAGCGTGATGATGCGTCACCACGTCAAAGCGTCGACCGTAGAGATATGGACGAAATTTTTGAAGAGCCCATACGAATGCCAGGCACTCTTTTTCTGTGACTGAGTAATTGACCTCAGGTTTCGTGAGGGCACGACTAGCATAAGCGACTACGTATTCGGCATTAGCGTTCTTGCGTTGTGCGAGCACGGCACCAATGCCGACACCACTGGCGTCAGTGTGAAGTTCTGTAGGTGCGCTTGGATCAAAATGGCGCAAGACTGGCGGAGACGTGAGGAGGTGACGAAGAGTCGTAAAGGCATCATCAGAGGCTTCCGACCAAGCAGAAAGTTCATTGTCGCCTTGAAGAAGTTGGTTAAGTGGTGCGATCAGTGTAGCAAAATTGCGAACGAAACGTCGAAAATAAGAGCATAGGCCAATGAAGCTGCGTAGTGCTTTCAAGCTAGTGGGCTTCGGAAATTCGGATACGGCGCGCAGTTTATCAGGATTAGGCAGAATGCCTTCTTTGGAGACAACGTGGCCTAATATAGTCAGTTTTCGAGCTGCAAATTGGCACTTTCTTAAGTTAAGCTGGAGACCAGCATTCCGGAGACAGGTCAAAAGTTGATGTAAACGCCGAAGATGGATCGGAAAATCAGGGGAAAAGACGACAACGTCGTCGAGGTAGCAGAGGCAAGTATGCCACTTCAGGCCTCGTAGGATGCCGTCCACCATGCGTTCGAAGGTGGCGGGCGCATTGCACAGACCGAACGGCATCACAGTGAATTCATACAAGCCATCTGGTGTTACAAACGCGGTTTTAGAACAGTCAGCGTCAGCCATGGGCACGTGTCTGTAGCCAGAGCGGAGATCTAAGGAGGAAAAAAACTCCGCTCCTTGCAAACAGTCAAGGGCGTCGTCAATACGTGGCAACGGGAATACATCCTTTCGGGTAATCTTGTTAAGCCTTCGATAATCGACGCAAAATCGTATTGTGCCGTCTTTCTTTTTAACTAGGACGACTGGTGATTCCCAAGGACTACTAGAAGGCTGGATGACACCGCGAGTGAGCATATCGTTCACCTGGTCATTGATAACGCGTCTTTCAGTCGCCGATACTCGGTAGGGACGCTGTCGAATTGGTGCATGGCTAGTGTCGATAGTGTGCGAAACAGTCGTTGTGCGGCCGAGTGATGTTGCTTGGCAATCAAAGGAGGAAGAGAAGCCTTGGAGCAAGCGAAGAAGTTCGTCGCGCTGCTTCGTCGTAAGGTCACTGGCAATAGCTGGCGTAAAAGAACGCGGTAGTGCCTGTGGACGCGATGCCTCGAGAGCAGCAATATAAGTGGAGTTATCCAGCGTGTCAAATATTGAAGATGAGGTCAGTGGCTCTGCTCTGCCAAGGCTTTCGCGGCGGCGTAAAGTAATTGGTTCAGCCGATGGGTTGGAGACGCATATGAGAGAGGCGCCAGCTTGGAACTCGAGGACGGCGAACGGCAGTGGTAGTGAACGGCGGCGAACTAAGAGTTCAGACGGAACAAAGAGTACTGTGCCGTCATCTATATAGTCACAACAGATACTGACAAGGGTGGAAGACCAGGCAGGTATAACGGTGTCTTCTGAAACAGAGATTTTGCGGCAATGGTCCTTATGTTCAGTGATTATATCAGTCGAAAACTGAAACAGCTCGATTTCGGCGCGGGCGCAGTCAATGATCGCATGATGTGTGGAGAGAAAGTCCCAACCTATTATGACGTCGTGTGAACATGATGGCAACACGATGAATTCTATGATATAGAGGACGTCCTGAATTACGACACGAGCAGTGCAGGCGCAGGATGGCTCGACGTGCTGCACGTTGGCAGTTCGAAGAGACACTCCAGAAAGCGGCGTCGTCACTTTTCCTATCTTGCGGCAAATACGGGCATCTATGGCTGAAAGTGCAGCGCCGGTGTCGACAAGTGCTAGCGTCAATGTTCCTTCTATTGCGACTTCAATAACGTTCTTCGGGGAAGTGTGAGGCCTTATACATTTCGCTGGCACCGCAGTTCTCGCCTCCTGAACGGCGATATTTAGTTTTCTTGGCGCGAAGGGCTCCGACGCCGGAGCATGGGGGAAAGCGTGCGGCGGCGAGGAGAAGGTGAACGGCGAGCGGCGGAGAATGCGGTGTCGTCAACAGGAGGAGATTCAAAGGTGTCCGAATAGTTGCGGCGTTGCTGGAAACGTGGCGCATATGGACGCACATTGTTGGGGACGTTCGGTGTAAGGAGGCGACAGTGACGTGCTACGTGTCCAGCACGGCCACAATAAAAACAAATCGGGCGATTATCTTCAGTGTGCCAATGATCTTGAGGTCGTGCATACTGCACCGGTGGCCGGACCGGAGCGGATACGGGCGGGCGCAAAGGCGGGCGAAGGGGACCGTAGGTCTGTGGTGCAGGCCTCGAAGCGACTTCGGCGTACGTCAGGGGAGCGGCAACCGGAGCCTGCTGGAAAGAAGGTGGAATGTGGTCGGCTACCTGCTCCTTGATGACAGATTGGAGAGCGGGCGCCAACGGAGAATTCGACTGGCCGTGTGTGAGGGGAATCAGAGAAAGCTGACGAGCCACCTCTTCACAGACGAACTCCTTGATCTGTAGCAGTAGCGACGTGTTATCCGAGGAAACAGCCAAGCTCGACATTGAAGTCGCCTGAGGAGGAGATTGGCGGGTGGCTAGGCGTTGTTTGCGTAGTTCATCGAAGCTTTGGCAGAGACTGACGAGTTCAGAGACTGTCGCCGGATTTTTCGCCAACAGCATCTGGAAGGCGTCGTCTTCAATGCCTTTTAAGATATGGCGGATCTTCTCGGCATTAGCCATTGTGACGTCAACGCGGTTGCAGAGGTCGACAACATCTTCTATATAACTTGTAAATGTCTCCCCGCACTGTTGCGCACGACCGCGCAAACGTTGCTCGGCGCGAAGCTTGCGAACGGCGGGGCGCCCGAATACCTCCGTCACGTTAGTTTTAAAGGCTGGCGACGTCGTGAGATCACGTTCATGGTTGCGGTGCCACACGCTGGCGACACCGCTCAAACAAAACGATACGTAATTCAGTTTTTTTGTGTCGTCCCAGTGGTTGTGGATGCTCACCCGGTCGTAGTCAGCGAGCCAGTCTTCTACGTCATGGTCTTCGGTACCGCTGAAGATGGGTGGGTCGCGTTGACGCAACGGGCCGGGGCAGACCACGGTAGTCATTGGGGAAGCGGGTTGTGGTTGCGGTGGCCTTCTTCCGGCATAATGAAGACAGACTGCAGTGTCCGTTGCGAAGTTCCAGAATTCCGGTTGTACCCCGCACCTCCACCAATTGTAAAGGGGGTTTATTCGGGTCGTAGAGAAACAGCGACCAACGCGGCAACAGCAGGTAGGGCGCAGCCAGCGAACGAATTGGGTACGAGCCACGTGATGGCAACGGGGCTTTTCAGCCTGCCAATCTTCTTCGTCACAATATATATATATATATATATATATATATATAGAAGAGGGGAAAGGAGGTTGACCTAGGGGCCTGATTTTTCTTAATCATATCAAAGAAAGATCCCAAGGTCAACACACGGGAAATTACTGGTACTAACGCACAGAAATACAACAATATAAATTATTGGAATCGAAAGCGGATGAAAAAACTTGCTGTAGGTGGGAAACGACCCCACCTCTTCGCTTTACGCGTGTGACTCTCTCACCAATTTAGCTACCGCCGGCACCGTTTCTCCATGCACTATATTTACATATTTACATATTACCACTAGAAATAACTCTTGGAGGGTTAGCCAGTGCCACCCCTCAGAAACATTCGCAGTGGTTGCGGAACATCCTGTCTTCCGCACGCGTCACGAGTACGTGAGCGAACACACACACACACACACACACACACACATATATATATATATATATATATATATATATATATATATATATATATATATATACATAGTTAATCATTTCGATAGCTACAAATAGTTAGGTGTAACGTTCACTGCTAACCTCTTATGGAATTCACACGTTGATACCCTTTATTCTTCTGCTTTCAGAAAGTTGTGGTTCTTACGACACAAGCTTCGTAATTCACCACCAAATATAACACTTCTGTGCTATCAATCATACATCAGACCAACGATAGAATATGCAAGCATAGTATGGGACCCTTACACAAAACGTAACGTTGATAAACTCGAAAGAATCCAAAGGAAGGCTGTTCGATTTATGTTTTCTAAATTTCGTCGTGTGGACTCTCCGTCGCAACTAATGACAACCAATAACATACCCCCACTTCAGTACAGAAGAAGGCAATTTAGCTGGGGCTTCCTGAATTCTCTCCTTAAACAGAAATTCGCTATTGACCCTTCATTGTATTTATCTCCCCTATTGACAAGACATACACGACATCAACAACCAAGATCTTTAACGCCATATTTCGCAAAAACAGATGCTGACAAATTTTCCTTTTTCCCACACACAGTGTCTCAATGGAATTCTATGCCAGTGCGCAATCTTCTTGCCATCGTGTAGCATTGTGTACATTGAGCCATAGTGCTCATTCTTGCTATTTATTTGTCTCTGGATGTAAAACACAATGTATGTACACCCATATACTCAATGTGATTTGTTAAACAAAATGCCCGTTTTGCTTGGACAACGTTATGTGGTCTGCAGGGTATATATATATATATATATATATATATATATATATATATATATATATATGTATAGATAGATAGATAGATAGATAGATAGATAGATAGATAGATAGATAGATAGATAGATAGATAGATAGCTAACGTGGTCCAGGACTGTTAAAAACCCATCAAAATTCACCCGACCCATCGATCTAACCCAACTCTCGGAGGAGACGGAATCGCTCCCGCTACAGGTGACGGAACCTGGGCCGGCTCTCCAAGGCGATTTCCCTTCAAATCAACATGGCTGCGTCCCCTTCCAACCAACTCCCTAGAGGGCGGCGCCCCCGGCAACGACAGCAAGTTCTCTCTCTTGTACAGTGGAACTGTCGGGGTTTCAAAGACAAGAAGAAACGCGCCCACTTAAGGGTGTTCATTGACAATCTGAAATACCCCGTCGCAGTCCTTGCACTGCAAGAAACCGGGGCTGCGGTGTGTACATTTAGCCATTGTGTTCATTCTTGCTATTTATTTGGCTCTGGATGTAAAACACAATGTATTTTGCCCCTATACTGAATGTGTTTTGTTAAAGAAAATGCCCGTCCTGCTTGGACCACGTTATGTGGTCTGGAGGTTGTATAGATAATATGTATCTATCAATCTATCTATCTATCTATCTATCTATCTATCTATCTATCTATCTATCTATCTATCTATCTATCTATCTATCTATCTATCTATCTATCTATCTATCTATCTATCTATCTATCTATCTATCTATCTATCTATATATATATATAGCTAACGTGGACCAGGACTGTTAAAAACCTATGCGTTCTGCTGAACAGAAATCGCGTGGATGTTAGGGTTTCTCTAGACTTACATTACCATTTATAGCTCGTCATTTTCGAGTAATTAGCCGAGATAAATGAACTACCTTTTCCAATATTGCTAGAAATGTTCAGACGTCAATAGAGTAGTTGTAGAACTGTAAAAATATTGCCCAACCGAGGACTTCCAACGAGATAGACTTAGCGTGGCCGTTTTTATTCGGGAAACACGAAAGCCCACGGAATTTAAAAACTACCGCGTGACAGTGGGCTCTGTGCGACCGAATGCGCCGAAATTACAGCGTCTCAAGAGTGATTTGAAAAACTCTGCCAGCACCTCGCCTTCCCTTCACCTACGAGAAAGGGCTTCAATCTTTGCTCGGCTTTGAAATTACCGGCAGTGGCTGGCGACGGCGCTCCGGTAAAGCGCTTCGTCAGCAGCTGCTCGCGTCTGTAGCCGAATAATGCGCCGTCATCAGCCGTTTATTGTTATATGACGAGAAGAGCATTATTTTTTCAGCGTTCAAATTGATGCGGAATAGAAAAAATACGCGCAAAACATGCATGATACATCAGGAACCTGTGCGAGAGAATCATTTGTTACAACGCCGATTTTCTTCCAAGCTGTGCCAGCGGCTAGATGCATATCAGCTCGACTGTGTGTTACTGTCGTGCTGCGCAACCGTTCAGAAGAATTGGTTTGTGTGCCTAAAGCACGCTGTACTCAAGCGAGCGGACGGCGAACATGGTCTTTGCCTTGGAGGCGGGGCGGGGCGACAAGAGTAAATATGCCCAGGTATACCGAAATTGGCAATGTGTGGGAAGGCCTAGCGCGAAAACAGTTATGAGGAGTCACTTGACACTGAAAGAAACAGGTAGCTCCAAGAAGACGCGGCACAGAAATGGCACCATTTGTGAAAAGGCTGGAGAGATTTTGGCATTCATGACTGCAAACCCTCATTCCAGCGTGCTTGATGTGAGTGGTGAGGTCACCATTTCAAGGTCTTCAGTATCAAGAGTACTTAGAAAGGCTGAAATGCATTGCTATCACCTCCAACTGCATCAAAAGCTGCAAAAAAGACACAAAGTTAAAGAAAATGTAACATGCTTTTCTGTTCCTCCGTGTTTCGTGCAGTATAGTGTATTTTGTTCTGCTCCGTCCACCTTGCCCACCCTCGGATGCCTATACCACGAGAATAACAAAACGCACATAGGCGGACGACATGATGATGAAAGGCTGCTAGAGCTACTGAAGCTAACGAAGCTTGAGTCAGCTCAATGCACTAAGGAGGTGAGCCAAACAATCAGATGCACAAACAGAATCGTTGGGCTTACAGAACTACAGACGACCAGATATGGGCACAATTAGTTAGACATAAATGACTGGTTCGGCAATTAGATATAGAGATAGAGACTACTGGTTCGCGAGACTGACGCATGTGCGACAGAAGATGGCGTTGGAGTGCTTCAGCTATGGTAATGGCCTCATGTTCCTCTGTGCTCCCAAACTAGGTTATCGGGCTATTTTTGAAAATAAATCTAATCGTTTTTGGAAAACTTAATGAGCGCCGTCATTTGCGTCACACCAATAATGGCTTGAGTGCTGACATTTTGAAATAGAGCCGCCAGTGTTGATTATTCTTTCTAATCTATACATTATGCACACAAGGCGCTCGAAGAACCATATGCAAGATAAAAAAATAGGCTACGTGAGTCGAAAAATAGAACCTACGGTGTTTTTGTCACTAATGGTGATCTGCAGAGTGCTTCGTTGTTGTTACATATTCCTTCAGATTTCGGGGGATTCGCACAAAATACGAAGAAATGCAAGGGAGCACACGCGTGCTTCGCCAACGCAACAGCTCTATCGGGCTTCTGTGCTAGAGGTATATTGTTGTAATCCAGCCGCTGTAGAAATGTATTTATTTATTTATTCATTTACGAAATTTAAACTTCTCCGTAAGCACAAAACAAAGGATGAAATAAAATGTTACATTATTGCACAAAGTGAATTCCTATGTTACAGTATGAATTGCAGTAAACATAACTATGTAAGCACTCGTGGCGTAACGTGACTAGAGCTAATGGATAGAGACAACTCGATGACCGCGAGCACCATCTGCTAGAACTACAGGTTCTAGCCGGCGGTGTCGCCTTTGGTCGGCCTCGCATTCCCGTACTGCGGCATGCTGACAGCCGCGGTCATGATGTGCGTCCGGTTCGGGCTCCCTAACTGGAAGGTTTTGACTGCCTTGTAGCTTAGCCACGTGCTCCTGTTTCCAAGGCGTCGCGTCTGGGCCCACCCGGTGACTAGTAGCAAAATAAAAACCCATGCTTTGCTTTCGAAAAGTCTGGGCAATATTGCTATGGGCAGCCAGGTGTTTAGCTTGGGGTACTCATTTTCCCCATAGCTAGCCAGAATGAAACAGACGCGTGTTTTAACGCGACAGAATTAAACAGCTCGCGTCGCAGAAAAGCCGGTGTCGTCCGCGGCGTTGGCCATGAGCGAAGAAATATCGGATTGAAATTCATAAACAAAAACACCCTGCAAGAAGGGCTGGTTGGTAATCGAACCAGGGTGTCCGGAATGTGAGACGCCACCACTCAGCCATGGTTTGGATGCTTAAAACCCGGACAAAGGCGCCCCTAGTAAATTCGGTGTTGCCTTGAAACGTGCCGTAGAAAGTTATACTGCGGTGTATATCTGCAATTATGAGCATGTATATTGCAGAAGTCGCAGTTAAACGAGTAGCGAAGTACGTTTCCGCTACATTTCTTCTGCGCTTGGAACCCGCGCAGAGCCATCTTGCGGCAGACACAGAAGACCCCCTCCTCGCAATGAAGGGCGCTGCCCCGACAGGTGGCGCGCCACTCGCCCGCGCAACGCGGCTCCTCTTTCCGCTTACAGCGCGATTCCTCGGTGCAGAATACCAATGCTTGACGCTTCTGACGTGATCGCTACGCCGTAGCGCGTCTGGTGGGAAAGCGTCCCGTGCGATGTGTGCCGTGCTGCTGACGAGGAGTCATGTACCTGCGTGGTGCTCCCAAGCGAGATAGAGGACGATCCCATCGAGGCGCCAGCCCCATGATTGTGTCCGCCTTCATGGCGCGTCGCCGCCCGGCTGTCCGTGCGGATCACGACTTTTGGCCCTCGTAGTTTGTTTCTCCCTCCGAGACACCGAGTTCTTTGGTTCGTTCGGCTTGCTCAGGCGCAGGTTTCGTCTTTGTGTGACTCAAGAGCATGCCGAGCGAATGAGTCGGCGGTGATAACGGGGTGAGATAACGCTATCGCGTTCCACTTTTGAAGGCGAAGCTTAAGCGTCCTCCAATTCTTTTTTTCTCTCCATGTCCGTAGTGAATTTTGCAATCATAGTTTGTACGGGTTGATTCCATAGTGACCGCCCTTTACTTCACCTTGCCTCACCGTAGGAGGCATTGCCTCTTGCTCCGAAAATCTAATTTACAGAAGCTAGCACGCTCCGCATGCTACAGACGGGGCCCTACCCCTCTATGGGCTTTTTGAACATGCTCCACCCGGACATCTATCCACTCTGCCCAGATTGTGGCACTGAATTTAGCTCATTAAATCACATGCTCTGGCACTGCCCTGTGTTACAGGATTTTAACCGAGAAGAAGACTGGATGAAGGCCATCACAGACCCGAAACAAGACGTCCAGCTCCTGGCCGTCCAGAGGGCCCGTGAACGAGCGGAGAGGCATGGCCTCTGTTCCGACATGGGATTAGCCAACGGCTGGGTAGAGACCTGCAGGCACCCGCATAGCTCCTCAGGACCCCAATCAACTCGTTTGCTGCTGCTACCTATCTTTGCCTCCCCATGGGGGTCAATGCCCCCTACTGTTTATCTTAACCGAGGTGGCTGCCGAACTGGGGTGCCACCATTGCAATTCGGCAAACCTGCTTTTACTTTTGAATAAAGCTTGTGGAATCTCCGTTCTCAAACTGTCAAAACGTGTATCCCTCGCCTCCGCTATAACGAGCTCCAGTCAAGTGATGACACAGGAGATTTACGTTTTTCTAACACTAGCCGTGACGATTACACTGCTACTCCTGCTGACAAACACGATGGCGCAATTACATATACTGTCATCACCGCGGAGCTTCGGCTTCCAAACAATTGGCCCGACAGTCCCCAAGTTTTGTTCATGCAAGTGGAGGTCCGTTTTCAACTCCGGTGCATCCCTTCGTAGGCAGCATGGTACCTGTACGTCGCCGCCGCTCTACCCTTCGACATCGCCGATAGGAAAGATGACTTCTTACTTTGCATGCCTTCTGCCACATCATACCAGCGCCTGAAACGCACGGTCCTGCACCGCCTCGAGCAATCGCAAGAGAGTAGAATCCAACAGGTCCTCTCCGAGGCACTGGCCGACCAACGGTGGTGTCGAATACTGCACCGGTTGCGTCAGTTATAGCATGAGCACTCCGCAAAAAACAGCCAGCTTGCAAATTTCAGGGAGTTGTCCTTTCAGCGCCTCCTAAATTCCGCACGCATGGTACAGACAGGTTCCAATGAGAGGGCCCTCAATCAGCTAGCTGCACTCGCTGACCGCATATGCGACTGCTCATCTGCGGCACAACGATTTGCCTTCACAGTCTCGCAAGCTTGCCTCCGCAGTTGTGCAGGTGCAACCGCCGTTTTGTGAAAAAGCAAAACGCTGAACTCAGCCCTGTTCGTGGACGGGAAACACACCGGCCAGTCGCTAACGGCATATGGGCCTTCGAGCAAGCCCCCTCTTCTTTGCAGTCGACCGAATCACTGGCACCCGCCTCTTCGTCGACACCAGAGCCGAGCTGTCCATAGTTCCCGCCACGGCCCCAGATCACCAACGCAGAAGTTCGCACCCGCATCCCACGCAGTGAACAACACGGCCATTGTGTCATATGGGCTCCGGTCAATAACACGAGACATCGGACTCCGTCGCTAGCACAGATGGGTCTTTCTGACCGCTGACGTCAGCTTTGTCATACTATAAGCGGACTTCCTCAGCCAGTTCCGTCTAGATGTTAGTGTCCGCGATGGGCGCTTAAAAGGTAACGTCCAGTCTCTTAATGTATTTGCCCAGCAGTCCAACCTCCCCTCACCTGGCATCCGTACGTTACGGCCGGTCTCAACGTACAAGATGCTTGCTGAGAAACCGCAATTCGCGAAGCCTCGAAACGATGCGCTGCCCTTTGAAACACAAGGGGACGTATCATATCGCCACCGCCAGACCACCTCTCGCCGCCCCGCTATGGAAGCTCGCTGGACTAACGTCATATGTCGCCAGCCGTGAGTTCAACCACATGCTTCAGCTCGGTGTTATTTGTCATTGCTCAATCAATTGTTCTTCGCCTCTCCATCAGGTTCAAAAGCAGGATAAGCGCCTACTGGTGGCCTTGGGCTGATTACAGAGCTTTGGATACCGTCACTCCTCTCGATCAGTATCCCCTTCCCCAAATACAAGACTTCGGTTCCCGTCTCGTAGGAGCCAAAATATACAGCCAGATCGCTTTGATAAGCGCGTACCACCAAATTCCAGTCGAACGCAGCGACACTTCGAAGACAGCAATCCCTAATCCCTTTGGCGGCTTTGAGTTTACCGGTATGCCTGACATTATGAACAACGCGGCGCTAACATTTCAAAGGCTGATGGACGAGGTTACTCACATACTCCTTTATTTTCGTCTACCTTGACGACATTCTCTTTGCAAACTGCACAGATGAATAGCACAAAGAGCACCTTCGTTTCGCATTTTCGCAATTGGATGAACACGACCTGGTCATAAAGCTTCAGAAATGCATTTTCGGGGTTGAAGCCCCCCATTTCACCCCGAGGCATCGAGCCACTGGAATCACGGGTGCGGGTAATCGAGGACTTCTCCTCTCCAACCTTCTCCCGAATGTTGCGCGACTTTCTGGGGCTCATAAACTTTAACAGGCGCTTCATAACATTATATCCGCAGGTTCTTCAGCCACTTACCGATCTGCTGTGTCGCAACTTCATAAAAAAGCGCCTACCTTACATTGGTCATTTGAGGGAGAGCAATCCTTCCAGGAGGCCTAAACTCCACTGGCGTTGCCCGACGCGCCAACTCGCCTTATGGTAGACGCGTGGACCATAGCAGTGGGTGCAGAACTGCAGCAGCACAATGGCAAAGACCGTTATCCTTGTTCTCAAAGCGCCTCAAACCTACAGAAGGTCGTTAGAGCATGTTCGGGAGGGTGATGTGGACCATCTATTGCACTGTCAAGTATTTGCGTTTTTTTTCTTCAAGGCGGCAGCTTTTACAGCCTGACCCTGCAAGAGCTGTTAACCATAGTTTTCAATAACAACAGTTCATCGTACTCAGAACGACCGCTTGGGCAACTTTTATTTATCTCCGCACTTTCCACAAGCACCCGCCATATCTCTGGGACCAAAAACCAGGCAGCTGACGCACTGTTGTGGATCCTGGCTGTGCCTTTGTTTTAGCCGACCAATATTCGATTCACGGCAATTGCTAAGCCACCCTGGCATAAGATCGACAAAGTGGCTTATGAAACACCGCTTCGTCTGGCCAGGGATCAAAAAGATTTCCTAAGCTTGGCGAGAAGCTGCCATGCCTCTCTGTAGCTGGGAAAGTGACCAGGCTCATGCCTTCTGCGGTGCGGCCGTTTCGAGCACCATTTGGAGCCGGCACCCTTGCTGACTTGCAACTGTCACTGCTTTTGTTTGGGCAGATTCTTGCCGCCCTTTGGTGAACAATGGTGCTGTAGGTGAAGAAATGTCGTTACCGCGCACGCCTGTACTATCGTTCGCATAGAAAATTGCGTGGAGCTCGTCGGCGGAACATTCGCACTGCCAGTCAGATTGCAATACAAGTTTTAAAAAAAGTTAAATTATGGGGTTTTACGTGCCAAAAGCACTTTCTGATTATGATAGACGCCCTAGTAGAAGACTCCAGAAATTTCGACCACCTGGGGTTCTTTAACGTGCACCTAAATCTAAGTACATGGGTGTTTTTGCATTTCGCCCCCAGCGAAATGCGGCCGCCGCGGCCGGGCTACGATCCCGCGTCCTCGTGCTCAGCAGCCCAACACCATAAACACTGAGCAACGACGGCGGCTTACAAGTTTTCCGATGACAACCATCCTGCCCAGCGATGAGCCGCCAATAAACTTCGAACTTAAGAAAGCATGTTACATGAAGGGGAGGGGGAGGCTACATCAACGTGCAGCACTAGAATACTTTGTTTAGCGCAAAGAGACAGACACAAGAAAGACGACAGAACAAGGCGCTACTCTCAACTGACATCATTTTATTACGTCACTCCTTTATATACCGCTTAAAGCAGAGGAACATGCGCAGTGAGCACCATGCGGTGGAGCCAAGGTCGATTCAAATAGGTCGCGAAGCTTCGGGCGAAAAGCGGTTCAGTACAGATTGTCACCGACATCAGCATGGGGTGTTATGGGAGAAGCGATTGAAGCACGACTATGTTTGGAGGGAACAAACATTGGGAAAGAAAAACGCGCTTTTTAATTCAAACGAGACAACGTTAGATTCATTCAACGAAAATAAAATTCCCAGTCGATTTTATATATTCGTGACGAGTTAAGAAAATACAAGTTTAATTTTATTATTATTAATAAATGCATTTCTTTTCAGCGCCTATCGCTACAGGGGGCGTTGACGCCACTATCACTCGCAATGCAATGCACGTCTTGAAATGGGCAGAAAGGCGCACTCGTAATTGAAATACGCCCCCCTCACAGTTTGTGCTTTCTTGCTTGTCGAAGTTTGTCTGAATTTGGTGGCGCGGGTAGCTTCATCGCTTCATAATCTGTTCAGTCAAAACTAGTGAGTTACGACCGCAAGATAATTGTGTAGTTGTTTTCGTGCGACTGCGCTGGCCGACGGGCTTGGCATCCGACAATAGGATCAGCACTCTACCCCTAAAGCTTCCGTCGGCCTCCAAAGAAAGTATGTTCTGTGCAGGGATGCGATTTCGACAACCGTATGGCTGGCCTTTTCCTGCATCGCTTTCAACGCTGAAAGCTCGGAACGCCCATCAAGTCGAATGGCGGAACATTTGAATATATAGCTGCAAAGGAAGGACAACAAAACAAATTTCGCACCTTCGAAAACAAAATGACGTCACTTCTGCTTTTAACGGACATGGCGCCACATTATTTTTTCTTCCGCCGGAAGTGTTCCCACCACATACAGATGGCGCTAAGCCCCATGAACCGCCGATGGACCGCCATGTTTTGAACGTATGGGCTCCTATGGAAGCTTCGCTACCAGGTATATTTACCTTGGTGGAGCCACCAACATCCGATCCCAAGAGCGCACTCATACGACAGAATCCAAAAAACCAAATTCAGCGCTGTACAAGGTTAAGGAAGGCACACTAATGCACTGTGACCCCAATGACTGAATGAAAAATGCTTCCGATAACTCTCGGGCGGTGGTGTCAAGGCTCTTCTTCAAAATCGTTGTATCACGAAACATGGCTTTGCACTTGCATGTTTTACAATGCTGAGCCAAACGCGAACCTGTGCCTGTTGGTATGGATCGCTCATGTTCTCTAAGGCGCTCGTTAACACAGCGGCCTGACTGCCCTACATACACTTTGCCACATGACTAGGGAATCTTATAAACCGACGCTGTAATCTATTGCAGCGTCGGTGTGGTTTATATAATCTTATAAACCGACGCTGCAATCTATTGCAGCGTCGGTGTGGTTTATAAGATTCCCTTGTCATGTAGCAAAGTGTATGTAGGGCAGTCAGGCCGCTGTGTTAACGAGCGCCTTAGAGAACATGAGCGATCCATACCAACAGGCACAGGTTCGCATTTGGCTCAGCATTGTAAAACAGGCAAGTGCAAAGCCATGTTTCGTGATACCACGATATTGAAGAAGAGCCTTGACACCACCGCCCGAGAGTTATCGCAAGCATTTTTCATTCAGTCATTGGGGCCACAGTGCATTAGTGTGCCTTCCTTAACCTTGTACAGCGCTGAATATGGTTTTTTGGATTCTGTCGCATGAGTGCGCTCTTGGGATCGGATGTTGGTGGCTCCACCGCATGGTGCTCACTGCGCATGTTCCTCTGCTTTGAGCGGTCTATAAAGGAGTGACGCAATAAAATGATGTCAGTTGAGAGTATAGCCTTGTCCTGTCGTCTTTCTTGTGTCTGTCTTTTTGCGCTAAACAAAGTATTCATGGATTCGCACCAACTAACCCGCCAACGCATTGTGCAGCACTAAGCTTTCACGGAGTTTGGAGCCGACACGCTTGTCGAGATGCTGCTGACAACGGTGCTGTTTGTACAGGTTAGTTTTTACTATCCTTTTCAAGTTTGAACAAAAAGATTGAGTTGCCGGTTTCTCCCACAATTGCGTCTGCTGCTGCTGCTAAGTATGGTAGAGGTATCCAAGCCAAACTGTCTCAAAGGCGAATTCGCCATTTTTGAAATCATTCGTTATATTTGGTTCTGCTGTTGCTACTTGCCGGGGATGTGGAACTGAAACCCGGTCCTGATGGTGTTTGCTAAATGGCAACGTGTCGATAATGAAAAAGTTAGACACCATTGAAATTGGGTTCGCAAAGCTTGAAGCCGTGGTACAAGAAATGAATAAAAACCTTGGTATCCCCCAGGACCACATTTAGGACGTCAGTAAATTTCGTATCAGAGCAGGCGCATACATTAAACGGCCTTTTGCTTCAGCAAGTTAATGAGCTACAAGAGAAGTCAGTGATATGGAGGACAGAAGGCGGAGTCAAAATTTAGTTTTCCTTTCTGTAGACGGGCCTGGCCAGCTTGAAAAGTGCGAGTAGTCGGAAAATCAAATTGAAAGATTTGTAAAGGTAACTTGGGAATTCAGCTAAAACCAGGGCATGGGGCGCACCACATTTTTCGTTTCACGGGGAAGGCTAAGCAGCCTATAGTTCTAATTTTTTTTTCTTTTTACAAAGAAAGACAAGACTTTCCACTAAATGCAGAAAAATGTAAAGGGACCGATTAGAGTATTGCTCAGGAAATATCCACTAAACCACTTAGCATACGCAAACACCTGTGGGAATACACAAAAGCAAAAAAGAAAGACAAAACATTCGCCGCCCTTCCACTATGTGAAGAACGATGACCAGCGAACCTTTGTATGTGGCGTTGTAATGGCGAACAGCATTTCCGCTGCGGGTCGGCCCGGTATTTCACTATCTTCGGGATTGGCCAACATGTGGGGACTTCCTAAAGCCTGCTTCACCTCCACTGCGGCTCGGCCCGATATTGCGCTATCTTCGGGATCGGGCCACGTATGGGGCGTGCTTACAGCCTCCTTCACCTACACCGCGGGTCGGCCCGGTAGTGCACTAGTGTCACGTGGTACTGACAGTCAAGAAAACAGTAGAAATAGCGAATGAACATCGGTCTACGCGGCTACTCGGACAGTCCTGAACCAGTGCGGGGCGACAAATCGATGAGCTGAGAAATACACTCGGAGGACATGCGGGGTGACGGACGCGAACCTTTAAGGTCTTGGCAGCGGTAGGTTGCGAGGTCTGCAAGCAGCTGTGTCATTGAGACAACTGGAGCCCCCGCCGTGTTGCGTAAGCAGCGGAGGCGGGGGAGGCGGCCGTCGGCGCTGCCGCCGATTCCTTGGTGTTACGTTTCGCCTCCGACGTACGATATAGCCGGCGCGTATGCAACGAACGCCGGGGCTTCGTTCAAAGCGGCCGACATTTTGGCCAGTTCAGCGCTGCCGCAACGCCTCCCGCCAAGCGAGTCTAGGCATGTTTCAATGCCACGTGTCTTCGTGTGTGTGTGTGTGAGTACGTGTGCATGTTGGTGCCGACGCTTGTCAAAGCGCGGCAGCCGGTGAGAGGAGCTCCCCCAACTGTGAAGCGAGGAGGTCTGACCGGCGCCGGCCTGGCGGATGCGTCACTTCTTGTCTCAACGTGTCCATGCGCCGCCGTCACGGGCGTCTCATCCGAGCTGTTCCTTCATGCCCTCGACTCTGAGAGCATAAAAGCAGTTGCCCCCGGACGCCAAGAGAGAGGCTTCGAATTCTTCCGTCGAGTAACGTGCTCTCCCGTCTCTCCACTTCAGTCGACCTGACCGGCCGCTCTTTTGCGATGCTATAATAAACAAGTTGTTCTGTTAGAAATCGACTCATCCTTTGCCAGGACCTTCGGATGCTTCCAGCTGTGTCCCAGGCCGCCAGGCCAACGCTACCCTTGGGGCTTGCGACCCATTTGCAACAACTGTTTGCCAACGGTGGGATTGCGACAACGGAGGCCAGCAGCGAAGATATTCGGTCGACTGTATGCTGAGCAGCACAACGATCATCCGGGAGCAGTGCAACGAGCCCTGTGTGATGACTGGTTGCCTACAGCGGAACGACTGCGCTGAATTCTTGGCGGCGAGGTTTGGTGAGTGCGGGACTTTCTTCTTCTGAGTTTTGCCAGGCTTTTCTTAGTGTCAGAAACAGAGCTGGTAATTGTGGTTGTCGTTGCTGCCGGGTTAGTCTGCGGAAGACAACAGTAGGCAGTAGAGAAAGCAGCATTCAGAGCAGCCATGGATTGGAAGTTGCGCAAACCGAAATTGCTGGACCTTGCAAGAGAGTTGGGTATGGATGTCTCAGACAAACTCAGAAAACCAAAACTGCTAGGGGCTATTCTTGAGTTAGAAGCTGAGGATGACGAGCTGTCGGAATGCCTTGAGACCATTGAGGAGAGGGAGGCGGCAAAAAGACAGGAGCGCGAACGTAAAGAGCAAAAAGAAAAAGAGGAGCGCAACCGTCAACACGCTTTGGAAATGAAGCGTCTTGAGGTAGAGATGGAACGCGCTCGTAATGGAAGTCAGGCACACGGTGCAGGAGAACGAGTATCGTTCAAAATGACTGACCTGATGCGGCCGTTTAAGCTTGGAGAGGACATTGGTTTGTTCCTGGTTAACTTTGAGCGAACGTGCGAGAAGCCGGGGTTCTTTCGGGAAACGTGACCACAGCGCTTGCTCACTTTGTTAAACGGCGGGGCGGCCGAAGTAGTCGTTCGCTTGAAGAGAGAGGAGGCAGAGGATTTCGACCAAGTGCAATCGAGTCTGCTAAAAATGTACAGGCTGTCAGCGGAGGCGTTCTGTCGGAAGTTTGGGAAAATGAGAAAGGCAGATGTGAGTCATATACAGAGTTTGCCTACAGGCTTATGTCAAACATGCAGGAGTGGCTCAAACAAGAGAAAGCGTTTGGTGACCACGAGAAAGTTCTGCAGTGTTTCGGGCTGGAACAGTTTTATAGTCGGTTACCTGAGAACGTGCGGTACTGGGTCTTGCATAGGCCAAACGTTAGTACGGTGACTAAAGCCGCCGAGCGAGCCGAGGAGTTTGTAACGCGTCGGGCTCGCGGAGCTAAGGACGGTTAAAAGGGTGAATTTGGCTCCGAGTTTGACAGGCCGAAGTTCACACCCATGAGAGCAAGGGGGGACACACGTAGTGCGGATGCGAGTGAAAGCTATCCGACCGAACGTAAGGAGACGGCGGCAGCCGAAGCCGAACGCAGAAAGCGGTTCGAGACGAGGTAAGCGCGCGTGCGTTATACGTGCCAGAAGCCGGGTCACTTTTCGGCGCAGTGTCCAGAAATAAAAACAAAAGTCGTGTTTTTGTCATTATGCAGCACTGACGAGAACATGAAGCTTCTCGAACCTTAGATGCGGGACCTCCTCGTGAAAGGGAAAGAGTGCCGAGTGCTTCGTGATTCCGCAGCTAAAATGGATGTAGTTCACCCCTCTTACGTAGAAGCCGATATGTTCACTGGCGGGTGCGCATGGATCAAGCAAGCCGTGGAAGCTCACAGTCTGTGTCTGCCCGTAGCAAAGTGCTTATTGAAGGACCTTTCGGAGCACTTGAGACGGAGGCCGCAGTGTCATCTATGCTGCCCCCCCCCCCCCCAGTACCCGTACCTATTTTCGAACAGGTCCGATCACCTCCTGCGTGAGAAGGGGCTTTTGTTTGGTGAGGCTAGCGTTCAGGCCTGAACCAGATCGAGAGCTCGGGAGCTCGCTGCGAAGGTGGTAGTTGCGGGGCCGACGTTGTCGAACAATGAGAAAGGGTCGGAGGCGCAGCAAGCTGATATTCTGAGCACGTCCGAACTAAATAAAATTGAGCCTGTAGCGTTGAAGGCACCAGATACTGGAGAGGAAATGCCTGACACGGGAAAGTTAGAAGAGCTATCTGCAGATTTGCTCATCGCGCCCACGTCAGATGGGCTTAATAGGTTGCTAAAAGTCAGCCGGTCGGCTTTGATAGCCGAGCAAAAAAAGGATGGCAGCCTAGAAAACATGCGCTGCAATGTCAAGGAAGGTATCGCCAAGAAAAATGCTCGTTTTGTGAAAAGACGTGGGATCCTGTACCGAAAGTATCTAGACCGCAGGGGAGTGGAGTTCAATCAGCTGATCGTGCCTCAGTGCTACCGTCAGGATCTGTTGCGCTTGTCGCATAGAGGTTCGTGGTGCGGACACCTAGGAGTTAAGAAGACTAGGGACCGTCTATTGCAAGAGTACTCTTGGCCAGGGTGTTTTCGTGACGCAGAACACTTTGTGAGGACATGTGACACCTGTCAGCGGGTGGGCAAACCAGGGGACGAATCAAGGACGCTGTTGAAGTTCGTGCCTATCATTACGGAGATTTTTAGACGGCTCGTTATTGATACAGTGGGATCACTGCCCTCTCCAATGGCTGCAGACCACCTCTTCCAGAAATGGCCGCCTCCTGCGCTGGAGCCTCGCTTTGCAATAATATTCCTTTGAGGTGCGTTACAAAAAGGGGAGTCTCAACGGTAACGCCGATGCCTTAAGTCGAGGCCCCTAACGTAGGAATCAGCCTCAAGGTATTTGTTACTGATGTTTTTCTTCCTGAGGCATGATTTTTAACATATTGCTTTTGTTTAGTGTTTAAAAGTCATGACGTGCTTTCTAGTGCAATTTTCCAATTTGTGGACGCGTTCTGAGTGCTGCTAGACTACTGTAAGGAACTAGGCAGTAGCATAAAAGGGGCAAGAGCCTGGCATGGCTTAGCGAAGGTTGTGTCGTGCTTGCTGACTGTGCGGTTGAGTTTCGGCGTAGTTCTAAAGCTTGCTGGGAACGTGAACAAAAATGGCAACTCTCCCGAAGTCACTTTGCAGTGTCCTGTGTGAACCTGAACGTGAGAACGAGGCCTTCTCTGAGCGCTGCGCTCAAAAAACGCCAAGGGACGACCGACTTCGGTTATGAGCATCATCGAGCGACATCCCTCCGGACAGCGGATGCCGTCGCGTGACCATCGGGATCTCCTTCTCCCGGCGGGGTGGTCTGTTACGTTTCGCCTCCGATGTACGGTATAGCCGGCGCGGATGCAACGGACGCCGGGGCTTCGTCCATAGCGGCGGACATTTTGGCCAGTTCAGCGCTGCCGCAACGCCTCCCGCCAATCGCGTCCAGGCATGTTTCAATGCCACGTGTCTTCCTGTGTGTGTGTGAGTGTGTGTGCATGTTGGTGCCCACGCTTGTCAAAGCGCGGCAGCATGGGAGAGGAGCTCCCCCAACTATGAAGCGAGGAGGTCTGACCGGCGCCGGCCCGGCGGATGCGTCACTCCCTGTCTCAACGTGTCCGTGCGCCGCCGTCACGGGCGTCTCATCCGAGCCGTTCCTTCTTGCCCTCGACTCCGAGAGTATAAAAGCAGTTGCCCCCGGACGCCAAGAGAGAGGCTTCGAATTCTTCCGGCGAGTAATGTGCTCTCCCGTCTCTCCACTTGGGTCGACCTGACCGGCCGCTCTTTTGCGATGCTATAATAAACAAGTTGTTCTGTTAGCAATCGACTCATCCTTTGCCAGGACCTTCGGATGCTTCCAGCTGTGCCCCAGGCCGCCAGGCCAATGCCACCCTTGGGGCTTGCGACCCAGATGCAAAATTGGGAACGCTGCGAGCGCGGAGCGAGCGGACGCGCCTCACTACGGCTCCGGCAATTTTCCTCCGGTTTACCGAAAATTCCAAGGGACCCCGTCAAAGTTTGCTTCTGCTAGAAGGTTAACATTACCCGGCGCCCGAAGATACCGCTCTGGAGGAGGTGGGCTAATTTTGGGGCCTTTTAGGCCCATTTTTGTCTCCGCCACTTCACCCAACTGAGCCTAACGCCCCGGTCTCAAATCTCCATCGTTCTCCGCGGCCACCATGGCGGCCTCTGCTTGGGGCGGGTACGATCCCTAGACGATGGCATGGTCAGTAATCGTCGCAGAAGCCTCGTCTTCGCTTGAAACTTCCACTCCGACGGAGATGGCAGTGGATGAAGCCCTTTTCTCGTTGGTGGCACTTCGTAAACGCCAGCAACGCTCGAACACTTCAGTGGTAAACGGACTCTCCATGAGTTCCGGAGTTTCTGTGCCTCCGAATCCTGAAAACTCCAACCCTCAGCTATCGCAAGTAGCGGGACCGAAGCAATGGCGGCGCACCGCTATGCCTCGACTCCGCAAAGAAGATTTCAGGATTGTCATCACCGCACAGAGTGACAATCTCCGTGAAGATAGACCAGCAGAACGGTGAGCTTGGTGCTTTCCTCTCTGCCTATGTAAATCCATCTTCGTTGGACCTTGTAGGACCCCTGGCTGCCTAGCCTCGGGCACCAACATCAATAACCGTTGGACAAATAAAGTTTATTCCTATCCTATCCTTGGTCATTCTTAGTGTCTGGCCTATCTGAGACCAGAATATCGTCATTGTCACCACCTAAGATGTGAATGCGGCTAATGCGTTCGCTCGTGAATTTACACCCAATGCTTCCGCAGGCCCCATCCCGATGGTCGGACACGCCAAAGTCAACGGTGAAATCTGCAGGGGGATTATTACGGTTCATGAGCAGGAAAGTACTGCCACCCTGAAATCTTTAAGTCCAGTGGCGCGGAGGAGAGATAGCCTTCATCTGCAAGCTGGGGAAGTAGACGATTGCCCTGCTCCCCTTCGTGGGACACAGAGTACCGCGTTACGTGCACTATAGCAATGTGCTGACTGTGGTGCGCAAACATAAGCGGACTATTCCCGCGTGTTTACGATGCGGCACCTTCGGTCACCGTCCGGACTTAAACCAGAATCCTCAAGACAATCACTGTGGACACTGCGGCGAAACGGTCGCAGTCCTCGAAGACGGCAACATGGCGCCCCACGAGTGGTCTCCTTCCTGCAACGTGTGCCGTGGCACTGATCTTACGGGCTCGCAAGACTGGAAAGCCAAATTTCGACAGCTGCAACAACCGGAGAAGCCGACCGGTCAACGAACCCAACCGTGGACTGCAGTGCCCTCGGCTTCTGACAGGGCTTATGTAGGCAGCCGAGCACTCTGCTCCGTCAGCGTAGGCAGAGACGAGGATGCGCAGTAGGATGCACTGGCGTCATAGTGACAAAATGGCACACTCAGCCTGCGTCGTTGATGGGCAGCCGTATCGTTGATACATGGCCCCTGGAAACGTGTGGCTGTCACAATATACAGAATCACTTAGTCGCCCTGCTCGCTGGGTGCTCTGCTGCCGGACTGAAGAGCGAAGAAGAAATTCTGGGCTTATGTAGACTGCCTGGCACTCTGCTCCGTCAGCTTAGGTAGAGACGAGGATGCGCAGTAGGATGCACGGGCGTCTCGGTGACCAAAGGGCGCAGGCAGCCTGCGTTGTTGATGGGCAGCCGTAGCGTTGATCCAAGGCCCCAGGAAACGCTTGGCTGTCACGATATACAGGATCACTTAGTCGCCCTGCTCGCTGGGTGCACTGTAGCCGGAGTGAAGAGCAAAGCAGGGATCCTTGGCTTATCTAGGCAGCCCGGCATTCTCCTCCGTCAACTTAGGTAGAGACGAGGATGCGCAGTAGGATGCACGGGCGTCTCGGTGACCAAAGGGCGCAGGCAGCCTGCGTTGTTGATGGGCAGCCGTAGCGTTGATACGAGGCCCCAGGAAACGCTTGGCTGTCACGATATACAGGATCACTTAGTCGCCCTGCTCGCTGGGTGCACTGTAGCCGGAGTGAAGAGCAAAGCAGCGATCCTTGGCTTATCTAGGCAGCCCGGCATTCTCCTCCGTCAGCGTAGGCAGAGACGAGGATGCGCAGTAGGATGCACGGGCGTCTCGGTGACCAAAGGGCACAGGCAGCCTGCGTCGTCGATGGCCAGCCGTAGCGTTGATACAAGGCCCCAGAAAACGTGTGGCTGTCACGATGTACCGGATCACTTAGTCACCCTGCTCGCTGGGTGCACTGCTGCCGGATTGAAGATCGAAGCAGGGATTCTGGGCTTATGTAGGCAGCCGGGCACTCTGCTCCGTTTGCGTAGGCAGGGACGAGGATGCGCAGTAGGATGCACGGGGGTGACGGTAACCAAAGGGCACAGGCAGCCTGCGTCGTCGATGGCCAGCCGTAGCGTTGATACAAGGCCCCAGAAAACGTGTGGCTGTCACGATGTACCGGATCACTTAGTCACCCTGCTCGCTGGGTGCACTGCTGCCGGATTGAAGATCGAAGCAGGGATTCTGGGCTTATGTAGGCAGCCGGGCACTCTGCTCCGTCTGCGTAGGCAGGGACGAGGATGCGCAGTAGGATGCACGGGGGTGACGGTAACCAAAGGGCACAGGCAGCCGGCGTCGTCGATGGCCAGCGGTAGCGTTCATACAAGGCCCCAGGAAACGTGTGGCTGTCACGATATACAGGATCACTTAGTCGCCCGGCTCGCTGGGTGCACTGCTGTCGGACATTAAGAGCGAAGCAGGGATTCTGTGCATATGTAAGCAGCCGGGCACTCTGCTCCGTCAGCGTAGGCAGAGACGAGGATGCGCAGTAGGATGCACGGGCGTCATGGTGACCAAAGGGCGCAGGCAGCCGGCGTCGTTGATCGCCAGCCGTAGCGTTGATACAAGGCCCCAGGAAACATGTGGCTGTCACGATATATGCGATCGCTTAGTGGCCACTTCCCTGGGTGCACTGCTGCCGGACTGAAGATCGAAGCAGGGATTCTGGGCTTCTGTAGGCAGCCGGGCACACTGCTCCGTCAGCGTAGGCAGAGACGAGGATGCGCAGTAGGATTCACGGGCGTCGCGCTGACCAAAAGGCACAGGCAGCATGCGTCGTTGATGGCTAGCCGTATCGTTGATACAAGGCCCCAGGGAACGTGTGGCTGTCACGATGTACAGGATCACTTAGTGGCCTTCTCCCTGGGTGCAGTGCTGCCGGACTGAAGATCGAAGCAGGGATTCTTGGCTTATGTAAGCAGCCGGGCACTCTGCTCCATCAGCGTAGACAGAGACGAGGATGCGCCGTAGGATGCACGGGCGTCACGGTGAACAAAGGGCTCAAACAGCCTGCGTCGCTGATGGCCAGCCGTGTCGTTGATACAAGGCCCCAGGAAACGTGTGGCTGTCACGATATACAGGATCACATAGTCGCCCTGCTCGCTGGGTGCACTGCTGCCAGACTGAAGAGCGAAGCAGGGATTCTGGGCTTATGTAGGCAGCCGGGCACTCGGCTCCGTAAGCATAGGCACAGACGAGGATGCGCCGTAGGATACACGGGCGTTAGGGTGACCAAAGGCAACAGGCAACCTGCGTCTTTGATGGCCAGCCGTAGCGTTGATCCAAGGCCCCAGGAAACGTGTGGCTGTCACAATATACAGGATCACTTAGTCACCCTGCTCGCTGGGTGCACTGCTGCCGGACTGAAGAGCGAAGCAGGGATTCTGGGCTTATGTAGGCAGCCGGGCACTCTGCTCCATCAGCGTAGGCAAAGACGAGGATGCGCAGTAGGATGTATGGGCGTTACGGTGACCAAAGGCAACAGGCAACCTGCGTCTTTGATGGCCAGCCGTAGCGTTGATCCAAGGCGCCAGGAAACGTGTGGCTGTCACGATATACAGGATCACTTAGTTGTCCTGCTCGCTGGGTGCACTGCTGCCGGACTGGAGCGCGAAGCAGGGATTCTGCGCTTGTGTAGGCCGCCGAGCACTCTGCTCCATCAGCGTAGGCAAAGACGAGGATGCGCAGTAGGATGTATGGGCGTTACGGTGACCAAAGGCAACAGGCAACCTGCGTCTTTGATGGCCAGCCGTAGCGTTGATCCAAGGCCCCAGGAAACGTGTGGCTGTCACAATATACAGGATCACTTAGTCACCCTGCTCGCTGGGTGCACTGCTGCCGGACTGAAGAGCGAAGCAGGGATTCTGGGCTTATGTAGGCAGCCGGGCACTCTGCTCCATCAGCGTAGGCAAAGACGAGGATGCGCAGTAGGATGTATGGGCGTTACGGTGACCAAAGGCAACAGGCAACCTGCGTCTTTGATGGCCAGCCATAGCGTTGATCCAAGGCGCCAGGAAACGTGTGGCTGTCACGATACACAGGATCACTTAGTTGTCCTGCTCGCTGGGTGCACTGCTGCCGGACTGAAGAGCGAAGCAGGGATTCTGGGCTTATGTAGGCAGCCGGGCACTCTGCTCCATCAGCGTAGGCAAAGACGAGGATGCGCAGTAGGATGTATGGGCGTTACGGTGACCAAAGGCAACAGGCAACCTGCGTCTTTGATGGCCAGCCATAGCGTTGATCCAAGGCGCCAGGAAACGTGTGGCTGTCACGATACACAGGATCACTTAGTTGTCCTGCTCGCTGGGTGCACTGCTGCCGGACTGAAGAGCGAAGCAGGGATTCTGGGCTTATGTAGGCAGCCGGGCACTCTGCTCCATCAGCGTAGGCAAAGACGAGGATGCGCAGTAGGATGTATGGGCGTTACGGTGACCAAAGGCAACAGGCAACCTGCGTCTTTGATGGCCAGCCGTAGCGTTGATCCAAGGCGCCAGGAAACGTGTGGCTGTCACGATATACAGGATCACTTAGTTGTCCTGCTCGCTGGGTGCACTGCTGCCGGACTGGAGCGCGAAGCAGGGATTCTGGGCTTATGTAGGCCGCCGAGCACTCTGCTCCGTCAGCGTAGGCAGAGACGAGGATTCGCAGTGGGATGCACGGGCGTCACGGTGAGCAAAGGGCACAGGCAGCCTGCGTCGTTGACGGCCAGCCGTGGCGTTGATGGCAAGACGTAGCGTTGAATGAATTGTTTCTTTCCTGATTTTGCTTATTCGTCTTAAGCAGTTGCTCATGGAAGGTTGTTTTTCTATTGCCGCCAACCATGAGATTATTTCAGCCTCTCTGATTATCCGTTGTTGTTATGGCCCTTCCGCAGTGCCCTCACGACCTCACACTTGCACTGGATTTTCTTTCTCCTAATTTTACTCTGATTGATTGCTCCCTCGGTGCCCTCTGCTTAGAAGTTCCTCACCGCTTTGACCCCATTGACCAACCTTCTCCCTCTTGGTAACACTGCGGCGCCTTTGTTCGCCTGCCGCCGAAACACGTGAAATATATCGAATTGTCATCTTCGCCAGCGGTGCCATTTGTTGACTACTGCTCGGCGCCTCTTACTGATATCCTGCTCATTCACAGTATCGTTGCACATTACATGGTGCAGCATTATGGCAAAAAGTACCTCCCTTCTACTTGTGACTTTTCGCTTCCACTTGGAAATAGTCCCGCACGTGCATTCTGCCGCTCAACTATTCTCTCTGCAATTTTTTCCACTAGAAGCTTTTGTACTGGCGGCTACATGTCTTCAATATCGGCACTGCCACGCCGACTTGAGGTAGCGGAGAAATTTGCAGCATAATCGCCAATTACCCTCCAGCTGAGCACACTGAAGCCCTTAGACGTAATCTCTTGTCGTAGCCAGATATTTTTGACATCGGCAAGTGGCCGTTCGACCAGACATCCACTGTCACGCATCGCATACACACAGGCCACGCCAGTCCTATTCATCGACGCCCTCTATCGAGTGCCTGTGTCTGAGCGAAGCGTCAAGCAGCAGGAAGTCAACAAGATGCATGCGAAACACATTGCCGAAACTTCATCCAGTAGATGGGTTTTCACTGTTGCTTTAGTTTAAAGGAAGTATAGATAGTGGCGATTTGGGAGGACTATCGCCACATCAACAATAGTACGAAGAAAGACGCTTACGCGTTGTCGCGAATTGATGATGCCCTGATTTCTCTGTATGATGCCGCTTACTATTCTTCTATCGACCTTCCACCTGAATATTGGCAGAATGCTGTGGACCTAATGGATTGAGAGAAAGTGGGTTTTGTATCTCCCGATGGACTTTACGAGTTCAAGGTCGGGTTTCAGTTTGTGTAATGCACCAGTCACATTCTAGCGAATGATGGATTCTGCTGTATCGGTTCAAGTGGTATACAAGCTTGCAGCATTTAGACGATGTAATTGTGCTTTCAACTATGCTTGATGCACACCTCGAAGGCCTGTCGGTGATTCTCCATCTGTTGCAACGAGCCGGAGGGCTGCTAAATTCATCAAAGTGTCGTTTTGGCCCTCACCTCATTACAGTCCTTGGCCAGATTGTGGATGCAGCTGGTGTATAACTGGAATCGGAGCAAATCGGGCCCGTGAAAGAATTTCATGTGTTTATTTCTACAAAAAATGTTCACAGAATATAGAGGCTCTGCTCGTACATTAGCCGGTTGCTAAAGAATTTTGCAGTGATTGCGAAACCACTCACAAATCTTCCTCAACAGGACGCTCATTTTACCGGGGGTTTCGCACAAGCTGCGGCTTGCTCGGACTTAACAGCACTACGGACAACGCCTCACATTTTGGCCCACTTCGGGCCATCATCCCCAACCGACGCGTCTAAATGCGAAATAGGCCCTGTTTTGGTCCAACGTCAACGTAGAGCGAATTGCTACACTACCTGTGCCATCAATCTGCTGTCCTTATCAGAGCGAATTTACCCGATTAGAGAAAATAAATCTCTCACCCTCATTATTGTCAGGGCAGTTGAAAAATTTCTCCTTTTTCTCTTCGCCAGCCGCTTTACAGTAGTTTCCGACCACCATGCCCTCTATTGGCTCGCCTCTTTGAAGTATGCTACAGACAGCCTTCCAAGATGGGCACTGCACCTGTAAGAGCGCACCTACACGGTGGTATACAAGACCTGCAGAAGCACTTGAATTGTTTGTGCCGCTACCCTGAGGCCGACTGTCAATCTTTGTGCACTGAGTCCTTCGAATGCGTGTTTTCCGTGAGCCAGTTGCTTAATATCGCGGACGAACAGCGTCATGATGCCTACTGAACAGTAATAACCAAGCAACAGGACTCCCTGTCCCAGCGATATCTATGAGCACATGTTTCTCCTCTAGGATGCTACTTTAAATTCGCATAACGTGCACTCTGACGGTGCTGATTTTGTCCTAGTTATACCACGAAACCTGCTGTCCACAGTTCATTCCGAGCTTCACGACGTGCCAACCGCCGGCCACCTTAGCGTCATTTGCACACATGACCGCCTGCATCGTCGCTTCCATTGACCTGGCCTAGCCCGCTCGGTGCGCTGCTATGTCACCGCCTGCTAGCTCTGCCAATGCCGTAAGAAACTGTCGACGCTACATGCCGAGTACCTACAGCACTTCGACGTCGCGCCTGAGCCCTCGTTCCGTGGCGGTTTGGATCTTCTCGACCGTTTTCCATATCCGCTTCAGGAAGCAAATGGGTTGTCTCGATACCGATTACGTGACGCGCTACGCAATGACACAAGCGCTGGCGACCAGCTTTGCTACGGATGTGGTGGAATTTCTGCTCCGTGACTAAGTTTTCGCACACTGTGCCACACCTCAACTACTGACTGACCGAGGCCGTATCTTCGAGTCCAAAGTCATGGACAATATGCGGCGTCTGCTTAACGCAGCATAAGATCATCACGTCATGCCTTCCCCATATGAACAGGCTTTCCGATTACATGAATCAGACGTAATCAGACGTGTTTGAAAGTACGTGTCCGCTCACCACCATGATTCGGACGTTGCACTGTCAATGATGACGTACGAATATACCTCCCGCCATGACACTGCCGGGTACTCTCCCTTTTAGCTTTCGCTCGGACGGGAAGCAACTGTAGCGCTGGACACACATATTCCTTCCCCTGCAAATTCGAAAAGTGAATAAGCACGCCAGGCTATACACTCACGGCAAATAGCCGGCAGTAGACATGCTGCTTCGCCAGACAATCAGAAGCACCTTTAGGACCAGCGACACCGCGACGAAGGTTTTCCTGCAGGCGCCCTCGGGCTAGTAAGGAGGCCTTTCCAAAGTGTAGGGCTTTCTGAAAAACTCGTTTATCGGAACAGGGACCCATACCGCGTCTTTTGACAAGTGCTAGACGTCATGTATGAGATTGTGTCCGCCAATGCCAACACATCTTCTGTTCCGTTTCCCGGCGATGTCATCCAGCTTTCTAGACTCAAACATTACCACCCTCCATGTGCGTGGGGTCCTTAGTGGCGCCGGGCCGGCATTTCTGCCGCCAGGGGCCACACAACGTGCTACTTAAAGATGATGTTGACTTTATAATTAGTGGGAATTGCCCATAAGCGTTTTTGGATAGACCTTAGCACGACGTCCTGCATTGCTTGATGCTGCCTGGCTTCCATGTTCGCCAGTGTTTGCCACCCTTGCAAATACACCTTGAAAATACTGTCCCTAATGTGCTTCCTGGTAATATTATTTTGGAATTGCACACTGCACCCGGATTCCTGCTTCGCGGAACAAGAAGTACGTTTTATTCATACAGAGACATCATTTATAATATCAATATCCAACTTTTACAAACGCCGACTGAAGTGTTTCCGATGTGTGTTCCGAGATGTTTTTGTAAAAGATGGAATGACAAACAGCGCATAGCGGTGCCGACAGTGGCCGTACAGATTTCCAGTCGGAAGCGTAATCTGTCAATCAGCGGTGACATGGCGTGCTCCAACCATCATTTGACACATTCCGGCGGAAGATATAGCCTTATGGCATTTTACTCGCTTAGAATGTTGAGGCGCGTGAGTAGGCTTAGGTTGTCCAAATTGCACTTTATCAAAAAGGCAACTATTGGCAGCCTCAAATAATTACAGGGTGCACTAAGGGTGTTTTGCATACGAACGCACCCGTTTCGAAAATGTTCAGTGAATTTAAAGATGCAAAATTGCTATTTTGACCCCTGATCCAACATCTAGCGTGTTATTTTTTCTCGTGTACAATGCCAGAGAGGACTCCCTGTAGGTCTTCTGCATATTCTAGCAATGTTATAAGCAGTTCAGGCTTCATGAAAAATGGCACCAATCACATCATTATTTGTGCGCTGCAAGCGACTCTGTTCGCTAAACTGCATTAGCGATGAGGCGCGTCGTGAGGAAAACAACCTAATTAGTTTTTAATCGAGATTGAGACTTTTGTAGTAGCAGACACGACGCTGATGTCAGTACTCTAGTTTTATCCATACATCTACAACGTCATCTTCTATCGAGCATACGTGAGTCTCCCGATCCTCTTCTCCTAATTTTTCTCGCAAATTGATGAATAAGTGAGTCATATGTACATAATCTCGCCATCTATCATGTGCAGTTCAGAAAGACAAAAGATTCCGTTCTCGCATCTCTGCTTTGCTACCTCCCAGCAGAAAAGACAATGAATGCAAGGTTTTACTTGTGCTGGCGGTCTTTCGATGTTATATCCTCTAATCACGAGCGCTTCGTTATCTTTTCTCGGTACGCGCCTGCCAGGTCGTGGGAAAGATTGGCGAAGCACAACTCGCTCTAGCAGACAAAATACGCAAGCGCAGGAAAAATGCTTTACGTATATTTAAACATTTGTGCAAACGAAGCACACCAACATTGGTTTGATAAATTGAGTCTTGAGCCTAGAGCTGTGAGAGGAGGTATATTTGAGAAGTCAGAACTATGGTCACCAGAATGGCAAAAGTGCAGCGTGGAGATAGACATCAATTTATTATGGACAAGATCAGAAAATTTCTTTTTGAAGGTGGATGCAATGAACACTGTTGACAGTCTCAAATACCGTTAAGTCGTGGACAGATAGGGCCGTGCTGTTCATTTAGAAAATACTCTTAACACTAACAGAAATCAAGGAATGCACTGTCGAGTAAAACACTTTTGACGCAGTGCAGAGGATAGATATAAGCAGGCAGTTAGTATCTTCACGTCTAGTACCCTATTTGCGTACGCACGAAATCCATGCTACCTTCCGAGTGGTAGTATGCTTGCTTACACTTTAACTCTTTCAGACGCCACTTTATCTGGTTGACTGAAAACTTCATTTCACTACACTTCTTGCATCTTCATAAACAAGAAAGCGTACATCTTCAGAAAGGATTGAGAATTGTCAATTGCTTATTGAGCTTTTTTTTTTCAATTTTACAGTATGTAAACTCCACGCGAAAACCCACAACAGGAGCATTGAATATGGGAACATAAATTGTTTCGTGTTTTTTGAAAGATTAAAAATCACTTATCCAGCCACGTCAAAACCATGCGCGGTGCATGACATGGGGAAAAACATACTGACGCCGAGTAAAAGCACCCAACCACCTACCTTCCCACTCATTTTGCCAAAACATTGTGCACGTTATTCGAAATTGCAGCAGAGTTTCAATAATAAATGTTCCCAGATGTATGCAGCGCATTTTGAATATCATTGCTTTCATCAGTGCTTTTGCCGCTGATGCACTATCCTGCTGTGCACAAACACACACACATGCACGCACACTTGCTCATTCGCAGAGCACGGCACACAAGCACACATTTGACGGGTACGCAACACGCCGGAGTACAAAGTCAGTCTGTTCGCAATGAAAAGGAGTCCGGATATAGGCTATAAGCATCGAGTTGCAGTGTCGGGCCATACAGGTATGATGGGGCTCAGGCT
Organism: Dermacentor variabilis; assembly: GCF_050947875.1. Classification (NCBI taxonomy): domain Eukaryota; kingdom Metazoa; phylum Arthropoda; class Arachnida; order Ixodida; family Ixodidae; genus Dermacentor; species Dermacentor variabilis. The sequence continues at coordinate 30,540,133 of NC_134573.1, read as the reverse complement.
GTGCTGACGGCTTCATCAGACGGACTGAAGGAGAAAGATGAGTGTTGTCTAGAGAGCCGTAAAACACCCTGCAGAATAGACAGACAAGTGCAATGTTGCGCTGGTATTGCTGCGGTTGCCACTAGAGGGCTTTGAGGCAATCCTCGTATGCTGGCATGAGCTTGCGATGAACGAAAAGACGGAAGTAGAGGGTGCATGTTGTCCAGCGTTGAACAACCTCAAGTTTGTCAGCGACATGAGTTTTGTACAGGGACTATATTGATGAGCAGAACTCAAGCTGTGGCAGAATGATGGAAGTGTAGAGTGCTAGGAAAAGCTCAGGTCCACAGAGAAGGAAGAGACGGTACACAAACCCAAGTATGCGACGATCCTGAGATATAGTGCTGGCGACATATGCAGAGAAGTCGAGAGAATGGCTGAATATACACCCAGAATGGCAAAGGCCCGAACAGTCTTCATAGGGGTGCCTCCGAGGAAGTATGTTGGACACGGAGCAGTTTAGTTGCGGCTGATACACATGACAGCATTTTTGCACTGCTACTGCAAAGCTTGTTATTTTAAGTCCAGTCGTTAACGTTTACGGAATCTATCTATTTCAAGTGCATATGCTGTACATAGGAATAACGTTTCAGTGGAAGTGTTAAGTTGTTAATCAAGCTCATTCTGCGAAGATTCATTAGGAACTTGGTATTTAGTCGATCTTTTTCCTGACCACAGTTTATAGTATCGCAGCGAGAAACATTTTAGTAGACGCTGGAGCACACCGACTGCACAAAACACTGATGAGACCTTTACATCTTCCCTGCAATGCACTCAATCTGCTCTTTCCATAAACAAAAGTAATCAAAAGCGAATTACAATTTAATTGACACAGCACCTGCTGATTCTCAAACAGGCATCGAAGGAATCCTGGTGTACGCGGCTGCATGCGCAGGTCTTGCACGATGCAGGTCCTACTATACATTGCACACGGTGCACATATTGCTAACAGATCACTTCTTGTTGCAGTGCTCAAGTGCTCAAGGAACACTGGCTCTAACATGACCGCGCTGTGTCATGTTTTCTTGAGTGCGTATATGTTCTTGAGTGCCTGCAGCACTCAAGATTTATCCCGAACTAGCCCATACGACGTATGCATATGAAAAAAAGTGAGTGAACGAGTACTGTGAACATGTACTCAACTTCATTCACATGCCGAAGAAAATAGCGCACTGTAAGTTGCAACGGAGGGCATGGCTGTTGATGTACGCATTCCCATTGTTCGGCTACTAGTGTCTTTCGCTTTCGAAAATTCTCTTTGCCACTGAAAAGAGCACAGAGTTCACCCATTAAACTTGTGTCACCTACGAGCACACGAAACACGCCGCGGATCACCACCTGAAATTCCACACGGTTCATTCACCACATCACACACCCCACGAAGTAAGAAGTCCCATATTTTAAATCGCTGCAGCGCCAAACGGAACTGTAAGTTCATTTCCTTGGACAGCGCTTCTCAGCTGGGCTTGCTCACTCGCCAATTACGAACTCGATGGACGCTATAAGCCTACGCGTAACGTAAACACCGGCGGTAGGAGAGTGTTGATTATACAAACTTCGGAGTTCGGAAGCATTTCCATTCGTTTAAAGCGCAACAAAACAAACAAACACCAGGCACAGACGTTGCGGCAATCTTGACTCGGTTGGATGCTTTAGCAACGATCGCACTGAGACCAGCAGAACCCAGTGGGCAGGTTGGATTTGCCGGCGTTGTACTAAGTCTGTTCGAATCCGCATCGCACTGCCGCAACCCACGGTCATCGGTCGTGTCATTGTCGGTCTACTATCACTAACCATCTTTCAGAAGTCTGCACGGTGGACCTGGCGAGAGCATGGCGTTAATAAAGCCCTTCTTTTACTTCGTGCAGGGATTCTTTCTCTGTTTCACCGGAACGTCGACGATATGCTCCTGTGCCGCTGACCCATCGTGTTTGCTTAAACAAACTGCCTTCCACGTGCCATCCATGCAGCATAACATTCGCACGATCAGTAATGACCCAAAATTTTTTCTGCTACGTGTTCTCAACCACGGAACCGTTACGCTACGACCGTTCCCCCCACCCCCTTGGATTCATGACGTCACCAACTGACGTCTACTTAAAGGACTGCCTTCACCGTTTCACCTTCAATGGGCACGGTGGGCCTGCCAAGAGCATGTCGTTAATCAAGCGCTTCTTTTACTTCGTGCAGGTTAGTTCGCACTATAGTTCTCTCAAAAGTAACTGTCATTTCCTGCTTGTCCTACCGTGCCCACCACGATGGCTTAAGATAGCGTATAAGTGTTGTCATGTTCTTGAACTCCTCCTATGCGGAGACGATTCAGTACAATACAATCTTTATGGCGCATAACGAAAAAAATACATATAGCAGGTCTGCCAAAGCCAGACAGGGCTTTACTGGCAGCGCGTGACAGTCAGGTCACCAGAGATTTCACGTGGTTGTTAGCGGAGTTAACCATTAGCGGATGGGAACAAAATTTTACGTTGATTTATTCGTTGAAATAGGCGTTGAAGTAAATCCTGGTCCCATGTGGAAAATGAATTACTTCAAAAGGTACCCGAAGGTGAGGCCACCCTACGAACAGAGATACTTGGCCTAAAAAAAATAAACAGAAATCATGATAAACGCCATCCGAGCTTGGTTCTTGCTTATTGCAGATCACGTTCCTGAAATTAAAGCTGAGACCGTGACATTAAAAGATCTTGAAAACGCGCTCCCTACGTCCCAAACTTGTGTGGGTCGCCAACCTCGTAAACATTTCAACGAAAAAAAAATGTCTTTTAAAAATGTAACCAACTTAAAGGCAAATATAATTCCATGCAGGACAATTATTCGCCGGCGACGCTAAAAAGACAGCAGATGTTGCGGCTAAGTGCGAAATCTGAGAAGTTGCAGGGCAAGAAAGTGTCTCTTGTACACGACAAGTTGCACATCGACAGTGACGTGTTTGCCTGGGACGACACAAAATATGTACGGCGGATAATTGGAACCCCCCTCCCCAAGCGTCTCTCACATGACCTGTTCAGGACAGGCAAATGAGGCTATTAAACATAAATGCTCGGACTATTATTAACAACACCACCCTACTTGAAGCAGTTCTCCTTGCCTATGACCCACACATCACTGCCATTACTTAAACTTGGCTCCACAGTTCAATAAGCCACGAGAATTTTATTCCCCCAGCATTCGACAGACGCTTCATAATCATCGAGGCTGCGATGAAGAAAAATCAAATCAAGAATAGAAAAGAAGAGTTGACTTCCCTCGTAGGTTCACTGACGATTTGAGTGTGGTTATTATCAAGCATGCTATCAAACATAGTATTGGTATTGCTGACAGAATTGGCACCTGAAGTGGCACCAGTCACAATCAAATTTTACTTGATGTATTGAATCATATGATCCATTAGCTTAATCAGTAGATCCGGCATGGACTCTGGTGGTTCATATACAGCACACAATTGAAACCACGTATGAATGTTAACCTTTTAGCATAAACATTCAACATCATTTAGGTATGGAAGAATGCCTTCTATGGTCGGATTTCATTATGACAGCGACTCCTCGACCTCTGGTTTGCCTATCGTTACGAAACATTTTGAATGCTGCGCATCCTCGTCTCTACCTACGCTGACGGAGCAGAGTGCCCGGCTGCCTACATAAGCACAGAATCCCTGCTTCGCTCTTCAGTCCGGCAGCAGTGCACCCAGCGAGCAGGGCGACTAAGTAATCCTGTATATTGTGAGAGCCACGTATTTCCTGGGGCCTTGTATCAACGCTACGGCTGGCCATCAACGATGCAGGCTGCCTGTGCCCTTTGGTCAGCGTGACGCCCGTGCATCCTACTGCGCATCCTCGTCTCTACCTACGCTGACGGAGCAGAGTGCCCGGCTGCCTACATAAGCACAGAATCCCTGCTTCGCTCTTCAGTCCGGCAGCAGTGCACCCAGCGAGCAGGGCGACTAAGTAATCCTGTATATTGTGAGAGCCACGTATTTCCTGGGGCCTTGTATCAACGCTACGGCTGGCCATCAACGATGCAGGCTGCCTGTGCCCTTTGGTCAGCGTGACGCCCGTGCATCCTACTGCGCATCCTCGACTCTGCCTACGCTGACGGAGCAGAGTGCCCGGCTGCCTACATAAGCACAGAATCCCTGCTTCGCTCTTCAGTCCGGCAACAGTGCACCCAGCGAGCAGGGCGACTAAGTGATCCTGTATATCGTGACAGCCATACGTTTCCTGGGGCCTTGTATTACCGATACGGCTGGCCATCAACGACGCAGGATGTCTGTGCCCTCTGGTCACCGTGACGCCCGTGCATCCTACTTCGCATTCTCGTCTCTGCCTACCCTGACGGAGCAGAGACGAGGATGCGAAGTGTCAGCGTCTTCTCCCACGGAAACGTGTTCTGCGTCGTTGGGTCCTTTGTCCGGGGTCTCCCCAGTTCCTGCCTCTTCGATCTCCATCTCGGTGGTATTTCGTTCAATCCCCGAGGATGCGCCAGGCCCAACCGTCGTTAGGCCTGGCCGCGCTCACACGGGACTGGTGCGATTTTCGTGCCGTACAAACTCGCAAACTTCACGCTCACCAAAAAGACGGGAAATGCGGGAGATGGAAATTCAAGACGATGAGCAAAACGTGAACAAGGTGAATGCAGGAGCCAACGTTTCGACAAGTAGACTTTTCTTCTTCAAGGCAGCAGCCTTGAAGAAGACAAGTCCACTTGTCGAAACGTTGGCTCCTGCATTCACCTTGGTCTCGTTTTGCTCAAAGATGATAAAGGTAACAATGTCGGTCAACTTATTATGTGCTTACACTTTTGCAGCCAAACCAGATGTGCACTGTCTGCAGCAATGGCAGAGTAAAGAAAAACACTATCAAGTTCAAATGTTCTTAGCAGATGGCGACGCTATTCTATAAAGTATGTTGCAAAGAAAGGTATCCTGATTTATTCGGTTGAGAGTACAAAGGCGCTGGATTCCTATAGGCTACCAACAATAGCAACTACAGAATGGCGTGTCTTGACAACGTTTTCATTGGAGTGATCGTGTTTAGCTGTAAAGGTACGGTGGTCTGAGCAATGCAATGTGCTGTAGTACGTCACATCCTCTGTGGATGGAGCAACAGTGCTTCAATTTCATGCTTGATTGTGTGCCGTCAACAAAATCAAGTATTAGCAAAATGTTTGCATTTTCATGTGGTGGCTGTTAAATTTGATGACCTAATCGAATAGTGACTATTCGTTATTGAATAGAGAGTATTCGTTTCGAGGACTGAAGCAAATTGGGCAATGTTTGATTCGTTATTCAAAAGTTTAGAATATCCGCACACCCCTACAAATGTGCCACACATGTCCACACTTGTTCAAGCCCAATTCATAGTGCGGGGTACTGCAAGCCGACTTAAGATGCACATGGGAACCCTTCCCTTATTCCTGCTACAACGCAAGCAGGCAGCACCACTAGATTGTGTGGCCCAAGCCCCTTCCACATCCAACGGGTGAACATCCGATAGGCCACGAAGCGTCATTTTCGGTAAGCAAAAAGTACGCATGAAAAAACCACATCAACAGCATGCTTTGCAGGTCTGTGCCATTTTCCGTCACGTCCCAGTACACCGCTTCTAGTATTGCTGGGTTGAAGCAAAGGCTTGAAAAGTGTGCATGTCGAGTTATGCAGCCGTCGTTGCTTTTTTCAGTGATCTTCAAAATATATCGGCACCATCTGTTCTCCACAGCGTTTTCACTCGCCACACACAGCCCACAGATGCACCTGCGTTCATCGCCACGCAATAAGATATCTCTTGAAAGCAATCGATGTTAGCGTTTTACCAATGTAACTACGCGGTGTCCTCCTGCCCATTTGTCAACCGTAAAGGTGCCAATACACTCCGACGTAACGCGCGCGTCATGGCGACGTTACGTTGGCGAAAACACGACCCCCTACAGTCCGGCGGCATCTGGCGCCGACGCGGCCGGCGGCATCCAGCGCGCTCGGACGTCGTTCGGCGCCGAATGCAACCGACTGCATTTCGCGCCGAGCAAGTTAGTGTTCCTGTATATGCTCCCGCGGGGAGCATATATATGCTCCTTGCGGGAGCATATACAGGAACACTAGAGCAAGTTAGCGCCTAGCGCCCTCTCTCGTCGAGGTAGAGACTCTCTACCTCGCCAGGCTGAGCCATCTCGCCGGGCTGAGCCAGAACGAGATGGCCTCTTCCCAAGACAGCGTGCCCGACTTGTGCGGCTCCGAAATTGAAAGGTTTCTGGACGCCGTCCAGCAACACCCGTGCGTCTACGACACGAAGAGAATGGATTACCGGGATGCAGAGCGGAAAAACAACGCGTGGGAGCAGATACGCGTGTACTCCGGCCTCTCGACAGGTGCGTAAATGCTTCGCACGTGTGTGTATACGTCTCCGGGCATGCTATGCACTCAGCGCCTAATTGTTTGTCTTGTTTTCCCTGTTTTAGTCGAAGAGCGCTTGAAATTATGGAAGCGGATAAGGGACCGCTATACCCGTGAATTGAAAGCCATTGAAGCTACAAAAAGGAGTGGCAGCGGCTACGTGTCTCGGCGGGCCTGGGAATTCACGGAGTCCATGGCCTTTTACAAACATTGCGGCCGTCCGAGGAAGTAAGTTATGCATTTCGAAGTTGTGTGATCACATTCATAGCTGCTTAGTATTGCGTTCACTTAGATGACTATGTTTTGATGACTTGGTTTGTTCCTCACGGCAATTATGTCATGCAGTGAAACAGACGGAGTTTGCTGGGCCCGTTACGCGATCGTGATTCGTTTTGCGTTTTCCGAGTGCTCATCATTAACATTTTGTGTGTGTGTTCACTTAAGATATACAAGTTTGTTGTGCTTGCCTCCTCCTGCGGCCATTTATTTCTTCCTCCACAGACTGTTCAGGGTACTATACAACTGTCCCTTTAATCCTTGCACGAAATGAACACTGTGTACTTCGACTAGATTTCCGGTCTCAATGGAGTTATCCGCGTGTGGACGGCGTCTATGACTTGCACGCGACTTCTTAAACCCGCTTTCTTTTAAAAGTGAGTAGAGCGGTAGTATAGTCTACATATGATACTATTGGCCCCAAAAATCCTTCGGCATTCTGAGCGAGCGATAAATCCAAATGTAAAGGGGACAGAAGCATGTGTTTAGTTTACAGTCGTGCACCTGCTTCCCTTTGCAACAATGTAGGCTTGTTCTCTGCAGAACGACATGCAGCCTGGAGCCAGCCACTTGTGGTGATGATGGCGAGACCGCCGAGACCATCTTCGCATCTATGACTAATGCGCCGCCATCACCCTCAGGCGTTGAAAGTTTCGAAGAATCCTCCCCACAGGAGCTGCCAATGCCAGCAACGCCGCCGCCATTGGCAGAACCACCGTCGGTAGCCGGTAAACACGAGGCTGCACCGAAACTTAAGAAAGAAAAAAAAATGACCACTTTGAAGAGCAGCTGTTGTCTAGGCTTGACAGCAAGATGTCAGAAAATGAGGCATTTGGGATATCTATAGGCCTCAGCTTGGACAAGATGCCCCGTAAGGTGGCCCTGAAATGCAACGCGAAAATAATGACAGTAATTGCAGAAATGGAGGACGAAGAAAATGTGCAAACCATCAACATTAGTTAAACTTTGCGTGTGATAAAACATTTGGAGTGCCAGTATACAAAGCTGTGATAAACAAAGCTGTGATAAAACATTTGAAGTGCCAGTATACGGACAATTGTTCCTATGCATACAATATTATATGTTGAACACTACATGGTATGTTATTGTGAGCATTTCTTTCATGGTGATGTGTATTCGTTCCATTACTATCCAAAATCTTATTCTTGCGTTAAGAGTGGTATTCTGTGTTTTTGTGTGTATTTTCAGCATGACATGCTTCAGAAAGTGCATTTGTTTTGCATTTCTTGTCGGTCTTTCTAGTGTGGGAATACTTTACAATATGTGATAGATATTCTTACCTATTTTTAATTTCATTGTGCACCTTATAGAAAGTTTCATTTTTGCCACGCGCAAGGTATATTGAGCACCATATACAGTAGTACAAAAGTTCAACATCAGTCTAATACATAGGCAACAGTTTGCATGCAGCATCAAACAAAAGGCTCAATTGCACTGTGAATATGAATATGTTATTCTCAGGTGCTTTTCCTACACATTTCAGAGGTTTGTTCAGATTATTCCAATGCAACATACCAGAACAAGGAAACGGAGGACACAGGCTGGCAGTTGAGATAACACGCACACACGTGTGTGTGTGTGAATATTTGAATATCTGCATTTTTGTGTACACTTGCTGCGTTTTTATCTTTGTGTTGAACACAAATATATCATGTTATTACATACGTAACTGTAACTGCTCTTGGTTTTTTGTGCACTTCATTTGAACCTTATCATTAAATATCATTTTTTCTACGTGATGCTCTCTGTGTTATCTATGCATGCAGTAAATGTTTTTAAACAATGTGCTCACAGACCACTGCAATGTACACTTGACATAAAAAGACACGCAAATGCCTCCTGGTTCAAAAATTGGCTACAGCGTGCTTCTGGCTTATATATAACAAAATAACAGCTTGTTGCTCATTCATTTGCGTACATTGCTGGCAAATCCTACGTGAGAAGGAGTCAGTTTGAGATTAGGGACTTGACTTTGCTGTGGCTCAGTTTAGGCGACTACAGCAACGCGCAGGACGAGTTGGCACCTGCTGTATCGGCGAATAACCGGAAACGAAGCACGCATGTGGGTTCCGCGAAGAGGGGACGCGAGAAACAGCCACGCGTGCAGAGAAAGCGGATTAATGGCTTCGCCGTAGAAAAGGCACTAGATCTGCACGCTCGCTCGGAGCAAAAGAGTAGACGAGCGTGAAATGGAAAGGTAGGGGCGCTTCCTAAATGCCCCGTCGACCTTCTCGGTCACGGAAATTGGGCGACGCGACACTGCCCAGTCGGTTTGATGTTTGGTATCCATGTGCGCCTTCTGAGAATGCCCGTAAAAACGCGGTAGCTTTACCACGTGGCCGGCTACGACCGATGTATGCTTTTATGTGCGATCGCCATCGGGTCCCAATTATGGTGTTTGGATTTCAAGCGAACCGGCCCACAGCTGCATGGGAGACAGTTTTCTCAGTACTGGCAGGGCAGCTAGTACTGAGCCGTGGTTTCATGGAAACCATCTCGCAGCTTGCAGGTGAAAAGAGGAGGACATCAGGGGACGATACTCGCAGCCAAACGTAGGGGAGGGGGATTGGATTAGTTCAAAGACGAAAAAAAGTAAACGCTTTATTTGTTTATTTCAAGGTACATTATAAGGGGGTCACCACAGAAAAAACACATAAGAGCCAAAAATGCTTGCAGTAATAACGCGCTTGAAGAGTGTTACAAATACAACTGAATGAAGAAAAATTAACATTATTCAGAAAAAGAATGAAAAATACAATTCTTGGTAACATAAGAAGCGGTGGATTGCATGCGTATAAAACCAGCGAAATGTGCACGTAGTTAAAATACATAAACAAATAGCAATCAATAAGCGACAAAAAATCAGCTTGTAAGGCAGTGCTAAACTTAAGAGAAATGCGGCAAAAATAAAAAAAATATTACATATAATACAGTCTTACAAAACACAGCACTCGAACGGGCTGTCTTCTGCTAGGAATAAAGAGAACATTAAGGGTACAAACTATGAATACATATTTACAGGATATTTTAGCATCGCCTGACAACCTTCAGCTGCCACGGCAGTGAGCCTTCTGCAGACATAAAATAGTCTGCTAATTCGTCCCTCATTGCCATGGCAGCTGAAGTGGGGCGGTTGTTTGACGGCACTGTCTTTGTGCCAATTTCAGTGACAGCGCGGCGCCATTCTCCGTCATACACCGTCTCGCCGCATAGCGTGTCGCTGTACTCATCAGGGCAGTAGGCAGCATCTCCCATAAGAAAATTGTGCAAACACACGGCAGCCTGAATCATGTTGTTGAGGAGCTCTGGTGCGCCTTCCACCGTTCCAAGAAACACCCGCCAACGGGAGACTAGAATGCCGAAAGCATTTTCAATGCACCTGCGTGCCCTCGACAAGCGGTAATTGAAGACCTTTTTTCTATCATCCAGCTCCCTCCCAGGGTAGGGCCGCATCAGGTAAGTCCGCAAAGGGAAGGCTGCATCGCCAACCAAACAAGGTGGCCACTTCGACATATCTGAAGGCAGCCCCAGAGTACCCTCTTCAAATACTGCCTGGAGGGGACTCCTCTTAAAAAAAGAGGCGTCTGAATATCGGCCTTGGGCTCCGATGTCCACCATTATAAATCTATAGTTGGCGTCTGCTATAGCCAGCATAATTAGTGAATAGAAACCCTTGTAATTGTAGAAGTCTGAGCCGCTCTTGTTAGGACGTTTGATCGCAAAATGCTTGCCGTCAATGCTCCCAATTGTGTTTGGAAAATCCCATTTGTCATAGTATTCCTCTGCTATGTCGCGCCACCTCTGTGTGCTTGGGCGTGCGAGTACCAGGGGCTTCAAGCAGTCCCAGATCGCTGGTAATGTCTCCTTCAGTACGCTAGCTACAGTAGATGCATGCATTCGGTAGCTCAATGCAATGTCCTCCATGGACCCTCCTGTGGCCAAAAATCTGCAAAGATGTTAAAAGAGCAGACCGTAAAATTATGGTTCCAGTATTCCGACATCTATGTTTACACAGAACCAAATTGTTATGAGCATAATTCTATTCGTCAATGCCTGCATCGCGTTTTACAGACACCATAGGGCCACGAATAGTAGTAGCAAGAATGGCTCATATGAATATAAGGGGAAGGTAGCCGAGAGAAACAAAGTCAACTAAATTCAAGTGCCGTCTAGAAATGAAATTTCACAATTTAACAGTGATGTAGACTGTGAACTCACCATCTATATCCCTAGTTTTCGCGTCATGATTACGATGCACAACTTAAGTGTGCGGAAAATTTGAAGCGCAGCCACATTTTGCACAATGAGCAGACATATACAACCCCGGCGCAGACTTCAGCGTGCTGTGGTATTCTCGAAGGCGCACATTCAGGCAGCTCCCATCGTACCCAATGTATACCTTGTCACAGGACAAAGAAAGGCAGTAGACAAGATTACATCTACAATTCGTCTTGCAATGGATTTGAATTGCGCCACAACCTTTTTTCAAAGCGCCAGCCCTTGTTTCTAATTTTTAAATCAATTTTCGTATCGTATTTGGTGCCTGCTATTGCATGAAGCGGAGAGGGTAGCTGTCGACCACGCCAGAAATAGCGCAGCAAGCAGAGAGCAATATAGTCTCTGAAAATTTTAATTTGTTCACAATGATTGCAATTATTGTTAGTGGTATGATACGTACAGGCAATATTCGAGGACGATGCGATTGGAATAATTCGCCATGAAAGAACTGGCGAAGTTATCCCGCGATGGTGAGACAATGACGATCTGCTCATTAATTTCGAAGTACGAAAATGCCACATTATGGTGTCAAAATTATAACTATATAGCGACCAAGCGTGGCCGCACAACTTATTCCGCGTGGCAAACTGGGAAACAAAAAACTCACCTACCGTTTTCAAAAGATCCGTCGTATATTAATACATTCGCTTATTTTTGCTTTGAGGCCGCGCATGAGCAACCATATTATGGTTTGATTTCATCTGTGCTATGTTTCATGGCCGACTGCCCTTTAGCCTCCAAAGTGTAAAGGAATGGCATAGGGGCCACAATTTGGATGATCCTTGCAAACGTTTTTTTACAACACCAAAGGTCTATTTGTGAAAGCGTCGTTTCCTTTTTCTACTTCTTCACTTTTATTTTATTCTAGCGCTTAAACCGCGAGAAACTTGCCGAGCCCGTTCACACTAAAATCGAACTATAAGAAGAAACATCGCCAGGTTCAAGCAAGAAGGAGCAAGCGACTCAATGCGGTTATTTCGTCAGGAAAGAACGCTTCAACACACGAGGCACACATTATTTCAAATTGTGTGGAATTGAACCGCTCAAGGCAACAACACCCATACAAGCTAGCGCCAGCTTTCCGGGTAGACTGACACTGAAAACATGCATAAATAAATAAAGAGAATTCAATGCTCTCAGAAAAACGCGAGCGAATGACATATGTCCCCATGCCACCGTGTCGACGCTTCTAAGTGGGCGAATATGAGTATTTGGCATAGCATTGCTACGCTGCCCGATAGCTTTTTTTCCCCCTTTTCTTTTTTAACAATCGGAGACACATTAGTTTTACGCCGTATGCCACAAAGCGTGGCTAAAAGGAAACGCATACGAAATCGCCTTGCGCCGCGTCCATGTTTACTGAACAAAGAATTTATAGCGTAAGCGAAGTGTGGGATCTGAGCACGCGAGAGGGGGGAAAATGGTTTGTGCGTTCGCGATAAATATGAAATGAATGAGACATTTGCAGCAATTTTTCGTCTGATCGCCAGCGTGGGACGGTCAGCCTTCGTGGTTCTCGAGAACGAGAATGATGGCTCGGCGGCTACGCTGGTATACGACGGCATCGTTTGTTTATAACTGCAACTCCGGGTAAAAAAAAAATCAAGTCCCAAGCTAGTGAGCAATAAACGTCGTAGAATTTCAATCTTTCAAGACACAAAGTTTACGGATTGCTCAAGCAAAAATAGTATTTGTCGCTACAGCTTTCAGCGCCACTTATGTTTTCTATCGTGAGTAGCACGCTAAATAAAAGAGAACTCTTCACACACCGCCTTCAAAAGGACAAACTGTCCAAAAGTTATATGACGTGGCAGTGTTTCTGATAACTATAGTATCTTCGGGGTATGACAAGTTGAAATCAGCCGTATCGACCGCTGTTGAATTTATCACTGTCCAACGCAGCGCCAAACTCGGGAAGCGACGAAATTGGACGCCGTCGCGCCAGCGGAGCCGCGCGAACTGCGAAGAGGCGAAGTTTTGTTCGTTCGCATGCTGCATTGTTACTGTTTTGAAAAGTGAGGGTTTTTTCTTCGGTTTAAGAAATTTCGATGTCACAGCAGACCTGGCTTTAGCATCCGTCACGGACTTCACAAAGAGGTAAGCGCTTTTACTTATTACTGTCATTGTATATGTCAATTTTGATGCAAACCTACGGCGCTCACGTTTTCGCGCCATTGTCCTCGTCCTCGAGGAGGCGCATTGTCCTCGAGGAGGCGCATTGTCCTCGAGGAGGCGCATTGTCCTGCGCCTCCTCGAGCTGCTGCCGCCGCACGACTCCATTGCCTGCCGCATCGCGACGCAATACGTTCCGAGTTTTCCCCTAAGTGTGAAACAGACTGTACATATGTCTCTTTTTTGCTTTGTTTTCGTGTCCTCACCTGAACAGGTAATTTTCTAACGCTGTTTCAACGCCGAATTGGCACAGTGTTGATAAGGGGCGGCGGCGTAGCCCGCTATTGTGTGAACAATAAATTGACATGCCGGTTTCCCTAAAAATTCATATGGTGCCTAGAGGGGGAGTTCTTATCGGGGCGATGGAGAAGTAAGCCATTGTCATCGTAATCACAGTGTAATCAGTGAGTTTCACTATTGCCGCTTGAGCCTTTTTATGCTCAAGACTTAGAAGACGGAAAAGTCTGCCGATTTTATTAATAGCGCGCACTAAGGAGAAAATGTTTAATTTTTACATGCTTTTTGTGGGGGCGTGTGCGTTTCGTTTATTAGTGTGGTTGGCGAGAGCGTTAATAATTTCACAGGTGGAGACGTCCATGAATAATGGCATGTTCAACTGTGCCACAGGACATCACCGGCGCGCTCAGAGGGCGCTGCAAGGAGTGCGAATGAAATGGCTTTCAGCGCCTTGTTGATCTAGTTGGCCATGAAAAAGTAGCTATTGGCTGGTGCATTCTCTGTGGGCACTCGCCTGTCTCACACGGAGCTCTCGTCAACCTCTATGAGGGTGCACAAGAAGGTAAGTATTACTCAGTTGATATACAAACTCCCAAAATTTGAACTGCCTTGTTTTAGGTTGGCACCACACTGTCATGCCTGTAACTAACAAGCAAACTTCCTGACATATGGAGGTTTTGTATGTTTATGCATATCCTCTTAGGCTCAGCCCCTTCAGCAACATTTCCTTTGTGATAACTGACGCTTATGCTGGCAGCGTTCTTGGTATGAGACAGGTTTTTCACTGGGCTGCTGCTATTTTTTTTCTTTCTTGTTTGGTTACTGGCATGCTAGAGGAAATCATCTTTTGTGTCCTTTCAAATGTAAGGCGCATTTACGTTCTTCTAGATGTAATTTTTTGCTCTCAGTATAAAAGCAATGCAGGTATGTGCTGTGTCCTAAATGGAATACTTCATTACATCATATTTTCTATATCCTATACCCTGCAATGCAGGGAAAACAAAGATGCTGATGTGCTGTGCTGTCGTACTGTAAGCGAAGCTTGAGAAGTTCAAAATTATTCCCGTCTTAAATATTTCCATAATTAGTTCAGTACCCAAAGGCTGTATACAGCAGTAGCTTCACAAAAGCTATATCCTACCTGCTTAAAGTGTGCTGTCATGCCATATGCAGTAAAATAGCTTCTTAGGCAAGTTGGTCTATCTTTGGGAAGAAAGTAAATAGTGCAGACAAGGGACAGTGAAAGAAATGACAAGCACTGACTCGTAAGTGAATTTCATTTCGCAAGAATAGCCTATAATAAGCTATCATAAATACATGTTGTCACCTAGAAAACATTAAAAGCAGAACAAGGCAACACAATATCAAATGAATGCGAGAAAGTTGCATGGCATAATAGAAATCGAGTAGACACGTGTGATAAGTTGTGAATTTATCCAAGATTTTTCTGAAATAAACTTTAGTCGGGAGTGAGCATTGTCTTAGTTTGCTGTCTCTTATCGTCTGTGCTAATTACATTCTTCAGAAGGTCACTTTTATGCCCAATTTCAGAATGATACTTCTGCTTTGATAACTGATAAAGAACTTGGTCAAAGGTTTGTGCAGCAAAAAAACCTCACTGAGAACAGCTTTGCAAAATTGGGTGATTTTTTCTGGTGCCATTGATAAAGATTGCAGTTTCATTGTGCCCTTTATAAGGTGAATTCATCGTGGGCAATTCTGCACGAAGATGGCTGTTAAAATGGGTGAAAGTTGTTTGAGACTAAATTGAGCTGCTATTTCCACTCAAAAGCAGGTGCAAAAGCTTTGTCAGGAGTGCAGCATGTCTTCTTCAATGTTCAAGCTACTGTTTTTGCACTACCTGAAAATATTCAAACAATATTTTTTCTTGCTACTAAGCTCTGTCCAGTTCCCAGAATAAAAAAAGTCTTGTCATGGCACGTTATAAAAGGTGTCAATGTTTTCTTGAAGTGCATTTCAGTTTTCTTTTATTTCCTACAAAAGGTGAAGGAGGCACCAGGATTATTAGGGCGCCTATGAGAAACACATGCACCAATACAGTGAAACCTCTGCTCCAACCACGATGACTTCGCTGCAATATTTTATTGTAAACTACTTGTCAGTTCAAAACAAATTACTTCCAACGATTTTCTCAGTCATGAGGAAGGACCAAATTTAAGTTCAAATACTCCTATGGAAATTTTATTGTGGCATAAATAGTAGGACATGCTATTCAATATAGAATTATAGCACATATGCAGGATGAATTTCAGTCTCCAGTGTTTGCTGTGCTTGATACATTCATGGGGTGCACCTGAGATGCATTGATTGCCCTTACCAACATGTAATCAGCTGAATTTCTTCATGGCTTAATAAAAACTGTCATTTAGAGCATTAAAATTCTGAGCATGGATTTAGCACACGGTGCATATTGAAAAAAATTTTCGTGGCCTCACTGCTTTGTATTTTTGTGCTTCTGCAGAGTGTCCGCAGGAAGCTGGATCTCGCAGTGCACCACAAGTCTTTTGGTAGACAAATATGTGATCAGTGTCCAAGAGACACCACAACTTACCCAGAAAGTGAGCCTGCACAATCTGTCGCAGGTTATCCATTCGACAGTGCACCAAGCGATGAAGTTCAGCACCCAGGAAGTGCTTCCCCCACAATGCTAACGCAAGGAGCCGAAGAAAGTTTGCATTCAAGTTCCTCTACTAAGGTACATCATAAGTGCGGACACTGTGACTTTTCATCTTACTATTTTAGTCGTTTTGCATCTCACATGAAACTTGTTCATCCGTGTGTTAAAAAGTACGCCTGTGCCATTTGCAAGGTCACTTTAGCGGCTGTTACTCGTTATAAACAGCATTTTGAGAAGTTTCACAGATTGATTGTGGCCGATGTAGAGCAGCATGTGCCAAGTAGCGACATCGATATAGTCCACCACGGAATGAGCATTGAAACTGAGGTGTCCTCAGAATTTGAACCGTCTATGCTCAGTGATGAGGCAAGGCTCTCCGATCTGTGTAGGCTTTTGGAGGGTGAGCACAGATGTGCAAAAATAGCTGTTAGTGCTGTTGTCAAGAAAATTTCTGAAATGTTCCATGCCAACGGCCTTCAGCTAGATGCATCAGGTTTGCTAACTGACAAGGCGAGAAAACATCAGTATGAATGTAATAACATATATGTTAAACCTTGCAAAAAAGCACTTCCAAATGGTTCCCATGGTTATTATGTATCGCTAAGGTCACTCTTAGAAAATTTGTACCAACATACAGAAACAAGTACCTATCTTCAGCGAAGGTTTGTTCTCTCTGAAGATGGTTTCCTGAGGGACCTGTGCGATGGTTTGAGGTTCAGGCACCATGCCATGATGAATAACCAGAACAGAGGCCTTGGTATGCTTCTGTACTGTGACGATGTAGAAATTGCCAACCCTTTGGGCATGAAACGAGGCATGCGTGGAAAACTCACACTGTTTTATGTAATATTTGCCAACTTTCCGCCACCCACGTCTCAGCTTAACTTAATTTTTTTCCTTGCTGTTGGTTATGCGAATGACCTGAAAACACCAGATGCTAAAGCAGAACTGCTTGAAGATTTTATTCAGACCGTGAATGAACTGTCAGACCAAGGAATCTCATTCAAAGTTGGGAAAAGAGAAATCAAGACCTATGGCTGTCTGCTTGCATTTCTCGGTGATAGCTTAGCAGCGCATAACATTGCTGGCTTCAAGGAATCGTTTTCGCCAAGTGTTCGTTATGCGTGCCGCCGCTGCAATGCACCCACGAGTAATTTCCTTAAGATTTTGTTGCACTCTGATTGCCCTTTGAGAAGTGACAGTGAAATTCAAGATAAAGTTGAACTGCTCAAGAAAACTAAGAATTTGGCTGAGCAGAAGGAAATATCGGCAGCTTCAGGCATCAAAGGACCCTGAGTGCTTCGCCTAATCACAGGGTTCTCACTGACTGAGGATATACCATTACCATATTACCATATTACCATTACCATATTACCATTACCATATACCATATACCGGTAGCTGTGCCACGACACGGCTTAACCCACTGCTGTTCACCATGCAGGATTTCGTTTGCGCTATCTCCTGCGTGCTGTTCCCCGTTCTTCTGGGCCCGGTATCAGCCATCCACGTGAACTACCCTTTCCCGGCTTGCTTCGTCACCGTGGACAACTGGCGCCTACTTCCAGCGTTGGCCACTGTAGTTTCTGCGGCGCTGGAACCTGGAAACTGGACGCTCGAAGAGGAATTCATGGTCACACCGTCATCGACTTCATCAGGCACACTGCGTATAAATCATCCCCGCCAGCCGGGCGCGCTCTGTGGGCTCGGTAGCTGTGCCACGACACGGCTTAACCCACTTCTGTTCACCATGCAGGATTTCGTTTGCGCTATCTCCTGCGTGCTGTTCCCCGTTCTTCTGGGCCCGGTATCAGCCATCCACGTGAACTACCCTTTCCCGGCTTGCTTCGTCACCGTGGACAACTGGCGCCTACTTCCAGCGTTGGCCACTGTAGTTTCTGCGGCGCTGGAACCTGGAAACTGGACGCTCGAAGAGGAATTCATGGTCACACCGTCATCGACTTCATCAGGCACACTGCGTATAAATCATCCCCGCCAGCCGGGCGCGCTCTGTGGGCTCGGTAGCTGTGCCACGACACGGCTTAACCCACTTCTGTTCACCATGCAGGTCAGTAACCAGTGTCGCCTTTTCGCTAAAAAATCTAGCAATAGATGCCTTATTCTGCTACCGAGCCCTCAGTGCTGTGTTTGTATTATGTCTGATTGTATTAACAGCGTTTGTTCTTTGCTACTTATGTTATCCGGAGATATTGAAACTAACCCAGGACCCCCCACCCTAAATGAAATACTAAATGAACTAAAAGGCTTGTCTTCTGGTCAATCCCAGCTCATTGGAGACGTGCAGAGCCTAAAGAGCCAGCTCTCAAGCACCGATAAAACCATTTGCGAACTAGGCAAAAGAATCGACAGTTTAGAATCTCACTACCACCAGCTTCAAACGCTCCGAACGGAATTAGACACCGTTGCAACCACCACCTCTCAGACTACTCGACAGGTCTCGATATTGGAGACTCGGCTTGACGACATGGAAAACCGCTCCCGACGAAACAACTTGTTGTTTTACGGCATAGCGGACGAAACGCCATCCGAGACCAACGCTCAGTCTGAGGAGCTAATCACGGCGTTTTGCAGGGACCATTTCAACGTAGCCATCGAATCTAAGGAAATCGAGCGTGCCCACCGTCTTGGTCGCCACTTGCAAGACCGGTGCCGCCCCATAATAGTAAAATTTACCTCATTTAAAACCAAGGAAACTGTTCTCGCTAATGGCTCTAAACTCAAAAATACACATTTTAGCATTGGGGAAGATTTCTCGCCTCTCGTTCGGAACGCACGGAAGCACCTTCTCGCTTTTGCTAAAGAAAAATCTGGTCCTTTTCTTTTACGATATAAAACATTATTTATGGGCTCCAAACGCTACGTATTCGACAATGCAACCGAAACTATCGAAGAAAAATCATAGCAACCCCCTCCCCGCCCCAAATCATTAAATGGTTCAGTTTCTGGTCACAAAGCTAATCTCTCTATTTCGATTATTTTCACAAACATTCGCAGCTTTCTTTCTAAACGCCACCACGTGTCAAGCCTTGTATCTTCATCCAGTAGCAACTTACTTATTCTAACTGAAACGTGGTTGACCTCTGACGTCACCGATGGCGAAGTTTTATCCGACTTGCCCAACTTTAATCTTTTTAGAAAGGATCGCCTCGGCACACGTGGCGGTGGCGTCCTCATTGCTGCAAACAAACAGCTTTCGTGTTCTGTTATCAAAATATCCTCCGACCTTGAAATATTATGGTTAATCTGTCGTTCCGCACCACAGTCTGTGCTCTTGGGAGTTTGCTACAGGCCTCCTAGACACACTCCAGATTTTTCACGCGAACTTAATAATACTTTAACCAAACTTTCGACTAAATACCCTAATGCTCGCGTCGTTCTCTTTGGAGACTTTAACTTTCCGAATATCGACTGGATGACCCTAACCTCGTCAGCACCCAATGCGAAAGAAGCTAACGAATTTCTTGACGTTTGCCTAAACTTTAATCTTACTCAGCTAGTATCACAACCTACACGAGTCACTTCCGATACCGCCAATATTCTTGACATAATCTTAACAACAGATCCAGGGAGCCTATCTTCTATAACATTTCTAAAAGAAATAAGTGACCACAAAGTAATTCATGCTAATTTTGCCTTTGTCCCCGAAATACGCCACGCTTGCAGGAAAACAATTCGACTATATGACAAGGGGAACTATGGGACCATCATTAGTGAACTTAATGCCTTTTTTCCCTCGTTTCAAGATGGTTTTTGGGAACGACCTATTAACGAAAACTGGTCACTCTTCAAGAACAAAATGAACCGATTAGCTGATGACTTCATCCCTAAGGTAACTTTCCGTCCTACCCGCCAAAAACCTTGGTTTACTAAATCATTAAAATCGCTTGAAAACAAGAAGAAACGTCTTTTTCGTATCGCCAAGACTAGAAACAGTGTTTGCGCATGGGACAAATACAACATCGCAGAAAAAGCATACTTAACAGAAGTGCGCAACGCTAAATACTCATTCTTTCACACTGAGCTATCAAAAATCCTTGCTGATTCACCCAAACGTTTCTGGCAAATTCTAAACCCACATGACACCCCTCCCGTTATCCTTACTAATCAATCTGGTCAAGAAGCAAGTTGTTCAGAAAGTGCCAATATATTTAATACAGCCTTTTCGTCTGTCTTTACAAATGAACCTAACCCTACTGAAACAGAACCGTTTTCCGCTAGTTTACCAGAAATGCCACCCATAAGCATTAGTTTCGCTGGTATCCTGTCCTTAATTGAAAAAATGAAATTGTCATCTTCTACTGGTACGGACGAAATAAATTCCAAGCTCTTGAAAAACACTAAGCACATATCTGCCGAATTTTTACTGTTACTGTTTTCCCAGTCACTTTCCTCAGGAATTCTCCCTTACGACTGGAAGTGTGGGAAGGTCATTCCAGTTCACAAAGCAGGCAACAGAGACTGTCCGTTAAATTACCGCCCCATATCTCTAACCAGTGTGTGCTGCAAACTCATGGAACATATCATATACTCTCAGGTCATGCATTTCCTTGATTCTAACAGCTTTTTTAATCCCTCTCAACACGGATTTCGAAAAGGCCTCTCATGCGAATCCCAACTAGCCCTTTTTCTTCACGACCTGAATGCTAACCTCGACACTAACCTACAAACAGATGCCATTTTTCTTGACTTCACCAAGGCTTTTGATAAAGTACCACACAAGCGTCTGCTAATGAAGCTCTCTCAACTAAATCTGCCACACGACGTTCTAAACTGGATCGCCCAATTTCTGACTAACCGCTCTCAGTTTGTTTCCCTTAACAATGTCAAGTCTGACTCGCTCCCTGTAACGTCCGGCGTGCCGCAGGGATCTGTCCTCGGCCCACTTTTATTTCTAATATATATCAACGACTTGCCTAATAATTTATCATGTAACATCCGCATGTTCGCTGACGACTGTGTTATCTACCGCAAAATAACTAACATATCTGACCAAACAGCCCTACAAAATGATCTTAATAAAGTGTTAGACTGGTGTAACCGCTGGCTAATGACCCTTAATCCTAACAAATGTAAATTAGTTTCCTTCCACCGCCGCAAAAACCCACTCCAATTTCCTTATAAAATCGCTAACATACCAGTTGGAACAAGTGAATCCTATAAATACCTTGGTGTAACATTAACCCCTGATCTTTCCTGGCGCACCCATGTCACGAATATCATTTCATCGGCTAACCGATCATTAGGATTTCTAAAACGTCATCTGCGTCACTCACCCTACCACGTAAGACTTTTGGCTTACCAATCGTTAATTCGACCCAAACTTGAATACGCATCACCAATCTGGAGCCCTCACCAAGTTTATTTGATTAACGCTATCGAAGCAGTGCAAAATCGTGCTGCTCGCTTCATTCATTCTTCTTATTCATATGATATCAGTGTGTCATCCCTTAAGAATGACTCTGGTCTGCCCACTCTTTCGTCTCGCCGCAGGATCGCCACACTATCACTTTACCACAAGTTTTATCACAGTTCTTTCAGCCATCCACCTTACATCGCTCCCGCCGCTCGCACATCCCCCCGCACGGGCCATCCACTTCAAGTCACCCGACCCCGTTCTGGCACCACTACTTTTTCTGCATCATTTTTTTGCCGCGCAGCTTCAGAATGGAATGGCCTTCCCCACGACATTGTTTCAATCACCTGTCCATCACGTTTTATTCAAAGTGTATCCATATACCTGTCTTGTTAAATACCTGTGGCATTTGTAACATCTCTGTACAACCCACCCCTTATGTAACACCCCCTTGTGGGGTCTTTAAGGAAATAAAGTGAAGTGAAAGTGAAGTGAAGTGACCCTATGCATATATTGTTAGAAGGTGTACTGCCTAAAGAAGTTTCCTTGTTTCTCCGTCACCAAGTGCACAGCCGTCGGGTATTTAGTAGAAAACAACTGAATGAAGCAATAAGAAAGTTCACTTTTCATTCATTTGCAAATTCAGGAGAGCACCCACGTCTCTTCGATGCTTCACTGTCATTGGTGTCCCGTTGCACTTGCTTCATTTGCTTCAAAACTCCGTTGCACTTGCTTCAAAAACTCCCATTGCACTTGCTGAAACAAGTGCAACGGGAGTTTTTGTTCTCCACCTCCCGCTTATTCTGAATAGCATTGTCCCTCTCAACCTGCTGGATCAATCCTACAATTGTCTGATAATGGCTGCCCAGATAACACAGCTTGTACTTTCTCCAATATTGAGTGTTGAGGCTCTAGGTGATTTGGAATCCTTGATTGTGCAGCACCAAAGGTTGTACTTAGCTTGCTATGGGGAAGAAGCATTCACGCCAAAAATGCACATGTTAGTTCGCATAGTGGAGCAAATAAAGCAGCATGGGCCAGGTCACCATCATTGGACCATGAGATGCGAAGGAAAAAATGCACTGCCTAAGTCAAAAAAGTTTTTTTTTAATTTCAAGAATGTCCCATATTCTATCAGTGAATTCCATCAAATAAAACTGTCACATTCTATGTGGCATAGAGATGGCTCAGCAAAGGATGGCTTTCTGGGTCATGATAATGAGCACACCTCGGGTGCACCATATCCCTTAACACGTCAATTCATTCCGGCAGGTGCACCAGCAACAGCACTTGATTCAATTGGCTGCTCATTGAAAGCAGTTACGATTGAGAATGTTTTTATCAAACCCAATGACGTGTTAATGGCACATACTGTGTCGGGAGACCCTGGCTTCTTGAAAATTGCTTCTATTGTTCGTCATCTGAAGAAGTTTTTTTTTTGTTTGCAACCTAATGGTAGTTCAGTGCCGTGATGCCCGTTTAAACTGCTTTATTTTGAAGGAAACAAGCCATGAAACCGTAGTAACAGAAGAAAAATTGTTGCTCGCTTGCCCTGTGTACACATACAAATGTGAAGGTGGCCTTTATTGCCTATGTAAATATTACACAGAACTTCCGTAAGTGTTTACTGTATTTGCTGGTTTCTATTTATTTGAATGTCATAGCATAGCATTCTTACTAGGTAAAAGTGAAAATTGTCATTGCATTGACTGTGACCAATACTGCAGACAGTGCTGTGTGTGTTTAAACAATGTTGTTTAAGGAGCGCGTCAATTATTCAACAGTCTACAAGAGATGCTTCGTTACACAAGTGTCGGACCTCTACTGGAGTTTGCTTGCATGGTGTGGGACTTCTCGGTGTGACAATTTACTTGCTAGGTTTGTACCTGTTGAAAATAGTTGCCAGTTTGGTTACAAATGACTCTCCTGCAGTTACGTATCAATAAAAACTTCACTAAGCTGAACCTCTTTGATTGAGAAGCGTTTCACGAAAAATTGCTTATTGTGCAGGATATATTTTGGAAAAATATGCAAACAAAGAATTCTGCCATCTTCCGCCACATTTGTGTCATGTCATGACCATGCCTACAAGGTCCATGCGATGCAATGCAGTATGAAGGCATTTAAATAGTACTCATTTTTTCAGCCTGTTATCTCTGTATAATCAAGCTGCTTCGAACGAAATAAATAAATATGAATACTGACAAGAGAAATGTAAATTTCATTGTCAAGTGCATTTCACAAAGTTCAAGCAGCAGGTGTCTATGGTGCAAATAATGAAATTGTTACACACATTCTCATGCAGGAAGCACAATCAAAATCCGTTCGGCACTGGAACAAAACATGTCTGCCGAAATTTTCTGCATACCTACGGTCCCTGCTTGAAGGTGAAAATATGCAGTCGAAGACACGACAACTCATGACAGCACAAATGAGGGACGACGTCATTGCCTTTATAGAGTGAGTAAACATCAACCCCAGAAATTGGGTACCAGTTCTGTATATCAAATAGCCCATTTGATTTTTCAATGTGTAGTGGATGTAGATCAGTGCGAAGCCCTAGGTAGCAGTAAAGAAGGCAGGTGCGCAGCCATATAAGTGGATTGGGCAGGGTATGGCATATATTTAAACATATATGTGTTGATTATGGGAAGAACGACTGGTACCTGAATTGACATGAAGGGCACATATTGTCACGTGGCAGTGACGGTGAAGAAAGAAGCAGTACGGTGGAATACAAAACTAGCTTTTATTGGGCGAACCTGTGCCCACAAAACAGGCTACACTTAAAGCACAACGATAGCGGCGAAAACGGTCGGCGATCGTCGGAAATGTAATCAGCGGGTCAAGCGCGTCGGCTTTTATAGAGCAGTCGTCGAATGTTCCAGACTAATCGTTCGGACCCGCGTGCCTTACACAATGTTCTACACCATTCGCGTTACGCGATGGAATCAGATAACACAAGTTTCGGCGACAACAGACATCCGGGTAGAAGCATCGATAACTTTCCAGAAACGTCGGATACATGCAGGCGCGTCCCTCGCTGTGCGATTACATTTGTTAAGCGGCGAAACGTGGTGACCCGATAAAGATAAGTACACGTGTCAATACCCCCGTCTTAAAAAACATCGACCCGATGCTGCAAACAAACGAAGATAATAAACAAAAGCACTCGTAGCAAAGAAAAGAACAAAAATGGCGAAGTTTGTCAGCGTCCGTAAAAGCGTTTAAGGCGCACCACGTGGACCACTTCCGATCGTGCGCGGAGCCGCTGTGAATGCGAAATGCCGTCTGGCACGACCTCATAGTCCAGAGCGCCAATACGTCGGATGACCTTGTAGGGTCCGAAATAGCGTCGGAGTAGTTTCTCACTGACTCCTCGTCGGCGTATCGGGCTCCAGACCCAAACACGGTCGCCAGGTTGGTACTCGACGAAGCGTCGTCGGAAGTTGTAGTGTCGGCTGTCGGTCCTCTGCTGGCTCTTGATTCGCAGGCGGGCGAGCTGTCGGGCTTCTTCGGCGCGCTGGAGATAGCTAGCGACGTCAACATTCTCTTCATCAGTTACGTGCGGCAGCATGGCGTCAAGCGTCGTCGTCGGGTTCCTGCCGTAAACCAGCTTAAACGGCGTGATCTGTGTTGTTTCTTGCACCGCCGTGTTGTAGGCAAAGGTTACGTACGGCAGGACCGCGTCCCACGTCTTGTGTTCGACGTCGACGTACATTGCTAGCATGTCAGCAAGGGTCTTGTCCAGGCGCTCCGGGAGACCATTCATCTGCGGATGGTAGGCAGTTGTCCTTCTGTGGCTTGTCTGGCTGTACTGCGGAATGGCTTGGGTGAGCTCTGCTGTAAAAGCCGTTCCTCTGTCGGTGATGAGGACTTCTGGGGCACCATGTCGCAGCAGGATGTACTCCACAAAAAATTTCGCCACTTCGGCTGCGCTGCCTTTTGGTAGAGCTTTAGTTTCAGCAAAACGGGTGAGATAGTCCGTCGCCACGACGATCCACTTATTCCCGGATGTTGATATCGGAAACGGCAATAACAAATCCATCCCAATCTGCTGGAATGGTCGGCGCGGAGGTTCTATCGACTGTAGTAATCCTGCTGGCCTTGTCGGTGGTGTCTTGCGTCGTTGACAGTCTCGGCATGACTTGACGTAGCGGGCGACGTCGGCGGTCAGACGCGGCCAGTAATACCTTTCCTGTATTCTCGACAGCGTCCGGGGAATCCGAGGTGCCCAGCGGTTGGATCGTCGTGTAGGGCGTGCAGTATTTCTGGACGCAGCGATGACGGTACAACAAGAAGGTAGCTGGCGCGGACTGGTGAGAAGCTCTTCTTCACGAGCAGGTTGTTTTGTAGCGTGAACGAAGACAACCCGCGCTTAAATGCCCTAGGGACAACGTCGGTGTTCCCTCCCAAATACTCGACGAGGCCTTTTAGCTCCGGGTCGGCTCGTTGCTGTTTAGTCAAGTCTTCCGCGCCTATTATCCCAAGGAAGGCGTCGTCGTCCTCGTCGTCTTGCGGCGGGGGATCGATGGGGGCGCGCGATAAGCAGTCGGCGTCGGAGTGTTTTCTTCCGGACTTGTATATTACCGTGACGTCATATTCTTGTAGTCTGAGGCTCCACCGCGCCAGCCGTCCTGAAGGGTCCTTTAAGTTAGCTAGCCAACACAGTGCGTGATGGTCACTGACGACTTTGAATGGCCTGCCATAGAGCTAAGGGCGGAATTTAGCTGTAGCCCAAATGATGGCGAGGCATTCCTTTGCAGTCGTAGAATAGTTGCTTTCCGCTTTTGACAGCGACCGGCTAGCATACGATATCACCCTTTCAAGTCCTTCTTTCCTCTGGACTAGGACGGCACCGAGGCCTAGGCTACTGGCGTCAGTGTGGATTTCGGTATCGGCGTCCTCATCGAAGTGTGCAAGTACCGGCGGTGACTGCATGCGTCGTTTCAGTTCTTGAAATGCGTCGGCCTGCGGCGTTTCTCACTTCAACTCGACATCACATTCCGTTAGATGTGTTAGCGGCTCCGCGATGCTTGAAAAATCCTTGACAAAGCGCCTGTAGTAGGCACACATGCCAAGGAATCTGCGCACTGCCTTCTTGCCGATTGTCTGCTGGAACTTTGCGGTGGCAGCTGTCTTCTGTGGGTCGGAGCGTACTCCTGATTTGCTGATCACGTGGCATAGGAACAAAAGCTCATCGTAAGCGAAACGGCACTTTTCCGGCTTCAGAGTGAGCCCTGATGACTTGATGGCTTCTAACACTGTCGCAACCGCCTAAGGTGATCGTCGAAATTTCCGGCGAAGACAACGACGTCATCCAGGTAAACAAGGCACGTCTGCCACTTCAGTCCAGCTAACACCGTGTCCATGACGCGCTGAAACGTTGCAGGCGCCGAGCACAGTCCTAATGGCATGACCTTGAACTCGTAGAGGCCGTCTGGCGTGATGAAGGCCGTCTTTTCGCGATTTCTCTCGTCGACTTCTATTTGCCAGTAGCCAGACTTGAGGTCCATCGACGAGAAGTATTTAGCGTTGCAGAGCCGATCCAATGCGTCGTCTATCCGTGGAAGGGGGTACACATCCTTCTTCGTGATCTTGTTCAGTCGACGATAATCGACGCAGAAGCGTAGGGTTCAGTCCTTTTTCTCTGCCAGGACTACAGGAGAGGCCCACGGGCTTTTCGACGGCTGGATGATGTCGTCGCGCAGCATTTCGTCGACTTGTTGCCTAATAGCTTCACGTTCTCGCGTCGAAACTCGGTAAGGGCTCTGGCGGAGTGGTCTAGCGCATTCTTCGGTTATTATGCGATGCTTTGCGACTGGCGTTTGTCGAATCCTCGACGACGTCGAAAAGCAGTGTTTGTATCGTCTGAGAAGACTTCTGATCTGTTGCTGCTTACTGATAGGAAGACTTGGATTCACGTCGAAGTCTGGTTCGGAGATAATGCTCATCGGGGTAGATGCGGCTGAATCCGAGAGGACAAAGGCATTGCTGGTTTCCACAATTTCCTCGATGTATGCGATTGTCGTGGCCTTGTTGATGTGCTTGAACTCTTGGCTGAAGTTGGTTAGCATAACTTCCACTTGCCCTCCGTGGAGTCGAGCCATCCCTCTTGCGACGCAAATTTCACGGTCGAGCAGTAGATGTTGGTCGCCCTCGATGACGCCTTCAACGTCAGCGGGTGTTTCAGTGCCGACGGAAATAATAATGCTGGAACGCGGCGGGATGCTCACTTGATCTTCGAGCACACTCAAGGCGTGGTGACTACGACAGCTCTCCGGCGGTATCGCTTGATCTTTTGACAGCGTTATCGATTTCGACTTCAGGTCGATGACTGCGCCATGTTGATTCAGGAAGTCCATGCCAAGAATGACGTCTCGTGAACACTGTTGGAGGATAACGAAGGTGGCAGTGTAAGTCCGGTCATGAATGGTAATTCTTGCCGTGCAGATTCCAGTCGGCGTAATGAGGCGTCCTCCAGCGGTCCGAATTTGGGGGCCCTCCCATGCAGTCTTAACCTTCTTCAACTGGGCGGCGATGTGTCCACTCATTACGGAGTAATCGGCCCCTGTGTCGACTAAGGCAGTGACTGCGTGGCCGTCGAGAAGCACGTCGAGGTCGGTGGTTCTTTGTCTGGCGTTGCAGTTAGGTCGTGGCGTCGGATCACGGCTGCGTCGTGTTGAACTGAAGTTGGAACGTCGCGTCGTCAAGTCGTCGTTCGTCGGTGTAGTCTTGCCTTCCTGACTTCGTCGGGACGGCGGCGTGTCGTTGTTATGTCGTCGAGATCGTTTCTTCGTCGTCTTCGTCGGCGGCGGAGGATCTTCGTCAGTTCGACGAACAGCAACCGCAGCTCCATCGTTTGCTGCTTTTAGTTTTCCGGATATGGGCTCGCTGACCGGCCCCGGGCTGGGCCAGTGTATGGTCGGCGCTGCGGCGACAGGTAGCGGCCTGGTGATGGCGAATGCGATGGTCGTCGAGTGCTCCACTGAGTAGCGGCGAGGTAGTCGGCGATGTCACGAGGTCGTTCACCTTCCCTCGGGCGCTGTGCGTTGACGGCGAAGCTTCGCAATCCCAGGTCGCGGTATGGGCATCGGCGGTACACATGGCCGGCTTCGCCGCAGTGGTAGCAGAGCGGGCGGTGGTCGGGGGCGCGCCAAATGTCCGTCTTCCTCGCGTAGGTGCGCTGGGCGACGGGTGGGTGTGCTGGCGGCGGCAGGCGGTGGACGACGGAATTGCGTCGTTGCAGGGCCCTGGCGTGGTCGTGGAGGGGGACCTGGACGGCGTGCGACGGCGGCGTATGTCATCGCTTCGGGCTGGGGCTGCGGTAATTGTGGTTGCAGTTCAGGAACTACTAGCGATCGGTGCACGTCTTCTTTCACGATGTCGGTGATCGAGGCCACTTGAGGCTGCGACGATGGCAAGACCTTGCGCAGTTCTTCGCGCACAATGGCCCTGATGGTCTCGCATAGATCGTCCGTGGCCAGTGATTGAATTCCGGAGTAGCTTGTTGGCTTGGTGCGTCGGTCGAATTGCCGGTTCGGCAATTCCAGTGTCTTCTCGATGCTCGTCGCCTCACGAAGAAACTCGTCGACGGTCTTCGGTGGGCTTCTTACCATACCGGCGAAAAGTTCCTCTTTTACACCACGCATCAGTAGACGTACTTTCTTCTTCTCGGACATTTCGGGGTCGGCGTGGCGGAACAGACGGCTCATTTCCTCAGTTAAAATCGCGATCGTCTCATTCGGCAGCTGCGCTCTTGTCTCCAGTAGAGCTTGGGCTCGCTCTTTTCGCACGACGCTCTGAAATGTTTGCAGGAAGCCGCTTCGGAAGAGGTCCCACGTCGTCAAGGTGGCTTCTCGATTCTCGAACCACGTCTTGGCGGCGTCCTCCAATGCGAAATAGAGATGTCGTAGCTTGTCGTCGCTTGCCCAGTTGTTAAACGTAGCGACCCTCTCATACGTTTCCAGCCAGGTTTCCGGGTCCTCAAATGTGGAACCGCGGAACGTCGGTGGTTCCCTGGGCTGCTGCAGCACGATGGCGGACGCTGGGGCTGCCATTGGGGTTGCCTTGGCCACAACCTTCTTGGTCTTCTCAGGTAGAAGTCCGTGCTCCGGGGGCAGCTGTTGAAGACGGCGGCTTGCTCGGTGGTCCGTGACTACGTTGGTGTTCTGTTTGCGGTCTGGGCTGGGATCACGGCTTGTCGGGGCGTCCCGTACATGAACGAAAAGCACCTCCACCAGATGTCACGTGGTAGTGACGGTGAAGAAAGAAGCAGTACGGTGGAATACAAAACTAGCTTTTATTGGGCGAACCTGTGCCCACAAAACAGGCTACACTTATAGCACAACGATAGCGGCGAACACGGTCGGCGATCGTCGGAAATCTAATCAGCGGGTCAAGCGCGTCGGCTTTTATAGAGCAGTCGTCGAATGTTCCAGACTAATCGTTCGGACCCACGTGCCTTCCACAATGTTCTGCACCATTCACGTTACGCGATGGAATCAGATAACACAAGGTTCGGCGACAACAGACAGCCGGGTAGAAGCATCGATAACTTTCCAGAAACGTCGGATACATGCAGGCGCGTCCCTCGCTGTGCGATTACATTTGTTAAGCGGCGAAACGTGGTCGCCCGATAAAGATAAGTACACGTGTCAATATTGTCAGGCTAAAATGACAAAAGAATGCTTAGAATGCCTAAGACTTGAATATTGTTGACAGCACAGCTTTAGCAAGTGAGAAATTTAGGTAAATGTCAGATTATTTCAAACATTACTGGGGCATTGCGACACCAACCAGAGGTCAATGCCCTCATTACGATTCTGTCAGTAGAATTTAACCAAACATAGGAAGGTTGCCTTGCCTTATAAGATAGGAAAATACGTTGCTTTACTGCTACCTTATTCTTCGTAAGGAGTTTTGGTGTTGCACTCCATGTCAAAACTAGTGATCAAATTTGTATTTGTCATTCATGTCAAGCTGTAGCATTTTTATGGTGTTCTGTATAGTTGCGCATTGGTTTTTCTACCTCGTGAATTAATTGCAAACCACAGAAAATTGAGCATCCATGTGTTGTTGCACGGTACCGCTACAGTTTAGGACACAGTGTACACTATCTTCAGGGTTGGGTGTGTCCGTGTGGGCCTTGCTGGCGTACACAATGCCAGTAGGGCACACCTTCAGGATCATGTCCCATTATTGTAAGATTAAAAAGGGTTAAATTCAATCCATAATTGTGAGCGAATGTTTATAGGCATTATCAATAAGACCGTCATGTCACGACTATAGCACTGGCCCTTGGGTGCTGTTTCACTCGCTCAGACTGCCAGCTTCTTGGCGAGAACAAATTGCCTGGAATTTTTTTCTGCAATACTTAAGAGGTGGCATGCTCTAAAGTATGGTTTTGATATGTCATGGCCCCTTGTTCATTGGTGAGCCATTTGTGTTTTGCTAATATAATACAGGCTCATTTTCGTGCTTTTCACTGGAATTAGGTCTCGGAATAGAACGAACACTTCAAGGTTTCAGAAATATTTTGATAACCCAGCTTGATCTATTATTTGTCTTTGCTATACCGTTCCAAACTGCATGGAGAGGTAAAATTCATGGGGAGCGAGCCAAAGTGAACTAAGTTTACAAGTGGCTCATTATACTGTTGACACTGTGCCGAAGTAGCAGAAAGTTGATAGAGTGCCTTTGTTCTAGCTCAAATGTGTGGTAGTTGGAAATTGATACATTAAATGGCTTATGCAGTATCTGTACCATATTGCACTTATTTCAGCGAGAACCACTTAATTGAAAGCAGCAACAGTGCAATCCGAAGGTGGGAGTATCGAGCATTTTGTGAGGCATTTTATGAAGCATATCCAAATATGCAATGGGAAACGGAACGAGCCAGGAAGGTCCAGAAACCTGACCGTGAACTTGGCTGCGTGAGTAACAATCGATCCAAAAATTGGGTCAAAAATAAATTCAATGCAACTGTGGGTAAGTGACAGAATGCTTCCACAATCAGGGATAATTCTGCCTAGGGGAGTTTCTACCTCATGGTAAGCCACCCTGGTGATGCTGGCTTCTCTTATTTTTAAAGAGCACTTTCATGCGGTCAGTAAGCACAACAAGAAAGACGAGGAAGCTACGGATGAAAAAACGACAAGAGTTGTCTTCAGTGAGTGCGGACAATGGTCCTGACAGGCCTGCAATATCAAGTGCTGATGCAGAGTGCGAGCTCAAGGTAAGGATTACCTTGTAGCGTAGACTAGGCAGATTTGCTTTACCATCACAGGATGCAGTTTATTACCGGCTCAAAACCTCGTCATAGTAGTTGAGATTGGTAAAGATTTATTCAATGAATGTTTAGTGTGCAATATATTGTAAAAATGTCGCTTACTTTCAGACAATCAGGGACGCCATTTCAGACCCAACAAATTTGGACGTCAGCAGAATAAAAGTCTTGCTGGAGGCAACGCTGGAAGCTCGGCGGAAAAGCCCGGAGAATTAACTTCCTGTGCACTTTCTAAACCCAGACGTGGTACGACCACCTTTAAATTCTTGATTTTCCATTTCTCACAAATGTTATGACAGTTTTCGCTTTTTTAAGAAATGGTGGTGATGTTGGATCCCAAAGTAGATAGACCAGATTACACTAGAGTGGTGCATGTAGTGCACACATTAGGTGTCTTGTCCACCATGTCTTCTAGTTGATTTGGTAAAGTTTGTTACAGTTGCAAAAAATAGTACTATGAACATTGCTACACGGCAGGAACTTTCTTTAATGCGCACATTTCTGCCCAAAGGTGCAAGCATTGTGGAATTGCAGTTTTTGTGTTCTGAAATGTGATTCTTGTTTTATATACAAAACTAGTGCTGTGTTAGCTTTGTGTGACACCATTTTTTGAAACCTAAGAACACCACAATTGAAATGTGTAGTTCCAGAGATTCAGCCTTGTCACTGTGTCTAGCCTCCTAGGTATACTGAGCACATTGTGTACATTTTTGCAGCTTGCACTTGAGGCCGAACTGAGGTTTAAAGTTTCGTTTGAAGACATGCTAGCCAAGCTTCAACATATTCGAAAACTGCTGGGTCGAACAAGCTTCATCGAGATTGACGAGTACCTTCGGCCAAAAAAAGCTGAATTTGCCCTGATCTCATTGGTAAGCATTCTTTATGCTCAACGTGCTAACACGCCTTCACTCACGTGCTAGTCCATACTTTCGCACATTTGTAAAAATCAATCATTGATCTAGTCACATTTATGCTTTGGCAAAAAAAAAGTTTTCAACTTAGATGCCATTTTGTTTAGTTTTGCTAAAGTTGTAGATACCTATTTAAGGAATTGAGTAGCTACAAGTTCTGGCAAATGCTAGAGGGCATTTAGCTGCAGTGCAGTGAACCAAAGTTTCTTTTCAAGGAGACACATGAACAAGGTGTGCCTATTCCTGGCCCTTGTATCGTCGCCCAAGATGGACACAAAGTCGTCTGCAAGGGCCACACCATTGATCTGGCTGCGGGATCATCACTGGAGCATGCTCTAATCATTTGCGTAACACTTTATTTTATCTTAGATATCACGAACCCAAATGCATTTGGTCAAACTTTGGGTTTGGTCCAGACAGTATTAGCTAAGAGGGAGCCTTTTCCCCGCTGCTTGATGTCACACAAGCTTACGCTGTGTTTAAAACAGTTGAAACATCCTGCAAGAACTCGTTAGCTGACGAGATGCTGTATGTAAGATCTCCTTTTTTCTTTGAGCACAAACAATGCAAAGAGGTAGCAGTGACTCACACAAACCTACAAACTCTAAAGGACAGCTTTTGGGTTTGGTAGTTCTAAAAACGCATTGCTTAAAGTTGTGGCCAGTCATAACAGCTGTGCTTTAAGCATGCGCACGCATTGTCACCACATTTATGGCAACTGTTTATTGGTCTATTTTCTTTTTTGACTTTGGGCGACAAATGATAGGTGTGATTTTTTGCAAGTGTATGCGCCATACTCAAAGCGATACTGTTGCACTTTGTAGAAAAATGCGTGTTGCTACAGTGAGGCATATCAACGCTTATGAGGCTCGCATTAAATACATTACTCTTTCTAGATTAAAAAAGAAAATAGCTGTCATATCAGCAAATTTGCAGTAAGTGTCATTTTCCAAGCTCGTAGCTAAGCATTGATCTTCGTAGTTATTTGTTGTGCGTATGTTGTAATGGCAAAATTGCAGCCCTCCACCGATTATAACTTTTCCACATATTAGGAATTGCCAAACCCGCTGTTCTCAAATATTGGTCCTGAACATTCGAGCCCAAATTTCGACCAAAAACGCATTCGTTGGGTGAACTAGAATAACCAAGTCTTGTGTCATAGTTCCAGGATAGTCTGATTATAAAGACTTAATATTGTATCTACAAGAAATTGTGTTAAGCTGCAGTTTTTAATTAGTGTATATGTGCTACAAATATAAATGAACAAGGCAATTTGTGGATGGAGATCATTATTAAGATGTCAGGAAAACTGACATTACTGAAATTCCATTTCTTATGACAAATTTTTTAAACTAAGAAAGCCTGTTTTTAATTTCAAACCTTTTTTTATATGACATCCTGCATAAAAATTAAGCATTGTCGAATGCTACATGAGGCTAGTAGGCAGTTCTTTTGTTTTTTTAGCAAGGTCTGCACCTGCCCTTCAGTTCACGAGTTGTGAATGACTTGCAAGTTGTCCTATCTATAGTCAGAGAAATGCTTTTTGGAGGAAAAGTGTGTCCTTATATACAGGGCTTGCAACGTGAGAGTAGTATTTTGTGATTGCTGAAAGTTAGTGTTTTTATCGGCTGTTTTGAATGTCTTCTTGCTGTATAACGGTTTTAGATGCAGAGGCAGCCCTTCCCTTCTAAGCATGTAAAGGTTAAAAAAGAATTTTGACCTCTTATATGAAGCATTCCCGTCAGCCTTCATTTTAGTGGCAACACATCTTGTTCTTTCCTCTTTGTAGCCTTCTGAATTACTCCTTGTTCTCTGTGGTCGATGCAGTGGAGTAGCTGTTTAGTGCTTGTGCTTGCTTAGCTCTGGTGAGCGGTGTTATAGCAATTTAGGAAGCTACCTTGCTTGCTTTAGCGGTTTTGATAAAATTCATGATACAGTAGGAAATGCTGAGTAGCTGTGAATTGTAATCTGTTATGACTAATAGCTAATGCTGGAAGGTTTATGCCTGCCTGCACATTTAGTTTGAAGCAATGTCTGTACCTGTTTTTCAGACTACAAGCTGCCTTATAGTTTCGTCTTATCTAGTCGGGCAGAAAAGTCCCATTTGGAGGAAGCTGTGTTCTTTTAATGCTTTATGAGTTATCTATTTCTTTAGCACTACCTTGTTGTAGTAGTGGTGCTAAGACATCTAGATATGTTTGAATGTTTTGCGTTATCAAAATGTTGCTTTTTGTTGGGCGTGACCTTGATTATTATATATGCTATTTTCATTTTTAATACACTGGAAGAACTCTGCTTTTTATTATTTAGCGTTCTTTTTAATGATTCCACATTGTACTGATGGCATGCAGTCGGCTTCATTGTTTATTGCTGTGGAGTATGGGTCTCTTGATTGTTTAGTTTGCAATGATGTTGTTTTTGCATTGTTGCGGTTCTGAACGATTATGTAAAAGTTTTTATGTAATAAAGTATCAAATACAGCATCGGTGTAATTATTACAGTAGTGTTTCGTACTACTGAATAAGTGTATTTCCATTTTAAAACAGCAGACCTCTGTTTTCGGCACCATTTTCCGGCAAGACTGCTAGCAGAATTCTTTACAGGGTTACTTCCTGCCATTTATTACTACATAGATGACCTGGCTGGCTGAAATAGTGTTGCAGATATTATTTATATGTCCTATTGTACCAGGAAAAATAGAAGTCAATTTACAGAAAACGGCACTGCAGGAATAAATATGTGGAACATGGTTTTACTTATACCATTCTTCACTGAAGGGGAACATTGTTCCACACATTAATGTGTGGAACCTCGTTTTTCTTACATCATTGTAAACTTAAGAGCAACAATGTTCTTCATATTTAAAATTTATCCAGCTCCCGTGTTACTCATATATAAGGGGAACTTTTTGCAAAAAAGTTGCCCTTACTAAGAGGAACCTATGTGTAACCAGTTTAAGAGTGTAGAGAGACCTGTTCCTCTTGCGACGCAGACGACGCACCAACAAAGCGAGAATGATGTTTCGTCTTGCGGAGTGTGTCTGCGTCCGTGCCATCACCGAGCAACAGTCCGGTCCGCAGTGGCGATCGCTACCGACAGAGAAAGCGCGCGAAAAGATTTGTTTGGATGTTTCCCGACAGGCGGCACGGAGCGGCGCGTTGTTCTGCGCATGCGCTACTCCAGCTGCGGCAGCTGCGCCACGTTGTACTGTAGGGGGACGGACATATGCCCGGCGCGGTGTAGCCGACGTGGCGTGACGTAGCGCAAGCACCGCGCGCGCGCGCGCCGGGTCACGTCGAAGTGTATTGGCGCCTTAACGCTGCTGGTGCGGTTGGCGCTCATTAGCCAGAGAGTAAAAAGCAGTGGGGCAGGTGGTCCGACCACGCTATATTGCTTATTAAGTGCACACGACAGTTCAAGCACAAACGACCCGTTTGGACAAAGCACGCTTAACGCTCTGAAAGACAACTTCACAGCTGTGTGTCATCGCGACGTAGCACATATGCCAGCAGCCATTACCCACACGAAAGTGTTCGCACGCAAGCCTCCAGAAAACGAAAAATTTTGCACAAGACGGCGTCTGCGAAGCGAAGCGATCAAGCGAAACCAACCACACTTTCAGCAACTAAACTTTTGCGCCAATTACAACAGACGTTGCAAAGCACACGGAAAATTGCAACATAGGTGCCAAGCTTGAACGTATGTTTCTCGCTTAGTAAAACCAATATACAATGATGATGTAAACTTTCACGTACCAATTCATGTCGTGACCGCAGCGTTGTGGAGGTCCTGGACGCTCTGGGTCGTCCGGTTGTACTCCTTCAAGGCGTTGCGCCATAAGGGTCGAAGCCATTTCGTTAGTCATCCGCTCAATGCGAGCACGGAGCGCGGGATCCATCGCCGAGCTCTTTTAGGCACGCTACCAATGTAAGTAAGCAAACTATTGAAACAGGCCGCGCACAGACGACGTTACAAAGAGCGGTTTGAAGCACCAGAACAATGAACAGCATAAGTTGCACCAACACACAGTGCACAGTTCCACAGCCGCGTGCACTGAAAACCAGGCGACCGGAGATACCATGCTGTCAACAACACGCAGCCCTCGTTAATTTGCGCGAAAAGTAACAGCGAAAGATCAAGCACGACACTAAAGCCTCGTGACGCAACGCCGTCGGCCGGGCATCAGCATAGGCTCCGCCTCCCTCTGTAGGAACGAAGGACATTGAGGGGGAAAGAGGAAGATAAACATTCCTATCGTGATATCTACGCTCTTGGCAGGTATTTATTTTAATTCTTTCGATTAAAATGTTCCTGGGAGCTACAAGACTTGTCTGAAGGTGCTTTTCAGACTTCGGAGAAGAGTGCTTCAGGGCCCCTTTAAGAGCGAATTTTTTGCGCGATTTCTTTTCTTTGCGCACTTTTGAGAACCATACACGCGCAACAAACTGTACGGTCTACTTTAATTCTAGCGGCTAATTTAGAGAGAGAGAGAGAGAGAGAGAGAGACAACTTCATGTAGTCGCCTGCAGAACGACACCATGACTAAATGGCGCCGTGACGCGGGCCCTGACGTCTTCTCAGCGGGTGGTCTCTACTCAACTCCAGCGCGTGTTACTCCCGCGGTTGGTCGCCCTGTGGGGCAACGTTCCGTCGGTTTCGCTCGGCCTTTGTCTTTCAAGAGCCGCCGAGACCTGCTGGACGGCCCAGGTTTTGCTTTTGTGGTCGTAGCATTCCGCCGCAGCCGCGAGTCGCGGAGGAATCGTTGTACTTGTCGAAGCCTCATTGGGGAACTTGGTGCAATCCCATAGGATGTGCGTCAGGGTGGCCCTCTCCCGCTGGCACACGCGGCACACATCACTCACATATGATTTAGGGTATAGATGAGTCATTAATACTCGGGTGGGTAAAGAACCAGTTTGCAATTGTCTGAACAGCACCGCCTCCGCTCGGCTCAGCCCCGGGTGCGGGGGTGGGAAAGTCCTTCGAGCCAGGCGGTGGAACTGGGTAAGTTCGTTGAACGTCGTAATGCGGTCCTTGGCACTACACCACGTTGGACGGTCGGTTGCAGCGGCGCGGTTGGTTAGCGCTCGCGCCACTGCGTGTGCCGTCTCGTTGTGGTTATCGTGCTTCTCGGACGCATCGTTGCCCGCGTGCGCCGGGAACCACTTGATTCTAACACACCGATTCTGTCATTGCAGGTCAGCCGAGCACAGAACACGCACAGCCTCACCACACACCTTGCCCTTTGCATAATTCCGCACTGCACTTCGGGAATCGCACAACACCGTCTGGCACCCGGGGTCGGCAATGGCCAGGGCAATGGTCACCTCCTCTGCCTGACACGCCTCGCGGACCCGTAAGCTCGCCGCTGCCCTCGTCGCCTCGGACGACGCCTCGATGACGGTAGCTACGAACGCCGCGCAGTCTCCCTGGTATTCTGCCGCATCCACAAACCTTGCGTGCTCGTCCTTGGCGTGAAAGTCGATGAGCGCCTTGGCCCTCGCCGCTCTTCTCTCCTTGTTGTACTCCGGGTTCATGTTTCTCGGGATGAGGTCCACCCGAATCCGGCGCCGGGTTCCGTCCGGGACAGAAACGTCGCTACTCGCCGCTTTCGCTCCGGGCGTGAAGCCCAAGTATTGAAGTATGCGCCTGCCGGCTTCGGTCATAGAGAGCCGCTCCAGCTGGGCGGTCCGTTGCGCTTCCGCAATTTCCTCGAGGGTATTGTGTACCCCCAGGCTCAGGAGCTTGTTGGTGCTCGTACACTCGAGTAGTCCGAGCGCCGCCTTGTAAGCTCGGCGTATCAGGGCGTCGATTTCATTCCTTTCACATTGCATCCAGTTGTGGAAGGCTGCAACGTAGGTGACGTGGCTGATTACGAAGGAGTGCACAAGCCGAGCTCTGACCCCGTGTTGCGCCAGGAGATATTCCCCTTCTCGTCGTTCTTCACAAACGTGAGGTCCGGCGTCGTATCCCTGGACAGAGAGTTGCCAATCCTCGTAGGATCAGTCGGGTCTGTGATGAGGGTGAAGCCCAGGTCTAATGTGTCTTGGAACAGGTCTCGCTCCTTGGCCAATTGCTTGTTATATCCCCATGCCGGGTGTGCCGCGTTGAAGTCCCCGCAGGCGACGAGCCTGTGAGTCCCCGCCACGGTGCTGGCTCTCAGAAGGAGCGTCTTGAATTTTTGCTTCCAATGTGAAGGGCTACTGTAGACGTTAAGCAGAAAGGTGCTGTTCTTTTGTTTCTTGCCCGTAACGACCTCGATGAGAGTGTATTCAATTTTACTATTGTGCAACTCGTGCTCAATGAAGGTGAGTCCCTTGCGAACCAATGTGCATATCCCTCTGCCGCCGCTGACCTTTGGAGACTTGGCGTATACGCGATAACCGGGTAGCGACACTGTATCAGTGCGAGTCTCTTGTATCATGATTATATCAGGCTTGTTTGCTACTTGTGTTATGTGTTGCTGCAAGACTGCCTTCTTGCTAGCGAAACCGTTACAGTTCCAGTGCCAGGTCACGAGACCCTTCACTGCTGTAGTTGTTGTTGCTGGAGCGGCCATGATTGTTGCTGATTGTACTGCCGCGTTATTTGCTGTATTGCGTTCGTTAACTGCTGACACGTCCGCTCGATGGCGGCGAACCTGTCGTTAATCATCGTGGTGAACGTTGTCTTAATATAATATTCGAGCCCATCGAGGTGTTCCTCGATTTGGTCGACCTTGTCTTTCAGGTTGTCCACCCGGTCGTTGAGCTTTAGAGAAATTGCAGACCTTTAGAAATTTGGCATTCTGCCCACACAAATTAAAAGGAAAAGCACACTCCAATCTGATTTCATTCAAATTTCCCCAGGGTTATCTTTTCTCACCGTATGTTAAGTGCGAACAGACATCATTCACCGTTCGAATCTATTTTACAGGTACCTAGCATTGCTTTGTGTTCCGCACAACGATACCATCTGCACGAAAGCATTCCTCCAATTTGAATAATTGCGTGCGCGGTCGGGAACTTATGTATACCTGACGACAGCAGCACGGTGACAACCGCGTTATTGACGATCGTATGAGGGTAATGGCATGATTTCTACGCCATCTGTTTGACGAGAGCTTATGACATCGCGATTGCTGGGTTCTACGTAATTAGCGGACGAGCGTTGGTTAGACAAACACGGATTGTGACATTATTAGCCACTATGTGTTATACAGTAATACGCAAATATCGTAATTTCATGTTGCGTAAGTTAAAACGACAATGACATTTCTACTTCGGCGAAGAAAACCTTTATGAAGTGGGCCGACCGTGAATTTTGTACAGTCGCACACTTTGTACGTCAGCGCCTCAAAGCACGAGCTGCCACAAGAAGAGGTAATGGCACGGGGTACACGAGCCGAGTGCCTGAAAAAGCTGGCCGGCTTTTCAACGAGTGAACTATAAGTGTGAACGTTATGTTGGCAGTTCATTTATGCTTGGAGTTCTAAATATATAAATACCATAGCGTATACCTATAACAACAACGTTCACTGCTGCGTGAGCTGAACCTGACCGTCACTACAGCGTGCATTCGCTCCTGTGTAGGATCCTCTCCAGAACGTTCTATTTTCTGTCGCGCTCGCTTTACATCACAGCTACCGAGAAGTGGTGCAGACAACTTCCCTACAGAAATGACCTCACGTTAGTTTTACGTCTTCACTTGTGTCACTATATTCTGTGCTTGAGCGTCGAATTGACTTGAGCATAAGTAACATTAGTACCTAAATACACCTACTGCTAGCATAATGCGACAAGAAAGAAGGGCGAAGTATGCCTACATGCACGTAAACTAGAGCCTGTTAAAAAATATTGAACGAAATATATGGATTGTGAGATTATCCGGATTATGTGCTTGACGATTCCCAAATCTGTCAAACATTTGATTTTACATAAAGCGAGGCGATACAGGAAGCGACGCGCCACAAAGTGAAAAAGGAGTAGAATGCCGCCTGGCGTTAAAACATGTTGCTTTATTTCGTTCTCAGTAATAATGGCAAGTGACATAAACTGTAGCCTACGTTTCTATATATCGCACCGCGAAAGTGTCAAGTTTTTAATAATTTCCGTTGTGTCAAAAACAAATCAGCATATTCAAAGGCTACAACGGGAACACGTGCGTTTTTACACTAAATACATATGTGATCAAGCCCTAACCACGGTGACTCCATTGATATAGCATTCTGCTGCTGAACACAATGTCCTGGTTTCAACTTCTTGCAGCAATGGCCATATTAATATTTAGATTAACACAAGGGCGCCCAGTACCTTCGTTTCGGCAACCATTTAGTATAAATGCTGAAATGATGTATACAATTGCATTCAACTGTAGTGTTTCCCATAGCCCCGCTGTTTCCTTGTGGCACTGCATACAGTCTACCAACCATACAAGCAAGCGCAAATATTATTGAAATCAATAAATTGTCACTGTAACATTTTGTAGTATACTTCCATATCGCAGGTCTTACCTTTGCACAAGTAAAATCGGGCTTTACTGCCGGAAAAAGAGTGGCGTAGTGGTCGCGCAGGTCATCAATATGATAGAAACGTTGTTTTATCTCGTTTGGATTGTCGATGCATGGCCATGTCCTTTGGCGAAATTTTTACCGCTTTCCCCTTCATTAAGAAGCAATTGCTGGGGCACCAGAAAAGGAGGAAGTATATTTGGATTCCGTAACGTTAAAGTCACAAAAGTTTACCTCAAACGTCTAAGAAGACCGGCTCACTTCAGATGCTTCTAATCTGTGTTCGGTCATCACCTGACCTGATCTGACGCTGATATTAATCAAATTTCTCAACGTATACTGACGGTTAATTTCCGCGGTGCTCCTTGCTAATTATAGCACGAAAAGGTCCCGCATTCGATGTCCCATTTTAGTAAGAGCAGACAATCAATGATAGACTTCTTACAACAGAGCACGCGCGAGCTTGGGTGTAGAAAATATCAATTGACAGTGTGGCTGCCCTGGAAACTACAGCTGTACGCTGTTTTCTGTTTCAGCACCGTTATGTAATGAGACACTCATTCTTTCGGCCTCTTATTTCCAGTGGGCGAATCTTTAGTCCCGTAAGGCAAAAAAAAATAATGGTAAGCACAATTTGCGAGAACAGACACCAATCAATTTTAAGTACTTCTGGGTGTGTTAATGCAGTTTTGACATAGGAAAAAAAGCATGCTTTCCTGGTGCATCACCTCTGGTGTAGCCATATCGTACAAGGATGAAACACGTTAAGAATGTGCCATAAATGAATGCGTTTCACCTCTGGCAGAAAGTCAAATCAAACGATTTCGGTGCTTCCGGTACGCTGACAACTCTTGGCAGACGGTGTGCGTGAGGCCATTATTGTGCTTCGCAATCTTATGACTAGGCATGACATTCCTTACCGACATTATCCTCTTGTAAATTGTAATGTTCCCTTATATTGTGTTTTTTTAATATTTATTATATATGCAGGCCCTATTGCCGCACGCAAAAAGCAGCATTCCTCGGGAATTCACAGCCGGCGATGAAGTGCTAAGCAGCAAATCCCTCGCTAAAGTATTCAATCAGCAGTTTTTATGCTTTGGATCATTTGACTCGGTAGTTAATAACAACATTGATGACTATATGAATACCTGTTTGCAGAATAGTAAGTATATTTGTCCTCTTACACATACAGAAACTGCACACATAATTAGGAATTTAAAGGAGCTACTCTTGTAGTTATGACGGTATTGAAGCAGCACTAAATAAAGTAGTCACACATTTATTCTGCGATTGGTTTTGGGACATTACAAACCTCATCTTTTCCACCGGCACATTTCCTGATAAGCTGGAAATTGATAGAATACTTCCCTTGCATAAAGGTGGTCTCACTGATTGAATCACTGCTTACCGACCGATGTTCATACTTCTTGTTTTCTAAAATTATAAAAAAAGCGGAAATTGTAGAATATTTGTACACCATGAAAAGCATTACCTTATACGCACGAATGAGTATGCCTTTCAAACGAGTAAAGCCGCTGAATTTGGATTATTGTAGTACGTGATAATATTGTTGCCGATATTGAAAACACTGGTATATCCTTTTTTATAGGAGAGTGTGGGCTTGGTAATTCAAATTTGGGAAGCTTCCGCAAAGAAGACACGTGACGAAGAAAGCAGACAACACGACCGCTTCGTGTTGTACCTTTCTTCATCTCTTTTGTTCTTTGCAGTAACTCCCGCCCCCCCCCAAAATATATATATATATATATATATATATATATATATATATATATATATATATATATATGTATATATATATATATATATATATATATATATATATATATATATATATATATATATATATATATATATATATATATATATGTATATATATATATATGTATATATATATATATATATATATATATATATATATATATATATATATATATATATATATATATATTATAAAGGAGGTTTATTGGGGTTCGTAGCGACCACCGGTTCTGCGATGCACCGAGCACAGTCCCCGAGCTCGAGCCTCGGCTGCGCGCTTGATGCTGCCGATGCTGCTGACTGCGCGCACGTTCGTCATCTTCCTTACAATGGCCCCGCGGAAATAAAGGAGCCATCCTGGCGACTAAGTTTTCTGGAAAGACGGTAGAATTGTGATACGGCTTGAGACGCTGAACGTGAACGACTTCGCAGTTACGACGTCGCATATCGGACGGCGGCGTTAGCGGCTCAACCAGGTAATTAACGGGTGATGTTCTCTCGAGAACACGGTATGGACCGTCGTACTTCGGAAGAAGTTTTGAAGCGAGCCCAGGCGTGCGGTGTGGCACTAACAACCAGAGGAGAGCGCCCGGGAGAAAAGTGGGGGTCGAGTTCTGGGCATCGTGAACGGCTTTTTGGCGGTTCTGGTCGTCCGAGGAGAATCGGCGGGCAAGCTGGCGGCATTCCTCTGCTTGTCTGGCGACTTCCGAGATCGGCAGGCATTCGGATGGGTCCGGCCGGTGGAGCAGAATGGTGTCGATGGTCTGCGAAGGATGACGGCCGTAAAGAAGGTAAAAGGGTGAGAATCCAGTAGTGGCCTGAGTCGCGGTGTTGTAGGCTAGGTGACAAACGGAAGAACTAGGTCCCAATTATGGTGATCAGGTGAGACATACATGGCGAGTATGTCACCAAGAGTTCGATTAAAGTGTTCCGTGGTACCGGTAGTCTGTGGGTGAT
Source organism: Dermacentor variabilis (assembly GCF_050947875.1). Lineage (NCBI taxonomy): Eukaryota > Metazoa > Arthropoda > Arachnida > Ixodida > Ixodidae > Dermacentor > Dermacentor variabilis. Next base: position 30,496,266 of record NC_134573.1, on the reverse strand, counting down.
AAGCAGTGCATTTACGATGAACAATAGTGCATTCAGCAAGCAGTTCGATGACTTCAGATAAGAAGGCGCGGCCTCTATCGCTTAAAAGTTCACGTGGACCTCCATGACGAAGGAGAAAACGGCGAAGTAGGAAATTGGCGACCTCCTGCGCTGTAGCATTTGGTAGAGCAGCAGTCTCCGAATAACGGGTTAAGTGATATACCGCAACGATTATCCACCTGTTGCCGGCAGGAGCCAACGGAAGTGGCCCGTAGAGATCTATGTTCACGCGATCAAAGGGTCGGGATGGGCCTTGTAAAGGGTGGAGTTCACCGGCGGAGTTGTGCGGTGGCGCTTTCCGGCGTTAGCACTCATGACAAGAACGGACGAACTTTCGAACGAAATTATACATTCCCCGCCAGTAATAGCGGTGTCGAACTCTTTCGTAGGTCTTGAAGACTCCCGCATGACCACACTCAGGGTCGACGTGGAACGAGGAGCAGAGTTCTGATCGCAAGATTCTCAGAATGACGAGTAACCAGGTGCGTCCCTCTGGGGCATAGTTGCGTCGATATAGTAGCTGGTCGCGAATCGCAAAATGAGGCACTTGGCGCGGAAGCGTACGTGACGCTGGAACTTTCGACGTATCCGAGAGAAGGTCGAGCAGAGATGCAGTCCAGGGATCATTACGCTGTGCAGCAGCGATAGTGTCAAGTTCCAGGGAGGATAAGGTGCACTCGCAGGGGCAGTCCTGACTGGCCTTCGGGGAAAGCGGTGGTCGGGATAGCGCGTCAGCGTCGGAGTGCTTTCGCCCGGAACGGTACACCGCGCGGATGTCGTATTCTTGGATTCGCAATGCCCAGCGGGCAAGGCGGCCCGATGGATCTTTGAGCGTCGACAGCCAACATAGTGTGTGGTGGTCGGTCACTACGTCAAAAGATCGGCCGTATAACTATGGGCGAAACTGGCCAAGCGCCCACACAATGGCCACACACTCCTTTTCTGTAACGCTGTAATTGGTCTCCGCCTTGGTTAACGTGCGACTCGCGTATGCGACGCCGTATTCTGGGTGGCCAGGTTGACGCTGTGCCAACACAGCGCCAAGGCCTACACCGCTTGCATCGGTATGGATTTCGGTTGGCGCTTGTGGGTCAAAATGGCAAAGAATGGGTGGCGTCGTGAGAAGACGGCGCAAGATTGTGAAGGCGTCGTCACACTCTGGAGACCATGATGAGAGATCTCTAGTGCCACCAAGGAGCTGCGTGAGAGGCGATATAATTGACGCAAAGTTTCGAACGAATCACCGGAAGTAAGAGCAGAGGCCGATAAAACTGCGTAGCTCTTCCATAGTAGTAGGTTTTGGGAACGCAGTAGCAACACGTAGCTCCTCGGGATCCGGGCGAATGCCCTCTTTTGACACGACATGGCCTAAAATTGTTAGCTGACGAACAGCAAATCGACACTTCTTCAAGTCAGGTTGCAATCCGGCGTTGGTCAAGCAAGTGAGTACGTTCTGGAGGGGGAGCAGGTGTGTTGGGAAATCAGGGGCGAACACCACAATGTCGTCAAGATAGCAAATACATATCTTCCATTTGAGGCCACGCAGAACATTATCCACCATTCTTTCGAACGTAGCAGGTGAGTTGCAAAGTCCGAAAGGCATGACGGTGAATTCATACAAGCCGTCTGGTGTAACAAAGGCAGTTTTCGGGCGATCGGCCTCTGCCATCGGAACCTGCCAGTAGCCTGACCGCAAATCCAGCGAAGAAAAGAACTTGGCTCCCTGCAAACAGTCCAGAGCATCATCGATGCGTGGTAATGGGTAGACGTCCTTCAGCGTGATCTTGTTCAACCGTCGAAAGTCAATACAGAAGCGGATGGAACCGTCTTTCTTTGTGACGAGGACCACGGGAGAGGCCCATGGGCTTTGGGACGGTTGAATGACGCCTCGACGGAGCATGTCATCGACTTGGTCTGCAATGACGCGACGTTCCGTAGCGGACAGGCGATATGGTCTTTGTCGCAGGGGTGAGTGAGTGCCACTGTCGATGTAATGCTTGACTGTCGATGCACGGCCAAGAGAGGTTTGTGAAACGTCGAAAGAAAGGCGGAAGTGCTTCCAAATACTCGACGAGGGTTTTCAACTCCGGGTCTGCTCGCTGCTGTTTAGTGAAGTCTTCCACGCTTATTATTCCAAGGAAGGCGTCGTCGTCCTCGTCGTCCTGCGGCGGTGGATCGATGGGGGCGCGTGATAAGCAGTCGGCGTCAGAGCGTTTTCTTCCGAACTTGTACATTACGGTGACGTCATATTCTTGCTGTCTGAAGCTCCACCGTGCCAGCCGTCCTGAAGGGTCGTTTAAGTTAGCTAGCCAACACAACGTGTGATGGTCGCTGACGACTTTGAATGGCCTGCCACAGAGGTAAGGGCGGAATTTTGCTGTAGCCGAAATGATGGCGAGGCATTCCTTTTGCCTCGAGGCCTAATTGCCTTGGCTTTCGACAGCGACCGGCTAGCATAAGATATCAGCCGTTCAAGCCCGTAGTTCCTCTGCATTAGGACGGCACCGAGGCCTAGGCTACTGGCGTCAGTGTGGACTTCAGTATCGGCCTCCTTGTCGAAGTGTGCAAGTACCGGCGGCGACTGCATGCGTCGTTTGAGTTCTTGAAATGCGTCGGCCTGCGGCGTTTCTCACTTGAACTCGACATCACATTCCGTTAGATGTGTTAGCGGCTCCGCGATGCTTGAAAAATCCTTGACAAAGCGCCTGTAGTAGGCACACATGCCAAGGAATCTGCGCACTGCCTTCTTGCCGATTATCTGCTGGAACTTTGCGATGGCAGCTGTCTTCTGTGGGTCGGAGCGTACTCCTGATTTGCTGATCACGTGGCCTAGGAACAAAAGCTCATCGTAAGCGAAGCAGCACTTTTCCAGCTTCAGAGTGAGCCCTGATGACTTGATGGCTTCGAACACTGTCGCAAGCCGCCTAAGGTGATCGTCGATATTTCCGGCGAAGACGACGACGTCATCCAGGTAAACAAGGCACGTCTGCCACTTCTGTCCGGCTAACACAGTGTCCATGACGCGCTGAAACGTTGCAGGCGCCGAGCACAGTCCGAATGGCATGACCTTGAACTCGTAGAGGCCGTCTGGCGTGATGAAGGCAGTCTTTTCGCGATCTCGCTCGTCGACTTCTATTTGCCAGTAGCCAGACTTGAGGTCCATCGACGAGAAGTATTTAGCGTTGCAGAGCCGATCCAATGCGTCGTCTATCCGTGGAAGGGGGTACACATCCTTCTGCGTGATCTTGTTCAGTCGACGATAATCAACGCAGAAGCGTAGGGTTCCGTCCTTTTTCTTTACCAGGACTACAGGAGAGGCCCACGGGCTTTTCGACGGCTGGATGATGTCGTCGCGCAGCATTTCGTCGACTTGTTGTCTTATGGCTTCTCAATCTCGCGTCGAAACTCGGTAAGGGCTCTGGCGGAGTGGTCTAGCGCATTCTTCGGTTATTATGCGATGCTTTGCGACTGGCGTTTGTCGAATCCTCGACGACGTCGAAAAGCAGTGTTTGTATCGTCGAAGCAGTCTTCTGAGCTGTTGCTGCTTGATCACGGGGAAACATGGATTTATGTCGAAGTCCGGCTCGGGAACTACGGTCGACGGGGTAGATGCGACAGAAAAAGAGAGGACAAACGCATCGCTGGTTTCCTGAATTTCCTCGGTGGATGCGATCGTCGTGACCTTGTTGATGTGCTTGAACTCCTGGCTGAAGTTTGTCAGCAACGCTTTGGTGTTTCCTCCGTGCAGTCGAGCGATCCCTGTTGCGACGCAAATTTCACGGTCGAGCAGTAGACGTTAGTCGCCATCGATGACGCCTTCTTCGTCATCGATGCTGGAGCGAGGCGAGGCATAACAATGCTGGAGCGAGGCGGGATGCTAACTTGATCTTCGAGCACACTCAAGGCGTGGTGACTACGAGGGCTCTCCGGCGGTATCGCTTGATCTTTCGACAGCATTATTGACTTCGACATCAGGTCGATGATTGCGCCGTGTTGGTTCAGGAAGTCCATGCCGAGAATGACGTCTCGTGAGCACTGTTGCAAGATAAGGAAGGTGGCAGGGTAAGTCCGGTCATGAATGGTAATTCTTGCCGTGCAGATTCCAGTCGGCGTGATGAGGTGTCCTCCCGCGGTCCGAATTAACGGGCCTTCCCGTGCAGTCTTAACTTTCTTCAATTGGGCTGCGATGGGTCCACTCATGACGGAGTAATCGGCTGCTGTGTCTACTGAGGCGGTGACTGCGTGGCCGTCGAGAAGGACGTCGAGGTCGGTGGTTCTTTGTCTTGCGTTACAGTTAGGCCTTGGCGGCAGGTCACAGCTGCGTCTTGTTGAACTGAAGCTGGAACGTCGCGTCGTCAAGTCGTCTTTCGTCAGCGTGTTCTTTCCTGCCAGGCTTCGTCGGGATGGCGGTGTGTCTTCGTTGTTATGTCGTCGAGATCGTCTTTTCGGCGTGTTCGTCGGCGGCGGAGGATCTTCGTCAGTTCGACGAACAGCAACCGCACCTCCATTGGTTGCTGCTTTTAGTTTTCCGGATATGGGCTGACTGACCCGCCCCGGGCTGGGCCAGTGTATGGTCGGCGCTGCGGCGACAGGTAGCGGCCTGGTGGCGGCGAACGGGACGGTCGTCGAGGGCTCCAATCAGTAGCGGCGAGGTAGTCGGCGATGTCACGAGGGCGTTCACCTTCCCTCGGGCGCTGTGCGTTGACGGCGCAGCCTCGCAATCCCAGGTCACGGTATGGGCATCGGCGGTCGGTATGGGCATCGGCACATATCCGGCTTCGCCGCAGTGGTAGCAAAGGGGGCGGCGGTTGGGGGTGTGCCAAACGTCGGTCTTCCTTGGAATGCCGGCTGGGGTGACGGGTTGGCGTGCTGGCGGTGGGGGTGGTGGCGGACGACGGAACTGTGTCGTTACTGGGCCCGGCCGTGGGCGCGGAGGCGGAACATGACGGCGGGCTACAGCGGCGTATGTCATCGCTTGCGGCGGAGGCTGCGGAGATTCAGGGGCTACTCCGAGTTGTTTTTGGAGCTCTTCACGTACGACGTCGGCAATCGAAGCCACTTGAGGCTGTGATGACGGGAACAGCTTCCGTAGCTCCTCCCACACGACAGCTCGGATAGTCTCGCGCAGGTCGTCGGTGGCCAGTGACTGAACTCCGGCGTAGATTGTCGAGTTCGTGCGGCGGTTGAATTGCCGGTTCCGAATTTCCAGTGTCTCCTCGGTGCTAGTGGCCTCGCGAAGAAACTCGTCGACAGTCTTGGGTGGGCTTCGTACCATTCCGGCGAAAAGTTCCTCCTTTACACCACGCATCACTAGACGGACTTTCTTCTCCTCGGACATATCCGGGTCGGCATAGCGGACCAGACGGCTCATTCCTTCCGTAAAGATGGCAACGTTCTCGTTAGGTAGCTGCACTCGGGCGTCCAGCATAGCTTCGCCCCTTTCCTTGCGCACGGCGCTCGTACAGGTGCGCAGCAAGCCGCTACGGAACAGGTCCCATGTTGTCATGGTCGACTCCCGGTTCTCAAACCACGTTCTGGCGGCGCCTTCTAATGCGAAGTATACATGCCGTAGCTTGTCGTCGAAGTCCCAGTTGTTCAAAGTCGCGATTCGTTCATAGGGCTCCAGCCAGGATTCAGGGTTTTCTGTAGCTGCTCCATGAAAGGTCGGTTGGTCCCCAGGTTGTTGCAGCATAACAGGGGACGCGGGGGTAGCCATTGGGGTTGTCTTGGCCACGATCTTCTTTGTCGTCTCAGGTGGAAGTCCGTGCTCTGAGGGCAGTCCTTGTAGTCGGCGGCTAGCACGCTGGTCTTGGGCGATGCTGGTTTTGTCCTCGTGCTTCGGGCTTGTATCGCGGCTTTGCGGGGGCGTTCGGTACATGAACGCACAAGCACCTCCACCACATGTCACGTGGTGGTGACGTTGAAGAACACAGTAGCAATACTGTGAAAGAAAAAAACGAACTTTTATTTGGCGAACCTGTGCCCACAAAAACAGGCTACACTTATAGCACAACGATAGCGGCGAACACGGTCGGCGATCGTCGAAAATCTGATCAGCGGGTCCAGCGCATCGGCTTTTATACAGCAGTCATCGAACGTTCCAGACTAATCGTTGGGACCTGCGTGCTTTCTACAAAGTTCTACACCATTCGCGTCACGCGATGAAATCAGATAACACATGGTTCGGCGACAACAGACAGCGGATAGAAGCATCGATAACTTTCCAGAAACTTCTGATACCTGCAGGCGCGTTCCACGCTGTGCGATATTTGTTATGCGGCGAAACGTGGTCGCCCGATAAATATAAGTACACGTGTCAACACCCCCATCTTAAAAAAGCATCGACGCGATGCTGCATACAAGTGAAAGTAATAAAGAAAAGCAGTCCTAGCAAAGAAAACAAAATAAGGAAGTTCGTCAGCGTCCGTAAAAGGGTTTAAAGCGCACCGCGTCGACCACTTCAGATCGTGCGCGGCGCCGCTGTGAATGCGAAATGCCGTCTGGCACGACGTGATAATTCAGTGCGCCAATACGTCGGATGACCTTGTAGGGTCCGAAATAGCGTCGTAATAGTGTCTCACTCAGTCCTCGTCAGCGTATTGGAGTCCATACCCAAACGCGGTCGCCGTGCTCGTACTCGACGAATCGTCGTCGGAGGTTGTAGTGTCGGCTGTCGGTACGCTGCTGGTTCTTGATCCCTAGGCGGGCGAGCTATCGGGCTTCTTCGGCACGCTGGAGATAGGTCGCGACGTCATTATTCTCTTCATCGGTGACGTGCGGCAGCATGGCGTCGAGCGTCGTCGTCGGGTTCCTGCCGTAAACCAGCTTAAACGGCGTGATCTGTTGTTTCTTGCACGCCGTGTGTTAAGCAAAGGTTACATGCGGCAGGACCGCGTCCCACGTCTTGTTTTTGACGTCGACGTACATTGCTAGCATGTCGGCGAGGGTCTTGTTCAGGCGCTTCGTGAGACCATTCGTCAGCGGGTGGTAGGCAGTTGTCCTCCTGTGGCTTGTCTGGCTGTATTGCAGAATGGCTTGGGTGAGCTGTGCTGTAAAAGCCGTTCCTCTGTCGTTGATGAGGACTTCTGGAGCACCATGTCGCAGCAGGATGTTCTCGACGAAAAATTTCGCCACTCCGGCTGCGCTGCCTTTCGGTAGAGCTTTAGTTTCAGCCATGCGGGTGAGATAGTCCGTTGCCACGACGATCCACTTATTTCCGCAAGTTGATGTCGGAAACGGCCCCAGCAAGTCCATCCCGATCTGCTGAAAAGGTCGGTAGGGAGCCTTGATCGGCTGTAGCAATCCCGCTGGCCTTGTGGGTGGTGTCTTGCGTCGTTGACAGTCTCGACATGTCTTGACATAATGGGCGACATCGGTGGTTAGGCGCGGCTGGGGGCGGCCAGTAATACCTTTCTTGTATCCTCGATAGCGTCCGGGAGAAACCGAGGTGCCCAGCGGTTGGATCGTCATGTAGCGCATGCAGTTCTTCTGGACGCAGCGCCGACGGAACAACAAGAAGGTAGTTGGCGCGGACTGGTGAGAAGTTCTTCACGAGCAGGTTGTTTTGTAGCGTGAACGAAGACAATCCGCGCTTAAAAGGAAGCTGAAACGGTTTTCAAATTCCATGAATTGCTGGGGTTGGGAGGAACATATCTATTAATTTGCGGGTCTGCAATGTTTTTCTTATATATATATATATATATATATATATATATATATATATATATATATATATATATATATGTATGTATATATATATATATATATAATATAGGGTCCATCTGTGGCGTCGAAGTCGAACATCCGCCTCGCATGCAAGAGCACCGTGGTTCGAATCCCTGTGCCGCGCACTTTTCCACCGGATTAAAAAAATCCGCGTGTTGACAAAATTGCATAGACAGGCCTGCAGATCGGCCTGATGCCGGTGACCAGAACCGGTAACGAAATCCCTCACCAGCAGGTTTGGCCACCCTGGTGCAGTACTTGGCGACAACATCCTATATGAACACAACAATCAAACCACGGCTCTCCATCCCCAGCAGCTGCGAAGCAACTGACCATTGCAGCGGTCGGACCAGCGACGCAGCAGAGGGTGCTAAGAAGGGTTCCGGACAGGCCGCCATTGGAATCTGAGCCTGCTAACGTTTCACGCTAGAACGTTATCTAGTGAGGCGAGTCTAGAAGTGCTATTGGAGGAATTAGAGGGCAGTAAATGGGATATAATAGGGTTCAGTGAAGTTAGGAGGACTAAAGAAGCATATACAGTGCTAAAAAGCGGGCACGCCCTGTGCTACCGGAGCTTAGCGGAGAGACGAGAACTGGGACTCAGATTCCTGATTAATAAGTATATAGCTGATAACAACCGCAACTCTATAGCACAAACGCGAGGGTGGCAGGTCTTAGAGAGCTTTAGCCCAGCGGGTTTACGGCCAGCGGAGCGGAGCGGGCGAGCGGAGACACGACTGCGCATGCGCACAACGCTGAGGTGGCCAGCGGTTTTACGGAGCAGCGTTTACGCCCGCTGGAAAGCACTCCCCAGCGGAGGGTATACGCAGCGCGCGAGCGTGCGTAAGCGCGCGGGCCTGTATGGGAATTGCAAGATGGCAGCCGCGAAAATGAACGCCGGCAGTTCTGCATCGACGACGGCGACTGCGGCGCTGACCCGTACATTAGTACTCAGTACATTATTAACAAATAATGTACTGAGAACATGTAATATATCTTTATTCAACATTTCTTGCATTATAAAGGCAAGCGTAATTCAAATTCATTTCTCAGTAACTCCTATTCGGACCACTAGGTGGGGAAGCAGAGCGCCCCGTTCTCTCCGCTCGAGCGGGTGAGTGATCCGCCGGGCTAAAATTCTTTTTTCGCGAGCCGCTCCGCTGGCGCAACTGTGGAGACCGCGAGCGGAGCGAAACATAAACCCGCTGAGCTAAAGCTCTCTCTTGTTTTGAAACTTAATAAGAGGTAAAAATTGAAGGTCGTACAGGTACTATCATCGTCGTACTATCGTACTATCATCAGATGAGAGATAAATGTGCGGAATATAACCAACCCTTATATATAGCTTTCACTGATTACGCGAAAGCCTTTGATTCAATCAAAACCTCAGCAGTCATGGAGACAATACGGCATCAGGGTGTAGCCGAGCCCTATGTAAATATACTGAATTATATCTATAGCGGCATCACAGCCACCGTAGTCCTCCAAAAAAAAGCAACGCAATCCCAATAAAGAAAGGCGTCAGGAAGGGGATACGATCTCTCAAATGCTATTCACAGCGCGTATACAAGAGGTATTCAGAGACTTGGATTGGGAGGAATTCGGGACAAGAGTTGATGGAGAAACCTTAGTAACTTGCCATTCGCTGATGCTATTGCCTTGCTTAGTAACTCAGAGGACCAACTGCAATCTATGTTCGCTGACCTGGAGAGGCAAAGCAGAAGGGTGGGCATAAATTTCATCTGCAGAAAACTAATGTTTAACAGTGTCAGAAGAGAACAGCAGTTTACGATAGGTAGCGAGGCTCTGGAAGTGGTAAGGGAATGCATCTACTTAGGACAGGTAGTCACCACAGATCCGGATCTTGATATTGAAATAATCGGAAGAATAGGAATGGGCTGGGGTGCGTTTAGCAGGCATACTCAGATCATGAACAGATGGTTGCCATTATCCCTCAAAAGAAAAGTGTATAACAGCTGTGTCTTACCAGTACTCACGTACGGGGCAGAAACCTGGACGCTTACGAAAAAGGTTCTACTTAAATTGAGGAAGACGCAACGTGCTATGGAAAGAATGATAGATGCAACGTTAAGCGTTAAGAAAAGAGCAGATTGGTTGAGGGAACAAACGCTAGTTAATGACATCTTAGTTGAAATCAAGAAAAACAAATGGGGGCCATGGGCAGGACATGTATTGAGGAGGGAAGATAACCAATGGTCATTAAGGGTTACAGACTGGATTCCAAGGGAAGGGAAGCGTAGCAGGGGGCGGCAGAAAGTTAGGTGGCCGGAAGAGATTAGGAAGTTTGCAGGGACAACATGGCCACACTTAGTACATGACCGGGGCATTTGGAGAAGCATGGGAGAGGCCTTTGCCCTGCAGAGGGCGTAACCAGGCTGATGATGGTGATGATGATGATGACGATGATGGCGACGATGATGATGATGAAACATTTATATTCTTTTTCTTGTAGCTATGGAATTTGCTCCTTATTGTATAGAGAAAGCTGCAGCCGTTCGAAAGCGCTACACTGCCATGTCACATTGTACCCGAGAGCAGAGAGCGTTTGTTGCATATTGCGGACCTCTCCGGTCACCACCTATTATCTTTTATTGGTGGAGAGATACCTTCATTGGTATTATGCAAGGCATACACCAAACAAGTAAAGCCGATGGTAATAAAATAATAATTAATTATTGCATTTATTATATATAATGAATTGCTCAGCTTCTAAAACGTTTTCAGTGCCTCATCATGGTAATCCTGCTCGTGCAAGAACCTTGACTCCATCGTCTGTGTTAAAATGATTGTACTTTGTTTCAGCACAGTTCAGCGCTATGTTCATCCGGGGGCGCCGCGTCTACAAGAAATTCAAAAGAGGGCGACTTACGTTAAAGCGTCACTGGACCTTCCACAACGCAAGCAGGGTTAGATGTGTTCAATACCATTTCTGACAGATACATTCGTTATAAATTGTATTTGAGCCAACCGTCAGTTAGCATTAAAAATGCAAGAGGCGTAAGTTACCTGCCAGATTTTTTAGTATATTTGCAAAGGCATTTCTCGGCGGAAAGTCATGGGGCACTTCGGTGCGCTCAATGCTACAGCTTTATAACGCCTTGTTCCTCGGTTTCGCAAGATACAGCCTCCCTGTGCTTGGGAACACCTGCAAAACAAACCTGCGTGTACTCCAGGGACTACAAGCTCAAGCCCTAAGAACGTGTCTCGGTCTTCCGAGGTGTGCGTCTACAGCGGCAACGATTGTCATAGCTCGAGATCATCCAATATCAACGTACTTGGCAACCGACGCTCTCAGGGCGCATATTCGGCACGTTGCCCGATTACCTTCTCACCATCTTGCCGCTCTACCCGCAGAAAGGCCACACACAACTTTCAGTCGTTTAATTGATGCCAACCGCACCTCATTGCCATCTAACTACATGCCTGCAGCAAGACCATCCTCACCTTTATGGTGCCTGCACAGACCTGACATACGCCTCACCAACCCAGGAATCATCAAGAAAGCCAACATGCCGTCGTCTGCCCTTAAGCAGGCCACATTAGAACTTTTACATGAGGTGCACAGTGGCCGCGTACACGTTTACATCGATGGTTCAGTCACATCTGCAAGTGCAGCTGCCGCTGTGGTGATACCAAGAAGATCCGTCAAGGTACAGCTAAAGACGTCACATGTATCATCAACGACAGCTGCTGAACTGGTAGCCCTGCGTGCGGCTCTTCATTTCATTAAGGAGGAGCCATCCCACGCATGGTCAATCTTCTGTGACTCCAAGGCAGCCCTACAGAGTGTACTCACAGCACTGCGCCATGGGTCACATGAGCAGCTCGTCGCATAGATCAGAGAAGTCCACCATCGACTAGTTGACGAAGGACACGATAAAATATATCAGTGGTTGCCTAGTCACTGTGGCATACATGGCAATGATCGAGCAGACGCAGCTGCCCGATATGCCCATGACGGCGTCAACTGCGTTCTCTTTCGGGAGCCGACGCAGCGAAAAAACTTTCCGCACTTGCGCGTGACCTGACATTAGCCCAATGGAATTCTTCCGATTTCACAAGTGCACGCCTCCATACCCTGGACCCTAATTTACAGCTCCATATTCCGCCCGAGCTTCCACGACGTGACTGCACTCTTCTTGTCCGTCTATGGCTTGGAGTAGCATTTTCAAATGCCTACACTTTCCTTATCGGAATGGCCAACAGCCCACTGCGTGACTTCTGCGGGTGCAACGAAACGATCGAGCATCTTCTTTGTCAGTGCTGTCGTTTTAACCCACAAAGAACTGTCCTCTCAGCCACCTTAGACAAACGGGACAAGCGCCCAATGACAGAAAACAAGATCCTTGGTCCCTGGCCTACGCGAACATCAGCGCGATCCGCTATGAAGGCGCTGCTGCGATATTTGAAAGACACGGGACTTTCTGACAAATTGTGACAGTACACTGTGTGGCATAGTACTGTACGGTGACACTGCGTAAGACTAGGAATGCCTTTGCGGGCTGCGTGACAGTGCCCACAGAAATAGTTCATGTGTACGTGCGTGTGTGCTTAGGTTTTTTTCTCTTTCTTTTTTATCCTTCTTTCTTTCTCACCTATTGCATCCCCTTTCCCCTCCCCCAGTACAGGGTAGCCAACCGGAGATAATCTCTGGTTTACCTCCCTTTCTTTCCTTCGCCTTTCTCTCTCTCTCTCTTGCAAAGGTATAAGGTTGAGTGTAAAATGGTGCTTCGCAAAACTAAGCATCATGCGGTAGGCGAGGTATCAGCCAGAAAGTGAGAAAATTAGCTTGTGTTGCGTGCTGCGTTTAGTTTTGTCACGAATTACAAACAAACCCACCCATCAATTCTCGAGCGGCGCACTTGTAAACACTGTGCTCAATAACTTCCAACCGCCACATTATTCTTGGATATTCCTTTGCGGGTGAATAGTTCGGTGGTAAATAAGGTGTACAATGGCAAGAGAACAAGGGCCGGAAGGGCTCACCTGTTCAAAAGCGTGGCTCTCAAATGGCTCTAATAAATGGCTCACTTTGAAACAACAGAGGAGTGACAAGGTGTCGCCGTGAGTGATGGCATCAGCTTAGGGGAAGGAGCCGCACTACTAAGTTAGAGAAATGCCCATCACAATACGAAGGCGAATAACAGGATTCTTCTGACAGCATCAACAATAATGTAGCATTGTCACTCTTCTTTCGTGATCTTTTATTCGGCGTCTTTATCAACCTTCATGGATGTTTAATGCGCTGAGTGCTCTTACGGAACTTTAAGCACGTTGCGGTTTGCCTGTGTATCTAATCTGTTTGACGTCAAAACTTACGTCACTTTGCGTGCTCCACACGATCTGCGTCCGAATAGACAACATCGACCACTGGCTGTTTGGAACTAGGTGTGTGCCAAGTTAGACAGGAGACCAGTAAGCTATCGCAGGAGACGAAAGATCTGATCAAGAAACGCCAATGTATGAAGGCCTCTAACCCTACAGCTAGAATAGAACTGGCAGAACTTTCGAAGTTAATCAACAAGCGTAAGACAGCTCACATAAGGAAATATAATATGGATAGAATTGAACATGCTCTCAGGAACGGAGGAAGCCTAAAAACAGTGACGAAGAAACTAGGAATTGGCAAGAATCAGATGTAAGCGTTAAGAGACAAAGCCGGCAATAACATTACTAATATGGATGAGATAGTTCAAGTGGCTGAGGAGTTCTATAGAGATTTATACAGTACCAGTGGCTACCACGACGATAATGGAAGAGAAAATAGTCTAGAGGAATTCGAAACCCCAAAGGTAACGCCGGAAGAAATAAAGAAAGCCTTCGGAGATATGCAAAGGGGGAAGGCAGCTGGGGGGGATCAGGTAACAGCAGATTTGTTGAAGGATGGTGGACAGATTGTTCTAGAGAAACTGGCCACCCTGTATACGCAATGCTTCATGACGTCGAGTGTACCGGAATCTTGGAAGAACGCTAACATAATCCTAATCCATAAGAAAGGGGACGCCAAGGACTTGAAAAATTATAGACCGCTCAGCTTACTGTCCGTTGCCTACAAACTATTTACTAAGGTAATCGCAAATAGAATCAGAAACACCTCAGACTTCTGTCAAGCAAAGGACCAGGCAGGATTCCGTAAAGGCTACTCAACAATAGATCATATTCACACTATCAATCAGGTGATAGAGAAATGTGCGGAATATAACTAACCCTTATATATAGCTTTCATTGATTACGAGAAAGCGTTTGATTCTGTCGAAACCTCAGCAGTCATTGAGGCATTACGGAATCAGAGTGTAGACAAGCCGTATGTAAATATACTGAAAGATATCTATAGCGGCTCCACAGCCACCGCAGTCCTCCATAAAGCAAGCAACAAAATCCCAATAAAGAAAGGCGTCAGGCAGGGAGATACGATATCTCCAATGCTATTCACAGCATGTTTACAGGAGGTATTCAGAGACCTGGATTGGGAAGAATTGGGGATAAAAGTTAATGGAGAATACCTTAGTAACTTGCAATTCACTGATGATATTGCCTTGCTTAGTAACTCAGGGGACCTATTGCAATGCATGCGCACTGACCTGGAGAGGAAAAGCAGAAGAGTGGGTGTAAAATTAATCTGCAGAAAACTAAAGTAATGCTTAACAGTCTCGGAAGAGAACAGCAATCTACAATAGGCAGCGAGGCACTGGAAATGGTAAGGGAATATACCTACTTAGGACAGGTAGTGACCGCGGATCCGGATCCTGAGACGGAAATAATCATAATAAGAATGGGCAGGGGTGCGTTTGGCAGGCATTCTCAGGTCATGAACAGCAGGTTGCCATTATCCCTCAAGAGAAAAGTATATAATAGCTGTGTCTTACCAGTACTCACCTACGGGGCTGAAACCTGTAGGCTTACGAAAAGGGTTCTAGTCAAATTGAGGACGACGCAACGAGCTATGGAAAGAATGATAGGTGTAACGTTAAGGGATAAGAAAAGAGCAGATTGGGTGAGGGAACAAACGCGAGTTAATGACATCTTAGTTGAAATCAAGAAAAAGAAATGGGCATGGGCAGGACATGTAATGAGGAGGGAAGATAACCGATGGTCATTAAGGGTTACGGACTGGATCCCAAGGGAAGGGAAGCGCAACAGGGGGCGACAGAAAGTTAGGTGGGCGGATGAGATTCAGAAGTTTGCAGGCACGGAATGGCCACAATTAGTACATGACCGGAGTTGTTGGATAAGTATGGGAGAGGCCTTTGCCCTGCAGTGGGCGTAACCAGGATGATGATGATGATGATGATGATGATGATGAGCGAGTGACTGTGCAGCCAGCACGGTGAGCTGCAGCCGCTCGCTCTGCCTTGCGCGTTGCCGGGGGCACGGCGTCGCTGGAGCGAATGCACGACAACGAATAAGACGTCACGCGCTTCAGTTTACGCCTACATCCCCTCCAGAGTATGAGATGGAGGTCGCCTGCAACACCGATGAATAAACGTTGTGTCAGCGCCGTAGTGCCACCCATAAAAGTACTGTCATCGCTCGGGAATGTGCTGTAGGCGTGCTGAAAAGTGATTTCATCGATAAAAGGCCCAATGCAATGCGCATGAAACACTACTTTTGGTGACAACTCCACGTGGAACTGAGCGGAGAGGTCGCAATATTACCGCTTTGTTGTCTTGCGGTATTGCGACCTCCTAAGCAGCAAGATTACGCATGGAAACATAACGCCAGCAAGAATAATCTCAGCAGCATTTCACAGCACCACTAAAGTCATCGACATAACAGAGCGACAAACTAAGTGACAAGTAATGCTCTCTCATTTACACATCATGAGAATCGCTTAGATGCCCCCATAGTTTTTGCAAAATCGTCCGGTTACCAACTGGCTGTGAGCAATAATATCGCCAGTGAATTGCAGTCGAACACTGACTCAAATGTCTCGTACACTCGGTACGAGAAAATGGCCGAAGTTGAAAAAGTAGGCCACTTCGCCAAACTGAACGCGGACCACGTGTTGAAATTGTTGATCTACAACAACGCTTCCGTCATCGACGTCACTTGTCAAGGAATGCCACCGCTTCGAGCTGGCCAACAGCCATTTAAAAGTTCTAGTGTCCCAAACACGGCTACGACATTATCCGGCACCGACCTTACCACCGCAACGCCTTTCAGTGACAGCGTGATTCGTGTATTTCGCCGCGAGCTGCGCGCTGCATGTCCAGTACACTTCCATGCATGTCCATTTGGCCACACCACTGATAAATCAGCCCCAGCCCTTCCACTCTTTCCTGCAGTCCGGCGGCAAGAATTTGTCAACCTCTGTTTTCCAGCCAACTGCTCTTTCGCCCGACCTGACGTCAGACGGGTGTCGACTGCCGTGCCTCGTAACAACCTGTGTTCTTCCAGATTTGGCAGTCCTACTGAGCGGACAACTGCGGCGAACAAGCCAATGCGCTTCCGTTGCCACTGCACTGGCAATCCAGCCCGCCTCATACGCACCTTCTAGACCGCCCTCGTATTACAACTACTTTTCCCTCCTCTCCTCACCAATATGGGGATCCTCGCCGCTACTCGCCTCGCCATATCTCGACTTCTTGTAACGCTCCTGTAGATGACACTCGTTTCACTCGATCACCGTCGCCTTCGCATAGAGCAACATAGTAAACGACAAGAGTGGACACTCGAGCCGTTTCGCGGCCGAGCTATGGAGCTTCGCCGATTTCGCTAGCGGGCAGAGAGCATCTAGAAAAATGTGGCTGTGGCTGCGGCTGCACCTAGCAGCTTGACAGGTGGCATGACCCAAGAGGTGCAAAGCCTAGTGAGGCCCCGCCGCCGGTCTCGCGGCGTCGTTGTCCTGTAAAACGCGCCCGAGGAGCGTTGTTTTGTCCTACTGCCAGAGTGTGGCATTATTGCCTTGTTGCAGTTTCATGGTAAGGCCACAGGAAGTTCTTTTGCGCGTTGTGAAAGACTTATTCTCTTCATAGTTCGTTATGTCACTGTTAGCCGAGTGAACGAGTGACGGCGGCCTTGAAGCCGTACACAGCTGCTGCCATTTGCAACGCTGATTTTCATTTCGCATTCTTTTTTTCTTTATCACGCGCAACAATGACTGGTGATGCTAGCGATAACATCGACGGGGCTGAGTCCGAGCTGCGAGGCATGTGTGATATAATGACTAAGTAAGAAAAATAAATGGTTCGTTAAGAAATGCGGCATATGAACACATGCCGTTGCGTGCAGAGAGCATTATGCTATGCGCAGCGGCTTCAGAAGAAATATGGTGCTCCACTTTTTTTTAATTATGGGGTTTAACGTGCCAAAACCTCTTTCTGATTATGAGGCATGCCGTAATGGAGGACTCCGGAAATTTCGACCACCTGGGTTTCTTTAACGTGCACCTAAATCTAAGTACTCGGATGTTTTCGCATTTCGCCTCCACTGATATGCGGCCGCCGTGGCCGGGATCCGATCCCGCGACATCGTACTCAGCAGCCCAAAACCATAGCGACTGAGCAATCATGGCGGGTGCTCCACTTTTGCAAATAAAATGTAGGTCTTTCTAAAGCGGTACAAGTGCAATACTTGCACTATGACAATAATGGGCGCTCTCTCAACTTCTGTAGCAGGCTATGTACGCTCGAGCGTTGTTAGCTGTTTTGCATTGGGCTGCAGATATGTGTTTTCACGTTTTCGTTTTGTATGGAGTCCTTAGCGTAGAAAGTTTCCTGTTTCTTAGCATTCGTAACCATGCTTCCTTGACCTTAGATCAGAAAAATATGCATTACACGAACGAACGTAACATATCCATTTTAATGCTTTCAAGACTCCAGTATTGCTTAAACGAATGAACGTACCATCCAGTAATGCCTACCTTCTGCCTGTCATTCTACTTTTGCAGGAACCTCCACTATTTTCTCAAAATACACTCCACAGCTAAAGGATATCATGAATATTCAAGGTCAAATTTTAAAAATGAGAATTAAAAATGTGGTTTTACATCCCAAAACCACTTTGTGATTATGAGGCACGCCGTAGTGGAGGCATCCGAAAATTTCGACCACCTGGGTTTCCTTAACGTGCACCTGAATCTAAGTACACGGGTATTTTTGAATTTCGCTCCCATCGAAATGGGGCCCACCATGGCCGGGATTCGATCCCGCGTCCTCTGGCTCAGCAGCCCAACGCCATAGCCACTGAGCAACCTCGGCCGGTGCCAAATTTTCAAGTATCACAAGACGATTGCAAGGCTTCGAAGACAGCAGTTGAAGTCCCCCAACACAAAGTGCTTGACTGAGATGCCAATGTCTTGCAGCTGTTAAATGAGGGACGCACTGGCTTACACATTCGAGATGAGGATGTTGGCGCGTGCCCAACTATTTTTGTAGCCATCTTTTTTGGCACGCTATCATTCACATAATTTTGCTACCTTAATTCACCATGCTTACAAGAAAAAGCATCATATTTTTTCCGTCTAAAAGCTTTTTCTAAATCCTTTTTTTTTTATTATCTGCATAGTTGCAATACGTCTTGTATGTGTTTTGCTTGTGTAATGTTATTGCCATCGCGCCAATAATTTTCGGCTATTCTCGATTACTTGTATTTCCCAGTTTCTTCTCATTTTCATGTCTGCTGCTTTTCTCACAATCTTGCTTTAATAAATTGTTGTCCGCCATCTTCGTGATCTTTGCTGTGAAGCAAGTTCATTTATATTGAAGGAACATGGCAGATTTATTAGCGATACTGATTTCGGTGTTAGTTACTAGAAGTACAATATCACAAACGATAAAGTTCTACTTCTTCAACACTTGGCATGATTGTACCGCAATGTTACGGCTTGGAACAGCAAATATGAATTTAACGAATGCTAACATAATGTGAAACACCTTTGTGAGCTCGTCAACGCAACATATAAACAGCGGCACAAGTGCCTCTGTGAAATCACTCGATTTATGCAACGTTATGGGTCACAAAAAATTATAAAAGAACTGAAACTGAAATTATGGCCTCCAAGATTCGTCAGCGTGCGGCGACCGTCTTGGAGGCTGATGCGTTTAACCGATTCCACAAGGTGCGCTGAGAGCCAAAGTCGGCCGCAGGCGCCTACGGGAGTGTCCATCCTTTAAGTTTACTATATTACTCTATGGCCTCAGTGCCATTTGTCCCCGTCGCCCCAGTCACGCCGCCGTTCGTCGGCGACACTTTTTTCTCTGTCGATAACATGCTGCGGCGTGTGGGAAACGCCAGCGCTAAAAAACACAATCGACGCAAGCGCTCGACATCCCCTCGGAGCCATTTTGCAATGGCTTGAACTTCGCCTTTTTCTCTCCAACAGCTTGCAACAAGTAGATCGTATTGGTGAAAGATTACGCCACACGTATGCAATCGCCAGAACGCTTTCACAGAGGTGCCTCACAGATGCCATCGATTTTCTTCTACACGAAGTGATTTGACAACATGGAGTTCCACACCAACCGCTCAATGACCGTGGCTGGAGATTCCATTCGAAAGTTTTTTGTTGTTGTTGTTGTTCTTTCCCATTCTTTCTACTGTTAGGCTAAGAACAAACATTGCCACAGGACACATCCTTTCAATTCGCTGCACAAGAGCCAACAGAACATGCACTTGACGCCAGCACGAGGATGCCCGAGCACGTGTAACTGCCCAAGACAGTCTCCTGTCCTCCCAAGGGGACCAATGGCCAATTTACGATCAAGAACACAGAGATGCTCACTATTCGACTGGTTCAGTATTGCTTCTCTAAGGCCCGACCCGTAAGGTTAGGCTGTCAGCAAAGCTACTGTCTCGCAGCACTACAGTAGAGCGGCAAGTTGGGCTAGTTGGTGGCAGTTCATCATGTAAAGCGTGGGTTACTTCGCTACAAACACACCAACAACAGAAGTAGAAATGGGCAGGACGCGCGCTGACCCACAACTGAATTTTATCGGGTGAAAGATCACATATATGTAGAATGATCAAAATCAAATGACGTCATCATGCCGATAGATCATTCAAAATCGCCGCAGCCACAATATTGCGTCCAGAAATTGCACCTCACAATCAGCAAGCACAACCCAAGGATCGCTAACACATACACGCATTTTCTTCTTTATAACATAGGCCTCGAACAGCTCCCGTGTACGAGGGCTCATATGACGGTATAAAATTCTTTTTTCAAGACTCGGAAGGCACACTTTCTTTTGTCTCTACTTCACAAGCCCTGCAATGTTTTGCTACGTGGTATGGCTCGTCAGATGACTTATTCTTATTATGTTCGCTTAAAGGAATAGGTCCGGTCTGACCGAGATAAACACAGCCGTAGGAAAAAGGGAATTCGTATACCCCGCTGCAGGTGCAAAGAACAAACTGTGACCTGTGGCTTACATGGCAAACAAAAGAGCTATGGCTAGGTGTTTTTCCATCTTTCTCAGGACCTGTACTTAACAGCGGGTAATAGCGGCTTGCGAAAAATTGATTAAGAAAGTTAAGAGTAACGTCACAGCTTCATCTCCAGACAACAACCAGGAGAGTTAGAGACATGCTGTGATCCCTTACCAACATAAGGTGTCGCACAATTCCAAGAACATTGCGCAACGTTATGGGGTGAATGTAGTGCTTTCTGGTTCTTTAAAAATGGCCCGTTTCTGTGCACACGTCCTGAGATGGATTGAAAAGATTTCTAGCCACAGGCCTTTTGTTTGCCATGTAAGCCATAGGGCACAATTTGTTCCCTGCACGTGCGGTGTGGTTTACGAATACCCTTTGTCCTGCGGCTGTGTTTATGTCGGTCGGACCGGATGTTGTATTAACATTTATTTAAAAGAACATTTTAGGAATGAGTCAACTGACGAGCATTGCCACCTATCGAAATATTGTAGGGCTTGTGAAAAAGAGACTAAGGAGGTGTGACTTCCGCTTCTTGAAGAAACAAGAATTTTATAAGATCGCAGGATTTGTTTGCCAAATAAACGCCGCCCAAATATCTCCCGGTTTTTTTTAGTTTTAAGGTGATGCATTCAATTTTCACGACTAAACCGAAACAAAAGGCAGCCGGCATCAGTATTACTCAGGATTATTACATTTGCACTCGTACTTCTCGGAAAAAGCTATCTGCATTCGGGAAGGCTAACAGAAAACACTACTCCGTTAAATAGAATAAGCGTTATATGAACAATAAATGTTATATAAACGCGTCGTCTACAGATAGTGTTTGCACAGTTGGCGCTCGTGTTGTTTCATCCTTTCACAATCGTGAAAAACACTGCGGACTACGAAGACCTGCACAACAGCGCTCCTAGCGGCAGCCGCTAGCATTCATTGCATCCGGTGCCACTCGGGAGGCAGCGGACGGCACATTAGCCAGTATTTTCTAGGCACTATGATTGGACCCAAGCCTGTTCTTCACGTGATCACGATTCAAATCAAATCACGTGATGCGATTTTCATCGCACCGGAAGCGTGATTTCCATCGTTTGCGACAAAAATCGCAGTCGTAGTGCCGGCCCACCGATGTACGGCTGCGGCCAACCGGTTGGTCGCAAAGTCGCACCGTCGCAGCGATCGCTGCGATTTTTCGACGAAATTGCGCGAAGAGCTATCATGGAGCTATTTCTCCGGTTTGTTTTGGAAAATGGCGTGTCGCACAAAAAGTGCAATGCGCGGAGACGTGGATTGGCGTATTGGGTACGTACGCGAAGGGAGAAGCAAAAACTGGTACCACAGATTCCATTCGCGAATTTCTCTGCGTTTGTTCAGACGCTACACAGCAAATGAAGTGCATTTTCACGTTTGCTTCGTATGCCTTTGCGAGTTGACGGTACTAGGAGGTGTTCGATCTCCACCTGACGACAAGGTCGTCACAATTATCTTTTGTTGAGTAGCATGCAAAAATCGCGCTTACGGGGCAGCTTGAATTATTTCAACCTCGACAAGGGCAAATGACAAGAAAGGAAAGTACCCGAAGTGTCAACGTTCTGCTGAACGCGGTACCGTTCAGTTGCGTTTTCTTGTCGGTTTTCAAGCGTGAATTTCCCGATGCATCTTGAAAGGTTATTTTATCTCACTTACTAAATTTGACAAAGCAAAAGTGTAGGCTATCAAAATGATTTCTCTATGCTAGCATCAAATCAATGGCTTCAATAAACAGCGTCGTTAATTTGTTTCCGAATATACATGCACGTCAAGTTGCACCTCTTCTCTCGAGAATTCCTTTTTTTTTTTGCAATGGAACCAATAAACATTGACTAAATTGCGGACTTTTTATCTTTACTGCACCTGTTAACGTTTGCTTTGAAAGGTAAATAACTCTACAGCTAGTAAATTAAGTAAGTTATTCGCTTTCTATAGTAGTACATTGGCAACGTACCCTCCTGTACCGTCATGTAAAACTCATGCAACAATGCGAAAAGCAGGCAAACAGCCTGTTCTTGTGGGGATAAAACAGTAGAAAACGACATGGTAAAAAAACAATAAATCAAAACTGTGCAGTGAAATCAGCCAGTTGCATTCCCCCTTCCTTTGCAACTTTGAATATTTGGAGTACAAGAAGTTCTTGCACGTTCACAGTTGATCAAGTGTGCAGAAACATTCATCCCTTCCATGTTGCCATTAAATTTGTCATCACGTATATTAGTGTGTAAACACATATAACGATATCCGCTGTGATTACTATCTCTATAAGTAATGAAATACCATGCTACTTGCAAAAACAAATCACCCGAGGATTTTAGAACCAATTTCTGCATTTAAACTATACACAATACGTGGTTTATTCAATAAAAGAACACAAACTGCTTTTTTGCAATGACAAACTTATTCCAAATTTTACTTACGTACAGGCAAGAAAAAATATCTATGGACAAAAATATTCTTCTTCAATTTATTCACCTGCCACTGTAGCTATAGCATTCTGCTGCTAAAATAGGGCGAGGGGTTGATTTGCTAGCCATGGAAGTTGCATTTCGATGGGAGTCATAGGTAAAAGAGAGCTCTTAGAGTTAGATTTACTTCATCACCTTTTATTGAACCCTTAAACTTCCAAATAATGTTGCATAGGGGGGCATGTTTATGCAAAATCTAACACCAATCAAAATCATAGGGCATAATTGTAAAACAACCATCTTTCTTGATAATTCGAGTGTGTAAACATTCATTGCTTCAATATGTATTGTACAACAGCCCTGCACAAACAAGCTTAACCATGTAAAGCAAGTACTCTGTCAGGAAGCTGGTTCTACATATGTACAAATGTCAAGACATGAATGCTCCTACTACGTCGCACACATAGCACAAAGAAAACCTTTTTCAAGAGTTGTCCCTTATAGTAGATTGGAGTGAGCCATAAGCAGCAGAAATTTTATTGCAGGGCATTGTGTTAAAGAATGAAGAGAGCGAAGAGGCTTTTAACAGCAGTACCTCATGTTACTCTATTAAGATGAATAATGAGCGAAAACTTTCTGTTAGAGCACTTAAGTTAAACAGTAATTTCTTGAAAGACAGAAATTCCGGGGTGAGAGTTGGAGGTGCATTTGGCCCACCCACACCAACAACACAAGCATACTACAAGAAATGCTACAGGCTATGGGAAAGCTATCTTATACAGTAATCAAGAATGATGCGACAAGCCCTCCACAACTCTGCAGACTTTGTTGGCCAGTCTGGCCTCTCGCTTTCTGATAAGTCAGCTTACATCGATGTCAAAAAAATAGACTCAAAAACTACCCCAGATTGCACATTGTGCTCCCACTAGCTGGATAAACATACCCACAATTCAACATCCACAAATCCTCAGCTAGTGTAAGACTATAACGGCAGAGCCAGCACGAGGGTCAAACAATTATGCCATGCCTGGACGCAAATTCTACACCTGGTTAAAAGAATAAGCTCGAAATCATTGGGGTGAACGAGTGGATACTATGGAAAATCGCAGATGCTGTGTTGGTGTCCAAGGCATTGTACGGTATGAATTACCAGCAGCATACAAAAAAGACAACTCATCGAATACAGGCATCGGGTAATAACAGGTCTTTCCGACTTTGCCATGCTTGAAGACCTCTGGACCTCTATGAGAAAGAGCAATCAAACAAGCACCTAGACAGAGTAGAGTTGCAGCCGGCAGAGCAAAATCTTTGCCTCAAGAGCTCAGAACCTGGTCCCAAGATACTAGGCCAGCTAGCATATGAGATGCAAAGACGACTACCCCTCCCTTCAGAAACAACCTCGGGAGCACTTGAACTTGAAACACAACAGGCCCATACCGTGCAATATGGCGGCAAACAATTAGGCCAGGAGACTATAGGCAACTGCCAAACACAAAGAGGAGGTTGCTAATCATGAAGATGCAAGCAAACATTAGGCACACATACTACACTGATGTGGCGACAGCAATGCAACAGTAGTATGACACTACATAAAACTACACCCCATATAAGTGAGTGCCATTCCCGGTCATCCTACACCTAGAGAAGCTGACCCCGCAGGGGCGTCTGCATCAGCAGGCGTTTGGTGTGTTGCGACACCACTTACCCGAGCACATGAGGGTTGGATTCTCCCGCGTGTAGCCGTGCGCGGCTTAGCCGTGTCTTGGGGAAAGGGGGATCCTGGGGGTTGAGCCGGTGCTGGGAGTTTGGACCTTTAAGGTCCCCCGGCGGAGGCAACACACGCCTTTGGCCTCTGATTCACACAGACGGCACCTCCAGACTCACCCACCTAGAGGAAACCGGCAGTCGCCTTTTCCTGTCTCTCTCTACCCTCATCTTCGTCTTTCTCTTCCACTTTTGATCTTTCCTGTCTTCTCATCTTTTCCATTCATTTCGACTTTTCCTGGCGGCAAGGGTTAACCTGGTGTGCCTGTCCTACCTTGGGTATACCATATTGGGCTATAGTAACGGCATACTGCTGGCGCTGTGCAGACTTCTTTACATGTTCTGCCACGTCCCCTTGTTGGGCTCCGTGGTGGGTGACAGACGCCGTTGCCGAACAACTCCCTTTTTTCCATGGGATCCTCCGACCCGTTTTCACCCGATCGTGCCTCGAAAAGGGTACGCACAGATGCAACTTCGCTGTTCTTACCCAGAAACAAAGAAACATTTCCGAAATTCCACGTCCTTCACTGTTAACAAACGTCCACAAAAGCTAGAGCAATTTCCGCATTCCTTGTGGCCAAGTGCCTAAAAGAGACCATTGGAGCTGGTTATAAAGTAACAAGGATGGCAGGTGGGGATTTGCTCCACGAACTAAAAGACAAAGAACAGTACAACAGACTCGCACATCTCGTAGCTTTTGGTAACATCCCTGTTTCTGTCAGCGCACATCGAACTATGAACACAGTCAAAGGCGTAGTATCAGATGAAGACTTAATGGCATTGAATGAAGAAGAGCTCCTGGATGGATGGAAGGAAGGACCAAGGCGTAATCCATGTGCAACGCATCAAAATCAGACGGAATGACAATGAAATCGCAACAAAGCATTTAATACTCACTTTCAGTTCAGCTACTTTACCCGAGACTCTTGAAACCGGCTATGTAAAACTTCATGTTCGACACTACATTCCAAACCCGCGACGTTGCTTCAAATGTCAGACATTTGGTCACGCATCCCAGAGCTGCCGAGGACAGCTTATGTGCGCAAAGTGTGGCACAACCGGTCACTCTGCTGATGACTGCAATAATGATGAGGTACATTGTGCGAACTGCGACGGCAGTCACCCTGCATACTCCAGAGCTTGTCCAGCCTGGAAGAAAGAAAAAGAAATTATTACTGTAAAATTTAAGGAGAACATAACATTCCGTAAAGCACGACGAAGGCTATCCTCGTTATTTACATTGAAAACATCTTTCGCTGAAGTGGTGCAACGGGGGGGCGGCACCACAACGGCTTCAGGCGGCAGCCGGGACCATGCCTAGCGTGCCGAGGCTTGCGCCACCCGCCCCTACGGTGGGAGCAGCCAACGCTGCCCTGCCATCTCTCGAAGTGTCCACACCAGTGGCCTCTTCAAGCTCCGGCGGCAGCCAGGGCACCGCAGAGACCACAGGGGTCCTGTCGACCTCCGGCCTTGTGGGGACGAAGATTTCGTCGCTTGTGATGAAGTCTACGTGACGAACACATCGCTCTTTGGCGCTTGCAAGAGGCTATGGACACCAGTCCAAGCAAACGGCGCAGGTAGCGTCGAAGGAGCGGCGAGGTTCTCTTGACCGCTCCAGGAATAAGAAAACACCAATTACAGATCCTAACAAAGGCTCTGTAAAGTAACGTCATTCTCCTCTCTCTCGAGACACACAGCATATTTTTTTCAACATGTATAACATTATACAGTGGAATGTTAGAGGACTATTAAGAAACCCAGATGATGTCCAAGAAATTCTCTCTAAGTTTAGCCCTAAAGTGCTGTGTGTGCAAGAAACCCATCTAACTTCCAAGCACACCAACTTCCTCCGACAATACATGACTTTCCGAAGAGACCGCGAGGATGCTCTCGCATCATCTGACGGTGTAGCCATCATTGCTGACAGAAGTA
Source organism: Dermacentor variabilis (assembly GCF_050947875.1). Lineage (NCBI taxonomy): Eukaryota > Metazoa > Arthropoda > Arachnida > Ixodida > Ixodidae > Dermacentor > Dermacentor variabilis. The sequence goes on along the minus strand of NC_134573.1, from coordinate 30,469,978 downwards.
TAGCATGTCAGCATTTCAAGCTCCAAGCGGCCCTTAAGGCAGTGGCCATTCGAGCCTTACTTTTAAATAAACTCATAACCATCTGCTCCTTTTATATACCACCACATTATCACCTTCACAGACGCGACATAGAATCATTAATAGATGAGCTCCCGGAGCCCTATTTTATTCTTGGTGATCTTAAAGCACACAGCAGTTTGTGGGGCGATTCACGCTGTGATGCGCGAGGTCGCGTCATTGAACAGCTGTTTTTTTCTTCTGGAGCATGTCTCTTGAATACAAAGGAGCCCACGTATTTTAACCTGGCTAACAAGTCATATTCTGCCATAGATCTTAGCATTTTGTCGCGGACACGTTTACCTTATTTTAAATGGAGGGTGCCTAATAACCCGTATGGCAGTGGCCACTTCCCAATAATCTTAAGTACGACGGAACAAGATCAACTTCTCCCGCAGGTCCCCCGGTGGAAGGTTGACTCAGCCGATTGAGAACGGTACCGTGCTTTTACTCACATGACGTGAACCGAGATCTCCGGCATTGCCATAGATGATGCTGTTGCATATTTTACAGCGTTTATACTTGATGCTGCCTCTAAGTGTATTACTCAAGCAAGCGGCACTGGTTCTAAGCGGCGTGTTCCCTGGTGGAACGATGCATATAGGCAAGCGCGTAGGAACCAGAACAAAGCGTGGGCGCTGCTTCGCGATTCGCTAACAGCAGAAAACCTGGAAAACTTTAAGCATGTCAAATCAAAGACGAGGAGAACGCGCCGACAAGCAAGACCAGAGAGTTGGGCAAAGTTTATATCAAGCATTAACTCTTACACAGATGAGAGAAAAGTCTGAAATAGAGTGAAGACAGTTAACGGGCAACAAGCGTATTCCTTACCTTTAGTAAACAGCCACGGAGGAAGCCTGGAAGATCAAGCCAACTTTCTCGGTGCACATTTTGAATACATGTCGAGCTCCTCGCACTACTCCGAAACCTTCCTAAATTATAAAACGCGAATAGAACAGGAAAAGTTACAAAGAAAATTCTCTAAAAGTGTGGCGTACAACGAACCGTTCTGCATAGCATAACTGCAAGCAGCACTGCACTACTGTAACACATTCGCCCCAGGTTCAGACATGCGTAATATATGAGATGTTGAAACAACTACCCTCCGAAACACAAAAAACCCTCCTCTACCTTTACAACGGTATATGGTTTTCCGGCGAGATCCCCTCAGTTTGGAAGGAGACTATTATAATTCCAATTCTAAAGCACGGAAAGGATCCTTCCTCTCTATCGAGTTACAGACCTATAGCATTAATAAGTTGCCTCTGCAAAGTTTTCGAAAAAATTATTAACTGTCGCCTACTACACTTCCTCGAACCAAACAAATTGCTCGACCCATACCAGTGCGGGTTTCGGGAGGGTCGATCGACCAATGACCGTCTCATACGTATCGAGGCACGTATCCGCGAAGCTTTTATTCATAAGCAGTTTTTCGTATCAGTATTCATAGATATGGTGAAAGCCTATGATATTACGTGGCGGTTTGGGATATTGAGAGACCTCTCACAGTTAGGTATACATGGTAATATGTTCAATATTATCGAGAGTTATCTGTCTAATCGCACATTCCGTGTTCGAGTGGGCAACGTTCTGTCACGGAAATTTGTACAGGAAACTGGAGTGCCGCAGGGCGGGGTGCTCAGGCGCACGCTCTTTATAGTAAAAATGAATTCTCTTCGTCTAAATATACCACATAACATCTTCTATTCAACATATGTTGACGATGTGCAGATAGGATTTCAATCAAGTTCTCTCGCACTCTGTGAGCGACTGGTCCAGCTTGGTCTTAACAATGTCTCCAAATGGGCTGATGAGGACGGGTTCAGACTGAACCCACAAAAAAGCACGTGTCGTTTTCTCTATAAAAAGAGGCCTGCACCCTAATCCTGAAATTGTCTTGCATGGTGAGCATCTGCCTGTAAATAGGGAACATAAATTTTTATACATAATCTTAGACGCGAAATTAACCTTTATACAGCACATAAAGTATCCTAAAAACAAATGTATGAAAACAATGAATATCTTAAAGGTGCTGTCACGCACAACCTGGGGCAGTGATAGAAAATGTCTCATGAACTTGTGTAAGAGTCTCATACGCACACGACTAGACTATGGAGCCATAGTTTACCAGTCGGCTACTCCAACTGCTGTGAAGATGCTAGACCCTGTCGACAACTTAGGAATTCGCCTATCAACAGGGGCCTTTAGAACAAGCCCAGTGGAAAGCCTTTACGTTGAGTCGGATGAGTGGTCACTTCATCTGCAGAGTACATATTCGTCTTTCATGTCACACAAACAGTGAGCACCCCGCGTATTCCACTATAAATGATTTGTTAAGTTCTCAACTTTTTCGTAACCGGCCCACAGTGGCAAAGCCTTTCTCCCTACGTGTTAGAGACATAGCTGAAGAAAGAAGGGTTCCACTGCTTGAATACCACCTTATGTCGCCTGTTATATGGCCCCCGTCCTGGCAGTGGCAACCTATACACTGTGATACATCTTTCGTAGCTGTTACAAAGCGCGCGCCTGTCGCGCATATCCGAATGCACTTCCTCGAATTACAGCACAAATACTCCTCTCCTGAATTTTTTACAGACGCATCGAAGTGCTATTCTGGCATGTCTTACGCAGCGGTCGGTCCATCTTTTTCGGATTCTGGTGTTTTGCACCCTGGCACAAGTATTTTCACAGCAGAGGCCTAAGCGATATTGGCCGCCGTTTAACACATCAAAGAATTTAATATCCAAAAGGCACTTACATACACAGATTCTTTGAGCATCGTAAACGCTTTGAAAACTGTCAAAAAATATCAGAACCCTATCATTGTACCTCATTACTCAGCATTACTAACCACCTATGCGTCCAAGCAGCATATCGTGGTATGCTGGGTGCCGGGGCACCGAGAGATAGACGGAAGCGTGTTGGCTGACCAGCTAGCCACATCCGTCCACACGAACGCTTCCAACACTTCCACCACTGTCCCCGTAATGGACCTCAAGCCCTCAATAAGGAAAAAGCTAAGGGCTTTCTGGCAGCGCTTGCGGTACAAAGAAACAGAAAACAAACTACATGTTATCAAGCCATATCTTGCCAAATGGCCGCCGGTATCAAAGAACCACCATACAGAAGTAACACTTTGCAGACTCAGTATAGGACACACATACAGCACACACGCATACCTCTTGTCCGGTGGCGATCCACCCATGTGTGATAAATGTGGTGAGCCACTTACCGTGCTTCATGTCCTGCTGCAATGCACTGAATTAGAAGCTAATAGGAAAAAGCATTTTCCATTACCACACCGGCAGCGAATACCACGCCATCCTCAAATGTTCATAGGCATAGAACCTCTTTAAATCTTTAAATGTCCATCCCTGTTTCAATTTTTAAATGATCTACATAGTTTGCATGTTAAAAGCCCAGGAAATCAGTAGCACAGCCTCTTAACAGAAGTTTCTGCTGCGGTAGCTGCAATAAAAGAGAGCACCTGCCTCCCAGCCTTTGGGCTCAAAGGCTCCCCGGAGGCATAGGTGCTGTTTACATATTCTTGCATTTTAGCTCCATGATCACTTACGACGCGTACTATATCCACAGACCACTACATGCATCACTATCATAATCTTATACTATATATTATTTTACGCTTCCATGACACTGATTGATTTTAGGCCACGTTACAGCCATGTTACATCCCACCATTGTAACTCACAAATCAGCGCTTAACACAACATTATCAGTCAAGGCGCTCTTTGGCCATATCTGGCCCTTGCGCCACTAAACAACATACATCCATCCATCCTAGAGAAGCTGAACTGATAGCAATCAAAGCAGCACTTGTAGTGCAGATTACACCCTTCACAACACCTTGCGCACCTGCATGGATTCACCAGAAACTGTCTGGGCCTGCAGATCACACGAGATTGTCAGGAAAATCAGGAGATTGACAGGCGACTTGCAAGCACATAGCCAGAAATTAAATTGCAGGACACATAGCCATGTAAATATTGAAGGACACAAGCGGGTTTAAAAGCCGGACATAATAACTGAATACTGGACGAATTGGTGTGTATTCACTATTAACTAAAGCGCAGCAGACAGACAACGGACAAAAACGAAGCGCTCTGTGTGTTCACTTCGTTCTTCCAGCATATTTCTGTTGCGCTATAGTTAATGAAATAAGGAGGCTGCACAGGAGAAGCATGATAACTCTGCCCAAGAGATTTCCCATACCAAGGAATTTCACATGTAAATCCACGCGTGCGCACACACACACAAACACACAAATGTTGCAAGGGTGCATAGCATGAAGCAGTATCAACAGGATGACACTAGAGATGGATGAGGACTAACTTGCAACTGAAGTTCATTGTAAAAATGTGGAGAGTTATGCTAATTACCAGAAAAAAAACACGATGAGCAAAACGAGAACAAAGTGAAAGCAGGAGCCAACGTTTCGACAAGTGGTCTTGTCTTCTTCAAGGTCCACGTGTCGAAACGTTGGCTCCTGCTTTCACCTTGTTCTCGTTTTGCTCATCGTCTTGAATTTCCATCTCCCGCCTTCCCCGTTTTCCCCAGAAAAATAAAGACTTCTTTGAAGGCTGGATAAAAATTGGTGCTTGATGAAGCTAAACAGAAATAAAAATGCTACAGAAAGAAAATACAGAAAAATTCCAAGTGCAGGAAAAAAATTATTACAGTTGCCACTCCTGCATGCCCGCACCTTTCAAGAAGCACTGTACTTATTTCAAAAGACAGACTGAGAGCTTGCTTCTGCAAGCACACTCTTCCAGTTCCTTGGCATTGAAAAAAACGAGTTTCTTGGAAGGTAGCCACGTGCACACTTGGTGATCACAATGGTTTTTTCCCTGGACTTGTATATTTATATGTATTTTCTCCCTCACTCGTTTCTATGTTTGGTATCATCGAGCGCTAGGTTATATCTGGTTTTATTGCTGTACTACTTTGTTTCCGGAACCTTTATAGATCACTGCATTTTCACAATAAACCATTTAATTAGAAGTTAGCGTAAAAGTTAGCCAAATAAAAAATTTTATAAGGTACACAAAAGCATCATAAGGGCCATTAAGGTGACTAGTTCCAGTCTAGAAAATAAAGAATAGCCTAGCTGCAAACGGCTCTAGAGAACACACAGGACGAACAGGAAAACCGAGATTATCTAACAACCAAAAGTTGAATGTACACACCGAGTAAATACTGGCCGACAAGCAATAAACCGAACATACACAAAAAGGAGAACCAAAAATTAGTGTGTTTGTTGACAGGAAATGCATCCATTTCTAGGCGAGGCCGTGCTGACAAGATTCTCCCAGCATTTTTAGACCTACAGCTTCCGTAATTTTTCTAGGCAGCCGACCTGCACAGAATGCTAGCTTCTTCCTCTAGAATGCACGCTAAGATGTCGAGAGTGCATTGTAGAGGAAGAAGGTAGCATTCTATGGAGATCGGCTGCCTAGAGAAATTATTGAAGCTGTAGATCTAAAGACACTGGGAGAATCTTGTGTCAGCATGGCCTCTGTTAGACTTTCAGAGATGGATGCGTTTCCTGTTGGGGTCTGCATCGACACACATCAGATTTTGCTTCTGCTTTTTGTGTAAATTCTATTTATTGCTTGTCGACCAGCATTTCCTCGGCATGTTCAATAAACGTTCATTTGCTAATACGCTTCATGATCGCCTTGGTCTCTAGCAGAAAGGTGTTCATTCTTTTTACAGTGAAGCTGTATATGCCTAGGCGAAGCACTCGTGGTCCGATCACAAAAACCCTGGTGTAGGGGTATGAGCCATTACAGTTGTACTGTATGATGGACCGAGAAATTTCTTGTTGGGTCGACATAGAAATGCTTATGCATTTAAAACATACACATTTATCTACAGATTATTGCAGTGAAGGGACACAGAGGGGGACAGAGTTAAGACAAGATCATGATGTCATACTTATCTCGCAGCAAAGGTGTAGTGGGCCATTAAGTACACTGATAGTGACGTGGTTTTTCTCTGGCAGCAGAGCGCGTGTGCAGCAGTCTCTCCCCGACATCCCAATAGGTATAAGAATGTGTGCCTGTATTTAAATAAAGGAAATGTGCAGCCACAGTGTGTCACTTGGTAACTACAGTGCATAACTGAGTCATAACTACTATGATTAACGCATTACAAAACATAAATGCGTAATATAATTCAGAAAGACTTTGACTGACCCACTGTATTAAAATAAGGAACCACTTATTCCCATTTCCATGATGGTAATCTTGCGAAGCACGATGTGTGGAATTCCAAATAAACAATGTGATAAACCCATGCCAAATATGTGCGTAACCTCATTAAGAAACACAGCCATAACCAATTATATAAAAAGACTTGAATGAACCGCCGGAATTAACCCAGTGATAAACACTAGGGCCGCACATTTCAGCTTCGCTGGTTTACCATCTGTACTGGGTGCATGGGCACAAATTTTTTGTGTTATTGTTTGCTAATTATTGTATAATATTGTGCCAGTAAAACCCGTTGGGCTAGTTGATTCATTGTATTGGTGCTGCTTTTTTGCTGGTTTTTTCTTAATGTTGTTCCCTTCTTCCTTTTGTAGCTACTTTTTTATTCCCCCTCACCAAATACTCCAACCTTGCAGCCTGCGAGGTATAAAATAAGTACATAAGCACATGTCATTCATTCATCTGCATACACCTCGCACCATTCCTTGCTCAACAGATGTCACTGTGTTGATGTCTCCCAGTATGCATATACATTAACCGGCGTTTGCATTTCGGTATAGTTTGTGAACAGTGTATTGCCTAAACATTACATGACACCAAGGTTATGACCTATGCGGGGCATAAGCAAACGTTGCAAAAGGTGACATGCTGGACCGTTGAAAATAAGAACAACTGTATATATCCCAGTTTCTTTAACAGCATTTATTTGATCCCTTGACAAAAACTTCACTTCGCATAGATTCCAACACGTGCACTGAATCTGCAGCTTTTTATTGCTTATTAATGTGGTCGTTACTGCATGGCCACATTATAGATTTGAAAACAAAGTCCAATAAATTCGTTTGTTGCAATATACAAATATGCATAGATCACTGCGATTGCAACAACAGAACTTGATACAAACATGCAAACTATAGGATGCCGACAAATACTCAGGACAAACTCCAGCATATTTCCATTCTGATACTTATGAAAGTGAACAGTTTTATTACATGGCTGTCAATGAGAGGGAGAAAGGAAACCTTATTGTTTGTGGAACAAAAACGCATTGATTAACTTAGAAGTATACTCATTGCTCAACACATTTTAAATGAATAATTATAGCTTGCTATCGACATTGAAGCAGCATTTCGACGGCAAGAAAAGGAATCAGTTTTTCCAGCTCTGAACATTGAATTGCAGAAAATGCAATCAGGCATAAAATTCTGCCAATATAATCTGCTTAGGAATACCAAATTGAAAAAAGACATTGAGACTTTCATTTGTACTTTCTCTGGCTGAGCAATCTATTTTGAAATGACTCCCATAAGCATGTCGTAACAACAGTGATCTAATATGGGTTAAACGCATGACTAGCTCAAGAAATCTTGGATGATTGCTATAAGTTACAGTGAAGAGACTATATATATATTTAGTAACATTCTTAATATACTAATATTTATTTCCACAAAACAGGCTAACCATGAGCGGCGTGCGACGCGGGGCAGAAAGGTGAAAAATTCCATGGCAAGTGCGTCTGCCGTGGGCCTACGATCCTGCATTATGGATAGCGCGTATTGATATGGTATTCTTGTTAGAAGTTCCGAGTATACTACCAGCGCGAGACACATGGCAACAAAGTGGACGAGAAGCGTGTCTTTTAGAATGCTATGTTACAATGTACAGGTTTCTACAAAAGTGACGGTAACTGCTCAAAACATTTGATGCGTCAGCATTTGCGCGTTTAGAAATATTTAGAGAGGACTCCCATATATATATTCGCAGCCTATGCACGGCGATGGACGAACCAGACAACTGCTAAGGCTGAATTTCACAACACAATTTTCATTCCACATCCTGTAATCACACCGATCATTTGCGGCTTCGTTAAGGTGCACACGCGGGCTTTCGGGTTGGTGCTTGTTGTTGCGTTTGGCGTAAGAATATGGCTAGGAGCAGGTACCACATATGTGCAATCACGAGCAATGTACAACATCATTTCTCCAGAAGCTGACGCCGAGCACGGGTAGCGCGAGGATCTTGTTGTGCTGACACGACGACTTCGTGGCAGCCGAATTCCGAATACAGCATATGCGGTGAGGGTAGCTATATGAATTTGTCGATAGGTCAACTTGTAGATCGTTGTAGCGCAGGCAAATCGAAACGGTAATACAAGGCAGATGAGACAACAAACAGTGCTGAACCACCTGCGAACAGCTGTTTACGTGCGCCATGTCGCACTAAACTTCAGAAACCACCGTGGCACACTCCAAAACAAATCTTAACTGACACGTTTTAAATTGCTAAACGTGCATAATATTTGCTCCTAATCAAGAAAAGTCAATAATATTATAGTGTAAACGTTTTCTTCATTACAATAAAATAATTATGCAGCGTGTGCCACGAAACCTGGCAGTAAGCAACCCTGGGCGTCGCACCAGTCGCATTGTTGAAATCGCAATCATGTGAAATCGGCCCCCTAAATATCGCATTGCGAGGCGTGCGACTGCACCGATTTTCGTCCTTCAAGTCGCAGCATGTGAAACAGCCTTCAGGCCGTGATAGGGTGCGACTGGCGTAAGCTATGACCTTTTGGCCGTTCTCCTGCGCTGTACGAGCACCACACCCAGGCCGACGTTACTGGCGTCGGTATGAATTGCCGTTTCGGCTTCCGCTTCGAAATGCCCAAGAACAGGGGTTGATGCCAGGCGGTGTGAAAGCTCAATGAAAGCCGCTTCCTGTTCGGAGCTCCAGATCAACGGCGTATCGTCACTAGTAAGATGAGCGCGGTTGGGCTATTTGAGAAAAATTGCGTATAAAGTGCCGGTAGTGTGCGCACAGTTACGGGAAATATCGAACGTTTTTCTTGTCGGTAGGTCTTGGGAAAGCCGCTAGAGCGGAAGTTCTCTCAGGATGGGAACGAACGCCTCTTGCGCTCACCACATGTCCAAGGAGGTTTTATTATTATTATTGTTTCACAATACTGCAGGCCCGATTGGCCCAAGCAGGAGAGGCATAAAACACAAATCATAACAGCACGCAAATGAAAAAAAAAACAAAAAAAGATTACATTGCATGTAACATACAAGAGAATCAAAAATTAAAAATGACAGAGCAGAAGATAAAACAATGAACATTGAAATTGCTTACTTTCTACTGAAGAAACAAAGTTTGAAGGGCCTCTTCCACATCAGGAGAGCGAAAAATCGATTCAGGAAGTGCGTTCTAATCAGCTGTTGTTTGAGGGAAAAAACTGCTCTTAAATGAGTTTGTTTTAGCAAATATAGGCTGTAATGAGTGTTCGCTATAATGTCGGGTCCTTCGAGTAGTGGAGTGCCTCAGGAATGAGGGGGGAGCAATGCTAAGCTTTTCTGCCAAAATTTTATGAAGGAAAGAAATGCGGCTCAGTTTTCTACGTGTACTAAGCAACGGGATATTATTGCCCTTCATAAGTTGTGTAGGGGAGTCTGACCTTCTGTATTTATGAAAAACGAAACGTACTGCCTTTCTCCGAATGAGCTCTAATTGATAGATGTCTTTCTTAGTGTGGGGGTCCCAAATTACGGACGAGTATTCAAGTTTGGACCTGGTGAAAGTTTTATAAGCCGAAAGCTTAATATGGCTTGGAGTATGCTTTAATTTTCGTCTCAAGAAACAGAGCTTCGAGAATGCAGTTGTACAGATCTCAGAAATATGAGTGCCCCAGGTTAATCGGTTGTTAAGAGTTATTCCTGGGTATTTATATTGTGAGACCTCGCTAATGTGACTGTTGTGGAGGCAATATGGTAACAGCTAATATTTCTTTTTCGCGTAATTCGGGGAAGTACACTTCTATCAATGTTTAAATCCATATTCCATTCTTCACACCAGTGACATATTTTAAGCAAAGATTCTTGGAGCAAGTTATGGTCTTTCATTGATGTTATTTCTTTATATACAATGCAGTCATCTGCAAACAATTTTACTGACACTGACGCGGAATTACATTTACTAAATCATTTATATATATTAAAAACAGCAAAAGTCCCAACACACTACCTTGCGGAACACAGGAAGTAACAGCAAGCGATTCAGAAAGAGAGCCATTCACATCGACAGACTGCGTTCTGCCACTTAAGTATGCTCTGACCCATTCTACAAGATACAGCGGAAGACCAATCAACTGCAATTTATAAAGAAGCTTTGAATGTGGTACCTTGTCAAAAGCTTTCGCCATATCAAGAAAAAGAAAATCGATCTGTCCCGAGTTATCCAGTACGCTGAGAAAGTCATGAGCCGTCGTAATTAGTTGAGTAGTCGTTGACATGCCCTTCCTCAAACCATGCTGAAAAGGTGATAGGATGTCCTTTTCCTTTAAAAAGTCATTTATAACGCGGGCCACGATGTGCTCTAGGAGTTTGCAGGATGTAGAAATAATTGATACCGGTCGGTAATTAGTTACGAGTAGCTTATCCCCTTTTTTATAGATCGGTACAACACGAGCCTTCCTCCAATCCTTAGGCAACTCACTGGTTTGCAGAGATAAAGTGAAAGTTTTAGCAAGATGCTCCGAGATCTGGTCGGCATAACGCTTTAAAAAGCATTTGGAATGCCGTCAAGCCCATGACCTTTCCGAATATTTATTTTACGAAGCAACGACAAAACCCCTTCTGTGGTAATGACAGGAACCTCGCTAGGATCGATGGATGGTTTCGGTGCATCAAAAATCATATCTGGAAGGCCCCCAAAAACAGTTTGAAAGTATCCATTGAAGAGCTGAGCTATTTCCTTCCCGTTGGTAACGAGGCTCCCATCATCACTTTTAATTTCTTTTATGACCTCTTTTTGGTGGCTAAGGTAATTCCAAAACTTGCAGGGATCTGTTTTTATAAATGAAGGAAGAGTAACCCTAAATAATGGGATTTCGAAGTGGACAGTTTCTGTGCTAATACATGTCCTAAATTCTGCAAATACTGAGGAGATGTAGAATGATGTCGCCTAAGACGTTGAAGTCTCCGCTTCAAATGAATAATATCACGACTCACCCAAGGGTTTCGACGCTTGTTTCTCACTCTCCATTGAGGTACAAAATTTGTGATAGAAAATAATATGCCTTCCTTAAGGCGTTCCCATAATCTGTGTACATCGCCCTCATTAGTACGCAACAGTACATCATCCAAATAATCAATAATAGAAGCGTCGTAAGCGCGGTCAAAATCATGGACGTAGGCAACAGACAAATTTCGAGTGCCATCAACACAATTAGTACGACAAGAAAAAAAACCAAGTGGTGATCAGAAATACCAGGCTCAACTCTGAGTTCACCGTTAGAGAACAATTCACTGGCAAAGAACAAATCTAACACAGCATTTTTACGGGTGCAGTCACGCACAATTTGGTTAAGGTTTAAAGCTAACATGGTGCCCATAATTACATCACCAGAGGCACAGCTCCCATAAGCTAAACTCCTCCAGTCCAAGCCTGGTAGGTTGAAATCCCCCGTCATTATCACATTGCTTTCACGCTTGGTTAACAAGTGGTCATATGAGCTTTCAAAGAACGTTAATGGATAATAAGGAGCACGATATACCGCGCATAATAAGAAGGTCAAGCCCCAACATGACACATTTAAAAACAGGCTTTCGTGCTCTGGAATTTGGTCAAGAACAGTGACCTGAACAAACGACTTCAAAATAACTGCGACACCCCCCCCCCCCTTGAACCACGATCCCTTCTAAAAATATGATAGCCAGGGGGAATAATTTCATCATTACTTATTTGATCATGTAGCCATGTTTCTGAAAGAACAGGAATGTGCGGGTCAAAGGAAAGGAGTAGTAGTTCAAGGGCGTTAGTTTTAATCTTAATACTTCTGGCATTTAGAGACAATATCCGTAGTTCTTGTGCGTGGTCCTGAAACAGCTATCTTTCAGAACTATCACCTCTGCTGATAAGTGCTGGTGCCCCTGTACTCGATACATCATCCCACGCGTAGTAGGTGTTATCGATTCGCAGTTTGTCGTGAATAAGGGAAACCTTCTTGCCACTATTGCTTTCATTTTTTGCACTATGCCAAAGTAATTTACGCTTTTTGACTGTTTCAGCAGAATAGTAGTTTTGGATGGACCCGCCCGTTCCCTTTAGCTTTCGAACGTTTCGCCAAACGTCCTGTTTTTCAAAGTAATCCTGAAAATACAGGATAACTGGCGAATTCGCAGCTCGGCGACCTAACCTGTGAATACGCGCCACCGAAGAACAGGTAAGTCCAAGTTTATGGTGGAAAATTTCGTCAATAACCTTATGACGCAATGTTTCTTCAGTCTCATGTTCGTCTTTTTTGATGCCAAACACAATCAAATTGTTCCTTCAACTTTTATCCTCTTGGTCAACCAACCCTGCTTTCTGCGATTTCAGTGTTTCCTAGACTAATGCCATGCTTTCATGTAGGTGCTCAATTTCTTGCGTCTTTGCTGATATTTCGTTCACCTTTTTGTCTAGTTCGCTTAAGCGTATGCCAAAGTTTGCGAGAGTTTTTTCTGTCTGCTCTAGCATAGTAATAACATTGGCCAGGTCACTAGGTATAGCTTGCTGACCTTCAACAAGTTGCTTAAGCAGTTCTGGCACAGAGGGACCGGGAGCAGGGTTTTGCTCAACATCTCCGCAAAGCAGTAGCATCATTGCACAGAAGCATTCAGAAGCAATCGTCCAAACCATATGTGAACTCGGCACAACTACAAGACACCTCTCGTCACTTCTGTACAGACAGACACTACCAACCTGGACAGAAAGCAGGACACGTTGCATTGGAGACATGATCCCCGTCGCCTCGCCGAGCCCACTGCCGAAGTATCGCTGAGGACAGTCTTTTATAGGCCATGTTGGTGACGTCACTGTCGCAGGAAATTCTTGAAGTGGTACACCGGGCATGTAGGGCAGCAAGTCCGTGTCCGATAAAGGGCAGCTTTCACTGATGAAGCCATCTTTGCTGTCGTCCGATCCAAAGTGGCGACACGTGCTTGAGAATGTCGACGTACCGGCAGTGGCGAACAGGGCAACCTGGACAGAAAGCAGGAAACGTTGCATTGGAGACATGATCCCCGTCGGCTCGCCGAGCCCACTATGACAGTTCAGTTCTTCATAACCGAAGTGATATTTCTGATGCTTTAAGGTGAGGTTGGCCGATCGGATTGCCTCGAGCACTTGCCGCAGTCGCTCAAGATCTCCGGAGAAGCCGCCTGAAAATACGACCGCATCATCCAGGTAGACGAGGCAGGTTTGCCATTTTAGGTCCGCTAGAACAGTGTCCATCATCCGTTCAAAAATTGCCAGAGCAGAGGACAACCTGGAGTACTCGGTACTCGTAAAGTCCATCCGGAGTGACAACGCTGTCTTCTCCAGGCCACGCTGGTCTACCTCAATCTACCAGTGCCAACTTTTCACGTCAAGAAAGGAAAAATACTTGGCTCGCTGTAGCCTGTCGAGGAGTAATCTATGCGCGGCAACGCATATACTTTGTGACGTTGTTGAGTTTTCTGCTATAGACACAGAAGCGGAGACTGCCGTCCATCTTCTTTACCAGGACAGCCAGTGACCACCACGGACTGTTCGAAGATTGGATGACGCCACCGTCAATCATCTCCTTGACTTTTGAATTGCTTCGCATTCTTTCTGCGAAGCACGATGCGGCTGCTGGTGAATAGGCTGTGGATCGTCGTAAATAATGATGCTGTGCTGAATGATTGGCGTCTGACTGGCTTTAGAGGATCCAGCAAAACACTCCTTGAATTCTCACAACAGTCCTCGCAGGGCCCCTTTATTGTCCTCTGACAGCTCGTTGTTGATGACGAGGTTTGTAACGCATTCTTCAGTAGTGAGGCTTTCTGACAAGAGAAACCCTCAATTGCGTCCTCCAAGGTTTCAGCGTAAGCGACGTCAGTGCCACGGAAAAGGTGTCAGTGTTCATTTATGAAGTTAGTGATCAAGACGTCAGCTGCAGAACTTAAGATGCCAGAAAGTTTCCATGGTGATGCTTTTGAAGGTGTCCAAGATTGGCTGGACCAGTCTGAGCGTACCGCCAGTTTTAATGACTGAGGCTCCCAGCAAAAGCGCGCTGACCTCTATTTTGCTCTTCAAGATAGCGGTCGGACGTGGTTTGTGAACCGGGCGAGGAGTTCGACCACATGGGATGCTTTCCGCACCCAGCTGCTAGGCACATTCACAAGTAGCGACAGAAGAAACAACGCGCAGCGCCTTCTCGAATCCCATATTCAAAAATCAAACGAGCGCGTTGGCATGTTTGCAGATGATACGGCCCGCCGTTTCCGCAAAGCACACCCTGAGATGGCCGAAATAAAGAAAATGCGCTATCTCTTGTGCGGAGTCAAGGAGGAGCTGTTTGCAAGACTCGTGAGAAATCCACCGATGACAGTGGCCTAATTGCCGAGGAGGATACCACTATCGAACGGGCACTACAGCAGCGGCACCGCCAATATGATCGCAAGAACTCACCGGTGAACGCTTCAATTCTACCCGTGAGCTGCGGCGCGTCTCTGCGTGAAGTCGTCCGAGAGGTTGTGCAAGAGGGAATCCGGCAGATCGGGATTGCTCCCATGGCGCGAGCGGTGGCTTCTGTAGCTGATATCGTCCGGGAGTAATTTCGACAGGCCTCTTCTTCGCCCGACTGACAGGCGGTGCCACGACGATTAACCTACGCGGAAGCTCCTTGTAGTCCACCTCCCGCCAATTCGACGCTGCTCACACTGTCAACCACTACGACGCAGCCATCACTGCCACCCCTGACGCCCTATTTTCGACAGTCACCGCCGACCCCATGGCTATGTCGCATCGCCGACAGGCGATCACTGCGACTCGGTCTTATGGTGAATTCCCGGCCGGCTACCCGCTTCGAAAGTCTGATTTCTGGCGCACCGATGACCGCCGACCACTATGCTTTCATTGCGGCGAAGTAGCACATGTATACCGCGCGTGCCACTACCGCGCACCTGTCTATTCAAGATTTCCCGACTGCAATTACCCTCTGTTTCATGCTGCACGTACCTGCAACGGCAATTCAACAAAACTCCGGCCGGAAGATTCAACAACGACTCGATCGCGCTCCCCATCTCCGGCTCGTTACACCTCACCGACCATCGCGATTTTCCTGACACCTCTAGAGGTAGGTCCCCCAGTCCGCGCCTGGGAGACTAGAAGCAGCGGCCTCTGTGGTGAGGTTGCAAACCGTCTAGCTTTCGAAGAGCCCCCATCATCGTCGATCGACGACCCTAAGACTCCGATGTCTGCAACCACAACCCCTGTAACCGATGCCGTCAGCGCCGATCTTGTAGTTCGCATTGACGGCTACCAAGTGGCCGCTCTCGTAGATACCGGTTCGCATTTTTCGATAGAGTCTAAAGCTGGCCGACAGACTGAGAAAAGTGAAGACGCCGTGAACCGGGACAAACGTCAGAACTTCCGGCAGG
This sequence comes from Dermacentor variabilis, assembly GCF_050947875.1. Lineage (NCBI taxonomy): Eukaryota > Metazoa > Arthropoda > Arachnida > Ixodida > Ixodidae > Dermacentor > Dermacentor variabilis. Next base: position 30,454,254 of record NC_134573.1, on the reverse strand, counting down.
TAGTTAATGACGCCGATTGGAAAATTCACAGCCAAAATAGTAATCACCGGTTCACCCTTCACCACCCTCGTCATTTTCTTTGAGTGCTGTAAGGAACTTATATTGAGGAAGGATTTCTTGAGAGAGTGCGGTGCAGTGATTAATGTCCGCGACTCGTTGTTACATTTCCTACGAGCTCAGATGACGTCGACTCCGCGGAAGGCCAGCGACTCCGCTTACGTATCGCCGACGATAACGTGACGTTTCCGCCGTGAAGCTGTTCCCACGTGCCTGTAATCTGCGACAACTTGCGCACCAGGACTGGAGCAGCTGAACACATCGACGCACTGGTACTGAGTCAAGGCGATTCCATCGCCAGGGCCATAATTATTGTACTGCACGGACGTGCTGTACTCCTACTGACGAATTTTAGCAGGGAAGGTCGACACGTCGGTAAAGGCACGGCTGCTGCTGACTTCGACGAATTTGCCTCAATACAAGATTGCCTCTCAGTGCAGCACGCGGCGCCCACCGTTCCTATTCCTGCAGGTGTGGTTACTGTCAGTCTCACCTTATATGCCGTCGAACGCAACAACTTTCTTGAGCTCATCAGTGACTTTAGGTGCTGCTTCTCATCTACGCCACGTTTTAGCCTGACGCTGCTCACCATGCACCGTATTGTCACTGAAGCCGACGAGAGACCGATTCAGCAGAACCCTTATTGTGTAGCACCAAAAGAGCGCGCGGCAATACAAGCACAAATGAAGACGATGCTTGAAGACGGGGTTATTCGTCCATTTAAGAGTCATTGAGCGTCGCCTGTCATGTTGGTGAAAAAGAAGGACGACAGCCTGCGCTTCTTGATTGACTATCGGAAACTTAACCAGATCACAAAGAAAGACCTTTATCCGCTACCGTGTATCAGTGATTCACTGGACAGGCTACGAAACGCACGTTACTTTTCATCCATGGAATTGAAAAGCGGCTACTGGCAATCGAAGTTGATGAGAGACACCATGAGAAAGACCGCTTTGTGACGCCCGACGGTCTTTATGAATTTCCAGGTGCTTCGCTTCAGTTTGTGTTCTGCGCCAGCAAGGTTTCAGTGACTGGTGGACACGATGCTCGCAGGCCTCAAATGACAAACCTACCTGGTCTACCTCGATGACGTGATTGGTGTCTCCGCCACGTTCGAGGAGCACTTACGGAGACTGAAGACGGTCTTTGAAGGAATAAGCTCAGCTGGTATAACTTCGAAACCTGTTAGAACGGACGTTTGGGCGAGTTGTTAAGCCATTTTAAACAGAACAGCGCGTATTTTGACGGGAACAAGGAGGGAGAGATGACACGGACAAGCGCTGACTTGCAACTGAAGTTTATTGCTTGGAGTGAGGAATATATAACTGCTCGAAACAACAAGAGAACCAAAAAAAGAACATTCATAGATTCACAGTCAATCACACATGCCTCACTGAACAAAGGAGAGAACTGTAATCTTCATATCGCCCCCCCTCCCGCTAAATAGGCCAGTTCTTTGGACGAAATCGTTAAGGAGGGGCTACTGACGCATGCGTCTTTTGATCGGGGTGATGTGAGCTGCGTCGATGATTTCACGCGTAAGTTGGTCGGTACGTTTACTTAAAAACCCGTCGTGGTTGCTCAGTGGCTATGGCGTGTTGCTGCTCAGCACGAGGTCGTGGGATCGAAACCCGGCCTCGGCGGCCGCGTTTCGGTGGGGGCGAAATGCGAAAACACCCGTGTACTTATATTTAGGTGCGCACTACAGAACTCCAGGTGGTCAGAATTTCCAGAGCCCCCCACTACAGCGTGCCTCATAATCATAAAGTGGTTTTGGCACGTAAAACCCCATAATTTAATTTTTAATCTTTACTTAAAACCTGTGTTTGAGTGAAATCAGTGTGGCAAGCTTTGCTGTCGCAGTCTCTACCGTTGATGCTAAGATGCCCTTTTACAATATTATGCACCTTGTTGTGCTCCTTCAGGCATTCATTAAGGCATCTCCCCGTCTGACTACTGTAAAGCCTGCCACATGACAGGGGAATTGTATAGACAACACCCGCCTTTGCAAGGGACGAATTTATATTCAAGTTTGATGTTGCACTCTCTTGGAACGAAATCGGTATTAACCATTTTGCACATCTTCCCAAGCTTCTCCGGAGCCGTGAAAACGACTTTGACACATACTCTGTTAGCTATCTTTTTTATTCTGTGGGAGACATGATGAATATAAGGCACAACAATGGTTTTTTCTTTTTTCTTTCGTGTCATCGAATCTACCCGTTGTCCTTTTCTGTTTTCGCTCAAACTACTGAGGATAGTTTCTGACACTGACACTAGCAGCGACTTGGGATAATCAGCCTTTCCGAGACGATCAGTCTGATGATTGAAGATATATTGCGATCGAGTGCATGCAAGATGCAAGATGCATGCACGTTGTGATAGCATGATTTTGTCACCGCTCGTTTAACCAGCTTAGAATGAGATGTAGTAAAAACTAGCAATGGCTTATTACTTCGTAGCTCGTAAGACCAACACGTGTGATGTAGCATTCATTTGAGTTTCATATCCAAAAATCTGATCACTTCGTTATCTGGCACTCCAGTAGTTAGTATGAGCGGATGAAGGCACTGAACAAAGGTGGCTTTGGTCTGCGTTAAGACTGCGTCAAATTTTTCCACACTTGTGTCTATAAGAACAAGAAAGTCGTCTAAAAAGCGAAAACATTGTAAAACCCTTGGCCCCTTCAATTTATCTTGGAGCCTTCTACCCTTTTGTGCTAATAACAAGCACGGGGTCTCTGCATGAGCCGATGCAAACGCCCCGTCCAGTGAAATGAATGTAGAACTTAAGTGCACTTGAAGTAGTTCTAAAATGCCGCCGACGGATGAACGGCGGAAACGTTTTTTTTTTTTTGTTCTCTGGTTGTTCGGAGCTGTTATATATTCCTCGTTCCAAGAAATAAATTTCAGTTGCAAATCAGCGCTTGTCCGTGTCGTGTCTCCCTCCGTGTCCCCGTCAAAATACGCGCTGTTCTGTTTAAAATTTGAAACCTGAAAATGGCAATTTGGGTTTGGAAGTACTTCAGTTCCTCAGTCACGTCGTTAGTCGTGAAGGTGTCCGACCTGAACTTGATAAAATCGCAGCGATCGCTAATTTCCCAACGCCTTCTAATAAAAATGCCATGGCACGTTTTCTGGGCCTTTTCGCCTATTACCAACGGTTTATTGCGGGATTTTAGTGCATCGCGTGGCCTTTAACTGATCTCACCGGAGAATATGTCCACTTCGTGTTGGGTGAAGACTAGTAACGGACATTTCACGACCTATAGCAACGATTGCAGGCGCCTCCTGTGCCGCAAAGTTTGATAAAGACGCCCCGACTGTTCTTAATGCCGATGCCTGTAATGTCGGCCTTGCCGCAGTGCCAGTACAGCGGCAGGACGGCACTGAAAAAGTGACTGCTTACGCCAGCAGGACGCTATCAAGAACCGAGGCTAATTACTCAACTAAAGAAAAAGAAAGTTTCGCACTGGTATGGACCATCCTGAAATTTCGCCGATATTTGTACGGTTGCTGTTTAACCGTTGTCTGTGATCACCATGTGCTTTGCGGGCTGACTAATTTAAAAGAACCAGCTCGTAGGCTTGCGCGCTGGAGTGTCGGCTCCAGGAGTTCGACCTCATGGTCGTGTACAAGGCGGAGAAGCGGCCCGCTGACGCCAACCGCCTTTCTCGGTCACCTGTTCAGACTGCAGTGCATGACGATGATGACAAGCCGTTTCCAGGCATAGCCAATACTGTCGCTGTTGCAGGCCAGCAACAAGAGGAACCAGAACTGGTTCCTCTTATTGATCACTTAGCGGGAAGTACAAGCTAGCGTGGAGAGGTTATTCGCCAGAGGGCTGCCTTCGTTTTGCTGAACCACGACGTTCTCTATAAGAAGTACTATTCACCTGGTGGCAGCCAGCTACCTATTCATCATTCCCGCATCTAGTGGGGATGAAGTCCTACATGGCACCTTAACTGCACCCACACATTGTCAAGAATCAGACTCAAGTAGCACTGGTCGATACTCATGCCGGTCGTGAAACGGTACATGCAGACATTGCCTGGATAGCCAGCGCCGCAACGTTCCCCCGTCAAGCCAGCTGGACTGCGGCAGCCTGTTACAGATTATCTTAGATTATCTTACTCACAGATTCTTACACATTATCTTACTCGATACGCCGAAACAGGTTCTCTCTAACAGGGAACAAGAGCCGAAGCAGCCCGGTTTTTCATCGGAGCCGTCCTCCTAAGGAATGATGCTCCCGCAATGGTCATAACGGACAGAGGTGCTGCGTTCACGGCCGCGCTTCTGGATACCGCTTAGCGCAGTACCACTCACCCAAAAACCACGGCTTATCATCCCCGAACCTATGGGCTGACAGAACGTTTGAATAAGACTCGGGTAGACATGGTGAGTACGTACATCGACGTCGACCAGAAGAACTGGGAGGAGATTTTGCCTTATATTACATTTGCGTATAATACGGCTCGCCAAGAGACAACGCGCGTGACCCCTTTCAACGTCGTTTACGGCCGGGAAGTAACAACAATGTCGGATGTAATGCTGCCACATGAGGGCGGTGACGACGAGTCTGGTGCGGAGGAGTTTACGCAACACGCAGAGGTAACCAGGCAGTTTGCGCGTTTTCCAATCTAAGAACAGCACTATGATGCCGTACGCTAAATCTTCGACACAGACCCGTCACGTGCAACGTCGGTGACCAGGTCTGGCTGTGGACTCCTACTTGTCGGCGGGGGCTACCTGAGAAGCTCCTGCGAAGGTACTTCGGGCCGCACACAGTGCTGCGGCGCATCAGCGATGTGAATTATGAAGTTGTTCCCGACAGTCATAACTGCTCTAAACGCCGACGGCATCTGCCCGAGGTTGTGCGCGCACTTTGTATCACGCCATTCTTTTCATAACGACCTCAACTTTGCACCACCTGTTCACTGCCTTCGGAGGTCGGTGCATCGGGACGATGCCTTTTTTCCAAAGGAGCGGCAAATGCCACATCTTATATGGTCGCCGCGGGTATGTGCCAGGGCATGAAAACAACGCTGAAGTAGCGTGCGTGTAGGAAAACAGACGACAACGACGTCGCGTTGACTGCTCTGCTTGTATTAAGTGATTTTAAGCGTCCTCTACACCAGCTTTCCCATCTCCTACTAGGCTATGACAATATAAGTGGTGGAACGTTGACATTCAGAGCGAACGTGTTTGTTTCGTAGAAGTTGGGAAATCACCTACCGGGATGTGGGAACGCCACTCTTCTTTTTGGCATATACGGTGCCAGACGTCCGTGACGCCTGTCCTCGTAAAGTAGGCAACCGCACACTCTCCACCATCCTTTAGCAGTCGACTGATGTTGCGGTAAGCTTTGCGCAAGTCCCAAATGCAGTGAAAAGTGAGGAAAGAAAAGACGCGGTTGAAGAGCCCGTACTTGTCGACGATTAATTGAACGTCTCCGTTCTAAATGTCCGAGACCTCGAAACACACATTTGGCGCCTTGTGGTGGCTTTGGGCGTATATAATCATGACCTTGGATATATCGTTAGAGACGACACGGGCGAAGGGCTGCAGACGTGGTAGCAACTGCTCTGGAAGGAAGTTACCTGGTCCGCAACCAACGTCGATGTATTGGTCGTCATGACTTGCGGGACTTCGAAATTGTACATCATTTAAGGCTGCCAGGTTGGTGCTGTAGGTGAATTCCTTCATACGTGTAAAAGATTCCGGCTCAAGGTCGGAGGTTCTTTGCTTTAGTTGTTTCCCCATGCGATTCCTCGTGATAGTTGAGTCATCCACACTTTGGGCACTCCTTCTATTTCGAGAGTGTGCCCTGCAGACCTGCATGAGCACAATATCACTTATGTATTAGGCACATTAAACATAAGCAAATAATGCGACATCAGAAATTACTGACACATTTGTAGCGCCAGCTGCATCAACGCGATCGCCCTAAGAAAGAAGACGAAGTCAGGCGGTGCCACAAGCGGCGCCGAAGCTTAGTTGGCTGGTAACCCAAGATATGAAAGATCAATTGACTTCATGCCGCGGTGCTGGAACAAAGTCTCGTTGTCTTTCGCTCATGTGCTTCATAATTGGTTACCGTGGACGCCTGGACCACCGCACAACTTGTGCGTGGTAATAACGCGCCATGCAAAAGGCAAGTGAAGCCATGTCTAACACCTGCAACCACGCTTCAACCTTCAACAACGCTTCAACCAGTGTAGTTGCCTGCAAGGTCACCCACCTGCCAGAATTTTCGAAGGGGAACCCCGCGGCTTGGTTCTTCTAAGGAGAGGCCCGTTTCAAACTCACCGATAAGGTCAAAGACCCTCTGTTACCTTCTTGTTGTCGACGCGCTTCCAGCGACGGTCATCGGCGAGATTTCTGAGCTTCACCTTCTGTTCGCGCACAACTTCCGAGCGTCGCCTTGTGATGCAATCAAGGCCGCCATACTATATAGTACAGAAACGTCGGAACGCTCGCTAATAGAACAGCTACTCTCATTCAAATAGCGGGGCAATCAGCGCCCAAGCCAGCTACAGCGCCCCCCACCCGAATGCTTAACCTCCTCGACCGACGCGCTTCCACCGCGGACAACACCGTCATACGTGAGCTATTGCTTCAGCGTTTTCGCACCCAAGTCAAGATGGTGCTGGCCACTGCTTCAACCCGGGATCTGTCAGAGCTCACTTCATTGGCCGACAAGATGATGTGTGTTGCGAATCCAGAGCCACCGGTTGCAGCTGTTCTGCTGGCGTCAGCCTCGCACACTGCGCATTCTGCACTTCCAAATTGCCCAGATACAACGTCGACGATATTCCCCGTCGCTGAGCTGTGCGATAGACTGGACGAGGTTCTGGTTGCGACCACTCGTAGGAACATTTCTCCTCGTTACTGTCGCCATCGCCGGTCTCCATCTCGTCAACGCGGCCCATCCAGCGAGCGCCAGCGCTACAGTGCAGCAGATCGTTCAGCCGTCTGCTGGTATCACCACCGCTATGGTACGCAAGCATGTCGCTGCCTTTATCCTTGCGCTTTGTCGGGAAACTGTCCGGCCGACCGTTAACGGTGACGAGCGTTCATGGCACCACCCAGTGTCGCTTCTTCTACGTTATCAATAAGGCCACTGGGCAATGCTTCCTTGTCGACACGGGTTCACTGGTCAGCATTCTACCTGCTATACGAGCGGAACACACAGCTGCTCCCATTGTGTACTTGCAAGCCGTGAATGGAACTCGAGTTCCGGTATTTCGACAGCGCTTGCTCACACTTAACCTTGGCCTGCGAAGAGCGTTCCGATTGTTGTTTATGATTGTCGACATCAGTTCTGGCAGTATCGGTACTGTTTTCTTCGCCGGCCGTGGCGTCATTGCAGATGTCAAGCGAGAACCTCTCTTGGACGAGACAATTTATATCTCTGTGCAAGACATTGCTGCGCCGCATATCACAGATTTTGCGAAATCTTGCGCTGCCGTTTCCAATTATTCCTTCACGGCATGTTGCGTCAATTTCCCAAAATCACCGCACCACCCCATTGGAAAAAACTCGTCCGCGACGACGTATGACCCCACATCATCCGGACCTGCTGCATTATTCCGGCCAGGTCGACTTGCTCCGCACAAGCTCAGCACGTGGAAAGCTGGAGCACATGTTGGAATTAGGCATTGTTCGGCCGTCGTCCGCAAATAAGTTATCAGGGCCACTTCGCATGGTGTCTCATAAATTGGGTGACTGGACGCCATGCGGAGATTCTAGATGTCTCAATACTAAGACTGTTCACAATGGGTATCCTTTGCCCGTTATGTAAGATTTCACCGTCGCTCTGCGCAGCTTCATCTTTTCAAATATTGACTTTGCCCGCGCCTACCACCAAATTCTTGTGGCGGACCTGAAATGGCCATGATAACGCCATTCGGACTCTTCGAGTTTCGGCGAATGCCGTTTCGCCTCAGCTACGCCGTCCAGTAATTCCCACGTTTCACTGACACGGTAACGCTTGTGCCGTCCTTAATCTTTGCCTACGTCCACAACTTGTCGGTAGTGGACAAAGCAATCGAAGAGCATTTAGAACTTATATGACTTTTGCTCCAACAACTATCTGAAGATGGCATCGTTATCAACGTCTCCAAAGGGAGTTTAGTACACTACCTCGATGCCAGTAGCATTCGACCACTTTCTTCAAAAATCGAAGCAGTGGCGAACTTCCCCAAGCCCACAACGATCAAGAAGCTGCGACAGTTCCTCGGCATGGTAAATTTTTACCGCCAGTTTATAAGGAACTGTGCTGCCATAGTAGAGCCTCTGGATCGCCTCCTTACCAAAAAGAACAACACGTCCTTACTGCATTGGGACGCCGCCGCTGTAGACGCCTTCATCAAGAAGGGCGCACTCGCAAACGCCGCATTTTTTGACACTTCAAACTCACGGTATTACACCGGCACTCATGACCGACGTGCCCAGCACAACCCTGCGAGCAGTTCCCCGTCGATAATTCATCGTCACCCCGAGCCGTTTTCTCCAAAAAAACTCACTCCAGCCGAAGCTCGCTACAGCACCTTCGGTCGAGAGTTGCTTCGAATTTATCTCGCCATACGTCACTTTCCCCATATTGTCGAGCGCCGACTTTTTGCCATCTTCATGGATCACAAGCCCTTGATGTATATGCTTTGCAGTGAGTCGTCGACATATACCCCACGAGAAATACGCCATCTCTTGTTTCTATCGAAAGTCTCCACCAACATTCGACACGTCAGCGGCGACCAGAATATACCTGCTGACATCATGAGCTGCGTAAATGCTTTGACGCCACCTTAACGTCCTGTGCCTATCGATCGACATGCACTCGCCGCACATTAACTTAATCATGCTGAGGCACTTCCATTGCGCTCATCGAAAACGGCACTTCGGTTGTGCGATATCCTGCTTGATGCTGTGACACGCGGCGGCGACACTTCTGCAGACACGCCGATGCCATTTGTCCACAGCATGTTGTGCAAGCAGCTTTCAACACACTGCACCAGCTCCCTCACCCCGGTGTTCGTGCCTTATCTGTCCGCGAACGAATGCCAATGCACGCAACTGGGTTCATGCATTTTCACCCTGCCAACGCGCAGAAATTGATAGCTATCCTGTTCCTTCAGCACGCTTGTTTCTCGAACCTGATCATCGCTTCGACGTTCTTCACATTGATATTGTTGAACCACCACCACAGTGTCAGGGATTTTGCTGCCTGCTCATCTCAATCGACTGGTTTACCCGTTGGCCAGAAGCAATGCCACTTCATCATAGCTCTGCCATAACGGTCACGGCAGCTTTTGTCACAACATGGGTTGCTCGCTTTGCAAGTCCTAGCAAAATTATTACTTACGAAAGGCCGCAATTCGAGTCTCCTATCTTTCAAAAGCTCCTGCGCTTACTTGGCACGAATTGTCTGCGTACGGCTGCCTGCCATCCCCAAACCAAGAGAATCGTGGAACGCTTTCATCGATATCTCAAGTCAGCGCTGACTGGTCATTGCATGCCTTCGCAATGAATTCAACTTCTACCACTGGTTCTTCTGGGTATTCGGTGCGCCTTGAAGTCGGACATCGGGTGCTCGAGCGCGGAGCTCGTCTACAGTACTCCGCTCTGTCTGCCTAACGACATTTCACCATAGCCACCTTCGGCTGCTCTATCTACTCAAGAATATGTGCACCTTCACGACCTCTTCCGGGATCTAAAACCCTGTCCGACGCGTCCAGTTTCAGCACGCACACCTTACGTTTCAACTGAGCTTGCCAACGCGACCCCCGCTTTCGTCCGTTTCCGTTCGGCCTGCCCTCCACCCGCACAACCTCAGACCCTTTCCCGTACTGGCGAGATGCGAGTCCGTATACATCGTGGATATTCATAGCAAACCTGACACCATCGCACTTGCCCGGTTGAAGCCAGCCTATGGTGAGGTGACTCCCAAAGTCGCATCCCTCAATTCAGCCCAGGACGGCTCCCTTCCAGTCATTGCTCATGCTACTTCACTCCACCGAATTTCATTGACGTGCTGATATTATTACCAGATCATGCTGCTCTCTAGAGGGGGAGCATTGTAGCGCCAGCTACATCAAGGCGATCGCCCTAGGAAACAAGGTCAGGTGATGCCACGAGTGGCGCGCGAGCTTAAATGGCCGGGTGCCGAAGAAACAAAAGATCAGTTGAGTTTGAGCTGCGGTGCTGGAACAGAGGAAACGTGTCTGCGCGTACAACTGCCTTGGCTCAAGCAGCTGACGTGGCCTTGTTCCTGAGCTCCCGAACACTGGTTCTGGTCAAGTAGCTGTCAGTTTTCTTTTAATCTGTGTCTTTTACGTATTTGTTTTTCACCGTTTCTTTCAATATATGCAAGCCTTCCAGAGTAATTTCCTGTTTCTTTGCAATGTCACTCTCATCACCAGGCCAGGAGGCTTCCTCCTGGTCGGCTTCTGTTCCTAACTCTGTCTGATTCGCCGGTGAAGCTTTTCTTACGCAGTGGGACGAGCAGCGTATCTGCGGCTTTGGTTCCGAGTGGTGGCGGTATGATTCGCATGAAGAATCCCAAAGCAATTCAAACCGAACTGTGGATAGCCTCGGCCAATTTTCAACAAATCACCGAGGTTCGACAGTTCAGCCGAGGGGCGATTCATTGCTGCTCGTCAGACCAGGCTTGCGTGCAAACTTTACTGAAGTGCGATGTTCTCGCGACCCATCCGGTGAGCAGTTTCATTCTTCATCACCTTGCATGGACCAAAGGCCTAGTCCGCGGTGCCGACATAAGTCTATGTCCGGCAGAAATTTTGGAACTGTTTTCAGCGGCAGGCGTGATTTCTGTGTATCGTTGCAGCCGTGTCATTGATAATAAGCCCGTGCCCACTGAAACAGTCACTGCTACTTTCGCTGGGATGAACCGCCCATCGGAAATCAAAGCATGGCCACTGATATACCGAGTTGAGCCTCTATCACCTTGCGTTCTTGAGTGTCTAAAGTGCTGGTGGTTCGGGCACCCCTTAAAAGACTGCAGATCCAACAGACAATGCCAAATTTGTGGAGAAGGCTATCACTCAAATGACTGTTTTTTCCCGAAATGAGTCCTTCTGCCTTTGCAGACCCCGCAGATGAGCCTAATTGCCCTGCAAGGTCAAAAGAACTTCAAATCCTTGTAATAATTGATAGACATCGATGCTCTCGTCGTGAGGCCATTGGAGAAATTCAGAGTAGGACTCAGGGGTATGCGGGTATAACGGCCCGTCAAACGATGTGTATGGAAAACTGAATCTCTGAGGCTGTGGCAGCTTCCGTAGAAAAGGCGCTGGAGAAAGCAATGGAGCGCATCATGACAAATCTCACCGACTCTCTTGTTCAGGTGCTGTCCTAACAACTAGATCCGTGGCTTCAACTGATTAATAAAGCTAAAATTGAGGATCCGGTGTCGGATCTACCGCGGAGTCCACCAATTGAAATATCGACCGCGCAGACATACACAAATAACGAGTCATCAAAGCCATCAACTTCTGAGAAAATCGACCAAATCTGTCTTTCTCACACATATGGGATGGAAAATCAAGATGTAGATATGGACCGCCGATCTCTTAAACGAACAAGGTCACCGCCAGCAAAAAAAACTAGCTCTCCCACCAAGTCCAAGGCAAAAAAGTACGATACAGAGATTCCTACTAAGAAGGACTTCTTAAAAGAGATCGTTTTAGACCAAGCAGTTTCTACTGCTCGGATTTATTCACCATAGGAACTTTAACAGTAATTGAGTTGAACTGTCGTTCCATACTTTCCGCTGCAGCAGATTTATTATATCTTATTTCTAAATATTGTCAAGATATTATTATTTTACAGGAAACTTGGCTTGTTGCTGGTCAGGCTTCTCATCTACAAAATTTACGATGTATTCGATTGGATTGCCTATACCGATGCGGTGGTTTAGTTTTCGTTGTCTCATCAAAAATCTGTCATAGAGCTACTATAACATACATGATTATGTCCCCAGACTGTGAAATCTTAGCACTGGATATAATACTCCCTGGTTGCACACTTTTTTCTATAATTAACACGTACTTCCCCGCTGGAGGACAAGATACCCGCTATCTGGATACCTCTATTGCACGCAGTCAGAAGAACAACCTGCTAATGGGAGGTTTGAATTCTCATCATGTATCGTGGGGTTTCCGGACACTTGTGGCAAACGCTTGTGGGATTGGGTCTTCACGAGTCAGTTCTCTTGCTTAAATTTGAGAGCACATACTTTCGTACGGGGTCAGTCGCGATCTTACGGGGTCAGTCGCGATCCTAGATCTTACGTTTGCTACCTCGAGCATGTCTGCCACCTCCTGGAAAACTGTAGACTCCGGAACTAACAGTGATCATCTCCCTATAATTTTCGAACTGCTTACCCCAATAACGAGTTTAGATATTAATGTGCGCGCTTTTGTTAAATACGAAAAATATTAAAATGCATTAAAATCAGCTTTACACGCTCAGGAGGGCATGGAGAGGGATATTAAATCAATGAGCCTATGTTCCATTCTAAAACATTCAACAAGAAAAGCTCAGTTGTGCAATCTAATAAGGGTGGATCATATTGTCCCTGGTGGAATTCTGACCGCGAGCGAGATTTTAGACGTAGAAAAGCAGCGTGGAAGGAACTTTTATTCAACCAAAGTCCTGTCAATTGGGCTGATTACACATATACAGCTACTAAATTTAAACCAACAGTCTCAAAAGCTAAGGAGGATTATGATTCCAAGCACTACACAAACCTTTCGAAGTCTGTTTTAGGCCCTATTTAAATTTCTTAGATCTCGTAAAGTTATACCGGCGCCCGTGAATGTCGATTCTGTCGTTCTATCAGCAAAAGAAGTATCGGAATCACTTGAGAAAATTGCTCAAGGACTTGCGCCCTTAGGCCTAAAGAAACTTCCCTTGGCAGACGACTTTGAAAGAGTAACAGCGAGAGAGATTGAACGCATTATCAATTCGTTGCCAGCGTCAGCCCCCGGTCCAGATGGAATTTCAACAGGAATGCTAAAAGATTTATTTGATTATGCGCCTCAGGACCTCCTAAACATAATAAATTTCTCTCTTAAGAATGCATGGGTTCCAAGAGAGTGGAGAGTTGCTAAAATCATTCCACTATTAAAGAAAAAATCAGCTGGACTTGACTTAGACAACATAAGATCAATTTCTCTTACTTCCAATGTCGTTAAAATAATAGAAAGAGTTCTTCACGGCCATACAACAAATTTCTTGCAGGATGACACCCTTCTCAGTCCTTGCCAGATTGGATTTCGTCCCGGCCACTCCACATGCTGCGCCCATGCTGATTTAGAGAGCCACGTTAAACTTACTCGCCGCCAACGAGAGTACGCATCTTTGGTGGCGCTAGATATATCAAAAGCATATGACTCTGTAGAACATTGTATTCTATTCGATAAACTTCGGTCTACGACTTTCCCAAAATATATAACCGCTTGGACCTATGAATTTATAAGAGATACAGAATTTTATTGTTACCAACATGGTATTTCGACGTCCAAACACAAGCAGACAAGAGATGTACCACAGGGTTCTTTTCTTTCCCCTATATTATTTAACATTTTGCTGAGCACAATTCCTTTGTGTCCGGAAGTACATGTTTATGTTCACGCGGACGATATCGCAGTTTTTACGTCCGCAAATATTATACATTCACTACAACAGCCGTTGCAGAATTACTTAGGAATGTTGGAGACAAGGCTAGAGGGGTTATGCATGTCGTTAAATATTAGCAAAAGTGCGGTATTAGTGTTCCGATTAACTGCACAGGTGCATATATCTTTACAATACCGACAGTAAATCATTCCTCAAGTTGACGAAGCCAAGTACCTTGGTGTCATTTACGATGGCAAACTCACCTGGCGCAGTCACATTGAACATATTAAAACAAAGGCAGAACGATCCGTAGCTATGCTCCGCTTGCTCAGCCACCGTCGCCCTGGACTACGCAGGGATACCTTACTGATAATCTATAATGTTCGGCCCACATTAGAATTCGGCTGCGTAATATTTTCCGGTGGCACAGGCTAAAAAATTAAACCTCTCATACTTTTAGAAAGAGAAGCTCTATGGTCATGCATTGGGCTTCCTAGATTTGTTGCCAACGCTGTTCTATATCAGGAAGCTCATATACCAACCCTATATTGCAGATTCCGCATACTTACGGTTCAGACATTTTTTGAAAAGTTATGGCTATTTAAAAAGACGTACGCAATATGCTTTTATTACTGAACCTGCTGAGTTTTCCCAAGTATTGTGGTTGAGATACCACAGTCCTCAGATAGTATTCGTACAAGCACAGTTACAAAAATTGGGTGTATCCATACGCCGAGTTTACCATTCAAATGATGCCTTTACAGACCTCAAAATTGAGTTCGAGGACATATTTCCTAATCATGCTCAACTATTTCCAAGGCGAGATTTAATTAATATCTTACTCGGCCACCTGCACCAGCTAACCACTGACAACGTAATAGCCACTGACGCTTCTGCTTGCAATGAGATGGCAGGAGTGGGGATCTTCTCTGAATCTCTTCAATGGTCCTACTCCCTTCGCCTTCCCGACTTCACACCTATATTTCAGGCAGAATTATTAGCGATTATATTAGCATTACTGAAACTCCCCCAAAAAGACGCATTACCTGTTATCGTGACCGACTCGCTATCTGTATGCACAGCACTAACTGCCTCTTCAAATTCAGGAATTCAAATAACATTTCGTTCGATAGTACCACCGTACTTACGACAAGTATGTTTGGTTTGGGTACCGGAACATCATGGGTTGCATTTTAATGAAATGGCCGATTCACTCGCACGAGCATTCCTGAACGGCCCTATCATATCTCTTTTGCCGACATCAGCTTATGTCACCGCGGCTAGGTACAGAAATTTCGCTATATCTCAAAATTCTGCAATATCAATGCTAACACCATGTTCTGAATTCCACCATCTTGGCTTCCCATGGAATATTAATTGGTGTCCTTCAAAGCAATTGGAAGTATCTTTCACAAAATTGAGATGTCGTATATCTCCTCTAAATTTTTACTTATACAGGTCTGGTCTCGCTATGTCCCCTCTATGTTCTTTTTGCAGTGCACCTGAAACTATCGAACACTATTTTCTCTCATGCCGCCGCTTTCTAAGACAAAGAAAAATATTAGAATACGCATTTACCAAACTTGGCCTATTGCTAACCTCGCCAAGCATTCTTTCTTTTTGGGCGACTTCACTGGGATCCAGCCACAGGGATGCTTTTCTTGCAGTTTACAATTTTATTAGACAGATAAAAAGAGTACCTTGCTGATTTTCTATAATTATCCATAGTTTATATTATTTCATTTCTTTACGTTAAATTATTTTATCAAAATTCTTAACAATATTTACATTGCAAGTCTAAATTACAGTTCTATTGTCCCATGCTTCACTATTCAAATCTAGCTTCTCTATACTTCTAACCTTACGGAAAAACGCCTGCTTCTTGGCCAATCACCCATAGTGGGTACGCGCCACTGCCTGGGACACAACAACAACAACAACAACAACAACGTATCGTTGTCTCTCTTTCATGTGATCCATGCACTCTTCTTTAAACACTACTGTACATCACTGGTCCCATCTGCTAAATGACCTGCCTAAAGAAAATGCGCACTTTGTGTGCCAGTTATCATTTGTTCTGGCATGGCGCATGTCCCCCCCCAAGGCGAAATTCTCAGATGTTTTCGCCATTTACCTAAGCTTAATTTCTTATTACATGTAGGCCTTTCAGGACATGCATGCGTGAAAGCAGTCGATAATTCACAATCTCTTGCAATAAATAACCGCATCTTCTGGAACAACAGGCATTTTAATACGAAGCTTTCTTCACTATCATACCCCTCGTCGGCAGGGCTGCTTCTGCATTGGTTGATTGCGCGAAATATATACGGTTGGACAGGTAGTGGGAAGCCGATTATTTTCTTGTGCCCTTCCTTCCTTTCCATGAATTTCGCGATATGATAATACCGCGAAAGTTATGGGCACGCGAAAGTTTTCAGGAAGAAATATTAAGAACACTGAAAACTACAAAAACATATTTCGCGGCATGTGCTGGCTTTACACCATGAAACGTGCGATTTAAGTTTACTTGGCTGTGCAAGCCTGCGCAATGCCAGAAATGGTACTTTGCGCCATTAAAGAAAGAAAAACCAGATTTGAGTGCGGTGGCACGTCAATCAAAATTGCGCGGCCCATCCAATACATCCCCCGGACAAACGGTCAAGAAGACGGGTAACTGAAGTGCCACGTAGGAGGCTCAAGAGACTTCAATGTGTGAAATTATATAGAAAGGTAATGGAACATTTACTGTGAAAGTGAGTCGTACGGCACATCGCCCAAAATTTGTAGCCGCGAATGTGGCCGAAGACATCAATTCGCGAAAATATGTATTTTATTGTCACGAAGAAGTGCCGGTGAAGAAAGCAGCAAAACCGTGAATGACGAAACTATAGTTTTTTAGGGAGGGGGAGGGGCGAACCCGCGCACTCAATAACAGGCTACACTCAAAGAACAACGATAACGGGGAACACGGTCGGCGATCGGCGAAAATTTGATCTGCCGGTCAAGCGCGATGGCTTCCATGCTTGAGTCACCGAAGTTTCCAGAGTAATCGCTGGTGCTCGCATGTCTTCCAGAAAGTACTAAACAATACGTGCCGCGTATACAACCAGTATACACTAGCTTCTGTGACGACAGTCAACGCATACGTTGGTCGATAATATTCCAGTAAGTTCCAATTATGCAGGTCTGTCTTGCGCTGAGCGGTAACTTCATTAGTGTGTGAAATGCAATCCTCGAGAAAAGAATAAATAATTGCACCTTTAGATGCCTCCTCACAAAAAGCACCGTCCCGATGCTAAAAAGCACGGGCGCAAGAAGCTCAATCACATAAAGTGAACAGAGATACAAAACAAACGAAGAAGCAAAGTCCCAGATTTAGCATTCATGCCAGGGCTTGAGACGCACAACATGGACTATTTAAGGCCCTGAGCTGGGGGTGCCGCTGTGATTCTGAAGTACCGTCAGGCATGACCTCAGAGTCCAGTGCGCCAATACGTCGGATGATCTTGTAGAGTCCCAAATAGTTTCGCAAAAGCTTTTCGCTAAGATCTAGTCGGCGTGTTGGGGTCAAAACCCAAACACGGTCGCCTGAATAATACTCGAGGTAGCGTTGTCGAATGTTGTAGTTCGGCTGTCCGTCCTCAGCTGGTTCTTCATCCGCAGGTGGGCGAGCTGTCGAGCTTCATCGGCGCGCTGGAGATACGCCGTGACGTCGACATTTTTTTCGTCAGTGACGTGCCGCAGCATGGTGTGGAAAGTCGTTGTCGGGTTCCTGCTATAAACCAGCTTGAAGCGCGCGATTTGCGTTGCTACTTGGGCACTACCGTGTTGTAAGTGAAGGTTACGTACGGTAGCATGAAATCCCACGTTTTGTGTTCGACCTCGGCGTACATCGCTAACATGTCGGTGGGTGTCTTGTTCAGACGTTCCGTTAGGTAATTCGTCTGTGTGTGAGAGGCAGTGGTCCGCCGGTAACATGCCTAGCTATGCAGCAGTATGGCTTCAGCAAGCGCAACTGTCAAAGCCATTTCTGTGAGAGTAGTGATGACTTTTTGGCGTACTATGTCTAGCAGGATGCTCCGACGAAAATTTTAGCTACTTCCGCTGCACTACCTTTCCTCAAGGCTTTCGTTTTGGCATAGCGGGTAAGGTAGTCGGTGGCCATGACGATCTACCTGCTTCCAGACATTGACGTCGGAAAGGGTCTCATATAATTTATCCTGATCTGCTGAAATGGTCGGCAAGGAGGCTCGATTGGCTGTAGTATGCCCGATGGCCTTGTCGATGGCGTCTTTTGTGGCTGGTAGTCACGGCATGTCTTTACGTGGCTGCCCTGGCAACGTCAGCGGTCAGGCGCGGCCAATAATATTTCTCCAGTATTCTTGCGAACATGCGCGAAGACCCGAGGTGCCCAGCTGTCTGATCGTCGTGCAGGAAGGGCAAGACTTCTGGCTGGAGTGCTGCTGAATTGAATTCTGGGATTGTATGTGCCCAAACCACGATTTGATTATGAAGCACGCCGCAGTGGAGGACTCCGGATTAATTTTGATCATCATTTGGCCACGCATTGGGGGCACGTCGTTAACGTGCCCTCAATGCACCGGACACGGGCGCTTTTGTATTTCGCCTCCATCGAAACCGGGCCGCCACGACAGGGGTCAGAGTGCTACTAGCACAACGAGAATGTAGCTGCGCGGACTGGGAAGAAGTTCTTTTTACGAGAACGTCCTTGTGCAAGAAAAACGAAGATAGTCCGCGCTGAAATACCCGAGGGACAACGTCGGTCTTGCTTTCTAAGTATTTTCTACAAGGCGTCGTAACTCCGGGTCTGCCCGTTGCCGTTCGGCGTAGTCGTGTACAGTTATGGTTTCTAGGAAGGTGTGAACATCCAGTTCGTCTTGAGATAGAGGGTGTTTAGGAACGCGCGATAGGCAGTCGGTCTCAGAATGCTTTCTCGCGGACTCATACCCCACGGTGATGTCGAATTTCCGAACTGTGGAGACTCCATGGGGCTAGGGGACGTGATGGATTCTTTAAGTTTGCCCGCCAACACAAGGCGCCGTGGCCGCTTGTCCCTAATAAAGTGCCCGTCGTATAGATAACGGCGCGAGTTCGCGGTATCTCGAATGATTGCAAGGCATTATTTCTCCTTCGTAGAATAATTCTCTTCCGCTTTTGACAGTGACCGACTACCATAAGCTATGAGGCTTTCAACTCCGTTTTTCCTCTGAACTAGCACGGCACCATGGGCTACGCTACTTGCTCAGTGCGGATTTCCGTCTACGCGTCTTCGTGGAAGTGTGAAAGCACCGGTGATGACTACTGCTGTCGTTTCAGCTCCTGAAATGCTTCATCCTGTCTCGTTTTCCATTTAATGTCGATGTCGGCTTTCGTGAGATGAGTTAAAGGGACTGACAACTGGCCAGAGTGTGCTGTGAGACGTTCATGGAAACGAAGTGACGATGAATTATAGTGATATAATCCAGCACGCCGTTGGCAAATTAATGGAACTATAATTTTAAATTGGCATAGAAAGTCACAAAGTCACAAGTCAGTTGCTATATTATGAGACACTTCGGAAATCGAAAACGCACGCGTGGCTACGGGAACACGCTGAACTCTACATCCCGTGTAAAAGCGTCATTTCGTTTTCTATCCGAGGTTCTGTTTTGACTTGTTAAATGCTAAAACAGTTGGACAGGAAATCAGGAAAACGTGTAGGTACTATAGTGGAAGTAACTTAAGAATTCGCAAACCATCAATCGCAGGAACATCGGCTTCAAAAACAATATCATACTTTGTTGTTGCAGGGCAACCCCTGCCATCTTCACCCACCAATAACGGTGTATAATTGCTATCGCCGCTCACCTGTCAACTGTTTCAGCATTCTTCCAGTGAATGACTAAATCCTCATTGCAGATCGAAAAATTTGGTCAAAATGACGCACATTGTGCGCATTACCATTTCATGATTAGACCGTCTCATGAGTATGTTTTCTATTGCACAAAAGCTGGATACCAAAAAAATTTGGCGTCAGTCCCTTTCATCATCAGCCTGGCTACGCCCACTGTAGGGCAAGGGCCTCTCCCATACTTCAACTACCCCGATCATCTGCTAATGGTGGCCATGTTGTCCCTGAAAATATCTTAATCTCATCCGTCCACCTAACTTTCTGCCACCCCTGCTACGCCTCCCTGCTCTTGGAATCCAGTCCGTAACCCTTAATGACCATCGGTTATCATCCCTCCTCATTGCATTCCCTGCACTTGCCAGTTTCTTTTGATTGATTTCAACTAAGACGTCACTAACTCGCGTTTGTTCCCTCACCCAATCTCCTCTCTTCGTATCCCTTAACGTTACACCCATCATTCTTCTTTCCATAGCTCGTTGTGTTATCCTCAATTTAAGTAGAACGCTTTTCGTGAGCCTCCAAGTTACTGCTCCGTAGCTGAGTACTGCAAGACACAGCTGTTATACACTTTTCTCTTGATGTATAATGGCAACCTGCTGTTCCTGATTTGAGAATGCCTGCCAAGGGCACCCCAGTCCATTCTTATTTTTCAGATTATTCAAGTCTGATGATCCGGATGCGCGGTCACCACCTGCCCCAAGTAGATGTATTCCCTTACCACTTCCAGTTCTTCGCTACATATCGTAAACTGCTGTGCTTTTCCGAGACTGTTAAACATTACCTTAGTTTTCTGCAGATTAATTTTTAGACCAACCCTTCTGCTTTACTTGTCCATGTCAGTGAGCAAGCATTGCAATTGGTCTCCTGACTTACTAAGCAAGGCAATATCATCATCGAATCGCAAGTTAGTAAGGTATTCTCTATAAACTCTTATCCCATTTCTTCCCAATTCAGGTCTTTGAATACCTCCTGTAAACACGCTGTGAATAGCATTGGAGAGATCGTATCTCCCTGCCGGACGCCCTTCTTTATTGGGATTTTGTTGATTTCTTTATGGAGGACTGTGGTGGCTGTGATGCCGCTAGAGATATCTTTCCGTAATTTTACATATGGCTCGCGTACACCTTGATTCCGTAATGCCTGTATGACTGCTGAAGTTTCGACTGAATCATACGCTTTCTCGTAATCAATGAAAGCTATATATAAGGGTTGGTTATATTCCGCATATTTCTCTAGCACCTGATTAATAGTGTGAATATGGTCTATTCTTGAGTAGCCTTTACGAAATCCTGAGTGGTCTTTTTGTTGACAGAAATCTAAGGTCTTCCTGGTGCTTTTTGCGATTACCTTAGTAAGTACTTTGTAGGCAACCAACAGTAAGCTAATCGGCATCCCATTTCCCAGCCTTTGGCATCCCATTTCTTATGGATTAAGATTATGTTTGCGGTTTTCCAAGATGCTGATGTGCTAGAGGCGATGAGGAATTGCATATACAGGATGGCCAGTTTTCTAGATCAATCTGCCCACCATCCTTCAACAAATCTGCTGCTACCTGATCCTCCCCAGCAGCCTTGCCCCTTTGCGTAGTTCCCAAGGCTTTCTTTCCTTCTTCCGGCGTTGCTTGTGGGATGCCGAATTCATCTAGATTATTCCCTCTTCCATTGTCGTCGTGGGTGCGACTGGCACTTTATAAATCTCTATAGAACTCCTCAGCCACTTGAACGATCTTATCCATATTAAATATGATATTGCCGGCTTCACCTCTTAACACATACATGTGATTCTTGCCTATTCCTACTTTCTTCTTCACTGATTTTAGGCTTCTTCCTTTCCTGAGAGCATGCTGAATTCTGTCCATATTACACTTCCTTATGCCAGCTATCTTACGCTTGTTGATTAACTTGGAAAGTTCTGCTAGTTATATTCTATCTGTAGGGTAGGAGGCTTTCATACATTGGCGTATCTTAATCAGATCTTTCGTCTCCTGCGATAGCTTACTGGTATCCTGGCTAACGAAGTTACCACCAAATTCTATTGCACACTCCTTAATGATTCCCATCACATTGTTGTTCATTTCTTCAACACTAAAATCCTCTTACTGAGGTAAAATCGAATGCCTGTTCTTTAGCTTTATCCGGAATTCCTAAATTTTCCCTCTTACCGCTAACTCATTGATCGGCTTCTCGTGTACCAGTTTCTACCGTTCCCTCCTCAAGTCTAGGCTAATTCGAGATCTTACCATCCTATGGTCACTGCAGTGCAACTTGCCGAGCACGTCCACATTTTGTATGATGCCAGGGTTAGCCCAGAGTTTGAAGTCTATTTCATTTCTAGTCTCGCCATTCGGGAAAAGTCCCTCTAAGGGTTACACATTTCGAGAAAAGTATTTTGCAAAGACCTGTAACAGGCACACGGGGCAAGGAATCAGCGCAAGGCCTTGTTGTTGACGGGCCGCGGGAACTTAAGGTATCTTTATATAAAAATTTCTATTAATGTACAGTGTGCTGCATATATATACCAACCAGTGTTATCACTTGTGGAGTTTGGCGTTGTACCATCCTGCTTCTATTATTTCTTACTGAATAATTAAAAAAAATGATTTCCATTTCTTGCTATATACTGATTATGCAGTAATGCAGCATTGCATGAAACGCATTTTACTGTTTGCGGCTATAGAGTTGAACTCGGGTAGTTACATATTATGCTGTCTTCTTTGGTATAGCCAATCAGTTATATGATTGAGCGAACCAACGAATCCACATTCGTTGCAACCTAGAACATCATATGTGCCTTTCACTGACTCCCGTCAAGCAGCATGGGAGTCATCCATTTCATGCGTCATTCCTGACTTCGTTTTGTGACTACCCTTGGAAAAAAGGTAGTCAGCGACTGAAAAAAAGAGAGTCGAGGTAGTCATGACCCTCTTTTGACTCTCTTTTTTTTTAAGAGTGTAAGCCACGCAGCCTGATTTTTGTAGCTTTCCTGTCACCAGCGGTGGGTGGTGCCGTTGAGATGGCGGGGTTCCTTATCGGCCACTCAGTGCAGCACGCAGCCGTAACCGTGCTTCGTCGGGTTGGACGATGACGAGGCGGAGGCTGTGCAGAAATGTTGCAGAGAGCACGTCGCCACGGATATGAATAATGTTCTGCTTTTTATGGGGGGAGGGGGGGTGCGTAATTTTCCTAACAGATCGCCTTCCCACGTGGCATCTGGTAAAGAGCGCTCCAGAATTTGATGACTCCACTCTGGATGTTTTTCTGCTGCAACTGCCACCTTCCACGGGGACTCTCCTCCGAGCTCACTCAAGCTGCGGGTTTCTCGCATGTCCCTGCCAGCTACGCATGTCAATGTCGAAATGCGACTTTTGTTTAGTAATCAGGCATAAGTCTTTGCCGTTGCCTAAGCGAGTTAGGATCAGAATTCACTCCGCCTTTATTAGACTGCTGATGTAATTCTAAACGTCACATATCAGATCAGTGCCACATCAGGAATAAAAATGGTACGAAGTGAACACTAGCTTTCTTCGGTCCGGCCGCCTCCCCCTTTCCCAGTGTACTTGAGTTCCATGCCGCCTCTGATACAATGTCTATCTTTTTTGAGTTGCCTATATTTGAACGTCTATATTTATTTTGTCTATTTTAGGTTCAGTTTCATAGATATTGAATACGAGCATCGAGTTTCTTCTGGTATAATTCGGCTTCATAGGCATTATTAATGATGAGTGCACAGTATATAAATTAAATGATCAAAAAAGGTGAACATAGATAAAAGAAGAATCTGGGTTTTCATCAAGGTCGGGTCAGTCTAGACGCAAGAAGAGACAAGACTATAATATCGATACATGCTTATTGCTTGTTCCTTTTGGGCAAGGCTCGAGGGCATCTCGAGGGTCTCTGGATATCAGCTGAACTGGCCAGCACTGCAGTTGTTTGTTAAACGTACATTGTAAATAGCCTGAAGTGTTACATCGCTCAATCGCGTAGCATTTCGTTGGAGGTTGGCGTTCCCCGTCTCGGCACGGAACTGCGCAGAGGCCGCACCGTCCAGCTTTCCAACATGGCTCCCAGTGACAACACCTCTCTGCATCTGCACCTGCGACTCCAACAACAACGTACTTCACGGTTACCAATCCCCGTGATCTTGGCCTATTCTTCGACTAAGATAATGCTGACGTGGACGACTGGCTCACCATGTACGAACGTGTTAGCCAGAACAACCGCTGGATCCCCACGATAATGCAAAAAAATGTAACATTTGTCTTATTCTGGGCGCACTAGCAGGACCTATCTTTCTGGGATGCTTTCAAGTAGAAGCTCCAGCCGAACTTCCTGGCCGTCCCCGTATTGGAGCTACTTTTCCCCCTCTCCTCGCTGCTACTCGCCATAGCTCCTACCTATGACGTTCCTGTCAATGACACCGCTCGCCCACCGTCACCTCAGTGCCGTCGTTCGCCATCAGCCCAGCCACACCGCTATTCATCGCCGACCAATTATAAGCCCTGCCGGACGTATAACCGGACTGTGCAGCTCTTGGTGGTAGTGCTCCATTATTTTCATCCTCTACTGACGCTCCCATCAAACCAGAACTTACTTCAGAGCGCTGGAAATTAAAGTCCACAATGCACTAAGCAAGATAAGCACACTCGTAGGGCTATGGTAAGCGGTTGCAATGACTGCCCCATTAACCCAATGACCTTATTCACCTCACTATTTTTCTCAAGGCATCTGATTTGTCTATGTAGCCAGCGTTGCGTCTCAAAACATCATGGGCATTATCGGAGTGCTTCCGCGACCATTTCACCAGCTCCCGCCTACGTGATGAGGAGGCCCGCCGCTTACTATTGAAGGGCAAACGAAGAAACTCTCTTCCAGGTCACAGCAACCGCCACACGCTCTGAGAGCGGAGGCAACCACAAAGCCTTATGAATCGCTACAAACTTAGCGTCACAAGGAGCCCTCTGACTGAACGCATGGAACCAACGTCGACAACTGGCGTGGGAACAGTGTTGACCCCTGATTCCCGACTACCTCGTCATTGCATCGTACAAATGGGCGATTGCGCAACATCGGTCGAGCAAGTTGGTATGTTATCGTGAGCGGAGTGCTCCGAACACGGAGACCGTTGCGATTGGCAGGGACAGTAGTTAAATTCGCTCGTCGAGTAACCTAGAGAAAACGATGGTTTAAAAAGCAGGTATTGGGTGCTGTGTGCAGTGTGGGCTCAGACATCTAGTGTACTCAGACATAAAAAGTGCTCCAGCATGGAGTGTGCTCCTGTATTATGGAGCCCGTGGTGAATTTTAAATACGTAAAATAAATCAATGCATTTCCTTCAATCACCCAACCTCATCTCCTCACCAACAGGCAACTCCCGGAATTAGAGACAGACACGAACGACGGCGTGGGTCAGCATAGTGAGCTACGTGCGAAGCCCCGGCGTAGCGCAGGCCAGCTGCCGCGTTTTGCGCGCTGTTCAGACAAGCGACCCTCTCTGTGACGGCAGAGTCCGAATCACTAACTCCAGAGCCGGATCCCAACACCAGCAACAACTTCCTGTTACAGCACGGCCTATGCTGCGTTGCCGAAGCACCTTTTGTTAATATCCGCCTGCATGTAGTCCGCCAATGAAAACATGTGTGGACTATAAAGTGTGAAAGACAACAAACCAATTATTAAATTTTTTTTTGGTTGTCAAATATTTTCGTTTTGAAATAAATAAAACGACTTGCTGCCTTAGCAAATTCCGTTTGTTGCTGTTTCTCGTTTTCTTCCTTTATATTATCCACAGCTCGCTTCTCTGCTCTTGTAAACAAAGTTGGCGTGGCTGGACTGTAGCCGGCATGAGCGACTGTTCGTAACCTGTTCGGAATTCATCTATCTGGAGCAAATCAAGACAGCGCTGTGTGGCTGAACGTATCGTCGGGTGTCTATGATTACGGGGAAAGGTGCTGCGTAGGCCTCAACTGGCACCAACTTCCCAAGTGAGTGGGTGGTCGCGACGGCCAGCCACTTTACCGCTGGCTACGCGGCCGTTTTTATCGAGTACGCTAGCTGTGCAAGCACAACTGCAGAATTAACTTGAAGAAACTCTAGGCATACAGTGTTGGTATATTCAGTTTTTTTATGCGAAAGCATTAAATGCCCTATCACGCGAAAATGCGTCGGCGTGACCGAGATAAGGTAGTTAAACGACCGACGGCGCAAGGAGCAAAAACACATCAAAAATGCTCGAATCGACGTCAGATTTTTCAGAGAGGTTCCTAATAAATTATTGGCGTTGAACAGAGCATTTCGTGCAGTTCGGTCCGGGTGTGAATCGAACCGAGGCCTCGGAAGAGCGAGACGGACACGCTTCCGCGACCCACTCCACGGTTATGGTTTTACTCAAAGTGTGCCTATAGAGCGTGCGTCCAATGAGCACGTCCATGACCTTCCTAGGTCTACAAGCGGTGTAGTGCTTTCGCGTTCTCCGACTTAAGCAGTATTACGTGTCTCTGCAGAATGTCGTGGATGTGATCACTCTGACAAGATTTGGCGTGCAGCACTCAAGGCGTACAAGCAGTATAAGGGCGACAATGCTTCTGGCGCTTTGTGATGACAATGTTCAAGTTCGGGGAAAGTTTACCTTCGGAAAGCTTGCTTGTAGCACAGGACGCGTGGATATCTATTCAAAGTCGCACTGGAATGCAGTCACTGCAGTGCCCGCATTGCTGTGCCGCCGTAGGCTACTTGCTGAGCTGTCGGCAGCGGTCTTCCAGTGTACATTGACCGTGTGCCAGGAATGCTGCTTCCAGCAGACACCTATACGCGTCCTCTGCCCGCTACTCAAAATTTAGTGCATGTTACGCCCATATTCTCAAACAACCGTCGAATCGAATCTCTTCCTCCGCTCCACAGAGTTGAGCACTGCACTAGCCTTTGACTGAAGAGGGCGCTACGCTTCTCAACAGCTGCGCCCCGCTGTCAGTGAAGCATTGTGAGCACTTCCGCCGAGGAGCGGCGCTGCCATCCACTTTCGTGAGTGGAGTCTTGACAGGAGGACCCCTCTAGAATACAGTGCCTTCCCCGAAAGCAGACCCCAAAAAACACCGACCTTGTATTGCATAAAATTTTAAAAATGGCTAGTTTTTGCGCGTGTAGTTGAGTACCACGCTGTTAATCGCATAATCGGAGGAGACCTTGCAGTAATGGTCTTCCAAAAAAGCTGCAGTTACACTTCCAGTCATTATATTGTTACGTAGGCAGACACAGACGAAAAGCTATATACAAGTATATTTACAAGGGAATACGCCGCACTTGGCCAAGAGGCAACAGCCGGCGCTAGCCTCCAATCGTCGTCGTCGTCTTCTCAATGCTCGACTCTTAGTCATTATAAACACTGTTCCGTAGCACTACCCCCGGCGGCAAAAGCGCTGTCCCGGAACTGCTAAAGGCCGGACTCGGAAGCAGTGTAGTAGGCCTTGAGCCTGACGTGCACGACATCACTAGATGCCAGAGTAGAGGACGAGGTTGAACACACAGGAGCAATTTCGTACGTCACAGGCGTCACCTGGCGCAGTACGCGGTAGGGCCCTGTGTATCGCGAAAGGAGCTTTCCTGAAATTCCGAAGTGACGAGAGGGCGACCACAGGAGCAGGAGCGCACCAGGCAAAAACTGTACGCCACGGTGGCGGGCGTTGTACTGACGCGGCTGAGTGGTTTGCGAGGCCGTCAGTCGAGCACGGGCAAGCTGGCGTGCATGGTCGGCGAGGGCAATGGCGTCGCGCGCATACTCGCTTGTTGAGATCGCAGCAGGAGGAAGTGCCGGGTCAAGGGGTAAGGTCGGTTCGCGACCGTACAGCAGGTAAAGTGGAGAATTCCGGCGGTGTCGTGCCGGGAAGAATTGTACGCAAATGTGACGTAAGGAAGGGCAATGTCCCAGTCGTGGTAGTCCTTGGAAACGTACTTGGAGAGCGTATCTGTAAGAGTACGGTTTAACCGCTCTGTCAGACCATTGGTTTGAGGATGGAATGAGGTAGTCAGCTTGTGTTGAATGGAGCAGGAACGCACAATGTCGGCGATAACTTTCGAAAGGAAGTTACGACCACGGTCAGTAAGCAGCTGTCGCGGGGCGCCATGAAGTAAAATAATGTCACGCAAGAGAAAGTCCGCGACGTCAGTGGCGCAACTGGTAGGGCGAGCCCGCTTGATAGCATATCGGGTGGCGTAATCAGTTGCGACGGCTACCCATTTGTTCCCAGAGGATGACGTGGAAAAGGGAACGAGGAGGTCTAATCCAACACGAAAGAACGTTTCCAGAGGGACGGTGATCGGCTGGAGATGACCGGAAGGTAGCACCTGAGGTGTTTTCCGGCGCTGCCCCGGATCACAGGCAGCAACATACCGTCGGACGGAGCGAGCAAGACCAGGACAATAGAAGCGGCGGCGGACGCGGTCGTACGTGCGGGTTACCGCAAGATGTCCTGCAGTGGGTGCGTCATGCACCTCAAAGAGCACAGCCTGTCGTAGATGATTTGGCACGACAAGAAGGTCAGATCCGCCAGGGAGGAAGTTCCTTCGGTACAGAATGCCGCCCTGAAGGACATATCGGTGAACGGATGCGTCGGTAGGTGTAGAGAGCAGACGCTCGATGAGTTCTCGCAGCGATAGGTCTCGGTACTGCTCATCGGCGATGTCAGCGAAGACAGACACAGAGAAAATGCTATTGGCGGTACTACTCGGCGTCGTCAGGCTCGTCTACCGGGTAGCGAGACAGGCAGTCAGCGTCCTTGCCTAGTCGGCCAGATTTGTAGGTGACAGTATACGAATATTCTTGGAGGCGTAAGGCCCAGCGACCAAGTATTCCTGCAGGATATTTCAGTGAGCATAACCAGCAAAGCGCGTGATGGTCTCTGACAACGGAAAAGGGTCGGCCATATAAGTATGGGCGGAACTTCGCAACCGCCCAAACTAGGGCCAGACACTCACGTTCAGTGATGGAATAGTTGCGCTGCGAGGGTGAGAGGAGCCTGCAGGCGTAAGCGATAACACGGTCGTTGCCATGCTGGCGTTGGGCCAGTACTGCGCCAATTCCGTGACCGCTGGCATAAGTGCGGACTTCGGTAGGTGCAGAAGGATCGAAATGGGCCAGAACGGGAGGGGTTGTGAGAAGGTCGATTAGATGCAAGAATGCAGAGGCCTCGTTATTGCCCCACTGGAAAGGGGCTTCTTTCTTCAAAAGCTCGGTAAGTGGTCGTGCTATGGCCGCGAGATTTTTCACGACACGGCGGAAGTACGAACAAAGGCCGATGAAGCTGCGCACATCCTTGGCACACTTCGGAACAGGGAAGTGCGTAACAGCATGGATCTTGCCTGGGTCCGGTTGCACTCCGTTCGCGTCAACGTGATGCCCAAGGCTGGTAATCTGGCGACGGCCGAATTGGCACTTCGATGCGTTGAGTTGCAGACCGGCTCGACGAAAAATGTCCAGGACTGCTGAGAGGCGCTCGAGGTGCGTAGCGAACGTTGGGGAGTATACTATAACGTCGTCCAAGTAGCACAGGCACGTGGACCATTTGAAACCGTGAAGAAGGGAGTCCATCATGCGTTCAAAATTGGTAGGAGCGTTACATAGACCGAATGGCATCACTTTGAATTGATAAGGACCGTCTGGCGTTACAAAAGCAGTCTTCTCGTGGTCGAGATTGTCCACGGCAATCTGCCAGTAGCCGGAGCGAAGGTCAATATAGAGGAGAAGTAGCGAGCGCCGTGGAGGCAGTCAAGGGCGTCATCAGTCCGAGGTAGAGGATACACGTCCTTTTTGGTAACCCTGTTAAGGTGCCGATAATCTACGCAAAAGCGCCATGAGCCATCTTTATTTTTTGCCAGTACAACAGGTGACCCCCATGGACTACATGATGGTTCAGTAATGTTCTTGGCAAGTAATTTCCGAAATTCCGCGTGAATAACTTGACGCTCAGCCGGTGACAATCGATACAGGCGGCGATGGATAGGAGGGTCATCGCCGGTATTAATGCGATGTTTAACAGCTGTAGTTTGGGCCAAAGGACGATCGTAAAAGTAAAAAATATCGTGGTAGGAAAACAGAACGCGGTAGAGCTCACGAGCGTGCTCGGACGGCATGTCGGACGCAATCATTTTCTCTAAGTCGGCGATGGTACCAGTTGCCGACTGCGATTGTAGAGGATGATCACCTGAATTGTCGCCTACTGCAATAGATGCTACTGAGTCATCCTCGAATGAGCAAAGCTGGGCCAGAGACATCCAGCGTGGCAGCACTTGTGTCGTCAAGCCAAAATTGACCACTGGCAGGCAGACGCATCTTTGTGCTCTATTTTTATAGTAGTTATACATCTCCGATTTACCTTAGCAGAATTTCAGTGACAGTATCAATGCATAAATCGGGATCACATGAAAATACTTAAAAAGCGAAAACTGAAACTACCTGCAAAACGCGTGGACTTACTAGCGTACTAACTCAACTACCGAAACCATGCCCACGTAGTTTTGACTGTACTACCAAAGAAAGTGGCCACTGGGTACAAGTCCCACTCGAACATAGCAGATTTAGTCAGACACCACGACACTTTCACGGCGCTCTGCTGGGCGCCATCATGATTTATCATGTGGTTAAGCGTCAATCATTTGCCTCAGCTGCCTGCGTTGCCTCTGGGTTTACATTGTCCATGACGCCCCGGTGAAGCTCAGCAAACCTCTGGTTGAAGGGGTGTCCTATACGGGGACTGGGTGCACGACGCGAAGCTCTGGCCGGAGCTTCAAACGACATGTAAGCAAGCACTCTCGGAGCTCATTGCGCCTTGTCCAAACAGGGCGAGGCGCGTATACCGTGCTTGTAGCAGCAGCAGGGCTTGAAATGCATTCCAAGCAATCCAAACTTTCCGCTTCCTAATTAAATCTGGTTCAGCGTTTTTTGCTCTACTTTATTTATTTTCTAATCACTTTAAAGCAGCAGTGCCTGATTTTTCCGACACAGTAACGTTCCTCGATGTACTAACAATCAAGCGAAAGGGCGCGAATGCAAAACCATTACCTCTTCCGCCCAGCTACTGTGTGATCAGCTGACAGAAATTCAACTCTTAGACGACAAGACGATGACAGTATTTTTCATGCACTTAGGTAGGTAATTGTCCGCCCTTTTAAGTATTCGTTTAGCTAGTCTTTAAGCATACACTTGCCTATGAGCAAGAACAGTCTATACACACAAGGTTTATTGCATATATTTATTATACTTCCCGCGCAATGAACGGCCGCGCTTCGAGTATCAAAACTCTCTACAGCATACACAGCTTCATCTAATCGAAGCAAGACTGGAAATGTAAAATATGCAGTGTGTTGTGCTGGCTGATGTTTTTTTTTAATGTTCTGTCATATTTTATAGCGAAATTTCGAACTATTACATAGAGAGACACTGAAGCGCTCAGGCAATGCCACCCAAGTCTACCTTGCCCCACAAGTCGGCTACAACGTGTGCAACTCCTTTCTCTATGATCCTTGCACCCATTCGTCTGATGTGCTCGGCATTGAAGAAGGTCTTCCAGTCGCCGATAACACCCTTTCTCACCAGCGTTATCTGGCGCCCCTTGCACATGTCATTGCATACGAGATGCTTCATGGCATCGTATATGTTATCATTCCCGCCGACTTTTGTAACTTCAGCTGTCTGCTCATCAACTTCGAGCAGTTTGGTCATAAAGGGAATACTGCTCTTGTATTCCAGCTGTTTAATGATAAATGCAAAGGAACAATAAAAATTAACACCAAATGACTAAAATACCTACCTCATATTTATGTTAACATAAAAAAGCTGCTCGATATTTACATCTTTGCTCCCTGCTGTGCTGCCGAAATTTTTTTAACAAATACATCCGTCCTTGTGTATGCAAGACGTTTACATTTGAGGACACGCCAGATGCAGCTCCTGTGCCCCTGCTTGTTACTCAGTTCCGAAGAATTTTGTTTAAGTGACTGCTGCCTGCCTTACATATTGTTTTCTAGATATTAATGGTGGTGTGGCAAACTTTTCTTTTTCTTTTGGCGCGCTGCTAGTTTTAGGCATGAGCGAGTAGTGGGGTACGGCCTAAGAGATGAGGAAGAGGAGCTAGAAACGATGGAGTAGATCAGGTGAAGGGACGTGCAAATAAAACCCCTGTGCCCTTAATTGTGTTTGGTGGTTCGAGAGTTTCATGAACCATAACGTGGAATCGGCGAGCCATAGCTGTGGTAGCGTAATGGTAACTGTAGCTCCTATAACACCCGTATAAGGTACCTGACTGGTTGCAGAGGTAGTAGAAGCGGAGTTGAAGTCGTCTGGAGTCTAGGTTTGATCCACTGAAGGTCGCATTTGTAGTCCGGATCACCAGTAGCTGAGTTAAGACCACAGGGGTTTTGTTTGTACGTCCCTTCACTTTTTCTTGTTCCTTGATCTAGTCCATCGTTTCTAACTCCCCTTCCTCAACTCTTAAGTCGTACCCTAGTACTCTGTCATGTCTAAAACTAGCCTTGAGCCAGAAGAAGAAAAATTTGCCACAGTAGTATGTGTCTTGTCGCTTTTACATGCAGCACTGAAGGCGTATTTCGACCCGTTTCGCTGATTCATTCCGAAACTAATTATTGTGTCCTCTTCAGATTTTTGCAAAAGCATAATAATTAATAATATTTGCTTTAAAACAATAACTGCAACAGGAAAATACGCAGTTCCATTTCTTGTTTACAATTTATCAGACCATTAGAAATATATTTCTTAAAGGGACACTAAAGGCAAAAACTAAGTCGATATGGACTGACCTAAATACCATTCCAGAAACAGCACAACGCTTATTTCGTGCCAAGAAAAGACTAAATTTACCAGAAAATGGAATCTGAACGGTCCGAATAGCTCCTTTTTTATACAAATCACCATAGGTCGCCGGGCTTAGTCAAGCTACAATAATGGAGCTATTTCCCGCCACCTCTCTTTCTGTCTTTGTTGAGAGATGAAATAAAGTTTTGATTTTGATTTCATTTTTTTATCTCCCGCCACCGAACCAGGAGAGTGATGGCGTTGCATACGGCATCACCACTCTTTGCTGCCATCGGTGAGTAAAACGGCGCCCGACAGACGGCGGTACCGAGCTGGTGGATTCGCCATGGCAGCTGCTTTTTGGTCAAGTTGCGTAGGCTGTTCGGACACCCCGCGACATCATATGGAAGTAAAATTTTCTGTTACTTGTAGTTGCTGCGAGTTTCGCGAGGCAGCGAAACCAGCGGGGCACTACGGGACCAGAAAAGTACTGAAATGCAAAAGCCTGGGCGGCGCAGAGTCAGCGAAATGTTTCGGCCACCTCCGTAGTTGTCAAAGGTAATTTCGATGAGTTATTCTTTTTTATATGAAATGGAACTGAACAAGTAGCATTTTATTTCCTCTTGTAATACAATACAAAGATGTTCTGTGCAACGAGTGGTGGAGTAATACTGACGTAATTTAACTGAGGAGTGCCTTCGTCATCAGGCAAGTACTTGAATGTCGAGGGCGAGTCTCTAATCATGTCCTGCATTTACCTCAATATCTGAATATGGATTATTAAGGCTATGTCCGCCATAATATTGAGGCCTTAGAGATCCTCGAGAACTGATCTATCCCTTTAGATTGACTTGATATTTACCTTTAGTGTCCGTTTAATATTCGAAGACAAAACAGCACGTAAACAAAACGGGTTCGGGGCCATGTAGCCAGGCCTCAATAAATATAAGAGAAATATTCATGCGCATCATGATACACAGTGTGCTTCTATACATAATATACTATTCACAGTAAAAAATATTTACAGCTTGAAGGGTGTTTTGTTGTCGCGCTGGTAGACTCTTACCTTTAGGGCCTCACAAAAATTTATAAAGGACGATAATGGAGCTCTAACGAGATATGCAATGTGAAAAGACGTAGTTCAAAACTACGTAATAATTTTGACAGCTTTGGGCACACAGAAATATCCGACAATACGATTTCACAGGGAGAGATCTGAAATTCACCTGTCGGATATTTCTGGGCACGCAAGGCTGTCAGAAGGATTACATAGTTTTCAACTACGTCTTTTATCATCGCACGTCTAGTTTGAGCTCCGTTGTCACCCTCTATAAATTTTTGTAACGTCCTAACGGTAAAGGTGCTACTAGTGCGACAAGGAAACACCCTTAAATGTGTAATCATTTGTACAGTGTAGCACATAAACAGCCCTTACAAAATTTGGTCACCAAAATTAACTCGGGAGAACTAATTACAACTACCTCATCAAACTCTCAAAACAAATCGGTATTTTTCGCTTCCTGAAATATCAATGTCAAGCTAAACTATCCATAGAAAAATGCCGAATGTGACGTTCAGGATCAGGCGCGTATACATGTATATTTAATGCGTATTGCCTCACAACTTTTTCTAGTTATCCTATCCATTTGCTGGCATTGCCTTACCCAGTACCATTTACGGAGTCGCCCAACAAGCTACCCTTATCAATGAATCACATATGACAAAAAAATTTTAAAGTACAACACCGAATAAGCAAACTTACTCGATTGTGTAATGCCGCGTCGCGACGAAGCAGCTCGCTAATAGAAGTACAATCTTTCACGAAAGTGTAAGAGTCAAAATTACACCGGCCTAATACGTACCCGAGTCAGCGGAAACAAAGGTACGCGTATAGTTAACCCTAAATTGCAGCGTTCCATTCCAATAGTACAGCTCTACTCACAGCTCTATGAGTGCAATAGACAGCAGATGTTTTCGAAAGCACATAGATTCAGCACTCCAGGGGAAACCTCATAAATACTAGCACAAACAGTGCTCCACTACCTGCTCAAAAACTCCGACGTCGCTGAGTAGCCTGTCTTCGTACTGGCGGTCAAGGAATCGAGCGACCTTCGTCACAGTTGTTCGGAAGTCCCTCTTCAGTTGCTCGTACGTTGTGAGGAGTGCACTGTCATCGTGCCGGTGAGCATAACACGAAGCTAGGCGATCCAAGCAGGCTGCCCAGTTCATCTCACCAGTCACAAACAGTTCGAAGAAATCATCGAAGCTGCCGTGCTCAAACTTGTGTGCCTAGAGGGAGCGGGTAAAGTGGAAGAACGACACGCACACGTCTAGCGGGTTCCTTGCGAGGTACACGTACCTACGAGGAAGAAAAATCTCAATGTGTTAGCGTTCTTAGCCCACTTAACGCAATTTCTGGGTCCTAGCTACGTGTGTGTGTGTGTGTGTGTGTGTGTGTGTGTGTGTGTGTGTGTGTGTATGCGTGTGTATGCGTGTGTGTGTGTGTGTGTATGCGTGTGTATGCGTGTGTGTGTGTGTGTGTGTGTGCGTGTGTATGCGTGTGTGTGTGTGTGTGTGTGTGCGTGTGTGTGTGTGTGTGTGTGTGTGTGTGTGTTTGTGTGTGTGTGTGTGTGTGTGCGTGTGCGTGCGTGTAACCATTTTAAGATTTACTTGGGTTACTGGGCAGCATATGGTCGAATGTGTAGTACTTCGGCCAGCTGTTCTGAGGGAGCAGAGACCGAAACCCCCGCCACAAGAGTCTCTCAACGACAGCAGCCCGACACTTTAGCAGGGTACCCCACTAATGCACCAGGTATGTGCCGCTGTTCAATGGACCTCTCACCAACTTGTGAGACTGACTATCGGGGGTGAGGACTTACGGAGTCGCCATCTGTCGGAAGCGCCTCCTTTGCGTAGTACGTATGAGGGATAATGCGGAGAGCTCCTCGTAGGTTTGGCTTATGGCACTCAATAAAAACATCACTTGGTAGCCCTCCTGTACATTTCTTTAAGTACTCTCGAAGCGAAGGATGTTTTGTACTGTTAAAATAATAATCTTGCGCGAACTGAAAGCAAAGAATCGTTTACAGACGCTATCTCTATACCGAATACGCACAGTGAACGCTACAGCGCGCGGTCGCCGCGATAGTCTCCCGAACCGGTTTCTTGCGTGAAAGGTAGGCAAACGCTGAGAGCAAACTATGTGAAATATGTTCTTGTAGTGGGCTCTGTGCATAATCGAATGTGGCACAACAGAATAAAGCCTTAATGCAGCGATCGCACGGGTTCGCAGCGAGCGAATGCGCGTCTGCATGCATGTGCGCGCACTATGATTAACTATCGCTACGAGCGCATTATCGCACTGTGCCGTGAAATTTAGGCCGCATAATATGAGCATTTGAAAGTACACAAGCAACCATTGTTATGTGGAGGCTATCAGAGCTGCTCAAAAACAATTTTTTAATTATTTTTCAACCCTGCTACGTTAGACTTCGACGCCTACGGCGACTGTGATGTGCCATTGAGAAAATCAATCTTTTTTTTTTTTTACTTCTGCTAACTTCTTGGACGTTTCAATATTATTTGTGAAGTTGCGTCGCACTGTATGTTTATCGGCCTTCTCAGCGTGCGATTTCCCGCTGCTTCTTTTTTCTGGTAATCCAGTACATTAATTCATAACACAACCATTAGGCCATGCCTTTTTTTAATGTGTTTCTTACCACTCCCTTTTCATTCCAGTGAACTTGCCAGTATCTAGCATAAACAAGTACATAGACCAAAGCGTCGTGACATTAGCCGAGAAGCCGGCGCGGGCGAGTGCCTCAGTGCGCGTTTTCTGCTACTCACCGAACATCGCAGTCGCGACGCCGTAGCACAAATATTCCTCGAGTCCCTGCTTGCTGCATACCCGAGTTGTAGCCGATGACTGTTTGCAGGTTCTAAGTTTGTCGAGCCACACTTCACGCAGCTTCTTGTCCTGCAGCTGCGTGCGAATAAGGCTGACATCGGGCTCCGTTTCGTACGTCCGGCCCTGCCTGCACGGAGCAGTAGCCTACCATGCTGCCCGCCTCAGAAGGCAGCCGCTACCTGTTATAGTGCTTTCAAATGTTGTCAATCAGACACCCAAGGCGGAAAAGCCTCCCCACTTAATCAGAACCGCAGCGCAGGGGGGATTAAAATTTTCGTTTTCAGCTCACTTCCGAAGCAGCTGACACGGCCGCTGTGTGCACGTGATCCCACGTACAGCGTCACGCCGACGGTGGCGCCAGCTTTGCAGTGGTGGAGCTCGCCCCCAATCTGCCACGAGGTTTGCATCAAGCGAGGTAACAGCGTTCGCAGGCAGGTTTCTCGTCTCGGCGGCGACGCGCAAACGCAGCTCTCGGCAGCGCCACTAGATGGCGCAGCGTGGATGCCGCATTCGATACAAATGATTGGCCAAAACATCATCATGTAATGTTCCTGTATATACAGGGACACTAGCCGCAGCAGACGAGAGGCCACAAGACTCGTTTCTGAGCCTTCGCACGCACCGTTTAACCATGCAGATGGCGCCAAGTGTTCTTGGGGAAGCGTGAAAGCGCAGCTCCGCTGCAACACACGCCTTATACATAACTCGTTTCGAAGAGGGCAATACGCTGTGTCGCTGTATTAATTCAATGCTTAGTCTACTGCATTAGACAGTCATCGAGAGATTGGTTCTGCCGAATTTTGGTATTTGGGCGTATTGCACCTATTAAGAGGACCTAGTACTAAACATGTGCGCAATAGAAAGCAATGCTCTCGATGCCCTTTGTTATATTTGCGGAATCCTAGAGTAGCTACATACATGAACTACCGCAAGCACGCGTTTGCAAAACAACGAGTCAAGGAAATGAACAAAATAAGCTTCGTATGAGCTCAGATGTTTGCTATATAATGTTGAGTACTAGTACTGTATTTGGTGTGCACTTAAACAGCAAATCCTTGACTTCCATACCCTGCGCAAAGCGTTAAGGTTGCTTGATCTATGACGCAGTGTACCCCCAGGCATACTTACTGTAGGAACTGCTGCTTACTGTAGCAAAAATTATACTGTTTTACACTATGAGCACGTATCAAATTTTAAATGCCGACGTAGCTGCCTTGGAAAGTACTAAAGACTACGAGTTAGGGCCTAGCGTTGGATCGCAATGTCGTGTACGTACGGTGCGACAAGTTATGCAGCGACAGAATCACAAATGCATCTCTGAGAATAAATTTGAAGCTGCACCGTGGCGCATTCTCCGTTTAATTTATATTTTATTGGTACACAATGCGAGATGTTTCGGACCCAAGGAAGAGTGCGGACTCGTTAACGAGGCAACGTACACAAATATCAGCACGAAAATTGAACAAACAAATTAGAAGCATTTGAACACGGGAATAATCAATAAGTGCACTAATTATTATTTGTTTTGAAGACATACATACAATTCGCAGGAAAGGGAAAGCGAGGAGCAGGCTAGCAACTGCCACCGGACGGGGCACAACGCCTGCCTACTCTTCAGAAGGGAGGTGACAGCAACACAGAAATCACAGAAAAGAAGGGGAGGAAAGAAAAACACAGAAAAGAAGGGGAGGAAAGGCGAAAGGAAGAACAACAGGAGAAATCTAAAGAATGAATTAGAACACACAGTACACATCCCATACAGTAGGGCTGGTCACTGAAGGTCACCCTAGTACAGAATGTTGAAAAGAATAGTTTCGACGCTACAAACGTGAACCTACGTTAGGCAACTCCAGAAAAGTAAGTAGCGCGCGATGAGCCTGATCACGTCGAGACGCACAACTACTGCGGTACAAACATTCGTCGAGTGTCGCACACCGCAGGCCAAGGAGATGATAGTCTCTCACTAGCGACATGCACTGCGCCGTGAAAGCGGGACACTCAAATATAAGGTGCTGAAGTGTTTCTCAGCAGCCACAAGACGTACACGATCGACTAGCCACACGTGATTCTCTGTGTAAACGTTGGTGCAAGTTTACGCCGCCAACCCTCAGCTTGAATAGTTTCGCTCTAGCGCGACGAGGCAAGCCTCGACCGCGAACACGGGGCGGGAACGTAGATGGCGACGAATGAGCAGACCAGCGTCATCAAGCTTGCACAATATTTCCGGGCAGTCACAGTTGTTATGACCGCAAGTTGAAGAGAGTCAATCAGCCTCTTCATTTCTGGCGATTCCTACGTATCCATCCATTGAGGGTATTTATTCAGCAACGAGAGATACCCCACGTGATGAAATTTTGCTTGCAGAGTCGGTAATGCTGCGCACAACTGGGCAATCAATCATACTGCGTTCCAACCTGCTAAGGCCAGCGCCGGAGTCCGTAAAGATGGCAATCTTCGATGTGGTTAATTCCTCTTTCACGTATTTTAGTGCAACATTACTCACTGCTAGCTCCGCAGTTGTTGACGAAGTTGAATGGGGTATTTGAAAGATACGCCGGCAGAAAAAAGCTGCAAAGGCGCCTTGACCTTCGTTGTGTACAGATGCATCTGTGAGTACTTGAAGATAATGTGGAAACCTTTCCAACATATGAGACTGAGCCAATCGGAATATTGCCAAAACAGGCATATCAGACTTTTGTGTATGTCAGGAATTCAGAATCAGAATCAGAGTTTATTATTATAAGTTGGGTCACATTACATATATGTAGTACACGGAAAAATTGTGCGGGAGCAAAATATCTACGTTTTATTTACAACAGAAAAAAAGAAAAAAAGCGACCAAAGGCCGACTACAGTAATCCTTGTTGTTAAACTGGCAATAAAAAATGCATTTTTAGTTCTCTTTTAAATTGTGATAACATCTTACTTTCATTATGAGAGGAAGAGTGCTCCATATTGGTGGGGGAGAAGAAGAAGAAGCGGAGCAGTGCAGACGTTCGTCGCATGGGCTCCGTAGATTCCGACCCTCACCGACTATCTCGACCCACCGGGCCGCCAACTTTTGGGTTGGATCTGAGAGAGCTCACAAGCTGGATCACCCGGACACCGATTTCAAGACGGTAGGACCATTTCTTGGCAAATTACCGGACTTTGACGGGAAACGCTCGCCGCTAAGCCTACCGAGGTTTAGCACGACTGCGGGCGTTTGCGGGCAGCCAGGCCCGCTCAGTGATAGCGATGCAGCCTGGACCCGACTCCCGCTCCACGAAATATCCGAATTTTGAGCCATTGACGAGTAGACTAGCCCAGAATTTGCTAGAAGCACAACAGATGGATGACGACCACCTCGGTGCCTCCGACTCCGAGAATTCGGTGGACGGGGAGATCGAGGACTCCGCCATGCAGGAGCAGCAAGACACTCACAAAGAAGACGAAGCAAATTGGGAATTGGTTATGACCAAACGCCAAAAGAATCGACAGAGGAAGGACGGACGGAACGCCGCCAGCGCCGGGAATTCCCCGGCCCCACCGCCGACAGCTGGCGCGCCAGCTTCCAGCGCGCTGAAAAAAGACGGGAAAGGAGCGCAGCGGCAGCCTAGGAAGAGGCTGCCCCCGCTCCCCAGCGACGACTTCAAGATTATGTTGCGACCGAAGGGACTCGCAGTCAAGTCGCTCCAGCAATTTCAAGTGGCCCGGGTTGTAGCCGCGGAATGCAGCAACAAGTTCGAGGGAAGAGACCTGATCACGAGACTCCACACAGGGTCCAACATAATAATCGTCAGCCCGCCGAACGAGGCGGCCGCCCAGCTCGCGAGGCGCATCACTAGCCTCACTATCGAGGGACGCTCATATGACGAGAACGCTTACGTGGCCGCACCGGAGAACACCCGGCGTGGCGTGATACACGGAGTGGAAACCGGAGCGACACCGGAGGAACTGAAAACCGACTTGTGGACGCGCGCACAGGGTGTCACCATCCACAGCGCCCGAAGACTAGGCAAGACCAAGACAGCCGTCATCACCTTTGATGGACCCATCACACCGAAACACGTCATCTACTGCGGAGCCAAGTACAAGTGCTACCCGTACCGGCCCACAAGACAAATCTGCTACGTTTGCTGCCAACAAGATCACCGCTCCGACGTGTGCCCCACACCGGACGCCCAGGCTTGCAAACAGTGCGGGATGCAGAACCCGCCAAAGGATCACCAGTCTACCCCGAGATGCCTGATCTGCGGAGGCAACCACGCTACCGGATCGCGGGAGTGCCAAGACCGACTAAAGAGAGCCAGGGACCTGCGAGGCAAGGCCAACGGTGGCAACAACGGCGGTGGACGCGAGAGCAGACGTCGCAGCCGGGACGACCGCGGCAAGAATCCGAGATGGTTCAGCTCGGAGAGGGAGGCTTCGCGGAGCCGTTCGAGATCCCGGGCGTCGCGGAGCCGTTCACTGAGTCGGTCACGGTCCTTCCCACCCCTGCCGCCCCTGGCCATTAAGGGAGGGAGCCAGCTGCAGCAGCAGCAGCAGAAGAGGAAGACGAAGAACGAGCCTACCCGAAAGAGCGGCGGCGTCAAGGTGAGCTGGGGAGCCGAAAACCTTTGGTTTGCTCCGCACTCGGGTGGGGTAGCTAACGAAAAGAACAACACAAACAGCAACCGCGAACAGTCTAGACAGGAGGACGCAGAGAAAATAGCGCTGAGACGCGAATTAGAGCTATCACGCGCTAGGCAGAAAGAGCTAGAACGCCAAATAGCAGAGCTAACGAAGGCAGTGCGAGACCTTAGGTCGAACAGCTCTCCGCAGCCACAGACCGTACAAACCCAAGCCCCATGGCAAGCAGGCAACGAGGATTTCGCCACGTTTAAAGCAGAGATTCAGCAAATGATGCAGCAGATGATGCAGCAACAGCAGCAACAAATGCAGCAAGTACAATTACAAGTCACAGAGCTCCGGAGCAGCATCCGCAAGCAGAAGTTTACCGAGAACATTAGAGAGAAGGCCTACCACCGCCCCGCGCTGGCATCCCTCGCCGACACATCCGCAAATAACACCGAGGCTTAAACATGGCCAGTAAAACTTTAAGCAAGCAAGAAACCTTAGATATATGGCAATGGAACTGCAGAGGCTACCGTAAGAAGCAGGGCCTCCTCCAACAATACATTCACACACAACAAACACCGCCCGACATCATATCGCTTCAAGAGACGGGCACGACACCAACACTGGCAGGATACACGTGTTACGAGACTCAAGAGAAAGGAAGAACGGCAACCCTAGTCAGCAAGGCACTCATCGCCATAAGCCACGACAGGATAGCCGACACCGACATAGAGCACATGATTGTAGAAATTATACCAAAGAAGAAAAGAAAGAGGGGCAGTATATTTATTGTAAATGCATACAGCCCCCCCCCCCCGAAACAGAGGAAGGCAAAATTCTACGAGCTTTTCCATGGCGCACGCAAACTAGCGAAAGACAGCACGCTAATCATCCTAGGAGACTTTAATGCCATGGACAAAAGCTGGGGATGCCAAACAGCAAACCCAAAAGGCAAAACGCTAGCGGAGGCAGCAGAGAACACCGACTGCAACCTCCTCACAGATCCAGACACTCCAACCAGAATCGGAAAGAGCGTTAGTACCGACACCTGCCCCGACCTCACGTTCATACGAGGAGCGGAACAAGCAGTGTGGGAGAACCTGTTAGAGAACCTGGGTAGTGACCACTACATACTCAAGACGCAAGTAACTTCGGACAGGCTAAGGCGTCAGCTGGTATCGACAAAAATTATGGACTACGGACTGGAGCGCTTTTCGAGAGGCATGCGATAGCAATCTCGCCGAGAACGGGATCCAATCGATAGAAGAGTGGGGGAAAATGCTCATTGAAAAACAGCGCAAGTACACCAAAGAAATCGCGCGAACGACGCAGACGCCCCAGGTAGACGCCAGACTGCTCACGCTGTGGAAAGCTAGACGCAGTCTCACCAAGAGGTGGAAGAAACAAAAATACTACAGGAAGCTAAAGATAAAGATCGCAGAAGTCACAGCGAAATCAGAGGAGTACGCGGCGCAATTGGCAAGGCGAAATTGGCAGCAATTCAGCGACTCCCTCAACGGAACTTTGAACACAGCGAGGACGTGGCATATCCTCAAGGCTCTCATAGATCCGACCAAGACCAAGACAGAAAACAACAAAACCATCTACCGGTTCATCCACCAGTTCGAGGGACCAGACTCGGAACTCCTGGAGAAGGTACGCGTTAAATGCTTCGGGGACACAAACCCAGCAGCTTACGCAGAGCGCTACCGCGGAAGAGAAAACGTTAACCTGGACAGACCCATCACGCGAGAAGAGGTCTACGCAGCGATTCGAAACACAACCAGAAACACAGCCGCGGGTGCAGACAAGATAAATAACGCACTCATCCGCAACCTCAGTGAAGAGTTAGTCGCAGAATTAACCGACTTTCTCAACAAACACTGGGAAGCTGAAACCATTCCCGAGGAGTGGAAGCATGCGGAGGTAGTGATGATTCCTAAACCGGGCAAGAAACTACAAATTGAGAACCTCAGACTGATCTCGCTCACATCGTACCTGGGAAAACTGTACGAACGAGTGGGGACGCTGAGACTACAACAGTACATGGAGGACAACGAACTGTACCCCCACAACATGTTTGGATTCAGAGCAAAATTATCGACCCAAGACGTACTGCTTCAAATCAAAGAAGAAGTACTCGGGAACGTCCCCAGGAGCGGGGAGAATATAATAATGGCATTGGATATCAAGGGGGCTTTTGACAAAGTAAGCCACGAAGCTATCCTCACGGGCATGAACGACCTGAACTGCGGGAGGAGAGTCTACGGCTACGTCAAAGCCTTCCTTTCAAACAGAACGGCAACGATTGGCCTCGGAGGGCTCCGATCAGAGAAGTTCCTTACTCCAAACAAAGGGACGCCTCAAGGGTCAGTCATCTCCCCCACGATTTTCAACATAGCAATGATTGGCTTTGCAAAACAGTTAAAAGAAATCGATGGCATACACCATGCCATGTATGCCGACGACATCACCATCTGGGTTAACACAGGCTCGCTCAGACAGAAAGAAGAGAAGTTACAAGAGGCAGCCACCTGCGTAGAGGACTACGTCAGAGCAAGAGGGCTAGCCTGCTCCACTGAGAAGTCCGAGCTGCTGAGAGTTTGGAGAGGAAAGCAAAACCGCACAGTCCCCACCAGCGACGAGTTAAAGCTCAACGTCTACCTCGAGGGGAAGCCGATACCGGAAAAGACGCTCATCAGAATCCTGGGGAGGTAGATACAGTCAAACCAACGCTGCACCCACACCCTCGCCCTACTCAAGGCATCCACCCTACAAGTGGCCCGCATGCTCACGCGCAGCTCACACAGACGCCACGGCATGCGAGAGGAGGACACACTCAAGCTGGTCAGAAGCTTGGTCGTCAGCCGAGTGGCATACACCCTTCCATACTACAATCCCATCAAGAGTGAGGTACAACAGGCGGACGCGATTCTACGCAAAGCCTACAAAACAGCACTCCACCTTCCCCACAACACCTCAACCGAAAAGCTCCTAGCCTTAGGACTACACAACACCTTCGACGAATTGAAAGAGGCGCAACTAGTCTCCCAACAACGCAGACTACAGCAGACCGCATCTGGCAGGGAGCTCCTGAAGAAACTAGGCTGCGCCGATCAACTTCAAGAGGTACAGAGGACCGAAACAATTCCGGACGAGTATCGCAACACACTAAAGGTAGCACCCATACCCCGGAACATGGATCCCAACCTACACAAAGCACGCAGAGAAGCGAGGGCTGAATACCTACAAAAGACACTAGCACCCCAAGAAACAACAGTATACGTGGACGCAGCCACGTACGCCAGAGCAGCGGGGCAGAGCAACAGCAACGCGGTAGCAACGGTGATTGATTCGAACCTACGCGAGATCACCAGCGCATCACTACAAGGCTGTACGATAGTCGAGGCTGAAGAAGTGGCCGTCGCTCTAGCGGCAGCAGAGGGATATCGGTCTAAACGGTCTCTAACAATCCTTACAGACTCGCAAACAGCGTGCCGCAA
Source organism: Dermacentor variabilis (assembly GCF_050947875.1). Lineage (NCBI taxonomy): Eukaryota > Metazoa > Arthropoda > Arachnida > Ixodida > Ixodidae > Dermacentor > Dermacentor variabilis. The sequence continues at coordinate 30,409,836 of NC_134573.1, read as the reverse complement.
CTACCTACGTGGCAGAATAGGGCACGCAGTGCTCCGCATACTCCGCTCCGGAGACCACATAACACAACGACAAACAAAAGAAGAACCAATTAGGCATACGATAGTATGGACGCCGAGACACACGGGAGTGGCAGGGAACCAAGAGGCGGACAGGATAGCTCGAGGGTACACTTATTACCGAGCATCCAACGTAGGCGACCTCGAGGAGACCGAACCTGTGCCCCAAGACTATTCGGCGATACTAAATTACTACAAGGGCTGCAGAAAGCGGTATCCACCACCGCACAACTCCCTTAGCAGAGAGGACTCTGTCGCGTGGAGGCAGCTACAAACGGGCTCGTACCCGAACCTAAACGTGCTCAGCAAAATTTATCCCACACAATACAATGACAAATGCCCCTGGTGCCACGAAACATCCACGCTGTATCACATAACGTGCGCATGCCAGAAGATAGACGTGGTACACGTTATACCAAACCCGAGTGCGGAGCAATGGGAGGGAGTGCTCTCCAGCGATCGCCAGGTCGACCAAGAAGGTCTGATTCGGCGAGCACAACTGGCAGCAGCATCCAGCGGAGCCCTGGACTAAGGGCAACCGACCGTTGTGCTAGAAGATGGACGATTCCATCTGAAGACCGCAGAAGACCAGCGAATCTAGAGCTGATCAAGTTTTTCACTCACTCACACTCCATATTGGTATGGAAGTGAACTCTACTGTCTGTTTACCATAGCTAGTGCGGATTCTTGGTAGAAGAAAATTGTTATTCAACGCAAATCACGAGGTACTATGAATCATCAGGTTGGATGGTGAAAATTTCATCGATAGTAGCGCATTATTTAATAATCTGTAGAAAAAAATACCTAGGTTGTATTTAGTGAGTCCAGAAATGGCGAGCATGTTATTCTCGTGTAGAAGGGAAGTGGCATTACAAAAGCGTGGACTGTATGTAATTATTCTGATGGCTCGGCTCTGAACTGCCTGGAGAGACGCAATATGATTATCATATGTTTCCCAAACATAAAATTATGCCATAAGTAATGTATGTGAGAGTGGACAAAAGATTGGTAGAGTGAGAGTAACGTGGCACGTGTGAAGTGAGGGCGCGTTTTAATTAAGATGCGTATAGCATAAGCTATCTTCTTTTTTACGTGAGCAATATGATCGTGATACTTCAAATTATAATGTAGTAGAATACCAAGGAGAGCTGAACATGAACTTGGAGGAAGGCCGTGAGGACCAAAAGTGATAAGTGGAATGGATGGTATGTTGCTCTGATGGGAACAGAACACAACAAATTCGGTCTCAGTTGCATTAATAGATAACATGTTAAAATTACACCACGTTAGGATATTTTCTAAGTCAGCATATAAATTATTAACGAGAGATGAGATATATTTATGAAAGAAGAATATAGTGGTGTCATCGGCGTGCAGGATGCATTCTGTGGAAGATAGGCAGTTAGGTGAATCATTAATACAAACCCAAAACAATAGTGGCCCCAGGATAGATCCCTGGGCACATCAATGTTAGTAATTTGCTGTCGAGAATAAGCATTGGAAATAGAAACAACTTGAACTCTGTTATATAAGTATTATAAAGGAGATTTATTGGGGTTCGTAGCGACCGCCGGTCCTGGGATGCACCGAGCAGTTCACGAGCTCGAGCTTCTGCTGCGCGCTTGATGCTGCCGATGCTGCTGACTCTGTGCGCACGTTCGTCATCTTCCTTACAGTATTTTTAGTAGTGAGAGAGCAGGCCCACAAATGCCAATTGCTTCGAGCTCAGAGAAAAGGATATTATGATTTGTGCTATCAAATGCTTGCGTTCGATCGATAAAAACTGAGGCGGCGAGAAATCCTTCGTGGATTAATTTTTTCGTTGGTCAGTAAGATGAATGAGTGGCAGCTCAGTGGAATATCCATGGCGAAATCCAAACTGGCATCAAGAGAAGATATTAAATTTAGAAACGTATTTCGTTAGCCGTATTGCAATTAGTTTCTCAATAACATTCCCAAAGCAAGGTAAAGTGCAAATAGCTCTAGTTATTCAATAATGAGCTATCGCCTTTCTTAAAAACTGGGATGATTTTGCCACGCCTAAGTTCAGAAGGAAAGAAACCAGTCTTGAATAATAAATAAACAATAAATGAAAGTATATATGAAATTAAGTGCACAAATAATTTATTGTTAGCAGGGTGGACCTCATCAATTCCAGCGCTTGTCACTTTTACAATATTTATAACAGCAGTTATTTCTTTTGGCGTTGTAGGAAATAAAAAGAATAAATGAGGTAGACGGTTCATGTTGATGACCTGTGCAGGAGTAGGTGGATTGTGAGGAAACAAAAAACTACTAAAAGCCTCAGCTATTTCAGCAGGGGAATCAAGCTCTACTCCATCCTTTAAAATTCTGGATACCTGGTTTAGTCGTGTGTGTCTATTTAAAAAGGAGTTGACAACCCCCCATTTCTGTGTTACAGAAGCTTTTATATCGGGCACATAGGTTCACGTTAAATGGTTACCTTTTAGTTTTCTTATATATATTATCCCGTTTGCGCATTTCTGCTAATAACGGCTCTGAGAGCCATGGATTGTGAGAAAATGACACATTTTTTGCATTTCTTATTGCAGGTGAACTTGCGCAATTATGATGTAATTAGTGAAACAAATTTGGAAAGGCTTTCTGTGGGTCGTTTAGTGATTTAATTTCAAAGCAATTTGTATTAGCAACAGCAATTATGAAGCCGACTTTGTCCAGAACATCTTTAGTATGTGAAGGTGGGCAAGGTCTGACATCGGAATTGAAGCGTAAGAGCAGGGGATAATGATCAGTGGTGTCTATGTGCAAATCTTTTGCCTCTGGTCAATGAAGCAGGTTAGAAAGGGCATGATCAATAAGTGCAACTGTGCCGTTACAAACTTAGCGTGTGGGGACGTCAATTAAACAATCATATCCGAAGCAATGGAACAAGCTAGTACCATGAATACATATGCGCGATTTTTCATCGAGTAAATTGATGTTTATGTCACCCACTATAACAACATTCTTTTTAAATTTTCTAGTGATGTAGTGTGTAAGAAATGATCACGATTCGTACCGAAATCATTAACTGACAATGAAGGAGAAGGGTAAATGCAGTCAAATGTGAACTTCTTCTTGTCCTGAGCAAGAAAGCAGTTACCGAATTCAACCCAAACAGATTCGCAATTAGAAACGGTAAAGGATAGGCCGTCTCTTCGATGAGCAATATTAGGAGAAACATACATGGCAGCACCACCGTGACAGCTCGTTAATCTATTGGAGTATTCGAATTTATAGTTAGGGAAGCAATACAAATTTTTGTCGTTGTCAGATAACCAACTTTCAGTAATGCCAATTAGTGAAAACAAACTAGTTAGCGGTGGGAGGAAACTGTCGATTGCGTCGAAGTGCTTAGGAGGACTCCTTGCGTTAAAATGAATGATGGAATGAAATCCGCTTAAAAAAGAATTCACTTGATAGGGTATTATTAAGAAAGCCATAATTGTTATGCTAATTGGTTGCGCAATGAGCTCTAGTCTATTTTGGTTAGGTTAGATTCGTCTCGAATGCGGAGAACATTGCTGTTAGTAGCCTTCTCAGCCTTGATTTGGCAGTTGTCCGTGCAAAGGAACATCCAGTTCCTTTCTTTCTTCAAAGTTAGCGCGTTGGGAAAGAGAGCCTCGTTAAACGGGTTAGATGCCCGTTTACAAAGACGGGAGCATTAAATGAGCCATAAAATGCAATGCCACTAAGAGAGAGTTTGGCTTTACGCGCTTTGCTCACAAAATCAGCTTTCTTAGTTCTGGAACAGAACCGAACAATGATATTTTTCTTGTCGTAAGCTCTGGTTGGTACGCGATGAACAATGTCTAGATCGCTAGGCGACACGGGACAACCGATTTTGCCTCCAACTGTTTTCGTTGTTGCGGTACATTCCTCTCCTTTGAAACAGGAAGTGCCCTTGACGTCGACATTGCCAAGGCGAGAGTACTGCTCAAGCTCCTACATCTTGCGAGTCAATGACTGGTGCTGACATTTCGATTGCTTGTTCTCAACGATTAGGGCAGCATTTTGGCAATGTAGTTCTTCTACAAGCGCCTTCAAGTGGTCGGCACTTGTATTCAAGGAATCAACTTTTTTTTTTAAGCTCGACATGATCAATCCCAGATTCCTTCATTCTTAGCAAGGTCTTACCGAAGACGAGTTCATGCGTGCTTTTAGCCATCTTGTTAATCTTAATTTCTAGCTCCTCAACCTTTTTCGGTAGTTCTGCATTCGTCGGCACGGTATGAGTATTAAACAGAGACTCGGATACAAAATAAAAGGACAAAGAAACTGTTGATGGCAGCAGCAGCAGCGGGAATTGTGAGCATTGTGAGCTAAATGGGGACTACGTGTTTCGTGATATCCTTTGGAAGAGGAGGCGTCACAGAGGCAGCATGTTCAGGAATGTCAGTGCACTAAAAGATAACATCCCAAATCAATAAGTACAATAAAATAAAAAATTATATTTTGAAAACAGTCAGTTAATAATTATACCGTTGCACTGCTTACCACTGCAGTCGGTCATTTGTTTCCAATGTGCTAGCACACTGCAACAGTGGATACTTATGCACGACAACTTGTGCGCTGGCGTATTTTGTCGAGATTTGTCCTTGCTGAGTACAATTGTTGGTCCTGTAGGTATTGGAAACGCGCTATTTTAAGTTTACTGCAGTAAAAGAAAGAGTTCTATTTACAACCTCAAATAACTCTACGTTGTACAAGCAAGACGCCGTAGGTGCGCCGTAATACTTAGGCCTGTCACACAGGTTATAATGGGGAGCAATGGTTACAATGACTCACGCATACCTGAGAAGTCAGTATGATTGTCTGTTTTGCGAGGACTTACTCCGTGGTATTCTCCTTGCCTTGCGATTTACCGGCTGCCTAGAGTAATCAAAATGCGTAAACCGCGGAGGCACCATCTTCTCTAGCCATTCCGTGCCCACGAGCTCCGGATAAGGTAAGCGCATGTGGTAGTCCGCAGTGCCCCTGGCGCTTTCTCCCCTGCGTCCAGTTGTACAAGAAAAGTGAAGAAACGAACTGCGGCTTTGCGGCTTTTACGCGCAAACGTAACTGTCCAGCTTTTCAAAATGGCACTGTCTTTCTGAAGCAGCGAAACAAGCGAACGAGGAAGGGGCCTGGGGGTGAAACATGTCCTATTGCGGACATGTTTACTTTACCACTGCTCTCGCTGAACCCAAGAGCTTCAAGGAGGCCGGTGGTGCCTAAATCGACCGCTGGCCAAACGTCTTAACATTCGAATAAAACATGTTCCATAGTTTCCCTTGCTTTATCGCAGCAAGCACATGCTTCGTCTTCCTTCTTATATCTCGCTTTATAGGTGTGTGTTCCAAGGCATCCCGATCTCGCTTCGAAATGTAATGCGCTTCCCTTTGAGTTATCATAAATTGTTTCTTTCCTGATTTCGTTTCTTTTCTTAAGTAGTTACTCATGGCAGGTTTCTTTTCCATTGCAGTCACCCATGAGGTTATTTCAGCCTCTCTGACTTTGCGCTTTACGTTCTTTGTTGCTGGGTTGCCCACCCTACAGGCCGCATACTTGCTGGTGAGCTTCCTAGTTCTTTTCCTCGACTGCGAATCAATGCTTTTCCTGTACAGCTACCTCAAGACTCTCCCAGATTATTAACTTTTTTCCGTATTCCTCAGTCCTTCTTCATACTCAATTTCACTGTGAGCTTCCCTCACTTCAAACCTTGTCCAGCCCATATCACCCCGCACAACTTCATTTGTAGTCTTCCCGTGAGCGCCCAATGCGAGGAATCCCACTGGCCATTGGTTCCCATGATTGTACCCTTGATTTAAAGCAAGCAACCGCATTTCGATAAGCAGGTCCTGGAACCATTACACCTTTCCACATACCTCGTAGCACCTAGCACCAATTGTATCCCCATAGCGCTCTGTGCTTCATTATGGCTGCATTTCTCTTCCCCTTCACTGTTATTGTTTTTCCCTTTGTTTCCATATATATGTTGCCTTCGTTTATCCATATACGAAGGTATTTATATTCTGCTACCCGAGGTATTTCCTGGCCCTGTATCGCCACTGTCTGTTCACTGTTTTCATCGCATACCATAACACCTGATTTTCTAACACTAAATTTCAAACCTAAATTGTTGCCTTCCTGTCCACAGATATTAACCAGACGTTGCAAATCATTTTGCTTGTCAGCTACCCACACTATGTCGTCCGCATAACATAAACCTAGAAGCTGCTGCTCTACTACTGTACTCGGCTGTTTGTATGAGAGATTAAACCCGATATCACTTCCTTCTTGCGCCCTCTCCATCCTCACCATGTACATCATAAAGAGCAGTGGGTATAAAGGGCACTCCTGCCCCAGTCCCTCGTTGATATGAACTTTCTCCTCGCTCCTCATTCGTTCCAATTCAACGCAAACGGTATTTCTAGTTAAATCTCTCTCAAAAGCTGTAAACAATAGTCACCTAAGGCTTCCCCTTCCAGAATATCCCATAAAATGTTGCGGTCTACGTTGTCATAGGCTCCTGTAATGTCCAAGAAGGCCGCATATAACGGTCAGCTTTCTACTTTTGATATTTCAATACACTAACAACAAATAAGTTATCATCTAAACGCCTACCTATTCGGACGCCATTCGGAAGTTCTCCCAAAATACCATTATGATCTGCCCATGCTTGAAGATTTCATTTGATGTCCTACATTGCTAGCCTGTATTTTACCGATATAATGGTCAACGGTCTCTAATGAATTAATTCTATCTTTCTCCCCCTTACCTTTGTAAATTAAATTTATTCTGCTTTGTCGCCAACTGTCTGGTATTCGTCTATCTTTTACCGTTTTTTTCCACTGCTTTCACCAGTGCATCCTCACTTTTTCGTCCTAGTACATTAATCAGCCTAACGGGAAACTCGTCTAGCCCTGTGGCTGTGCGCTTAGGAATGTTCTCTTCGGCTTTCTTCCAATTCAAATTGGTCAGCACCAGCTTCTTTTGCCACCTGGGTCTCTTTCATGCTATTTTTTCCTTCAAATACAACCTCGTCATTGGCTTGGAAAGATTGGGCAGTTGTTTTTCGGATATAATTTATTGCCGCTTCTCCTTCCAGTCTGTTTCTATCTTCGAGTAGGATATGTTGTTGTATTGTTGTTGACTTCCTGCCTAGTAAATTTATATGGTTCCAGAGTATTTTAGGCGCGGCCTTCTTTTTCTTACGTATTTCTGATAAGCAACGTTCACTTTCACCTTTTATCTTTGCTTGCACGAGTATTTGAACCATATACTTTTTCTCGCGGTATATTTCACATCTACTGGCTACTTCATCCTGCGGCAACTGCGCCTTCTTTGCTTACCTGTGCTCTCGGGATGCTTTCTGCCGTTCGGCGATCGTTTCTCGTATCTCCCTGTTCCATCAGCTTTTCGGTTTCTTTTTTCCTTTCCAACGAACATGCTGTTTCTCTTTCCGTATTTCTGTCATTATCACACTTAGAAGCTCACTATACTCCCCTCTTTATTTTGCCATTTGTCAAGTACTTCCTCTACTCTAGTGACTATATTTGTTATTTGTTCAGCGTTCAAATTTGGACTGGCCATATTGCACTCCTTACCGTCTTTCCCAACTACTTATCCCATTTTCAAAATAATGCGTTTATGGACACACCCTATGCTGCTGTATACGCTTCCTCGTCAATGACCATTTCTTTGAACTTATCATGAATTCATTCGGCCATCAGACAGTACTCAATGGTTGATTGCCCGATTCCCGCTTCCCACGTGATCTGCCCTTCGCACTTATGCACTGTATTCACGATAACGAGGTTACGTTGCTCAAAAAGGTATAGCACTGACGTCCCGTTGTTGTTGTTATAGCCATCTAAATCCTGTATGTAGGCATTCATGTCACCTACTAGGATAATATCAGTGCCATTCCTGAAACCACTAAATCAGCGCTTATGCATTCCACCAACTCTTGAATCTTCTCTTTGCGGCAAAGTAGCGGCACCTAGAGGAAAGTGTAGGTAACGTTGAGTGAAAGCGGGAAGTACTGTTGTGCCATTACCACCAGCCCGGATTCCGAATCTCCAAGATGCAGAATTTATCCTGCGAACGCCCTTTGTACAAACCCGGGGCTGCGCCGAAAGGCACAGCGCCCTAACTCTCCCTTGACAAGTCAAGATGCTGAGCCGTCAGGCAGCGGAGTCCTGAGGAGAAGCATCGGCAAGCGACATGTTCAAACGTGCAACAAAGTGCTAGACAGCCCGGCGCCGTATTTCCTTTTCCCTGGAGGTCACTGCGCACGGCAACATTGAAGCGGGTGGCCAGCGCGGTCGCTGGTTGGACCTCTCGGACGACCGTCGAGTGCTGGCTTTGTATTGGGCCGTTTGAGTAACAATCGTTTCTCGGTGCTTTATAAGCCCCGACGCCGCCGCCTGGAGAACCGGATCCACCGTCCCACCGGGAGCCGAGTGCCGCTCTCGAGTGGAGTGAGATGTGTCACGCGTTGGAGTCTCAACGGACGTCGCCGAGCGGGAACAGTCGCGTTTGCTGTTAGCTCTCGGCCCCCGTGCCGATCCGATCTTGTCCTGTATAATGACCTGTATATAGTGTATAAAGTCCCTTTCATTATTCTCACCGACGCCTCACTCGGAGTCTTCGCTACCAACGCTCTGTCACGAAACGGGTGACGAGCGCTACGGGACCACCTCACAGTCGTAATAGTACAAAAAAGGCGAAGCGTCGCGTAGAACGAAGTTGGCTAGAGGCGCGCTGAGTGACCTCTCGTGGCATTTGCTACAGGCATTGTTTCCGATACTGTCGTACTGGGATAACATCGCCTGGCGCGCCGTACACTGTGCGTGCGAGTGAACGCGTGCGACAGTGAGCTGACGATGGCGGCTCAATCTGTCGTGCAGAAGGGAGGAAGCGTGCCGATTCCGTCGCGAGCATGACACCGGGGTCGGGGACAGAGGCGGGGCGTGGTACTTCGGCCGGGCGCAGCAGCGCGGGCTTTATGTTGAAAGCATTCTGCTTTGGGGGCACAGTCTAGGTGGGCCAACAGATCGTAGATTTGTGTGCGCAGCGTTCGCACCCCTGTGCTTCTGTTGAAGCGTCACTTTGCTCACTGCTGCTGCCGCAATTCCTCACGCCAGCAATCTGACAGCGACCGTCCGTGGTCATCCAGTGTGAAGTGTAAATACTTGCCTGTGCGCGCTGACACCGTGCCAGTTAATTTGGCTAGCAAGTGAATTATAAACGGGCTGTTCTACTCCGGCGGCTGCTGCTTATGGCGTGGGCGCGCGAGCCCTGTCTTGAATACGGTCTGCGATGCGGACAGTGTAGGCGTTCAGACGCACCGAGGGCCGACAGCGTCGTGTGCGCTAAGGCACCCCTACCCTTGCGCGTCACCTGCGTTCACGAAATGAAACGTCACTGTAAATTTTTCTTTTATGTCAGCCCTAGAATATGCACCGTAGTGACTTCGTGGCCAAGTCTTTCCTGTCCAAAAACGTATGACCAAACTCGTGCTTGTCCTAGTTGTCAATTAGGAAAATTAAAGAAAATTAAGTTTGTGTATTCAGTAGCACACGCATTCGAATAATTCAATCGTTGCCAGCTTTGTAACCGACGTTCATGAATGTTTGCTGCGTCAGTCGGCGTGGACGACTGTCGAAGCTGTGGCAATGGCGCTCTTGCATTGCCCAGGGGGCGCTGCGAGAAAGGTGCTAAAAAGCGCCCTCTGTGCTAAAATGGGTCGTACCAAGCTCGGTCGTCTTCTACGGAAAGCACGTTTACAATATGGACCCGCCACTTTCGGTTGTGTTGTTTCACGGCCTCCAGCGAATATCGGGCGCCGAAGACTTTTCTGGCGTGGCGCGGCTGCGTAAAGGCAAGAAATTATGCAGTTCCGAATACGTGTACGCCGTTCAAGAATTAGGCGGCGAAGTTCTAGCACCGTGTCAATCGCAAGGGAAGCGAGTCGCGTACGAAGTGGAACTTCAGGCAAAGTTTGGACCCTAGCTGCTAGATTCAGGCGCACAAACGTGAGGAAATGCTTGCTATAAATGAATCCACAATAGCGATAAGCAGGCATCATGTGTACGGAACTGCTCGAGCACACGACGGTACGCGCCGCGATGTACGAACTGCTCGAGCGCGCAATCGTACGCGCCGCGACGGCAGCGGTCTTTCGACGTGCCGCGAAACGGCGGGCCTCCTGCAATCTTTGTTGACTGCATGCCGCTAAACAAGTATTATGCCTGCGTTGTAGTAGCGGCCATCTGTCCCTTTTAGTAACTGGTAAAAACTGAGGCAATGCATATGAGCTCGCACGTACGTGCGAATCGCGCTGCAGCGCGAGCTCGTGCGCTGCTCGCTTGATGTAGGTTTTAATGACAGCGCTCGAACATCGATGTGCTGCAATCAATACTGCCTTGCTGCGCTGCCTCAACGTGCTGGCTTGAGATCAAGGATGAACGCATTTAACTCTCTTAACCTGTGCTGCTCGTAGTGTAGTAGTGAATTGTCATCGAATGAGCCCGACCATTTGTGCTCATTTGCACACACCTGGTCACTTCACCACTTCGCATCGGTCGAATTGTTAATTGTCGCTGTGGCCGGGTCTCGAATCGTGAATTACCAGCCATGCCTGCTGCTATGTCGGCGTGCTGTCGGGACTGTAGGTGCAAAAGACCGAACTTTAGAACGCAGATCAAGCAAGCTTGATCTGCGTGCTTAATCAAGCAAGCTTCAAGACAGACGAAGCAGTAAGCATGGCGCGAAGTTTCGCTTACTCAGCGCGACAAGCTGCAGCTATGCAGCGCGCCCGACGCTCCACTTCATGAGGCCTTGAAGGAAAACGGTAGAATCTGATGTTGGGATTCAGGCCTTCTTGTTCATGGCAGCCCACGACGCACGACGGTGATGCCTTTTCGAGGCTGGGCTAGGTCTCTCCGGATCGGCGTCACCGATTCCTTCTGCTCCTAGCATTACGTCCCACGGCACACGGAGAGTCCGTTTTCGTTAAACTATAGGCTGCGGCGAGCTCGCAGCGTGGTCGGCGTGGTCTGTGAGAAGTGACGAGCCTTTTCGCACTCGCAACAGGGCAGAAAAAAGTGCGAATCGACGCACAACTCGGCCTAGAAACGTGCTTCGCCACAGCCAGGGCTCAATACGACCCAAGCTGGTACGACCCATATGTCGTTTCCCGCGCCGCCACCAGGCGCCGCTACTATACCTCAAACTCCAGCGCAAGACGCCCATATTGACTGTCTTTAGAAGGCTTTGCGTTTGCACCCTAAGGTCAATGACTTTTAACCATTAAGATTAGCGCGTCATTGGGTAAACGTGGGAATAAAGATATTTTGCGGGTAATATATTGTCTTTTATATCATGTCGAAATTTTAACAGCATTAGTACAAAACCGTCAAAAGTATTATTTTTTGACTGACCATCTAATATAATCTGGCAAGTAATTATCCATAGAGATTTGCGAATCATGGGGTTGCTTTCTCGCTTTTTAGCTTGTCGTTTAAGCGGAAACACACACGACGAAACTAATAAATTTGGGTTTCAAGTGTTCAATCCCGGAAATTAGGTAAGAAGTAACAAGTAGCGATCAGCATTTGTTGATTCAGTTAGTGCTCGTAAACGTGTTCCTTAAGTAGAAAAAGGCTGAGTCAAAAAGGTCTGCTCCGTTACATTGTTGATCTGTATTTAGGAGTGCTAATGTTGCACTACGTTCACGGTATATTATTTGATCCACTTGTACTAAACCATACATGCAGATATCATTCTATAACTGCCGTCAGTGTGTTTGAAAATGGTGGGCTATTGAACCAACCAAATTCTAGCTTATTATTACGCTCTCCCAAGTAACCAAAGACCTAATTAAGAAAATGTCGCATATCTGTACACGTGTACTTGTGTGATAGCGTTTCCCTTTCTGTCACGCGGCCCATATCGCTATCACATCACCCTTGCCCACTATGTGTATATAATCGCTGGCCGCAAAGCTGTGGTTTGCTTTTTATCGTTATATTCTTTGGCTATCATTCTGCCACGTTAAGTTGCTGCCATGCAATAAAGCATGTTTCAGTCTGCCTCTTCGTTAACGGAAACCCTGGAACACGACATAGTCTTGGCGACGAAGGCACAGTGCTGGTAGACAGCCTGGATCCTGCTAGAGCAGCCATGTCATCGCAGTTGGGGCAAGTAGAAGCATTTGGTGAATCTTGCGCCAATTGGACTAGTTACGAGGAACGACTCGAAGCATTTAAACTGGTCCCGTTTGAGCAGCAGGCAGATACGTTGATAAACATGGTAGGACCGAAGACATACGCAATATTGAAGTCGTTAACGTCTCCGGAGATTCCCACTAAGAAGTGTATTGAGGAACTTCTAGAGCTACTGCGAAGCCACTTTGTCCCAAAACCGTCAATTATTGGAGAAAGAAGCAAATTTCATCGCCACTCGCAACTGCCGCAAAAGACTGCTGCTCAGTACACCGCACAGCTGCGGAGGCTCGCACAAACTTGCAAGTTTGGCACTTTTCTCGATCAAGCTTAAGGGACAGATTTGTTTGTGGGCTGCTTCGAACTGACATTCAACGCAACTTATTTGGAGAAGACAATCAGCTTCAGTTTCAAACAGCGGTCGATTGTGCAATAGCTATCGGAGCGGCTATTCAAAGTGCGTCTGCTACGCGCTCAACGCCACCGACAGAATTGGCGTACATAAAGTTAACAGCACTGAACAAACTTCGGCCTCATCTTATCGCTGCGGCTCATTGAAACACGCAGCAAACTCTTGTCGGTTTATGAATGCCAAATGCTTTCACTGCAACAGAAAGGGCCACATGAAGCGTGCTTGTCGGAGCAGACAGTTTAAATAATCGCCAGGCGAAATTAAGCATCATGTTGGTACCTGGCCACTGCCACGCAACCACTTGCAAAGTGCGAAGGCCGCTGTAGAAGTATGAGCAAAATCAATCATGGTCGAAGTTATCATTAACGACCTACCATAGAATATGGAACTTGAGACAGGAGCTGCTGTATCAGTTATGTCTGTTTCACAGTTCCGTTCGCTTTTTCCAAGTGCTCAATTTCTCAGTACAAACCTTACGCTAAGAACCTACACGAATAAACATGTGAAGCCCTGCGGAACAGCCTTTGTGGCAGTCCAGTGCAATGCACAGTGCCAGCACCTGCCATTGTACGTACATGCTGCGCCATGATGGTCATCCGCTGCTGGGGCGCAATTAGCTGCAGCACCTCCAGCTGAATTAGGCGCGAATCCAAGGTCTTCACCACATACAGCGGGGTAAGAGATGTAGCTCCGAGAAATTGCCTGAGCTCGAGTCCTTGCTAAGCCACTATCAAGACCTGTTCAAGGAGGAACTCGGCACAGTAAAAGGGGAAAAGGCTACTGTCTTTTTAAACGATGAGGCGAGACCTCAATTTTTCAGACCTAGAAGTGTGTCTTTCGCACTAAAAACTGCTGTCGAACACGAATTGTCCAAGCTACAAGAGCTAGGGATAATGACACCCACAACGAGCCCGTATGCTACGCCTGTCGTGCCAGTGGTCAAACGCGACGGTTCAGTAAGACTAGGTGTTGACTAAAAAGTCACACTGAAACCAATACTCGACATCGAAAGGTATCCCCTACCAAAAGCGGAGGGGTTTTTTGTCGCACTTTCAGGTGGAAATCATTTTTTCTGAGATATACCTAAGTACAGTGTACCAGCAGGTCGAAATGGATGACGAGTCCAAGCAATATCTCACGCTTAAAGGGAAGCTGAAAGCTTTTCCAGAAAAAATGAGTGAAGAGCAGTACGCCGTGGTTTTCAACCCTCTGAATTCGAATATCGCATCGAAATTGAGCGAAAGAAGGCGCAAACATATTTTATTTCGACGAAAAGTGCAGCAGCAGACACGTCCAGCTCGCGCGCCTCGTTTCCGCCTGTGATTGGTCGGGCGCCTCGTGACGTCAACAATGGTGTTCGTTCGGGCCGACTGCTGCCGCTACACACTACACTACAAGTAGTTTGGTGGTGTTTGCTGTGACGGTCATGGAAATTTTCGAGAGCTTGCGTTTCTCTGAGGAGTTCGGCGTTAAGTCGAAACTCTACGAGAGTGATTTTGCGCGCGACGGTGACGGGCGACGGCTTCGAGCGACCAAACGGGCCGTCGCTTGAAGAAATCGCTCGGTGTTGTCGCTCGATCGCTCGTTTCTAGAAATCTGGAACTCGTCGCTCGTCGCCCGGAAATGCTATGAGCGACTAGCCAACTGTGCGAAGTCGAAACTGGATGTACAAAACTCAAATACTACTGTTTGTCGCACGGAACGCGCAAACTATTGAATTTTACACGTGCAAGAATAAGAACCTAGTGCAAGACCTTCAGAAATACTTTGTGCTGCTTCTTCAGTAAAATACATCAACTTAAATTGATAAAGTATACGTCACGCTAGTTTCTGCGCGTATATTGCTGCCCTCATACCGGGAAGTCGTCGCTCACAGCCGTCGCCTCGCTTGTAGCGCTGTCGCTGTCGCGTGCAAGATCACTTGTAAGGGGTTTATACTTGTACATACTACATGTACCTACATATACTTGTACATATACTACATGTACGAGCCGATTGCGAAGAGCCGACCTCTCCAAGAAGCAAAAAATGCTGGTGCAAGCACTGCTTCCCACGCGAATGAAGGCGAAGTGTTAGCATCTCCTTGTGTTGGAAATGTTCTTTGGCGAGTAAGTTTTTTGCTAAGCTGCGTTCAGCGTTCCAGTGAGTACGTTTCCGGGCAAACAACTGTAGTGTTATGTTGCTGCATGCCTCCTCGTAGACCGTAAGCGGGGATGCGATCTTCAGCATTTGTGCGCTGCCCCAAAGCTGTCGGCAATCTACACAGACGGTTTAAACGCGGGAAAAATTTACCGGCTGTTGTAGCACGCGTAGTATAGAACCTTCATCAGCGCGCCATCCCCACGCTACTCGGAACCGGCGAATTCCGTCGGCTACGTGAGATGGTCGGTTTCTTATGTGTGCGAGAGAAGGGGGAGCGCAGCGTCTTGGCGTGAGCAGGCTTTCCAACACATGCAAACTTTACGCTTGCACTGCGTTATGGTAGCTGCATGCAGGCTGTTTCACAACACACGTGCGAATAGAAAATTCGCGGCGCTTGGCGATGAAACCTGCGTCAAGGGTGGGCGATAAAAATGCACCTTCCGTTCAGCGTGCTATTTTTTTAGGAGAACCAAAAGCACGCATTATTGATAAACTTCGGTAGTAATCGTCACGGAAGTGGTTAGAGCACAACACTGTTGTTCTTGAGCGCTTGAAGTTGTTTCGCTTCACAACAGCCTCTCAGCTGAAAGCTTCTTGTCTTGCAGGAAGTAATGGAACATCGGAACATCGTCGCGGCCGCTGGTGTTCGTGCAAGCGTAGGCTGCACAGAACGCCGGCATGATCGGCCTACAAGTTCAATTGATGCTGCGCATGTCAACTAACACTCCTATATGCACACAAATAAAGGAATGTAGGGTCGAGCAAAGCAGATTAGGACGGCACGCACGCAGAAATGAGCCCGGTCAGGCACGGTCGCGGAGACTGCGAAGGAGCGGAACACCAGTGTTGACTTCACTAAGCCTCGGTTTCTGGTCTCCGCTCGCATCGTCAGCGTCAGCAGCAGCGCGCGGCGCTCGACGGGGGGCGGAGCTACAGCGCAATTTTAACCGACGATTGCGTCGCTCCTAAGTGAAAAATCTCCCGCAAAATTTTACCTTCATGGTTTACAAGGTTCCCGCATCCGTATATGAGCGTCTTATTGAATTCGACAGACACTTCAGCTTCCCTTTAACACACACAAAGGTCTATTTTTCGTCAACCGCCTACCGTTTGGTATATCGTCTTCTCCCACGATGTATCAGCGTATTATGGGTAACGCGCTGAAACGACGGAACAGCGTGACGTGTTATCTCGATGACATACTCATAACGGGACGCACGGAAGCACAACATTTTTTTAACCCCGAAGCAGTGCTCAAATGGCTATCAGAACGCGGATTGCGCCTAAAACTTTCCGAGTGCGATTTCTTTCTCGATGAAATGCAATACTTGAGTCATGTGATCACGAAAGACCGTGTTCGGCTGACACATGAGAAGTAGGTCGCAATCACAATCACCGACTGCGACAGATAAGCAGCAACTGCAGTCGCTGCTCGGGCTCATGAATTACTAAGGAATGTTGGTTCCGAATCTGTCATCTACACTGTTTCCCCTGAACAAGCTCTTACGCAAGAGCGAAGCTTTGTAATGAAATGCCGCTTCTCAGAGTACGTTGGTACATGCAAAGAAACTGCTAACGTCAGAGCCTAGTTTCACTCATTACAAACCCAGTTGGCCAGTGCAGCTATCGTTTGATGCTTCCGCCTATGGAATAGGTGCGGTTCTGTCGCACACTTCACATTGGCAAGTTCATCAAATACCGTATATAATAATATTTGGGGTTTTACGTGCCAAAACCACTTTCTGATTATGAGGCACGCCGTAGTGGAGGACTCCGGAAATTTTGACCACCTGGGGTTCTTTTTTTTTTTTTATTTTTTTTATATTTGGGGTTTTACGTGCCAAAACCACTTTCTGATTATGAGGCACGCCGTAGTGGAGGACTCCGGAAATTTCGACCACCTGGGGTTCTTTAACGTGCACCTAAATCTAAGCACACGGGTGTTATCGCATTTCGCCCCCATCGAAATGCGGCCGCCGTGGCCGGGATTCGATCCCGCGACCTCGTGCTCAGCAGCCCAACACCATAGCCACTGAGCAACCACGGCGGGTACCTGGGGTTCTTTAACGTGCACCTAAATCTAACCACACGGGTGTTTTCGCCCCCATCGAAATGCGGCCGCCGTGGCCGGGATTCGATCCCGCGACCTCGTGCTCAGCAGCCCAACACCATAGCCACTGAGCAACCACGGCGGGTCAAATACCGTATGCTTCACGCACACTGACAAACGCTCAACAAGGTTATAGCCAACTAGATTAGTTCTTGTGTTTGGTGTCAAGAAGTTTCCTTACTACGTTTACGCGCACAATTTTACCTTGCTCACAGATCATAAGCCACTAAATTTGACACGATATTTGGCCCCAAAACAGGCATTCCAGCAATAGCAGCCGCCAGATTTCAGCGCTGGGCCGTCACAATTTCTGCATATATTTTTTCTTTGCAATATCGACCTTCAGCTCAGTGTATGGACGCTGATTGCTTATCGCGCCTTCCACTTCAGCAACCTGGCAGGGATGGGGCCGAAGAAAATTTGTTGTTTTTGCGTTTGGACAGCATGCCTGTGTGCAGTAAACAAATCGCAGAAGAAACTGCACGTGATCCACTTTTTGTCAAGTAGTACAGCACATTTTGTTAGGCTGACCGACTAACGTGTCTGCAAACCTGAAACCATTCTTCTACAGGAAACTAGAGCTTTCCTTCAATCATGGTTGTCTAATGCTGGGAAAGCGTGTTTCGGTACCACAAAATTTTGGTCAATTTCTCGTAGATCAATTGCATGAGGCACATCCAGGAGTGGTGCGCACGAAGGAGTTGGCAACGATCCATGTTTGGTGGCCAAATATCGACCATGACATAGAGATATGTGTTGCGGCTTGTCAAACATGCATTGAAACATGCACTTTACCAGTGAAAGCACCTCTCCATCCTTCGTACTGGCCGACGCTTCCATGGCAACACCTGCACGTTCACTTTACAGGTCCTATAAAAGGTGTTTCATATTTAGTGGTAGTCAACGCTCATTCGAAGTGGCCACAAGTATGTCCCATGACCACTACTACTTCGGAAGCAACCATCCAATACATTCATGAACTTTTCTGCAGATTTGGTTTTCCCCAAAACAGTGGTGCCTCACAACGGAAGCCAGGGGCCGTATTCTGTAGCGGTTCGCTTTGGAAACGGTTCGGTCTGGCTGTTGCCATTGGTCGGCGCTTCGTTGTCATCATCCCTGGTGGGCGGGACGACAAATTTTGTTGACGTCACACAGGTTGTCAATAATCTAGAAAGGAACCGGTTCCCTGCTACGAGAGGAACCGCGGACAAGTGGTTCGCTCGAGGGTCGCGCGCGGTGGCGAGCATGATGTCGAGGGTTGCTAGGGCAACCGTGGCTGCCGGCTAGTCTCTCGCCAGCTGACGAACCGGCACCTAGACGAGACGAGACAGAGACGGCAATGGCGGCTCTTTTGGTTGTGCTGCTGGCGAGCGCCGAAAGACAACGACGCGACGAGAGGCTACGACGCGACGCGTTCGGCATGGCCGAAGAAGAGTTTCGAAAGCATTTTAGGCTCCCCAAAGACATAGTGCGACATCTTTGCGATGAGCTGGAAGAACATCTCGGACCTCAAAGATTTCGTGGTGTCGGCACTACGATGAAAGTGCTGTGCGCGCTGCGATTTTTTGCCACCGGGAGCTTTCAACAGTGCGTCGGGAATGAAGAAGCGATTGCATTGTCGCAGCCTTCGGTCAGCCGGATCATTACAGCCGTCGCCAAGGCCATTACGGTTATGGGCAAAGAAAAAGGATGGGTTAGATTCCCATCCACGGCGCAACAGAAAGCCGTCGTCAAGGAAGGCTTTCTTAGCCGTGGAAAAATTCCAGGAGTTGTAAGATGTGTGGATGGGAGTCTGATAGCCATCGTTCGCCCTAAGAAGCTCGGCCCCGGCGAAACGGAATCGTACTGGAGCCGTAAAGGGTATTACGCCCTCAATTGCATGGTCGTGAGTATTGCTCGTTGACAAATATTTTGGATATGTGTTTGCACGTGTGCACGTTGTAAAAAACTTCGTTTCGTTATTTTTCATCAATTGCCGGTAATACTTGCGTTCCTATTCGAGAAAGTAGCGTTTGTGTTGTATGTGTAATGACGGCTTTGATCTTTGCAATAGAACACGGCCGCACTTTTTCAGTGCTCTCTAATCACAGTTGAATAGCCTTTTCGATGCTACAATGTAAACACATTACGCGCGACTTAAACCGGAATAGACGCCGTAGCAGTGAAGAGAGTCTTCGTCTACGAGCGATCCTAAGACGAGCCCTTGTGACTCTTATTCGACGTAAAACTAAAGCATTGTGGCCAACACACAGTAAACGTGAACAGGAGCATCCCATCAATGAAAATGGTGTGAGGGAGAATGAGAATGTGTGGACACCCATTTGCTCTACCTGTTAGTACGGCACATGCTGTTTCGGCGTTCTTTCGCTTGTAATAGGCACTTTGTCTGAAAACAAAAACAAAAAAACACAGGTGGCACTCTCTAGCAGAATCTTATACAATATGGACGGAAGAAACCAAAGGATTTATTTTGCACATTGTGTTTGACCGCACGCCATACATGAGCACGTGTACACATGCCAACATTGCATTTGTAGGTTAAGATGACATTGTTATCATGCTGGTATCATTAGTTCAACTGCCTACTGCGTATGTTTATATATCCTTTTCTGTAGTTGTGTTGGCTGACTGAACAGTAACTGATTGGCAAGTAGTGTTGTAAGCAAAAGTTTGTGCCAGATATTTGTTGCAGTGGCATTGACACCTTCTCTTTGCTTTCCATTACGAGGTGTGCGATGCGAAGCTGAATATCCTGGCAATTGACCCATGGTTTCCGCGGGATCGTGCCACGATTCTTTCGTTTGGAGGCATTCTGCATTTCGCCGCCGCCTTACTCGTGGCCTGTTACTTCATGGAGAAGTCTTGCTTGGTAAGTGCACCTAAAGTAGCAGTGCTTCTTCCACATGTAAAACACACACTAGTCAAATAGTTTTGCATCCTAGCAAGCTTTCAGAAAGCGTGATTTCATAGAAATGTGTTGTGAATGCATCAGTACCTAATGAACTTGCAGCGACAATCGAGAGAAACAAGTCTGTCTTAGAAGGCAGATGTTTTTACCAGCATGTATACAACAGCTGACATGCTATTCTGTTTATTTACTTATTGATGTCAATACCCTGAATGCCATGAGGAGCGTTACAGGCGGGGGTGGAATTCTACAGAACACGTCGAAATGGAAGTTTTCAAGTGTGATGGAAAAGGGTTGGTGACAATGGACTCGGGGAGCTGGTCCCTGGTCACTGTCCTTGGAACGGAGGAATAAGCGTGTGCGTGAAACTTTCGGCATCGACATTAGTGATCGGTGTAGTATATATTGTAGAATGGTGCAAGTTGCGCTAGTTTTCTTTGTGTCGCAATGTCTGCCATTTTTTGTTGTTGCAGTGACATGTGTTGCTGGAGTGATTAGAAAGGATCAAACGGGTAGCTCGATTTTGGGTACCTTCACGAGAAGAGGTAGGAAAGGTAGAGTAAGTATCCCAGATACTGGCAGCACATTCGAGAGTATACCTTAGAAGTGTTTTATAATATAACACTTCTGAAGAGAGAGGAGCTAATAAGTTTTGGTGGAGGATGTACATTTAGGGAGGGACAAATGGGATGAATTGAGCAGAAAACCATGAGTATAAAATAAATATTACATGTCCAACTTAACTTGAGAATGAGATTTGCAGCCAAGACAACAGGTGCAATTGGGCTTTTCTTTATAATGAGTCGAACGTTCTTTACAACTTTCCGGGAAGGTCAATGTCTGATTGATATTGCAACAATAAATCCAAGAGCCGCTGCTGTTGTAAAAGGGCCCTGGCGTAGACTGAGTTCTTGCATAGTGCCTTAATGTATCCATGTTCGTTCACTGACATGGAACACTTTACAGGGGACTCTGGGTACCCGCTGGAGCCATGGATAATGACTCCTGTGCCTGGTTACCCACATCGCCTCACGGCAGAGGGGCGCTATAATGAGGCACACGCATCAATGCGAAATGCCGTCGAGCGGTGCATAGGAGTCGTCAAGAGCCGCTTCCGATGCCTGCAGAGGTATCGGGCGCTCCACTACTCGCCTCAGAAAGCAGCCACTATTGTTGCAGTTTGTGCAGCGCTGCATAACCTCTGCCTTGCAGCAGGCGTGCCTCTGCCAGACGACCCAGATGACGGTGGTGCACATGATGACCGCGCACAAGTCCAGGCACAAGTGCCGTTTCAAGTACAGGTGTCACCACAGGCGCACCCTGTACAGCCTTCTCGAGCTTTGTTTCAACGAGACCATGCGGTGCGCGAATCCATAGTTGGTGTGTTTCGGGTGCCCAGAAATTTTCGCATTGCCTACCTGCAAAGTGTGCGCCGGCGCATTCGCTGGCAAATGAGGCGGAGACATGTACAGGTGTAACATGTTTTATTTTTATTTTCATGAAAGTAAATAGGCCGTGCACTTCTACATAACACATTGCGTGTGCTCACATGTGGCTAATCATAGTATGATGCATACTGCAGTAGTGAAAAGCACATGATTTGTCTATGTTGAGCATGACAGATGCACATGCAGTGACAAATAACCATGTGCCATTATGTTACTCCTTTGCTTTGTTCACTGTGCATTTGAAAATTGTCTCGCCAGGGAATTTTCTTTAAATAAAGGTTATTTCCAAGGTGAATGGCAATCAATCTTGGATTGTTGAATATTGCTTTGCGATGCCTATCTTACTGTGCAGTATGCATTGTTCCAAAGCTCAAGATGTCTGTTCATGTGTGACACGCAAGCACAGCATGAGTTACAGCAACTGAAATGTCGTTCAGAGCAATCTGTATAGCACATATTGAAACGTATAGCAACAAGCGAGACATGTCAAGTACTTTTTGGAGCAGGATTTCTTTATATAGCAGACACTCGTGCTTACTACTGCTTTGTTTCAACTCAAGAGTTGCTTCACCATTGCATTTCTTGCACGCATTATTTCACATAATGCTCGTAATTGCTACTTAACAAGGTGCAACTACGCTATAACACAATATAAACAATATCATGACAATGAAACATTTCTTTATTTCTTTATTTTATTCATTGGGTACCTGCTTCCCCATTCAGGCATTACAGCAGGGAGGGTACAACTCATATAAATGAACACTCCAAATTACGTTCATAATGCATGCAAGAAATCATCATTTGAACAAATGCAGACAGTATCCGGTGGCAGAGTATTCCAATCTCTTATAGTACGAACAAAGAAAGAGCAGCGGAAAGCGTCGCTTTTAACCCTCTATTGCATGGCGTGCCATATTTGGCACATACCGGTTACCATTTCTTTTTCGCGTGTGTGAGATTCCCAGTTGAGAATGTGATACCGTCAGAGTAATTCTCATAGTTATGCGCACTTATTATGGGCAAGTGCTGCCATCTCTTAATCGATACGCAAAACAGAGGTGAAGTAGATTTTGGGAAGCGACGTGAAACTAGGAGGGGGCAAACACGAGCAATTGGTATTTTTCTTTCTGAAAATTTCGACCGCATAAACATAGAAAAACTATTTTGGCATATTTTTTGGTCTCGCCAATTCAAGGCAGTTACTAGTTTTCTCAATTTTGACTGCAACTACAGCAGAGAACCCGAAATCGGTGTGTGCAATATTTAGCACAGTATGAACTTGATAGACAAAATATGGTAACGTGCTGCCATCTGTTCAATAGCCCGAAGCTGCAGGTCACTCTATCACAAGATGGAATTTTGTCGATCGGTACGGTGAGGGCGAATGGTCTACCAAACAGCCGCCTGAAAAGCGAAAAGGAACTGAAATGTAAAGGACGTGGTGCTTCAGAGGCACTCACAAGTGCGATACATGACGTGGAGTTATCGTGTGTGCGTTGATACGATAACCGCGCCGCGACATTTCTGTCAAGCTTTGTTGGGAGAGATCCAGTCCAAAAGACTAAGCGCTGGTTTACCTCCGCCAAGGTGTTTCGCGAAATTGATTGCCCCAGCGTAGTAAAGGTCCACAACAGGCACATGGGTGGTGTCGAACTGCTGGACTCACTGCTTGGACTTTACCGCATACATATCAGGTCGAAGAAATGGTACTTTCGAATTTTTACGCCTATGCTAGACTTCTCGGCAGTAACAGCATGGGTATTGTACAGGAGGGTGCAGGAGCAGCTTAGGAGGAGACAAGTACTACCGCTGGCTCAATTAAAAGCAGAAATCGCAGAATGCCTTACCTCGTATAACAAGTGCCTACCCAACAAGCGACCAGGAAGGACTTCTAGTCAAGACATCGAATTCCAGGTTCAAGTCCAAAAAGCACAGGGAGCAGCGGCCACCTTGCACAAACAAGTCGTTGGTAAGATAGAGGAAGTGCAACATCCATCTGTGCCTGAACGCAGCAAACAACTGAATCATTTCATTCCCCACATCGCAATAAAAAGACCACCGTCCGTGAAGCTTTGTTTTCCGCCCATGGCAGCAAGAGCGCTCAGCCATCTTCATGGTGTGCCATATTTGGCACAAAGCTTTATTTTTATTATTGCAGTCGCTATAACTCTGGAACTTTTTGTATGTGTGTTTGTTCATTCAATCAATAATGAAAGCTGAAAAAATGACTTTTCCATAATTCATGCAACAGAGGGTCTAAAGGAATCTCACACATTTTTAATTTGTGATCTCGCCTTTTAGAAATATATGTGGGCGGCTGAAAATACAATTCCCTGGCTATCCCCGTATTAGAGTGGTATATATTATGAAGAAATTTTAATCTGAGATTTCGACGACGGTGTTCAAGACGATGCCAATTTTGTGCTGTTTTGCTTTCTGTCATGCTAAGCATCCTGTCATAATTGCCAAGGACAAACCGAACTGCCCTGTCCTGCACTTTTTCTAGTTTATCTGCAAGTTCTGTAGTATATGGATCCCAGCAAACACACGCATACTCCAGTGTACTGCGGACATGTGTGAAATACAGTTGCTCCCTAAGTTTCTGTGGCGAGCGACTGAAGTTACGTTTCAAGAAACCTAATGCTCCGACAGCCTTGTTCCTAACATGAGTAACGTGTCTGTTCCACCTGAGATCAGCAGAAAAAAATACACTTAAGTATTTATATTCTGACACTTGTTCAAGAGTAGCATTATTTATAGCGTTATGACTGCTGTCGTATGAGCGCTTCCCGGTAAAGGTGACGTGGACACTCTTTTTCTCATTCAGTTACATTTTATATTTTTCGCACCATGTGGCAATCAAATCCAAATCATGTTGTAGTGCTTGTTGGTCAGATTCGCTGTTGATGACCCTATATACTATACAGTCATCTGCAGACATTCTAAATGATGATGTAATGCCCGAAGTGATGTCATTCATGAACTAGAAAAATAAAAGTGGTCCTGAAACTGATCCCTGGGGTACCCCAGAAGTCACAGGTACGTATTCAGAGGAACATTCGTTGAGAGCCACAGACATCTGTCTTGAGCGAAGATACTCGGCAATCCATGCGATAACCTTCTCATCCAATTTGTAAAGTCGAAGTTTAGCGATCAGTAGACTATGCGTAACGACGTCAAAAGCTTTTTTGAAATCCAGAAATATACAATCAACAATGTGTTTCTTGTGGACTCCTGAGGCTAGCTCATGAGTGAATGCAACCAATTGTGTCGTACACGAAAAACACTGCCGGAACCCATGCTTACTAGGATGAAGAAAGTTATTGTTATCAAGATGAGACATGATGCAGGTATACACATGTGCCATAACCTTACGTACAATGCTAGTTAAGGATACTGCTCTGTAAGTCTCAACTCTGTCCCTCTGTCCACTCGCACCGCGCTAGTTTCCAATCACCAGGAACAACGCTGTTATTTAAAGAATTTTGAAATAAGCCACAGAAGTACAAACATAAGATGCCCGAGCAATCTATAAGGAATGATGTAGGGATATTATACGGACCACACACTTTTGTTGGTTTCAAACACTGTAATTATCCCTCGATGCTGGTCACACTAAATACAACCTCAGATATTTCGCCGGCTCCGACCGGAAAATCAACTCTGTTAACCCCACTAATGCTTAAATGAGTAGACTGAAATACTGATGAAAAGTATTTAACAAAAATGTCGACCTTGCTTGAGTCGTCATTAACGATTCTGTCGGACCAGTGCAAGCGTGGAACAGAAGTGTCATCCTTACCGTTTCTCTTAACACATTTCCAAAATTCCTTAGGATCGTCCACTAATCTCTGTCCCAAGTTCGCAAAGTATGTGCGTTTAGCAGGTCCAGCGAGCTCTCTAAAGCTACGTTTTAACTCAACTAACTGCATGTGAAGACTATCCGATTTCTTAGTTTTAATCTGCAGGTAGATTCTTCTAATTTTTCGTAATAAGGAACGGAGGCGACAGTGAAACCATGGCTTATCTTTTGCACGTTTGGAGGACAGAGTTCGAAGGGGAACAAAGTCACCTCGCAGTTCCAAAAGCTTGTTTTTAAGTACCCCCCATAACTCTACCACGTTTAATTCATCAGCCAATGTGTCAAAAGTAGGAAAATAATATTCAAGTGCCGATTTTAGTGCAGCGTATTTAGCCCTATTATATGCATGCACAGTTCTAGGAGGTTTTTTTAAAAAAACACACATTTCGAAAGATAGAGTCGGCTACAATAACATTATGATCGCTTATACCAGGGAAAACACGTACATTTGTTACAATGCTTGGTGCATCACAAAACAACAGATGAAGCACATTACCAGTGCTATCATTATGCGAAGGGTCTCTTACGAACTGATGGAGCATATCTTCGTGCACAAACTCAAGGAAAGCTGTATATTGACTGCCCGTTCTGTTCACAGAGGCAAAACCAGCAAATATATTGTTACGGGTTAAAAAATAGTCAGACATGTATTTACAGAATATTTACAATAATTATAGCAGCTGACAAGATGGTAGACAGCGCGCGAAGACCAGAACCTCGTCGTCTTCCGACGATGATTAAAACATCTTCTTCGTCAGCGTGTCACATGACGTCCGGCGTCTGAAGCACCGGCTCGGTGCTGGTTAGGAGCCGGGTGAGTGATACTAATTAAGGCGGGCGACGTGGACCACGTCGGAGCAATGGTGAGCCACGGTTAACTCAAGAGGGGCGATTTCGTACGTGACGTCAGTTACTTGACGCAAGACACGGTAAGCGCCGGAGTAGCATGAAAGTAACTTCTCCGAGAGGCCAACGCGTCGCGGTGGCGACCACAGGAGAACCATGGCGCCCGCTGTGCAATGGACGTCGCGATGGCGGCCGTCATATAAGCGCCGCTGATTGTCCTGCGACTCCACAAGTCGACGTCGAGCAATATGGCGTGCTTCTTGTGCTTTGAGGATGGCTTCATGAGCATATTCGTGTGTGGAATTCAGACTAGCAGGCAGAATGGTGTCGAAAGGTAACGTAGGGTCGCGGCCAAACAAGAGGAAGAATGGAGAGAGGCCTGCGGTATCATGGCGAGACGAATTATACGCGAAAGTAACGAACGGCAGCGCAACGTCCCAGTCGCGATGGTCATCGGAGACATACATGGACAGCATGTCAGTAAGGGTGCGGTTAAGGCGCTCGGTTAGACCGTTCGTTTGTGGATGGTAAGCAGTAGCAAGTTTGTGTTTAGTCGCGCACGAGTGTAGAATGTCATTGACAACTTTAGAAAGAAAGTAGCGGCCTCGGTCGGTGAGGAGCTGTCGAGGGGCGCCGTGGTGAAGGATGACGTTTTCTAGAAGGAAGTCGGCGACATCGGTTGCACAGCTTGTCGGAAGAGCCCGCGTGACTGCATATCGGGTGGCGTAGTTTGTTGCCACAGCAATCCACTTGTTCCCCGAAGCAGACGTAGGAAAAGGGCCTACAAGATCAAAACCTACACGGAAGAATGGTTCTGATGGTACCTCAAGTGGTTGAAGGCGATCAGCAGAGAGTGTGGTCGGCTTTTTGCGTCGTTGACAAAGATCACACGCAGCGGCATAACGGCAGACGTCACGGTATAGACCAGGCAAGAAGAAGCGCCGACGAACGTGGTCATAAGTCCGTGACACGCCAAGGTGACCTGCAGTCGGTACATCATGAAGCTGGGCGAGAACAGTCTGACGCAGATGCTCAGGCACAACGAAGAGTCGGGCAGGGCCGTCCGGGCGCGTGTTATAGCGGTACAATTAATACACCATCTTGAAGTTCAAACATGCGAAGGGAAGGATCCGGCGTCGTTGAAGTGAGCCGTTGAATACGGTGTTGCAAGGAGGCGTCCCAACGTTGTTCAGCTCCAATGTCGCGAAACGCAGCCAGAGAGAGAACGGTGACAGGTATGCCGTCCGCAGAAACGTCAGGATGGTCGACAGGATGGCGCGACAAGCAGTCCACGTCTTGATGTAACCGGCCGGTATTGTATACAACTGAATAGTTGTATTCTTGAAGGTGCAGAGCCCAGCGGCCAAGGCGACCTGAAGGATCTTTGAGGGACGAAAGCCAACACAGAGCATGGTGATCAGTGATGACTGTGAATTGGCGGCCGTACAAATAGGGGCGGAATTTACCCACTGCCCGAACGAGAGCCAGACACTCGCGTTCGGTGATAGAATAATTGCTCTCCGCAGAGGAGAGAAGGCGGCTGGCGTAGGCAATAACACGTTCCCACCCTTGTTGTTTCTGTGCCAAGATAGCTCCAATACCGTGGCCACTGGCATCGGTACGGACTTCTGTTGGAGCTGATGCATCAGAGTGAGCGAGAATGGGCGGGGACGTAAGCAGCCCAATCAGCTCGGTGAAAGCACCAGCTTGCTCAGAGCCCCAAAGGAATGCAGCGTCTATCTTAAAGAGCTAATTGAGAGGGCGCGCAACGTTCGCAAAATTTCGGACAAACCGACAGAAGTAGGAGCAAGGGCCCAAGAAGCTGCGAACATCCTTGGCACCTGTTGGCGCGGTAAAGTCTGACTGCCCGTATTTTATCGTGATCAGGGCGTACACCAGAAGAATCGATGAGATGCCCGAGCACAGAAATTTCACGACGACCGAAGGGGCACTTGGAAGAATTTAGTTGTAGCCCCGCCTGACGGAAAACAGATACGATCATCGACAGGCGCCCGAGGTGCGTCTTAAAAGTCCGAAAAAAACGATCACGTCGTCCCGGTAACAGAGGCAGATGTACCACTTGAAACCATGTAGGAGGGCTTCCATCATTCGTTCAAATGTGGCCAGGGCATTACATAAACCAAAAGGCATCACTTTGAACTGATACAGGCAATCGGGAGTAATAAAAACTGTCTCCTCGCGGTTCATGTCATCGACGGCAATTTGCCAGTAGCCGGAGCCAAGGTCGATGGATGAAAAATATTGTGCTCCATGCAGGCAATCCAGGGCATCGTCAACGCGTGGTAGCGGATAGACGTCTTCCTTTGTTACCTTGTTGAGGTGCCGATAATCGACGCAAAATCGCCAACTGTTGTCCTTTTTAAGTAGTACAACAGGGGATGCCCATGGGCTGCAAGAAGGTTCGATGATGTCTCGAGAAAGCATCTTGTCAATTTCTTGTTCGATGATATGTCGCTCAGTAGGCGAGACGCCGTAGGGTCGCCGATGGATCGGGCTCGCATCACCGGTGTTTATTCGATGTTTTACGACAGATGTTTGTCCTAGAGGGCGTTCTCCAAGGTCGAATATGTCCCAGTATGAGGCAAGGAGACAACGCAGTTCTTGAGCACGCTGGGGAGGAAGGTCGGAAGCAATAATTTTTGTTAGGACATTCAGGTCTGAAGGGATAGGGGGCGAAGCAGGAGTTGAACACGAGGACCTGTCACAAGTTAAAGCCGAAATATGGTAGTCTCTGGCTGGCGTTTTTGTGCCAGGGATATTCCGCGCAGGAGTACTTGTGTACAGAGTCCAAAGTTCACAAGCGGAAGGCATGAAGTGTCGTCCGAAATGGTAACGGCGTTATGCGAGAGCAGGACATCCGGATTAGGAGACACGATGCAGTCACCGTCTGGTACAGGTGGAACGGGAGAGACGCATATGTAGGTAACGGCATGGTGAGGGAGGCGAATATGCTCTGTTGAACATAGCCGTATGGGAGCACTATCGGTGGGGTCAATAGCACCAGGTAGAGCGAGTTGCACAACACCAGCAGAACAGTCCATCAAAGCGGAATGTGCAGACAGAAACTCAAGGCCCAGGATGAGGTCGTGAGGGCAGTGCTCTAGTACATAAAAAAAACAGAAGTATGATAGCCGGCGACACTCACGCGAGCCGGACACATGCCAATAACGGCTGGTGTTCCTCCATCGGCGACTTAGACCACAAGCAAAGGGGTAGGAGTGAGGACTTTCTTGAGACAAATTCCGAAGCTGAGCATTCATCACAGATACGTGCGCGCCAGTGTCAATCAGAGCCGTAACAGGTATACCATCTAGGCACACTGAATTAATCCACATACAAGGTTCTAACACATGCAATTTACAGAAGTGCAATATCTGTTTTCTGAGAAGAACCGGCCGTGGTTGCTTAGTGGCTATGGTGTTAGGCTGCTCAGCACGAGGTCGCGGGATCGAATCCCGTCCACGGCGGCCGCATTTCAATGCGGGCGAAATGCGAAAACACCTGTGTACTTAGATTTAGGTACACGCTAAAGAACCCCAGGTGGTCGAAATTTCCGGAGTCCCCCACTACGGATGCTCGCCGAAGTGGGGGACTCCGGAAGCTTCCTCTTGAGAGGAAGCTTTAGCTCGGGTGCTCCTATCTAAATACATGTAAAATGAGACTTCGTTTTTTTCGGCAACCGCTGCACCAAATTTCAAAAGGTTTGTTGCACTTAAAATAAAAACTTAAAATCTAGTGACTGTTGGTTTCTAATTTTTGAGTTAAGTCGTCAATTTGTTATTAAAATTGGCAAAATTGGAAAATCTTCAAGAATCGAAACTATCAAGTTTACAACTCTCTAACTCAACAACAAAAAATTATAATACAATTCTGTGACTTGAATCTAACAGTACATCTAAAGCGGACAAAATTGATATGGTACACATGAGAATAAACAAAGTTAGTAATACGGAAATAAAGTTCTTGCAGAACCCTTGTAATCAACGTAACAAATTCATGTAAGATGTAAAATGACATATCAAATTTGTCCGGTTTGAATAATCTAATGGATGCCATTTACAGAACCACTATATTTATTCTTGATGCAGACCTATGAATTTGTAAACTTCATGCTTCTATTCTTTTTCAAACGGTCGAATATTTGAAAATACTTTTAAGAAAAATTGGGAGATAAATCGATATTCTGCTTCGAACAGTCACTAGAATTTAACTTTCTCTCTGAAATGCAACAAATTTCATTAAAATCGGCCCAAGGGGTATTTCAGCAAAACGTTTTTGCGTTTTACATGTATTTGAATAGACCGCGTCGGAGTTGGGCCCCAGCTAAAGGTTCTTCTTAAGCAGGTGGTCCACCTGCTGGGGCTTGTGGTGGCATCCCCATGGCCTGCTGAATGCAAAGCAGCAGTGCTGGCGCCATTCGTGTGAGGCTCCGCAGCTCCTGCAGCAGCTGAGTGTTTTGCTGCACTTGTTGCTCAGCAGCAGAAGCGAGACGCTCGGTGGCTACTGCTTGGCGCAACGTCGTCGCGCCTTGATTTTCGACTGCCGTTCTCGGCTGCCGAACCGACTGCAGGAGGTCCTGTATTTGCAGTATTGGCCTCGAGCTCCACCACTGGAAAGGCTGGCGCCACCGTCGGCGTGACGTGCTAGGAGGGATCACGTGGACATAGCGGCCGCGTCGGCTGCTTCGGGCGCGCCGAAGCGAGCGGAAAACGAGTTTAAATTCCCTCGTACGCTGCGGTCCTCATTTAGTGGCGAGATTTGCCCGCTTCGAGTGTCTCCTTTACAACGCTTGAAAGCACTACAATAGGTAGTGGCTGCCTTCGAAGGCGCACAATATGGTAGGCTACTGCTCGGTGCCGCAATGCCGGACGCACGCAACGGAGCACGGTGTCAGCCTTATTCATACGTAGCCGCAGGACAAGAAGCTGTGTGAAGCTTGGCTCGCGAAACATAAAACCGGCAAACAGTCATCGGCTACAACTCGGGTATGCAGCAAGCACAGACGCGAGGAAGATTTCTGCTACGGCGCCCCGTCTGCGATGTCCTGAAAACGCGCACTAAGACGCTCGCCCGAGTCCGCTGCCCGACTAATGTCATGACAGTTTGGTCTATGAACTTGTCGATGCTATAGATACTGGCAAGTTCAGTGGAGTGGAAAGGCAGCGGTAAGAAGCACATTTAAAAAAAGCATGGTATATGGTCATGCTTGTGTTATGAATTAATGCACTGGATTACAATAAAGGAGCAGCGGGGAATTGCACGCTGAGAACACCGATAAACATACAGTGCGACGCAACTCGAGAAATAGTATTGAAAGGTCAAAGAATTTAGTAGAAAAAAAAGATTGAATCGTCGCGATGGCACATCACAGTCCCCGTAGGCGTCAAAGTCTCTACAATGAAATTATTTTTTGAACAGCTCTGATAGCGCCCACGCAACAATGGTTGCTTGTATACTGTCAAATGCTCATATTCTGCGGCCTAAAGCTCATGGCACGGTGCGAAAACGCGCGCGCGGAGAAAGCGAAACAGTGCGCGGACAAGCATGCAGACGCGCAGTCGGTCGCTGCGAATCTGCGCGATCGCTTCATTGAGGCTTCATTCTATTACGCTCCATTTAGTTATACAAACACTATAAGAACATATTTCAGATAGTTTGCTCTCAGCGTTTACCTACCTTTCACGCAAGAAGCCGGTTGGGGAGACTCCATCGCGGCGACCGCGCGCAGTGGCGTTCACTGTACGTATTCGGTAAAGAGATAGCGTCTGTAAACGATTGTGTGCTTTCAGTTTGCCCAAGATTATTATTTAGACAGTAAGAAACTTCTCTCGTTTCGAAAGTACTTACAGAAATGTCCGGGAGAGCTCGCGCGTGGTGTTCTCAGTGAGCGCTGACAGCAAAACCTATGAGGAGCGCGCCACGTGATCCCTCATACTACGCCAGCGAGGCGCTTCCGATAGATGGCGACTCCACAACTCCTCGCCGCCAATAGGGACAAGTTACAACCATACAATGATTAACAACGTCTTAACCCTTTATTGTGCAGTGTACCTTCTATGCAATAGTGAGATTCAATCTTCAACACACTCACTTAAGATTTGAACTCAACCACAATGAGCAAGATGGCACAAGTCCCTAAGAAATTTCCTCTGAGGAAGCACTTTATGTGGCATATGCATGCACTTTTAGACGCAGTGCCCAAGAAGAATCCACACTTTGAACAGTGAAGACTGGTAAGCAAAACATTCTCTCTTGATTGTGCGAACCTTTACATGGACCTTACAGTTGCCCTTTTTGGCTGATTTACGTACTGCACCGAAAAACTTCGTGAAAGGTAATAACCCCCCCCCCCCCTATACGGCATCTTACAAAGCCACAGGCAGATGGTGCAAGAGCCACCCCAATTTTTTTGCAATGTTGCGTAACGCCATTATACAATACAATGGCCACATCGGCAGGTATGCAGGTTCTACGGCGTATGTCGCCTGCTAATATCACGTGTGCATAGGTAATCTAACGAGTAATATTTATGAAATAGTTCTATCAGAAGTAGTGCAGTAACATAAATCAGCTAACTGCTGTAAGAAACACTAAGCATTTTCATTCACTCAGGAATGCCTTCCGTGTACAGAGTGAAATCATGAGAATGATAACCTAGTTCGAATGCTTACGTTTTTGTGCTGTTGCGCGAGTGCAACAGACTCAGCATAGTTGCCAGCGACAGAGGACAGCAGTTCGTCCACTCTCTGTTCTGACCTTCTGCTCCTCCCTGCCTGCCATGGCTCTAAAAGTAGGGCGAACAGGGCACCATTACTAATTTCCTCACATGCAATGCAAAACTTGCTTTTGTGCATTATTGCGAGTTGTTTACCACCGCTCATTGCAACTACTGTTTGTATCAGAGATCACATTTACCAATACGTTTTCTTTAAGGAAAATCAAGGAAATGGAGTGTTAATGAGTGAGGCATTTCACATGGGGCCACTATTCTTCAAAGCAATCTCAAGCATTATTGCGCACCAAACAAAACCACACTGTTTGCGGCATTGCATACTTTCCTTTTTTTAAATAGCACCACAAATGTAGTGCCATTTGTTGCCTCGCCATTCTGTTCGTTCTCACAACCCTTCTTGCGTAACGATGAGAAATACTTTCTTCCTCTGTGCAACTTCTTTATTACCAAAGTTTCTTGAAGTACGTAACATATGACGGCGAGCCCATCCGCTAATCATACAGCAAATACATACACGTGCTAACACATTCATTGTTCCCCTTGTAGAATTAGGTCCTCGTGTTGTCCGTCAGCAAGCATGATCCAAATTAAGTCCTTGTAGTCAATGCGTAATGCAGCACATTTACATGTTCAACACGACTTGTGTTTGTGCTCCTAAATCATTCCTTTTTTATTGTTCTGGGGAATTGTGAACGTCTTTAGGTGTTTGTTCTTTAATTTTGTGAATTTAGTACGCTACTTATTGTTATAATTCTACAACCCCCGTTCTGTAATGACAATGTTTCTGAAAGGTATGTGTTCACAATAAGTAAGTAAAAAATTGTGAAGACGTCTGTTGTGCACTTACGTGTCTGACTGCTATGGCCACCTGAGTCCTCCCGACGCCTCTCCGCTGTTGCGGGCTGGAGTGGTCTCGCTAAGAATGAATACGACGCATAAGGAAAATAAGTACATGTCATACCTTTGGAAAAAGACTGTAGAGATGTGTATAACTTACCAACTTACCACTGTAGGTGTGTATAACTTCCAACTTACCTCTTAAGCCGCTTGTCCCAGACGCTGTGCCGACAGATACATGGGACTCAGCATTGGCCGCATCGCCAGCACCGCGGTCAGCAACGCTTTCCTCCTGCACATAGGCAATTGGCGTCATTAGCGATAACAGTTATGTTGTTGTGATACCTGTCATGTACAGGAAATATTGTAGTCATATTTCAACGGCATCCCTGACCGTTGTATTTCGAAATGGCTACACTAATAAAAGCCTGTGCTATGTCCTTTTATATGACCATCAATGACGAATGGTTGGTGCACGTCTACTCAATAAATGAAGCTCTTTTGTTCCTGTTGCTAACCATTCTAAGTGTTTGCTTACCCATTGAGTAAAAAGGTGGCATGCTACTGGTGTTTCTACACTAAGAAGTTATCTATTATCTCACTTTTGTAAATCTGCATCAGCTCAACCCCAGTTATTTACAAAACAGAGCATATCACTGCATCCAGACATGCATAAGCTAACTATAGAATGATTAAACGGACTACACCAACATGGCTTATATGCCTCATTAAAAAGCACATAACATTACCTTTACATAAAAACACAGGCACTGAGCAAGCATTAGTGTGCATGTTTCAGGGAAAGATGCAAGCGATAGTAAACAGCTTGACGATTTCCGCTCATCTTCTGAGCGGCAACACGAGCGCGCGACCGCACATCGGGCACAACGGCGGCGTCTGAGCGAATCGCGACAGAGCGTCGACTTGGCGTTGACCTTTTGAAACCCATGCGCCTGTTCACCTCTCCGTCGGGCTCGAATAACGGCGGGCAGACTCCGATGGCGCTCGCCCTTCCAACTACCTGGAAGGGCGAGTACAGAGGCAGAGTACACCTGTACTCGTGTAGTAGCTTTTCCCTTTCTATCACAAAAAAATGAAACTATCCAACTCCAGAAATAAGATAGAATTCGGGCAACTGTCAAAACGAATTATCAAGGCGAAATTAAATTATATTCGGAACTACAACGTCAGAAAGACTGAAGAAGCCGTAAAAAATGGACGCAACTTGAAATCATTGAGAAAGAAACTTGGCATAGGACAAACCAATATATGCACTGAATGGTAAGCAGGGTAATATCATCAGCAATCTCGAAGATATAGTCAAAGCAGCGGAAGAATTCTATACTGACCTGCACAGTACCCAGAGGAGTCAGGATACCTCAAATAGAAACAGTAATGAACAGGGTGCAGAAGCTCCTCCTGTAACTAGCGATTGGGATAGAAGAGCCTTGCAAGACATGAAACAACGGAGAGCGCCAGGAGAAGATGGAATAACAGTTAATTTAATGAAAGATGCAGGAGACATAATGCTTAGAACACTGGCAGATTTTTATACGAAGTGTTTATCAACTGCAAGGGTCCAAGAAGACTGGAATAATGCAAACATTATACTAATGCACAAAAAAGGAGACTTTAAAGAATTGAAAAATAATAGGCCCAGTAGCTTACTCCATTATATAACACATTTATCAAAATAATCTCCAATAGAATAAGGGCAACACTGGACTTTTGTCAACCAAGGGAACAGGTTGGCTTCAGGAAGGGATACTCTACAGTGGATCACATCCATGTCATTAATCAGGTTATCGAGAAATTCGCAGAATAGAATAAGGCTCTCTGTATGCTTTCATAAGTTACGAAAAGGCATTTGATCCAGTTGATATCAGCAGCCATAGAGCTAAAACGTAATCAAGGAGTACCGACCGCTTACGTAAATACCTTGCAAAATATCTACAGAGGTTCTACAGCTACCTTAATTCTACACAAGAAAAGCAGGAAGATACCTATAAAGAAAGGGGTCAGAAAGGGAGACACAGTCTGTCCAATGCTATTCACTGCGTGCTTGGAAGTATTCAAGCTATTAAACTGGAAAGCCTTAGGAGTAAGGATCGATGGCGAATATCTCAGGAAACTTTGGTTTGCCGATCACATTGTTCTATTCAGCAACAATGCAGACGAATTACGACAAATGATTGAGTACCTCAACAGAAAGAGTGTGAGAGTGGGGTTAAATATTAATATGTAGAAGACAAATATAATCATGAATAGCCAGGCAAGGGAAGAAGATTTCAAGATCTCCAGTCAGCCTCTAGAGTCTGTGAAGTAGCACATTTACCTAGGTCAATTAATCACAGGGAACGCAGGTCATGAGAACGAAATTCATAGAAGAATAAAAATGGGTTGGATTGCATACGGCAGACATTGTCAGCTCCTGACTGGAAGCTTGCCATTATCATTGAAACGGAAGGTGTACAATCAGTGCATTTTACCAGTGGTGACATAGGGGGCCATGACTGGTAGACTGACAAAGAAGCTTGAGAACAAGTTAAGGAGCGCGCAAAGAGCGATGGAACGAATGTTGCTAAGCATAGCGTTAAGAGACAGAAAGAGAACGGTTTAGATCAGAGAGCAGCGGGTATAGCCGATATTCTAATTGACATTAGGAGAAGAAAATGGAGCTGGTCAGGTCATGTAAGGCGCCGGTTAGATAACCGCTGGACCGTTATGGTTACGGAATGGGTACCAAAAGAAGGGAAACGCAGCAGAGCACGGCAGAAGACAAGGTGGAGCGATGAAATTCGGAAATTCGCGGACGCTAGCTGGAATCGGTTGGCGAAGGACAGGGGTATTTGGAGATCACAGGGAAAGGCCTTCGTCATGCAGTGCACATAAAACATGATGATCATGATGATGATGTTGATGATGATAATAAGAGTTTGCTCTTCGTGGTTTAACGTCGTTTATAGCAGGCCGCTAACTGTGTCCTTCCAATGTGCATAATTATAATGCTATAAATATACGAACAAACCAAGATATAGAACCGGCTTGGCGCTCATGCATGAACTATAAATCAAAAGCTACTTGCGCAAGACGCTCTCAGAAATGCTTATTGATATTGTGACTGTGATTTCACCGTATTCACATCTTTAAATGTATTCAACAGTTCAGTGCAGGATTTACATTTAACTAAGTTAATTAAATTTTGGTGTTTTACGTGTCAAACCCACGATGTGATCAGGCATGTCGGGTTGGGACGCTCCGGAATAATTATGCTCACCTGAGGATCTTTAAAGGGGTTGGGACACCAAATTTTGAGGCTATAAAAAGTATGTTGTAGGCTGCTTCCGTATGCAAGGACACCCACAGCGAGGTATTGGACGCTGCAAACATTTCAAAATAATTTCAATTCAGCTCCAAAAAGGCAGTAAATGCTCCTTCTCGTGGTCGAGACCCATCGCTAGCGCGGCAGTTATGGCGTCACAGCGGAGGAACGAAAATATTGACGTCATAGCACACTAGCACAAAAACGTGACGTATGATGCGTAGCGATAAAATGCCGATTACGGAGCCTACTGAGCCGAGCGACCGAGCATAGCCTCCACTGTGACTAAGCTACAGGCATATAGAAATTCTTTCTTAATGCAAAGAAGGGGTAAGGCATGCAGACACGGACACAGGAGGAGAGGAGCAGAGAAGGGGACAACACGAACGGCAAACTGCGTGCGGCGAGTTGCCGTGCGGACGGCCCTTTCCGCGTTGAGTATAACACTAGCCGGCCGACTCCGAAAGGGACCAGGATATGCGGCGTTCGTGTTGTCGGCTTCTCTCCTCGCATAGTCGCATAGTTCGGCAGCTCGGAGCGGTCTCTCGTTCGCTTGGCCTTGTGAAGGCCCGTCCACGTTAGCGGCACGGAAACCCGCCGCACGCCGTTTGCCGTTCGCGGGCCGCCGTGCGACGGCGGTTTCGCTCGCGAACGGCGAGATTTCCTTGCCGTAGAGAGGACGGGCCCGGGACCTGTTTGGGCGGCAACCGTACGGCGAAGCGGCGACCGAGGAGTGGTCACTCTGGCACCGACGGCAGCCTCACCGCCTCTGATCGTTCGGCGCCGCTGATATAGTCGCTAGGCCTTATCCGGCTCACTTCAAAGCTAAAGCTTACGGCGCTTCGAAATGAATGCCCGCTCTTATTACAAGCCCCAATATTTTCTTACCGTTGTGATCGCTCTTCGCAATAATTATAATAATCGCGACATGCACTTCGAATCGCCAGTTGTTTACCTCTGCTGGCAGAGCACGCGTGTATGCTCGAGCAGACGACGCCGCATGGTTTTGCGTCACTATTTTTGTGACCCAGGCGACCAAGCCGTGTTGCGTTTACTATCCTATGACGTTATAGCATCACCCGGAGCGCAGAAACCGAAACCGAAATCGCTCGGAATAATAATGCTATTATTAAATTATTTATCGGGTATATATGAATCCCGCGGTGTGTATCGTGCTTCCTCAAGCAGTACGCAACGCTTGAATTGAAGAACGCGTGAACGAAAACTTTCATGTCTCCACCCCTTTAAGGTGCCCTGAACGCACCAGGCACGGGCCTTGCATTTCACCTCCACCGAAATGTGGCCGCCGCGGCCGGTGTTCGAGCCCACGATGTCGTGCTTAGCGGCGCAATACTATTGCCACTAAACCACCACGGCGGGTCAGGTTGTCAGGTTTTACATACAAAATTGTCTTTCAAACATCGCATCAAAGCAAAAAAAGTCTAAATTCATATCTCGTATCAGCATCCACCTCAGCAGTTGAATAGCACTGTTGGTTATATTCATATGCACATACGCTTAGCTCGCTCATAATTTTTACACAGCATTCATGAAACTGTACAACGGAACTTTGTTATTTTATGCCCATTCACACAATTTGAAGACGTATCGTGAGCTTTTGGGTGTAGTGGACGAAATCTCCCTTGGTATCACTATAAAAAATTCGGCGACTACTACGAATATTTCCTAACGCTAAATTTGAGCCCAGTTCTATACGTGTTTCCATTTCGCCACATATTTTCTGGCACGGACAATCTGTCTTGCGGCAAGTTGAAAACGAAGCCTCTCTGATCTGCAGATCGCCAGAGGTAACACGAGGCTCACGCGTCGGCCTGATTCACAGCAGCCGCCACAAACAGACCTCCGCTCTTGCAGCGTTTTGTCTCCCTATATGGTATCGGTGGCATCATCGGCGAGCAGACGACTCGTGCTACTCTGATGCCATCTCGTAGGCATCATCGCCACAGAGCCCGCCTTCATCGGCACTGCGCTTTTTTTCTCACGCTTGCACCATACACTCCTCATCAGCTCTCCACCTCGTGGTTCCGCTGCACCCTCCTCCTCCGCTTTCCTCCTCGCGCCCTCTTCGCTATCGCCTCATTTGACCCGCACTGCATTCCGCGTTCGCTCTTTTATTATTAGGGGCGCCGACGTTCGCCGCAGAAACGGGCTCCTAAGGGCTGCGCTTTGAAGTAATTTGAAACTAAGTTCCACTCTAACATTGCTGACTTTCTTACACGTACAGGTTTGTTCAGCCTTAATTCATAGCACAAACTAGCAAGACTGTATTATGTATAGTGGCTTATTGATGGTGAAATTGTTTTTCTGCTGACAAACGCATACACAACTTCGGGCCCTATAACGTAAAACTATTTCAATATGTTTTTATTCCAATCTACTGACGTCAAATTTACGAAACCGCCGACGCAAGCATGGGGTGGTCACTGGCAGGGTTGTCTAAACAGACCAATCAAACGCTCTCCTAGTTCACAGGAGGTCACTTTTGTTTGCTTGAAAAACGAATAACATTGCCTACACTGAGCGGCTTGTCTTTTCTAATTGGCTCACAAAAGACGAGGAGCACGCTCAAGTGGAAAGGGAATCGATGGGGCCGAGCCACTGCAATTAAAATCGATAACCGAATAAAGAGGGTGTTGCCAGCGTCTGCGATTGCTCCGCTTTCCCTTACTTAGCTTGAGGTAGCTCGTCGACAATCACGGCGTCGTGCGACGGAAGGTTAAGAATGACGCTAAAACAGATCCTCAGCAAAGAAGAGTTGGCAGAACGACGTCGTAAACCTGCCGAAAGTACTCAAAAACGTTACACGACAACGCAGAAACCTTTATTACATGCAAATAAACGCATGCTGTCCTGCAGGTGCGAGTAGCCGGTGTCGGAGTGATCTGCTGCAGCCATCTTTTATTCCTTTTGGAATAGGGCAACCTGCGGCTATTCATAAGGAAATTCGGTTTTGTTTGGCATATTAATGCAACTTTAACGCGTACACGTCATTTTCACGCGGTAAGTTCTTGCGGTTTTGTGACTTCGCTTGACAAGCAGGTGAAGTGGGTGCAGCCAGAAAACTCTTGACCAATAGCCGAGGGCTTATTGCGAAATGATGTCGAATCAGAAATAACTTTTTTTTTGTTCGGTCAAATCATGCATAATCAGTGTGTACACGTCCTATCAGATGCGGAGCTATCACGTTTTCGTGACGTCGCGTGACAGACAGGTGAAGTGGCGGTGGTCCACAAAGGTTTCTGACCTAACGCGGAGGGCTGACTGCATAAGTGGAATAGAAAAGTTTGGAATAGTTTTACGTTATGGCGCCCTTCATTCGCATATGACACCCAAAGTTCATGTGTCATGTGTCTCTTGTAGCCGTGTCTACCAACGCTAATACAATTTCACTACGAAAGTTCTATTTGGAACTAACGACAAGATAAACTGAAATGAAATAAAGGGAAATAATTCTGCAGTTTTAGGGAGGAAATACAGTCATAAACATTTATCTGTAACGCATTCCTTTAATTTCTTAGCAGTTATGAGTCGCCTTGAGACATTACCAAGTGTGTACGCGAAGAATGGTAATCACATCGTTCCGGTACACCACATGGAGAGAAGTTCAATGCCCGAATTCCGGACAATATCTGCCAGACATTGGACGGATAAAACGAAGCTTGCACGCTACCTACCTGTGAAGAATAAGCTGTATTATCTGCTCGAGCCAGTTCTTTCCGACTTTCACATATGACACCATAACAATGTCACCGTCCTTTGGCATGTAGGTCAGCGCCTGCCGCACATTCTCCGCCGTGTAGGCTATTGAATACTTGAGCCCATCGATAATGTGGTACGCAGGCACCTGCTTGGGCCTCATCCTGCAGTAGCACGGCCTGCAAACTGTGTGTGTATATATATATATATATATATATATATATATATATATATATATATATTGTCACGACCCTTGTTCCGCGTCAAAGATGCTGCGTACCGACCACGCCCACAGCGCGGATCATACTCGAGAGCCAGCCCTACAGGCAATGATGAAGAAGAACCCCATATGAACCCCACATGATGTTGATCATCTACAGATGACAAAGAATAGCTTAAAAATTCCCACACTAATGTCCCCTCACGCGAGAGCGGCCATCCTGGCCGCAATTCAAAGGGGCGGCAAACGCCTCGTGAAAGGCTTCATACGGAAAACGTGGACAACCTCAGCGGCGCGGCAGCGGCGCTCATTTGGAACAATAACTGGTAGCACGCAATAGTTAACCGGAGAAATATGCTCCAAGACTCTGTAGGGGCCGATGAACCGAAGCTGAAACTTGTCACACAAGCCAGGTGTACGAACTGGTGTCCGGAGTAGCACTTCCTCGCCAGGGCAAAAGCACACGACGCGATGAGAAGCGTCGTAATGCTGCTTGCGGCCCTGTTGCCGTGCTTCGGTGTTGATGCGGGCGAGCTGGCGACACCGCAGAATGCGAGACGCATTCTCCACAGGAGGATGGACAGTGATGGACAGTTGGCGCGAAGAAAGAGACGTCAAGACAGGAAGAGGGCGAACGACCATAGACAAGGTAGAATGGCGAGTAACCGGTCGTGATTTGAACGGCGGTATTATATGCAAAATTCCCGAATGGCAAAATTGCGTCCCAGTTTCTGTGATCCGGTTCGATGTACATGGCTGGCATGTCTGACAGCGTGCGATGAAATTGCTCTATGTGGCCGTTGGTTTGTGGATGCTAACTGGAGGTAGTCTTGTGGGTGGTTCCGGAGGCTCTGAGTACTTCGTCTAGTAGTCGCGAGAGGAATGCTTTTCCGCGGTTACTCAGAAGGATGCGAGGAGCACCGTGACGCAGTAAGAAGGATTGAAGAGTGAATGCAGCAACTTCAGAGGCTGAGGCAGAACTCACTCAAGTTGTTTCGGCATAGCGTGTCAAGTGATCAACGGCTGTCACAATCCAGAGGACCATACAGGTCAATGCCAACAACCACAAGTGGTTGCGACGGACAAGGAACCGGTTGCATTTGTCTGCTTGGAGCTGATGTAGGGAGCTTTCGAGGCTGACATAGGGCGCATGAAGCGACATACCTCGCTACACTGGCGGACAATCCAGGCCAGTAGAAGCGACCTTTGATGCGGTCACAGGTTTTCTGAAAACCAAGGTGACCAGCAGTCACGTCGTCGTGAGAAGCCTGCAGGACATGAGCACGTAAAGAGCGTGGCAGGACAGGAACCCAGCGTTGACCGTCAAGGTGATAGACATGACGGTATGGGACGCGGTTGTCACTCTTAAATTGCGTCAGCTGTCGACGAAGGCGGGCGTTAGGCGGGCGCGAAGCTCCT
Organism: Dermacentor variabilis; assembly: GCF_050947875.1. Classification (NCBI taxonomy): domain Eukaryota; kingdom Metazoa; phylum Arthropoda; class Arachnida; order Ixodida; family Ixodidae; genus Dermacentor; species Dermacentor variabilis. The sequence continues at coordinate 30,367,546 of NC_134573.1, read as the reverse complement.
TGAAGGTGGTCTCTGATGCGCCGAAAGTGAGAGTCGGCAAGTTGATGAGATTGGAAGGATTTGTTGTCGCGTGGAGGCATCTCGTCGACAGTTGCCAACAAGAAAGCATGTGAGGAGGTTGTCACGGATGGTAGCTTGAGGTCCATTGCATGGTGTCGTAGGAAGCGACACCATGCAATCGACACTATGCAAGCGGAAGCCAGAAAGCTCGTCTGCATCTTGGCGTATTTTTCCGCACTAGTAGGTAATAGTAAAGTTGTATTCTTGCAGACGAATAATCCCCCGACCAAGTCGTCCAGACAAGTTCTTCAGCGTTGAAAGCCAGCATAATGCATGATGGTCTGTAACGATCGTAAAATTGCGGCCGTGAAGAATAGGTCGAAACTTCTGCACAGACCAAATGATAGCTAGGCATTCCTGCTCCCTGATGGTGTAATTCTTTTCGGTGTTTGTCAGAACGCGACTTGCGTATGCGACGACCCTCTCACCTAAAGTGTCGTCTCGCTGTAGGAGAATGCCACCAATGCCGTGACCACTAGCATCCATACACAGGAGGGTAGAAGCAGCTTCATCAAAATGGCGTAGTACTCGTTCAGATGTGAGAGCGTGCTTCAGATGGCAGAACGCAGATTCACATTCAGGAGAGGGAACATTAGAACCCAGTAATCTGTGCAGAAGTGACGCTATTGAGGCGAAGCCTCGTATGAATCGGCGAAAGTAAGAAGCGAGGCCTAAGAAACTACGCAACGCTTTGGTGTTTTCGGGGCGAGGGAAGTGCTGAACTGCCGAAACCTTGTCAGGATCAGGACGAATGCCATCTTTGCTCACAATGGGACCTAGTACCTTGATCGTCTTGCTCGCAAAATAGCATTTCTTGGTGTTTAGCTGAAGTCCAGCGTTGGCAAGGCACGTGAGAACTTCATCCAGACGTTGCAGGTGCTGAGAGAAGGTGGACGAGAAAACAATATCGTCCAGATAGCACAAGCAAGTCTTCCACTTCAGGCCGCGAGGAACGGTGTCAATCATGCGCTCGAACGTTGCGGGTGCGTTCCAGAGGCCGAATGGCATGACATTAAACTCGTAGAGCCCATCTGGTGTTGAAAACACTGTTTTCTCTTTATCGTCCTCATGCATAGGTATCTGCCAGTAGTCGGAACGCAGATTGATGCTGGAGAAGTACTCAGCACCCTGCAGGGAATCCAAGGCATCGTCTATTCGCGGCATAGGGTATACATCCTTGCGTGTGATCTTGTTAAGGGCTCGGTAGTCGACACAAAATCGAACAGAGCCGTCTTTTTTTCGAGCCAAAAGAACGGGGGAAGACCAAGGGCTAGCAGGTTGCGTATTATGTTCCGTTGAATCAAGTCGGTGACGTTCTCGCCAATGACTTTCCTCTCGGCCAGCGGTACGCGATATGGTCTACGGCGCACAATGGATGTACCATCTGTCTCTATCCGATGCATCGTAATCGAAATCTTTCCCAACGAAGCTGAATGCGCGTCAAACGAAGCTTCATGTTTTTGGAGCAAAGCAAGCAATTGTTGTGACAGTAAAGGTGTCAGGTCGGAACTGATGGCAGCTGCAAGAGCTGAAGGAAGTGCGGCCCTTCCGGCATAAGGAACTTCAGAGGAAGCTGGTTTGACGGAAACAACAGATATAGACTCCGATTCAGCGGCGCAAGCCAATGTAGTGCCTTTAGGGATGAGAATCTTTTCAGATGTCGGGTTTGTAGCGGAGAGAAGTGCAGAGCCATGATCAAACCGCACTAGCCCTGATGCAAAGGCTATCCCACTAGCGAGACAGCGTGCAGATGGTAATACGAGCACGTCGCCGCAGTCAATGACGTCAGACGTGATGGTAACGATGCTTTGATGGCGAGGAGGTAGCGCGGTACCTTCTGCAGCAAGCAAGTAATGTGGTGCGTTATCTGCATGAAGTGAATAGGTCGTGTCGGTCATGTGGAGAACGCGTTGCCCGCAGCAGGTTGAGGCGGAGGCCGTAGAAAGAAAATCCGGTCCCAATATGAGCTGCTGGGCACACGAACTTAGCACTGCAAATTGTCCGTAATGCAGAAGTCCATTGATGGAAATACGAGCAGTGCACATGGCGACAGGTCGAATGGCGGCCCCTTGAGCAGCGAGTAGCGTAGGTCCATAATAGTGGGTCGTAACTTTCCGAAGTCGCGAACACAATTCACGGTGAATAACTGAAACACTAGCACCAGTATCTATCAAAGCCTCCACTTCTACACCTTCTACTACAACCAATATCATATTGCACGGACGCGATGGAGGAATTTCTGTCCCGTCGTTCGATGCAGCTTTTCCTCCAAAAGCGGCATAATTCAGTTTTCCGGACGACACTCTGCGAATTGAGAAGCAGGTCTCAGTGGGGAAGTAGAGCGGCGAAGGGGTGACGGCGAGCGGCGCCTCGCAGGACGATACGTCTGAGCCGCTTCGGATGCCACAGTAGTAGGAGAGCGGCCGCGCGGTGCACCATAAGGACGGCGTTGGTCGTGGAAGCTCCATAGACGTTGGAAAGTAGCTCCGGGCGAAAAGTCATCCCGTTAGTATACGTCACATCCGCGACGCTCCTCTTGCTGGCGCTTGTGTCAAAAGCGTACTATGTGGCCACGATAGCCGCAGTAGTAGCAGATAGGACGAGGAGGACGCCACTGCGGATAGCTGGTTTGGGTAGGTGTGTTGGTAGTCGTGGAAGTCATGTGGGCCGGTGTTGGTTTTGGAGGCATCGGTGGAACGATGGCTGGATTAACTGCGGCTACTTGTGCGTACGTTGGTGGGGCCGTATGGTTTAGAGGGTCCGTGTACGCTGCACCAGCCATGGACGCCAATTCCTCCTTGATAACGTCTCGCAGATTGGTAGCCGAGGCATGAGAAGGCATAGGCCCTGCGGCTAAGCCAAGATACTGTAGCTCTCCTCGAATTATTGCGCGTATCATTGCTCGTAGCATAGGGTCGTCGGCGGTAATGTTTGCAGTGGTGTCTGGTTGCAGCCGTACCGATTCGAGTTCGTCAAGGCGCTGGAAAGTAGCGACGATATCAGTGAGGGTAGTGGGGTTCTTGATGGCTAAATCATTGAAATCAATAGCTCCGATGCCTTTGAGGATGTCGCGAACCCTGTCAGACTCGGTCATGGCCGTGTTCACGCACCGACAAAGAGCAAGCACATTCCCGATGTACGACGTATAAGATTCCCCGAGTTGTTGCTTGCGCGTGTCGAGCGTCTTTTCTGCGAGAGCGGAACGAACAGCAGGTGGGCCGAAAATTTGGCGGAGCTGCTGTTTGAAAGCGCCCCAGTTCGTGAAATCAACCTCATGGTTGAAAAACGAAGTCTTCGCTACTCCTGTCAGATGAAAGACGATGTGACGTAGTTTGGACGCATCGTCCCAACGGTTAGCCGAACTCACTCGGTCGTAGTAGTCCAGCCAATCCTCGACATCTTCACCGCAAAGTCCAGCAAACAGATGGGGATCACGCTGGTGTCCACTGACAACCCAATACGGGGAAACTGGGGTAGCCGAGGCCGAGATGGTGGAAGTAGAAGTGCCTGTTGGCTCGTCCTGCGACATGCTGGCGGACAGCTGGCACAATCGGCGACCCGATCGAAGCTCCAGGAGGTTGAACGGGGAGTCAGAGGACGGAGGACCGAAGAGCACACTCCACCACTTGTGACGCAGCAGTTGTCACGACGTTTAGTCCGCGTCAAAGATGCGGCGAACCGACCACGCCCACAGCACGGATCATACTCGAGAGCCAGCCCTACAAGCGATGATGAACAACCCCATATGAACCCCACACGATGATGATCATGTTCAGATGACAAATCATAGCTTATAAATTCCCACAATATATATATATATATATATATATATATATATATATATATATATATATATATATATGATCTGGATACTAAGGAGCGCAATTTTTGTTCGCCAGAACCATATGAAGGCAAGAGATAACGCAGCCAACAAAAGCGTAATGGAAATTACCACAATTTCCTTCTTTTATTTCTGAAGTGCTCAAATGTTAAGCTAAAGAGAAATTAAAGTAAGGGAAGAAACAACTACCCTGAGGGGGGAGTTGAGCCAGCAACTTCCCTATTGCGCGTGTCTTGCACTGCCAATTCTGCTGTGGCGAAGGTTGTTCCCACGTCAAAATTTTTGGGTACCTACGTATGTATGTGTACAAGATGTAACCCTGCAAGGTAACCGTACCTTTATAAATGTTACAATTTATGTTAATGCAAAGCATTGCTCGCCTCATTCTTGAAACGTTGCAGTAGGTAGGTGTCTCTTTGGTCTCGCTTTATGAAAAGGCAAATAATTTGTGGCCTACGGTCGAAACGACCCTCCGCGTTGAGCACAGCAGCTTTGTGGTCTGACGATTACACCAAGTTCGCTTCTTTTTCTTCATTGTTTCTACTATCAGTGCAATACATTCGTAGTGATAGTGGCATTTCCGTTCGAGTGGCTTTATTCAAACACACACTTCCGCATTAATAAAGACAGAAATAGCGGAAAGTAAACGTTGCTCAATAAAACATGCATGTTTGAGGAACCATAACTCCTCCTATATTCCACTTCATCTAATTCGGGGAATCAGTGGCTGCTCAGGTTGAGTTCTGTAGGCCTTACGATAAAGTTTTCTTTTTCAGAACGTTTTTCAAGTCGACATGACGTACTTTCATGCTTTTTTTCTAGTGGCTGTGAAGGCCCAGAAACATGATCATGTCGTAGGGGACGCCATTCTTGTTGTATAACGTTATGAATCAAATTCCATCCCGTGTTATGTGTTTTTTTAGTGTGCGCTCAACTACGTTCCAATGGAACATTACATCCTAGAAGTCTACGAGTGGCTGTTTATTGTTTATTTTTTTTTTTTTACCGAAGACGCAATTGACTACTGCCACAAAGAAATTTTATCCTGCAGCAGTGTTTTCACTGGCAACGAGCCAGCATGCAATCGAAAGGAGAAAAAAAATGAGCAATTCCATTTTGTGAAGGTGGATGACCAAGCAAGCAGTTTAGCAGACGATTTAGAGGGGGCAGAGGATCTTGACCAAAGTACGAACACACTTACATAATTTTGAACAAAAGTACGCACTCATTTATTGACCTGATCGGTGGTCGTCGGGACGATAGGTACGCATACACATCCTCAAATCACCTCTGTTAATAAATGCGTAACCGTTTCTACATGTACCCAGCGAAAAATGTGTCTGTCACATAAGACAATGAATGGCTCGTATCACCATAAGCAAGCAAAAAAGCAAATTATCAACCTGAGAGTCTACTCATCTTCAAAATGGTGCCTATTGATAACTATTCTACTGGAAATGCATATATAAGCGATGAGACGTATGCGCTTTTGCAAAGAATGAAGGGATTTTTCATCAAAGTCGGGAGCTGAGTTTTTGCACACGCAGATTTCTTGACGGACACAAAGAATCCACGGAACCTTAGCCATGAACAGCTTCGCTGTGAAATATTTTGTCGTTCGTTTGATTGGAGCTTGCGTGACTCGTTTTGAAGCATCATGTCCACGATCTTGCTGTGAAGAGCTCTATACAGTGGTAATGGCAATAGTACACCAGCAATAACATCATTCAGGCTCTTACGTATCGAAGATACAGGGTGTTCCTTGAAGATTTCATTTTTTGAACGCCAGAAAAGCGCACAAAACTTCATTTAAATGCCTTGCGAAATTTTTGCACGATATCGCACGCGTACTTCTCTCGTTTCAAAAACAGCCAGGTGTTTGAAACATTCTCCATGTGCGCCTTGTACCACTTTCTCGTCTTTCCATGTCTAAGCTAGTGCTTGAGGCACGGTGTATTATTACACAATCTGCGGGACCGGCCCACTTACCCCACTATTTTCCTCGCAGCAGATTGCGCTACCTAGAAACTGTGCGACGTTGCATCGACTTCACGTTGACCGAAATAATCAAGTTTGAATATTTTGCCGGAATACAAATGCCATGATTGCTTCAACCTACACCACATGACAAAGCAATACGCACGTGCGTGTGTGTAACATCTAGTCCATGATGACGTCACAATTGGCAGTTTCCTCGGGTATGCTCGTCCGGTACCTATGTAGAACCCAACAGTCGAGCAGGACTTAAGCTCCGACCTACGGCCATCGTCGAAATCATGACGATGCTGCCATACTACGAACGTCGTCAGTATGGACGCCGTGCTGCTGTTTCCGTTGCACAAACGTGCGTGCGCGACTCCCTCCGCCTCGCCATACACACACAAACCAATTTACACAAGCAAGCTTGTCCACCTGGTATCGTTTTGCGAAACCCTAAACAATGCCGGATAGCGAGGTGCCAACGAAAACGCTTGACGTAGCATGAATGCCCCCCCCCCCCCATTCACAGAAGCCGTAGATTTTGATGGCGATGGCAATTATATGGACACTCCACGAGCCTTTCTGCCGCCGGCGTTGCGTCGCCGCGAGGTTCCGCATGCTGTGTGTGCGAGTGAAAGCGTGCGAGGGTGAGCCAGCAATCACGGCTCAATCGCGTGGGGAAGAAGCCCGGCGTCTCCCTCTGCGCGAAGAACAATGGTGTCAAACGGCAATGTGGGGTCGCAACCACACAAAATATAAAAAGATAACAGGGTCAATATGGTGTAGTGTCATGTCCGGACGAGTTATATGCGAACGTCACGTGGGCCAGTGTGGCGTCCCAATCGCGGTGATTGTTGAAAACGTACATCGACAGCCCCTCTGGCATTGTTCTGTTGAGAAGTTCCGTAAGACCGTTCGTGTGTGGGTGGTAGGTGGTGGACAGCTTGTGCTCAGTGGCACAAGAGCGGAGGAGGTCGTCGACAACTCTAGAAGAGAACGAGCGGCTACAGTCTCTAAGTAACTGTCGAGGTGCACCGTGGTGGAGAATGACCTCGTCGAGGAGAAAATTGGCGACGTCTGTTGCGCAACCAGTCGGCAACGCATTTCTTACCGCGTAGCGCGTCGCGTAATCAGTAGCGACAGCGATCCACTTATTTCCTCTAGTCGTCGCCGGAAAAGGGCCAAGCAGCCCAAGGCATACGCGAAAGAACGGTTCAGAGGGAACTTCAATTGGATGGAGTCGTCCGACATGTGTCAGGGGAGGTTTCTTCCGGCGCTGACACAATTCGCAAGTTACAACATAACGGCGCACAGAGTGGTAGAGATCCGACCAGAAGAACCGGCGTCGTATGCGGTCATATGTACGCAAAACTCCAAGATGTCCCGCCGTCTGTGCATCGTGAAGTTGTTCAAGAACGACGGATCGCAGATGACGATGGAGGACAAGGAGCAACTCAGGGCCATCAGGGTTGATATTGCGGCGGTAGAGGATGCTGTCCTGCAGCACGAACATGCGGCACGTGCCGTCTGTGCTGCCAGATTGCACTCCAGCGATCATGGACTGTAATGATGCGATGCGTTGTTCAGCACGCATGTCGGTCATGTCAGCCACAGCCATCACGCAGGTAACAGGATCAAGCGCAGCAGGATCAGGAGGATCTACGTGGGGGATGACGAGAGAGGCAGCCAACGTCGTAATGCAGACGTCAAGACTTATAGTTGACATTAAATGAAAATTCCTGGAGCCGGAAAGCCCAGCGACCAAGCCGTCCTGTCGGGTCGCGGAGGGAAGAGAGCCAGCAGAGTGCGTGGTGGTTTGTAACGACTGAGAACGAGCGGCCGACTGAAACGGGCGGCCAAATATGGCCGTAACTTGGTGACAGCCCAAACTAAAGCCAAGCACTCCCGTTCGGTAATGGAGTAAGTAATATCGGCAGGCCACAGCAGGCGGCTGGCGTAAGCTATCACAAACTCGGTACCATTTTGTTGTTGGGCGAGAACAGCGCCGATGTCATGTCCGCTTGCGTCAGTGTGGGCTTCGGTCGGTGCCAATCGATCAAAGTGGGCAAGTATGGGAGGGGTGGTTAGAAACCCAATGACAACGGCGAACGCGTGAGCCTGCTCCGGGCCCCATGAGAATGGCGGGTTCTTCTTTAGAAGATCCGTCAAAGGCCGAGCAACAACGGGGCAGTTTTTGACAAAACAGCGAAAGCAAGAACTCAGGCCGATGAAGCAGCGCACGTCAGAAGCAGAATGTGGTACCGGGAAACTGCGAAGAACGCGAACCTTTCACGGATCCGGTTGTACACTGGATGCATCAACGAGGTGTCCCAACACGGTAATCTGACGGCACCAGAACTGACACTTCGTGGAGCTCAATTGGAGGCCGGCTTTTCGTAAGGCCGCAAGAATAGTAGCGAGTCGGGTAAGGTGGCTGCTGAACGTGGGACAAAAAACAATCACGTCGCCAAGGTAACAAAGACAGGTGGTCCATTTTTAGCCTCGCAGAAGAGAGTCCATCATGCGTTCAAATGTCGCAGGAGCATTTCATAGGCCCAAGGGCATGCAATCCATGACCTCGAACTGATATAAGCTATGCGGCGTGATTAAGGCCGTCTTCTCGTGGTCCATGTCATCAACTAAAATCTGCCATTAGGCCGATCCAAGATCGATGCCTGAGAAGTAGTTAGCTCCGTGCAAGTAGCCCAAGGCGTCATCGATGCGTGGTAGTGGGTAGACGTCTTTTCGCATGACCTTGTTTAGGTGGCGGTAATGGCGCAAGAACGCCAGGTACAATCTTTCTTTTTAACAAGGACGACAGGCGAAGTCCAAAGGCTGGCTGATGGATCGATGACCCCTTTGCGAGCGTTTTGTCCAATTCTGATTGGATGTCTCGGCGTTCAGCTTACGATACAAGATAGGGACGCCAACGAATAGGATTCGGGTCTCCAGTGTTTATACGGTGGTGAACAACAGATGTTTTGCCTAAAGGTCTGTCGCCGAAATCAAAGATGTAACAGTACGATTAGAGGAAGAGACGTATGTCCGTCGCCTGTGCCGAGGTGAAGTCAGGTGCAATCATCTGCGCGAAGTCATCTGTTAATGTACCAGAGCTGTGAGCTGCAATTGACGCTCAGAATCTACTCTTGGCATTCAGATTTTCAATGTCAAATTCGGAAGTATTAGAAACGCTGGCCAAGAACATGCCGGCTGAAAGTACTTGAAGCCACAGGCTGAAATTAAGAAGCGGAAGAACGACGCCGTTATTAGTAACTGTCACAAGCGTGTGCGAAAGGGCAACATTCCGATTAAAAAGCACGTCGATGATGGGAAGAAGGACATATTCACCGTCAGGAATGTGTGGCTGTGCGGTCAAAGCGCCGTAAGTGACGGCTTCAGGTGACAGACGCACATATTAAAGCGAGCACAATTGCGGTGGAGCAGTTCTCGGAGCATCGGCGACTTGAGGCAGTTCCAACTGAAGAACGCCGGTTGCACAGTCGATGAGAGCGGAATGATTGGCAAAAATTCCAATCTATGGATAACGTCATGAAGGCAGTCATCATTCACAGCAAAGAGAACAGAAGTAGGGTGCGCGGCTATACTTAAACGCGCAGAACACATTCTAAGAACAAGCACGGCGCCGTCGGCCACACGAAACACACGTGCACCTGCTGGGGGCAAGGACCTTCTTTAAACGTCTACGTAGGCTATCACTCATCACAGATACGTAGGCTCCAGTGTCGATGAACGCTCGGACAAGTATGCCGTCTATTTTAACATCAATTACACTTCTTTTTTGGGCACAGACAGAGCATTTGCTGCAATACTAGGCAATCCAGCACCACCTCCGAGGGCTGCATTTCATAGTTTTCCGTGAGGGTGCGGCCAAAAGCCACAAGGGACGAAAGACGACATGGCTGCTGCGAACGGGAAGATTGGCGGCGTGTTTGCGGTGAGCGCGACTGGTGTCCACGCAGCGATGGTGAGCGACTGTACCACGTGTTCTGAGCAGAGTTGTCGGCGCTGTTAGACTCGGCGGTTGGCTAAACATTGCGGCATTTCCATTAAAACGGCTCAGGTTGGCCGGCGTGCGAGGCGTTGAGGGCCACGAGTTGCGGCAGTATCTGGTGACATGACCAATGCGGTGACAGGTGAAACGTATCGGCTCGTCGCCTGCAGTTCTTCACTCGGTGGTTTGCGGCAACGCGGAGAGAAGCGTCGGGGGGGAGCGAAAATTGTAGTAGGCCATTCGTTGGCTCTGCGGTCGGCGAATGTAGAATGAAGAGAGAATGTAGGCCAAACTTTTGAAGTTCCTGGCGAACGATGGCTTCTACGAGAGGAGCTGAAAAAGGGGTAGCATCCAGGATACGCGAACAAAAAGCTGCGGGCGCCATCGCATCCAGTTCACGTCGAACGATTACCACCTCGTTCTCTGATGGCAACCCATGCTGCTGTGTGGGCTGATCTTTACACGTCGACGTTGCGGCAGTATTGGGAAGTCAGGCGAATGGTTGCAAGACGCGTCGGCTTTTGGCTTGCTTGAGTTGTCGGCACTCTTTAATGATATCACCAACTGTAGAGCTGCTTTTGCACATGAGCAGATTAAAGGCTTCGTCAGCAATGACCTTAAGAACGTGCCTGACCTTCTCAGCTTCTGTTATGTCGTGATCAGCTTTACAACCAAGTGCCAGCAGGTCGTGGATCAATGAGAAATAGGACTCCGTGGGGGATTAGACACTGGGTGCCATTCCCTGCTTTTCGGCAATATTACGGCCAGCTACTTTGCCAAACAACTCTGTCAACTTATCTTTGCATTGGTCCCAGCTGGTTAGCTCCTCTTCGTGGTTTTCACACCACAGCTTTGCGTGCCTCTAAGGTAGAAGAACAGGTTAGGTAGCATAAGCGTAGGGTCCCATTTGTTGATTCCACTCACGCGTTCGTACATAGCCACCCACTCTTCAACGTCGGCGCCATCCGTCTCGTAGAAATGTTCCAGGATCCTTGGCTTGCACAACCACCACCGAAAGCGACAGCGATACAGCTGGCGATGATGACGTTGAAGGCAGCGACGACGTTGATCCCGCGTGCTCACCGCGATTCATGGTGCGGACGGTGAGGGCGACGTCCACTGCGGAGCTCCGTTTCGAGCCGTGGTACCCCGCACCTCCCTCGAATATGCTACGGGGAAGTTGAGAGTCTTCTTCCTCTCTCTTCTTTCTTCGTTCCGTAACTGTATGAAGCCACATTTTTCCTGCTGACATCAGCTCTGCACCTTCGTTGCACTGCCTTCCTACCTTGGCGCGTCGGGACGATTTTTGCTCCTTCTTTTTAAATGATGGGCAAATGCCACGTTTTATATCGTCCCCGCGGGTATGTGCCAGGCCATGAAAACGACGCTGATGTAGCGCGCGGGGGGTAAAACAGAAGACAACGAAGAGGAGTACCACTGGGTTCCGTTCTTTCCCTTATATTATTTAACATTTTGCTAAGCACAATTCCTTTGTGTCCGGAAGTACATGTTTATGTTTACGCGGACGATATCGCATTTTTTACGTCCGCAAATAATATACATTCACTACAACAGTCGTTGCAGAATTACTTAGGAATGCTGGAGACATGGCTAGATGGGTTATGCATGTCGTTAAATATTAGCAAAAGTGCGGTATTAGTATTCCCATTAACTGCACAGGTGCATATATCTTTACAATACCGACAGGAAATCATCCCTCAAGTTGACGAAGTCAAGTACCTTGGTGTCATTTACGATGGCAAACTCACCTGGCGCAGTCACATTAAACACATTAAAACAAAGGCAGAACGAGCCGTAGCTAAGCTCTGCCGGTTCAGCCACCGTCGCTCTGGACTACGCAGGGATACCTTACTGATGATCTATAAAATGTATGTTCGGCCCATATTAGAATTCGGCTGCGTGATATTTTCCGGTGGTCCCGCCTAGAAAATTAAACCTCTCATACTTTTAGAAAGAGAAGCTCTACGGTCATGCCTTGGGCTACCTAATTTGTTGCCAACGCTGTTTTATATCAGAAGCTCATACGCCCCCCCCTAGATTGCAGATTCCGCTTACTTACGGTTCAGACATTTTTTAAAATTTGACTTTAAAAATACGTACGCAATATGCTTTTCTCACTGAACCTGCTGAGTTTTTCCAAGTATCGTGGTCGAGATTCCACAGTCCTCAGATAGCATTCATACAAGCACAGTTACAAAAATTGGATGTATCCATACGCCAAGTTTACCATTCAAATGATGCCTTTACAGACCTCAAAATTGAGTTTGAGGACATATTACCTAATCATTCTAAACTATGACCAAGGCGAGATTTAATTAATATCTTACACGCCCACCTACACCAGCTAACCGCTGACAACGTAATAGCTACTGATTCTTCTGTATGCAATGAGAAGGCCAGAGTGGGGATCTTCTCTGAATCTCTTCAATGGTCCTACTCCCTTCGCCTTCCCGACTTCACACCCATATTTCAGGCAGAATTATTAGCAATTATATTAGCATTACGAAAACTTCCCCAAAAAGACCCATTAGCTGTTATCATGACCGACTCGCTATCTGTATGCACAGCACTAACTGCATCTTTAAATTCAGCAATTCAAAGAACATTTCGTTCGATGGTACCTCCGTACTTGCGAAAAGTATGTTTCATTTGGGTACCGGGACATCATGGGTTGCATTTTAATGAAATGGCCGATTCACTCGCACGAGCATCCCTGAACGGCCCTATCATATCTCTTTTGCCGACATCAGCTTATGTCACCGCGGCTACGTACAGAAATTTCGCTATATCTCAAAATTCTGCAGTGTCCATGCTAACACCGTGTTCTGAATTCCACCTTCTTGGCTTCCCATGGAATATTAATTGGTGTCCTTGAAGGCAATTAGAAGTATCTTTTACAAAATTGAGATGTCGTATACCTCCTCTAAATTTTTACTTACACGGGTCTGGTCTCGCTATGTCCCCTCTATGTTCTTTTTGCAGTGCACCTGAAACTATCGAACACTATTTTCTCTCATGCCGCCGCTTTCTAAGACAAAGAAAAATATTAGAATACTCATTTACCAAACTTGGCCTATCGCTAACCTCGACAAGCATTCTTTCTTTCGGGGCGACTTCACTGGGATCCAGCCACAGGGATGCTTTTCTTGCAGTTTACAATTTCATTCGAGAGACAAAAAGAGTACCTTACTGATTTTCTACAATTATCCATAGTTTCTATTATTTCATTTCTTTACGTTAAATTATTTTATCAAAATTCATAACAATATTTTCATTGCAAGTCTAAATTACAGTTCTATCGTCCCACGCTCCACTATTCAAATGTAGTTGCTCTATACTTCTAACCTTACGGAAAACCGCCTGCTTCTTGGCCAATCCCCCATAGTGGGTACATGCCACTGTCTGGGACACAAGACAAGACAAGACGTCGCGTTGACGGTTCGTATACAGTGCTATTAGCCGTTCTATACACTTGGTTTGTCGTCGCCTACTAGGACGGGGCAATATTGTGACTTCTGGTGAGACCAGTCACTAAAACAAAAATATAGGTTGGCTATAGATACCGTCACTATTTTGCCGTTAACTTAAAATAACACATTCCTTCAATTGAAAAGTAAAATGCAACTACAATATTCCAGCACATCTCGGCGCACGCTGTCAGATGATTGGCCGAAAACCTACGCAAAGGAGTATCGAAAGAGGCGACTGGTTTTCCTCAAGTATATGTGGTTATCAGAATCCTAATCGGCCTGATGGGAATTACGAGAATACTTCTCTTAATTTGGCAGATGACTCTACAACTTCTTCTATCCTTAAAACAGGGTTGAATATTTCGTGGGTTATGTTCATTTAAGACAGCATAAAGACGTCCTTCGTCAATCCAACATACCCACAAACCAAGCCGTCTCTAGAGCCGCTGCTGCGTGGACGTCTACGAGCAAGATGCCGTCCCGTCCTTGGACACGGCCTCGAGCGGTTCGCTTTACCCTTTATATGCTGCTTTTTTTTAATTGTATACGGTATATTACGTCTGCTGTTGCGTCAAAAAGCTAGTATAAATGGTTCTTGCTGACCTCGCTTTGACCTTGGCAGTTCAGAAGAGCACATGCGCCCACCTCAATACAAACCCGAAACTTTCAGCTCAACACATTCCCTACTGGCGCACATCTAATTAATTAGGGCTTTTCGAAGGCGTCCCATACCATATCTACACCATCTTTAATCATTTTTAAGGTAAATAAAGAAGATTCCGTCACGCTAGCTTGAATTTAAGGAATGATGATGCAACCTTGCAATGCCGGATTACCTGCCCACTTAAGCCACTGTGAATTGGGCTGCCTTGCATTGCAATGAGAGTGCTCTCTCGCTTGAACTTAGCGTTGGTCACCGTTTGTTTCTGCCAGTAGTATCCCAGAACATTTAAACCCAGGAAATCCGGTAGATAACCTCATGATGGCCACTAAATGACAAACAACGGAACCGTATCATTATTGTAATTCAGAAAGACAAAAGTTTATTCGCAAAGTCGAAATTTCGGACTACCGATTCCTGATATCCGCCATGTCGACTAGACTGCATATTTCTCCCGTGAGAGTCAGTTACCGTGCAAATTTATCTTTTGTTCCTTATTCCTTGGAGCCTCTCTTCATGTCCTATAAAAGTTACACAAAGAGAAATGCTTGTTTATTGTGACAAGATGATTAGAAAACTCAAGCAAGAATTTAACCTGTGCTCGATACATCTCCGGTAGCAGAACCAGCAGTGTATTCGTCCTTGCCTTTTCAGAACACCCCAATGGTGAATGGTGAAAGGCGAAGAAAGCGACTGCAGCAGTAGCCACGTCTTTGATAGTATTTTAACGAATCACTACTCTCTCGGCAGCGATCATAATTTTGCATGTTGCTTCTAACATGCTTAGAAGTTTATGTATGTCGGGAACTTTTGACCCCTAATTTGCTCATAGCCCCTTGCACTCCAAGATCTGCGTATCCTAAGTATAGGACACTAGGGCTCAGTTTTCGTCAAGGGCTCTGCATGGGCTGAATGTGCGTTGAGTGTGCTCTTGCTTGTCACAGCTTCCAATTCCTTGTTTTCATTATTCCCGAGGCGCTAAATGGCCTTGAATAGCTGCACTGTGTGGCAATGGCACTTCTATAGCGAAAACTCAATGTGTCAAGAGCTGAAATATGCTCGCTGCACTATGAATATGGTGTGTGTCGGAGGTAGAAGACGATGATGATGAAGTGCATGGTAGACTGCTTGCTTTTGCAGGCGTGAGAAACTGAAATTACTGCACAGTAGAGAAAGAATGGGCCATTTATGACGAAAATAAATCCGACGAAGCGGCCATCAAGTAGATGGAGGCCATTCAGGTGCAATGAAGAGCTATATATTACGGAAGCACGGTTTGGGTGCGGGCTAGTTACCGAGCAAAAATACGAGCGCAAAGAACTGTTTTCAGGCCTTTCATGCACAATAACCACTATGTGATTACAAGCATGCACGTTTTCAAACATTTAAATGTGCGAAACTCCCGGGAATACCTTGCAATTTTGAAGTACGTCATACTGATCTTTTCAACCACTAAGCCCTGATGTCCTATAAATACGACATGACGCCATAACTCAGAATATAGTTAATAGATTTGTGTTCCTGAGGCCTTAGCAGATGATTGCAAAATGAATAAAAATATCCTTCAGTTTAAATAACCTTCAGGGCTGAAAGGGTGAAGTTTAATCGCGAATTTATTCGAAGCAGGACCAGTTTGAAGAAAACGTCCATGTTGTGGTTTCCTTTCTTTCGCCATGCGTTATGCGTTTCAGTATAATATGAATGTCAGAATTACGAATTTGGGTCAGATCTCAGTTACGTAGCTACTATTCAAGAATCGCAGTGAGCACCCGCAAAATCGATGACCTCACTTTACAGTATTCTCATGTTTGAACTGGGAGGACCCGTAACACCTCGCTGTTTGTGTTGAGCCATTAGGTACGTCTAAATTCTGAGTGTACACGCATTAGTATGTTCCCTTGAGCCTTATCATGCGACCAAAGCTTACTCACTTGCTTCAGCTTGCCTTTGTACAAGTTCGATTCTCAGAAATTCGCAAGCAGCTACTACATGCTGGATAACGGTGATGCCGTCTAACAAAGGCGGCAACTATGATTTCTAGATTGTACTCCAATTTCTGAGTGCACAACGCTAAGAAGTGCAAATTCCGACCTTTAATGTCAACATGAGCTCTTAGTACTGTCAGACACATGGTCGACAGATGGCCGTGGTAGACAGTTGCCTTCAACAAGGCGTTTGCCCAGATGTTGTCCGCGGGGCCGATCTCAATAGCGCAGATTTGTCATCTTGTTCTTTGTTTCCTTTTTGCTTTCCTTCTGCGTATTTTCCAGTTCTATGTTGTTGTACCCTCGAGCAGGCAGCCATTGTACCCCTTCCGGCGGCAGTTGTCAGCCGCCTCCTTGATTTCTGTTTTCTCTCTTACAACTGCTGATATGGTGTCCCACCTAACGCTAGCCAAGCTGTTCAATGACAAAAAAAGAAAGATTAAAAGAATCCGGTACAAGAGGTGATCTCAAGACCTTAAGAGATCGGAAGACCAAACACAGGTTTTATAACTGTATCGCACTCCGTGTTTTTCTGTACAGGACTACAGAATGTACAGGACTATTCGCGCCATGCATGCATCTCATTAAACCAGGTCGCCTTGTTGCAGAATCGCCCAAAAATAATCGCGAAAGTTTTATAACAGGTCGTAACAGCTGTAAAGCGATGAAAAATAGTCACCCCCCAAAAATATAAACAAGTATGCATCTGAGTGCCACCCTATTAAAAAGCATTCTACTGTAGCTACAAACATAAAGAAGTATACACGTAAACAATGTGACTAACAAACGAAGGAATAAATAAAAATATTTAACTCGCTTGGGCGCGTAGTATGAATTCAGACTCGTAACGTGAGCTTCAGGTTGTGCACGGCTTTGCTGTGACCGCGTGAGACCGCTGGGCACTACGTCACACTCTATTGCTCCAAGACGTCGGAGTATCTTGTACCGTCTGAAATAGCCCCGCAGAAGATTTTCACTGAGTCCCTGTCGGCGTAAACTGACAGTGTATTGGCGTTCAAACCCGAATATACCCCCGGACTGGTATTCCTTGCACCGTCAACGAATATTATTATGCCGGATGTCAATTTCTCCTGGTTCTCGAAATGCAGACGAGTGAGCTGTCAGCCGCCTTCCGCACGTCACAGTTACGCGCTGACGTCGAGGTTGCCTTAGTCGCTGCCGTTCGGCAACATGGCGTCAAGCTGCGTTGAACTTTTACTTCCGAAAACCAGCTTGAATGGCGACAACTGCGTTTTTTTTCTGCACTGCTGTTTTTAGGCAAATGTTACGTAGGAAAGGACAACATACGACATCTTGTGCTCAACGACTACGTACATCGCCGATATTTCGCCGAGGGCCATATTTGAGTGTCCTGTAAGACCGTTCTACTTCAGGTGGTATCCTCCGGTTGTCCGCCCGTAACTCGTCGGGATATTTTGTAGAATAGGTTGACTGACCTATTCTGAATTGATTGACCTATTCTGACTGACCTTTTCTGGTTGACTGCAGAGCCGTTCTTCTGTCGGCGATCAGGACTTCTGGGGCTCCATCTCATTGTAGTGTGTTGTCCAGAAGAATTTCCCAACTTCAGCCGCCCTACGTTTGGATAGGGTTTTTGTTTCGGCATAGCGGTTAAGGTAGTCGGCGTAGCCGTGAAGACCTAGTTATTTCCAGTTGTTGATGTCCGAAATGACCCCAAGAAGTCCATCCCGGTCCGCTGGAACGGTCGACAAGGAGGCTGGATTGTCTGTAGCAATCCCGCTGGCCTTGAGCAACCAAACTTTTTTATTATTTTAAGCAACAGTATAAGGAACACTCGTTTGCTCTTCAATTCTCATCGCTGCCTTCCTGTCCGTGTTAAGCGGATCGCATTCCCGCTCATTGCGCAGTTCACACATTCTTCTGCAGGCCACAGTTTCGACTGCGTGCGTTAGTATTGCTATGATAAACTGATTCCAAATGATTGAAATAGAGAACAGCGCAAGAGGTGAGGACGCAGGAGATGCACATGACAACCACACGCAGCGCAACGTTTGTTGTTGTTCTTGTTGCCTAGTGAAATGGCGCAACCCGCTCTGGGGTATCGGTCACGAATCGGGCGGTGAAGGAGCTGTTAGCATTTTTTTTAATAAATTAGGGTAAAAGTATCTTACAAATATGATTTAAAATATCGATTGTTACAGGTATGAATAATCAATTATCTAGATATATTTTAAAGTTATTGAACATCTTAAGTATTTAGAAGAATTCTAACGTGCAATTCATTTTTTGCACGCAGAAGAAAGTAGAGGGCTTCACAAACGTTCCTGTGGCGGTAACCCAGTAGGGTAGCCCAAAAGGAAAGAGTTACAGGAAATGTCAAATTAAAGCGAAGCTTTTGGAAGGGTTCTTCTAAAAATATTTTCGGTTGAATAATGAAATGGTGGCACGTCAAAAAGAAGTGTTCCATAGATTAAATCTCAGTGCATAAAGGGCACAACGGCGATATAGCCAGACCAGACCTGTGGAAGAAAAAGTTCAGCGGGGGGCTCGGCACCGCAGTCTTGTAATCGTTACCCCAGTTTTTCTAGAGGAGCACCATTTGTTCTTCCAAGGAAAAGCTTAGGTGCGGGAAATGAGATGATGCGAATGATGATTGCACGAACTCATTTGTAGTACTATATTTTCTGAAGCGCGCCGCAGTGACGAAAGCTGACGAAGGCAAAATAGGGATTATAGGATCACCGTGTGACGCTACTGCGAGTATATCTGCATATTCTTTTCAGGCTAGACCTTCGTGACCTGGCACCCACACTAAACGAACGAGACGTAAGTGTCTTCGGAGAAGAGAATAGAACGTTTGTAATGAATCTGCCAATTTGGGTGTGCTTAGTGAAGAACAAACAGACAGGTAGTCAGTTAAGAATATGGCTGATGACAGAGATGGTGGTAATTTGGGTAAAGCTAATACAGTTGCCAGTAATTCCGCCTGAAAGAAAGGCGTGAAGTCAGGTAGTCCAACCGAAAAAAGACCAATTTAGATGTGGTCATACAATGGTCACACCTGCCTTTTCTTCACAAACGGCAGCATGAGTTGCTATAACGGTCTTTGTATCCAAGTGTGCAAGGTAGTCTTCCAGAATGCTATGCAGATATTGATAGGGAAAATATTTAGCATTATTTGGAAAATACCATCAAATTCAATTTTAGCACCTGGAACCAAGGAATTCAGTAAGACCATCTCGCACGGGCGAACATTTAATGGGTCCAATAGTTGTTGAGTGAAAACACCTTGAGGGCAACGTGAGCGACACCACTGATAGTTAAAAAATGAGGGCGGGTAAATAAGGAACCATATTGGGATCTCCTTTGTGGTGATGCAAATATAGTTGGAAAAATTTGTAGTGTTAAGATATGAAATCGTATGAGAAGACTTTGCAGGTGTGCTTCTAAAAATCTAAAAATCTTCGTTTCTGTTTAATAGTGAAACGGTGGCATAATAAAAATAAATGTTCAAGAGATTAGCTCTCAGTGCATACAGGGCAAATTAGCGACAAATTTAAGAAGCCCAAGACATAAACGTAACGCCTCTCGTCCTGGTAGAATCAAAGGGAGAATTTTGTATGCAGGCCCGCGAGAAAACAAAACGCAGCCAAATTCTATTACAGGGCGAACATACATGCAATAAACCATAATGAGAACATGCCGACGCAGCCCTGGGGCGCTATAACGTAAAACTACTCCAAACTTTTCTATTCCAATTCTGCAATCAGCCCCCCGCGATCGGTCAAAAAATTTTTTGGGCCACCCCCACTTCACCTGTCTGTATTGCAACGTCACGAAAACAGCGATAGTTCCCCATCGGATGTGACGTGTACAAACTGATTATGCATAATTAGACCGAACAAAGCAAAAATGGTTATTTCTGATTCGACGATTATTTGCGATTAGCCCTCAGCTATTGGTCAAAAGTTTTTGGCTTGCACCCACTTCACCTGCCTCTCACGCGACGTCACAAAAACGCAGAATCTTACTGCGTCAAAGTGACGTGTACGCGTTAAATATACATTTATATGCTGAAAAAAACTGAATTTTCTTCTGAATAGCCGCAGGCTGCCCCGTTCCGAAAGGAATAGAAGATGGCTGCCGCCGGTCGCTCAGACACTGGCTACTCGCGTCTGCCGGAGAGCATGGGTTCATTTGCGTGTAATAAAGCTTTTTGCGTGGCCGTGAAACGTTTTCGAGCACTTTGGGCACGTTTAAGACCTCGTTCTGCCAACTCGTTTGTGCTGAGGATCCGTTTCAGCGTCATTCTTAAGCTTCCGTTGCATGCCGCCGCGACTGTCGATGAGCCACCGCAAGCTAAGCAAGAGAAAGCGGACCAATCGCAGACGCCGGCACCACCCTCTTCATCCAATTCTCGATATTCAGTTCAGTGGCTCAGCCCTATCGAAACCTCTCCACTTGAGCATGCTCCTCGCCTCTGGAGAGCCAATTAGATAAGACAAGCCGCTCAGTGCAGGCAATGTTATTCGTTTTTCAAGCAAACAAAAGTGACCTCCTATTAACGCGGGGAGCATTTGAATGGTTAGTTCAGACAACCCTCCGGGTGAACGCCCGATGCTGTCGTCGGTGGTTACGCAAATTTGACGTCAGGAGTTTGGAATAAAAATATATTGGAATAGTTTTACTTTATACGGTCCCTGAACGATTCCTGCTGAGTCTACGCAGCATTCCTACTGTGCGTGCTCCCTTTGAGGTAATATGTTCCAGATCGGGACTCCAATTAAGCTTTTCGGTGTATATCATGCCGAATTATTTAAGTGAATTCATCTGTGGGATACCGTCTTGTCGATAACGAACTGAAATTTGAACAGGAACGCTTTCAGGAAAAATGAGGATGGCACTTTTTCTGGTATTAGGAGAGGTTAATTTCATCAAGCCGCATTTCTAGGCGGTACATATAAGACTGTACAGTTCCATACAAGGCATGTAAGTCTCCAGATGCAGCAAGAAATGCAATGTCATCGGCGTATAGGTCCACGTGCACATCGTGTTGCAAAGGTACAGCACTCATTAAGATATTAAATAGCAATGGCGATAGGACTGATCCCTGTGGTAGACATCTAGACTGCTGATAATGAAGACAATTCGCGTAAAGACTAGTAAAACTCGCTGCCATTTAAAAATTCATAAGCCCACGCAAAATATTTTAGCACACCAGCTATCTGAAGCACGCTTATTATGCTTAGATGTTCTACGCTGTCATGCGCGTTAGTGATATCCAATGTGACTAAAGCTGCATATTTTTTTCTGACATCAAGCTAGTTTAATACGATTTTCTAGGTCGGCATGGGCACACCAAATCGAGCGCGCACGTCTGAAGCCCATCTGGCATGGGCTCAAAATTATGTTCTCCATCAGCCAATGATATATGCGGCCGTGTAAGATTCTTTCGACGAGTTTTGCTAGGGTAGATGTAAGAGATATTGGCCTAGTGTTGTCTATTCATTACCAGTACATTGTTCTTTAATAATTTTGTAACTTTTGCAAGTCTCCATTGCGGGAGAATCTGTGATATTTTAATAGAATGGTTCACGTTGCTAAGTAATGCTTGTGATCATATCTTAAATAAAGTGTTTATTATTACCGTTGTAATGTCATCGGGCCTTGGCGCTGAAATGGGCAGGTGGCTTAATACATTTTCCAGCTCCGAAATCGTAACTTCTTTGAAATCTTCACCATTAGTATGCGGTGTAGTGTGATGGGCAAAATCGACTTAAAGCGGCATTGTAGGCCTCTGACAGTATCTTCCAGTAATTTGGCCAATTCGTAGGGTGTTGTAACCACAGAGTCGATGTTTATTTTTGCTGGAAGAACCTTTTTATTTCTTAGAAATCAAAAACGCACTTTTTATTGTTTGTGGCCTTCGAAACAAATATGAAGCTCTCACAATCAAAGTTGTCTGTGGCATTTGCAACTGTTGTTTTAAATGTTGCTGCCGCGAACTTATAGGCTCTCCAACTGCTAGAGCACTTGTTATGAAGTAGTTTTTGCAACAGTGCTTTTATTATCCTGTAATGGTGTGAACACACTGAGTTCCAGCAAGGTTTAGGAGACCCGCTTTTAGTGGAGTGCGCAGTAGAGTGAGATTTTTTAGGGAATCATTTAAAAGAGAAAATAGATTTATGGCTTTTTCTTCTTCATTATCCAATGGCTCATATGATAAAGCCATGTGCAAGACATTTTTGAATCTGCTGAAATTAACAAAAGTACTTGAATGTGTAGTAACTTGAGTCAATGGGCATACGATCTCAAAAATAATAGGAAGATGGTGAATGCTTGTGCCCGAGGTTATATCAGACCAAGTGGACATAGACAAATTAGTACTACCGAAAGTGAGATCTAATGCGGAAAGTAACTTACTACAAATAAATGTGGGTGTTCGTGCGTTAATGCATGATAAATTATTTTTAGCAGCCAAATCTCACATACATTTACCGCTCGAAGCAGTCTCGTACCCTCACGAAGTATGGTGGGAGTTAAAGTCTAGAGCAAGAATGATTTATTTTCTGCAGGATGTAAATACTGTATCTAGGACACTAGTATTTAGAATACCTCCGGGGAAATAAGCATTAAAGTGAGTGGGATGTGGCCTGGAATAGATATGTCTATCGCTAGAATATCGCTTTCTAAAGTCATGAGCTTTTAAGTCATTTTAGCCCGGTGCGTAATTTTTGAAGAACTAATGATAGCTAAGCCGCCACCACGAGAGGAACGGTCCAAGCGAAATGTACGGTAACTTTTTACATGAAATGCTTTTGCTGCTGGTAACCAGGTTTCTTGCAATGCAATGATATCAAGTGAGTGTTTTATTTATTTATATTTATTTGTACATACTGCAGCTCCTTTATGGGACTATTGCAGGAGTGGGTTAGACAAAAAGAAGTCTTACAAAAAAACAAGTAAACAATAACATATTAAAGATTGACCAGAAATAAGGCAGATGACACAAATGAAACTCAAAATAACAGCAGCACTGGGAGTCAGTAGAAAAACGAGAATGAGTCAATACACTAACAAGAAAATACATAAAATCAGGTGTCGTTAACTTTTAACAGGAAATCGTTTAATGGCAGTGACCTAATTGTTCCGGGAAATAAGTTCCAGAATTCAATAGTACGTGGGAAGAAGCTGTATTTAAATTTATTAGATTGAGCAAAGTAAGGTTTAATATTAAGGCTATGGTGACTCCTACTTGACGGAGGAATGTCTGAAGGAATATATATGGCATGTGAGACACGATAAGAAAAATTGACGATGCCATGCAAAAATTTCAATGACTCAATGTGACGGCGTATGGATAAAGGGGTTAGGTTCAAAGAAGATAAGGCACGGGAGGATGAAAAATAGTGATCATAGCGACGGTATATGAACCTAATAGATTTTTGTTGTATGCTTTCAATGGAGTCAATGTCGCACTTCTTATGAGGGTTCCAGACAGGAGAAGCATAATCTAGGATTGGGCGAATTAAAGTTTTATACATTAGTAACTTAGTTTCCCTTGGGGAATTGTTGAAATTGCACCTCAAATACCCGAGCTTCCGCGGTACTTCCGTGCAAACAAAATTAACGTGTTTTGACCAGGACATGTTAGTGGTAAACATGACGCCAAGATACTTGTATCCTGAGACCCTGTGCAAGGATAAGTCGTTGAAAGTGTAATTGGTCAATGAAGGAGAGGCACTATTAGAAAATGACATTATCACAGTTGTAGTAAAATTTATTTTCATTTGCCAAGTGTTGCACCAGGTACAGAAGATGACAAATGCGGAATTTAGTTCACGACGATCTTCTGGTGTGTTAATCACTCGACACAAAAAAACAGTCGTCCGCATAAAGGCGTATGTGTGAAGTGACGTTTCGAGGTAAGTCATTAACGTATAGTAGAAATAGTAAAGGACCAAGAACCGACCCTTGGGGTACACCAGATGACACGTCAACGGAAGAAGAATTAGTTGAATTATAACATACGAATTGTGACCGATGAGAAAGGAAACTGGCAATCCAACTAACCCAATGAGAATTTTTCAAGATCATGTTAAGCTTTATTAAGAGATTAGAATGCAGTACAGTATCGAAAGCCTTGGAAAAATCTATAAATATAGTGTCGACCTGGGTGCCGATATCAAGGGCGCAGAGGATGTCATGTGAGAATTCAACTAGTTAGGTTAAGCTGCTGAAACCTTTCCTAAAACCATGCTGAAAGTTAGAGAGCATGTTATTAGATTCCAGAAATGCCACTATATGTTTGTGAATTATGTGCTCCAGCATCTTACATGAATATGATGTTAATGAAATAGGTCTAGAATTAGATAAGAGCTGCTTATTACCAGATTTCATTAATGGATGTACTTTGGCCGGCTTTCATGAGGATGGAACAATACCGGTATTGAGGGACTTTTGAAAGATGATGGTTAGGTAGCGAGTGGACCACAATGAACAATGAACGAGGAAAGAATTGGGTATACCATCAGGACCGGTTGATTTTTTAGTGTCTAACTGTAGTATTAGGTTCAGTACACCATACTCATTAATCATGATATCAGTAATCAGAGTTGTCACTTTAGAAGGGTCAGAGGATGGAACTTCGTGGGTATCTGATGAAAACACAGTTTTCAAGTAGGCATTAAAAGCATCAGCTATTATTAGCGGATCATTAGTAGTTTCATCATTGACAATTATAGATGCCGATGTAGATTGTTGGCAAGACAGAGCGCTAAAATTTGCGAGGATTAGTTTTTAGAAGATTTTCTAACTGTACATTGAAAAAACGATCTTTTGCCGATTTCTTAATTACTCGCAGTTGTTCTTTTGCCCTACGAAACTTCATAGCATTATGAGGGTCTGATAAATGCTTCACGCGCCTGAGGCGTCCAACGCGGCGTGATACGTGAAGGATATCATGTGTCATCCAGGGAACTTGGAGGTTCTTTTTCTTTGTTTTAGTGGAACAAAACGTTGCATGCAGTCACTGACAACAGTTTCAAATTTGTTGACTAGTTCGTTGATGTCACCCATGTGACCAATCGTGTGAAACGCATCGAAAGAAGAAGCAAGAAAATCGGTGATAGCAATATCGTCAGCCCGAGCGAAATGAGGAAATGTGGTGAAAGTCGACAGCGACGCAAAACCAGGACAGTTAATAGTAACTACCACAACCTTGTGGTCCGAAATTCCATCAACAATATCACATTCGAAACCGCCTGGTAGATATTTGAAGCGAGAACGACCAAGTCAAGCAACGAGTCACCTCTTCTTGCTTCATTAACAATTTGCTTTAGATCGAAGAACAAGGAAATGTCCAGCAATTCTTGACAGATTGATGTATCCCGACCAGAAAACGTAAATGATGGCCAGTGGATACCTGGAGCGTTGAAATCGCCCATCAAAATAAGATTCGACAGTTTGAATGTTTGTATGTTCAAGTAATCATTAAGGATGCGCAATACATCGACAGATGAACCTGGCGGTCGATAAAGAGTACCGATTACAATGGACTGTTCATTAGGAAAAATTTTGCACAAGACAGATTCAATTTCTGCTGGCGCCTTCATGACGGAGAACTTAATGTCAGATCGAACGATAAGAGCGACCCCTCCGCCTTTGCTTTCCTGTCGATTCGCTCGTATCGCCACTTAGCCTGGGGGAGTGAATTCAGAATCATGGACACCATTGTGAAGCCACGTTTCCGTAATGCCCACAATATGTGGGGAGTGCGAACGCACAAGAGAAAAGAAGTGAGGAAATTTGTTTATAATGCTTCTAGCGTTAATATTCATAATCGAGAGCTTTTCATGCCTGTGCTTAGGACGTCAAAAAGAAGGCGTAGTAGAATGTCGCGCTGTGCGTTTGAGGGACCGCCTGTGCTGTTTCTCAAGGTCATTCTTATCCGTGTTCCAGATGTACCGAGATTTATCAATGAGAATGTAATTGAAGCGAAGCTTCACCTCACAGCCATTGTTGCGATATACCTGGGACGCTTCCCAAAGTTTTTTTCGGAGTGCATGAATTTTAAAGGAGAAGTCTTCGGTTGCATGGTAGTCAGTGTCTTCAAATTTGCATACGTTCTTTAGCATGGTTATTTTCTCAGAGTAGTCCAAAATTCTCGGAATAGCAGGACGTGGACGGTCCTCGCGTAACCTACCAAGCCTATGACAGCGTTCGATTCTTGGACATTGGATCGACAATTTCTCTGAGATGACGTTTGACACCTTGTTTAATAAGTCGTCCCCATCTTCATTTCAGTCTTCTGGGATGCCATACAAGATTGAGTTATTGCGACGAGATCTATTTTCGAGGTCATCATTTTCTTACTCAGTCAAGGAATCAAGTTGAGCACGTAAGATGTCGTACTTTTCCGGTGGTGAAGACTCAAGCTCAGTCACACGAGAATCGAGACGTTCGAAACGCTCGTCGACAGTTTTCTGGAATGACTTTATGTCGGTAATGTAACGAGCTAATCGCTTCTGCGAATCTAACAGTTCAGATAGCATTTTGGCAATCATAGCGTCATTAGCATCAACGGCCGTAGCGTCGGCGTGTGATGTGGAAGCAGCGGCTGCCGCGGTTCTCGTGAAGCTATTCGAAGCCATTTGAATTTTGGGGGAAGGGTGAAGACCAGGATTTTTCTTTGGAGGGCCTGGGTTCACTTCCACGTCACCGTTCAACAGAAGGCGACTCAAGCAATACATCATTTGTGAAGAACAGGAAACAACATCATGTGGGCATAGAAACAACAGTAGAAACCTATCGTCGGATCTAATACAATGAGCGCCTTTGCGGTAACATACCTGCATGAAGAAAAATATTCGGGTGAGCATCTTGCCGGCACTGCTGCTACCTAGCCCACTGAAGAAGGGCGCTGGGGGCAGCGCTTTTATATCCTCGGTAGATGACGTAATAGCAGCGCGGAGACCGCTGATAGCCGGCTGATCCAGCGAGGCGTAGGCAAAGGCGTGCGGGGGGTCGCCAGACACGCCGATGAACGGGCGAGGGCTATCACACAAGGTGATAGGACATTTCAGACGCGCATCGTCAGTGCACTGCACGTTAGTGCTCTGCAATGGCCAGTGCACTGCACTGGCAACTGCAGAGCAGAGGCCAGCTGCACACGAAGAAATGTTGCAGCCAAAGGGAGCAGCACAGCACTCAACGGGAACAGCCAGGCAATCGAGAAGCTGCACGAAGAAAAATATTCGGGTGAGCATCTTGTCGGCACTGCTGTCACCTAGCCCACTCTAGGCTACACAGGGGATATAAGTCAATAGCAGCGGAATCAATGAAACGGCAAGTCGACTGTAATACTTTCAGCGTACCTATGTTGTGCTAAGACCGGCCACAGAAACTGCCTTGTCGAGGATGCTGTACTTCAAAAAATATTTTTCAGAAATATTCTCCTGCTGGCATTTTTTAGTCTTCATGTTATGTGTCGTAGTAGATCCCTAAACGACAGGGGATGCGCGACGTTGAAGAGCACGGCAGTCAATCTCCATGTGCGTTTCTCGCGAGCCATAATCTGAGCTCCAATCTGATTCCTTCTCTGCATGATACAGAGTAGAGATCCCGTTGGGTCGAAGTTTAGAGGGGCCTCGGTTGCATGTTTCTGGATCATTCGCATTAAAAGACACTGGAAGTAGAGCGGCGATGGTTGGGTGGGCAACCACGTAAAGGAGTTGAGCCATTTTGGTGGTAACTACTGTATCGCCCAACTGCCACGCTCTCAAATGAGAGTAGCAGTATTGTAAATAAATAAATAAACTATTTGAGCCAATCACTCCAATAGGCAAACAAATAAATTTTCCATTGCCTTGTGCGTTGCCATCTCTAATGCCGAAGCAATGACGTCAGGAAACAATGAGTCAACTGCATGAGATCGTCGACTGACTTCACCGGCACACCCGCGACATCACTCCGCAATTAGAGAACAGGCTTCCCGTCTTGAGCATCTCTTTTGTTCAAATATTTCTAAAATTTTTTTTTCCTGTGCTCTCGCAGAGCAGTTATTATGGTCACCTGAGTGAGAACCACTGAAGAGACAACATCGTTCTTCCTGTGGTGAACAATCTTCTAATTCATGATTTGCTCAACATTTACGACACCGAGAAATTGATCGGCATCCCTTAATGCTATTCCCGTAGCCCCAACACCTAATACACGAAGGGGTTGAGGAGATAGCGATTTAACCCGGTAAATTAGGGCAACGCCTTGATGTCTGTCTGACGAGTTCTTCCAGCGAAGGTAACAATGACTGATTCTGTGGGGAACTTCTTTTTCTCAAATAAGCGAAAGCAACGAAATACGGACACGGCTCCGGCAACAGCAAATATGTCAAAAGTTTATAAGGGGAAAGGCTCGAGTCGACCCCATGAACTAGTCCTTTAACACAAGCTAAGTCAGCAGGAATGAAGGAGTCGCCGGATGTGAGGCAAACGCTGCACATTTGAGAAGGTCTGTGAGACAGGCCTGGTCTGGCAAACAGCAGAGAATGTCACCGCGACCAACCTGCCGTACTTTGGTGATCAGTTGGTAGTGGAGTGTCGCCTTCTGAAGCTCTTGCTGAATGAATTTGGAGTTTTTCATTTGTATTGACTCCCCATTTGACGGTACCAGGGCCACTGGAACGTTGGTCAGTCCACTGCGCAAGAAAAGTTCAAACGAATAATCACAAGGTGCAAGACAAGCCGACCAGGCAGTGATTGCCCGGCCGGGAGAAGAAACAGACATCAGTCTCCTTTGCCTAAGTCAATTACCGCCCGATATCCGGCCTCTCCTCGTCGCTTTATGAGCCGATACAACGGTTCGCAGAGGTGCACAGCGAGGAGCCGTCGAACAACCAGGTAGGCCGAGCGAGGTGCTGCGGAGACTGCTAACGCTATTTTCGAATCTTCGAAGTCTCTTCGAAGCCTCTTCTGCGTCCTCGTCTTTCACTCTGTTCCCCAATTCAATATGTAGAACCAACCAACCAAACAGCCAACCAACTAGCCCACACGTACACTCTATTGGAATCAACTGATTGAAATTAAGCAACTTTACTTTGAAGAGGGTAACTGCCAATCATAAGCTCTCGTTCCTTTATCAGGTTATCAGGGCAGGAAAAGCCGCAGTGTCGCCCGAAGCGTCAGGCATCGATAGGTATTGCAAATTTGTATGCATCTATACGAACTAAGGATAGTAAGTTTATTGGCCGGGTAAACTCTTAAACATTCGCTTACTAAAAGCATAAGCTTGTTTTCACGGACGCACTACCAAACATCATCCCATCTCACTCGATGAGCAGGCTACTCACTGTGAAAACGCTGGCGTGAGGAAGCATCAGCGAGCGAATGGACCTTAGTGCTTCCGCACGCTTCGAATGTGAACTAAGCGGCTAGAATAGTGCGCACACGAAGCTTTTAGCCCTCAGTGCACCTGCACTCTATACTCACTGCAGATCACTTTCAATATAGGCCTCTCCCGGTCGCCGCGCTCAGTCGCGTCATACACAGCCACCGCCAGATAAAAACGCATCCACCCCTCCCTGCAACTGCCTTGAGCGCTGTGGAAGACGACGCGCCTCCTTTCCGCTTTTCTCCCTTGCGCGCGCAGGATCAAGCCAGTGTCATCGACTCACCTTCGCACGCCTTTACTCGCACCTACAGCACACGGCCTGCGGCCAAGGTGTTGCGGTACTTGGGCTTTATACGTATCATCATGCCGACGATGACGGCAGAAACACGTCTTTACGGTCCCTCTAATTGCTTTAGCAATATTAAATGTTATGGTATGTCCGTTGCGTATAAATACTCCTACTTGCCGTTTCCATGTTACCGTATTTGATCATTTGCCGTAGGTAAAGTCTGCGGTTGCTGAAGAGTACAATGTTGCCTGTGAATCGCATATCATCTGTAATTCTTTCCAATAGAGCAGACTTAACAGTTCTTGAATCAATGCGGTAAATTATATGCAAGAGATTGTCTCCTTTCCTGAACAATTCATTTTAGGGCTTCTTTTCTAGAAAAGTGAAATATACCGAATCTTTATAGATTCTGCGTAGACAGGTATGCTTCATCTGTGCCTTGAATGTGCTAAGGCCCCGTAACTACTTGTATTTGTTTACAAACAACCCCTTGGTTGTCTCAGATTGTCTATCACAGTGTGGAAAGTGCAAGCGCTCGAATCTTACGCAACTTTGAAAAAAATTACGGTATGTATAGATAGATCACTGGCGGCGAGCAGTAAATGAAACTGAAACCAGGTGGCGCTGCTGGTCTTCATTCATTTAAGGTTCCGGTTTGTGTCGGTGGTGGGCGCTCCTTGCGGCCTCGCGTGTGATCCACGGCTCTCCGCTCCTCCGTCTCCGCGTCGCGTGGCTGTACGGCTCACAGCCGTGGCTCTTACTTCCCCGTTTGCGGGGCGCGTTCCTTGGTGGCATTTGTCACTTGTGGCAGACGTTTGGATGGCAAGACGTTTGGATTTTGTGGCGAATGGACGTGCTTTGTGCATGCTTTGACTTGTTTCTGTTCTTAATTTGCTGATTTTTTTTTCCTTTAAATAGTAATGGGGTGCTTTTCTTTTCCTTTATTCTTTTTATCTCTCGCGTTTCGGGCGAACGGGTGTGTTTCGTGTACATTTGGTTTTGCAGGATGGTTAGACCGTCCTTTAGCGCCACGTGCTTGTACCCGTGCAGCAGGGTGGGACGTTGAGTGTTTGTAGTCTTTAAATGGTAGCTTGGAAGTCGCAAGAACAAAAGCTATTAGTGGTTTTACTGTGCGCGTTTCGGTAGAAAAATGAGAGCGTGGCCGAGTGGTTGAGCGCGTGCGAGAGCATGTCATACCTTCGGTGTTCGCGGCATTGATTGCTTTTGAAACAGTAGTGAGAGTTGCTTTGCGGCATTTTGAGGATTTGGATGCTATGCGTATCGGTTTTTCCTAAAAGGCACGTGCTCTGCATTGATATAGTACTATAGTATTTGCATCAGTAGTAGCATTATTATAGTATTTACAAAAATGCATGCAATACATGGCAAGAAAGCCGGGAAAGCAGGCAATGCGCGGGGGGTCCCTCAAGGCAGATGAGGAGACAGATCAGAATGGAGAGAGCATCGGATCAACCGGCACACAATGTGGTGTCGATACTACTCTGCAGAAAATGGAAGCTTTCCAGGAAGGGCTTGTCAAACAGGTGCAAGAGCTCAAAAATGAGCTAAACAGGGAGCGTGACTTGAAGCAACGGAGGAAAAGTTGAAAAGGGTCGCCATTGAGAACGAGAATTTGTGTGACAATGGAACGCAGAGCCCCGATGCGATAGGAGAGGGAGTGTCGGCAAAGTACGTGGAATGCGTGCAGAGTGATGAAGAGTTAGCTAGGAAGAGCGGCACCTACCTTGAGGCCGCCACGCGGAAAAAGCAGGAGCCCAAGGAACAATGCCCCTGGTCGAGTCCGAATCAGGCGGAAAAGAACGAAGGGAAGCAGGGAGAGGTAGGAGAAAGTGAAAGGGTGATTATCGCCGCTGACTCAGACTTGACTGAGTGCTCAAAAGCAATTGTGGAGAGGGGAAAAGGCGATAAAAGAGTGGCGGTAGGGACATTTCCAGCGCGGACACTGGGTTCTGTCATGAGGCGAGCAATAGAAAAGCTCGCGGAAAATGCCGACGTGCGCAGCCTTGTCATAGTAGCAGGTGGGCTAAATGACGTCCTAAACAAGAAAGGGACAGGACTCTGCTGCGTTACAGATCTGACCGCCACCTTGGTCAGGCGCTCCGCAACTACGGGAGACCGAGGGCCATTGGTTGATCGAATT
Organism: Dermacentor variabilis; assembly: GCF_050947875.1. Classification (NCBI taxonomy): domain Eukaryota; kingdom Metazoa; phylum Arthropoda; class Arachnida; order Ixodida; family Ixodidae; genus Dermacentor; species Dermacentor variabilis. The sequence goes on along the minus strand of NC_134573.1, from coordinate 30,335,698 downwards.
AGCCCGCAAGAGTATGTGCAAATCAGCTTGGACCTTTTCTTCACTCTCACCAAGGTCGGCGCACATGGTGCTCGGTGGAGGGTGCGCAAAAGAAAGTCTTGATGCTACATTTGGAGTTCGCTTCTTTGAACAATGTACAACGAACTCTAACTAGGCAGTGCACGGCATTGTTTGAATGACAGTGTGCAAAAATGCATCGGTCTGATCGCGAAAAACACAGAACATTGTGTAATCTCTCTCAGGAACAAATACATACGACTTACACTGTAAAAAATATTTCCTAAAAACAAGCTAAAATTTCTGTATCGCTCTGTTCTATATTTTTTATTTTTCTATTAGATTTTTTGCTCTTTTAATTTAAGATAAGTTATGTGTTTAGGAACATTCATGACTTTTGTGTTACTGAAAAAGCTTGTTTCTCTGTTAAATTATTCGGTTATATAAGTCTTATTTTCTCTTTTACTAACAGAAAACGTTTGCGTAAAAACCATTTTTCCTAAACTCCATTGTGAGCCACCGCAAAAGTTCTGTTTTGCGTAGAGATTTTTGTTATTTCACAATTGTCTATCGTGATGAATAGAGGGTGAACTATGAATGTTGCTGAAGCCAACTTTCTGGCAAGGTCACTTCTCTTCGTGAGGGCAGTTGCCGCTATGACGAAGAGAACTTTTCAAAACGTTGAAGGCAGTCCATTTCCCTGCTTCAACCAATGTTTATCACATCTGGCCTCCATATGGCTGTCAACTTCGCCCCCATGCGAACTTAGTATAGTGCGTCACAGAAACGTTAAATATACATGTATTCACTAAATATGCACTTGTCTCAAAACGAAAATTAGGCCCTGTGGTAAAAACTGAATGATTTAACTCTAGCGCATAAAGACAAACATCACTCGTAGCACACACACGTTCGTGTGTGCCTCCGTTCATTTGACTTAACTGATATTATTTGCGCAGCTCCTAAATACGATCAGCAAGTTTACTCTCAGTCACCGTAAGAAAGAATTTGTAACTGAGAACACTGCAGAAGGAAACAAATTTTTGTTTCATTTTACACCAAAAGTACCTTTGACAGACAAATATGAAGACAGGATTATTATTAGAACTGCTTGTGCGCGCTAGGTTCAGAAAACAAGCAACATAAGCTTTGTTCTGGTTGTTAAAACAGCTAAAAAGTAAATCAACCAGGCTACTGATAAGTTGCCGCTGGGAATGAATTACACGCGTACGTAAAGATGGAAGAACAGAAAACTACATCGCCTTGCAAAGCAATGTCAATGAAGCATATAAATTCGCAGAGCTTTGCCTTTAATAGGCACTGATAGCCAATTTACTCAACTCTCCCGACCATTTCAGTAAAATGTTCTTGAATTAGTGACCGCCTATGTTCATGCACAATTTAGCGACACACAGTAGCATCAAGCTGAGTTCTGCAGTGTGTTTTTTCAGTGCCTCGATATTGTGAAGTGCACGTTGAAGATATATGCATATTTTAAGATAATACGTTCAAATGCTTTGATTTTATGTAGGCGGAATCTGTTGTGGAAACTCAGATATTGATCTAAGTGCGCTGACGCGGATTGGCAAAATTACGAAGCTGTTCTCACCTGAAAGTTGCTTATTCTAGGCTGTTTATTCTACTTTCATTTTAACGCTAGCTTTCTTTCTACAAACCAAGGAACTAGATAGTTCGTGGTGCCACACGTGAGAAAACGCAGGGGGCAGCTCTAACACTGTGAAAAATTATGATACAAACACAATGTAGGCAACAGTTGGTTTTGTATGGAAACAGAGTGTTTCTAAGGCAAGGAACTTTTGCGTTAATTATGATGAATAAGCCCCATGAAAACAAGCGAGAAAAAGCGAAATTACTACTTTGCAGAGAACCAGCTTACATATCAAACCATAATAGCGCTAAGGGTACTCAAGGTGGCCTCAGATTTAGGTTGGCGAAGTCGTTTTGCGTTAAAACTCAATGTTAAGTACACCTGATTAAGAAGACAGCTGCAAGGCCGTGCAGCTTGCTTGAGCGCTGGATCGTGGCTTCTCCCTCAGGGTCTCATGCTGTCATTGATCTGAAAAACAGCAATCGTCTTTTTTTTCTAGATATGGCAGCAGAATCACTTTGCCGAGCTCAGTGAGATATTCTAGCACAATATTTCAACAACGAAGCTGTATGTGGCGCAGGTCCGGGGTTTCGTGACGCCTGTGTGCGGAAACTGTCATCATGCGCGCCGTTCTTGGTGAAAGTGCAGAAATGGTCCAAGCTCAGTGGCACGTACCCCTGTGGGCTGGGGGACCTGAAAGGCGCAATTGAACTACCCTTGTCCCACCTGGGGCAGAAAGAGGTCGCAGGCACAAGGGTAAGAACACTTGTTTTTAAAAAAATGCCTTGCGCAATTTCTTCAAAAAGGACTGTTAAAATATTCTCGGCAGCAATCCCGAGAATGCGCTCAGGATCCTGCTCGCGCGTTCGTCGTTGTCGTTGTCAAATTCTTTGTCACCTCTGTGTCGTGTGCTAAGCAGCTTCGCTGCTCATCGACCTTCACAGATTGGAAAGGTTCATCTTTTTTTTTTATAAGGGTAGTCAACAATTCCATGCTGTGTGTACATATCTGAGTAACCTGTAATAGGCCACTGACAAATTATTTTTATGCAAGACAGACCACTATTTCTCATTGCAATAGGAAATATATAGACACTACAGGCGCATTTTTGCTGCCGGCGTCGCCGGGATAATCCGTTCAGATTCCAAGGGCGATGGCACCGTCGCCGCAAGTTGTACGTGCGAGTCAAGACGCGCGAGAGTAGCCGATGGCGGCGCAATCTGGCGCGCGCGAGAGAGAAAGGCATAGGGCAAGCTAGCCGTCTTTCGTCGGTCGGATGATGGCTGAGACGACGGTGGCGTTGTTCTCCGGCAGCAACTGCGTGTTTCGTGACCGCGCGCAAGGGGAACCGACGGTTGCGACTCAATATCGAGCGCGCATGGGAAGAAAACAGGATACAGCGCGGGAGGGAGGGGAGACGTTTTAGGCTGACAGCAACTGCGTACTTTGCATGGTCGCGCGCGCTCTATCTTGAAAGCGATCTGTGGACGGCTCATAGTGTAGTGCATGCTGCTCTCGCTGCTCAGTTTGCGGCGAAGCGATGGACAGAAAGAAGGTCGCTTCGCTCACGGCTGCGTTTTGGCAGCGAGTGTCCGCGCTCATCGAGTGCGACGCGTTCACGTTCGCCTATGCGCGCTGACACCATATTTGTTAATTTTGTTAGTAAGCGAATGTTTCTAAGTTTATGCAGCCGATAAAGCTATCCTTACTTCGTTTAGCTGCCTACTAATTCGCTATCGCAATCGGTGTTTTTCTTTCGGGCGAAAGTGCGACTTTCTTTTTTGTGGTAACTGCAAAATATTAGTGCGTGGCTAGACACAGGGTACCGTTACAGATTGAAACAAACCGCGCTTGCCATGGGACAAAATGCACACGTACCCATACACACACAAAACACACGTATACAACACGTACACAACAGACACGCATGCCACACACGCACAACACTGTTGCGGCGCCAGGTTAACTTTAGAAGCCGGCTCCATATGGTAGCCTGGAGGAGGCTTCGGGTTGATGAAATCAGAAGCTCAAAAGTTCGGAAAAGATAACCAACAGATTTACTGGCTCTTCAACAAAGCTTATTTACATCGTTTAATAGGAAGAACAGTAAAAAGTAGGCTTTAGCAACGAGCGTCTGAACAAGCATCATTTAGATGGGCCAGAGCAGCTTGTTTTCTCTCCGCACTGTCATTATAACCCCTGTACTCCAACACTCCCTCATGGCCGTAGCCAATCACACCCGGGTCACATGCAATCAGGACGACAGCCAATCGAGAAGCACAAACAACACTGTTACAAACGGGACATCGGACCGGCGGCCCGACCAGGTTTTAGCGAGCGCAAAGGCGGAGAGAGGGTCTGGCTGCGTGAACGGGAGAGGGGAACTTTTACTACCACCTGATCTTCGCTGCTTCTCAGTATGGGGCAGATCGTGGCGGCTTTCTTCCGGGAAGCGTTCATGAGCCCTTCGCGTTCTCTAGCCTCCGCCGGCCTGGCAACTCTTTCGTCCCTTTGTGTCGCTTCTTCTCTGTCGAGGGGAGCTCGTTACGGGAAAATTAGCAGCGCCCAGCATCACTTGGGAACTGTCCGCCGACTGTCGTCCCAGCGTAGCTCTCACATTGTACTCTTGCGTGCGACGAACAGCATGTTGTATACTGCAGTCATAACAGCTTCCCCGCCCGCCAAAATATTCACGGAGGGTAGCATTCACCGCTACTGCACGGAGGGACGACTTCATTATCTGCAGATCAATGCCAGAAGCTTTCCGTCGGTTGCCACATTGTCTGGTATTTCGCCTACCACATTCTTTGAGCTTTCTCTGAAACTCAAACACGTGCGTAAGCAAGCAATCAGCCCCCTCTAAAAAAACCAGGTCAAAAGATGGATGGCGATCAACCCTTGTTTAGTAGCTGTTTGCTAAATGCGCACACTCTAAACTCTCTGGACTCACTTATGCTGATGAACCAGACGTGCTAGGTTGTACATCTACGCTCAATTCAATTCAATTCAGTTTATTTTTCATTCATAATAATTTGTACACAGGAACTGTTGGGCCTGTAGCCAAAGGCTAGCGTAGGCCCATAGTCATATATGTAGTAGCAGCTACAATGTCATGCGCATATCTAGTTTTTAATGATACAACCTAATACAGTTGGGTGGATACGTACAATTAAAACCATTAAAAAGAAAAACAGTGCATATCAATCAATGGTAATAAAACAGAACAGTCAGGAGAATACATGCGCATACACAAAAAAACCGAAATAGCATATTATACGTAGAAGTAACATATTTGCAAGGGTCTGTGCTGAAGTGTTTAGGCTTTCTGAATAGATCCATGAGGAATAATCTAGTACAGTATGAAACAAGTGGAGAACCAGACTGACAAAAAATCATGTACTTTTTGATAGGTATAGCTTTTTAACAGCAGACACAAAATTGTTGGCCATTTTTACGTCAAGAGGTACTTTGTTACAAATTTTAGCACCGTGAAACTCAAGTAGTAGTTGGCCATACGTGTTACGATTGTTAGGTTGAAATTTACATTTGTTGCACCCCTGGTATTGCGATTAGGTGTAATAAACAGGCTTGGTGATAATGAGTGATTCCCACGTAAAATGTTGTTAATCAAAATGGCAACTTTCATTTCGCATGCCAGAAATAATGGTAATATACCGAGACGACAGAAGAGCATGTCAGTATTATCCTGTGGGCTTGTGTATGTCATAATGCGCAAGGCCCTTTTCTGTAACCGATGTATGTTTATATGGGCTAGACCATAATTCATAACAGTATGTAATGTGACAGTGAAATATGGAAAAGTAAACAACTTTAAGTACGCTAAGGTCAAGATATTCCCTGCATTTTATTAATAAATAGGAAGCCGAAGCTAATTTCGCGCATATACTAGATATATGTGGTTTCCAGTTCAAGTTGCAGTCCAATAATACCCCTAAATATTTTATGTGGTCGAGCTGTTCTATTGTTTCACCTAGAAGGTGAATTTGCATGCCAATTGTATCACCCCTGGAATAACGGGAGATTAATAGTATGTATTTTGTATTTATTACATGCAAACCAAGTTGATATGTTGGATAACTCGCTGTTTTAGTGTTCTGCAATACGCCAGGAGATTTACCCGAAAATAATAGCGTGGTATCGTCAGCGTACATGATACATTTTGATGACTTTAGTATTCTTGGGAGGTCATTTACATATAGCGAGAACAGTATGGGCCCCAAAACTGATCCTTGCGGAACTCCTGTGACTACAGTAGTATTATACTGGGAAACAAAAGAGCCAAATTTTACATATTGTTTTCGACCATTTAGGTAGCTTGAAAAGAGGTCCATTGTAATTTCGCTAAAACCATAAGTTCGTAATTTTTTTAGAAGTATGGAATGACAGACCGTGTCAAATGCTTTCTTTAAATCTAAAAATAATCCTACGGCAATCTCGTTTTTGTGTAGAGCTGTGTATATGCTCTGGGTTAATTCTAACACTGCTGATGACGTTGATCGATTGGCTCTAAATCCATGTTGGGAATCTGTTAGAAGCTTGTTTTCGTTTAGGTAGTGCTTCAGTTGAGCCGCGATGACCTTTTCAAATGCAGTATTTATTATGCTTAGCACAGAGATAGGCCGATAGCTTCCAGGGTCATTGACGTCACCATTTTTAAATATAGGAGAAACTTGCGATCTTTAAGATGTCAGGGTATGTGCCTCGGCTTATACAGTTATTAATTATTTTAGTGAGTACTGGCACAGGAATATCCATATTGTCTTTCAATGCTTTTACGGTAATGCCATCGTGGCCAGTAGCTTTGTAGCCAGGCATGCCTGATATTATTGAGGTTATGGTATGCTCGTCCACTTGATCCAAGGAAAAACATGCATGGATGATGGGGCAATCGACATTGCTTTCAGTAACTGGAATACGCTCCGCTAGCTTTGCGCCAATGCTAGTGAAGTACGCATTAAAAGTGTCGGCGCACTTGGCATCGACATGTTCAGGAGTGATCGGTTTTTTATTTGGTTTATCAATTACTGCTTTTATAATTTCCCACGTTTTTTTTTATTGCCTTGTGCTTGTTTTATTAAGAATGCGTTGTATTCTTTTTTCCGCCTCCGGATAACAGCTACTACGTGGTTACGAGATATTCGATAATTTTGCAAATAATAGGTGTTATCTCTATGTTTTTTCCATTTTTGGTACCACGAGTCCTTTTCCTTTATTGCTGTAAGTATGGGGTTATTCATCCACGGGCACAAAGGTTCCTCGTATTTGTTTTGTTTATATGTGGTACACTGAGATATCATGTGGGCTAATGCATTTGCAAAGTTTGCGCATTCGATGTGAGCGTCACTGCTAAATTCATCTTGAAATTCCTTTTCCTTAATTTTTTGCCACAGTGTTTTTTAATTAATCCTGCGATTTGCCAAGATGGTCTTTTTTGAAATGGTATTGTTTGCGCTTTGTAATAACACAAAAATAGGGCAGTGGTCAGTGAAACTCGTATCGTATACGCCAGAATGTATGTTATCAATGTTACATAATAGATGGTCTATAGTTGTGCATGCACTTCGTGATAATCTAGTAGGTTCTTGGATTGTATTCTTAAAGTTGTATGACTCCAGTAGGTGCGTGTATTCACAATTGGTGTCCTTGCTGATATCAATGTTAAAGTCGCCAACAATAGCGATGGTACCATAGCTCTTACTGCTTAGGGTGGAAAGGATACATTCCAACGATTGATAAAAAACGGGTAGACTCGAGTTTCGTGGCCGGTATATTGTGCCAACAACTATGCGTGAATCTAAAAGAACAAAGAGAGATTCAACCGTACTGTTACTAATCTCAGTATCGGTGATTATCCTAAAGGGTACCGTCTGCTTGATTAGTAGAGCTACTCCACCACCGCGCGATACTGCATTGCTGGGATTGCTTACAAGACTGTATCCCGGAATGGAGATGTGCTCACCTTCTTTTAACCAAGTTTCCGTAAAGCCAATTACATCAAAGGTAAAATTATGCTGTGCCGAAAAGGAACACAATGTGTCTTTGTTTCTACGAAAACTGCGAATGTTACAGTGAAGTATCGATATACCCTGGGTTTTGTGGAATTCCTGTTCAACATCACGGATTGAGAACGCCATGATTGGTGTGGCAAACAAGACTCAGCTCTAGAGGCTCTAAACTACCTTTTTCAGGTCGTCTTCAGAAATAATGTGCAGTACACGAGAATTCTCGGTTTTCCGCATTAGAATTTTGGCCTGCGATGCCCATACATACTTCCAATTTTTCTCTCTACTCGCTTGGCGAGCTCTTGCGAGAAGAATCTTATTCTCTTGGCAGAGGTGTTCATTAATGAATATGGGCTCATTCTTTTGGAAGCCAAGGGCCGATGTAGACAACCTCTCTTTCTTGGCATTCTTTATCATTTTGTCCCGGACTGCAATGAAGGTAAACCTTACCAAAATGTTCTGTTGAGCCTTGTTTTTGGTCGGAACGCGATTCACTACATCGATATCTTCGGTACGAAGTCCCATCTTCAAGCAAGTCGCTATGTTTTGCATCATGTCTGGCAGCGATTCGTCTGCCGACACAGGAACATTTCTTATTTCCAAGTTGTTCCGACGACTGTATTGCTTGAGCTCGATTATTTCCTGTCGCATTTCTCTCACTTCCCCCTGCAACTGGCGCACATCGCCAATAATGCTAGCCTGCTGGTGTTTCACTTCTGATAGTTCACGGTGCACGTTGTGCACGTCAGTCCTTAGTTGCTCAAATGTCCTATTCATGACATCCATGGAGGTCTTGATGTCCTGCATGTCCCTCTGGGACTGTTTGTTGTCTGCTACTAAGCTTTTTATGTCAACTCTGATGCTTGTTGTGATACTTTCTAGCTTTGAGGTTATGTCAAGCAAGACTGTCACAAACGAATAAAACTGAAGTATCAATTTTGAGTAATGGTGAAGAACAATCGCAGTCCGCTTAGAAAGAATGACTCAGTGCATCCGCGGTTCCACTTAATTTGCCCTTCTTGTACTTTATGTCGGAATGATATTGCTTTAGAATGAGGTTCGAACACAGGAGGCGACTGTTCTTTGATGTGGTGGTGCGCAGCCAGGCCAGGGGACAATGTTCCGCCTCTACGGTGAGTTTGGCGCTCCCGAGATAGCATTGCAATTTCTGAATGGCCCACAGAATACAAGCACATTCTTTTTCCTACACGCAGTATGCAATCTCACGATAGCTCAGTTCCGGCTCAAATAGAGCACGGGATGTTCGTTACCGTTGTCATCCCTCTGCCAGAGAACGACACCTAGTCCTCGATCACTCGCATCACACTGGACCGTGAATTCTTCGTCAAAATCTGGAGCTCGCAATACGGGACGGCTACACTCTAAAAAAATACGCGCTTATCTAAGCGTGCTTTTGCAGTTCTTTACACGCTTACTCTAAGCGTGATATTTCTCCACGCTTACCGATCACGCCTGCTAGGAGTGATCCACAACATTTCTTCACGCTCGGCAAATGTGATAAGGACCCCTGTTTCTAGGCTTATTATGGCATGACCAATCTCCACGCTTAGAGATGGTTCCAGAGGGGGCAAGAGGAATGCAGTGAGGAGCTTGCTCCATCCCCCCTCGCCCTTTCTCTTATTACGTTGGAAGCAACGAAGAAGCACCGGCCCTGGTCGGCTTGGGTGCTTGTGTCGCTTCTCTGCAGCGAACATTGCTCGCCAAGCTCTCCGCGGTGCTCTTTAACTACTGCTTCGACGACGCAGATTGTGACGAACCAAGACTCTATGGCAGTGGCACCATGCCGGCGAAGCAGAAGTTGAGTATGCTGCAGAGAGATTGCGCAAGACACTCCCGCCGGTGACACTGAAACCAATCCACTAAGAACGGGCTTGGCAAAGCCTTGGCACATTCAAAGACGCCACAGCATGTAAAGCGTAAACAAGCCGCTCTTTATCTACTCGCACAAAAGGACGAATGTCTTCTCAATCATGCTCTACGGCGCCGCACGTTCAAAGATAGCAAGCCGTGTGTAGGGCAAGGACGTTCGGACTGAATTTCCCGCAATAAAATCATCATGTTATCGCACTCTTTCTCCGATTGTTTGCCCAAACTACGTGATCCAATTCTTTTTCACTGACCTTCTCTTTAACAAAGACCAATATTCTAGGCAGAGTAAAGAGTATAACGCAGATATTTCTTCCTGGGGTAAGTGTTTTATTCATGTAATTCATTCCCAGAAAATATGATACAATAAAGCATTGATGCTTAAAAACAAAAATGTCAGAGTTGAAGCGTTTTCCGATCGCTGAGAAAGCGTAAGTCCCTATATGAGTTTGATTTAAATGCGCAACGCAGTGAACAAATCCTTTAATCGTGTTTGCGCCCAAGATATCTCTTTGCTTGCTCTCGGCTTTAAGTTGGCTGCACAAAAATTTGCCATATGCCGCCGATATGTTACATATTACATGACATAAAGGCTTAGGCACATCACTAATGTCTTTTCTAGGGAGGTGTCATCACACAAAAAAAAAAAACATCACACACACATGACACATCACTGCTTTAACACTGACTGCACTTCTTACATTTCTCCTACTGACTGCTCTTAACATGTTGCAGTGATGTCACGTACCGCGCAAGAGTGACAAACTGTAACCAACGATGTGTGTGCCGTGTTTTGTGCTCTCTATCTCTTCTCCCCGTCTTTCATCCCCCCCATCCCGCTCCCATGTGTAGGGTAGCAAACCGGTTAAGCTAAACTGGTTAACCTCCCTACCTTCCTTCTCCACTTTTTCCTTCCTTCCTTCCTTGCGGTTTAAAAGTTTTTATAAGTAGGCGATAGAGGAAAAATGGTGAAATCACCGCAATAATGGGAGCATGAATTCTACGCCTGGGTCACAAGCACGCTTCTAAGGCGACTTATGAAAGCTCAGAAAATTGCAGTATTTTCTATAAGATCAGAAAGAACTTTTCCGATGTCTGGCCATTTTCATAAATCCTACATCCAAAAATTTATTCTTTTTCAAATTTGACGTGAAAAATTAAGAACGACGTGCAAAACGCATTAGGTGAGACGCATAGCTGTAACTGATTTTATTCCATCATGCTCTTCATAAAAATACAGTTTAAAAATTCTAACACAACTGGCAACACTTTCGATAAAACCTTTTGATACCTAAGGGGAAAGAATGAGCTTGCAAAACGTGGTTGCGCTGAATTTTCAACCCACTGTAGATGCAAATTTCGACAAGAATAACATCCTACGTGCAATTATCACACGTGAACTCTGACTGGGGTCATAGGTGGGTTTGTAGCTGGAAATCGAGAGCTGCAACGGGCAGAGTTTATTCAGGTTCATTGAACACAGTCAAACTTCCTCTATTTACAGCCCAAAATGTAAAATCTGCGAAACTACGCTATATAGATACCCTAATTCAGAGGGCAATTGAGGTTGCAAATTAAGTAGCACGTGTGGTTAGAACCCCGCAGGCGGTGCTTCCAAGATTCTGGTTACTGTCAGCCGACAAATAGCTCACAAAATTATGAATTTTCACTTTATAGGCACCAATATACTATGAGCCTCACACGTGGCAACCACACGGCATGCGTGGCATACCACTTTGATGCGCCATCAGCAGAGTTGTAAATCATCAGAAGAAGCACGGGGCAAAATGTAGAGTAGCAACACCCAGCTCACCGCCCTTGCCGGAGGAGAAATGGCAGCAGGCACACAGATAATGATGAGCTAGCGAATATAAAATAAAAACAACAAAAACCGTGGAAATTTGGTACTTCAGCACAATAAACTGAACCATTCAGAGGAATTCAACAGCCCGTGGTAAAATCTTTTAAAAAAGCACGAGGCGGACTGTTCTCTATTTCGATCAACGCTACTGCATGCGTAAACGGTTTTCGCTTTCCAATAAATGTACCATTACGGAAAACTTTGTACCAGACATCATACGACCACATACTGGACATCATGACAAATTGGCAATTAGCCGCTATTTAATAAAAGTGAACCATAACTAACGTTCTTACCTGTATATTTTAATCGTCCATGAATAGCAGGTGAGGGACCGCAACATATCCATTATCCATATGGAAATGCGGCTCTGGAGCCGTAAGCACGCGCTGGATTCCCTCTCGTAAACTCTCATAAACTCGGCACAGTGCACAATGTATGCATAAACCACCCGAGTTGTACGCCATGAACGTCTGTAGAAGTTAGCATAGCGATACAAACCAAATCTAACGATTAGACCAGGAGCTCTGTGCTGCAATGAACTAACGTCACACGTGGCAGTCTGCCGGAAAATCCACACCAAAATCGCCCCTCCCCCCGATCGCAGCCTTGAAAACACCAAAGTCTCCTTCAGCCTCCCCAAGAAAATTTCCGCATACAACGCGGGGCAGTGAGAAGACGCAGAACGTTGTTCTCCCTCGCCCACGCTTCGCGCAGATCACGTGAAATATCACTACCCCGTATTTGGATTTTATAAGCGTGATGAAGAGTTCCCGCGCGCGCGCTCCGCGGGACTTTAAGCGTATGATTTGCGGTTCTCACGCATATGCGGCTCGGTCATGCTCGCACAAGACAACCGTGGCAGGCAGCCTTGCCCTCACGCTTACATGAAGGAATCTCAAGCTTATTTTCGTCGACGCGGTGTGTGAAACGTTATGCGCGCCTCATTTACATGAATGTCTCGCATAAGCTTACAGTTTCGCGTGAGATTAAGCGTGGAATTTTTTAGACTGCAGTCGATACAGCCTTCAGGCTTAAGGATGCAGCTTCCTTCTTTTCATTCCAGACTACGTTTGTGGGTTCTGTCTCGCGAAGACCGTTGGTCAGGGGGCTTGCCAAGGTTGAATAATCCCGGATAATTATAAATCCAGATAATACCCAATGAGCCCCACAAATGCCCGAAAGTCCGTCTTAGTTTTCAGTAGTGGATATTCTGCTACCGCTGATATTTTAGCCTCACTAAGTTTACCAAAACCTTCACCTGAGTGATGTGGTGACCTAGGTAGGCCATGGTCGCCCATGCAAGACAACATTTGAGAAGTGTGGCCTTTAAGGTGAGCACAGCTTGACGCAAATAGCTGAGCTCCGCTCTAAGATGCAGCAAATGGTCTGACCATGAATGAGAAAAGATTGTGATGTCATCTAAAAAAAGCAGGGCAAATGGTTCATCACCCTTTATAACCCTGTCCTTGAAGCGTGAAAAACGAAAGGGAGCATTTTTGAGTCCGCAGCTCACCATTGTCGGTTCATAGCTGGCGACAATATAGGGGAAACAACATAGATAGACAACATAGGGGAAATATGCATGTGCTTAATAGATGAAATGAAGAAACGATAAATTAATGGCAATTAAAGTGGACGAAAAACAACTTGCACAAGGTGGGAACCGAACCCACAACCTTCGCATTTCGGACACATAAATACCCAAGAAAGTGGATAAGGAAACAGCGCCGCGGTAGCTCAATTAGTAGAGCATCGCACGCGAAATGCGAAGGTTGTGGGTTCGGTTCCCACCTGCGGCAAGTTGTGTTTTCATCCACTTTAATTTCCATTAATTTATCGTTTCTTCATTTCATTTATTAAGCACATGTATATTTCCCCTATGTTGTCCTTGGTGTCACTGTTTGTTGGCTTCATACGATATGGCTAATCAAAATCGGGCCCCTCGGTCAACCCCCTCTCTTCTCGTTTATTACATAACGAGGGTCTCGAATCCCGCAGCATTGATGCCTTCAGGTAGCATGTGTGGGTTTGTTAACCAGTTGCCTTCACCCCAAAAAGATCACGTTCTCGTGACGCCTGGGGCAAAAAAGGACCTTCGTCCGCCGCCAAGGTCTATGAGTGGTGGCGCTGGCTTAATACTCCCAGGGTTCTACTAGGATACATAAATACCCAAGAAAGTAGATGAGGAAACAGCGCCGCAGTTGCTCAATTGGTAGAGCATCGAACGCGAAATGCGGAGGTTGAGGGTTCGGTTCCCACCTGCGGCAAATTGTTTTTCATCCACTTTAATTTCCATTAATTTATCGTTTCTTCATTTCATTTATTAAGCACATGTATATTTCCCCTATGTTGTCCTTGGTGTCAGTGTTTGTTGGCTTCTTATGATATGACTAATAAAAATCGGGCCCCTCGGTCAACCCCCTCTCTTCTCGTTTGGCATAATTTTGGCATTCTTCCAGTTCTCTGGAACCTTTGAAGTCACTTCGTACAAAGGACCGCAAGCTTTTCAAGCGTAATACTGACACGTGAACTCGTCTATCTTTTACGTGTGAGCACTTTTACCGTCCACGAAATGTTATCGCCCAGCGCAGGACGCACCTACATGTATCGGAAGTTTCTAGAATGTTATCGATGTTTCTATCCGCTGTCTGTTGTCGCCGAACCTTGTGTAATCTGATTACACGTATGCATGACGCGAATGGCGTAGAATTTTGTGGAAGGGATGCGGGTCCCAGCGATTACTCTGGAACATTCGACGACTGCTCTATAAAAGCCGACGCGCTTGACCCGCTGATAAGATTTTCGACGACCGCTGAGTGCATTCGCAGCTATCGTTTCTTGAGTGTAGCCTGCTTTTTAGGGCACAAGTTCGCCCAATAAAACGCTTGCTTCGCTAATCAAAATTTGCTGCCTTCTTCACCGTCACTACCACGTGACATCTGGTGGAGGTGCTTTGCGTTCATGTACCGGACGTCCCCACAAAGCCGTGACCTAAACCCGAACGCGGAAGACATCACCAACGTTAACAAGAACCAGCGCGGTAGCCGAAGGCTGCAAGGACTGCCCCCGGAGCACGGACTTTTGCCTGAGACGAGCAGGAAGATTGTCACTAAGTTCACCCCAACGGCAGCCCCCGCGCCCCCCATCGCGCTGCAGTAGCCCAGGGAGCCTCCGACGTTCCGCGGTTCAACGTTCGAGGAGCCGGAAAGCTGGCTTGAGACGTATGAGAGAGTCGTAACATTTAACAGCTGGAAGAGCGACGACAAACTGCGACATGTCTTCTTCGCATTGGAAGACGCTGCCAGTACGTGGTTCAATAACCGAGAAGCCACCTTAACGACCTGGCACCTGTTCCGAAACGCCTTCCAGCAGACATTGGCAAGCGTCGTAAGCCGAGAACGAGCCCAAGCGCCATTAAAACCCGGGTGCATCTACCTAATGAGACAATCGCGATCTTTACAGAGGAAATGAGCCGTCTATTCCGTCACGCCAACCCTGATATGCCCGAGGAGAAGAAATTCCGCATACTCATGCGTGGTGTAAAAGAGGAACCTTTTGCCGGAATGGTACGAAGCCCACCGAAGACCGTCGACGAGTTTCTTCGCGAGGCCACCAGCATCGAGAAGACACTCGAGATGCGAAACCAGCAATTCGACCGCCGCACGAACTCGACAACCTACGCCGGAGTTCAATCACTGGCCACCGACGATCAACGTGAGACTATCAGAGCGGTCGTACGGTAGGAGCTGCATTTTTTAATTAAATTAAACTAATTTTCGTTACTCGTTGTTTCATAATCAAACAGGTTTAGCAAATGCCACATATATTACCCATGCTCCACAAGGGTCGTCGCGTATTTTTCATTCTAAAGTACTTCAGTCATACTTTGCTCGAAATAAAATCTTTCAGAAATAATTTTTTCTTCCACTTACGAGCGAAGAATGGAATCATTTACCGGAATGTGTTGTTGGATGCACTTCTTATATTTCATTTGAAAATATGTTGATAAAGCATCTTATGTAAACCCCTTCCTGCTTGGGCAGCATTGCCGCCTGCAGTATTGTGTAAATAAAATAAATAAATAAGTTCTACCCAAGGTCGCACTCCCAAGAGCATTCAATCGCTGAAATCATCCAAGAGGTTCAGCGATCGCTTGGAGTGCCTGAGGCATAACCACGATCACCGCAACCTCAGCCGGAAGCGATGACCTACGCCGCCGTCGCCTGCCGTCAAGGTGCCCCTCCGCGACAGCGCCAGGTCTCTGTAATGCCGCAATTCCGTCGTCCACCGCTGCCGCCCCCAGCACGCCCACCCGTCAACCAGTGCAGGTACGCGAGGAAGACGGATATTTGGCGAGCCTCCGACCACCGCCCGCTCGGCTACCACTACAGCGAATCCGGCCATGTGTACGGCCAATGCCCATACCGGGAGATGGGACTGCGAGGTTTCGCCGTTAACGCGCCGCGACCACAGATTGGCAGAACGACCTCACGATATCCAATATCGATTAAAACACATTTGACGCAATGCAGATGATAGATATAAGCCGGCAGTTCGTAACTTCACGTCTAGTACCCCATTTTCGCACGCGCAATATCCATGCTACCTTCTGAGTGCGAAGAGATGTACTAGATTTTACAGAACTATAGAAGATGCTTGTGAGAGCATAGATCACGCATGCTTGCATACACCTTAACTCTTTGAGACCACACTTTATCCGGATGACTGAAAACTTGCTTTCACCACACTTTTTGCATCTTCATAATCAAGAAAGCGTACAACTTCAGAAGGGATTGAGAATTGATAATTGTTCACTTAGTTTTGTCAAGTTTACAGAATCTAGACTCCAAGCGAAAACTCACTACAGGAAAATCCACTATGAGAACATAAATTGTTTCATATTTTCTAAAGCAAGAAAATCACTTATCCAGCCACTTGGAAATTATGCCGTGTGCATGACATTGTGAAAAACATACTCGCAACGATTGGAAGCAGCCAACCATCCACCTTCCAACTCATTTTGCCAAAATATTCTGCACGTTATTCCAAATTGCAGCACAGTTTGAGTAAGAGGTGTTGCAAGATGTATGAAACGCATTTTAATTATCGTTACTTTCAATAGTGCTCTTGCCGTTCCCACTGTCCTGGTGTGCGCAATTGCGTAGATTGGATCATAAAGAATACCGCACTGCGGAAGAAATACTACGAGCACAATAATAAAGGGTTGTTTTTCTCTGGGCTCAGGACTAATTAAAGAAGTAAAGGAATATAAGTGTGTTGGTTTAACACTAACAAGCAACTAAGTAACAAGCTGAAACATGCACATTTATTGTACTTCCTCTTTTGCCTTACGTATACGCTGGTTGTTGCGCCGTAAACTAAAAGATACACCAATCCACGTTTATAGACTAGCGTACGAAACCTCTTTAAGGCCTAAATTAGAATATGGGGCCATTTTCTTGGGTTCGCATGCTACCCACACCTTTCTCTTGCCCTTACTTTGCTAAGACTAATTTATTTCAGCATGCTTTCTTTACTGAGGGAATCACTTATTGGAACTCTTTGCCGGCTTAATCTGTGGATTCTAGTGACCTTCTAAGTGGGCATGTTTTTAGCTCATACTACTGCTGTTGAGTTATTTCCTACTGGTCGTTTTCTTTGTTTTGGATGTTGCAATTTAACACACTTATAATTTTGTATTCCACGCCTGTTTGGGCCTCACGGTCTGCTGTATGTCATAAATAAAAATAAACAAGCAAACACTGTTGGTGGTGTCGGCGTCCGAAGAACTCGGACGATCATTGGTGCGGGCGTGTTCGCATCGGTGGCAATAATACGGATAGCAGCCAGAGGCCTCGCAGCCTTTGATTGGCCCGAAAACGTCGCGTGCTCCCTCGTTCGTTCATATCTCAGGACCAGTTGCGCCAAAATCATCGCCACGACGCATCCAGTACGGCTACATGCTTTGCTTCCGGCAAACTGGTCTGGTCGTGCGTCCCGTCTACTCCTCCAGGTCCTTCCACCAAGCTGTTCTCCAGGTACCACAGTCACTATCGGGTACGGCAACATACATCCGCGCTTAACTTCCTCGTCGAGCCGATGAAAACTTCTTCAGACCAGCGTCATCGCATCCAGGAAACTGTCCACGGCTCCTGGCTCAAGCAGTGCCGCAACCCCCATGAGTTCTCCTACCCTTAGGCGGCCAGAATGGCTCCGCTTTCGGTGGGGAGTGATTGTGCTGAATCAACTGGGCACCGTGCTGGGGAAAGTAGAAGACGACCAGAGGCGCTTCTGCTTCGCCTTAGCTCCGGCTTACTTGTTTAGGCCCACCGTTGCAAAGCTGCGTGAAGTGCTGGTAGGCATATCTCATATTAAATAAACTGTTGGGTAATAAATAAATAAACTGCATGTTAGGTAAACTAATAAATTTTTCCGATTCCTGCATTCGAACAGAGCACCTCAAGGACAGTACAATACTCTAACCATTACATTAGGACCATGTGCCCCAGCATGAAGAATACAACCTGATTTGGCATTTCCATCGTGCTAGCCGTCGCGTTGAGGCGCTTGGCTAGTCTTATTCAAATTTCAATTGCATGAACTCTCCATATTGTCTTTCACCGCCTTCGATAATTGCACATAAATATATTGATTTCTTCCGTTTCAATATGACTACTTACCTGTACGTGCACGCTTTCCCTTTGCATCAGAATTTATGCGCCACATGGCAAAATGTGTCTAGGCGTGTACGTGTTACAATTACACAGGCAGGTGGACAGAAGCAGCTCAGAGGAATGCCTCAGCTGCATTTAACACGAGTTAGTTTTACTTACTGGAACGAACAGCTATGCAGGCCCTGCCCGTTTGCGGAATCCTTTTTCCACACGTGGTACTAGCCCTCGGTGTAGAATTTCCAAGCGAACCACCGAATTGCGCAAACACATCTCCGCGTGTTAATTGTGAAAACGCCAGCCGAGGAGGTCGCGTGAAACGCTGACCGCACAGAACCAAAGAGGGCTCGCATATTTGCCCAGGCCGCTTAGTTGGCCTATACGCAGAGACAATCGGTTGCTGCGAGTATGCCCACACTGCAACTCGTCGCAGGGTGGGCCAGAAGCGACGCCTTTGAAACTGCAGGATGTGGCTAAGCTACAACGATGTCAAAATCCTCCAGTAGTTAGGGAGCGCGAAGCGGACGCACATCATGACCGCCTCTGTGAGCATGCCGCAATGCGGGAACCCGAGGCCGACAAAAGGCGCCAACGTCGGCAAGAACCTGTTGTTCTAGCAGATGCTGGTCGCGGTCATCGAGTTGTCTCTGTCCTCATGGGTCTAGTCTCGTTACACCACGAACGCTTACTTAGTTATGTTTACTGCAATTCATATGGTAATATTGCAATTCACATTGTGCAATAACGTAACATTTTATTTAATCCTTTGTTTCGTGCTTACAGAGAAATTTAAATTGCGTAAATAAATAAATAAATAAAAAAATAAATGCACTTCAAAAGCTGCTGTATTAGAACAATAGACCTGTAGCACAGAAGCGCGATAGAGCTGTTGCGTTGGCGAAGCACGCGTGTGCTCCCTTGCATTTCTTCGCATTTTGTCCAAATCCCTTGAAATCTGAAGGAATACATAAGAACAACGAGAACTCTGCAAAAAACTGTCACCGCCATAAACACCGTGTGTTCTATATTTAGACTCACGTAGCAAATTTTTTTATCTTGCATATGTTTCCTCGAACGCCTTGCATGCGCTATGTATAAATCAGAATGAATAATCAACACTCGTGGCTCTATTTCAAAATGTCAGCGCTGACGCCATTATTCGTGTGACGTGAATAAGGGCGCTCATTAAATTTTCCAAAATATGACGCACCTTGTGGCGAAAAACGATTCGATTTCTTTTCAAAAAAGAGGCCGATCATCTGGCTTGGCAGCACAGTGGAACATGAGGCCTTTACCATAGCTGAACCACTCCAACGTCATCTTCCGTCGCACATGCGTCAATCTCGCGTACCTCTAATCTCAATCTCTAACCCTAATTGCCGAACCGGTCATTCATGTGTAGCGAGTTGTGCCCATATCTGGTCGTCCGTAATTCTGCGAGCCCAAGGATTCTTTTTGTGCATCTCATTATCTGGCTCCCCACCTTACTACATTCAAGTGACTCAAGCTTCGTTAGCTTCACTAACTCTAGCAGCCTTTCAGCATTATGTCGTCCGCCTAGGTGTGTTTTGTTATTATTCTCTTGGTATAGGCATCGCAGGGTGGACAAGGTGGACGGAGCAGAACAAAATACACTATGCTGCACGAAACACGAAGGAACAGAAAAACATATTACATTTTCTCGAACACTGTTGCAAGTGAACGACAAGAAATTGCGATGTACATGTGTTCGCAAAAAGAAAACGCATAGTCGGATGCCTACTATTCCTTCTTTGCAAATTAATCTTATATCAACTAGCAGAATCAATCTACACCATATCTACACCGAAGCGTATTTCTTTAGAGCTAGCCTTCGTTGCAGCATAAAAGAACAGCAGTTCTTGTCGGCGCGACCAAAGCACTGCCCACTAAAGTTCATTTTTATTCTGCGTGCAGATCTCCCTGCTCTTGTACCGACCCAAGGCAAACCTAGCTGCCCAATTTTGTATTTTTTCTAGTTCATCAATCACCGTAACTTGCGGAGGAACCCATACGGCACAGGCACCGTTTAGTATAGGTCGAACACATGTTAAATAGGCTACCTTTTTTTTTAAGTTGAGTTCCGAAGTTTTTAAGTTGTGTTGTATAAAGTTTAGTGCCCTTCCAGCTCTCCCAACCACGGCGCTTGCATGCGCATTCTGTGAGCAAACGAATAAAAATATTACAACTAGATATTTATGCATAATTGCTTGTTTTACAGGCTCATTGTTTAAGGGGTACTGACTCTCTATTCGCTTCCGTTTCCTTGTAAAAGATAAGTGGACACACTTTGCATTATTTAGGCTCTTTTTCCACATAGAGTCCCAATGCTCAACACGTTTCAAGTCAATTTGAAGTTGGGTAACGTTACTCCCAATACTTGTTTTTTTTTGTACACAAGGCTATCATCTGAAAACAGTGTAACGTGCAATGAAATACCCAAGGAAATGTGCATAGGCGAAAGTTTTAATTTTCTGGAGTGTGACTCTACTGCTGCGTTTCACTGTGCTGCTGCTTGTCACTTTTCGGCTTTCCGAACCACATATCTGTATATATATATATATATATATATATATATATATATATATATATATATATATATATATATATATATATATATATATATATATATATATATATAGTATTACGATACTATAGGGAGATACCCAAGAGACGAGCCGCCGCGAGGACGACGTCGAAGTGGGTCTGTGCCCTTGGCGCGAGCGAATGTGGGCCTGGTGCTCTGGCTCCAGTACAGTGTAAATAGGCTATATATATATATATATATATATATATATATATATATATATATATATTGTCGCGGTACCACCGTGGACAGAAGACAGGGAGACATTCAAGAACAACAGGACAGCCTTTTTATTCTACTTAGAAGACAACGACGATGGGGGCATTAACGGA
Source organism: Dermacentor variabilis (assembly GCF_050947875.1). Taxonomy (NCBI): domain Eukaryota; kingdom Metazoa; phylum Arthropoda; class Arachnida; order Ixodida; family Ixodidae; genus Dermacentor; species Dermacentor variabilis. Next base: position 30,314,710 of record NC_134573.1, on the reverse strand, counting down.
CTCCGTCTAGTGGGTGGCTGAGATTGGGTGAGGACGAAGAACACGTGCCACGGTTCCGTTTGTTTTTGAACAGGCTGTCCTGTTGTTCTTGAAGGACAGCCTGTTCAAAAACAAACGGAACCGAGGCAATCTTCGTCCTCACGCAATCTCAGCCACCCAGTAGACGCAGTCCGTTAATGCCCGCATCGTCGTTGTCTTCTAAGTAAAATATACGCCTCATTCGTCCCTCCCTAAAAGACCATCGCCCCGATGCTACACCAGTAATGTCACTCGTGGAAGTAAGAGTCTCTGGCATAGTTATTCGCTCCCATACGGCTTCATGCGGACAACGTGCACAAGTTCAGAACAATGCGTGCGGCGCCGTGTACAATTGGGACTATCGGGGACGACCTCGTGCGGGACATCACTGAGTCGGCGCAATACTCGACATGGTCCGAAGTATCGCCGTAACAGCTTCTCGGAGAGGCCTCGTTTCCATATGGGTGTCCAAACCACACTCTGTCGCCGACGTCATAGATGACCATTCGACGGTTACGATCATAAGCGCCCTGCGTCGTAATCTTGCTGCTGGCAGATGCGCAAGCGTGCGAGATGCCGAGCCTCTTCTGCGCGTTGCGTAAACACATCGGCGTCCGTATAAGTGTCGTCAAAGTCGTGTGGAAGCATTGCATCCAACATCGTTCGTACATGCCGTCCGTGAAAAAGGGTGAACGGAGTCATGCGCGTTGTCTCTTGTTTCGCCGTGTTATATGCAAAGGTGATATAAAGTAGGATTTCGTCCTAATTTTTCTGTTCAACATCCACGTACATGAAGAGCATGTCTTGAATTGTTTTGTTGAGGCGTTCTGTCAATACATTGGTTTGTGGATGGTAGGTGGTTGACTTCTGATGAGACGTTCCACTTAGCAGCAAGACGTGATCTAAATGTGCAGCCATGAATGCGGTTCCTCGGTTTCCTATTGCGACGGTTGTTGCGCCGTGTCGCAACACAACATGCTCAATGAAAAAGCGCGCCACCTCGGCTGCTGCACTTCTCAGGATTGCCTTTATTTGTGCGTAACGTGTGAGATAGTCGGTTGCGACGATAACAAAGCGATTCCCTGCAGTAGAATTAGGAAGTGGGCCAATATGTCCATTCCGATTTGGTCAAATGGTCTTCGAGGAACCTGGACGGGTTGTAGGAGACCGGCTGATTTCGACGGAGGTGACTTGCGCCTCTGGCAGTCGAGGCAAGTGCGGGCGTGATGTTTCACGGTGGCGGTAAGTCTCGGCCAGTAGTACCTCTGTTGCACTCTGGCCAGCGTTCTTGTGTAGCCTAAATGACCAGAAGTAACCTTGTTGTGACAGGCTTCAAGTACTTCCGTACGAAGAACTGCAGGAATGAGGAGCAGATAGGGGGACCCGGTCGAAGAAAATTTCGTTTGTAAAGTACTTTCGCCCGCAACAAAACGACAACAGTCCTCTTGCGAAAACTCTAGGTGGTTTCACAGATCTGCCCTCTAAGTAATTGATGAGTTCAAGCAACTCAGGGTCGTCCTGCTGTTGTTGCGCGGTGGTGGATGTGTACAGAACACAAAGAAATTTCGAGTCTTCTTCGGGTGGGACAGACGACTCTATCGGCGATCGAGACAGGCAGTCAGCATCAGTATGTCGTTTCCCCGACTTGTACTTGACACTCATGTGAAACTCTTGCAACCGTAGGCTCCAACGCGCCAGCCGTCCCGCAGTATCTTTAAGGTTTGTCAACCAGCACAGTGAATGGTGGTCGCTGATAATGGTGAAGTGGTGGCCATACAAATATGGGCGAAATTTCAGAACCGCCCATACTACGGCGAGGCATTTTTTCTCAGTCGTGGAGTGATTAGCCTCTGTGCGTGAGAGTGTGTGTGAGAGTGCGTGAGAGGCAACTACTCTTTCTGTGCCCTCCTGCTGCTGCACAAGAACAGCTCCCAAGCCAACATTGCTTGCATCAGTGTGGAGCAATGTAGGAGCGGTCTCATCAAAGTGAGCAAGCACTGGAAGCGTCTGGAGACGTTCCAGCAAGTCGTTCAATGCACCTTGCTCTTCGTCGCCCCATACAAAAGCAACGTCTTCTCTCGTCAGGCGAGTTAACGGCGACGCAATAGGAGCAAAGTTTGCAATGAACCGCCGGTTATAGGCACAGAGGCCGAGGTAGCGCCTGACAGCCTTTTTATTGGATGGTACGGGAAACTGTGCGACGGCGGCAATTTTTTCGGGATCCGGGCGGACACCTGCGTGGCTGACGACGTGACCAAGAAACTGTAGTTCCGCAAAGCCAAAGTGGCACTTCTCCGGTTTCAGGGTAAAGCCGGCGAACCGGATGGACTGCAGAACCACTTCAAGCCGTTCGAGATGTTCAACTGTTGCGGAGAACACGATGACGTCGTCGAGGTAGACTAAGCAGGTTTTCCACTTCGGGTCTGAAAGCACAGTGTTCATGAGGCGTTGGAACGTAGCAGGGGCAGGGCACAAGCCGAAAGGCAAGACCTTAAATTTGTATAGGTCGTCTGATGTCACAAAAGCAGTTTTTTCACTCTCTCTAGGGTCTACCTCGATTGGCCAATATCCGCTTTCTAAATCCCTTGAGGAGAAGTAACGCGCGTGTCGAAGCCTTTCGAGTGAATCGTCTATACGGGGAAGCGGGTATACGTCTTTCTTTGTCACCTGATTTAGTTTTCGGTAGTCCACACAGAAACGCAAGCTGCCGTCCTTTTTCTTAACTAGAACTACAGGAGATGCCCAGGGACTCATTGATGGCTGGATCACGTCGTCTTTATGCGTTTTTATCACTTGTTGTTGTATGGCTTCACGTTCTCTGAGAGCAACACGATAAGGGTTTTGTTGAATTGGTCTTGCCGCATCCTCTGTAATTATTCGGTGCTTTGTTAGAGGTGTCCGACCGACGCTGGGCGTAGACGCAAAGCAGTCGCTGAATTTGGCCAGTAGAGTAAGAAGCCGTTCTCGGTCGTGTGGCGACAAAGCAGTGCTGACGTCAAGTACAGGAGCCGGGTCTTGCGTAGGCGTTTCTTCGAGTAGTGAACAGCAGCCGCGCACATTGGCAACACCGTCAAAATAAGCCACAGCCGTGCCTTTTGGAAGGCGCCGTCGCTCTGTGCAAAAATTTGTTAGCTACAGGTTCGTGCGCCCTTCGGTGACATTTACGATTCCGCGTGCGACCGAGACACCATGAGGGAACAACAACGTGGTTTTTTGGTCGGCAACGCCTTCGCAATGAAACCGTACGTCACATGCTACCGAAACAAGGGTACATGATCGAGGTGGGATGACAAGTCATCTTCTGTTAGACGACAGGAGTGGTGTTGCGGCGTTAAGCAATAGACTAAACCAGAACTCTTATAAAATGTCACGATACGATCCGGGATGTTAATTACGGCGCCATATTCTTTCAGAAAATCCAATCCAATAATCAAATCTCTACAGCACACATGCAGAACGATGAGAGCGGCCACGAAAGAGGAATCCCCGATATTAATTCCAGAATTACATGCTCCAGTAGGCATCAGTAATTGGCCGCCTGCCGTCCTTATGTGAGGGCCCGTCCATGGCGCCTTTACTTTCTTCAGGCGGAGGACGACTTCCTGACTCATTATAGAGAAGTCGGCACCAGTGTCGACTAACGCTGTCACTGGCTGTCCGTCCACCAAAACATCAATGTCGGCGCTCACAATTTCTTCGGTGTTTATCGGCTTCACAGCGTTCAGCAGTGGGAGTGTTGGGGGCTTTTTATTGTCTTGCGGCGGGCCTGCAACTTTACCCCCAGAGGTCGCCGCCTTCAGTTTCCCCGGCGTGGGCTGGGGTACCTTCATCCTTGGAGGTCAGCAAAAGTACGTCCAGTAGTACGTCCAATTTTGATGGACGGTTCGCGTCTTTGAGGGGTCTTGTTCGGCGGAAAATCCGGGGGTTTGACTCTAGCCACGCCTTAATGTTGGCCGTCACGGGGGCCGTAACCGTAGCTGTGACCGCCTTGGGAAGGCTGTCTTGGATTTGGCCGAAATTTGATATCTGAGCCGTTAATTCGGCAAGGGCGTTTTCGAGGGCGGCGAAACGCACGTCAGAGCTAGAGGGTTTCAGGTCCACCGGCACCACTTACATAGGCCGGGGGCGGGAAGGACCGAGCCGTTTCTAGCGCATGAATTTTGTCGTTAAGTTGAGCATTTTGTGCCCGGAGAGTCTCGAGCTCGCGGCGGAGGTGCGCGACGTCAGAATTAAGGGGGGGGATGAGGAGGAATCTTTAGTGGGGGAGAAGGTAGGGGAGTGCGGGGAGGCGGAGGAGGCCCGTCCCGTCTTCCTACGTTGGGCTGAGACGTATTCATTGGTGTGCCAGACGGAGGGCCTTGGAGTGCCGGAAAAATCCCCATCTTGGAATGTAGGGGCGTCTGCCTCCCGTGACGCTTTCGGGTTAGTTGACCGAGGTGACTTGGGGGCACGTCGGTGGTGCTGGTCCGGTTGTTCGTTTCGTAATCTTGTTGCTAGTCGTGGGCGCTTTTGAAGTGCTGTCAGAACCCGAGGGCACTGCAGTCCAAGGTTGGGTTCGTTGACCGGTCGGCTTTCCCGGTTGTTGCAGCTGTCGAAATTTGGCTTTGTAGTTTTGCGAGCCCGTAAGATCAGTGCCACCGCACACGTTGCAGGTAGTAGTCCACTCGTGGGGCGCCATGTTGCCGTCTTCGAGGACTGCGACCGTTTAGCCGCAGTGTCCACAGCGATTGTCTTGAGGATTAGTAGTTTCCTACTCATGAACTGTAATAATCCCCCTGCAGATTTCACCGATGACTTTGGCGTGTCGGACCATCGGGATGGGGCGTGTGGAAGCATTGAGTGTAAATTCGCGACCGAGCGCATTAGCCGCATTCACATATTATGTGGTGGCAATGACGATATTCTGGTCTGAGATGGGCCAGACACTAAGAATGTCCAAGGATAGGATAGGAATAAACTTTATTTGTCCAACGGTTATTGATGTTGGTGCCCGAGGCTTGGCTGCCAGGGGTCGAAGAATGTCCAACGAAGATGGATTTACATAGGCAGAGAGGAAAGCACCAAGCTCACCGTTCTACAGGGCTGTCTTCACGGAGATCGTCACTCTGGGCGGTGATGACAATCGTGAAATCTTCTTTGCGGAGTCGAGGCATAGCGGTGCGCCGCCATTTCTTCGGTCCCGCTGCTTACGAGAGCTGAGGGTTGGACTTTTCAGAATTCGGAGGCAAGAAACGCTGGAACTCATGGAGAGTCCGTTCACCGCCGAAGTGTTCGAGCGTTGCTGGCGTTTACGAAGGGCTACCAGCGAGAAAACGGCTTCATCTACTACCTCCTCTGTCGGAGAGGAATTTTCAAGCGAAGACGTGGCTTCTGCGACGATATCTGACCATGTCGTCGTCTAGGGATCGTACCCGCGCCAAGGAGAGGCCGCCATGGCGGCCGCGGAGAACGACGGAGATCGAGACCGGGGCGTTAGGCTCAGTTGGGTGAAGTGGCGGAGACAAAAATGGGCCTAAAAGGCCCCACAATTGGCCCACCTCCTCCAGAGCGGTATCTTCGGGCGTCGGGTAATGTTAAACGTCTAGCAGAAGCAAAATTTGATGGGGTCCCTTAGAATTTTCGGTAAACCGGAGGAAAATTGCTGGAGCCGATGTGAGGCGCGTCCGCTCGCTCCGCGCTCACAGCGTTCCCAATGTTGCATCTGGGTCGCAAGCCCCAAGGGTAGCGTTAGCCTGGCGGCCTGGGACACAGCAGGAAGCATCCGAAGGTCCTGGCAAAGGATGAGTCGATTGCTAACAGAACAACTTGTTTATTATAGCATCGCAAAAGAGTGGCCGGTCAGGTCGATCAAAGTGGAGAGACGGGAGAGCACGTTACTCGCCGGAAGAATTCGAAGCCTCTCTCTTGGCGTCCGGGGGCAACTGCTTTTATACTCTCGGAGTCGAGGGCAAGAAGGAACGGCTCGGATGAGACGCCCGTGACGGTGGCGGGCGGACACGTTGAGAGAAGTGACGCATCCGCAGGGCCGGCGCCGGTCAGACCTCCTCGCTTCACAGTTGGGGGAGCTCCTCTCCCCGGCTGCCGCGCTTTGACAAGCGTGGGCACCAACATGCACACACACTCACACACACACACGAAGACGCGTGGCATTGAGACATGCCTGGACGCGATTGGCGGAAGGCGTTGCGGCAGCGCTGAACTGGCCAAAATGTTCGCCGCTTTGAACGAAGCCCCGGCGTCCGTTGCATTCGCGCCGGCTATACCGTACGTCGGAGGCGAAACGTAACACCAAGGAATCGTCGGCGGCGCCGACGGCCTCCTCCCCCGCCTCCGCTGCTTACGCAACACAGCGGGGGCTCCAGCTGCCTCAATGACACAGTTGCTTGCAGACCTCGCAACCTACCGCTGCCAACAACTTAAAGGTTCGCGACCGTCAACCCCCGTTGTCCTCCGAGTGTATTTCTCAGCTCATCGATTTGTCGGCCCGCACTGGTTCAGGACTGTCCGAGTAGCCGCGTAGACCGACGTTCATTCGCTATTTCTACTGTTTTCTTGACTGTCAGTACCACGTGATACTAGTGCACTACCGGGCCGAACCGCGGTGTAGGTGAAAGGCTTTAAGCACGCCCCATACGTTGCCCGATCCCGAAGATAGCGCAATATCGGGCCGAGCCGCGGTGGAGGTGAAACAGGCTTTAGGCACTCCCCATATGTTGGCCAATCCTGAAGATAGTGCAATACCGGGCCGACCCGCAGCGGAAATGCTGTTCGCCATTACAACGCCACATACAAAGGTTCGCTGGTCATCGTTCTTCACATAGTGGAAGGGCGGCGAATGTTTTGTCTTCCTTTTTTGCTTTTCTGTATTCCCACAGGTGTTTGCGTATGCTAAGTGGTTTAGTGGATATTTCCTGAGCAATACTCTACTCGGTCCCTTTACATTTTTCGGCATTTAGTGGAAAGTCTTGTCTTTCTTTGTAAAAAGAAAAAAATTTAGAACTGTAGGCTGCTTAGCCTTCCCCGTGAATCGAAAATTGTGGTGCGCCCCATGCCCTGGTTTTAGCTGAATTCCCAAGTTACCTTTACAAATCTTTCAATTTGATTTTCCGACTACTCACACTTTTCAAGCTAGCCAGGCCCGTCTACAGAAAGGAAAACTAAATTTTGACTCCGGCTTCTGTCCTCCATATCACTGACTTCTCTTGTAGCTCATGAACTTGCTGAAGCAAAAGGCCGTTTAATATATTCGCCTGCTCTGATACGAAATTTACTGACGTCCTAAATGTGGTCGTGGGGGATACCAAGGTTTTTATTCATTCTTGTACCACGGCTTCAAGCTTTGCGAACCCAATTTCAATGGTGTCTAACTTTTTCATTATCGACACGTTGTCATTTAGCAAACACCATCAGGACCGGGTTTCAGTTCCACATCCCCGGCAAGTAGCAACAGCAGAACCAAATATAACGAGTAATTTGAAAACTGGCGTACTCGCCTTTGAGACAGTTTGGCTTGGACACCTCTACCGTACTTAGCAGCAGCAGCAGACGCAATCGTGGGAGAAACCGGCAACTCAATGTTTTTGTTCAAACTTGAAAAGGATAGTAAAAACTAACCTGTACAAACAGCACCGGTGTCAGCTGCATCTCTACAAGCGTGTCGGCTCCAAACTCCATGACAGCCTAGTGCTAGCCCCCCCCTCCCCCTTTCATGTAACATGGTTTCTTAAGCTCGAAGTTTATTGGCCGCTCATCGCTGGGCAGGATCGTTGTCATCGGAAAACTTGTAAGCCGCCGTGGTTGCTCAGTGTTTATGGTGTTGGGCTGCCCAGCACGAGGACGCGGGATTGTAGCCCGGCCACGGCGGCCGCATTTCGCTGGGGGCGAAATGCATAAACACCCATGTACTTAGATGTAGGTGCCCGTTATAGAACCCCACGTGGTCGAAATTTCTGGACTCTCCTATTACGGCGTCTATTATAATCAGAAAGTGCTTTTGGCACGTAAAACCCCATAATTTAACTTTTTTTAAAACTTGTATGGCAAGCTGACTGGCAGTGCGAATGTTCCGCCGACGAGCTCCACGCAATTTTCTATGCGAACGATAGTACAGGAGTGCGCGGTAACGACATTTCTTCACCTACAGCACCATTGTTCACCAAAGGGCGGCAAGAATCTGCCTAAACAAAAGCAGTGACAGCTGCAAGTCAGCAAGGGTGCCGGCTCCAAATGGTGCTCGAAACGGCTGCACCGCAGCAGGCGTGAGCCTGGTCACTTTCCCAGCTACAGAGACGCATGGCAGCTTCTCGCCAAGCTTAGGAAATCTTTGTTGATCCCTGGCCAGACGAAGCGGTGTTTCATAAGCCACTTTGTCGATCTTATGCCAGGGTGGCTTAGCAATTGCCGTGAATCGAATATTGGTCGGCTAAAAAAAAGGCACAGCCAGGATGCACGACAGTGCGTCAGGTGCCTGGTTTTTGGTCCCAGAGATATGGCGGGTGCTTGTGGAAAGTGCGGAGATAAATAAATGTTGCCGAAGCGGTCGTTCTGATTACGATGAACTGTTGTTATTGAAAACGAAGGTTAACAGCTCTTGCAGGCTCAGGCTGTAAAAGCTGCTGCCTTGAAGAAAAAAGAACGCAAATACTTGACAGCGCAATAGATGGTCCACATCACACTCCCAAAGATGCTGTAGCGACCTTCTGTAGGTTTGAGGCCCTTCGAGAACAAGGGTAACGGTATTTGCCATTGTGCCGCTGCAGTTCTGCACCCACTGCTGTGGTCCACGCGTCTACCATAAGGCGAGTTGGCGCGTCGGACAACGCCAGTGGAGTTTAGGCTTCCTTGAAGGATTGCTCTCCCTCAGATCATCAATGTAAGGTAGGCGTTTTATTTTTTTATGAAGTCACCACACAGCAGATCGGTAAGTGGCTGAAGAACCTGCGGATATAATGGTATGAAGCGCCTGTTAAAGTTTATGAGCCCCAGAAAGTCGCGCAACATTCTTGAGAAGGTTGGAGAGGAGAAGTCCTCGATTACCCGCACCCGTGATTCCAGTGGCTCGATGCCTCGGGGTGAAATGGGGGGCTTCAACCGCGAAAAGGCGTTTCTTGCCTCTTTATGACCAGGCCGTGTTCATCCAATTGCGCAAATGCGAGGCGAAGGTGCTCTTTGTGCTATTCGTCTGTGCAGCTTGCAAATAGAATGGCGTCAAGGTAGACGAAAATGAAGGAGTATGTGGGTAACCTCGTCCATGAGCCTTTGAAATGTTAGCGCCGCATTCTTCATAATGTAAGGCATACCGGTAAAGTCAAAGACGCCAAAGGGATTAGGGATTGCTGTCTTCGAAGTGTCGCTGCGTTCGACAGGAATTTGGTGGTACGCGCTCAGCAAAGCAATCTGGCTGTATATTTTGGTTCCTACGAGACGGGAACCGAAGTCTTGTATGTGTGGAAGGGGATACTGATCGAGAGGAGTGACGGCATTCAAAGCTCTGTAATCACCCCAAAGCCACCAGTAGACGCTTATCCTGCTTTGGAACCTGATGCAGAGGTGAAGAACAATTGCTTGAGCAAGGACAAATAACACCGAGCTGAAGCACGTGGCACTCACGGCTGACGACATATGACGTTAGTCCAGCGAGCTTCCATAGCCGGGCGGCGAGAGGTGGTCTGGCTGTGGCGATATGATACGTCACCTTGTGTTTCAAAGGGCAGCGCATCGTTTCGAGGCTTCGCGAATTGCGGTTTCTCAGCAAGCATCTTATACGTTGAGACCGGCCGTAACGTACGGATGCCAGGTGAGGGGTGGTTGGACTGCTGGGCAAATACATTAAGAGACTGGAGGTTACCCTTTAAGCGCCCATCGCGGACACTAACATCTAGATGGGACTGGCTGAGGAAGTCCGCTCATAGTATGACAAAGCTGACGTCGGCGGTCAGAAAGACCCATCTGTGCTAGCGACGGAGTCCGATGTCTCGTGTTATTGACCGGAGCCCATATGACGCCATGGCAGTGTTCACTGCGTGGGATGCGGGTGCGAACTTTTGCGTTGGTGATCTGGGGCCGTGGCGAGAACTATGGACAGCTCGGCTCTGGTGTCGACGAAGAGGCGAGTGCCGGTGATTCGGTCGAGTGAAAAGAAGAGGTGGCTTGCTCGAGGGTCGATTTGCCGTTAGCGACTGCTGGTGTGTTTCCCGTCCACGAACAGGGCTGAGTGCAGCGTTTTGCTTGTTCACAAAAGCGGCGGTTGCACCTGCACAACTGCCGAGGCGAGCTTCCAGGTGCACTGCGAGACTGTGAAGGCAAATCGTTGTGCCGCAGATGAGCAGTCGCATATGCGGTCAGCGAGTGCAGCTAGCTGATTGTGGCCCCTCTCGTCGGAACCCGTCTGTACCATGCGTGCGGACTTTAGGAGGCGCTGAAAGGACAACTCGCTCAAATTTGCAAGCTGGCTGTTTTTTGCGGAGTGCTCATGCTATAACTGACGCAACCGGTGCAGTATTCGATACCACCGTTGGTCGGCAGTTCCTCAGGGAGGACCTGTTGGAGTCTATCCTGTTGCGATGGCTCGAGGCGGTGCAGGACCGTGCGTTTCAGGCCCTCGTATGATGTGGCAGAAGGCATGCAACGTAGCAAGTCATCTTTCCTATCGGCGATGTCGAAGGGTAGAGCGGCGGCGACGTACAGGTACCATGCTGCCTACGAAGGGATGCACCGGAGTTGAAAACGCACCTCTACTTTCATGAACAAAACTTGGGGACTGTCGGGCCAATTGTTTGAAAGCCGAAGCTCCGCGGTGATGACAGTATACGTAATCGCACCGTCGTGTTTGTCAGCAGGAGTAGCAGTATAATCGTCACGGCTAGTGTTAAATAAAACGTAAATCTCCTGTGTCATCACTTGACTGGAGCTCGTATTAGCGGAGGCGAGGGATACACGTTTTGACAGTTTGAGAACGGAGATTCGACAGGCTTTATTCAAATGTAAAAGCAGGTTTGCCGAATTGCAATGGTGGCACCCCAGTTCGGCAGCCACCTCGGTTAAGATAAACAGTACGGCGCATTGACACCCATGGGGAGGCAAGGAGAGGTAGCAGCAGCAAACGAGTTTATTGGGGTCCTGAGGAGCTACGCGGGGGCCTGCAGTCCAGTCTTCTTCTCGGTTAAAATCCTGTAACACAGGGCACTGCCAGAGCATGTGATTTAATGAGCTAAATTCAGTGCCACAATCTGGGCAGAGTGGTTCGATGTCCGGGTGGAGCACGTTCAAAAAGCCCATAGAGGGGTAGGGTCCCGTCCGTAGCATGGTGAGCGTGCTAGCTTCTGTAAATTAGATTTTCGGAGCAAGGGGCAATGCCTCCTACGGTGAGGCAAGGTGAAGTAAAGGGCGGTCGCTATGGAATCAACCCGTACAAACTATGATTGCAAAATTCATTCCAGACATGGAAAGAAAAAAAGAATTGGAGGGCGCTTAAGCTTCGCCTTCAAAAGTGGAAGGCGATAGCATTATCTCACCCCGTTCGCACCGCCCACTCATTCGCTCGGCATGCTCTTGAGTCACACAAAGACGAAACGTGCGCCTGGGCAAGCCGAACGAACCAAAGAACTCGGTGTCTCGGAGGGAGAAACAAACTACGCGGACCAAAAGTCGTGATCCGCGCGGACAGCTGGGCGGCGACGCGCCATGAAAGCGGACACGATCATGGGGCTGGCGCCTCAATGGGATCGTCCTCTATCTCGCTTGGGAGCACCACGCTGGCGCATGACTCCTCGCCAGCAGCACGGCAAACATCGCACGGGACGCTTTCCCACCAGACGCCCTATGGCGTAGCGATCACGTCAGAAGCGTCAAGCATCGGAACTCTGCACCGAGGAATCGCGCTGTGAGCGGAAAGAGGAGCCGCGTAGCGCGGGCGAGTGGCGCGCCACCTGTCGGGCCAGCGCCGTACACTACGAGGAGGGGGTCTTCTGTGTCTGCCGCAAGATGGCTCAGCGTGGGCGCCAAGCGCAGAAGAAATGCAGTGGAAACGTACTTCGCTACGCGTTTAACTGCGACTTCTGTAATATACATGCTCATAATTGCCGATATACACCGCAGTATAATTTTCCACGGCACGTTTCAAGGCAACGCCGAATTTACTAGAGGCGCTTTTGTCCGGGTTTTAGGCATCCAAACCATGGCTGAGTGGGGTGTCTCCTTCTCACACTCCGGACACCCTGGTTCGATTACCACCCAGCCCGTCTTGCAGGGTGTTTTTGTTTATGAATTACCATCCGCTATTTTTCGCTCACGGCCAACGCCGCCGACGACACCGGCTTTTCTGCGACGCGAGCTGTTTAATTCTGTCGTCTGTTTCATTCTGGCTAGCTATGGGGAAAATGACTACCCCAAGCTAAACACCTGGCTGTACATAGGAATATTGCTCAGACTTTTCGAAAGCAAAGCATGGGTTTTTATTTTGCTACTAGTCACCGGGTGGGCCCAGACGCGACGCTTTGGAAACAAAAGGACGTGGCTAAGCTACAAGGCCGACAAAACCCTCCAGTTAGGGAGGGCGAACCGGACGCACATCATGACCGCCGCTGTCAGCATGCCGCAGTACGGGAATGCGAGGCCGACCAAAGGCGACACCGCCGGCTAGGACCTGTAGTTCTAGCAGATGCTGCTCGCGGTTATCGAGTTGTCTCTGTCCATTGGGTCTAGTCACGTTACGCCACGAGTGCTTACATAGTTATGTTTCCTGCAATTCATATTGTAATATTGTAATTCACTATGTGCAAATTGTAACATTTTATTTCATCCTTTGTTTCGTGCTTACAGAGAAGTTTAATTTTCTTAAATAAATAAATAAATACACTTCTACAGCGGCTGGATTACAATAGACCTCTAGCACAGAAGCGCGATAGAGCTGTTGCGTTGGCGAAGCACGCGTGTGCTCCCTTGCATTTCTTCGTATTTTGTGCGAATCCCCTGAAATCTGAAGGAATACATAAGAACAACGAAGCACTCTGTAGAAAACCGTTAGTGACAAAAACACCGTAGGTTCTATTTTTCGACTCACGTAGCCTATTTTTTTATCTTGCATATGGTTCTTCGAGCGCCTTGTGTGCATAATGTATAGATCAGAAAGAATAATCAACACTGGTGGCTCTATTTCAAAATGTCCGCACTCACGCCATTATTGGTGTGACGCAAATGACGGCGCTCATTAAGTTTTCCGAAAGATGATAAACCTTGTTGCGAAAAACTATTCGATTTCTTTTCAAAAATAGCCCGATAGCCTAGTTTGGTAGCCCAGAGGAGCATGAGGCCATTACCATAGCTGAAGCATTCCAACGTCATCTTCTGTCGCAGATGCGGCAGTCTCGCGAACCAGTAGTCTCTATCTCTATCTCTAATTGCCGAACCAGTCATTTATGTCTAACTAATTGTGCCCATATCTGGTCGTCTGTAGTTCTGCAAGCCCAACGATTCTGTTTGTGCATCTGATTGTTTGGCTCACCTCCTTAGTGCATTGAGCTGACTCAAGCTTCGTTAGCTTCAGTAGCTCTAGCAGCCTTTCATCATCATGTCGTTCGCCTATGTGCGTTTTGTTATTCTCTTGGTATAGGCATCCGAGGGTGGGCAAGGTGGACGGAGCAGAACAAAATACACTATACTGCACGAAACACGGAGGAACAGAAAAGCATGTTACATTTTCTTTAACTTTGTGTCTTTTTTGCAGCTTTTGATGCAGTTGGAGGTGATAGCAATGCATTTCAGCCTTTCTAAGTACTCTTGACACTGAAGACCTTGAAATGTTGACCTCACCACTCACATCAAGCACGCTGGAATGAGGGTTTGCAGTCATGAATGCCAAAATCTCTCCAGCCTTTTCACAAATGGTGCCATTTCAGTGCCGCGTCTTCTTGAAGATAGCTGTTTCTTTCAGTGTCAAGTGACTCCTCATAACTGTTTTCGCGCTAGGTCTTCCCACACATTGCCAATTTCGGTATACCTGGGCATATTTACTCTTGTCGCCCCGCCCCGCCTCCAAGGCAAAGACCATGTTCGCCGTCCGCTCGCTTGAGTACAGCGTGCCTTAGGCACGCAAACCAATTCTTCTAAACGGTTGCGCAGCACGACAGTAACACACAGTCGAGCTGATATGCATCTAGCCGCTGGCACAGCTTGGAAGAAAAGCGGCGTTGTAACAAATGATTCTCTCGCACTGGTTCCTGATGTATCATGCATGTTTTGCGCGTATTTTTTCTATTCCGCATCAACTTGAACGCTGAAAAAAATATTGCTCTTCTCGTCATATAGGAATAAACGGCTGATGACGGCGCGTTTTTCGGCTACAGACGCGAGGAGCTGCTGACGAAGCGCTTAGCCGCAGCGCCGTCGGCAGCTACTGCCGGTAATTTCACAGCCGAGCAAAGATTGAAGCCCTTTCTCGTAGGTGAAGGGAAGGCGAGGCGCTGGCAGAGTTTTTGCAAATCACTCATGAGACGCTGTAATTGCGGCGCATTCGGGCGCACAGAGCCCACTGTCACGCGGTAGTTTTTAAATTCTGTGGGCTTTCATGTTTCCCGAATAAAAACGGCCACGCTAAGTCTATCTCGTTTGAAGTCCTTGGTTGGGCAATATTTTTACAGTTCTACAACTACTCTATTGACGTCTGAACATTTCTAGCAATATTGGAAAAGTTAGTTCATGTATCTCGGCTAATTACTCGAAAATGACGAGCTGAACATGGTAATGTAAATCTCGAGAAACGCTAACATCCACGCGAATTCTGTTCAGCAGAACGCGTAGGTTATAACAGTCCTGGTCCACGTTAGCTATATATATATATATATATATATATATATATATATATATATATATATATATATATAGATAGATAGATAGATAGATAGATAGATAGATAGATATTAACTATACAACCTCCAGACCACATAACGTGGTCCAAGCAGGACGGGCATTTTGCTTAACAAAACGCATTGAGTTTATGGGTCCGCATACATTGTGTTTTACATCCAGAGCCAAATAAATAGCAAGAATGAACACAATGGCGAAATGTACACAATGCTACACGATGGCAAGAAGATTGCGCACTGGCAAAAAATTCCATTGAGACACTTTGTGTGGGAAAAAGGAAAATTTGTCAGCATCTGTTTTTGGGAAACATGGCGTTAAAGTTCTTGGTTGTTGATGTCGTGTATATCTTGTCGATAGGGGGGATAAATACAATGAAGGGTCCATAGCGAATTTCTGTTTAAGGAGAGAATTCAGGAAGGTCGATTTAAATTGCCTTCTACTGTACTGAAGTGGGGGTATGTTATTGGCTGTCATTAGTTCCGACGGAGGGTCCACACGACGAAATTTAGAAAACATAAATCGAACAGCCTTCCTTTGAATTCTTTCGAGTTTATCAACGTTACGTTTTGTGTAAGGGTCCCATACTATGCTTGCATATTCTATCGTTGGTCTGATGTGTGATTGATAGCACAGAAGTTTTATATTCGGTGGTGAATTACGAAGCTTGTGTCGTAAGAACCACAACTTTCAGAAAGCAGAAGAAGAAAGGGTATCAACGTGTGAATTCCATAAGAGGTTAGCAGTGAACGTTGCACCTAAATATTTGGAGCTATCGAAATGATTAACTATATATATATATATATATATATATATATATATATATATATATATATATATATATATATATATTAATATATGAGTGTGTGTATGTGTTCGCTCACGAACTCGTGACGCGTGCGGAAGAAAGGGTGTTCCGCATCCGCTGCCAAGGTTTCTGAGGGGTGGCACTGGCTAACACTCCAAGCGTTACTTCTAGTTGTAATATGTAAATGCCCTAGAAAGTGGATGGAGAAACGGTGCCGGTAGCCAAATTGGTGAAAGCGTGGCACGCGTAATGCGAAGAGGTGGGATCGTTTTCCATCTACAGCAATTTTTCATCGACTTTTGATTCCAATAATTTATATTGTTGTATTTCTCTGCGTGAGTACCAATAATTTCCCCTGTGTTGACCTTGGGATCTTTCTTTGATATGATCTCCTTTCTCCTCCTTTATATATATATATATATATATATATATACATAAGCAGGGTACTTTCACAATGTATACACTTCAAGTCAACACACACACAAAGAAATACTAGTTTATTGTTTTCTGCGCACTATGACGTATTGTCTGAGAAACAAATTCACTTTTTTTCTGCGAGGCGTGCAATAATTGCTGTAGCACAGTATTTTATTGCACAACACCGGATACGGTAGCGAACCATTGTTAAACTGCATAAGAAATTATTAGATTAGTGCATTGTCAGGCACTTAGCATTTTGTTGCACTTTATAAATTCACGCTTTCTATTTTAATCGTCACACTAAAACTATATTGCGCAAGAACGGTTTCACTGAACTATTATGCTAAAACGGGCTTAATAAAGGCAATGTTATAATACAATAATAATCAATCAATAAGTCAACGCTTGTTATGGTACCCATGAACAGCTAGAGAGCCTTCGTAGTGGTGCACTTGAAAGGCAATGTGCGAGTCAAAATGTACAGAGAACACAAATGTGGTAGACTAAACAATGCGAGACAGAGAAAGAAATAGGGAAAAAGAAAACAAGAAAGTGTAGAAGGCAGTTATACAAGAAGATTATCTACACATATACAAAATACAGGAAATGAACTCTGAGATATGTTAATATAGGCGCAGTTCCTATTACTTTTTTGCAGTCGAGCCATATGTCCTTAATTGCAGAAGTACAGACCGAGAATGCGGAGTCTGCCTGTTATATTATTGCAGCACGAACAATTGCATATGATCAAGAAACTTTGGGGAATCTATGGTGTCATGGACAACCTTATAGAGGAGCCACAAGTTTATTAAAGTAGTCTTGAGTCTAGGGGCGTGACACGAGGCATAATTGAGAAGGCTGAACCACGGTAGCCAGAATGGCAAAAGTGGTGCTTGAAGATAGATATCGATTTATTCTGGACGCATTCACAAAAATTCTTATTGAAGGTTGATGCATTGGTGAACACTGTTAACAATCTCAAGTGGCTTTAAGTTGTCGTCAGATAGAGCGATGCTGTTCATTTATTAAAATACTCTTAACACTCACAGAAAGCAAGGAATCCAATATCGATTAAAACACATTTGACGCAATGCAGATGATAGATATAAGCCGGCAGTTCGTAACTTCACGTCTAGTACCCCATTTTCGCACGCGCAATATCCATGCTACCTTCTGAGTGCTAAGAGATGTACTAGATTTTACAGAACTATAGAAGATGCTTGTGAGAGCATAGATCACGCATGCTTGCATACACCTTAACTCTTTGAGACCACACTTTATCCGGATGACTGAAAACTTGCTTTCACCACACTTCTTGCATCTTCATAATCAAGAAAGCGTACAACTTCAGAAGGGATTGAGAATTGATAATTGTTCACTTAGTTTTGTCAAGTTTACAGAATCTAGACTCCAAGCGAAAACTCACTACAGGAAAATCCACTATGAGAACATAAATTGTTTCATATTTTCTAAAGCAAGAAAATCACTTATCCAGCCACTTGGAAATTATGCCGTGTGCATGACATTGTGAAAAACATACTCGCAACGATTGGAAGCAGCCAACCATCCACCTTCCAACTCATTTTGCCAAAATATTCTGCACGTTATTCCAAATTGCAGCACAGTTTGAGTAAGAGGTGTTGCAAGATGTATGAACGCATTTTAATTATCGTTACTTTCAATAGTGCTCTTGCCGTTCCCACTGTCCTGGTGTGTGCAATTGCGTAGATTGGATCATAAAGAATACCGCACTGCGGAAGAAATACTACGAGCACAATAATAAAGGGTTGTTTTTCTCTGGGCTCAGGACTAATTAAAGAAGTAAAGGAATATAAGTGTGTTGGTTTAACACTAACAAGCAACTAAGTAACAAGCTGAAACATGCACATTTATTGTACTTCCTCTTTTGCCTTACGTAAACGCTGGTTGTTGCGCCGTAAACTAAAAGATACACCAATCCACGTTTATAGACTAGCGTACGAAACCTCTTTCAGGCCTAAATTAGAATATGGGGCCATTTTCTTGGGTTCGCATGCTACCAATAACATGAAGGCACTTGCGAAAATGCAAAGGAAAGCCGCGCATTTCATTTTTTTCCGCAGGGCAGTCAAACCGTTTCAGTCTCATCACTAATGCAATCCAATAAAATCCAAATTCTTTTGTCCCGCCGCAAATTGTTTTATGTTTGAAACTTGTATATTTGCTAATGAACCAGAAACGTGGAAAAAATTGCTCACTGTACGTAGCATTATCGATAACTAGACAACCGCTCATTCCCACACCTTTCTCTTGCCCTTACTTTGCTAAGACTAATTTATTTCAGCATGCTTTCTTTACTGAGGGAATCACTTATTGGAACTCTTTGCCGGCTTAATCTGTGGATTCTAGTGACCTTCTAAGTGGGCATGTTTTTAGCTCATACTACTGCTGTTGAGTTATTTCCTACTGGTCGTTTTCTTTGTTTTGGATGTTGCAATTTAACACACTTATAATTTTGTATTCCACGCCTGTTTGGGCCTCACGGTCTGCTGTATGTCATAAATAAAAATAAACAAGCAAACACTGTTGGTGGTGTCGGCGTCCGAAGAACTCGGACGATCATTGGTGCGGGCGTGTTCGCATCGGTGGCAATAATACGGATAGCAGCCAGAGGCCTCGCAGCCTTTGATTGGCCCGAAAACGTCGCGTGCTCCCTCGTTCGTTCATATCTCAGGACCAGTTGCGCCAAAATCATCGCCACGACGCATCCAGTACGGCTACATGCTTTGCTTCCGGCAAACTGGTCTGGTCGTGCGTCCCGTCTACTCCTCCAGGTCCTTCCACCAAGCTGTTCTCCAGGTACCACAGTCACTATCGGGTACGGCAACATACATCCGCGCTTAACTTCCTCGTCGAGCCGATGAAAACTTCTTCAGACCAGCGTCATCGCATCCAGGAAACTGTCCACGGCTCCTGGCTCAAGCAGTGCCGCAACCCCCATGAGTTCTCCTACCCTTAGGCGGCCAGAATGGCTCCGCTTTCGGTGGGGAGTGATTGTGCTGAATCAACTGGGCACCGTGCTGGGGAAAGTAGAAGACGACCAGAGGCGCTTCTGCTTCGCCTTAGCTCCGGCTTACTTGTTTAGGCCCACCGTTGCAAAGCTGCGTGAAGTGCTGGTAGGCATATCTCATATTAAATAAACTGTTGGGTAATAAATAAATAAACTGCATGTTAGGTAAACTAATAAATTTTTCCGATTCCTGCATTCGAACAGAGCACCTCAAGGACAGTACAATACTCTAACCATTACATTAGGACCATGTGCCCCAGCATGAAGAATACAACCTGATTTGGCATTTCCATCGTGCTAGCCGTCGCGTTGAGGCGCTTGGCTAGTCTTATTCAAATTTCAATTGCATGAACTCTCCATATTGTCTTTCACCGCCTTCGATAATTGCACATAAATATATTGATTTCTTCCGTTTCAATATGACTACTTACCTGTACGTGCACGCTTTCCCTTTGCATCAGAATTTATGCGCCACATGGCAAAATGTGTCTAGGCGTGTACGTGATACAATTACACAGGCAGGTGGACAGAAGCAGCTCAGAGGAATGCCTCAGCTGCATTTAACACGAGTTAGTTTTACTTACTGGAACGAACAGCTATGCAGGCCCTGCCCGTTTGCGGAATCCTTTTTCCACACGTGGTACTAGCCCTCGGTGTAGAATTTCCAAGCGAACCACCGAATTGCGCAAACACATCTCCGCGTGTTAATTGTGAAAACGCCAGCCGAGGAGGTCGCGTGAAACGCTGACCGCACAGAACCAAAGAGGGCTCGCATATTTGCCCAGGCCGCTTAGTTGGCCTATACGCAGAGACAATCGGTTGCTGCGAGTATGCCCACACTGCAACTCGTCGCAGGGTGGGCCAGAAGCGACGCCTTTGAAACTGCAGGATGTGGCTAAGCTACAACGATGTCAAAATCCTCCAGTAGTTAGGGAGCGCGAAGCGGACGCACATCATGACCGCCTCTGTGAGCATGCCGCAATGCGGGAACCCGAGGCCGACAAAAGGCGCCAACGTCGGCAAGAACCTGTTGTTCTAGCAGATGCTGGTCGCGGTCATCGAGTTGTCTCTGTCCTCATGGGTCTAGTCTCGTTACACCACGAACGCTTACTTAGTTATGTTTACTGCAATTCATATGGTAATATTGCAATTCACATTGTGCAATAACGTAACATTTTATTTAATCCTTTGTTTCGTGCTTACAGAGAAATTTAAATTGCGTAAATAAATAAATAAATAAATAAATAAATGCACTTCAAAAGCTGCTGTATTAGAACAATAGACCTGTAGCACAGAAGCGCGATAGAGCTGTTGCGTTGGCGAAGCACGCGTGTGCTCCCTTGCATTTCTTCGCATTTTGTCCAAATCCCTTGAAATCTGAAGGAATACATAAGGACAACGACCACTCTGCAAAAAACTGTCACCGCCATAAACACCGTGTGTTCTATATTTAGACTCACGTAGCAAATTTTTTTATCTTGCATATGTTTCCTCGAACGCCTTGCATGCGCTATGTATAAATCAGAATGAATAATCAACACTCGTGGCTCTATTTCAAAATGTCAGCGCTGACGCCATTATTCGTGTGACGCGAATAAGGGCGCTCATTAAATTTTCCAAAATATGACGCACCTTGTGGCGAAAAACAATTCGATTTCTTTTCAAAAAAGAGGCCGATCATCTGGCTTGGCAGCACAGTGGAACATGAGGCCTTTACCATAGCTGAACCACTCCAACGTCATCTTCCGTCGCACATGCGTCAATCTCGCGTACCTCTAATCTCAATCTCTAACCCTAATTGCCGAACCGGTCATTCATGTGTAGCGAGTTGTGCCCATATCTGGTCGTCCGTAATTCTGCGAGCCCAAGGATTCTTTTTGTGCATCTCATTATCTGGCTCCCCACCTTACTACATTCAAGTGACTCAAGCTTCGTTAGCTTCACTAACTCTAGCAGCCTTTCAGCATTATGTCGTCCGCCTAGGTGTGTTTTGTTATTATTCTCTTGGTATAGGCATCGCAGGGTGGACAAGGTGGACGGAGCAGAACAAAATACACTATGCCGCACGAAACACGAAGGAACAGAAAAACATATTACATTTTCTCGAACACTGTTGCAAGTGAACGACAAGAAATTGCGATGTACATGTGTTCGCAAAAAGAAAACGCATAGTCGGATGCCTACTATTCCTTCTTTGCAAATTAATCTTATATCAACTAGCAGAATCAATCTACACCATATCTACACCGAAGTGCATTTCTTTAGAGCTAGCCTTCGTTGCAGCATAAAAGAACAGCAGTTCTTGTCGGCGCGACCAAAGCACTGCCTACTAAAGTTCATTTTTATTCTGCGTGCAGATCTCCCTGCTCTTGTACCGACCCAAGGCAAACCTAGCTGCCCAATTTTGTATTTTTTCTAGTTCATCAATCACCGTAACTTGCGGAGGAACCCATACGGCACAGGCACCGTTTAGTATAGGTCGAACACATGTTAAATAGGCTACCTCTTTTTTTAAGTTGAGTTCCGAAGTTTTTAAGTTGTGTTGTATAAAGTTTAGTGCCCTTCCAGCTCTCCCAACCACGGCGCTTGCATGCGCATTCTGTGAGCAATCGAATAAAAATATTACAACTAGATATTTATGCATAATTGCTTGTTTTACAGGCTCATTGTTTAAGGGGTACTGACTCTCTATTCGCTTCCGTTTCCTTGTAAAAGATAAGTGGACACACTTTGCATTATTTAGGCTCTTTTTCCACATAGAGTCCCAATGCTCAACACGTTTCAAGTCAATTTGAAGTTGGGTAACGTTACTCCCAATACTTGTCTTTTTTTTGTACACAAGGCTATCATCTGAAAACAGTGTAACGTGCAATGAAATACCCAATGAAATATGCATAGGCGAAAGTTTTAATTTTCTGGAGTGTGACTCTACTGCTGCGTTTCACTGTGCTGCTGCTTGTCACTTTTCGGCTTTCCGAACCACACCTCTGTAGATATATATATATATATATATATATATATATATATATATATATATATATATATATATATATATATATATATATATAGTATTACGATACTATAGGGAGATACCCAAGAGACGAGCCGCCGCGAGGACGACGTCGAAGTGGGTCTGTGCCCTTGGCGCGAGCGAATGTGGGCCTGGTGCTCTGGCTCCAGTACAGTGTAAATAGGCTATATATATATATATATATATATATTTCGCGGTACGACCGTGGACAGAAGACAGGGAGACATTCAAGAACAACAGGACAGCCTTTTTATTCTACTTAGAAGACAACGACGATGGGGGCATTAACGGACTCCGTCTAGTGGGTGGCTGAGATTGGGTGAGGACGAAGAACACGTGCCACGGTTCCGTTTGTTTTTGAACAGGCTGTCCTGTTGTTCTTGAAGGACAGCCTGTTCAAAAACAAACGGAACCGAGGCAATCTTCGTCCTCACGCAATCTCAGCCACCCAGTAGACGCAGTCCGTTAATGCCCGCATCGTCGTTGTCTTCTAAGTAAAATATACGCCTCATTCGTCCCTCCCTAAAAGACCATCGCCCCGATGCTACACCAGTAATGTCACTCGTGGAAGTAAGAGTCTCTGGCATAGTTATTCGCTCCCATACGGCTTCATGCGGACAACGTGCACAAGTTCAGAACAATGCGTGCGGCGCCGTGTACAATTGGGACTATCGGGGACGACCTCGTGCGGGACATCACTGAGTCGGCGCAATACTCGACATGGTCCGAAGTATCGCCGTAACAGCTTCTCGGAGAGGCCTCGTTTCCATATGGGTGTCCAAACCACACTCTGTCGCCGACGTCATAGATGACCATTCGACGGTTACGATCATAAGCGCCCTGCGTCGTAATCTTGCTGCTGGCAGATGCGCAAGCGTGCGAGATGCCGAGCCTCTTCTGCGCGTTGCGTAAACACATCGGCGTCCGTATAAGTGTCGTCAAAGTCGTGTGGAAGCATTGCATCCAACATCGTTCGTACATGCCGTCCGTGAAAAAGGGTGAACGGAGTCATGCGCGTTGTCTCTTGTTTCGCCGTGTTATATGCAAAGGTGATATAAAGTAGGATTTCGTCCTAATTTTTCTGTTCAACATCCACGTACATGAAGAGCATGTCTTGAATTGTTTTGTTTAGGCGTTCTGTCAATACATTGGTTTGTGGATGGTAGGTGGTTGACTTCTGATGAGACGTTCCACTTAGCAGCAAGACGTGATCTAAATGTGCAGCCATGAATGCGGTTCCTTGGTCTCCTATTGCGACGGTTGTTGCGCCGTGTCGCAACACAACATGCTCAATGAAAAAGCGCGCCACCTCGGCTGCTGCACTTCTCAGGATTGCCTTTATTTGTGCGTAACGTGTGAGATAGTCGGTTGCGACGATAACAAAGCGATTCCCTGCAGTAGAATTAGGAAGTGGGCCAATATGTCCATTCCGATTTGGTCAAATGGTCTTCGAGGAACCTGGACGGGTTGTAGGAGACCGGCTGATTTCGACGGAGGTGACTTGCGCCTCTGGCAGTCGAGGCAAGTGCGGGCGTGATGTTTCACCGTGGCGGTAAGTCTCGGCCAGTAGTACTTCTGTTGCACTCTGGCCAGCGTTCTTGTGTAGCCTAAATGACCAGAAGTAACCTTGTTGTGACAGGCTTCAAGTACTTCCGTACGAAGAACTGCAGGAATGAGGAGCAGATAGGGGGACCCGGTCGAAGAAAATTTCGTTTGTAAAGTACTTTCGCCCGCAACAAAACGACAACAGTCCTCTTGCGAAAACTCTAGGTAGTTTCACAGATCTGCCCTCTAAGTAATTGATGAGTTCAAGCAACTCAGGGTCGTCCTGCTGTTGTTGCGCGGTGGTGGATGTGTACAGAACACAAAGAAATTTCGATTCTTCGGGTGGGACAGACGACTCTATCGGCGATCGAGACAGGCAGTCAGCATCAGTATGTCGTTTCCCCGACTTGTACTTGACACTCATGTCAAACTCTTGCAACCGTAGGCTCCAACGCGCCAGCCGTCCCGCAGTATCTTTAAGGTTTGTCAACCAGCACAGTGAATGGTGGTCGCTGATAATGGTGAAGTGGCGGCCATACAAATATGGGCGAAATTTCAGAACCGCCCATACTACGGCGAGGCATTTTTTCTCAGTCGTGGAGTGATTAGCCTCTGTGCGTGAGAGTGTGTGTGAGAGTGCGTGAGAGGCAACTACTCTTTCTGTGCCCTCCTGCTGCTGCGCAAGAACAGCTCCCAAGCCAACATTGCTTGCATCAGTGTGGAGCAATGTAGGAGCGGTCTCATCAAAGTGAGCAAGCACTGGAAGCGTCTGGAGACGTTCCAGCAAGTCGTTCAATGCACCTTGCTCTTCGTCGCCCCATACAAAAGCAACGTCGTCTCTCGTCAGGCGAGTTAACGGCGACGCAATAGGAGCAAAGTTTGCAATGAACCGCCGGTTATAGGCACAGAGGCCGAGGTAGCGCCTGACAGCCTTTTTATTGGATGGTACGGGAAACTGTGCGACGGCGGCAATTTTTTCGGGATCCGGGCGGACACCTGCGTGGCTGACGACGTGACCAAGAAACTGTAGTTCCGCAAAGCCAAAGTGGCACTTCTCCGGTTTCAGGGTAAAGCCGGCGAACCGGATGGACTGCAGAACCACTTCAAGCCGTTCGAGATGTTCAACTGTTGCGGAGAACACGATGACGTCGTCGAGGTAGACTAAGCAGGTTTTCCACTTCGGGTCTGAAAGCACAGTGTTCATGAGGCGTTGGAACGTAGCAGGGGCAGGGCACAAGCCGAAAGGCAAGACCTTAAATTTGTATAGGTCGTCTGATGTCACAAAAGCAGTTTTTTCACTCTCTCTAGGGTCTACCTCGATTGGCCAATATCCGCTTTCTAAATCCCTTGAGGAGAAGTAACGCGCGTGTCGAAGCCTTTCGAGTGAATCGTCTATACGGGGAAGCGGGTATACGTCTTTCTTTGTCACCTGATTTAGTTTTCGGTAGTCCACACAGAAACGCAAGCTGCCGTCCTTTTTCTTAACTAGAACTACAGGAGATGCCCAGGGACTCATTGATGGCTGGATCACGTCGTCTTTATGCGTTTTTATCACTTGTTGTTGTATGGCTTCACGTTCTCTGAGAGCAACACGATAAGGGTTTTGTTGAATTGGTCTTGCCGTATCCTCTGTAATTATTCGGTGCTTTGTTAGAGGTGTCCGACCGACGCTGGGCGTAGACGCAAAGCAGTCGCTGAATTTGGCCAGTAGAGTAAGAAGCCGTTCTCGGTCGTGTGGCGACAAAGCAGTGCTGACGTCAAGTACAGGAGCCGGGTCTTGCGTAGGCGTTTCTTCGAGTAGTGAACAGCAGCCGCGCACATTGGCAACACCGTCAAAATAAGCCACAGCCGTGCCTTTTGGAAGGCGCCGTCGCTCTGTGCTAAAATTTGTTAGCTACAGGTTCGTGCGCCCTTCGGTGACATTTACGATTCCGCGTGCGACCGAGACACCATGAGTGAACAACAACGTGGTTTTTTGGTCGGCAACGCCTTCGCAATGAAACCGTACGTCACATGCTACCGAAACAAGGGTACATGATCGAGGTGGGATGACAAGTCATCTTCTGTTAGACGACAGGAGTGGTGTTGCGGCGTTAAGCAATAGACTAAACCAGGACTCTTATAAAATGTCACGATACGATCCGGGATGTTAATTACGGCGCCATATTCTTTCAGAAAATCCAATCCAATAATCAAATCTCTACAGCACACAGGCAGAACGATGAGAGCGGCCACGAAAGAGGAATCCCCGATATTAATTCCAGAATTACATGCTCCAGTAGGCATCAGTAATTGGCCGCCTGCCGTCCTTATGTGAGGGCCCGTCCATGGCGCCTTTACTTTCTTCAGGCGGAGGACGACTTCCTGACTCATTATAGAGAAGTCGGCACCAGTGTCGACTAACGCTGTCACTGGCTGTCCGTCCACCAAAACATCAATGTCGGCGCTCACAATTTCTTCGGTGTTTATCGGCTTCACAGCGTTCAGCAGTGGGAGTGTTGGGGGCTTTTTATTGTCTTGCGGCGGGCCTGCAACTTTACCCCCAGAGGTCGCCGCCTTCAGTTTCCCCGGCGTGGGCTGGGGTACCTTCATCCTTGGAGGTCAGCAAAAGTACGTCCAGTAGGTGAAGCCATCTGACGTGGACGAGTTGGAGAACGTGACCGACGGCCGAAATTGGACCTATCGTTCGGCACAGATTCGTCATTCGGGTGCGCTATTGGAGATTCCCGAAAAGTAGCGTCGTAGCGGCGTAGCATGGAATCGTCATTTGCACGTCGACCATAGGACCATGGACGATAAGGTCGAAATGACGTGTCGCGATGCCAGCAATTACCCGAAATATGGC
This sequence comes from Dermacentor variabilis, assembly GCF_050947875.1. NCBI lineage: Eukaryota > Metazoa > Arthropoda > Arachnida > Ixodida > Ixodidae > Dermacentor > Dermacentor variabilis. Next base: position 30,288,135 of record NC_134573.1, on the reverse strand, counting down.
CGGCGCCTCCGCAGTGAAAACAAAGTGATCGCCTATCGACGGTGCGCCATACGTCGGTTCTCCGCAATTGCGGCCGCCCCGTAGCGTCGTTTTGCGGCGTTGACCAAGGGGCGGCAAACGACGGCTGCTGGTGTGACTGCAGCGGCATAACGGGTGCGCGCCTCGAAACACCCTCTTGCGGCGGCGACCAAGGAGCAGCTGTCTGAGGCTGGTGGTACGGCGGTGTGGTTGTGACGGGTGGTCCACATCGGACAGCGGCGGCGTAAGTCATGGGACGCTGGTGATCATGAAGATCGGCTGCCGGTAAAGCCTGCCTGATTTCATCGCGCACCACTTCGGCGATTGATGCTATGGGTCTATCCAATGTCGGTGTCAGAATCTTCTGCACATCCTCTCTGACAAGCTCTCTGATCAATTCACGCAAGAAATTCTGATACTCGCCAGTCCCTGCGGCGGCATTGATTGCAGTGCTGGTGGATAGTCGATCGTACTCCGGTCGACTATGCCGGTCTCCGGGGAGCTGGGAACTAGTCAAGCTGACTTGTCAGCTTTTTTTCCCGCACTCCCTCACTTCATGAGTGAAATAAAGATTATTATTATTATTATTATTATTACTGCCTGCACCGTTGATAAGGGCCCGCTCAATAGCCGTAGCCTCTTTGATAAATTCAGCGACGGTGACTAGTGGATTCCGCACAAGCCCCGCGAACAACTGCTCTTTTACACCTCGCATGAGGTGGCACAACTTCCTATCTTCGTTCATGTTCGGGTCGGCTCTACGAAAGAGGCGGGCCATGTCTTCGGCGAACATTGTGACCGACTCATTAGGTTGTTGCACCCGTAGCTCCACCATCTGCTGGGTGCGGTCGCGTCTATCGGAACTCGCAAAAGTATCCGTGATTTTCTGCCGAAAGTCATTCTATGTCGTCAGGCTAGCTTTACGGTTCTCGTACCAAGTACGGCCACTGTCGTCAAAGGCGAAATGGACGTGGGAAAGCTTTTGCTGCTCATTCCACTGGTTAATCTGTGCGATGCGTTCATACTTGTCAAGCCAGTCTTCAATGTCTTCGAAGGCTGCACCGCGATAGCGATCGGGAACAAGTGGATGCAGAACGGTTACCTGTTGTGGACAGGGAAACCGTCTGTTTTGGGGTGCTTGCGGTGAGCTGGTTTCGGCCATTGCGAGATGTGTGCAGCTTCCGGAGAGAGGTGGTCTAAGAGGGGAAAACTCCGGGGCAAGGCCTAGCATCGGCGACTAAAGCGATGCACGGGTGTTGTAACTGGTGATAATGCCTCCGGGCTAGATGAACGACTCCCAGAAGGACTCCCGAGCATCAGGCGAACTCAGTACCCAGCACCTCCACCAGTTTCGCGGTACGACGTGGGCAGAAGACAGGGAGACGTTCAAGAACAACAGGACAGCCTGTTCAAAAGCAAACGGAACCGAGGCACGCCTTCTTCGTCCTCACCCAATCTGAGCCGCCCACTAGACGGAGTCCGTTAATGCCCCCATCGTCGTTGTCTTCTAAGTAGACTATACGCGTATATATATATATATATATATATATATATATATATGTGTGTGTGGGGGGGGGTTGTATATTCTGGGTGAAAAAATCACGCTGACCCCGGTAGTGAAATGAAGCAAAAAAGTACGATGTCGTTGAAGTAGCGCAGTATGTTTAGCTGATGTTCCCGCTGGAGGACCAGCCTTTGACAAAGGCTTGTCAACCAGCCGGAAATCCGGAAACAGCCAGCAAGGTTGGTGCACCAGCTGTTGGCAAAGGCTGGTCCACCAGCCAAAAAGCCGAAACCTCAGTGAAATATACTGTGGTCATTCAACCTGCGTGGTAGGGTTTGTCTTTATATATATACACACACACACGCACACACACACACACACACACATATATAAATATATATATATATATATATATATATATATATATATATATATATATATATATATATATATGCGTGTGTGTGTACTCTATATCGATATATGTATATATGACACACACACTCGCACATTATATGCATATATATATATACGTTTTGGTTGGTTTTAAATGGTTCGCGTGTATATATATATATATATACACGCGCACCTTTTAAAACCAACCAAAATGTTATCTTTTAATACATGTAGCGTTGCTTGGCCACGTGTGCATATTCCTTACAGCAACAATATGTTTCGCATACGGATAAGCGCAAAGGGGGGGGGGGGATATGCAACGTACGCATTTAAGCACAGCAGCTTGCCATGTAAATTAGTTCCTGACTAAGGCCTCCTCCCGACCGAAACCTAGGAAATAAAGCATCGTTTCTTCATGCGCACGTCCTCAACCTACAAGTGCCTCTTCATTTACACACACACACACACACACACACAGACACATATATATATATATATGCGTGTGTGTGTGTGTGTAATTGTATAAGCAGTTGCACTTGAAGAAGCGTCGTGTGACCTCGAAGAATGGTTCTTGGATGTGCCGGCCTTATGGGAAAATTTACAGGACCTCCTAGTTTGACACAGCTTTTTCTCCCTCACACTCTCCTTTTTTGTTTTACTGTGAGTCCAAGTGTCAGCACCGCATGAATGCTGTTTTTTCTCATTTTGAGTGAATCTGGCTTCACCGAATTTCGGGTAATAAGTGAATTTTAAAGGGCTTACCAATTATCATGCACCAAAGAGCAATTGCGTTACTCGAAGAGAACATAGCGCATATTGTTTCCAGTACAGTGGAGTTGCCGCCTGTAATTTCCTTGTTGCCAAGGTTTAATTATGTAATTGTAGCTAAATATGTAAATCGAGAAGTATTTCTTGATTATCGAAATGTCGGTAAGGAATTTGCCGGCACAGCCAAGGGACATCTAACCTTGGCATTTTGAGCGACGTACAATTTGCGCTCGCTTTTGTTTTGCGACTGGAAGACAAACCCCACGAAATATTAAAAAAACACCACGTGACTGCACTCCCACCCGCATCCTGAAACAGCGCCCTGAAATCAGCTGATTTAAAGCAACTGCTTTGCCTTTCTCTAACCCAAAGAAAGAGACAGTTCATCACCATGATAATGACACTGAAGGGGCACCAAATGCAGGTTTCGTGACTTTGCAGCTATTCTTTCCTCTCATTTCTACGTCACACTTATTATCCGTCTCTCAAGGCCAGCTGATCACATTGATAACAAAAGCCCCTTGATAACGCGGCCGAAGTGCCCGTCTTACGATGCACGAAACGCGAAAAGCAATGGAATGGACAAGAACGGCACCGAGAGCGGCGCTGCTGCGCCGGCGTTGAGAGCGCCGCATGCGAAGCAAAATTCTATTAGCGGGTGGTAGTCCTCTCCCACCTCTCGTTCGCACCGCCTTGATTGCCTCCTGCACTGCGCGTGTTTGGGCACGTTTCGTGCCGCGCGCGGTGTGTGCCTACGTGTGTGCGCGTGGACATTTCATTCGAAGGGCGATGTACAGTCTGTTTCACATTTTGTGGAAAACTCGGAGCGCACTGCATCGCGATACAGCGAGCGCTTGAGTCAGGCGGCGGCAGCAGCTCGCGCAGGTGCTCGAGGGGCGGGATCTTGAACGGCGTCGTCTGCTACGGCGGCGCGCGCTGGCCGCATTGTCGGGAAACCTACTGTCAGTTGCAGGGCGTCGATCTCATCGTTACTGCGTGAAATGAGCCGGTATTCTTTACTAAGCGTTGTGCAACGCCCACTGATACGCCTCGAAGGTAAGTTCATCGCTGCAGGGCAGTCATAGACGACGCACTGATTCCATACATTCTTGACGGCCCGTTCCTGGAAGGCGACTATATATTCTAACGCGATAGATCGCCGATCCACACTGCTCGTGTTGTGCAAGAACTGCTGGAAGAGCGCGCCGTCACTATCTTGGAGTGGCCGCCTCAATCCCCGGGCGCCAACATCATTTAAGATGTCTGGGGCTCGTTGAAAGTATCGTTGGCGCAGCATCCCCTCTATCAGTCGCCCGAGGATAGGCTTCGATCCACCATCGTCAGCGACTGACAAGTGCTGCGAATGAACACATCCCTGATCAAGTCATTTTACACTTCACTGCCTTCCAGGATGAGCGCTGTCATCGCTGCCGCTGGGGACATGACGAGATACTAACTGAAGTTCCGAGCCTGACGTGTCCAATTCCCCGCCGGCGGGCAGGGTCTGTTAGTGTAGTGATTGATTGTCCAGAAAAATCACTTCCAGCTCATTTTCTTAACCTACAATAAAACATTCCTTTAATCGTATCCGTTTGTTTCATCGTGTTCGACCCCCGTAGTTATCATTGTTGAGTGCTTTGTTTTCCTTTCGAGTCAAACAAAGACTGAGCACGTTGCGCGCGCATCTTGGTGCGTCTTGTCGCTGCTTATTACGGTAGCACACACAGTGAAGAAATATACGTGCACGCGCTCAGTACCGCTGCCTTTCGGAAGAACAAGCGAAGCATGCTGTCAAAAGAAGTTTGTGGAACTCCATTATCGGCATTGAAGGCTGAAAGTTTGGCGCCGCACAACGTTTAGTAAAGAATATCAGCTCAGTTCCCGCAGTACCGATGAAATCGATGCGCTGCCCTTGACAGTAGCACGCTTCCCGACAATGCAGCCAGCGCGCGCCGCCGTTGCAGACGACGCAGATCACGACTCCGCCCCTCGAGTGTCTGCGCCTCCTCGAGCTGCTTCCGTCGCACGACCCAATTGCGTGCCGCATCGCGATGCAATACGTTCCGAGTTTTCCCTGAAGTGTGAAACAGAGTGTACACGCTTCTATTTGCCTTTAAGAAGATCGGTACGCTTGACGATTATTTTTATGGCTGCAATGCGGCGAAAGCGCAGCGTCTGTTTGACCATGTAAGTGACGCTGAGCAGGTAATTGGAAACGACATCGTATGTGCCGCCGGAAAAATTGTCAGCACATACGATGCGGCACATACGATGCGGCACATACGAGCCGAAATCATTTTTTTCAGTTTCTCACAATATGTTTGCTAGAAATCCGTGTTGTCTCTGATGGCGACAACGGACTTCCATCGACAGTGTGCGGAAATAAACAAAATATATCGCTGCATAGCACAAGTACGACATCAACTTTAACTAGTACGTCCCCTACAATATGGAACAGAGGCAGCAATGTAGAGAGCTTGGCCATTTTTTTAACAGTGCTCAAGAGACGGAAGTTGTAAGTCTTAGTAATCGTTCCTGCTTCATCAATGCCGGCGCGACCAAGACGCGGGCGTGTACCGTCCAGTGACTCGATCGATCGGTGCAGTTGTGAAGCGGGAATGAACTCCAGTCATGTTCTATGCATCGTGCACATATTCAATTTCTCGGCACGCGTGAACTTCGGCCACTGCTAGCGCATACGACAGAAGTGGTTTCCATTCTTGGGCAGCGCACACGCAAACGAAACACGAGAAAGAAGACAGGACAAGCGCTCGTCGAACAACTTGAAGTTTTTATATGAATAAAATGATTATGTACCAAGTAATTATTAAATTCATGTGGGTTACATATAAAAACCGTCATACACTCAGGAGTGATTAATGAACGAGCTCGCTTCGTTTGCCAGTTGTTTACTTCGGTCGGCGCACCGCAGTAATCGATGTCTGTCGTCTGCTCTTTTCGTACCATTTTCTTGTGAATCGGCAGGATTTCACTGGTGGCATCAACCCTTTCGTGTTTACACTGCTGTCGTGACAGTTAACAACACAATGATAATTTCCGGTCATACGAAGAGGCGCTGTCGCAAACAAGAGACGCCTCGCGCGCAGCACGAACTGAACGCGGGCGCTACCGCTAAGACGAGCGGTGGCGGAAACCTACACCCGTTGGAGATGAAATCGCTCCGCCAGGGGAGAAACGAGCGCTGGCGTCTAGGATGAAACTTGGCGTGCGGTCGTCCATAGGTATAGAATGTTTCAATATCCCGGCTTTGCTCGCACCGCGTTGAGGAAGTGCGCGCGCAGCTATAGTTCACGAAAGAAACTTGCTTCGAGCAAGGGGCAAATTCGAGAGACGGCTTTATATTTCAATAAATTATATATATATATATATATATATATATATATATATATATATATATATATATATATATATATATATATATATATAGCTGCTGCATAGACAAGCGCGCGGCAAGAATTAAAAGCCTTATAAAGAGACAGGTAGGAGACAAATTGTAGACAAGTGGCAAAAGAGATGCGTTCGACTAAGTAAATGTGTACCACATCTAAATGAGCCGATCTGCGAATCGAGAAGTCTCCACGAAAACCTGAGAAAAAGAAAAACATCAGATTTCAGTTACCCTTATTATCTGTGAATTCGTAGGCGCAGTTGAACACCAGCTGCTGCCTACAGGGTTTGTGGGAATCGGTGTCCTAGTGTAGCTACGTAGCACTGAGTCCGCTTTATCACTTATTCAGAGGCGTTCTTGTTGACCGACGCGAGAGTTTTACGGCAAACCTCCAATATCCTTGCCTTAAGTTTATATCATGTTGTCGTCTCAATCACGTAAACGCGATCTTTCACATAACCCCCAAGAAAGAACTCGAGTGGAGAGAGGTCAGGTGACCTAGCCGGCCAATTCACAGGCCCGTGACTTCCAATCTATTGCGAATGTAATGTCACATCCCGCCAGTTTCGCGCTCCAGAAGTACATGTTACGGGGTTAGTCGGTTGTCGTCGGCTGCTGTTGTCGCCTGCTTCTGTGCGTGGGTGCTCCGTCTTGCTGATACCACTAAGCGGAAGACGCGACAGCGGAACTTCGCTGAGAGACTTATCCAACACTCCTTCACGGATTCCGTCCACGTAACGCTGTCCAGTCAGTGTGGGATCAATGAAGATGGGACCAATCACAGCACCGGCATAAATTCCTTACCAAAAATTGAAGACCACTGGTACTGGTGCAGAGTGCCCTTAACCCAGTGTGGATCCGAGTTACTCCAATAGTGTGCATTATGCAAATCTGCCAGGGTGTTTCTGCAAAGATTGCCTTCATCTGCGCATATGTTGCTCAAAAAGTCCAGTGACCCATCGGCTTTTGTGAGCACCCAGTTCAAGAAATCTAGTCGATTCTACAGGTCCCTATCTTCCAAGCATTGATGCGGTTTGAGGTGCATGGGTGAAAGGCCGTGAAATTTAGAATCCTCCAATATCGTGGCTTGAAATTTGGTGCCTGGCGGATATGGGGGGTCCCGCACGCTAGCATAAGGGTTTGAGGCCATAAATGTAAGAACATCCCTGCGTAGGCTGCGACTCAAAGACAGATTCTTCCGCCGCTATTTCTCGAAGCTGCCGATTTCTGTAAGGTTTTCATTATTGCTGACCATAGTCAACGCGTTTGTTATGTCACCACGATTTCATGACTGATATAAAGGGTGTCCCGCATAACTTGAGCCAACAATTTAAACATGAAAGGCACAACGGAAGCGAATTGGTCCGAACCTATACAATCCGTAATAGACTATAGTAACTCATCAATTTATTGTTTTCGCCATAACTCACGAATTAATTAGGTTGATTTCCCCACTTTTCAATTATTTGCTTATGACCCAAAGTATGATACGCACATTTGTAGAGCGCCTTCAGAAACCACCGACCGAGTTGTTTCATTTCCGATGCGTCTCAAGTAGTCCGTCTTTCCCGGCTCGTGCGTTCGGTCAACAAGGTCGGCTTTCATCGGATGACGGCGTAAATGCGTGCAGCTTGCCGAGCGCTGCCGATGAGACCAAGAACGATGAGGTCAAGATGCAGCCGGCCTTGTTCAGCGAGCGCACGCTTGAGAGCAGCATAATACCACGGCGCAAACGCTCCGTCACGCATATTTCTTTTCATATTTTGCGGGCTTTCTTTGCAACCCGGAAGAAAAGACTACGTGAGAAGTATCGTAGAAGAAACAACTCGATCGCTGGTTTCTGAAGGTGCCCTACAAATCTGGGTATCATACTTGGTGTCCTCGGCCAATAATTAAAAAGTTTGTTAATTAAACTGACTGAATTAGTGAGTAATGAGGAAACCAAGAAAGTCAAAGATTCTATAGGCTACTGCGAATAGTATGCATTCAGTTCATTCCGACGCGCCTTTCATTTTAAATTCTTGACTCAAATTATGTAGCACACCCTGTATATTTTCGGCCTTCCACTCGTTGCCACTTGCAGGTCCCAAGGCAAGGATCATATTTTCCTACTCGTTAATAAAGAACGACATGAAGATTGGGACAAAATAAAAAAAACGCACCTTTCAACATATGCACTGACGTTGCCAGTTCGCTTTTGCGGTGATATGTTTCGTGACCAATGAAAAAGAAGAGCCATCCCTACCCTTTGTCTGCGCTAACACAACAGTTATCACAGCTTGTTTCTAACTAACACCGAACACGACGTGTTGCTACGGCAGGGGCGTGGAAGATAAGGCACTAGCTCAATCAGGATGTTTTTCTTTATTTCCTTTATATCGTTCTGGCTAACTCAAACTCTTTGAAGGCGTTGCTTTATGATGCGGCTGGGAGCGCAATCATGTGGTAGATTTCATATACCGCGGGGATTACTTATCAGTAGGAAAAAATGTGTACGCAATTAGTACCTTATTGAAACTTTTGTAGTTAGGATAGTATCTCTTGTGTGAGATAGTTATTTACCATTAACTAACTAAATCTCATTAACGAAAGAAATTACTAGCGTCTACTGCACTCTACTGGAAACAATATGAACTAGATTTGCTTGTATTAAGGCAACAGCAACGTTTTTAAATTCTTGATGTACCGTGTATATATGGGGATACTTGGGAGAACCTGTATATATTTATGACCTGTGCATGCAAGCGACGATGTTTCCATCGCTAATAAATATTGTAGCTTATTGGGCGACGTGTTCCTCTTTCTTTATACAGTCGTTAACATCGCTTGCTGGAAAGAGAAGCAATACTGAAAGATATCTCATTCACGTGCATTTAACACACTATCTATAAGAGGCTGTGCCGAATGAGTCAATGAAGTCTGCAGCTGTTTTTCTTTCAGAGTGAAAAAAGGACGCAAAGCAATTTCAAACCAGGTGAACATCCAGCAACATGTTCTTTCTCTAGGCATAGGCTATCCATAATTTTAGAAATACTTGGCAATTGGCTAACTCCGTATCTTTCAATAAGAAAATAAACAATTTCCTGAGCATGTACATAAATATATTGGGTTTGTGCATGGTGTTTGCAGTGGAAATTTATTATAATGATGAAGTGAGAAAATACTGATCAACCAGCTGCCGCTGATCCTTCTAATGCGGTTGTGGGCCTCTTGTCAGGATTTACAGAAATAAAGCGAAATTAAGAATTAGAAGCCATCCATGTCCGTGTCAACAATGATACAGTGAGCTGTTAGCCCCAGTAAAACTTTAGGACGAAAGGTAGAGGGAATTCAAAACAAAGCTCAAATGATGTGAGTTACAAAACTCTGCAAATATACTTTAGGTGAGGAGGGGGGTGGAGTAGCCTTTGGCATCGCCGAGGGGCTGAGACACTCGTTTCCCAACCGGGGAAACTCCGGAGAAGCCTCGGTTCCCGGAGCCCCCCACTCCCCCCCCTGTCGGCGCCTATGGAAATATGGCTGCACGAGTGTGGTATTTGATTGTTTGAACGAGGCGCGTGGGCGTCATCACTCGAGTAAAGAGGAGGATGAACGAACTGGGCTGGCACTGTAAATCTAACCGGGCCGCGATGCAGCCGCTCTTTCAAATGTAACATATAAACAGTTGCTCGTCTTGCTGACTCTTCCTTCGTGCAACATTATGGTGGAGGTGGAACGCTCCCCGTCCTCGCCAAGGAGCTCCGTAGCGGCCGCACCATCGTCTTCTTAGCCACGGCTTCCGATGGAACCACCCCGTCGCCACCTACACCTGCGGCCACAACCACAACGTACGTTACGGTTCCAAGTCTAAGTGATCCTGGAACATTCTCGGCTCAAAATGACGTTGACGTCGACGACTGGCTCAGCATGTATGAGCGTGTTAGCCAAAGGCGCCACTGGGAACCTACAATCATGCTTGCCAATGTGATCATTTTACGTGACGGGACACCGCGTGTCTCGCTAAGCACACATGATAGCTAGCTCTCCAGCTGGGACATTCTTAAAGGGCGCTTTTGCCACCTATTTGGCAAATAACTCGTCAGGTCGCCAACAGGCTGCGCGAAAAGAGCTTGCCACCCGTGTCCCGTCGTCGACCGAATCGTATGTCTCCCAGATACAGGAAGTGCTCGCGCTTTCGCGGAAAGTGGTCGAGCACATGACCGATGTTGACAAGGTGGGCCATATCCTAAAAGGCAACGCGGATGACCCCTCGCCTATAACGACGTTCCTACTGTCGACGCCATCGTCGAGGAATGCCGCCGCTTCGAGGCTGCCAAAAGCCGCCGCGTCGTCACACAGTTTTCCCGGCTCCCAAACACCCCTGCCACCTCCTCTTGCTCCGCCCTTACCGCCACACGATCATTTCAAGAGAACGTCACACGTATCGTTCGCCGTGAGATTGAAGCGGAGAGTCTGGCCCCCCTTCATCCACGACCAGCTGAGGGTACCTTTGACTAAGGGGCCCCCACTATTAAAGCGAAAGTTTTACTGGCACTGAACTTGAGATTTCGCCGCGGCCGTGCTCCGAGGAGGCGCATGATGTCACTGTGCGTTCCTCGTCACCACGCGTTCCTCGTCGTTGCATTCTCCTCCGCTCGCTTGCCAGGTACGTCGCTTGCCTGATAACATGTCGGAGAATTGAAAAGAGAGCTCGCATGTGCCACAACCACAGTTGAGGCGACAGTATGCACGGCGACAATAGAGGCTTGGAAACGACATCGGAACGAGATGAAGAGGAAAGGAATCGCCCAGGAAACAGACGAACAGCAAGCGAACGAGTAGCTAAATGCCGCAACACAGCTTGACAACCAGACTAACCTGGACTTGCAATCAAGATTAACCAAGGCTGAGCATGCTATGCCTTAGCGTTCGCTACGTATATCCTGGTATAGTCATGCTAAGCCACTGTCAATTGTTTCCGTTATTGAAGCAGTTGTGAGCAAGAAATTGTAAACATTCCCTACCGCCTGTTTTGACTCCCGACTTGATTCGGCACCAATTCACATGTCCACAACCTATAATGACCAGTATTTCGCTTCCAGACCACGTAATCATGCTGAATGGTGAACCCCAGACGACCAACCGATCTGCTGGGGCTGCCGCCGCGCTGGTCATGTATCCCGCGACTGCCGCACCATCTGGATGCCGCCGTACGAGAGCTCATGCCCTGCTCCTCGCCCATACGCCGACACTCACCATTATTCACCTCGCCGTCTGTACCCTACTTCTGATGCCATTGACAGCCGCTCCTCCGTGCGAACGCCGTCGCCTCCCGTCATCTCAACGTCACCGCTTTTCTTCGCCAAACCGAAGGACGGAGAACTAGGCCATGCAGCTCTTGGAGGTAGTGCTGCATCACTTTCGTCCTGACCAAATACTCCACTGACGCTTCTCAGCAATACGAACCTAATTGAAGTAGACGTAGATGGTGTTCCGTCAAAGGCATTAATTGATACTGGAACCCAAGTGTCCATAATGAGCGCTAACCTATTTCGACGCCTCAAAAAAGTTCTTACGCTTGCCATCACTCGAGCCGTACGTGTCGCCAATGGCGTCCCTGTTGCCGTCAGGGGTATTTGCACTGCTAGCATAGGAATCCGCCAAGTTGCAGTCCTGTTCACCGTGGTGACAAGTTGCCCTCGTGCCCTGATCTTTCGGCTCGACTTCCTGACGACGCATTCTGCCTTCATGGAGTGTTCCACCGGTACGCTGTGTCTCGAGCGTCCTATTTTTTCAGACGCTCGCCCCGAACAACCGAACACCATCTGCACTACAGCGTTTGTTCGCTTACCTACACAATCCCCAGCCTTCGTCGCATTGGTCTCAACGCAACCATGCTTGATGGCATGTCACCTGTCACCGTACATGTGTACGTTACCTACAGGTCTGACTGAGTGAATCCCTTCGCATTCAATTAGGATGTACCGAGCAGCCTCCGAACTTCCGCTGGAGCACGCTCATCTTGTTGTGAATATTTGGTCCCGTATGTTTTTGTCTTTAGGCAAGCAGCTCGAGCCTCAAATAGCAAGGCAATAATGTCATTCGTGTTAGCGTAGAGACGCGCTGGCGCCTTACCCACTGATGATGCTGGGTTTTTTTCGAGTGAGCACCATGTATAATTTTTTTGCCAAATTTATCACCTCTAATCTTCCTTACGTACAGAAGCGCGTGGTGTGCTTCGAAACTGTAACAATTTTACCGCGTCTAGAGGTATTTGAACATCTGTTTAGTTTAACTATTGCCCTCGCATGGTTCCAGAATTTTTCGGTGCGTCCCTTAATAGTTTTTATGAATGCCAGGCACCCGAAGTTTACTCGTAGATTTTTTTTCTTGCACTAGTTTACTCGCCACCCATTTCTTTTCCCTATAATTATCATATCTTCATGGAGTGCTGTTACGGTTCTATAATTTACGTTTCGTTTTCCAGCACTTCAGTTGCATCCTCTCCCGCTCCAACAGTTTTGTAACCCAGTTTGATTTATTTTCTGCTTGTTGTAACTTCAGAGCACTGTACAATAGCCTGTATTCTCATATCAGTTAATGTAAATTGGTATCTCTGCGCTCGCCGATGGTTTTACTGGAACTGAAATTCCGGACGTGCACTGTGTTGTTAAGAGGCCTTATTGAACAGTTCTTCATCAACAAACTTTGTGAGCGCTCGTGTTGCTAGTAAAACACATGTAGTGTCATGCATTTATGCTTGGCATTTGGGAGAGCGCCCGTACATTTAAATTTCCATATTCGCCACCTGCTCCGTTTCTCTGACTTCTACAGAGCCATGAGGTATTATTATTGAAAGCATAATCAGACATCGTTTGTTAAATTAGTACGTGAGCTTCTAAATTGAGCCTTGAAGACGTCAGTACGTTTCAAGAACGTCATAGTTTTCGTTAGACTTTTACTTCTAGATTTCCCGACCCGGTGGAAATATCACGACAGCAGCACGTGATGCTGCTTGCAGTATGCACCTAATGTCATTGGCTAGAGAGTTCTTTGCACGTCAAAACCAGTCAGTTTGCCTAGTAAAGCCACGTGACGGTTCACAGCCGGAAAGTATAAAGGTGGAGATATGCAAGAGTGGTTATCACAAATAATGTGCGGTGAACGAACATCTTAGCATCCTTCTCTTCTGACGTTCTCCGTGGTAAACAGCACAGCGAAACTCTTAAGGCGTGAGTAAACAGGCTGAAACCATCTGAATTTATTCTGTGCATGTTCACATTTACGGCATATTTAGCGTTTATTAGCTTGCCGGAGCGATATCTCCTAGTTGTTTTTTTTTCAAGTTCGTTTACCTAATTGCAGAAGCATGCTTAGAAGTCAATTCCAGCGCAATAATTAATGGGCTAATAAAAACTGGCCTAACCTCAACCACTGTATGCTTACAAAAAGTAATTAAGTTATTCAAGCCTGTGAAGGTTCAGGAGTGATGATCGACGGCGAATATCTCAACGACCTTCAGTTTGCAGATGGCATTGTCCTGTTCAGCAAATTTGGGGATGAACTGCAGCAAATGATTGGTTATTAAACAGAAGGCAGAGGTAATGTGCAATAGCCTAGCAAAGGAACAAACATTTATGACCACCTGTCGGCCAGTAGAGTCTGTGTAGGAGTACGTTTATCTAGGTCAGTTACTAACAGCGGACCCTGATCATTAGAAAGAAATCTATAGAAAAAAGGGTTTCGAATGCATACGGCAGGCAATAAAAATCCTTACTGGACGCTTACCGCTGTCTTAGAGAATAAAAGTGTACAATCATTGCATTTTCATTTAATCATTATTGAAAAGTTCCAGTCATTGCTAACATATGGGCAGAAACTTGGAGGTTAACAAAAAAGCTCTAGACAAGCTAAGGACCACGCAAAGAGCAATGGTACGAAAAATGCAAGGCACAATGTTAAGAAACAGGAAGAGAGCGGTGTACTTCATAGAAACCTAGGATTGCTCATTTTTGAGTTGCATTTAGAAGAAAAAGATGGATCTGGGAAGGTCATGTATTGCATAGGGCAGATTACCGATGGACCATTCGAGCTGCATAATAGGTGCCAAGGGGACGGTAGCAAAAATACGAGAGGAAATTACGTGTGGAGATCAAAATAGGAAATTTGCAGGCGCAAATTGGAATCAGCGCCATACAGGGATTATTGGAGATCGCTGGGAGAAGCCGCCCTCGTGCAGTGAACATAAATAGGCTGCTGCTGATAATGATGAACTGAAGTTAAACCTTTGAGCGCTAATTCAGGCACCTGCAGCGACCATTGATGAATAAATACACTTGACTTGGTGATGCTCAGATCAAAGGCCAACACAAAGGAGGCAATACGCAAAGGTCCCTGCTTTTATCTAAAACTATTATTCATGATATGCGAGCTGTTTGTTACATTTCGCAGCAAAGGTAAACATGCAATAATAAGAATGTGAGACATTACCAATACCTGATTTACTTTCTTCATGCTTTTATAAAAGAATTTTCAGGTTCTGAACTCAACTGACTCCTTAAACATATCCTGCCATCACTGTAGAAGTTATCCTCTAGACACTGGTTATGAAGTCTGCAGTGAGCTTCTCATTTTTAGTTCTTTTCTGGCCGTAAGTATTTTTTACGCACTTTCATGAAACGATATATTGAAAAAAATGCTATTTTGCCTTTTAGGTTTCCATAGCGTACTTGAAACAAAGTAGCGTGAATATTTCGAAAAATGTTCGCGTATATATGATGCATCTACCGGATAATCTGGTGACGTCGCTTCCTTGCGTGTCGATCTTCTTCTCGCTCCGAGGCACGCGATAGCGACGCAACTTTCTAGTGCTGTTCTTTTTCCTGGCAATCAGCCCTCGGCTGAAAAAGGAGCCATCCTGGCGACCTATGGCGACGACAAAGCGATGGACTCATAATTAAGCTTGAACCTGTTTAATTAACCATTTCACGTCCCCGGCGGCGGTGGTCACTTGGGGATGTCAGTGGATTGACGATGTAGTAGACGGTAGAGGTTTGAGCAATAAGGACCATCAAATTTCGGAAGTAGCCTCGATCAGAGATCAATACTCGTAGGTGAAATCCAGGGCTATATGCGAGAGTCAGGTGGGAAGGTCGGCCGTCGCCACACCAAAACGTTTGGGGGACCGGTCTGCCGTTGTGAGCAAGCGGGCGAGCTGCACACATTCCACGGTATAGTTAGCGGCGGCGGAAACCAGAGTGCGCTTTAAACATCTGGATGATATGGAAAAAGTGTGCGCATTGTGCAGGAAAGTTCGCGGTCCTAGGAAATCAAGTAGGAAGAGAGTCTGGTTGCAGCTTGTTTGGCGGTGTTGCAGGTGATGTTTTCCGAACGGTAGAACACGGTTCCAGTTTGAATAATCCGAGCCGACATATATTGAGAGCATATCGCCGAGAGTATGGTTGAACCGTTCCGTCAGACCATTTGTTTGGTGGTGATACGCGATGGTAATGCAGTGTTTAATGGTGCATTGATGAAGGAGAGACTTTAATACTTAATAAGGAAGTGCGTGTCCTCGCTCACTCAATACTTCACGAATAACGCCATGGTGCAGAATGAGGTGATGGAGGACGAAAGAAACAGCGTCGAGTGCTGTGGCCGCAGGGAGGGCAGTGGTTTTCGCGTGTCGATTCAGGGGATCAACGACGGCTATGGCCCAACAGTTGCCAGCAGCCGTACATGGGAGAGGACCATGTAAATCAATACCAACACGCTCAAAGGGACGCACTTGGCATGGAAGCGGCTGCAACAGAGCGGCTAGATGAGGAGTCAATTGGCGACCTTGGTAATCAGGGCACGAGTGGATATATTTGGTCACGCAACTGTACATGCCCCGCCACTGAAATCGCATTGAGGGCACGTGTAGGTTTTGAACACATCGCCATGGACACACTGCTAGTCGGCGTGAAATGAAGACCAGATATCGCTACGAAGGAGGCATGGAAAAACCAGGAGGCACTTGCGGCCGTGGCAATTGTAATTTTGGCGGCAGAGAAGTCCGTATGGAACTGCCAAATGTGGTGCTTGACGACGCAGTGCATGAGACATACGTAGTCCAAGAGAATTCATCAGAATCTTCAGAAGAGTGGTTACTCTTGGGTCCTTTTGCTGTTCTGAAGCTAAGTCGGTGATGTACAAACATAAGAGAGCAAAGGTAAGGGGCGAAACGCTGTCTAAGTCAGGTGGTATCGGCGAACGCGAAAATGCGTCGTCGTCAGGATGGTTACCCCTGCAACGTTGGACAGCCCCAATGTCCTATTCCTTTAGACGTAGAGCCCATCGAACAAGCCAGCCAGACGGTTCTTTGAGGGACGACAATCCGCAAATCGCATGGTGGTCTCTGACGACGCCAAATGTCGACCGAAAGGTGAGGGCGAAATTTAACAAGAGACAACGGCTGAGTATTCATTTTCAGTAACAGAGTAGTTCGCTTGAGTTCGGCTGGAGTAAGCTACAACGTACTCGCCAAAGCTAAGTTTCGCTTGCACTAGAACTACACCCAGACCGATGCCGCTGGCGTCAGTGTGATTTTTCGTCGGTACATTCTGAGCAATGTGAAGTAAAACTAGTGGAGAGGTAAGTAGACGGCGTAAGGTGGTAAATCGCGGTCGCACTCTCCTGACAAGATAGAAAGGTCACTGGTAACGGATAGAAACGGTGGCAGGGGTACAGTGATGGTATCAAAATTTCGCACAAAACGGCGAAAATAGGAATAAACGCCTATGAAATGTCGGTCTACGTATTTTCGGCCACAGCGTAGAGCGCACTGGGATTAGCAAGTACGCCATGTTTGCAAGCAACATGGCCTAATATACCTAATTGTTTGGCAGTGCCTACACAGCTGGCCAAACAGGCCAGCATACGTAAGGCAGGACAAAACTTAATTCAAGCGTTGAAGATATGTCTGGAGGTCGCACTCAAATAGCACAACGTCGTCTAAATAACAGGCATGTTCTCAACTTCAGCCCGCACAAAATAGCGTGCATCATCGGTACAAATGTGGTCGTCGCATTACAAAGAGAGAAGGCCATGACATTAAATTGCTACAAGCCATCTGGTGTGACAAAAGCTATTGTACAGCGAGCAGTCGTTTCCGTGTGCACCTGCGAGTATCCAAAGTGAAGATGTAAGGAAGAAAAAAATTGGCTCTGTGTACGAAGTCAAATGCGTCGTCTAAGCGCGGTAAACGATAGACGTCATTTCACGTGATCTTATTCAAACGGTGATACTCGTTGTTGCATCGGATGGAACAGTCTTTCTTTGTAACAAAAACGATTGCGCATGCCCATGGACTACTTGAAGGCTGAATAACGCCGCGAGTGAGCATGTCGGTCACCTGCTAGTAAAAAACCCGCCTCTCTGTGGCCGAAACCCGTTAAGGTCGCTGCCGCAGAGGTGCATGATAGCCAGTGTCGACGGTGTGAGAGACAGCTGTCGCTCTACCCAAAAAAAGTATAGTGGCGATCAAATGAAGAGCTGAATTGGTGAAAAAGACCGAAAAGCCCGTCTCGCTGCATCGTGGTAAGGTTACGCTCGATTTATGGGCCAAAGGGATGGAGTGAAGAACTCGAAGGCACAGGTTTTACAGTGGCGTTGAAAGCAACGTGTTGAAAAGCTCGTCTTGCTGCGTCGGGGTAACGTTAGGCTCGATTTATGCGGCAAAGGGGAGGAGTGAAGAACTCCAAGGCACAAGTTTTACAGTCACAATGTAAGCCTCCGTGCATGTTGAATAGTGCACCTGCTCAGTGCGATCGTGGCACTCGTAGCATAGCAAATGAAGCCGCAGTTCAGTTGCGTCATGATTACACATGGAAATGGAACCAGCACGGACATAAAGCACGGCGAGTGGCAAAGAAACCATTCGGCAACGGGCGTAGAAGCCAGACGGCACAAAAAGCCCAGTACTGTCAAACAGGAAGCCGCACGAGAAGGGGAGGATCACATACGACCACGCAAGTATGTCGGCGTCTTCTGTGACGCAAGCTTGGCAGGAGGCTGTTTTTCAGATGGCTTGTCACAACGAGGAAGGAGCGCAGTCTATGATTGCATCATGGCTTGAAAGAAAATCCTATCCGACGATGATGTGATGAGTTGAAGAGGAGAGAACAAAAAACTAAATAACGCAAAGCTCCCTTTCAGTGACGACTTGGGCTCTGCAGGCTGCTAATCGATCAATGTGTTGAGGGCGAGGCGTGCGTAGCGAAAGACCTGAAAGCGGCATGATCACCTTCCGAACAATGCGGAAGAGGCTGGCATGCCTTACCAAAATTAAGGCTCTTGTGTCTATAAGTGCTACTCTACTACGTCCCCGATCTGATCCATCATGTTAGGAGGGGAAGTCGGAGGACTCGAACACTTCGCACGACTCGCAGTTCTGCCCTTTCGAACTGCGCTGAATAGTTATCCTGGGGACGAGTGGTAGGCCGACGCCACATGGTTGAAATGGAGCTGCTTCGAGGGGAAGGCAGTCGACGACTGGCGAAAGCGAATTTATCTGATAGGTTCAAAGCACCGACAGGTTAATCAGGTGAAGCACTACGTTGAAATTCTATTGGCGGATAGTTGCAAGCTGGTTACCAGAAACGAGCAGTCAGTGGCATCCGGTGCCGAAAGAAACGCGCCACGTGGGTAGCAGTTCTGCAGGAGCAACAAATCGACAGGTTGTATGGTGTGCGCCATGGTACTTGCGCGCAGGGATACCGTGGCATTAACTGGAGTGTAGATGGTAGCGTCAGCGTTGATGCGTGAAACGCGTGTTGAGTCGGCGTTCAAGGCATTGTAGTAACCTGCGCATAGCTGATTGGACGGTTGTGAAAGGCAGGGGGTGTGCATTCAGAGACTTGTTCCTGGATGGCGTGGGCGTCAACGAGGAGGAGGCCATCTCTTGCGTCATTGACACCACTGAAAGTTGAAGGGTCAGCTCATCGCAAACAAACTGCTTAAGCTGCACCATTAGCGAGGAGCCATCGGCCGCAACAGTGAAGCCAAAGAAAGCCCAACAGTGAATTGCGTGGGGCGAGCCGCTGCTTGCGCAAATCATAATAGTTCTGGAAGAGCGTCACTACTTCAGACACAGTGCTGGAGCTCTTTGCCGACAGCATCTGAAGACCATTGTAATCAATCGCCTTTAAAATATTGCAGCGTAGCAGTGGCGGTGAAGAAAGCAGCAAAACTGTGAGTGTATTATTGGGTGAATATGTGCCTTCAAAAACAGGATACACTCAAATAACAGCGATAGCGGCGAACACAGTCGGCGATCGCTGATAATCTGCTCTGCCGACCGAGAGCGTCAGCTTTTATGGAGGCGGTTAAAGAACAAGTGCTCGAGTGGAATTCGCCTATACCGACCAATGGGCTCGGGGGGCAATAAACTTGTGCCCCAATCTTGGCGGGCGAAAGATGTTGCGCGGACATGAACTGCCTTCAAAGAGCTTCGCAGTTTCGTTTTCTGATCGGTTTTCAATTGGTTAACAGATTCTCAAGTTCTTACGCGAAACTGTGGGCTATTAGGCGAGCAATATTGCAGGTATCAGTTGAGCAGCTATCCGAGTACTGGTGCATTTCGCCATTTTATATGCATCAACATGCAGTTGACGCAAAGAAAAAATAATGTGCGCAATAATTAGCGTTTAATCTCCTTCTTTATTGCAGTGTAGAAATTGACCAGTCATAAAAGCTGACAGAGCAAACATTACAGGGTCTCTTAAGATCTGTCTTAAGAGGTGAACGGAGAAAACCTACTTTGGCTCGTCTTATCATTCGCCGCTTTCTCTTTGCCTCTTTTCTTTCTCTTCTTACAAGTCATCTCAGTCATTACTAGTCATTACTGGTCATTACTGAGCTTTTTTAGTCACTTGGAAGGAATTGAAATTGTTACAAGTTGCCGTTAGACATATTGGTCATTTCGTAGCCATCCGTGTCATTGCAAGTCATTTCAGTGATTATTTGTTATTACTCGTCATCACTAAGCATTTTTAGCCGTTTGTAATCAATTGTGGTCATTACAAGCCGTCATTAGACATATTGGTCATGTCGGAGTCATTAGTAGTCATTACAAGTGCTTAGTAGTCATTATTAGTCACTACTTGTCATTATTACCCTTTACCAATCTATACTATAACGTTATAATTCACTAACTGTGACTATCAATCATTGCTCGTTATTTAATCTGCCTTCACATGGCATAACGACGCTTCGGCGGATTCTCCAGCGGTCATGTCTACTGACACAAACTTCACCATGAGCCTAGAATTGCTTTAACCTTAAAAAAACAATAAATATATAAGTAACGACACTATACCATGAGAAATAGCAGTACGTGCAACAGACATAAGTAGTCAATTTTATCTTCATTACCATCATATGTTGCAGGTGCTTTAACATCCTCACCGCATGAGGGTGTCGGAACTTTGGTGGCGGCCGTTTCCGTTTACCTTGAAATACAAACTGTTCCTTTATTCTATAGAATAGTAGCGTTATTCTAAATCCTTAGTTAAATGAGAAAAATAATGCTAACATATCCACTGCTTGCACGTCAATTTTACTAAGAACACACGAGCGCGCTAGCAGATTTCGGGATCCGGGGATGACAAGAGACGATGACCTGAAAACATAAGCTGTGGCAACTAGCGTGCGTTTACGCCCCCCTCTCTCCCCGCAACATGGCGAAGCGGCGGCTTCACTTGACAGGCGTTCCCTCCGCTCCAGCAGTTTTTTTCTTGTATACATGAGTCATAGAATTCACCAGAAGTATCGCTAGTGACCGCGTGTCTTCCAGGAAGTACCACACAACTCGTGTTTCTCATACAATCAGATTCCACAAGCTTCAGTGACAACCAACAACGCATATAGCTATCCATTATATTTCAGTACGTTCCAAACACGCACGCGCGTCTTGCGCGGATCGATAGCTAAATTATTAGTGGCTGAAATGCAGTCGGCGATGAAAGGTTAAATAAGAAGACGTGCCAATTCGCCCCTCTTAAGAAGCATCGTGCCATCGTCCCGGTGCTAAAAGCAGGAGCGCAAGAATCTAGAGCGCATGCACTCAAGAGAAATAACAAACAAGCAAATAGCTAGTTAGCGTTGGTAGAAAAGCTCATGCAGCACAGCATGAACTATTCCACGTCGTTAGCGGCACCGCTGTGAAAGCGAGATGCCCTCTGGCAAGACCTCGTAGTCCAGTGCACCAATACGTCCGATTTTCTTGTAGGGTCCGAAATAAAAGCTTCTCTCTAAGTCCTCGTCAGGGCATTGGTGCCCAAACCCAAACACGGTTGCCAGGCAGGTACTCAATGTAGTGTCGTCCAAGATTGTAGTGTTTGGGCTACGTCCACTGCTTGTTCTTGACGCACAGGCGCACGAACTGTGTGGCTTCTTCGGGACACTGAAGATAGGTGGTGACGTCGATATTCTCTTCGTCGATGACGTGCGGGAGCATGGCGTCGAGAGTCGGGGCCTGGCTCCTGCCGTCAACCATCTTTAACGGAGTGATCTGCGTTGTTTCTTGCACCGCCGTGTTGTAAGCGAAGGTTACGTACTGCAGGACGAAATCCCACGTGTTGTGTTCGGCGTCGACGTACATCGCGGACGTGCTCGCGAGCGTCTTCTACGTGTCCCATTTGGTCATTCGTGTGCGTGTGGTAGGCGGTGGTCGTCCAGTGACTTATCTGGCTTATACTACAGTATGACTTGAGTAAGCTCAGCTGTGATAGGCGCGCCTCTGTCAGTAATGAGGACTTCTGGCGCACCATGTCGTAGCAGGATGTTCTCGATGAAAAATTTGGCTAATTCCGCTGCACTACCTTTGGGTTGAGCTTACATGTAGGCATAGCGGGTAAGGTGGCTGATGGCCACGACCATCCACTGGCTTCCAGATACTGACGTCGTGATGGATCGCAACAACTGCATTCCTATCAGCTGAAACGGTCAGCAAGAAAGCCCGATCAGCTGTAGTAAACCCGCTGGCCTTGTCGGTGGTATCTTGCGTCACTGGCAGTTACGTCATGTCTTGATGTAGCGGGTGACGTAGGTTGTTAGGTTTGGCCAATAGTACCTCTCTTGCATTATTACGAGCGTACAGGAACACCTGAGGAGCCCGGCGGCCCGATCGTTGTGTAGCGCGTGCAATACTTCCGGCCAAAGTGCTCCTGGCCCAACGAGAAGACAGTTTGCGCGGACTGGCGAGCTCTTCTTTATGAGAACGTCCTTGCTATAGCAGAACGAAGACACTCTACGCCGAAATACCTTACGCATAATGTCGGTTTGCTTTCTAAGTACTCAAGAAGCCTTCGTCACTCCGGGTTTACTCGCTGCTGTTCGGTGAAATCTTCTGCAGTTATTGTTCTTGAAAAGGCATCGTCGTCCAATTTGTCTTGCAGCGGCAGGGCACTATGGGAGCGCGACAGGAAGTCGGCGTCAAAATGATTTTTTCCAGACTTGTACACAACAGAGATGTCGAATTCATGGAGCCTGAGACTCCATCCGGCTAGGGGACCTGAAAGATCATTTTAGTTTGCCAGCCAACACAAGGCGTGGTAGTCGCTTACCACTTTGATATGCCTGCCGTATATGTAGGGCCGAAATTTCGCTGTAGCCCAAATGTTCGGAAGGAACGCATTCTTGGTCGTAAAATAAATTGCTTCCGCTTGTGACAGTGACCGGCTAGCGCAAGGTATTACGCTTTCAGCTCTGTTCTTCCTTTGGACTAGCACAGTACCGAAGTCTACGCTACATGCCTCGGTGTGGATTTCTGTCTCAGCCTCTTCATCGAAGGGTGACCGCTGGCGACTGCATCCGTCTTTCCAGCTCCTCAAATGCGTCACCCTGCCGTGTTTCCCATGGAGAGTCGACGTCAGCTTTCGTGATATATCATGAGCTCTGAAATTCTTGAAAAGTCTTCTACGAAGCGCATGTAATAGGTACACAGGCCAAGGAATCTGCACACTGCCTTCTTCTCGAAGAGCCGCAGGAACTCCAGAGTTACTGATGACGTGGCGTAAGCACAGGAGTCCTTCATAAGCGAAACGGAACTTTTCTAGCTTCAGGGTCAGTGCAAATAGATTGATCGCCTCTAGTACTGCATGATGCCGCCTTCGCCTTTGGTGATCTTCGAAATTTGTTTCAAAGATTGCAACCTCATCCAAGTAGAAGAGACAAGTCTGCCACATAAGTCCTGGGAAGAGTGTGTCGATCACGCACTGGAGCGTTGCAGGCGGAAAGTCTCATTGGCATCATCTTGAACTCGAAGAGACCAGCTGGCGCGATAAACGCGTTCTTCTCTCGACCTTTTTCGTCAGCTTCAGTTGCCAATAACCAGTCTTGAGGTCCATCGACGAAAAGTACTTACCATTGCAGAGTCGATCTAATGCATCGTCTATCCGTGGGAGGTATCATGCGTCCTTCTTGGTGATTATTTAAGCGGCAATAATTGACGCAGAAGCGCAGTTCCATCCTTCTTCCTCACTAAGACCACAGGAGACGCCCACGGGCTTTCCAACGACTAAATGATATCGTCGCGCAGAATTACGTCGACTTGTTGCCTTATACCTTCTCGTTCGCGCTTCAAACTTGGTAAGGGCTCTGGCGGCATGGTCGAGCGGATTCTTCGGTTATTGTGCAATGGTTTGCAACTGGTGTTTTACGAATCTTCAATGACGTCGAAATGTAGTCTTTGTATCCGCGGAGAAGACTTTCGAGCTATTGTTGCTTACTCATGGCGAGGCTTGGGTTTAATTTGAAGGCTGGTTCGGAACTATGGTCGTCGGGGTAGATGCGGCAGAATCCGAGAGGACAAGCGCCTTGCTGGTTTTCACAATTTTCTTGAAGTATGCGCTCGTCGTGCCCTTGTTGTCGTGCTTGAACTCCTGGCTGAAGTTGGACAGCATGACTGTCGCTTTTCCACCATGCACTTGAGCGATTCCTTGTGTGTCGCAAATTTCACGATTGTCGCCATACAGTCGTCATGCATTCCTTGTCATGCCGCCACATTGACGCAGTCTCGGTCATTCAATCATCTCATTCCAATTCCGTTACGTGTCTCGTCATGCCGTCATCATAATTCATTCAACCTCGACCCAGTGGCCTAAGTTGTCTAATAACTTGTGCCCGTAGGTCTGTGTTCGTGGTCGTGGTGCCATCGTTTTCATTGCACCACGGTCATTGAAGCTTTGTCATTCGACATTTGTCATGACATCGTCGCACTGTTGTCGTCAAGCCATCATCCTTACGCTGTCACTCCAACGTCATGATCACTTCAGTATCGCCGTTCTATTGTCCTCCTGATGCCGTCATCGTCATTAGTCAACGTCATCCATGTTCGTCGTCACTTTGCATCGTCCTGTAAGCATTCATTCTTGATTATGCCGCCCTTGTCATTCAACCGTCATCATTGCGTCGCCGTTACATGGGCGCTACGATGAATGCTTTGTCATACCGCCGTTGTCTTTCCGTCTTGATCGTGCTATTTTTACCAATCTGTCTTTTTCCGTCCTGTTTTATTTATACCGTCACCATCACGTCATCGTCATCATACAGCCACTGTCATCTCATTGTCCTCTTGTCGTCGCCATCACTTTGTCGTGAATGTACCAGCGTCATAATTTACTGATTGACATCTCACTTTCGTGAAGCCGTCGTCGTTATACGCTTTTGTTGTTCAATCAGTGTCGTTCCTTCTTCGTAAATCCATTGTCGCTGCATTGGCGTGATAGAGCCATCACACCGCATGTTTTACGGGCGACCTTCGCATGCGATTGCCATAGCGAAGTGGTACGATATTGGAGTATGTGACATGTAGCCGAAGAAATGATGGTCTCTGATTTACCACTACATGCGTTAAATAAAAGTAACTTCAAATATGTGTTCTGTGGCTTGATTTTATTCCGTAGTACCGTTGGCAAGCGTCGGGGGATGAGTTCTACCGTAATTTTAGTTTAAAGCAGCAACTGGGAATCACTCAAGGAATGAACTACTGAAAGAAGCCACTTCAGCGGTTGCCATGTAGCAACGCCACGAGGCTGTGGGTCGCAACGCAGACTACGGGAGAAACGGGCAACGCAGGCTAGGCAGTGTGGCTGCGCAGTCAAGACCGCAAGAGCACCAGGTTCAAGCCAGTGGCTGTGGCACTTTTGCAGTCGGCTCGTAGAATGACAAAAAGACGCACACTGTATCAAACTGCAAAAGCGCTGAGATGACAGCAGGATGGCAGGAATAAGAACGATGTTTTCTTGCCTAGGCGTATATTCAAGCGAAGCTTGCTTTGTCTCTTCCTTCGACTTTCCCACTGCTGCTGCTGCTGCTGCTGTGGCTGCTGCTGTCTCACTCACCGCATCCGGAGGTAGTACATAGTTCGTTTATACATGACAGGAGTAAGACAGAGAGGAAGGGAAACGCGTGAAACTCATTTGGACGCATTCGAGCGGACAGTGTTGAATGAGCACAGTGCCCTCTATATCTCCCCGGGCGTCACCACATTAGCCTCTTGACAGCCGTAATTATCCGTGAACTCCCTCAAAAGCATTGCAGAAACTTCATATCTCCCCTTTCTGTTAATACGCTAGTCAAGAGGGGACGTGCACAGAACTGTAGATAGTAGGGAGGAGAAGAGCCCGTTCCCATGCAACGGTGGGGGGGAAGGGGAGGTGAGAAGGCAAGGAAACCGCACAACTAAACGACAGTGGGTGCGGGGAAACTGGATGTGCTTAGGTTCAAGATACCTTAACATACGTTGCTGCTATTTCTTAAAATAACCACCATGGAAATAAGTCAAGCGGCCGACACTAGGCAGGGCGTGCAGAAGCCGAGCCGCAATAATTAAACCGCACTGCAGTGTCAGCCGCCACAACGGAAGCGGTGGACCATAAACTCAATACTTCTGTGCCCGTCGCTGTAGCTTTGCGGCTATGGCGTTGCTTGAGGTCGTGAATTTGATCCCAACCGCAGCAGCCGCCTTGCGACGGGGGCGAAATAGAAAACGCACGTGCACTTATATTTAGGGACACGTAAAAGTACATTACGGTGTCAAAATTAATACAGAGTCCGCCACTACGGCAGGCCTTATAATCCGATTGTGGTTTTGGCTTGTACAGCCCCATAATCCAATCGACGTTTAATAGTTCAGCCACGATGCGATGTGCCAATTGAAGCAATGGCGATGCTCAACTCTTTCAAAGGTTATGAAATGCGGCGCACATCAACGATTCAAGAAAGCACCTCTCCCTGTTTGTTCTGCGTATTGCGTAGACAGAAAGCAGTGGGGCAGTGGGAAAGCGTGTTAATCTGAACGTTTATGGAAATAAACTTTCGCCTTCAACACCACCGCTAGTTATTGCGAATTTAAGCAACCATTACAGAAAGCTTTGCTTACATCAATTCCCACTGTGTATGGGATCTGCATAATTTTTATATTTGATCTTAATTCCCTGCCCATGCCCAATGTTTTGTTGGTTGTAGGAGGCAAAACGTTCCCCATACACACATCCTTACGGAATGCGCAGCTGTCGCTAAAGACTGCACACTAGGGTTGGTTTTAAGGATCATTGTTTGTGCCAAGCAAAGCTTGCTTTTGGAAATCATGCCTATATTTCAAAGCGAAAGGGTTTAATGGCTCATACCCCTGCTGTCCTTGAAGAAAACGAATCGTCCGGTCTAATGATACAAAAAATTATCATTACCCGCAATGATTCATACTCTCTAAGCAAGCAAAATTTGTCATGCCTCATCCCTCTCGTAGTGCAGAGTCTACAAGCACTCAGCAGGGTGAAGCGTACAATACATACATTCATTAGAAAGTTTTAGAATAGGGGCCCCAAAGAGCTTTGCGGGTGTTAGCGTTGGGGCACGCAGGAGTGAAGAGATTTAGAATAGGGCTTTGCGTTTGCGGATAGCGTCTTGCGCTGACAGCGCCACTACGGCGTCTAAGAAAAGCTATTAGAAATAATTAAATAAAATACACCATCTTATGATAGGAATAGTAATTTTGACTTGCGTGTATTCGCGTTTAATTACAATTTAGAGGTTATTCTTCAAGCAGCAAACAATTAGTTGCGCTTAGTTTTGAGCAACAAACACAACTTTACGTGGCTTCACCAGCCAAGCTTAGCCGTGTTAGGCCTGCGAGCCATAAAATCCGCACTCGAATTTGGAATCAGCGGCGTCTAATCAATCAATCTTCATAACACACGCTAGTTGAGAGAAAGCGATAACCGAAGTCACTTCTCCTAGCTTGCCAACTTCACGCGTTACCGCGAATCAAACCCAGTTTGGTGCTAGGTTAGAGCCGTCGCTTCGATGGGTGCCGCCATGTTTGTTGACGCAAAGCTTTTGGGACCGCTATTTGGGCTCCCGCTAAATCGGTGAAATAGCGTTCTGAACGCAAAACCCAAAGGCAGTTTGCGTCTCGCGCATGCGCAGTGGCTTCGACGCTATTTCTTTGGGGCCCCAAAACATTTGGGGCCCCTATTCTAAAGCTCTCTATTGTCATCACGCATACAACGTACAACTCGATGTCTGGTTTGTTTGGTACAAAAGGACCCACGCTACTTTCTCAATGACTCATACACCCGTTAGCGATGGCTTATACCTCCGTAAGCAAGCAAAAAAGGCAATGGTTCATACGGACGTAAGGCTGCGGCAACAAGAGCTCTGCGAAATGATACGAACAGGGCATACATTCACACACAGCACCATACGTTTCAATTGCCTGCTGAGGTTATGCAATGTAAATTACAAGGGAAGCAACGTTGGCGTGAGTCTGACTCCGCTATACGATTGCGCGAAGCGGCAACTAAGCTTGAAAAACGAGCCAAAAAAGCTGAACTGCGAAAGCAGCAATGCGACAATGTGACACGGCACATTACCAAGTGTGCAGCAGGCTTCCGTCTTCACGTGTTGCAGGAGTGGAACATGCTGCCGAACTGTTTATTTGCAGTTCTTTGTAATAAGTATAAGTGTTCGGGACATTTTCGTAGCTTCGTTTTTTACCTTTTCACAGAGGTGCTTTACGGATGGGACATCACCACAGTCCAGGCGTTGAAGCCAGTAATTGCGAGGTAAGTAGAGGGAAGCTAGTACCCTTCAACAATGATACTCAACAAATCGCGCAGCGGTTATTATCGGAAAAACCCGGAGTGGCAACTTACAGGGTGTCCCGGCTAATGTTAGCCAAGGTGTCAAAATAATAGGTACGGTATACGATTACAAAATCTGTCGCGTTATGTCGTCAGACATCTTTCGTTACTAGCATAAAATTTGTGTAATGATCATCAGGCTAATTGAAATGGTTAATTATTCATATTTCGTTTGTTTTATTGAATGGCATGACCTAGTGTAGAAAGGTGTTATTGCGTCCTAAAACATGGCATTCAGTGCCGTTAAACAAGCTACGCATTGTATAAGAATTCTTCCGCACGTAACTCATAGCAGATCAAATGCGTTAGGTGCCGCGTCATTACGTGCCAGCCTGCCACGATGCCAGTGGCGACAAAATTAATTAGAAAAAACCAACTCTGCTCATTGCCGGATTTCGCAACCGCCTAGTCAAAAGAAGAATTAGCGCCACACCAAGCAACTGCATCATACAATGCCCAGAATGGAGAAGGTCAATAGGTAATTGAAACCGAACAACAATTCAGCTTTCGCACGTCTTGAGTGTCAGCGTCATTCCATCACGTAAGAAACTGAATGAAAGTTACCATTGAGGAAACTATTGGTTCTGCATGTCAGTCTTACGTACGAGCTTCACCAAAGCTATACAAGCTTTTCACACGTCCATTGGTACATCTTCACACTGCGCAACAAGGTGTCGAATGCTTTGAAATTATATATCAAGCTGTTTCTCCAAATTTCCACGATGAACAGCCCGTAATAAAGTGGCATTTTTACATTTTATCAAGCAGTGGTCGGAAGTGTCAAGGGTGTTTCAAAGACAATCGTCAGAAGATGACACAAGAATACTCTTTTAATGGGGCGACGATCTAAAGTTAAAGTTTCAATGTATAACTTGTTAAAACCCAAGTTTTTCTTGATAAACAATGAGGCCCTTCATGAACTATTGTATGTATATCATGTCCTGGCAGTCGCTTTTCAACTGAGCGATAAAATGACGGCGGGAACAGCATCTTTAATAAATCTTCGAGATTTTTTTTGCGATTGAGAGGGATGTAGCCTTTCGAAAAATGTAAAGTCCAAAAAGCAACTAAGGAATATACTGCATTAACGCGAGAAGATAAACAAAATCAATCAATCAAGCAATCATCTAAAGTATATTTTTCAGGGATGGCCCGACAAAAAGCCGTAGTTGCTTGACTAAGGTTCGCACAGCCTTTACACGGTGACGGACGGTAGTGCAGAAAACCATAAAACTAGAACGAAAATAATAAACGAAACGTAGGTACACTTAGGTTGACATATACACAGCCACACAAGCAATGTAGGCTATAAATTACGTACACAGTGCGTGAAACTTGCAATAAAATACCTGTACATGGTACAGATTTCTTCAACATGACCAAAAAGAAAAACTCAGCATAAATATGACAGCATGAATAAATTCGCATCTGCTTTTTATAATGAAAATGCTTCATGCATTACATCGGCGCAAACGGGAAGAGGAAGCCACTAAACGTGGAGCGAAGGGTAAAAGCTAATGCAGTCCAGTGGGATCAAGAAATTGATGGTAATTGGTGAAGCTAAGACATTATTCTTTATAATAATGTAAATGTCGATAATCGGTAGCTTTAGAATCGGTAAAAGAAAAGTCTCGTCACGTCGCCGTCACCTAAAGAGGGCCGTTAGATGCAATAAAAAGTATAAGTTCATAAGTGTATATGATTGATGTGATTTGGCAAAAATAGCATCGTATTAGCAGCTAGGCTCAGTTTATACGATCGCCTTGAAGGAGTCGTCAGCTCTTTCGACAGCTACGGCGACCCAGAGACAATGAGACATTCAAATAGCACAAACAGGTTTCCAGCCTCCAGAAAAGAAATGCAGGTTGTCTGATTAAGAACAAAGCATTGTACAGAACGCAGCAACGAAGTTTATAATCGCTGTGATTGCATGGAATGCAACTGTGCTTGGAACGTTTCGACATGATCTAGCAGGATAGACATGATAAGCAACAACAAACGCTACATACATTCTGAGAATACTGTACTAATCCGCAACGATTCTATGGCTCTTCAACGAGCGATGGGTAAACATGCATAAGCTAGCAGCATCAGTAAGCAAACATGAAGTAATGGCGGAGCCAAACAAAGCTGACGCATTCGTAGACAACACGAAGAATTTCTGTAGAAATTTTCGTAAAATTGAAGGAAAACCTTTTTCAGCGAATCTCACTCATGGCTTTGAATCAATTGTGTTGCTGCACTTTCCCTTGTGCGTACAATGCACTCTCGCAATTTAGTTTAACTCACGGGAACAGGATGGTGCTCAAATCGCTGCAGGCACTTTTTGTTGAGCGTCAGCTACTTCTGGTATTGGATCGCTCTGCGAAGAAGAACAATGAGTGATTAATAGTTAATGACCGTGGGACTCACACCTATTCTTCTTCATCAAGAACGTTTCGTTATGTGTGTGTGTGTGTCTGCGTGTTTGCCTGTAGATTTTCTTAAACACATACGGGTAATCGGAACTATACGTATGGTTATAGCTGCTGTGTAGTTTGCTGTGCCTGCTAGTACTTCCCCTTTTATTTACTATGGGGCACATGGTATACATATTGCATAGCGGCCCCCGAATTTGGGAAGCTGTTTAGGATTTTTGAGAGGCCCTAGACCATGTCTGTGAATTTGTCAGCCTTTAAGCAATTTAGTTAATAACCTCTCATGCCAGCGACGTCCTGTTCCAGGCGCAATGCGCATGCGTGAGGAACCTAATACAATGCTTTGGTAGAAAACTCCATTAAAACTCTGGAATTTTCTGTAAACTTTGCAAATTTGCGCCCATGTTGCGATTTTACGAATGTTGCGTCAAGTTTAACGAAAAGTGCTTTTCGAGAAAACGTTCTGCTTGTCGTTTGTCGACTCTAACGTTTGAAGTTTTCTTATGGTGAAAAAGGGCAAAGGCACCGTTTCCCTCGAACAAGTTAGTGTAGACAAGATCCTGAAGCAGGCGAGATATGTAACGTAGCCAGTCAGCTGATCAAACTTTGCTGCTGACGCTGCTGCTACTGCTGCTCTCATTTAGAGTATTTCAAATTTACGATAGTTGTCAACCTGAGTTCGCAAGTTGACAAGCATGGTAAACCACAAAAATGCTAACCGCAGGTATGCTATACCACACAAATCAATTTAGGATAAATACAAAATACACCCTAAGTTCATCCATTCGCTCCAACTGAGTACATGTATGGGTTCTCAAAGCAGCCTGTGTCTGTGATATTTCTTTGCTTTTAAACGGATGCCCAATGGGCGTGAAAGGCTCGCAAGTGCAGCATGCAGTAGCGGCACTTATTGCCGTCTGTAGGAAGAAGCGCTAACGTTAGATTGCACAAAATTTGACTTATGGCAGCCATATGAGGAAAATTGCTTCTTATGAAACCAATACAGAAGGCAACCTTTCTAACCAAGTTTCTGAACTTTTTGGCAGGTTGAAGAAGGAGCATTGGTTCAAAAGCTAGTAGAACTCCACAATGCATCAGTGAGGTGAGTTCCTGTTCCATAGTTTCTATGCTCTGTTTCAGTAGTTCCGTGTAGCAGTGCAAAGGTTACGCGACCTTGAGTGCAGATTCGCGCTCAGCGAGATATAGTGTCAGTGACTGGAACCCGTTGTTTGTCTGAATGGCCATAACAAGTCATCTCAACGGAAGATGTTTACTTTGTGAGGAAGAAGAGCGGCATGCTGAAAAGCCCTGTTGTCCCATCGTGTGGCCCGTACTCAGTTCGCTCTCTGGCTGCGCTTTACCTGCTTGTGCTGCGTTTGTTGCTGCTGCTCTACGACCCTACTAAAAGCCTTTAAAGATTGGTGGAGGCGCCGAATACAACAGGAAATCAGGAGCTTCGCAATCGGACACTACAACCCGTTTCCTGTATTCCGGAACAAAGACTACCACACCCTCAACCTCAATCCGATGCCACGGTGACCACGCGGTCTGACCTGGCCCGTAACGTCAACGCGACCGACCCATCCTCAGCTGTGTAGAAGACCATGACGTAGATGGCTGGCTCGCTGACTACGACCGGGTGAGCATCGAGAACCACTTGGAGGACACCAAAAAACTTAATTAGGTGTTTTTTAGTAGTCTCGCCAGCGTGTGGTAGCGAAACCACTAAAGTGATCTGACGGTGTGGGAGGCCTTTAGAACTAACGTTATGGAGGCATTCCGGCACCCCGCCATTCACAAGCTTCGCGCGGAAGGTTTGCGTGGTCGTGAGCAATAGTGCAAGGCGACAGCTAGAGGCCATAAAGGATACCTTCTCTAGTGATGTAACCGCGTTGACATCATAATGGCTGATGCCGAGATCAGGCTTATCCTAAAAGGCATTGAAGACGCCGTGGCCTTCCAGATGCTTTTGGCTAAAAATCCGGCAACAGTGTATGCACTTATTCGTCTCTGCCAAACCTTCGATGCACTATGCAAACAACGTGTAGCCACCCGCCAATCTCCTCTACAGGCCACTTCAATGCGGAGCTTGCCTATGGCCCCGGATAACACTTCGCTTCTGCTACAGATCAAGAAGTTCATCCGTGACGAGGTTGCTCGTCAGCTTTCTCTGATACGGCTTACACCTGGCTAGTAGAATTTTCTCTCCATTGGCCTCCTCTCTCCAATATGTCATCAAGGAACAGGGAGCCGACCACATTTCGCCTTCTTTGCAGCAGGCTCCGATTCCCTCTCCCCTGACATACGCCGAAGTCACTACGAGGCCTGCCCCGCAGACCTACGGTCCCCTTCGCACGCCTTTGCGCCCGCCAGTATCCGCTCCCACCCGACCAATGGTCCAGTACGCACGCCCCCAAGGCCATTGGCACACGGAAGGCAACCATCCGATTTGTTTTTATTGTGGCCAGGTTGGACACGTGGCCAGTTCCTGTCGCCTACATACACCGAACATCGCCAAGAACGAGCGGCCATATGCAGCACGCTTCCAACAAAGCCGCTATTATTCGGAAACTTTTAATCTCCTCCTGCCACCCAGACTACATTCTGTGCTCGCCGTTCACTTTCTCCTCACAGCCGCTCCCTCTCTTCCATGCAAGGTAGGCGGATCCCTCTGCACTATGAAAACTCACAATTGCAGTTCTAGAGGCAAGAATTACAGTGTCAGCGAAATGTATAAGGCCTGACTGTTCCCTGAAAAACGTTACTGAAGTCGCAATAGAAGGAACATTGACGGTTGCACTTGTCAATACCGACCATAGATTTGAGCGACAGATGCCTGTATTTGCCGCTAAATTGCAAAAATGACGACAACGCTTTGTGGACTTTTCCTTCGGACTGCGAACGCGCTGCACGTCGAACCATCCGACACCTCCATCATTCGTGTCCTGATTCAGGAGGTTTTGCATGTCATCGAATTGACTGTGTTCCTATTATGTTTTCAAGGCGTCATATTAGGTTGGAATTTTCTCTCCGCCCATCATGCGATCGTCGACTATGCCTGCGCCGAAATCTGGCTCCTTTCGTTTTCGAATGATATTATGAATGACAAGAGCCCTCTTCGCAAAATCCCCGTTTCAGAAGACGCTGTTATACCTGCTTGCTTTTCTGCCCTTGTATCTTTTGTGTCTCAGTACACGACGGCACAATGGTCATCGCGCATTCTGAACTCTTGACTCGCCGCCGATAACTACCACTGCCGTTCGCCGTCCTGAAATTGAAAGGTGGCCCCCAGCTCATGTGCATTTCAAACCCATTGGCTGAATCAATTTCTTTACAATTTCTTTGAAATGTTGGAAAGAGCCGAGCTATCAGCTTCACCTTAATCTTTGAAACAATGGACGCCTCCTCTTATCTTGCCGCTCTCCAGCCCATCATCTTCTCAGTCACTACCGCGTTATCTTATGCCATGTATTGCCAATGACCTTACGACGACGAATCGAGAGGAAGTTCTTGACTTGATACAAGGGATAGCTTCCTCTTTGTACTGTTAAGAAACGTCACTCGGCCGTACAAGGTCTCTTTCGCATACTACCGACATTGGGAGCCAAGCACCCATTCCGCAGCGTGGCTACCTAGTATCGACGAACGACAGACACGCCGGCGATAACCAGTAGAACGATATTACCACGTGGTAGTGACAAAAAAGAACACAGTAGCAATACTGTGAAAGACAAAACTAACTTTTATTGGGCGAACCTGTGGCCACAAAGTCAGGCTGCACTTAAAGCACAACCATAGCAGCGAACACAGTCGGCGATCGTCGAAAATCTGATCAGCGGGTCAAGCGCGACGGCTTTTATACATCAGTCGTCGAATGTTCCAGAGTAATCGCTACGACCCACGTGCCTTCCACAAAGTTCTACACTATTCGCGTCGCACATACATGCAATCAGATTTCTTAAGGTTCGGCGACAACAGACAGCGCATAGAAGCATCGATAACATTCTAGAAGAGAGAGAGAGAGAGAAGGGAAGATGGAAAGGCAGGGAGGTTAACCAGACTGAGTCCAGTTTGCTACCCTACACGTCGGGAGGGGAATGAAAGAGAGAGAGAGAGAGAACTTAGGTGTAGGATGTCTATAGTCGGGCACTCAAGTCTGTTGCCCTCAGGTAGCGAAAAAGTGCTCGAACTGCTTTCTGTGCTAATGAACTGTGAGGCCTGGCTCCCAAGATCTTCGCTTCCGTAAATGGCCTGTCATCCAGTCTATTTAAGGCACACTGGGGAGTTTCACGTTGATTGTCGAAGCGAGAACAGTGGCACAGATGGTGACTGATGGTCTCTTCACACTTGCACTTAGCGCACATTGGTGAATCCGCCACTCCAATACGATAGCTGTAGGAGTTGGTGAATGCTACTCCTACCCGCAGCCGACACAGCACTGTTGCGTCACGTCGTGGAAGGTTCGCTGGTAATTTAAGTTTCAGTGATGGGTTGAGGCTGTATAAACGACACTTAGAGTTCTGTGGTGTATGCCAGCAACCAAGCGTGATGGTACGAGCGAGACTGCGAAGCTCTCTTGCAGCGGCGACTCTGGATAAAGGTATTAGGAGTGTCGGTGAGCCAGCCTGGGCACGTCGGGCAGCGTCATCGGCGAGGTGATTACCAACGATGCCACAATGTCTCGGCAGCCACTGAAATATGATATCATGTCCTCGTTCAGAAGCGCAATGACAGGTTTCGTTGATTTGTGACATCAGCTGTTCATAATTGCCACGTCGTAAACTTCGCAAGCTCTGGAGGGCTGCTTTCGAGTCACAAAATATTGCCCATTTGTTGGGCGGTTCTTTTTCAATGTATTCGACAGCAGCGCGAAGAGCGGCCAGTTCGGAACCTGCAGATGTCGTCACGTGTGAAGTCTTAAACTTGATGACCACCGATTCAGATGGTAGAACAACGGCGCCCGTAGAATTTTCCGAGACGGAACCATCCGTGTAAACATGAATTCGGTTAGCGTATGAACAATGAAGAAGTTCCAATGTGATCTGCATTAAAGCCGCGGTGGCCAGGCTACCTTTCTTCACTATTCCTGGAACAGCAAGGTAAACAGGAGGCTTCTTCAAGCACCACATAGGGAATGGCGTTCTTGCTGCGGGTTATGAGTGCCTCAAAGACAAAGAGTGCCGGTTAGCCGCAATTGATTGGAGAACGCTGCCTTGGGTCTTTTCTTAGGCAAGCGAGCGAGATGGTGGTCAGGGACTCTGGATATACGGCGAACATGCGCCCGGAGTGCGTTATATCTATATAGGTCCTTATTGGGTGGTCTCTCGCGGTGGCAATTGTTGCCACGGTTGAAGCATTTCGAGACAGCCCCAGACATGTTCGAAGGGCTTGGCCTTGAATGCTCTGTAGGACATGGATGTTAGTTTTGTTAGCATTGGCCAGCACTGGTGTGCTGTATCGCAAGTATCCTAGGAAGAGCGTCCTGTATAGTTGAAGCATAGATGCCATGGATGTGCCTCACGTTTTACCGGCAAGAAACCTTAGTATATGGGAGATAGAAGTAAGCCTCTTCTTCAAGTATGAAATCTGGGGGCTCCCATGAAAGGTCTCTGTCTATAATAACGCCTAGGAATCGGTGTTTTTGCGTAGGAAATTGGTTGGTGGTCAATAGAAATGGGGTACCAGGTCATGGGCTTGTGGGTAAAAGCGACTAAGGCGCACTTCTCGGTCGAAATTCTGAGGCCTTGCGCATGTAGGTACGATGATGTTAGGGTCACTGCTTTTTGGAGCCGTGCACGCACCTGGAGACGTGTAAGTGCCGAGGCCCATATGCATATGTCGTAAGCAAATATGGAAAGGTTTACTGTATGTGGTAGAACGTCGGCGAGTCCAAGGATTGCAAGGTTGAACAAAGGGGCTACGCACCCCACCCTGAAGGACGCCACGGCAAGCGTAATGGTCAGCAGTTCGGCCATCTGTACTGTGCACAAAGAAGGATCTTTTGCAAAGATAGCTCCGAATCCACCGAAGCCATGCGTCCACCAATTCCATTATTTTCCAGGGCATCAAGGACGGCTTCATGCGTGATGTTATCATAGGCGCTTTTCACGTCGAGGAATAGTGCAACCGATATACGCTTGTGGTGTTTTTCTTGCTGTACAAACCTGACTAGGTCGATTACGTTGTCAATAGAGGAACGGCCTCTTCTAAAACCAGCCATGGCCTTGGGGTGTACGTTGGTGCGCTCAAGATAGCATTCTAGGCGGGTGAGAATCATTCTTTCCATGACCTTCCCAACACAGCTGGACAGCGCAATGGGTCGGTAGTACGGAAGTGGCGACTTTCCAGGCTTCAGGAGTGGTATCAAGCGGCTGGACTTCCACCGCTCAAGAACGACGCCACCATTCCATGACTGGTTATAACATTTCAGAAGTCTGCTTCGGCCATCTTCACCTAGGTGGCATAAAGCAGCGTAGGTGATGCCATCTGGTCCTGGCGACGATGAGCGCCTGCATGTGGCCAGAGCAGCGTCCAATTCCTAAGGTGAGAAGGACACATTCAATTCTGGGAAGCGTGTCGCAGGAACCTCCCCCTGAATTTCGCTATTGATGGTAACCACACTGCCCGCAATCTTCACACAGAAATCTTCGGCTATATCGACCTGTGAGCGGCCTTGATGGAGGGCTAGGGCTGAGAATGGGTGTCGTTGCTGTGGAGACGAGCCAAGGCCGCGCACCGTCCTCCATATGATAGACAGTGGCTTGCGGGGGTCAAGTGATTCGCAGAACGTGTTCCACCGTTGTTCCTCCAGCCTGTCCATACGACGTTGAATTTTCTTCTGTATACGTCGAGCGACTCAAAGGTCATGAATTGACTTCGTGCGTCTGTATCGCCCCTCGGCTCTTCTGCGAATCGTTCGAAGTCGCTTAAGTTCCGTGTCAAAATCCGTACGTTTTTTAGCGGATGTAAATGTGTACTTAGACGATTCCAGTACACTTGTAATACGGTTCTCAATGGTGCCGGTAAATCCTTCTTTGCATGCCTCTTCCACCTTTGTCTTATACGTTGACCACCTTATATATACTTGTCGGGAAGTACAAAAGGAGAAGCTTCCAAATCCTGTGATACTTAAGTAGGTTGGAATATGGTCACTGCCATGAATGTCGATGTCAGAGAACCATCGAACATTTCGACCAAGTTGCCGTGACACCAAGGTCAAGTCTAAGCAACTGCTATAGTTCGAACCACGCAAGGACGTCGGACTGCCATCGTTCATAATGCTAAGTTCATGGTCGAAAGCAAATTCAACAAGTTTCCGGCCCCTGAAATCTATTCTGGAGCTTCCCCAAGCCAAGTGATGAGCATTAAATCTCCCGTGATAATCCAGGGTCCAGTAGTTGCCGTCCGGATGTCTCGCAATCGGTCGCCGTCGAACCGACTATATGGGGATATGCAGGCGCCGATAAGGGTGAAGGCCACTTTATTCTTTGTAATGCGGAGACACACGGATTGGTTTCCATCATGAGGCTGTACCGAGTGGGGAATGTAAGTCAGTTCTGTACGGATGTAAACAATTACTTTGCTGGATTGCCCGCACGTCGACGCCATAGAGGCTTCGCATCCAGAGAGCCTTAGCGCTTTTGACACGTTCGGTTCACATATTACAACTATAGGAAATCGGTTCGTGAAAACGTATTGGCGGAAACATGAAATCCGTGATTTAAGTCCTCTGGCATTCCACTGGAACATCGTTGCGTTACGCACTTCATCACGGAGGGAAGGCAGTGGAAGAGCCATTGTGCTTATGCAAGTTTTGCAAGCACTGGGCTCAGGGCATCCAACACTTGCACTGCGCTTCGAGCTGTTGGTGTATTTGAGTTGCCCACAAGCGTGCGAATCGCATTTATCAAAGATTTGAGCATTGTTACAATTCGGCAGTCATGCTCTGTCAGCCCATCTGGGTGAGGGGTGGAGCATTGTAGTGCCTCTCCTTGTTGGGGTTTTTTCACAGGGCTTATCCTTGGCAGTGGTGGCCATTCCTCATCCGCGGCATTCTTTTCAGATGCTCCGTTATTTATACGCGGTTTGGACACATTCTGCACTGGGGTTGGAGCATATTCAACAGCAAGAAGCTGTGCGTATTCTTTGTGCGGAGAGCAGAATTCCTTGGTGAGCGTCTGCGACGAGAACGGCATCGCCTGATGTCAGCAGCTGTTTCACGATAAGTCGACCGGTCGCTCACCATTTTCTCCAAGATGGAGAGTTCTCGCTTAACTCTAGGTCATTCCTTTGATGAGGTATCGTGGGGCCCTTGACAGTTCGGACATTTATAAGTTTTTGCCTGGCAGTTGCCTGCAGAGTGTTGTGCTGCACAGCGGGAACATACAGCAGACTTTCTACAGACGGCGCTCACGTGGCCGAATTTCTGGCAGTTTCTGCACTGCAGCGGCTTGGGAACAAAGGGTTGGACAGCATGTCGGAAATGACCTACCTTCACATGCGATGGAAGGCAGTCACCTTTAAAGACAATTTTCAAGCATCTGGAAGTTCCGAGACGGGCCACCTGTAGTATGTGGGTCCCATGATTGGCAGGCTTTATCAAAAATGGTGAATCCTCGCCTGAGATGGCCGCATCAATGTCATCTATGACGCCAGTAGTAGCCTCTTTTCCCATCGGGATGATGGTACGGACGTTCATGCCACGGAGAACAGTGACAGCTCGCAGAGAATCTAATGCCGGCGCGTGGGCGACGTCGACCGCGACAACATTCTTCCGAGGGTTGACTCGTCCGTCCTCAATGCCATTTGGCAACAGTCTCTCGAGTTCAACCGATGCAACTTGCCTGTTGAGGAACCTCATGTTGTCGGAGGGTAGCACTGGTAAGAAAAGGATGGTGTACTTCGGCGAACTCTGTGCAGTCCTCATAGTAGATGTGTCCACAGAGGCCCTAAGCATCCGCCGCTTTGCTTTCTGGCTCAGGACAGTCACGTAGTCGTCGTCGGAGCTGTCGTCGCTTTCGGTCGAGTCTATCAGGGTA
The DNA here is from genome assembly GCF_050947875.1 of Dermacentor variabilis. Taxonomy (NCBI): domain Eukaryota; kingdom Metazoa; phylum Arthropoda; class Arachnida; order Ixodida; family Ixodidae; genus Dermacentor; species Dermacentor variabilis. The sequence continues at coordinate 30,248,422 of NC_134573.1, read as the reverse complement.
GCCTCGCTGTCGCTCGAGAGGCTGTTCCGCTTCCTTGAGGCTGCCGACGCGGGCGCCCCTACATCAGGTGGGAGTGCGGGTGGCTCCACTTTCCTTCCCGTCGGGCAGGGAACCGTGTTCCCCGGAAGAAAGCGAGAATTGCCACAAAATACTGGTGACGGAGAACAAACACTCAGCAATATGATCACTTCGTCGTCTTCCTCACCTAAACAATCTCGAAACTTCAGATGCATGTAGGCGCGTCCTGGGCTGAGCGATAACATTTTTTATAAGAGCGCTCACCCGTAAAAGATAAACGAGTGCAGGTGTCAATTCCCCCCACTCAAAAGGCATCGTCCCGATGCTACAGACATAACAGGAGAGTGAAACACAAAACGTCACTTGTTAAACAAGTAACAAAACAACAAAAAACAAAGCCCAATCCAAAAAAGAGTACAAAGTTCAGCTATGCGAAGTCCCGCAAGTTCATTAGCGCTGGTGCAACGGCTTAGGTCGCACAACACGAATTACTTCAGGTCGTGAGCGGCGCAGCTGTGATAGCGTAATGCCGTCTGGCACGAGCTCATAGTCGAGTGCGCCAATGCGTCGGATGACCTTCTATAGTCCGAAATAGCGGCGTGAGTTTCTCGCTAAGTTCTTGTCGGCGTATAGGAGTCCAAACCCAAACACGGTCGCCCGGCTGGTACTCGACGTAACGTCTTCGAATGTTGTAGTGTCGGCTGTCGGTCCTTTGTTGATTCTTGATCCGCAGGCGGGCGAGCTGTCGGGCTTCGTCAGCGCACTGGAGAAAGGAAGCGACGTCAAGATTCTCTTCGTCGCAGACGTGCGGCCGCATGGCGTCAAGAGTAATCTTCGGATTGCTGCCGCAAACCAGCTTGAACGGCGTGGCCTGTGTTGTTTGTTGCACCACCGTGTTGTAAGCAAAGGTTACGTAGGGCAGGACCGCGTCCCTCGTCTTCTGCACGACGTCGACCTACATTGCTAGCATGTCGGCGAAGATATTATTCAGGCGCTCCATGAGAACATTCGTCAGCGGGTGGTAGGCAGTTGTCCTCCTGTGGCGTGTCTCACTGTATTGCGAAATGGCTTGGGTGAGCTCTGCTGTAAACGCCGTTCCTCTGTCGGTTATGAGGACTTCTGGAGCATCAAGTCCCAGCAGGGTGTTTTCCACGAAAAATTTCGTCACTTCAGCTGCACTTCCTTTCGGTAGAGCTATAGACTGAGCAAAGCGGGTGACATAGTCCGTCGCCACGACGATCCACTTATTTCCGGATGTTGATGTTGAAACGGTCCAAGCAAATCCATCCAGGTCTGCTGAAATGGTCGGCAGGAAGGTTCAATCGGCTGCAGTAATCGTTCTGGCCTTGTCGGTGGTGTCTTGCATCGCTGACAGTCTCGGGATGTCTTGACGTAACGGGCGACGTCGGCGGTCAGACGCCGCCAATACCAGCGTTCCTGTATCCTCGACAGCGTCCGGAAGAATCCCAGGTGCCCAGCGGTTGGATCGTCATGTAGGGCGTGGAGTACTTCTGGACGCAGCGCTAACGGAACAACAAGAAGGTAGTTGGCGCGGCCGGGTGAGAAGTTCCTCACGAGCAGGTTGTTTTGTAGCGTGAACGAATATAATCCGCGCTTAAATGCCTTTGGTACAACTTCGGTGTTCCCTTCCGAATACTCGAGGAGGACTTTTAGCTCCGGGTCTGCTCGTTGGTTTTTAGTGAAATCTTCCGCGATTATTATACCAAGTAAGGCGTCGTCGTCTTCGTCGTCTTGCGGCGGTGCATCGAGGGGGCGCGTGATAGGCAGTCGGCGTCAGAGTGTTTTCGTCCGGACTTGGAGATTACCGTGACGTGATATTCTTGCACTCTGAGGCTGCACCATGCCAGCCGTCCTGAAGGGTCCTTTAAGTTAGCCAGCCAACACAACGCGCGATGGTCGCTGACGACATTGAATGGCCTGCCATATAGGTAAGGACGTATTTTTGCTGTAGCCCAAATGATGGTAAGGCATTCCTTTTCAGTCCTAGAATAATTGCCGTCCGCTTTTGACAGCGACCAGCTAGCACAAGATATCACCCGTTCAAGTTCGTCTTTCCTCTGGACTAGGACCGCACCGAGGCCTAGGCTATTGGTGTCAGTGCGGAATTTCGGTATCAGCGTCTTTGTCGAAGTGTGCAAGTACCGGCGGCGACTGCATGCATCATTTGAGTTCTTGAAATGCGTCGGCCTACGGCGTTTACCACTTGAACTCGACATCACATTTGGTTAGATGTTTTAGCATCTCAGCGATGCGTGAAAAATCCTTGACAAAGCGCCTATAGTAGGCACACATGCCAGGCAATCTACGCACTGCCTTCTTGTCGATGGGTTGCGGGAACTTTGCGATGGCAGCTGTCTTCTGCGGCTCGGGCGGACTCCAGATTTGCTGATGACGTGGCCTAAGAACAGAAGCTCATCGTAAGCGAAGCGGCACTTTTCTGGCTTTAAAGTAAGCCCCGATGACTTGATGGCCTCTAGTACTGTCGCAAGCCGCTTAAGGTGATGGTCGAAATTTCCGGCGAAGACGATGGCGTCATCCAAGTAAACAAGACAGGTCTGCAACTTCAATTCTGCTAAAACCGTACCCATCACGCGATGGAGCGTTGCAGGCGCTGAGCACAGTCCAAATGGCATAACCTTGCACTCATAGAGGCCGTCTGGCGTGATGAGGTGGTCTTCTCGCGATCCCTTTCGTCGACTTCTATTTGCCAGTTCCCAGACTTGAGGTCCATCGATGAGAAGTATTTAGCATTGCACAGCCGATCCAATGCGTCGTTTATCCGTGGAAGGGGGTACACGTCCTTCTTCGTGATTTTGTTCAGTCGACAATAATCGACGCAGAAACGTAGGGTTCCGTACTTTTTCATCACTAAAACAACAGGAGACGCCCACGGGCTTTTCGGCGGTTGCATGATGTCGTAGCGCAGCACTTCATTGACTTGTTGTCTGATAGCTTTGCGTTCTTGCGTCGAAACCCGGTAAGGGCTCTGGCGGGTTGGTCGAGCGCACTCTTAGGTTATTATGTGATGCCCTGCGACTGGTGTTTGTCGAATCCTCGATGACGTCGAAAAGCAGTTTTTGTATCGTCGAAGCAGACTTCTGACCTGTTGCTGCTTAATGACGGGGAGACTGCTTTATGTCGAAGTCTGACTCGCGCACTAAGGTCATCGAGGTAGAAGCGACAGACTCCGAGAGGACAAACGCATTGCTGGTTTTCAGAATTTCCTCGATGTATGCGATCGTCGTACCGTTGTTGATGTGCTTGAATTGCTTGCTGAAGTTTGTCAGCAACACTTTCGTGTTTCCTCCGTGCAGTTGAACGATCCTTCTCGCGACGCAAATTTCACGGTCGAGCAGTAGACGTTGGTCGCCTTCGATGACGTCTTCTACGTCAGCGGTCGTTTCGGTGCCGACCGAAATAACAATGCTTCAGCAAAGCAGGATCCTCACTTGATCTTCGATCACCTCAAGGCGTGGTGACGACGAGAGCTATCCGGCGGTATCGCCTGATCTTCCAAAAGCGTTATTAACTTGACATCAGGTTGATGATGGCGCCGTGTTGGTTTAGGAAATCCATGCCGAGAATGACGTCTCGTGAACACTTTTGCAGTATAAGAAGGTGGCAAGGTAAATCTGGTCATGAATTGTAATTCTTGCCGCGCAGATTCCAGTCGGCGTGATGAGGTGTCCTCCAGTGGTCCGAATTTGCGGGCCTTCCCATGCAGTCATAACTTTCTTCAACTGGGCGGCGATGGGTCTCCTCATAACGGAGTAATCGGCTGCTGTGTCTGCTGAGGTGGTGACTGCATGGCCGTCGAGAAGAACGTCGAGCTCTGTGGTTCTTTGTCTTGCGTTACAGTTAGGCCTTGACGTCGATCACGGCTGCATCGCGTTGACCTGTGGCTGGTACGTGGCGTCGTCAGGTCGTCTTTTGCAGGCGTGTTCTCTGCTTCCAGACTTCGTCGGCATGGCGGCGAGTTGTTATGTCGTCGAGGTAGTCTCTACGTAGTCTTCGTGGGCGACGGAGGATCTTCGTCAGTTCGACGATCCGCAACCACACCTCCATTGGTTGCTGGATTTTAGTTTTCCGGATATGGGCTCACGGATCGGCCGCGGGTTGGACCAGTGTATGAATGTAGGAATAGCACTGCGGCGACAAGTAGCGCCCTCGTGACAGCGAATGGGACGGTCGTCTTGGGCTCCACTGAGTAGCGGCGAGGTAGTCGACGATGTCACGAGGGCGTTCACCTTCCCTCGGGCGCTGCGTTAACGGCGAAGCCTCGCAATCCCAGGTGGCGGTATGGGCATCGGCGGTACACATGGCCGGCGTCGCCGCAGTGGTACCAGAGCCGGCGGTGGTCGGGTGCGCGCCAAATGTCCGTCTTCCTCGCGTAGGTGCGCTGGGCGATAAGTGCTCGTGCTGGCGGCAGCGGCGGCGGACGACGGAATTGCGGCGTTATAGGGCCCTGGCGCTGCGGCGGAGGGGGACCTTGACGGCGTGCGACGGCCGCGTAGGTCATCGCTTCTGGCTGGGGCTGCGGTAGTTGAGGTTGCACCTCAGGAACTCCAAGCGATCGCTCAACCTCATATTTCACGATGTCAGCGATCGAGGCTGAGGCTGCGACGAAGGCAAGACCTTGCGCAGTTATTCGCGCACAATGGCCCCGATGGTCTCTTTGGGATCACTGGAGCCCAGTGCTTGGATGGCCCACTGAGGCGTCAGCACTTGGCGGTTATATTGCCTAGCGCGCATTTCTAAAGTTTTTTCAATCGTCTTTGCCTCTGTCAGGAACTCAGCTACGGTCTTCGGTGGGTTTCGGATTAGTCCGGCGACAATTTCTTGCTTTATTCCTTGCATAAAGAAACGCACTTTTATCTCTTCGGGCATTTCCGGGTCGGCGTGCCCGAAAAGACGGGTGATCTCTTCTGTGAAAGTGGCGATGGTCTCCATGGGTAGTTGGCCCATGGCTTCCAGCAGAACTTCGGCCGTTTCTTTTCGAACAACTCTCGTGAACGTCCTGAGGAAGTTACTGCGGAACAGGTCCAATATTGCAAGGGTGGACTCCCGGTTTTCGAACCAAGTCCTCGCGACATCTTGCAAGGAGAATCACACATGTCGTAGCTTATCCGCAGAAGTCTAGTTATTGAAGATCGAGATCCTTTCGAAGGTTTCGAGCCAGGTTTGCAGATCCTCCGACGTAGCTGCACTGACGGTAGGAGGCTCTCTGGGTTGTTGAAGTGCGATGGGTGACACTGGGGCTGCCATTGTGGTTGTCTTGGCCACAATCTTCTTGGTCTCCTCAGGTAGAAGCCCGTGCTCCGGGAGCAGCTGTTGTCGACGGCGGCTTCTCGATATTCCGGGACTAGGTTGGTGCTCTGTTTACTGTCCGGGCTTGAATCACGGCTTGTCGAGGGTGTCCGGTACATGGATGAAAAGCACCTCCACCAGATGTCGCGTGGTAGTGACGTTAAAGAACACTGTAGCAATACTGTGAAAGAGAAAACTAACTTTTATCGGGCGAGCCTGTTCCCACAAAGACAGGCTATACTTACAGCACAATGACAGCGGCGAACACAGGCGGCGATCGTCGAAAATCTGATAAGTGGGTCAAGCGCGTCGGCTTTTATACATCAGTCGCCGAATGTTCTAAAGGAATCGCTGGGACCCGCGTGCCTTCCACAGAGTTCTCACTATTCGCGTCGCACATACATGCAATCAGATTACAGAAAGTTCGGCGACAACAGACAGCGGATAGAAGCATCGATAACATAATAGAAACTTCCGATACATGTAGGCTCATCCTCCGCGGGGCGATAATATTTCTTATGAAAGCGCTCACCCGTAAAAGATGTAGCGTTCCTAACTAGAACGGCAACAGAAATGACCTAATATAAGTGAGACGGGTGCCTACCATTTCATTCCAACTTCTTCCTTTTCACTTCTCCAGTAGCCCCTTTCTTCGTCTTCTGTCATGCGTCCAGCGCAGACCGCTTCACTCTTCCGGATTTCTTTTAATTACACCTCCTGGGGTAATACTTGAATATGTTTCCAATAGCGGCGCACTCCGTTTGGTCTGAGGATCCGGCGTACCAGACATTCTTCTATATTCCACGCTGGCATGCAGTCTTAATAACCTCAAATGGTCCGCAAAATTTTTGAATTTGAAGGCACAGCTCCTTTCCTTACAAGGACATAGTCTCCAGGCTGTATGTCCGGTATCTCGCTACGGTGCCTTTTATCAAAGTTTCGCTTCATGCGGCGCTTGTAGACCTCCTGTTCTTTGACAGTTTTCCTTACTTCGGCGAGCTCGAGTTTCTCTAGGAGACCTAGCTCACAATCTGCAAGAAGTATGGGCGCTGTACCCGCAGTTACAAAATTAGGGCTGCAGCCTAAAGCCGTGGTGTATGATCTGTCGTGATTTTCACAGCGGTCTCGAGAGAGCACTTCCAGCCACCGGCAAAGTCTGGATACATCGTCAGATACTGTTTGTTGTCTCGTATGGCACGTTCCGCTAGGCCGTTTGGTGCCGGGTGGTATGGAGAAGAATACTTTATCATTATGCCGTGCTCCTGTGCCCACTTTGATAATTTGGCACTCCGGAAAGCCGGCCCGTTGTCGCAGACGAGCATCTTTGTGTGTTTAAAACATTCAGCTTGATGGAGATCTATTACGCTGTTTGCTTCTTCTTTGCCAGCTTTAGCCGCAATCGTCCTTGTGCACTCATCTATGGAGAGCACGAAAGCTTGCGTTCGCTTGACTCCTTCCCCCTTCTTTTTGAGCTCCGCGAAGTCCAAATGAATTACTTCGAACAGGACGCTTGAATATTCCGGGTTTGTCATAACGTCTGTCGATTGCTTGAATTTAACTTTGTTCACCTGGCAGAGGTGGCATGTGCGGATGTAATGGCTAATGTCGTTTTTCATGCCCGGCCATGTGAATCTAATGAGCAATGTCTTATAAGTGCGCCAGAAGCCATCATGTCCACTCGATCCAGGGGTGTCGTGGTATAGATGAAGAATCCTTGGAGTCATAGTTGGTGGTACGTGATACCTTCCATTGATAAACTGGAGCTCTTCTGTACCTTTCCATAGCTTAATATGATTGATTGTCTCTGGATTATTGCTTGATTGCTGTACAACTAATCTTGATAGTGCGTCAGCGTCAGTGAAGAGTGGGCCAGGACGGTGCGAAATTACGAAATCAAATTATTGCAGATAGTTCACCCATCTAGCAATGCGGCCTCTTGGCTGGTCCATGCTCAGAAGTTGAGTCAGTGCTTGATGGTCCGTGAAAAGTATGAATTTTACACCTTCCAGGTAAGTACGAAAGTACTGCACAGCTTTTAAGACGGCCAGAGCTTCCTTTTCTGTGGTAGAGTAATTGATTTCGGCGGGTTTCACGGTATAGCTGTAGTACCCCAGAACGTAGTGCTTGTTCTGATCAGCTTGTTTGGATGGCTTCTGGTATAGAACTGCTTCGGTAGCATAATGTGATGCGTCCGTGTTCAGCACGAAAGCCAGAGAAAAATCCGGTATTCGCAAGATGGGGTCCAACGATATTAGTTTTACAAGCTCACGATAGACAGCCTCGCACTTCTCGTCTCAATGAAAAGGCACGTCTTTCTGAGTTAAACGTGTGAGGCACCTTGTTCTCAGTGCATAGTCTTTGATAAACGCCCGGAAGTGTCCTGCAAGGCCAAGAAAACGTCAGGGAATGCACATCATAAGGCTTTACCATCTTCGAGATTCTCTCTACCGATTCTTGCTTAGTGCTTTTAGTCTGTCCATCAAACACTGTGCCAAGAAGTACAACGGTATCTTGAAAGAAAGCACTTTTCTTGAAGTTGACTTTCAGTTGGGCAAGTCTGAGGGCATGAACTTTTGAAAGATCACTACGGTGTTCTTCCTTTGTCTTTGAGTAGATGATGATGTCGTCGATGTACACATTGCAAAATATGCCCTGGTAAGGTTTCAGAATGTCCGTCATAATCTTCTGAAGCCACGCAGGGGAGTTTTTCGAACCAAATGGTAGGCGGTTGTACTTAAACAAGTCAAATGGGGTTACGAACGCGGTGTACTTCTTCGTTTCTTCACTTAGTGGAATCTGCCAAAAGCCCTTGCAGAGATCTATTCGGGAAAAACAATGGCAACCACCAGTTTCGTCAACGATGTCGTCGATTCTCGGCATTGGATAAGGTATCAATTCAGTTTGACGATTGAGAGCCCGGTAGTCTGTGCAGACGCGGAATGTCCCGTCTTCTTTAGGTGCAATAGTTATAGGAGAAGCAAATGGGGATACAGAAGGCCGGATGATACCTGCGTGTAACATTTCTTGTAACTCGTTTTTCAGCCACACCTTTTTGTCTCTGGATATATTATAGGGGGTTCTACGAACCACTGTTTTATCTGCGAGCTCGAAAGGAACGACATGTGATTTCATTGCTGCAGTGTAGCTTCCCATGCATATAAGCTCTGGGTACTTAGTCTTGATGTCTTTCTGGTGAAAAATTAGCCTTGACAGACTAGGCTCTTCTGTTCTTATCGTGTCTTCGGCCATTACCTTGTCATCCCAATAGAGGTTCATCTTATGTTTTTTCATATCTGGACGGGACAAAAGAAAATCGCAGGTGACATTGGGAATTGCCAATACGTCACTGGTACTAGCATTTCCTTGAAGTTCAATAGCCAGGGTTACCGATTCGCTATGCATGGTCACTGACCCATCGTAGGCTTGGACACGCAATGTTCTACCAGCGTGCAGACGACAGGCATCCACTCGAGTCTTGTTGATAATTGATACCGAAGCTCCACTGTCAACGAGAGCCTTCACTTCAATGCCATCTACTTTAATGGGGCGTACAATAAGCTTGACGACACCAAATACACTGTCTCACTGAAGCTCTTTTTTTTGGGGGCTTGTGATGCACGGTAGACAGATTATGTGGAAGTAGGTTGCCATGAACTGCGGTAATTGGTTCTTCACCATCCTCCCACTCATGATTTACGCTTCCCAGAGATTTGTTTATGAAGCTGTGTTGACATTCAGTTGACGGCAACAACTCTAGATGCTCACTCAGCTTACGCGAATCAAGTTGCTCTGTTCTACCATCTGGCTGTCTTCTCGATGTAATTCTTGGCACTGAGGTCTGTAGAAAGTTCAGAAGGTCATCAAACGTTCTTGGACCTTTGAGCTCGACATGACTACGGATCTCGATACAAAACCCTTGCGTTATCAAAGCTACAATACCAGAAGACGACAGCTTCAGTTCTGCAGAATACAATAGGCGACGCTTCTCAAGACAGTACTCAAGCAGAGAGCCACCTGTATAACTGAACCGTAGTGCCGCATCCCATCTGTCTACGGCGTTGCCTTCGAAAGCCGCTAAAAAGTTGCTTTTAAACAGTTCCCAACATGTTGTTCCATGATCCATGAGTTGCACGTCATACCATTTTCTGGCTATACCGCCAAAATAGCGGCGCATATTCAAAATCTTTGTGTCGTCGGAGTGCCACATATTCTTGTCACAGGCATACTCGAAAAACCACAGCCAGTAGTGTGCACTTTGCGAGTTTCCTTCAAAAACATCTGGTTCAACAATGCTTCGTGCTGACTGCTCTCGACTAAGCGCTTGGACGAAAGTTCTCATTATTTCGATCTGTTGTACAATGTTCCTTTGCAGTTCCATAACACTCAAGTCTAGGCTCACCTTCCCGGCAGGCGTTTCCTCTTTGAGGGTGCCACGTCGTATAGGTTCCAGAACGAGTTCGCTCAGTGTCTGCAGTTGTAGATTCACTGTCACCGATCCTGTTTGCACGAGGGCTTTGCGGCTGATTGTAGCTTGTTGCAGCACCACGTTGATCAGCGCAGTAGAACTAACTTCAAGAGGAACGTCCGTCGCTGGCTCTCCGTGCACTTGATATCGGGTGAACACAACAGACTCCGATGACGCCTGGTCGACGAAAAACGTCACCCGCATGGCTGGTCTTCGAAAACTGTCGGCTGCGCCAAAGTGTAGCGTTCCTAACTAGAACGGCAACAGAAATGACATAATCTAAGTGAGACGGGTGTCGTCCGCCATTTTATTCCAACTTCTTCCTTTTCACTTCTCCCCTAGCCCCTTTCTTCGTCTTCTGTCATGCGACCAGCGCAGACCGCTTCAAAAGATAAACGAGTTCTCGTGTCAATATGCTCAAACGCGATGTCATCCGGTCTTATTGTTGACCCTGGTCACCACCAGTCGTCTTAACTAAATAAAAACCGTAGCACACTATTTGGCGTTCATTATCGAAGGCTAAACAAGATTACCCGAAAGGATGTATAACCATTGCCACGTACAGACGACGCACTTGACTGTTTGCAAAGACCGGAGCTCTTTCCTCCTTATCTCTGTGCTCTGGCTGCTGGTGCGTACCCATGGCTCATTCTGACTCTTAAAAAGCCGCTTTTGTACCAGCAGACTGCTAGTACGAATTTACTGCGTTGGCGTTCTGTCTCTCCAACGCGCTCTCCACCTTTGAACACATGATGGACGGTATCCTGCGCGGCCTGAAGTACCATACTTTTCTCTGCTACCTCGATAACGCTGTCTTCGTTTCGCCAGATTTTCCGACCCATGTCCGCAGTTTACATTTTGGTGGAGTGCCAGAACCAGAGGACGAGCGTAGCAGGCACATTGAGCGGGCTAGAGCGTGCCGTGCTCGCGCTGTGAGAACACGCCGCCAAACTTTATTTTCGTCATCTCTTGTAGTGACGACTGAGAATAGTGATCTTTAGCGTCCGCGCATAGTGTCGTCGGTGGGCGCTACATAGCCCCTTGGCAAGACGGAACAGCGAAATGGAGCCGTCGATGAAGTGGAGACGGTGCTGTTTTTGTGACACGCCGGTCCGCGGATACGCAGGCAGCGTCCTCGGTGAGCCTCGTAGGCCGGTTCTATGCGCTCCAATGAGCCTGCTTCTTCGAGACCATTCAATACGATGTTAGTGGACGTCGGCATCTTGTGGAGGACATGGTATGGTCCATCGTAGCAGGATATAAGAGGTGCCTTTAAAACGTCTCGTCTGAGGTAAAGATGGGTTGAAAACTGAAGGTACGGATGCACAAAGATGCTGTGTTCCGAAGATCGAGGCGGGGCGGGGTGCAATTGTTCAATACAGTCTTGTAGGCATTGAACGTGCTGCTGCGGCTGAGGCGAGGGTACGAAGGAAAGAACAAGTCTTCAGGAAGTCGCAAGGGGTGCATTATAGACGAGATAAGCCGGAGAATAGCCAAGGCCGCGACTAAAAACCACGCATAGGCCGAGAAGCGCCATACCAAGGTTATCGACCCATTGCTCCCGATCCAGGCGCGTAGTTAGGGCAGCCTTAAGCTGGCGGAAGAGAAAGTCAACGTTGCCGTTGGCACAGGGATAATATTGTTACGTGTGGAAAGACACAGACGAAAGATGCTATTCACACGCTATATACACTGGAGCCAGGCAGCCACGCTGATACTCGCTCGTGCCAAGGGCACCGATCAACTTCTTCGTCGTTCACGCGGCGGCTCGTCTCTTGAGCATCGCTCAATGATGTCGTAATGTTATTCAGTGGTACGGCAGTGTTTAGCGCCAAGCAAGCGTTTGAGGGATGACGAGAGGGTACAGTTAAATTACCGGTCGCGATCAGTGGGGATGATGCCGGGGCAGCCGAAGCGGAAAACCCATGCTGAAACGAAGGCTTGGGAGAAAGTTCCGCAGTGATGTCCGGAATGGCCACGGCTTCACGCCAACGGCTGAAGCCGTCAATCATTGTTAGAATGTACCGGCAGTAGTGATAGGTAGAAAGTGGCCCAACCAAATCAAGATGGACGTGGTCAAAGCGACAACCACGACTTGGCGCAAACGGTTAGTAGACCGAGGGAATGGGGATAGTCACGCAGCGCTTGCAGCTCAGTGTATTCCATCTGCGACAAAACTAGACGTTACCAGTCCACAGTTAATGTAGAAGTGCCAAGGGAATTGACGCAGGAGATTGCATAAGCTGCCTCGTTTTCGGTACCTTTCACTCGCCTGATATCCGTTGTGAACTGCGATGGCTAGGCCGGTTGACGAAGTTTTGGTGCGACCTACATGGAATAGTTTGTACGGAAGAGATACACGAGAGCCTTGTGATCCGTTAAAATATGAAATGGCTGGCCCTCCAAGAAGTGCATGAAGTGCTGGATAGTGGAGCAAATAGCGAGCAACTCGCGGCCAGAAACGTTGTAGCGAGTCCCGGCAGGTTGGAGCTTCCTATAGAAGCCGCCAAATGGACGCCATTCGGAGATGTTTGCTGCTGGAAAATAGCGCCGATGGCGACACTGGAATCATCCACTATCATGCAAGCAGGCACGTTAGTTCTCGGGTGGTTGAGAAGCACAAAATCGTTGACGGCTTGCTCAGCAGCCCTGAAAGCAGCTTGAGCTCCGGGAGACCGAGGAACTCAAGCTCGGGAGACCCAAAGACGCATTTCTGAGAGTTGAACCAGACCTAATTGTAGAAGGCGTTGAAAGAGTTCCCGGAAGTAACGCTCATGATCTTGTCGATTGCGACTCGTGAAGAGAGTGTCCTTGATTTAGGCAAATACAGCCGGCATGCGTTCGTTACTTCAGCCATAAATCTTTGGAACACTTGAGCAGCATTGTGCACATACTCAAACAGGCCGAAAGGTGTAGTAATGGCCGCCATTTTAATAGCAGCAGGCTCAACGAAGATTCGATGATAAACCTTGAGAAGTTCCACTTTACGAAGTATTTACATCCTTCCAAGTGGTCGGTGATATCTAGAATGTGCCGAAGTGGATAGCTCTTGTGGACAGTGAGTGTTGAGTACATGGTAGTAGCCGCACCAACGGCCATTACCAAGTTATTTCTCGGGCAGGAGATAAAGTGTGAAGGCCCAACTGCTGGACGAAGGGCGAACTATACACGGCTGGAGCATGTGCTAGAATCCCCGTTTAGCCATTGCCAGACGCTCACCGAAGAGGCGGTGCGGACTATCTGCCAGGGTGGACCACGTGTGACAATGTGGAGGGTTACACTGTGCTTGGGTGGCTGATCTAAATTGCATATATCACCGTGTGGATGCCAGTGGGAACGATAGCCGACAGAACTGGAGGGATGGACAGTCCCGTCATGCTGAGAATCAAGTAATGCTGGCGCATGCTGACGTTGAGGTCGAAAAGAATCAGTGATAGAGAGACGAGGATAGGCTGATTAAAGTCGGCAACGATGACGACCTGCCGGAACATGCGCCGCAGGCCAATGTCGAGAGTGAGGGACCGTATACCATACGTGGCGATGGAGGTTGAGTTCGCCACGGGGAGCGTAGGGGCTGGATACTTAGAAGCTCGGTCGCGCTTGGAGAGCGGCAGTACTCGGACTTCGGCGTCAGTGCCTGCAAGCAAACGCAGCCCGGAAATGAGATCCAAGATGAATAAAAGGCGGCCGGGTTGTAAGACGAGGTCCACATGCCAACTTCAGTTATCTCACATTGAATTTTCCTCCCACCGGTATGTGGAATAGCACAGGTGGGCGTGGTGCTAAAAAGTGCGAAGATACCACCAAATAGGCGAGCCTCGAGGCCTGCGCGAGCGGGGACTACTCGCGAAAAGGGACGGCTGCTGGGGCGTGAGCGAGCCGCGCTGGCCCTGAGAGGACGTCCGAGGGGAGTCGATCCAGGAACCTAAGTGATAGAGGTCTCTGGTGTTAATGAGAGAGCGGCAACAGGAGAGGTCGCGTCGTGCACTCGATGAGCGAGCTGGACGAGGTGGCCAATGGTCAAGTCTCCTGTAGCGACCAAGACAAAGCTGGTGGACTGCGGCAAGCGCGGCAGAAAGAGCTCTTTCAAAAGCGCAACCTTCACGTCGAGATCGCTTGAGCCCAGGAGCCGTCGCATGCTGTTGAGCAACTGGAAACGGCAGGGATCGCCATGCTCCTCGGAGGTAAATCAGAGCTGGAGGCGTGCGCTCTCAGACGCCGTGGTGCGATCCACAATACACCGCTAAAGTTGCTGGTACGGAGCATCTTGCAAAGGGCCACGATGCCGTCTGCCGGCTCGTGAACAACCTCAGGAGACAGGCTGGCAAGTGGCGATACCGAGAAGTCTCCGAAATGATGTGGTGTAGATCTATGAACCTGGGTGAAAGAAACATGTGAGTCCTTGTCTCAGAAATTGGGCTGTGGAGTTGGGATGTCCTGTGGGAGAGAGGCAGCTTTAGGCGGAAGGTAGCCAAAGGGCAGTAGGCTGCTGGGGGTCGGTCATGTCGTAGTTCGAACTAACTAACGCAGTCAACCAAGTGACTGCAATGGAGCACCAGAACCAGATGACCATCATAGCAGGCTCTTAGAACGGACTAGCGCGTGTCGCGCGCGCACTCAGAGTATGTTCCACAAAACTTTATTTTTGTCAAATCTTGCAGTGCCCACCGAGAGCACCGACCTTTAGTGTGGGCGCGTTGCGGCGTTCGTAGGCACCAAAATATCAACTTTTGACCTGTGCTTGGAATGCTGGTCTGCAGGTTATCTTGAAAATTGCAGATTTGCAGCACGAAAACTGACTGTATTAGGCCACGTTGTCTCCAAAGAATGTATTATTAATGATCCTCCTAAATTTTGCGCCGTATCCGAATTACCGAAGCCCACTAAATTGAAAGCTCTACACAGCTTCATTGGCCTGTGTTGCTATTTTCGACAACCCCTTGAAAATGTCAGTACTGCGATCGCACCCTTAAACCAACTTCTTCAAGGCAGCAATGAACATTCTAATGGGTCAGAAAGCTCTATTGATGCGTTTTCAACTCTTCACCTACTACTTACGTCTCCACCAATCTTGCGTCATTTTGATCCAAGTACACCTACAGAATTTCACATGAACGCCCATGGTGGCTGTCTTGGTGCCGTGCTCAAACAGCGTAAGAGCACTGATGCCGAATGCGTGGTCGTGTAAGCCAGTCGTGCCCTCAGAAAAGCTGGGGCGATCTGCTAAGTAACAAAAAAAGAATGCCCCACCATCCTATAGACTCATCAAAAATTGCGCCCATATATTTACGGTCGACCCTTAGAAGTAGTGACGGATCATCACGTTCTTTGATGGTTGTCTAACCTCAATCACCCACTGGGCCGCCTAATTCGGTGGGCCGTCTGAACCAATGAATATGACATCCACGTCGGAAATCGCTCCTGACGCAGATACTATGACGCCGATGCCGTGTCGCTCTACCCAGTTAATTCTGACAACCGTACTTCTACCTACTGTGATGATATTTCACTTCACATCCTGGACATTGCCTCGGAGCAGCGAAATGACCCGTGAATTGTCATGATATTCGATGTTTCGCAAACCCTCCGGCAGTTTCGGCACCTCGAGCCATACGTCGGCCGGAGCATCATTTCACCAATCCTGACGGATTTCATAGCGCCCCAACTACCTCAATGACAGCTGCACATGACTCTTAGTAGGGTCCCACCGCCTTAGAAATGATTTATGCTCCGCTTTTCACTGTGACCCCAGTGCAGTCGCGCCGGAGTGCACGGTTTCGCCTACGATACTACTGGTGCGGGATGTACAACTTCGTCCGCCAATACATACACTCCGGCATGTCCTGAAAACGATGCAAATATGTCGCGCATCCCTCCACCACACCTGCCGACCCACTTCGTTGCCAAGCCACCCCATTTGACCGTCTCGGTACTGGCGCTGGCAATAGATGGAATTTCGTCGTAGTCAGTGATTTCATACGATACGCTGTAATCACCACCTGACCTGCCGCATCAGCAAAAGATGTCACCTCGTTCATTCTAAACGCCAGTATTCTCCGCCATCACGCTCCTCGGGAACTGCTGAACGATCGGGGTCTCGTATTCCTCTCGGACGTCCTGCAGTCTCTCCTATATCCATGCCTTATTAACGCACCACTGCTGCTTATCATCCACAGACCAATGGTTTAACAGAACATTTCAAGAGAACTCTTAGTGAGATTATATCTACGTGTGCTGCGTCAGACCACTCCAGCTCGGATCATTGCCTTAGTAATCACACACGCATGAAACGCGGTCTCCCAAGCCCACTACCAGATTTTCACTGTTCTTGCTATTTGACGGCCGCCAGCGCACCAGCACCTTTGATACGGCTCTTACATAGTAGCTGGACACTGCCGATTGCTAACCTGTTGCTACGGTCGCTCAGCACGCCAAAAAGCACCGACTACTCGCCCATTCTTGACGTCTGTTCAACAGTGCTGTTGCTGCATCAGTGACAACAGTTTGTGGTGCTGCGTTTGTCACTGTTGCTCTGCGATCCGAACAAACTCCCGTTCTAGTGCTTCTCTGCATCATTTTCCCATCAATGGCGCCGCGGTAACTCAATCGGAAAGAGCATGTCACGTGTAATGCGAAGGTCTGAATTCGTACCCCACCTTCAGTCAGGTTGTTTTATTCAACTTTCATTTTCGTAGATTTGCATTGCTTTAATTAAACTAATAAGTACATGCAATTGCCCCTATGCAGTGCTTGGTGTCCTTGTTTCGGTCTTCTTATAAGATCACCTTCAAGTACTTAGTGCTGCTATTTAAGTTCGCGTCACACTGTAGAGTTGCACGACACCGTGGTGGTGCCCTTCCACCGAGCAAGACCAATTCACTCAAGCAGCAGCAGGAAAAGTTGACTGTCGGTTTAGCATACGCTAAAGAGGATGAAGGTAAGAAAGCCTGCGAGATGATGAGACATTCACAACATTACTTGACGTTTTCATGAAAATAGCTTCTCACTTCCTATTAGTTGTTTCCTTCCACCAAGGTCATTGGGTCGAGTGCCTTAATTAACTATATGTTAATTACTTGTGCCCTAAGTAACATTGCCCTAATTATCACCAAAGGTAGTGAGGTCGACGCACGATTCACCCATATCCCCAAGTTGGGTCGCGTGTTCGAATGCTTTAAGTAATTTCACCTTAATTAACACCAAAGTTCGTGGGTTTGCTGTCGGTTTCACGGTGTCAGTTGGAATCCAACTTGGAGAGATGGCAGGTCCACCCTTATGTCCAAGTTGGTTCGCTTTAACGTTCCTTCTATAACGGCAGACATCGCATTTTTGTGACCCGTGAGCAACCTAAGGCCTTAGCAAAGGAGGCTGACATTTTACCACCACAAGCGTTCGTGTTCTATGAGGCTCGACTTCGGAAGCGTATACCCTGTGTCCCAAGGCGGCGACAAATTGGGTCATTGAAGAGCGCTACATGACCTGTGAAAAGTTGGCATCAGACTTTTACTGAAAGTTTCACTGAAGAGTAGCACATCTCTTTGCCACCGTGTAGGAAGGGACACATGCACATGCTAGAGGAGGGCCGCATACCCAGTGAGATAAGCTGGCGACTAAGAGGTTCATTATAGAGCGGCACATCCCCGGTGGCCCGTACGTGTTAACCTGTGCTGGCGTCCCAGTGACCCGAGTTGACTGCGAAACAGACATGAACAGACAGATGGACAGGCAGCCCCTGAAATTAGGGCGAATTACCCTAGGAATGATAATCGCATTAAATGTTCTATTTTGTTTGGAAATGACTGTTTACTGTTATACATGCACGTATTTCGCAAATGAAAAAACTGTATAATGAAAACTGTGTAAAATGCCCGCCGTACTTATGCTTACAGCTCATAACTGTGCTATGCTAATGAAAAAATTGGGACCACATCAAGCGCGCAGAATATGGAAAAATGAGGCCTGCACATAGAACGGAAACGCAATAAGGGCAATAAGAAGGAACGCCATCATTCTCATTTTCACTGTAGCCTTGTTTTGTATGCCTCCATTTCAGTGTCATTATTCCATGCGAAATATTAAAGCTTTACACTACGTTGTGTAAAAAGGTTCAAATTGTGTTTGAAAAAGTAAGATATTATGTAAATGGTAATGCCAGTGAATTATTATGTCCACAAAGCTAGCAGAGTTGCGCATTCATGGAAAACTCACATTTCATGGATATTGCTCGAAATGACACACAGGACTGCCACTGAACATACTCGGTTTGCGTGTTTTTCCCTTCTATGATCGTCTTATACAACGCTTCCGCTTTGTGTCATTGTTGTCAAGTTGCATTTGGTTTTGCAGTGTAGCATGCACAAAGCACACCTACAGATTCACGCCTAAGAAATAGCAATACACCATAATCTAAATAACTGGCTAGCTTTATTGTTTATTGTTTATTGTATTGTTAGGAAATGTTCAGTTTAGTATAATAATGTCCTCTGCTTGCTCGCAGATGCCTTCTACTTTGTTTGAGAAGGAAGAAAAGGCAACTGACTAGGACTTCATTCGTTACCATTATTAGCAGTATTTGTATTCAGATAGACAGACAACTGTCTTCTAAGTGACAAATGTCATTACAACTCTTTTTATGAAATAAACGCTTCACACTCTGCCTTGCTGCTACAAGTTCATAGCCTTTAGTACAAAACGATTCAGACGGACAGGATACAAGTAAGCTATCGCAGGAGACGAAAAATCTGATAATGAAACACCAATCTATGAAAGCCTCTAACCCTAAAGCTAGAATTGAACTGGCAGAACTTTCCAAGTTAATCAACAAGCATAAGACAGCTGACATAACGAAGTATATTATGGATAAAATTGAACATGCACACAGGAACGGAGGAAGCCTAAAAGCAGTGATGAATAACCTAGGACTAGGCAAAAATCAGATGTATGCTTTAAGAGACAAAGCCGGCAATGTCATTACTATTATGGATGAAAAGTTAAAGTGGCTGAGTAGTTCTACAGAGACTTATACAGTACCAGTGGGCACCAAGGAACTCAATGGAAGAGAGAATAGTCTAGAGGAATTTGAAATTCCACAAGTAACGCCGCAAGAAGTAAGGAAAGTCTTGGGAGCTATGCAAAGGGGGAAGGCAGCTGGGGAGGGTCAGATAATAGCAGATTTGTTGAAGGATGGTGCGCAGATTGTTCTAGAAAAACTTGCCACCCTGTATATGCAATGCCTTATGACCTCCAGCACACAAGAACGCCAAGATAACCGATAAGCTTACTGTCCATTGCCTACAAAGTATTTACTAAGGTAATCGCAAATAGAATAAGGAACACCTTAGACTTCTGTCCACAAAAGGAGCAGACAGGATTTCGTAAAGGCTATTCACAATATTTAGTAAAGCAATGAAGGGGGCTAGTTGGTGAACGTCCAAGTCCTGTCCTTCCTTAATATCGTGTTTGTAAAACTGAGCGCAATATAACCATGAACTATTCACAATAGATCATATTCACACTATCAATCAGGTGAGAGAGAAATGTGCGGAATATAACCGACCCTTATATATAGCTTTCATTGATTACGAGAAAGCGTTTGATTCAGTAGAAACCTCAGCAGTCATGCAGGCATTACGGAATAGGGATGTAGACGAGCCATATATAAAAATACTGAAAGGTATCTATAGCGGCTCCACAGCCACCGTTGTCCTCCATATAGAAAGCAATAAAATCCCAATAAAGAAGGGCGTCAGGCAGGGAGATAGATCTCTGCAATGTTATTCACAGCGTGTTTACAGGAGGTATTTAGAGACCTGGATAGGGAAGGATTGGGGATAAGAGATAATGGAGAGTACCTTCGTAACTTGCGATTCGCTGATGATATTGCCTTGCTTAGTAACTCAGGGGATTGCAATGCATGCTCACTGACCTGGAGAAGCAAAGCAGAAGAATGGGTATAAAAATTATTCTGCAGAAAACTAAAGTAATGTTTAACAGTCTCGGAAGGGAACCGCAATTTACAATAAGTAGCGAGGCACTGGAAGTGGTAAGGGAATACATCTACTTTGGACAGGTAGTGACCGCGGACCCGAATCATGAGACTGAAATACACAGAAGAATAAGAACGGATTGGGGGTGCGTTTGGCTGGCATTCTGAGATCATGAACAGCAAGTTCCCATTATCCCTCAAGTGAAAAGTGCATAACAGCTGTGTCTTACCTGTACTCGCATACGGGGCAGAAACCTGGAGGCTTGCGAAAAGGGTTCTACGTAAATTGAGGACGACGCAACGAGCTATGGAAATGAGAATGATTAGTGGAACGTTAAGGAATAAGAAAAGAGCAGAGTGGGTGATGGAACAAACGCGAGTCAATGGCATCTTAGTTGTAATCAAGAAAAAGAAAATGGCATGGGCAGGACATGTAATGAGGAGGGAAGATAACCAATTGTCATTAAGGGTTTAGGAGTGGATTCCAAGGAAAGGGAAGCGTATCAAGAGGAGGCAGGAAGTTGGGTGGGCGAATGAGATTAAGAAGTTTGCAGGGACAACATGGCCACCATTAGTACATGACCGGGGTATTTGGAGAAGTATGGCAGAGGCCTTTGCCCTGCAGTGGGCGTAAGCAGGCTGATGATATATATGTATATATATATATATATATATATATATGTATATATATATATATATATATATATATATATCATCAGCCTATTGATGTCCACTGCAGGACGAAGGCCTCTCCCTGCGATCTCCAGTTACCTCTGTCTTGCGCCAACCGATTCTAACCAGCACCCGCAAATCTACTGATTACGTCGCACCATCTATTCTTCTGTCGTCCTCTACTACGGTTCCCTTCTCTTGGTATCCATTCTGTCACCCTAATGGTACAACGGTTATGTAGTTTGCGCGTTACATGGCCTGCCTAGCACCATTTTTTTGTCCTAATGTCTATTAGGAATATCGTCTATAGCCGTTTGCTCTCTGATCTAAACCGCTTTCTTTCTTTCTCTTAAAGTAATGCCTAGCGTTCTTTGTTCCATCGCTCTTTGCGCAGTCCTTAACTTGTTCTCAAGCTTCTTTGGCAGTCTCCAAGTCTGTGCCCCATATGGCAGCGCCAGTAAAATACACTGATTTTATACCTTCCTTTTCAATGATAACGGTAAGCTCCCAGTCAGGAGCTCACGATGTCTGCCCTAACTGGTCCAACCCATTTTTGTTCCTCTGTGAATTTCCTTTTCATGATCAGGGTCCCCTGTGGTTAGTTGACCTAGGTAAACGTACTTCTCCACAGACACGATACGCTGACTTGCGATCTTGAACACTTGTTACCTTGCCAGGTTATTTATCATTGTCTTCTCCATATTTATCTTCAGCCCCACTCTTACACTCTCCCTTTTAGGGTCCTCAATCATTTGTTGTAACTCGTCTGCATTGTTGCTGAATAAAACAATGTCATCGGAAAACCGAAGGTTGTTGAGGTATTCGCCGTCGATCTTTACTCCTAAGCCTTACCAGTTTAATAGCTTGAATACTTTTTCTAAGCACACAGTGGACAGCATCGGAGAAATTGTGTCACCTTGTCTGACCCCTTCCTTTATAGGTATCTTCCTACTTTTCCTGTGTAGAATTAGGGTGACTGTGGAATCTCTGTAGATAATTTCCACGGTATTTACGTAAGCGGTCTGTACTGCTTGAATATGCAATGCCTCTATGACTGCTGGTACCACTACTGAATCAAATGCTTTTTCATAATCTATGAAAGCCATATAGGGAGGCTTATTGTAGTCTGCGGAGTTCTCAATAACCTGGTTAATGACATGGATGTGATCCATTGTAGAGTAATATTTCCTGAAGCCAGCCTGGTCCCTTGGCTCACTAAAGTCTAGTGCTGTCCTTATTCTATTCGAGATTATTGGAGTGTACGTAGAAACAGCTGGAATTGGAGATTCTATTGGAGTGTACGTAGAAACAGCTGGAATTTCTAATGGATTCATTCAGTCCTCTTGTGATTTCATACAAAAAGAAATTAAGCAAACAATATGGTATTGCTGAACTGACGAACAAAGCTGGTTATGTTCATGTGCAGGCTTCACCACATGAGAGCAGACGCGTCATGCTGTGTCGTCTCATATTTCTTTTGCGCAATCTTTCGAATGGCAGGTAAAGTACTTACTCTAGAAAGTCTCCAGTGCACTCCTTTGTGTCTTCTTTGTTTCAGCTTTAGTTTATTATTCGTTGTGTGAAATAGCATGCTCAAAATAGCATCAAATTGATGACGAAGGTGTTCTGTTGCTATTCACTTGCGCATTTTACCCTATTGCCTTTTATGTTTCATGGAACATTGCGCATCCTGAACAGCAACAACAATGCATATTTTTCGGTTATCCCGAATAGATAGAATGACCAGTTTTTTAATTTGTCCCAGGCTCGCATTGTTGAAGGGTAAAGCTCGCCAGCCAGTTCATTTTGCCGAGGTGTGCCCTGGATATGTAAGTATAATTTCTACTACCCTAAATTGCTCACGATTTTAATGCTTTATTCTTGCATAAGTGCCTATGTGAAAACAAGAATAAGCTAGAAGGTAATAAAACACCTAGTAGGAGTCAATCAAAGACAATGCCTTCCTGAGAAAGGTGGGGCTGAGAATGGGGCGGTGTCAATGCACAGGGATCTCTCCGCGCCACCCCTCGCGAGAGGGCAGTAGGAGGAACTTCTGACTCCTGCAAATTTACAACGAATCTATAAGCCTCTTGTCGGTCGGCATTTTTCGTAGGCTTGTGCTCATCCAAAATTAGTACCGCCACCCAGCAGCTGCGAAGCAACTGACCACGGCGGTGGTCAGACCTGCGACGCAGCAGAAGGTGCTAAGATTCCCTGGCTCCGGACAGGCCGCCTTTGGAATCTGAACCTGGCAACGTTTAACGCTAGACCGTTATCTAGTGAGGTGAGTCTAGCAGTGCTATTGGAGGAATTAGAGGGCAGTAAATGCGATATAATAGGGCCTAGTGAAGTTAGCAGGACGAAAGAAGCGTATACAATGCTGAACAGCGGGCACGTCCTGTGCTACCGGGGCTTAGCGGAGAGACGAGAACTAGGAGTCGAATTCCTGATTCATAAGAATTTAGCTGGTAACATACAGGAATTCTACAGCATTAAGGAGAGGGTGGCAGGTCTTGTTGTGAAACTCAATAAGCGGTACAAATTGAAGGCCGCACAGGGGCCGTATAACGTAAGACTATTCCAATATGTTTTTATTCCAATCTCCTGACGTCGAATTTGTGTAACCGCCGACACAAGCATCGGGCAGTCACCTGCAGGGTTCTCTGAACAAACCAATCAAATGGGACCTCCCTCGTTCATTGGAAGTCCCTTTTGTTTACTTGAAAAACGAATAACATTGCCTGCACTGAGCGGCTTGTCTTATCTAATTGGCTGACAAGAGGCGAGGAGCATGGTCAAGTTGAGAGGGATTCGATGGGGCCGAGTCACTGCACTGTATATGGATAACCGGATGAAGAAGGTGGTGCAGGCGTCTGCGATTTGTCCACATTCTCTTACTTAGCTTACGGTGGGTCGTCGAAAATCGCGGCGGCATGCGACGGAAGCTTAAGGATTAGGCTAAAACGGATCTTCAGCAAAGAAGAGTTGGTAGAACGAAGTCGTAAACGTGCCGAAAGTTCTAGAGACGTTACACGGCCACGCAAAAAGATTTATTACACGCAAATAAACCCATGCTCTGCGGCAGGCGCAAGTAGCCGGTGCCGGAGCGATCGGCGGCTGCCATCTTTTATTCCTTTCGGAACAGGGCAGCCTGCGGCTATTCAGAAGAAAATTCAGTGTTGTTCGGCATATAAATGCATTTATAACGCGTACGCGTCACTTTAACGTGGTAAGTTTTTGCGGTTTTGTGACGTCGCGTGTGAGGCCGGTGAAGTGGGTGCAGCCCGAAAACTTTTCACCAATAGCCGAGGGCTAACGGCAAAAAGCTGTTGAATCAGAAATAACTATTTTAGTTTTGTTCGGTCAAATTATGCATAATCAGTGTGTACACGTCATATTAGATGGGGAGCTATCGCGGTTTTCGTGACGTTGCGTGACAGACAGGTGAAGTGGGCCTGGTCCAAAAAAGTTTTTCACCAATCGCAGTGGGCTGATTGCAGAATTGGAATAGAAAAGTTCGGAATAGTTTTACGTTAAAGTGTCCTAGGTCTACGCCCCTACATCCAGTCATGATGACCAGGAAGTCGAAAGCTTCTGTGAAGACGTGGAATCGGCGATGGGTAAAGTCAAAACAAAATACACTGTAGTGATGGGGTCTTCAATGCCAGGGTAGGCAAGAAGCAGGCTGGATACAAGTCAGTGGGGGAATATGGCATAGGCTCT
Organism: Dermacentor variabilis; assembly: GCF_050947875.1. NCBI lineage: Eukaryota > Metazoa > Arthropoda > Arachnida > Ixodida > Ixodidae > Dermacentor > Dermacentor variabilis. The sequence continues at coordinate 30,224,231 of NC_134573.1, read as the reverse complement.
AGGAATAGCAGGCGAGAGTTATTAGCAGAGTTTGAAGAACAGAATAATATGCGGATAATGAATACCTTCTTCCGTAAGCGGGATAGCCGAAAGTGGACGGGGAGGAGCCCGAATAGCGCAACTACAAATGAAATAGACGTTATACTCTGCGCAAAACCTCGCATCATAGAATATGTGGACGTGCTCGGCAAGGTGCGCTGCAGTGACCACACGATAGTAGGAACTCGAATTAGCCTTGACAGAATTAGCCTCGAACTTGAGGAGGGAACTGAAGAAACTAGCATATAAGAAGCCGATCAATGAGTTAGCGGTATGAGGGAAAATAGAGGAATTCCGGATCCAGCTACAGAACAGGTATTCGGCCTTAACTCAGGAAGAGGACCTTAGTGTTGAAGATATGAACAATCTTATGGGCAACGTTAATGAATGTGCAATCGAAGTCGGTGGTAACTCCGTTAGACATGATGCCAGTAAGCAATCACAGGATACGAAAGATACGAAAGCCTCTAATCCTACAGCTAGAATAGAACTGGCGGCACTTTCGAAGTTAATCAACAAGCGTAAGACAGCTGACATAAGGAAGTATAATATGGATAGAATTGAACATGCTCTCAGGAACGGTGGAAGACAGAAATATTAAAAGAAAATTAAATTAATATAATATTAAAAGAAAGGAACAGGAAAGAATAAGATGTATGCATTAAGAGACAATGCCGGCAATATCATTACTAATATTTAAGAGATTGTTTAAGTGGCTGAGGAGTTCTATAGAGATTTATACAGTACCAGTGGCACCCACGACGATAATGGAAGAGAGAATAGTCTAGAAGAATTGGAAATTGCACAAGTAACGCCGGAAGAAGTAAGGAAAGCCTTGGGAGCTTTGCAAAGGGGGTAGGCAGCTGGTGAGGTTCATGTAACAGCAGATTTGTTGAAGGATGGTGGGTAGATTGTTCTAGAAAAACTGGCCAACCTGTATACGCAGTGCCTCATGACTTCGAGCGCACCGGAATCTTGGAAGAACGCTAACATAATCATAATCCATAAGAAAGGAGACGCCAAAGAATTGAAAAATTATAAAGCGATCAGCTTACTGTTCATTTTTATTAGCACGGGCGCGAACGGGTAGCCGTCACAAGCTTTCGGCGAAGGACAGCAACCACGAGCTCATGCCGGTAGCGATGGTGCTGTGGCGCAGGCAGGCTACTCTTCTTCGTTACAATCGCCGTCCGCAGAAAAAGGCGCCATCCTGGCGGCTCAAGGCGAAGAGACTACTATTGGGTCGTAGTACGGCTTATTTCGAGAGACGTGGACAAGTTGATGGCCGCGATGGCGTAGGTCCGTCGATGGCGTGAGGTGCTCTACGATGTAATTGACGGAGGACGTTTGCTCCAGAACGCGGTAGGGTCCTAGGTACTTTGCGACAAGTTTTGAGGAGAGGCCGGTTGTAGTAGCGGGTACCCGAAGCCATACGAGAGAACCAGGCAAAAAAGTTGGTGCAGAACGGCCGGCAGGTTGACGGGATTGCTGCTGCCACTGGTCCTCTGTGGAAAAAGAGCGGGCAAGCTGGCGGCATTCCTCAGCATAACGAACAGCTTCAGATAGAAGAGTACTTTAGGACGCCTCAGGTGTATATGACAGATTGGTATCGAGCGTAGTAGAAGGTTCTCGTCCGTATAGGAGAAAGTAAGGGGGAAAACCAGTAGTTGCTTGGGCCGCAGTATTGTACGCATACGTCACGAAAGGGAGAACTTGGTCCCAGTTTGAATGATCAGAGGCGACGTACATGGAGAGCATATCGCCAAGAGTACGGTTGAAGCGCTCGGTCATGCCGTTAGTTTGCGGATGGTACGCTGCACTGGTGCGGTGAACGATTCGGCATTCGTCGAGTAGTGCCTTCAAAGCATCGGAAAGAAAGGCGCGGCCTCTATCGCTCAGAAGTTCGCGAGGGGCACCGTGGCGAAGAACGAAATGTCGCAATAGAAACGATGCAACGTTGTGGGCGGTCGCAGTCGGCAGAGCAGCTGTTTCAGCATAGCGGGTCAAGTGATCCACTGCAACAATAATCCAGCGGTTGCCTGCTGGAGTGGAGGGTAGCGGTCCGTATATGTCTATACCAACACGATCAAAGGGCCGACTAGGGCAGGGAAGGGGTTGTGACGGGTAGACTTGTCCGGGAGGTAATTTTCAGCGTTGGCACTGAGCACAGGAGCGAATGAACTCTCCGACGTAGTTATACATGCCGCGCCAATAAAATTGGACGCGTAGTCGAGCATAGGTGTTGAACAGGCCGGCATGTGCGCACTGAGGGTCAGCGTGGAAAGCGTCGCAGATAAGGTCACGGAGATGGCGGGGTATCACGAGAAGCCACTTGCGCCCGTCAGAGAGGTAATTACGACGGTAAAGAAGGCCGTCGCGAATGCAGAAGTGGGTAGCCTGGCGGCGAAGAGCGCGAGATGGTGAAGATATGGATGGATCAGAAAGGATGCTGATGAGAGCGCTGATCCTGGGATCCTTGCGCTGCTCTTACGGCATGTCGCGCAGTGCATGAGATGGAACTGTGGGCTCAAGGGCGGATAGGCAAACGCAGTCAGCGGAGACCGGTGAGCGTCCGTGTGTTTGCGGCCGGAACGGTAGAGAACGCGGATGTCGTACTCCTCTAGCTTAAGGGCCCAGCGAGCAAGTCGGGCAGATGGGTCCTTAAGGATAGACAGCGAACAACGGGCGTGATGGTCAGTGACGACATCGAAAGTGTGATCATACAAAGAAGGACGGAATTTTCCAAGGGCCCAAATATTGCCTAAACACTCTTTCTCTGTAACAGAGTAATTAGCCTCGGTTCGCGTAGGCAACGACATATTCATCAAACCCCGTTTTTCGTTGCGCGAATACGGCGCCAAGTCCGACGCCGCTGGCATCGGTGTGGACCTCTGTGGGCGCTGCAGGATCGAAGTGGCGGAGGATAGGTGGCGAGGTTAGCAGGCGGCGTAATTTCGTGAAGGCATCATCACAGGTGGGCGACCAAGCGGAACGTTCTTTGTCGCCACTTAGAAGGGCTGTCAGGGGTGCACTTATGCAAGCGAAATTTCGAATGAAACGACGGAAGTACGAGCATAAACCAAGGAAACTTTGAAGCTCCTCTAAGTTCTTTAGTTGCGCAAACTCGGTGACAGCGCGGAGCTTGGCTGGATCCGCAAGGCCGCCGTCTCGCGATACAACATCGCCAAGAATAGCGAGCTTTCGGGCGCCGAAACGACATTTTTTTAAGTTAAGCTGAAGTCCCGCGTCAGTAAGGCATTTCAGAACTTGCTCGAGACGGCTAAGATGGGGTCGGAAATCAGCGGAAAAGACAACTGCGTCATCCAACTAGCATAAACATGTGTTCCATTTGAGGCCGCGTAAAATATTATCCATCATTTTCACAAAAGTGGCTGGAGCGTTACACAGGCCGAAAGGCATTACGATGAATTCGTACAATCCGTCAGGTGTTACAAATGCTGTTTTAGGTAGATCAGATGGTGCCAAGGGGACTTGCCAGTATCCGGAACGTAAATCCAGCAAAGGAAAGAACTCAGCTCCCTGCAAACAGTCGAGGGCGTCGTCGATGCGCGGTAACGGGTAAACGTCCTTGCGGGTTATCTTGTTCAGACGTCGGTAGGCGACGCAGAATCGAATAGAGCCATCCTTTTTCTTAACGAGGACGACCGGTGATGCCCAGGGACTGTTGGAAGGCTGCACAACGCCATGCTTGAGCATGTCAGCAACCTGGTGGTCAATGACACGGCGCTCAGAGGCGGATACTCGGTAGGGGCGGTGCCGTAAAGGTGCATGACTGCCAGTATCTATCTGGTGAAAAACGGTCGATGTGCGGCCCAAACCGGAAGCAGGGCTATCGAAAGAAGCGCTGAACCTCTGCAGGAGAGCAATAAGCTGGCTTCGTTCTTTAGATGACGTGCCGTCGTCGACGGTGCAGTGGAAAGTGTCGAGGAGTGACTGATCAACCGCAGAGTCACAAGTCAGTGCGCCAAGGCCCGCAGAAGTAGAAACGGCAGGAGCGTCAAAGATGCAAAAGGTGTCGACCGGTTGAAGAAGGCCTAGGCATTCACCATAAAATAAAGCAAAAGGGCAGGCCGTGGGATTGTCGACAACCATTTTCGTGACGCCATTGCGAAGACTAAGCAGAGTAAAGGGCAGCGGAGAACATCGGCGGCGAATGAACAGCTCAGAGGGCGTAAAGAGAACAGTGGCATCAGAAATAGCGGCGCACGACACAGGCACAAGCAGGGAAGAGCGTGGAGGGACGGAATTGTCTTCGGAAACAAACAGTTTAACACTGGAAGGGTCGTTTTCGATAGTCTCGACGTCGGGAAGTGCAGAATGTTCTAGTTCGGCGTGACAACAGTCAATAACGGCATTATTATTTGCAAGGAAGTCCCAGCCTAATATGATGTAATGGGAACACGTGGGCAGCACGACGAATTCGACGGTATAAAGTAGACCTTGAATGATGACGCGAGCAGTACAGGCGGCGAGAGGCGTTATATTTTGAGCGTTCGCGGTTCGAAGGGAGAAGTCGGAGAGAGGCGTCAAAACCTTTCGTAGTGTGCGGCAGAATTCGGCGGAAATTACGGATACGGCGGCTCCGGTATCTACAAGTGCCAGGACGGCGATTCTTTCGACAGAGACTTCAATTACGTTGGCTGTAGAGGGACGAGGACTTGGGCGTTGCGACGTGGATACAGTTCGTGTCTCGGGAACTGCGGCCATGAGTTTTCCTGCTCGGTGGACACGGGACGGCGCCGCATCGGAGAAAGCGAGCGACGACGGGGAGATGGTGAGCGGCGAGTAGAGGCGGTTGGGCGGTCAGGGGAGAAGGAAGAGGTAGGAAGGCTGGAAGGCGACGAGGAAAACGAAGCGGGGAAAGGTGGCGCTCGCCGGATGTTTTGAAGAGGAAGCATGCCACGACGACAATGGCGCGCCATGTGACCAGAACCACCGCAAGCAAAACACATTGGGCGGTCATCGAAGGTGCGCCACTGGTGGGGGTAAGGTCAGAGGCGCGGTTGAGGATTCGGAAAATGCTGTTGGTCGGGCAGCGGCATAGGAGGAAAATACCGTCGGTCGTGAAGCGGCATAGACGGCGGCAAAAATGTCGGTGGTCGATGCATAGAGGGTGGCAGGGTCGTTTGTGGACGAGATCGGGAAACTGCTTTAGCGTAAGTGAGAGGAGCCGTGACTGGTGTCTGCTCAACGGCTGGAGGAATGGCTTGAGATACTTGTTCTTGAATGAAGTCGCGGATCGTAGGATGCAAAGCAGACGGTGGTTCCTGGACAGAAGATATCAGAGATGGCTGGCGGACGACCTCTGCGCGAACGAATTCCTGAATTTTTACGAAGAGAGCATCATGGTGTCGTCGTCTCCAAGGCTTGATAGAGAGTCGGCGGGCGGGATGGGACGTCGGGTGGGAAGCCGTTGCCTGCGCAACTCGTCGTAACTCTGGCAAAATTCTATCACTTCAGCTACAGTGTGAGGACTCTTCGATAATAACATTTGTAACGCGTCGTCCTGAATACCCTTCATTATATGTTATCTTCTCCTCCTCGGACATCGACGCATTCACCCGTTTGCAAAGGTCGACAATGTCCTCAATGTAGCTCGTGAAGTTTTCTCTGGCCTCTTGAGATCGTGTGCGCAAACGTTGTTCTGCACAAAGCTTCCTTACTGCAGGCCGACCGAAAACTTGGGTAAAGTTGGTCTTGAAGACCAACCACGAAGTGAGGTTGGCTTCATGGTATAGAAACCATAGTTTCGCAACGTCCGTAAGATAGAATGCGACGTTTCTTAACTTGGTAACGTCGTCCCTCTGGTTATGGGCACTCACTCGCTCATAAGACGAGATCCAATCTTCAACATCTTTGTCATCTGTGCCGTAGAAGATAGGGGGATCTCGCTGACGCAAGGCACCGGCACAAACCAAGGTGGCCGGCGCCATTGGAGGAGCTGGAGGGGTGCGTGCGTCGTCGGGCATGATGGGGGGTAGAGCGCGACTCCGAAGTTCCAGGGTGGTCGATACCCAGCACGTCCACCACTTACTAAGAGATTTATTAGCAACGGGCGCGAACGGGTAGCCGTCACAAGCGTTCGGCGAAAGACAGCAACCACGAGCTCATGCCGGTAGCGATGGTGCTGTGGCGTAGAGAGGCTACTCTTCTTCGTTACACCTGCAAAGTATTTACTAAGGTAATCGCAAATAAAATCAGGAACACCTTAGACTTCCGTCAAGCAAAGGACCAGGCAGGATTCCGTAAAGGTTACTCAAAAATAGACCATATTCACACTATCAGTCAGGCAATACAGAAATGCGCGGAATATCACCAACCATTATATATAGCTTTCATTGATTACGAGAAAGCATTTGATTCAGTCGAAACCTCTGCAGTAATGGAGGCATTACGGAATCAGGGTGTAGACGAGCCGTATGTAAAAATACTGAAAGATATATATAGCTGCTCCACAGCCACCGTAATCCTCCATAAAGAAAGCAACAAAATCCCAATAAAGAAAGGCGTCAGGCAGGGAGATACGATCTCTACAATGCAATTCACAGCGAGTTTACAGGAGATTTTCAGAGACCTGGATTGGGAAGAATTGGGGATAAGAGTTAATGGAGAATACCTTAGTAACTTGCGATTCGCTGATGATATTGCCTTGCTTAGTAAATCAGGGGACCAACTGCAATGCATGCTCACTCACTTGGAGAGGCAAAGCAGAAGTGTGGGTCTAACAATTATTCTGCAGAAAATTAAAGTAATGTTTAAAAGTGTCGCAAGAGCAGAGCAGTTTACGATAGGTAGCGAGGCACTGGAAGTGGTAAGGGAATACATCTACTTAGGACAGGTAGTGACTGCGGGTCCGGATCATGAGGCTGAAATAATCAGAAGAATAAGATTGGGCTTGGCTGCGTTTTGCAGGCATTCTCAGATTATGAACAGCAAGTTGTCATCATCCCTCAAGAGAAAAGTGTATAATAGCTGTTTCTTACCAGTACTCACGTACGGGGCAGAAAGCGGGAGGCTTACGAAAAGGGTTCTCCTCAAATTGAGGACGACGCAACGAGCTATGGAAAGAAGAATGATAGGTATAACGTTATGGGATAAGAAAAGCGCAGATTGGGTGAGGGAACAAACGTGAGTTAATGACATCTTAGGTGAAATTAAGAAACAAGTGGGCATGGGCAGGACATGTAATGAGGTGGGAAGATAACCGACGGTCATTAAGGGTTACGGACTGGATTCCAAGAGAAGGCAAGCGTAGCGGAGGGCGGCAGAAAGTTAGGTGTGCGGATGAGTATAAGAAGTTTGCCCGGACAACATGGCCACAATTAGTACATTACCGTCGTAGTTGGAAAAGTATGGGAGAGGCCTTTGCCCTGCAGTTGGCGTAGCCATGCTGATGATGATGACCTAGCGGCTGCGGTGACGCAGGCAGACCTCTAGCGGCCGCTCGAAATTTCATTTGCCTTTTTGTTTATGGGCAGCAGAATTGTTTTCTCGTAGATTCTAATTACGGTCTGAAGCTATCTTGTCCTCAGCATCTGTGTAAGTCATACTTTGCGGGTTTTCCGACACAGTTTACTCTCCAAAATTCAGTTAGTTCAATAAGCCCCTCATGCTTGGCGGCGATGCTATAACAATGAGGATGTATGCTGCACACACGCGCACGTGACTACTTGTGCACGCAATGTATCTGTGCGCCACGCTTGGGCGTGCTGCCTGTTGCAGCTGTCGCAGAGCGTCTGTTGCGATCATAACCGGCTTTATGCCAAACATTGATGATGGTGATGATTTACTGACACCCCGTTTGAAACGGGGCGGTGACAACTAATCACCCAGCCTGCTTTATCGTATCAGGCATGCTATAAACGCTTTTCATGAAGAGTTTTTGCATGTATTTCCTATATATCTTTTTTCCCTGGTTTCTTTACACCAATTCACTAAACGACTGTTATTTTTCTCTACTGCTGAACGGTTGACGCTACTGTCTACTTTAAACCCAAGCGCTTCTCGAAGGTCTTCCTTTACTATTGTTCTCGCTGGATGAATCCGTTCGCATTAAGTCAGAATATGCTGAGTGGCCTCCGGATTTTTGCTGCAGCATACACATGCCTCATCTAGTTTCGAATATTTGCTCCGGTATGATTTTATTCTTAGGTAACCAGCTAGGGCGTTCAATAGCAAGGCGCTGCCCTCCATGTTATCCTTCGGATTTTCGCTTCCCATTTCTTTTTTCTTATTCTGGTAAATCTTCATAGTCCTTTTTCTTTTCAGTCTTTACATCCAATTAACTGTCTGTATTTGTTCACTTCCTTTCTGATGATTCTTGGTTGTGGATCTACACTATCATTTACCCTGTACTTGGTTGTCAACTTTCTTGACCTCTTCCTCAATTTTGTGTCCGTTCGTTCCATTACAGAGACTTGCGCACATCAGCTGTCCATTTATTTTCATCCAGGTTACTGAGTCTTTCTTCAAAACTAATTTTGCTCCGTGCTTCTCTTGCCTTATCTTATACAACCTCAAATATATCTGCCCCGATACACATTGAACCAGCTACAGTTAGGTGCCAGGCCCCGCAGCACCAATGCTATGCCCGGGGATGCTAGGCGAAGAAAGCTTTCCTTGAAAAAGGTGGCTCAGTGCGCGTTGCGCTGCCCCCGATCGGCGACGTATTCAGGTAAAGCGTGAAGCGACTCTCCGTCACTGGTAAATACGAGTGCAGGAACGAGAAACAGCAGTTGCAACACCCTGCGACCCTTTGTAATTTAAAATGAAGCCTTTCAGACCTTGTAGACACAGGGTCTAAAAGGCATCTTGCTGAATTTGAAATGGTCGTAGGGTGGTGCAGCTGCTGTGTCTTGCCCCCTTACTCTTATTTACCAGTGATCCTGATAGTTTTAAATAGGATGACTGAGGTGGTACTTCGTCGTTCTGAATAAAGACATGCCTTTGCTAGATGAAAGAAAGAGTCATATTTTCCGCCAGCCAGACTTAGCATTTGGAGCGGTTAGATAAAGTCCTCAAGTGTCTCGCGTGCGCTTGCATTCAGTCGCCAAGAATAGCCGATTTGCATAACAACCATTAGGAAGCACTGTCGCGTTAGTAGCATCGCCATAATCAGCCATACCCTGACAATGTTCTTGATCTCCTATAACTTCCTCGTCTACGCAATCACAAATACGTTACTTTTTTTTACATGCGTGGTATTAGCGGCGATTTCTTCATGTTTTCTGTAGGCTAGCTGTACCACTTCCAATGGTCTCGGCGTCCATCATAACGTTCCTGTGGCCTCCGGGATTTAACATGACCTTTGGGACTTTAAAATCAATTCTAACATCCCGTCCTCTGCCATTTGTTTGAGTCCCCTATATCTTTCATAACGTGTGGGGACATGGGATTCGCGTTGGTGTGAACGCATCCGGGGAGCAATTGGTCGCTTAAGCCAGCCAAACATGCTCCGCTGCTGAACAGACTGCACGCACTGCTGGAGTGCCAGGAAACAGAGTGTGAAAGAGAAAAAACTTTTTTTCTGAGTAGGAAACAGACACCACATCCAATTTTATCTAGCATTCTCCCTTTGTTAAGAGGCGCGGTTATACCAAAAATGCTGCGATGTTGCAATACACCCAGGCAATTTGAAGCATAGCCTTTCATGAGAGGGTTTGCTGCAACAGCAACATTAGTACAGCGCTTGTACTAATGCCTCCCTGCCCTTGTGCTTAGGGGCCCTGAAGACGCTGTATTGCGGTTTGAAAAATATTACAAATGCAGCAAATTATTATGTATGTTGTACTCTTAATATACTTAGCGCATATTCTGGTGTGTTTCCATGGCTTTGACAGTATCGCCGCGAACTTGTGTCGCTGGGGAGTCCGTGGTGTTAGGGAGGAGCATCGGTAGCTGTGTTCAAACGGTACTGATCGAAAGCAACAGTTGGCACAAGTTGGGTCATTTACAATGTAACACTGTATTTGCGGTACTTCAATGAAAATTTTTTATAGCAACTTGTGCCGCTGGCCATGTGCCATTCTTCAATAAAGCTGTTTGACGCCACCGTGGACAACCCGCTTTGTGCCACTGGGCGAATCGCCGCATTTCAATAAGCCTCCTCAACGCCAACCTTTGTCACTAAGTATGCGCCGTTCTTCAATGCACCCCTTATACGCCAACTTGCCCTTGCCTCACAGGGTATGTGCTGCCCTCCGTGACAAAAGAAAACCTTTCAAACTTCATGCGGTGCTTGGTGGAATCGAAGTCTAGTTATTTATGCAAGCGTACACTCGGGCGATGTTCTTGGGGGGGGGACGCGACGGTGAAGCCAGAATTACAGGCTGCCGGACTCCTCACTTCTCCATCACGCATTGGATGGATGGATGGATGCATGGATGCTCTAAGCATCCCCTTTGGAAAAGGGTTGTGAGTTGTCCTACCAAGCTCATGTTCCGGGCTCCACTCTCACACATTCGTGCTGACACGCTGCGCCATCTAGCCGAGGCGCTACCCGATGGGGCAGCGTGTCTGGATGAATGCGTTAGAAAAGGAGCCCAGTTGCATACAAGACTCATCCATGACGCGCTTTGATAGGAGTGATACAGTGGGTCACAATATTGCTTGAATGCTAACCACATTAACGTCAATTTTCATCGTGCGATGGTACGGCCTCTATTGCTTACCGTTGATTTTGTCATGCATTAGTCGAACATTTTATGATTATATTACGCGTAACCGCATGAACGGTCGTATTTTTATTAAATATGCTAAAGAAACATTCTACAGCAAACTTTTTAGGCCCTTTATTAGCTATTTTACATTCACCATTCATGTAGGATTCGCAAATCATTATCTTGGCCCTTGCACTTTTGGCGATATGTAGTTGTAGCTTGTAGCTCCATTAACATTCAATATTTAACACATCCGAGCACGACTCTCCTGTTTTTGTGTGCTCCATGCAGTTTCCTCGCCTGTTCGGCACGTCATTTATTTTGCCGGTGTGAGTCACCACATGGTCTATGTTGGTTGTCGTCGCCAAACAGCTTGACTGACCATCTCACGAACTGGACACTTCACTTACAATGACACATCTCTACAGTAACATACAAACCTGGCAAGAAACTCCGGGACGTCAATTTACTGCCCCATAGTCCACTGTAACGTGCCTTCGCGGCGTCCTCTATCTATGTGCCCCACCTCAGTGAGGCTGTGGCAGGATTGCACATCCTTTTCCTTCGCCGGTGGACATGTCAAGCAACACAACGCCAGATGCCATCGACCCGTATGAGGCAACCTGAACATCATTACGCTCATTGACGTCAAGAGTGGCGTTATGCAGCCACCGAACAAGCGCCTCCGAGGCCAATTCAACAACTTGTGTCTTGATGGTAAGGTACCGTACTGTAACATTTAACGCCACATCAGCAACAAGTGGGTTCCTTCCTATCGTCGTCCCGGCTTCCGGTCATCCAGTATTCTAAGCGACCTGCATGCTCTTGTCGGGCCTTTACACAACTGTAAGGAAATACGTTGCATCATATTCCTTGTATCCACAACATGACTGCTCATCATCCGCTGCCGCTGGTCTACTCCGTTTTCTCCGGTGCCACTCGGGACCGTCTGAATTTTTTCAGGACTGATCTATATGATCTCCTGATGTAGACTAAAACAAGCCAAGATTCGGTTGCAAAGGCTGTCAGTCATTTCACATGGTGCACTGAGATGTGCCTCTTTGTTCCGGTGCAACCTGTGAGATCGCAGGTTTGTGCCTCCACTTCGCGCTTTTGCGCAATGGAACACATCGCGTTTAGCTTCACAATGGTAGAACGACAATCTATTTCGGTCTTCTCGAATAAGTTTCTCGCGCCTGTGAGCACGCTTCCGCGCATAACCTGAAGGTTCTATCTACAGACAAACGGTCCACCAGAGCATGGCCACGGCGCGTTATTAGTCACAATAAACGTGTACTTACCAACCCTTTCAATTGGGATTATCTGTTTTCTGTGGTGACGGTTGTCCGCACAATGTCGTTTTACACACTGCCTGGTAGAGCTCCTTCCTTCTGTGTAAAATAACTCGTGCGACTGTATTTCAGGCCACCATTTTTCAATGTTCCTGCGTCATCCAGCTCGTTCTTTCCCTAAGCATTTGATATTTTTTCGCCCCTTGTCGTGAGATCATACTTGTACGTACGCAATAACGCGTAAATTATTAATCGCACATAATCGTACACTTTGGTAATTTTGATACTTACTGATTGAAGTTTTGACCAATTACCGGCCACTGTTTTCAATAACCAATAAAATGCAACTAGTAACGTTATCAATGAGACAATCTGTAACAGGTGATGAAAGTTCGAGAACCTTAATTTGGCAGAAAGCACAGTATAACAATTGAGATCCTGTTACAAAGCAGCTTTGCGGATACGCAAGTCTACACAAGCAAGCACGGCGTCTCAATATTTGTTTCCGCGTGTTACTGGCTCCAGCAGATGCCGGCCGACCAAAGGAACCGAAGTTGCCTTGCTGATATAGCAAAGGCCACTGAAGATGTTAATGCCACCATATCACCTACACACAATTTTTAGAGGCTTCCATTGGCCGAAACCGGTTTTTTTAAGGTTAAAGTAACAAAGAACGCTGCGCGTTACAGAGGATGAGGGTGCAGAGTAATAACAAGCTTGTGCTCAAGGTGAGCGTACGTTAGGACACCAGCCGGCCTTCTAGCCCGCACAGCGAGAGAGTTTTCAGGCCCCTGCTGATGTTATTACCGCCATAATCATCAATGTCATCATCAGTACATTTTTATGTGCAGTGCAAGACGAAGGCATCTCTCAGTGATCTCTAATTACCCTTGCCTTGCACTATCTGATTATAACTTGCCCCTGCAAATTCCTTTATCTCATGAAACCACCTAATTTCAAGCCGTCATCGGCTGTGCGTGGCTTCCTTTGGCAGACATTCTGTAACTCTAATGGCCCATGGGTTATTTGCCCTACTTATTACATGGTGTGCACAGATCTATTTTATTTCATATAGTGCACATTAGGACATCGGCGCTCGCCGTTTTCTCTCTGATCCTCATCGCTCTCTTTCCCTCTTCTAAAATTAGCTCTAGCACTTTTCGTTCCATCGCTCCTTGCGCGATCCATAACTTGTTCTCAGGCTTCTTTCTTAACGTCCAAGTTCCTGCCCTGTATGTTAGCACCAGTAAAATGCAATGATTGTACACGTTTTAACGACATTAGCAAGCTACCACTTAGGATGCGGTAATGTCTACCGTATGTATTTTAAGCCAGCTTTATTATTTTGTAACTTTCATGTTCGGGGTCCCCTTTATGTAACTAAGCTAGAGAAACGTACTTCTGTGCATTGTCTACAGGCTGACTCGCGACTATAAACTGTTGTTCCCTTCACAGGGTAATAAACATTATCGGTCTTTTCTATACTAATCCTCAGCCATACTTTTAGACTTTCTGGGTTGAAGTACTCAATCTTTTGTTGCAATTCACCCTTAGTGTTGCTGAACAGAAGAGTTTCATCTGCAAAGCAGAGGTTGTTATGTTCGACGTTGATCCTTACTCTATGCCTTCCCCGTCTAGTAGCTTGAATACTCATTCTAAGGTTGTAGTTAATTGCACTTGGGAGCATATTCAGTGGATTGAATAGCACTGCAGCCCCTAATGGAAGGGGAGCATTGGCCAATGCGGTGGTTCGACATGCGACGCGGCACAGGGGGCTAGAACTCTGATACCGCACAGGCCGCTACTGGTAGTTGAACCTGGCAACGTTTACCACGCGAGCCCATTCAATTGAGGCTAGCTTATTGGGGCTGTTTGAAATATATGAGGCATTGCCTGCGATATTATTGGCCTTAGTGAGGTTAGAAGTACTTGTGAGGATTACACATTGCTAGCTAACGGCCACTTAGAATCAAGTTTGCTAATTGAGTTCTTTAGAATGTTGGCTTCTTGGTTGTGATATTTCAGCGAAAACACAAGATACAAAGAAAGAAAGCGCAGAACACGAGCGTTGTGTTATGCACTTACTTTCTTTGTCCCTCTTGTTCACGCTGAAGTACCGCAACCGTGAATCTAACGGCCACGTATTCGGCTACAAGTCTCCCAGGTATTAGAGAACATGGGCTAGGATTTCTAATTCATAATTAGCTAGCGGAAGACATTACTGAATTCTGCAGCATTACTGAGAGGGTAGCAGTCATCGTAGAAAATACAAATTAAATAAAGTGCAAGCCTATGCTCTACTGACCCCTAGTCACGATCATGAAGAAATAGACCAGTTTTGTGAAGATGGTCGAATTAGCAATAGGAAAGTGCATAATCAGTATACTGCAGGCATGGAAGACTTCAATGCAAAACAGGAGAAACACAAGGCTAGAGGCAAAGTAATTGTCAACTATGTCATTGATTCTAGGAATAGTAAGCAGAAGCTTTGGTAGGATTCACGGAAAAGAATAGGCTCTGAATAATGAATGCTTTCGCCAAGAAGCGCAGTCACAGCAAGTGCACCTGGAAAAACCCTGATGGAGACACCAGAAATTAGATTTCATGGCATCTGCCCATTCCAGGATAGTGCATGATGTAGAAGTGTTAACTAGGGGCAAAGGCAGTGTCAATAGGTGAATGATATAGAACTCTCAATTTGAAGAGACAAATAAGAAAATAATTCAGCGTAGACGTAGTAGGAGCAAAAGCAGATGAATTGAAGCTGGTGCCCACAAACAAATATTGCCGCTAGGTGTAACGCGCCAGCGCTGAGACAGAAGTGACTGGAACGCGCGCTCGGCAAGAGGTGGGCGCTGAAGAAGAAGAAGTAGTACAGGCTGAGGACGCCGGCTTGAGTTCTGCATACGCCATCTTGTACAGCTGTCTGCCTCGCCAACGCCGGGTGCATCTTCATTTGTCTCTTCATGACAAAACTGGTCGAGGTGCGGGGTACGGCTCACCAGATGCCACAAACCCCTCCAGGTAGCAGGAGTACCAGCCCTATACTAGTGGACACCCCTGTTCACCGGACCAGCAGGAGAATCCGAGGATTGCCTCCGGAGCTTCATCATCGCTCCGCAACAACATCGACGCGCCCACGGACAAGTATGGAAGGAACATCGACGTCTCTTTCGACCATTATGCAAGGTACGGCCACAACGGCAACTCAGTACCTGTTGCAGAATCTCCGAGTGCCGAAAGTCTTCCACGGGGATATCTTCGAGGATGTAGAAGACTGGCGAGCCCAATTTGAGTGCGTTGCCGAGATAAACGAATGGAGTGACGCGGCGAAGTTGAGAAATGTCTACTTCAGCTTGGAGGACGGTGCTCGCACTTGGTACGAGAATCGAGCAGGGCTCCTCAAATCGTGGCTCGAGTTCCGGCGTGCCTTGCTGGAGACATACACCAATGCTGATTGCCGCGAACGATCCGAACGGGCTCTCCAATCCCGCATTCATCTGCCGAATGAAAGCCTGACGTCGTACGTATAGGATATGACGCGCCTCTTCCGTCGGGTGGGCCCTACCATGTCAGAGGAAAGGAAGCTACGCCACCTAATGCGGGGAGTTAAAGAACAGCTATTTGCTGGCCTGGTTCGAAGCCCGCCGAAGACCGTGGCTGAATTCTTAACCGAAGCCACGACGATGGAAAAGATGCTGCACCAGCGCTCAGCTTTCTATGAAAGGTAAATGAACACTACTTCGCCTTCGGACCAGCGCTCCGCTACGTATGACAGGCACGCGAATGCTGCTTCACTGACGGACGCAGTTGCCTTTGGGAACCTGGACGTTCTCCGAGACGTTATCCGCTCGGTAGTGCGTGATGAGCTTCAACGGCTCAGCTGCCCACCTCAGCCCACGCTGGGTTCCATTTCTGCCCTCGTGAGAAGTGAAGTGCAGCAAGTTATCCAAGCTCCCGTTCCAAGCAGCAATGCGCCACCTGTGACAACACAGTTGCAGCGGCCGTCGTATGCGGAAGTATTGGGGCGAGTCCCTGCCCGCGCTCCGACCCATTTCATCCCCGCCACGTCATACGCTGCGTCATACGTCCCGCCGCTGCCATCAGCGCAACCGATCCAAGGTATAGAGGATCGGCGCCCGCTCGAAAGGAAACCTGACGTCTGGCGTACCGCGGACAGAAGGCCTCTGTGTTATCACTGTGGAGAAGCCGGTCACTTATACCGCGAGTGCCCATACCGCCGCCTCGGACTGCAAGGATTTGCCGCGGATTCACCAAGGCCCAGATATGGCGAAAGGCCTAAGGCGATTGAAGAGTACCTGAGCCAGCAAGGTATGCCACTGTTCCCGCGGCGGCAGTCGCGCTCGACGTCCTCCAGGCGGTCTTCCCCACCTCCTAGAAGCCCTCCAATGACAGCGCAGGGACGATCGCCAAGCCCTCACCGGGAAAACTAAGAACAGCGACCTTCGGGGGCGAGGCCGCTGATAATCGCCCTTCCGGAGACCTCCCATCGACGCGAGCACGGTCTATTCAGAACGATTCAACGACGACAGCAGCCGAACTCAGCGACAGACTCTCGCTAGACATACCTGTTGTGCTTGATGGCCGCCCCGTTAGTGCGTTATTGGACACGGGTGCCGACTACTCAACCTTGTGCGGAAAACTAGCGACGGAACTCAGAAAAGTTATCATGCCTTGGTCTGGAACGCAAGTTCGCACTGCTGGCGGGCATATCGTAACACCGTTGGGCATTTGCACGGTCAGAGTACAAATTCGTGGGTGTACGTTTCCAGCCATCTGCATTATACTCCGCGATTGTTCTCCGGACCTCATCTTGGGCGTCGACTTTCTGCGAGAATATGGTGCCATTATAGACCTCCGGGAGCGCACAGTGACTTTTTCGACAGAGAGAGCAGCGAACATCCGCGACAAATGCCGACGTAACGCGCTTCGGGTTTACGCCGACAGTGTAACTGTACCACCACGCGCAAGTGTCCTGGTAGCGGTCGTATGCGACGATCTGCGCAGAAGCTGTTGCAGAGGGCAAGCAACTCCTCCCTTATGCTGACTCATGGTGTATGTGCAGCCCGCTGTCTCATTATGCTTCGAGGTGGAAATTCTGCGCTCCTCGTGACGAACTTCAGCCAGGAACATCGGCACCTGTTTCGTCGTACTACTATCGCTTTTGCTGAGCCCATAGCAGACGTTGCTGAATGCTTTGCGTCTATGACAAAGGACAACCCAGCTCAGACACTCAGCAATATCGACATCAATGCAGGCCTTTCGGAGGAAAAGCAAAAAGCGCTGCCCGAATTGCTACTTCGGTTTAAGGAGTGCGTCGCATCTTCTTCTAAGGTACGCCAAACGCCAATCACGAGACACCGAATAATCACGTATGACGATTCTCGTCTCATACGACAACTGCCTTATCGCGTATCGGCAAAAGAGCGCAACGTGATTAATGCACAAGTGAAAGAAATGCTTGAGGATGACGTCATACAACCATTCCAAAGCCCTTGGTCGTCGCCGGTTGTCCTTGTCAAAAAGAAAGACGGAACACTTCGGTCCTGTGTTGACTATAGAAAGTTGAATAACATCACAAAAAAAGACGTTTATCCCCTTCCGCAGATCGATGATTCGTTAGATCGACTGCGGCGAACCAGGTATTTTTCATCGATAGATTTGAAGAGTGGATATTGGCAAATCGAAGTTGACGAACGAGATCGCGAAAAAACTGCCTTTGTTAACCCGGATGGACTGTATGAATTTAAAGTACTTCCATTCGGCCTGTGTTCTGCACCGGTCACATTCCATAGAATGATGGACACTGTTCTGACGGGTCTGAAGTGGCACAGTTATTTAGTATACTTAGATGATGTCGTCGTGTTCACGGCGACCTTCGAAGAACATCTGGAGCGTTTGCAGGCGGTATTTGAGGCGCTCCGCTCCGCTAATCTCACACTAAAGCCAGAAAACTGTCACTTCGGTTACGAAGAGTTGAAGTTTCTCGGACATGTCGTGAACGCCGATGGCGTCCAGCCTGACCCAGACAAAACATCTGCTGTTGCTGCTTTTCCGACTCCTCGTGACAAGAAAGCAGTACGCCGCTTTCTCGGTCTGTGTGCGTAGTATCGTCACTTCATCGCTAACTTCTCCCGGATCGCCGAACCACTCATACGCCTCACGCGAGAAGATACACCCTTCGTTTGCACGGATGAGCAAGGCGCAGCTTTCACCGAGTTACGGCAGCGCCTGCAGGAATCACCCGTCCTCGCTCACTTTGACGAAGACGCTGACACCGAGGTACATACCGACGCAAGCAACATCGGTCTTGGCGCTGTACTCGTTCAACACCAGGAAGGCGTCGAGCGAGTCATCGCTTACGCCAGTCGCACCCTTTCACGCGCCGAAATCAACTACTCCACTTCCGAGAAAGAGTGTCTAGCAGTTGTGTGGGCCATAATGAAATTTCGGCGTTATCTATACGGTCGTCCTTTCAAGGTGGTGACAGACCACCATTCCTTGTGTTGGTTAGCCAACCTACGAGACCAGTCCGGACGATTTGCTCGATGGAGTCTCCGTCTGCAGGAGTTCGATGTTACCATCGTCTACAAATCGGGCCGCAAACACGAAGATACGGACACGTCGCGCGCTCCCGTCAAAACTTGTGACAAGGATATGGACGAAGATGGCGCATTCCTTGGGGCCCTCACCGCATCCGACCTGATCACACGGCAGCGCGAGGACGACCTCTCATCGATCACCTTGAAGGCAAGAATGTTACAATTGCACGACACATTTCTCGCAATCTATCGACCTTCTGCCTCCGAAAGAGTGTGTTCTACAAGAAAAACTCGAGTGCCAGCGACAAAGAGTATCTATTGGCCGTACCTGCCGCCCTCCGTGATGACATCCTGCTAGCCTGCCTTAATTAACCCACGTCTGGACACTTGGGATTTTCACGTACTCTTGCAAGAGTGCGCCAGACGTACTACTGGCCCAGACTTTCTACCACGGTGAAGCATTACGTGCAAAGCTGCCGTGAGTGTCAACGAAGGAAATCGCCGTCATTGAAACCCGGGGGGTTACTCCAACCCATCGCACCACCTAGCGAGCCGTTTGATCAAATCGGCATGGATCTTCTGGAACCCTTTCCCTTGTCAGCCAGCGAAAACAAGTGGATTATAGTCGCCACAGACTATCTAACATGCTACGCCGAGACGAAAGCTGTACAACGTGCCACGGCCTAGGAAGCTGCCCAGTTCTTCATCGATCAGATAGTCCTCAGACATGGTGCCCCATCATACGTCATCACCGACAGAGGAACTGCCTTTACAGCCCAACTGATAGAGGACATACTCGAGATGAGCTGCACGCAGCATCGCGAGGCCACTGCCTATCATCCGCAGACCAACGGACTGACGGAACGGCTAAACAAGACCATTGCTCACATGCTGTCTATGTATGTAGACGTCCAGCATAAAACATGGGATCAAGTCCCGCCGTACGTTACATTCGCGTACAACACCGCCATTCAGGAAACAACCCAATTCACACCGTTCCGTCTTGTCTACGGGCGCGAGGTCCAGACAACGCTAGACGCAATGCTCCCGCACGACACCGACGCATCACTTACTTTCGACGCCGAGCAACTTACTCAGCACGCAGAGGAAGCTCGTCAACTCGCGCGCATACACATCACCAAGCAGCAGAGTACAGACGCACGGCGCTACAACCTTCGACATCGGCAAGTTGAGTACCAGCCAGGTGACCAAGTCTGGGTGCGGACTCCAATCCGTCGCCAGGGCTTATCTGAGAAGCTGCTTAGTAGATACTTTGGACCTTACAAAGTTATACGCCGCGTTAGTGAAGTGAACTATGAGGTCATTCCCGACGGTGCCGCGTCGCCTCGGCGTCGACAGCACCACTCGGAGACAAAGCATGTTATACGCCTCAAACCGTATTTCGCGCGTTAAGGCGGCGCCAACCCGATCTCATACGACTTCCACACTTCCACTTTCTTTTAGCAAGCATCGTAGTTTAGTAAGCATCGGGGTCGATGCTTTTCTTTTGGCGGGGGAATAATGCCGCTAGGTGTAACGCGCCAGCGCTGAGAAAGAAGTGACTGGAACGCGCGCTCGGCTAGAGGTGGGCGCTAAAGAAGTAGTAGTAGAGGCTGAGGACGCCAGCTTGAGCTCTGTGTACGCCATCTTGTACAGCTGTCTGTCTCGCAGACGCCGGGTGCATCTTCCTTTGTCTTTTCGGGACAATATGCAGCTCTAGAACAGGATGTCGAACAGAAAACATAGAGATAATGAGTGCAACAGTGACTATATTGATTTTAGAAGCCGATATTGAATTCGGAAATAGGGCACAACGGCAACCAGCAAGCACTCTCTCCGTTGTAACACAGTACCTTATGAAGAAACGGCAAATCATGGAAGTGTCTAGATCAGATAGAATTCGCTGAACTGTGAAAGCTGATAAGCAAGAAATGTTTGAAATTATAGCGTACGAAAAATTGAGGAACCAGTAAACGAGAGGCGTAGCGGAAAATTAGTCATCAGAAAATTTTGCATCAAACAGGCCAAGATGTATGCAGTGAAAGACGAGCAGGGTAGCGTCATCAGCAATTTTCATGATGTAGTAAAAGCAGAAGAAAGCTCTACTGGCCTGCAGGGTGCCCATAGCAGCCACGCCACCTTCATTCGAAGTAGTAATTGATACGATACGCAGGCTGCTTTTGTAACTAACCATGAAGTAAGAAGAGCCTTGCAAGACAGGACTCGGTGAAAACGGCCGGAGATTATGGAACAACAGTTGCATTAATCAGAGATGGAGCAAATATCATACCTAAACAGCTTGCGGCCCTTTATACGCTGTGCCTCACAACTTGAAGTGTACCACAGAACTGGAACAATGCCAACATTATACTAATCCACATAAAGGGAGACGTTAAAGAATTGAAAAATAATAGGCCCGTTAGCTTCCTTCCAGTATTATAAATGCACGGCAAGATAATAATTGGCAATAGGATAATGGCAACACTTGACATCAGTCAACAAAGAGAAGAGGCTGGTTTCTGCACGGCATACTGTACAACGAATCACACCCATGTTATCAATCAGGTAATTGAGAGATGTTCAGAGTGCTATCAACCTCTCTATATGGCTTCCATAGACTACGAAAAGGCATTTCATTTAGTAGAGATACCAGTAGTCATAGAAGCATTACGTAATCAAGGAATACAGGGGGCATGCGTTAATATCTTCGCATACATCTTGAGATTCCACAGCTACCTTTACCACAGAATGAAGTATTTATCACAAAATGAGGGGAAATGAACTACGAACTATTGGAAAAGGAACATGGGATATGCAAATTCCGCAGGTGCTTTTTTCTGTACAATTACATTAACTTAACTGCGGCGGCGGATCTCTGCTTAGAATAGTATTCAGCCATCCACATGCAGGTCGCTGACTCCAGTCCTGCTACCTTTCCTCCTTCGCACCGTCCTGGCTTTGAATATGCGTGTCTCATGTTTAACAGCAATATTAGCTGGGGCGCGGCCACCGTTAATAGGGCTTTTTGGCTTTGCGCGAAAGCCTGCATACAAAATTTCGCACATCACCTAGTGTTCGTAAGGATACGCAATGTATGGAAAGCTACAGATGATGCATTGAAAGGGCCAGTTCAAATCGTTTCATTTTCGGTAAATGCGCAATGCAAACCATTGTCTGAATTAAGGTAACCTAAGGTATTGATTATTTTTATTATTTCCGCAGTTACTTTCGTGTGACAGTACTTAGTAAACGTAATAATTGCATTTTTATTGAAGTAAGTGTAATTGTTTTTTTTTTCTCAAGCGTGTACAATCTGGGTGAGCTAGCATAAGAGAATTCGGCTGCAGCTCAAGAAGAGCGGAACCTTCGCTGCAATGAACATCGCTGCGTTGCATTTTTCAGCTCAAGTGATGAAGTCTTGCTGTGGACTCCAGTTTGCGTACCTGGCTATTGAACGACATTACTTGTGATTTTTTTCTCATTTCAAAATAAACTTTTCTCCATTCTTTCCTTAGGCATCGGCAAGGTGGAATTTAGGCCGTGCACACTCATTGTAATAAACATGTGTCTCTGCCTGATTGGCTTAGGAATAGCCAAACGATCGTCACTAGGCGCGCCGCGTAATATTTAGGTCGCGGCTCGTAGCTCTTGCTTTGGATCGCTTAAGTTATTCGTAAGACTTTGTTCCGTGGAGGTCTCTGTCAAGATTCGTGGAATGCACTAGCAGAGCAAAAATAGCCAACGGTTTACTGGCAACGATATTCGTTAGCTGAATGCGTTACCATCGCCGTTGTGGATACCAATCAGGCCGACTTCAATCGGACGAACAGAGTGCACAGTCACATCTAGTACAACTGATCTTAGCATTTATCCACGAGAAACAGTCCATTGTCATACAGGCGCATTATTCAGAATTTACATGGCTACAGGTGCGATATATTGAACAAAATTTATTTGATTCATTCAAAGGAAAATTAACTAGGTACTTGTACCAAATGTTCACAAAAACAATTGATTCATCTAAAGTGCCCTTTTTCAACTTTACAACGAACTTTCCACGTTTTCTTCGAAACAAAAAACGAAGCGCATCAAGGCAGTACTTTTGATTGTGCTCGCTTGTGGTTAAACGGTTGTGCACCACTGAAATTTCTGTTAAACGACAGTTTTTGCGGTGCTCAGTTTAAATTGTGGAAGAAATTTTTCACAAAACAGGCACTTAGGTGCACTTTACAATATCAAATCTAAACTGAATCTTTTCTAATTATATTTAGAGGATGAAAGTGTTGTGCATTTTATTTAGGGCATATTTTGTGAGTCTTCAATCCGAATAATGCTCGGAAATATTTCTTGACCTTGCCTATGTGCTGGTGTATAATGTTTGTTTTGTGTGTTTCGTTTCATGCTTTCAGTGTGGTGAAAATAACTTGGGGAGCAGGTGTTCTCCAAACTGCCTATGTCGTGTCTTAAAGGTGGTTCATCCGCCTATATACTTATGCTTTGAGGAAGGCAAACCACTTCCGCTTGGATTCAAGGAATCCTGACGCACACATTCCTGTGGCTGTACTCGATAGCTGCATTTCAATTAAAACAAAGGTAAAGCTGAAATAAAACGTTCACCTATTTTGGATGACTGTTGAATTTTTTACAAATTTATGAAATAGGCTGGTGGGGCTGATACAGCGCTTCGTCATTGCTACAGAGGATTCCCAGATAAAAAGCAGTACAGGATAGTATTCCTAATCTATAACGACATGGCGGGCAACACTGATGAATTCCTAAGCAATAATTTGAGAGTAGTACTAGTATTAAATATAAATACGAGGTATGAAATACACGCAGTGCAAGCCTACGTTCCAAATTCTGTCACAATGATGAAGAAATAGAACAGTTTTAAGAAGATTTTGAAATAGCAATAAGAGAAGTGCAAACTCAGTATATTGTCGTCATGGGCAACTTCAATGCAAAAGTGAGGAAAAGCAGGTTGGTGAACACGCAATTGACAATCACGGCATCGATTCTAGTAACACTAGAGAAGGGGTGCTGGTAGAATTCGCGAAAAGAACCAAACTCCCAATAATGCAGAGTTTCTTCGGGAAGCGTATAAAAAAGTGGGCCTTGAAAAGCCCTAATGGAGAAATAAGAAATGCAATAAATTTCATACTTCCCTAAGAGAATGGATACCTGGGCTAGTTGGTATACTTGCATCTTTACATCATAAAAAAGGCACAAAGACAAGAACGAAGAAAGTGCACAGCACGAGGTGCTTTCTCGCAAGTGAAAAATTACGTGCTTTTAGAGTTTGAAGCACAAGATCCACCTGAGCGACTCAACAACCCGCTTTGAACACCACGCCCCGGACGACCAGCAACATGTTCGTTGCGACTTCTGCCGCTACGCGTTAGAGAGTTCTTATAGGCGGCACTATTGCTACGATGGGACTTGAACATGAAATGGCGGTTCGCTTTCCACCCATCCCGAAACACCACCTGTGCGTTACGCACCACGAAAGCGCTGCTGACCTTCTTGTGGAGCACGAGCTATTGATTGATTGATTGATTGATTGATTGATTGATTGATTGATTGATTGATTCATTCATTCATTCATTCATTCATTCCTTCATTTTCTTTCATTTTCATTGATTTCTCATTCGCACATGCTCTTGCACGAAAAAAAATGTAAAATGTTGGGCCCGTAGCCAAAGGTTAGTTTGGTCCCATAGTCAATACACAAATATTAGCAGCTGCAAAATTTAGTATATATATAGACTTCCTAGTGATGAAAATTAGAGAAATAAGGCGACCTGACATATCAAGACAAGCAAAAAACAGTATATTACACATGCAAGTAGGATACACGAAAAAGAAAAGCTGATGTGCATGTGTTTTTACAGTTGTGCAAACAGATAATATTACAAATGACGATGTATACTGAAAAAAAAATGAATCAGGTAATTTTAGAGGGGTACAGCTTTTTGACAGAAAATAAAAAAAATTTTGCCATTTTTTCCTCATGAGGCACTGAATTCCATATTTTGGCAACATGAAACTCAGTTAGCCGTACGCCATACGTGTTACGAGGGACTGGTAAGTTAAAGTTCATATTTGTTGCATTCCTTGTATTTCGATTATGCTTAATGAACAAGCCCACCGACAATTACTGATTTCTATGTATAATGGTATTAAGCAGAATCGCAACTTTCATTTCTAATGCAGGAGAAATAGTAATTTGCCGACACGGTTCAAAGGATGGTAATATTATCATGGGGGCTTGTGTAAGTTACGCTCCGCAAGGCCCTTTTTTGAAAACGAATAACGCGATCTATGTAGGTTTTATATGTACCAGCCTTTGATTCCCAGCCGTATTTGATGTGACAATGAAAAAAAGACAAGTAGATAATCTCAAGTGTGTTAGGATAAAAAACATGCTCTACATTTAATACAAAGCAAGCACGAGCTAATTTCGCGCATACACTGGATGTATGAAGTCTCTAGTTTAGATCGCAATCTGATGCACTCCTAAGTATTTTTGGGGGCCTAACTGTTCTATAGTACAACCTTCAAGACAAATTTGCATTCCTGCGGCGTCAGTGTTACAATATCGGTGTAAATTTAGTACACGCAGACCATGTTTATGTTTCATAACCCGCGATTTATGGAACTCTGCAATTCATTAAGTGATTTACCTCACAAGATTACAGTGGTATCTTCCGCGTAAAGAAAAGCTTTTCAGAGCATTAGTGCGAATAGAAGCTAACCAACATATAGGGAGAAGAGTATGGGCCCTGAAAGTGATCCTTGTTGAAAACATGTAAAGACAGTGTTTATTTAGAATAAAGGTAGTCATGACTTACATATCGTTTTCGACCGCTTGTGTACCTACAAAGGATGTTCATAGTAGTTCCGCTAAAGTTATAGCAGCATTTCTTATCTTGAGACAGAGGAACATTTCTTACTTTTAGGTTTTTCCGACGACCATATTTTTTCAGCTCGATTATGTCCTGTCGCATTTCTCTCACCTCCCCCTTTAACTGACGCACATAACCAATAATGCTGGTAGGGCATAACTTTTGACAAGTCACGGTGTAGGTTGTCCACACCCGTCCTAAGTTGAAACGTCCTATTCACAATATTGCCGCGCCAGTACTCCAATGAAGAAGACGACAACGCGAGTAGGCATGAGCGTTTTTGTCAAGGCTCAGTCAAGAAGTCGCGGTTGCGCTCGGTTCTCAAAAGGCGACCCGCCACAGTGCCTTCTGAATAGCGCTCTACGACCCCCATTCCTGACGTTATGACACTGGTGGAGGTAAAGCCTGCAACCCCATGCGGCCGACCCCTGTTCAGAGCCGTACACCCCGTTCCGAAGCTCCAGCTCTCATAACGACTCCAGTCCACCGTTTCAGTCGGCGCCTGCTCAGCCTCAGCCCGGAGTTCCCTCCCGTTGCGACTCTCACCGACATGGCTACATCATCGGTGCTTCTACCTCCTTCACAAACGGCGCCTGGCCTTTCCCAGGTGACTCTTGAACACCATCGTCTCCCCGGCATCTGCCACGGTGATGCTTTTAAAGGGGTTGAGGACTGGTTAACCAGTACGAAGCTGTCGCTCTGGTCAATCGCTGGAACGACCAAGAAAAGCTCGGCCATGCTTATTTCGCGCTTGAAAACAGCGCTCGTGCGTGGCACGCGAACAGGGAAGTGAGCTTTCCAAACGTGGGGTGATTTTCGCCGTCAGCTCCTCAATACATTCTCGAGCTCGGACCGGCGAGATTACGCTTAACAACTTTTGGAGGCTCGAGTACAGCAACCCAACCAAACCCTCGCCATGTATGCGGAAGATATGGCCCGTCTGTTTGGCTGACCTGACCCCGATACAATCCGAGGCAAAGTAGATGCGTCAACTCAAGCGGGCAATTAAGGAACCTCTGTAACGGTGCATTGCTGCACCGTTAACACGCCTTACACGAGACGGTGTTCCCTTTCTATGGGGAGAAACCGAGTAAGTATCATTTAGCGAACTCCACCAACGCCTGCAAACGCCTCCTGTTCTTGTCGACTTCGACCAAGATGCCCCTACAACACTTCACACTGATGCGAGCAATGTCAGTCTGGGTGCCGTACTGCTGCAGTGGCAAGACTGCTCTCAAAACGTAATCGCCTACGCTAGCCGAACTCTCTCTCGTACGGAGTAAAACTACTCAACTACCGAGAAGGAATGCCTCACCGTAGTGCGGGCGGTTATCAAATTTCGCCCGTATTTGTACAGCCGTTCCTTCAAGGTTGTCAGCGATCATCATTCTCTATGTTGGTTGACTAACTTAAAAGACCCATCTGGCCGTCTGGCACGTTGGAGTTTTAGTCTTCAGGAGTTCGACATAACCATCATTTAGAAATCAGGAAAGAGGCACACCTACGCCGACTGCCTCTCGCGGTCACCCGTCGAGTTTGCAGGTAAAGATGACGTAGATGTGGACGATGCATTTTTGGGCGTCGTCGACGCCGTCACTATTTCACAGGAGCAGCGCCACGACCCAGAGCTGCTGCCCCTCATTAATTTCTTGGAAGGGCGAAGTACAGACGTTCCGCGACTCTATGTAAGGGAACTGCCGTGTTTTTGTCTCGGGAACGATGTTCTATATAAGAAGAACTTTTCTGCCAGTGGCGTACCTGCCTGTCGTACCGGCATCACTTCGAAAAGAACTACTAAAAGCATGCCACGACGAAACCACCACAGGTCATCTTGGCTACACGAGGACATTGTCCCTACATCCACTGAAGTATTACTGGCCGAAGCTACCCGCCCCTGAAAAACGTCACGTGCAGACATGTGCGCGCTGCCAAAGCCCGACAAGCCCGCATGTCTCTTACATCCGGTAGAGGTACCAGGCCAGGCATTCGCCCAAGTTGGAATCTATTTCCTGGGCACATTTTCAACTTCTACAGCTGGCAACAGACGGATCATTGTTTCCACCGATTACATCAGGTGCTACGCGGAGACGAAAGCTACGCAGCGGCGCACAACAGCCGAAGCAGCTCATGTTTTCAGTGAAGACATTGTCCTTAGGCACGGTGCCCCAAAAGTAGTCATCATAGACAGGGGAACTGCCTTCACTGCCGAACTGATTGACTCGCTTCTCAGACTCAGTGGGACAAGCCACCGGAAAACAACCGCTTATTATCCCCAGATGAAAGGACTAACCGAGCGTCTTAATAACACCCTCGCAGACATTTTATCCATGTATGTGGACATAGAACATAAGAACTGGGATTATATTTTGCCTACAATTACATCGGCCTACAATACCGTTCGACAGGAAACTACTGGAATGACACCGTTAAGCTTGGTCCGTGGTCGCGAGCCACGACAACGCTGGAGGCCATGCTGCCGCACGAGTTTGACGACCTGCCTACAGACGTTCCCGCATTTACTCAGCACGCTGAAGAAGCCAGACAGCTTGCCCGCGTACGTATCTGCATTCAGCAAGACCACGATGCAAAACGGTGCGATCTTCAATACATGTCCGTTTTCTACACCCCCGGCGACAAAGCATGGGTCTGTATACTCATACGCCGTCGTTGACACTTCAAAAAACTCATACGTGGGTACTTTGGGCCGTACAGAGTGATCTGCAGCATGAGCGACGTGAATTACGAGATTGTTTGTTCGACGTACTAGTTTGTGTGAGTGAGTGAGTGAGTGAGTGAGTGAGTGAGTGAGTGAGTGAGTGAGTGAGTGAGTGAGTGAGTGAGTGAGTGAGTGAGTGAGTGAGTGAGTGAGTGAGTGTGTATGTGTGCGTGTGTGTGCGTGTGTGTGTACTTTGCCCCGCTGTACTCTGTACCATTGCCCCATTGTCCCGCCTAGTAGTTATGACCCTTTTTGTCAAGGCGCAGTGAAGACGAAGTCGCAGTTGCGCTCGGTTTTAAAAAGGCGACCCGCCGCTGTTCCGCCTGAATAGCGCTCTACAACCACTGTTTCTGACCTTGTGACAATATTCATGGAAGCTTTCAGGTCCTGGATGTCCCTCAGAGACTGTTTGCTGTCATCAGCTAAGCCTTTTATATCAAATCTGATGGTTGCGATACTTTCTAGCTTAGACGTTATGTCAAGCAAGGTTTTGGCGAGTTCCGTTACGGTACCCGATGGTTCTTCCGCAAGAGCCTGTCCAAGTCATTTCTGTGGCTGCTCACTGATTGCAGATTTCGTAGAACAAAAGAGCGATCTAAGAGCTTTAACTTGAGATAAACGTTAAAACGCCCACGTACTTAGAAGTATAGAGGGGCGGGGGTTATATACATGGCTGATGCTAGCAGCTGCCTGTGTCTCTCTGAATTGATGCTCGCTCAGTCCAAGAAGGTGTTTTATAGCAGAAACCAGATGTGCCGATTATCAGAAAAGCCGCTAGGTGCAGCCGATCGCACCTTCGAAAATTACTACTTGAGTCATGCAATCGGGGCGAACCCACCTTCGAAGCAGTGTTTTGGAGATAAGTACTCAGCTACGGCATCCGAACAAGATTCAATCTGCAGAGCGACGCTTGGTCAGTGTCGATTCGTTCGGCCGAGAACGAAAAACGCAGCCTGCAATGATACAGGGGTGTACGCTTAGCACACTGCTGATGCTGGAAGCTGCTTGGATCGCTCTGAAGTCACGAAACTTTTTAAATATTTCTATAGTCCATATATGTGTTTGTGTGACTTTATAAGCAGTATAGAGAGAGAACAGCCTGTCCATCATCTTCAGATTATCACTGTAGCTTCTCTCTGTGTGTGTGTTTTCCCGCCTACCTTTGTCACTGAGTCCCCCATCGTCCAATAGGAAGCACAGCTGGCTCCTGTACTGATGCGAAGGTTTCGAAACCAATCAAAAATTATCCCTTAAATTTAACCGCTGATGAGCGCAGTCGAACCGGCGTCCCAAGGGTTCCTCAAGAACAGCCAGCAAGTCGATTCTTGAGCGATCTGCGGCGCAAATTCACTTTTAAATTTCACTTTTCAATGAGCGACTTTCACAACAACGCTTTAGCCACCTGCGTTGTGAATGCACTCGGTATTTGCTGCTCTTCAGTAAGCCTGTCGCTCACGTGGACTGCTGAGTAGACGCGAAAGAGTGTGTGAGAAGCCACGCAGCAATTGCCAGCATTCGCAGGCACTGGCGCGTCACGCTTCTTGTTTCGGAGGCCATGCGCGAACTTCTTGGCAATGTCTACGGATGGCGCACGGTCTTCAAAATGAAGCGCCAGGAAGGAGCCCGATTGCCCATGCCGTGTTTCTCAGGGCTTCCAGGCCACGTGCCGTCCTCGCGGCCGCAGCGCTAGACGGCATCGAGTCCTGTCGGAAGAGCACGAAACAGGGGTCTCACTGCCGCAATTCACGCCTCATACATAACACGTTTCAACGACTGCAATACCGTGCATATCGACATTGATTCCATTTTAAATGCATTACCGTCGAAAGGCATCGTGAGTTGTGTGCTGCCGAATTTTTTTCCCCATCTGTTACCCCGTGCCCCCATTTCCCACACTTACACATACGCTTTCATTATGTGTACATGTCAGCAAAATATCTATAACTTTCAGCGGTACTTGGCACCTCTCACATGTTGCTGCGTTCTCTTTTCTAATTAAAAAATTCTGTGTAAGTTGTGAAAGCCAAATGCATAGTCAGCCTAAACCGTTGCTGCTGAGTTCGTGACTGCCACTGCCGAAGTACGGTTTTAGTAAGAAGTAGCTTGTTGTTTGCGCAACAGTACCATTATTATTGCCATTGTGTCATTAAAGCTTTTCGAGTTGCCCGGATACTATCTTTGTATCGAAGTGTTGCGTTGGCTGTGTCTTTCTACACAGTCATGGCTGCGCACCTATCCGCTGCTTCATTGCTCGGTTTCCAAAATCTTGGAAAGCAGCAGAAACGAACTTATCTCCCGTAATTCTTTGAAGGTGCCATATGTAACATACTCCCTATTAGACGTTAAGGCTAGGATTGCAAATGTAGAGCCTTTAATGTACTCAAAGAGTCTGACAAACGATTTTTAAGGAACTAGTGTTTTATGGCGCAATCCAACGCTCACCCTCGATAGTATCCGCGTCTGCAGCGGTCACTTCCAAAAGCGCGTGGATATTTACTAAGCACAATTTTCGAACTGAGCAGCTTCTAGAAAAGTAAGCATCCCTCCTCCAGCAACGCTGAGAAATGAGAGCGGTGTGGATAGCACGCCTCGCAAATCGCGAAAGCCGCCTGTCGTTCTGCTTTCGCATGAGTGAGTGTAACTGCGGCTAACCATCTACATTTTTATATTTTCAGCCACTTTTAAAATAAAATGATGGTGCAATACGCTCACATATTTGTGTATACATTTCTTATATTTGTACCATGTTTTTCTTCCCGAACTGCACGCCTACGTCATGGCTGGCTGGCCCCCGCCGGGTCGTTCTGTCTATCGACGAGCCAGTAAACTCATCGAAAACTATCGCGATGGCAGTGCCACTATTCTGCTCACTAGAACCGAAAGCTTACATTAATAAAACGTATACTGCATTTCAATAAAGACACGTGTACTTGTTTGTCTTTATCGGGCGACACGTTTCACCGCCTAACAAATGTTATCGTACAGCGCAGGACGCGCCTACATGTATAAGAAGTCTCTGGAATGTTATCGATGCTTCCATCCGCTGTCTATTGTCGCCGAACATTGTGTAATCTGATCGCATGTGTGCGCGCAGCGTATAATGTAGGACTTTGTAGAAGGCACGCGGGTCCCAGTGATTACTCTGGAACATTCGACGACTGATGTATAAAAGCGGACGCGCTTGACACGCTGATCAGATTTTCGACGATCGCCGACCGTGTTCGCCGCTATCGTTGTGCTATAAGTGTAGCCTGTTTTTGTGGGCACTGGTTCGCCAATTAAAGTTAGTTTTGTCTTTCACAGTATTGCTACTGTGTTCTTCAACGTCACCACCACGTGACATCTGGTGTAGGTGCTTTTCGTTCATTTACCGGACGTCCCCGACAAACCGTGATCCAAGCCCGGACCGCAAAAAGAACACGAACGTAGTCCCGGACCATCGAGCAAGCCATCGTCTTCAACAGCTGCCCCCGGAGCACGGACGTCTACCTGAGAAGACCAAGAAGATTGTGGCCAAGGCAACTCCAATGGCAGCCCCAGCGTCCCCCATTGTGCTGCAGCAGCCCAGAAAGCCTCCGACGTTCCGCCGTTCAACATTCGAGTACCCGGAAACCTGGCTTGAGACGAATGAGAGGGTCGCTGCTTTTAACAGCTGGAACAGCAACGACAAACTGCGACATGTCTTCTTCGCACTGGGAGACGCTGCCAGGACGTGGTTCGAGAACCGAAAAGCCACTTTAACGATGTGGGACCTGTTTCGGAGTGGCTTCCTGCAGATCTTCACAAGCGTGGTACGCAGAGAACTAGCCCAAGCCCTACTAGGAACCATAGTGCAGCTGCCTAACGAAACCACCGCGATCTTTACAGAAGAAATGAGCCGCCTATTCCGCCACGCCGACCCGGAAATGTCCGAGGAAAAGAGAGTCCGCCTACTGATGCGTGGTGTAAAGGAGGAACTTTTCGACGGAATGGTACGGAGCCCACTGAAGACCGTCGACGAGTTTCTTCGCGAGGCAACCAGCATCGAGAAGACACTGGAAATGCGGAACCAGAAATTCAACCGCCGCACGAACTCGACAAACTACGCCGGAGTTGCGTCACTGGCCACCGACGACCTGCGCGAGACTATCCGAGCGATGCTTCCATCGATGCTTCCATCCGCTGTCTGTAACCGAGCTATGGGTAATCTGATTGCATGTGAGCGCGACGCGCATAATGTGGAAGTTTGTGGAAGGCACGCGGGTCCCAGCGATAGCTGTAGAGTATTCGATGACTGATGTATAAAAGCCGACGCGCTTGACCCGCTCATGAGGTTTTCAACAATCGCCGACCGTGTTCGCCGCTATCGTTGCGCTATAGTGTAGCCTGTTTTTGCGGGCACAGGTTCACCCAATAGTTTTGTCTTTCACAGTATTGCTACTGTGTTCTTCTACGTCACCACCACGTGACAATTCTCATAAAAAGAGCAGGACCAGCGCACGGAAGTAGGTCACGTGGTGAACTTCTTATGGAGGTTCATGTTCTTGCCGCGTGGGCGCCATAGGACATTTTTTTCGTGGCGTTTAGCGATGAATTACAAATAAAAATGCATGTTTTATGAGGACAACACGCCTTCTTTTATCGAACACGATAAGGAATTTCTTGAGCGGGATTATCTCGATTCATGTGCTGAGCGGTTGTCTGTCCCTTTAAGAAATCGGTGTGTGTGGCTGTATTTTTATGCTTGCCACTGATAATTTTTTTGACTGAAGCACATATAGCATAAACTTCAGCAGGGAGAAGAAGCATACTGTGGTAATTGAATAATTGTTTCCTAATTTTTGGCTACGCTCCCTACACCCCCTACCCCCCTTGTTCTTGTGTTTTAGGACCATGCACGTAAAATTCCGTGTAATTTTTGTATTTGTCCTGAAGTGCGCGGAAATCTTGTATAATGTGTTCTTGTGAGGCTTCTATTTTATTTAAATGGGTCAACATCAAATCAAAACGTTGGAAGGTCTTACAAGGGAGCAGCCTCAGTGGCTTTTTAACAACCCAGAGGACCTCATCAGAAATATCATAATCTCAACAGTATTCCTCTTATCGCTGGACAAGCTGCCTAATTGTGTTCGATTTATTTCTATAATGTACGTGTGAGTTCCACTGTGCGACGATGTTGTAGCATATGTGTTGTTGTGATGATTGAATTCTGAGAACTTAGGAAAAAGTGAGCAAAACACTGCGGCGCAGTTAGGGAGGCTAATTACAGTCAACGTATAAATATTTATATCCATTCGATGCTATTCACTGCATGCTTGGAAGGAGTATTGCTGCTAATAAACCGGCGAGGCTTAGGACTGAGGATCGACGGTCAGCAGCCTTTGGATTGCAGATGACATTGCCCTGTTCAGCAACTCCGGGGATGAATTGCAAAAATAATTGAGGACCTTAACAGAGAAAGTGTAAGAGCGGGGTTGAAGATTAATATGCAGAAGACAAAGATAACGACCAATAGCCTGGCAAGGGAACAAGAGTTCAAGACCACCAATTAGCTTCTAGAGTGTGTGAAGGAGTACGTTTACTGTGTCAATTACTAACACGGGATCCTGATCGTGCGAACGAAATTTACAAAAGAATAAACAGGAGTTGGAGTGCATGCAGCAGACATTGTCAGATCCTGCATGGAAGCTTACCGCTACCATTAAAGAGAAAGGTGTACAATCAGTGCATCCTACCGGTGCTAACATATGGGGCAAATACTTGGAAGTTGACAAAGATGCTCGAGAACATCTTAAGTACCGCGCGAAGAGCGACGAAACGAAAAAAAATGCGTGCTTCCGCCATCGTCGCTTGCCACCTACTAACGCTGCTGTCGCAACACCTGGATATGCCTATCCCGACGATACTACCGGGAATGCGATGCTTCCCGACCCAGAGTTCTCGCCGCCTCCTCAACGCCCTGTCGGCACCCATCGTTCGCCATCACCACGTCGTCGCTCACTCTCCCCCTTACGTCACCGTCAGTCACCTAACGAGGGAAACGTGTTGCTGCAGTTCCGCAGGCACGAACTGCAAGCTTCGCGACTTCTACAAGGCCTGCACAGTGGCCACGCAATTTATTGGACGTTTTGGTCGAAGGAACCGTCGCAATTGCGCTTATCGTTACTGGAGCCGCAGTTTCTGTTATCGCAGAAAAGTTTTGGCGTAACCTCCACAAGGTCACAACGTCATTGTCTGGTATGCTTTTAAGCACCACGACTGCGCAGCACATAGCCCCGCTTGCTCAATGTACTACAAGGGTGGTCGTCGACGGCATTGTCTATGTTGTTGAATTCCTCGTGTTGTCTTCATGTTTACATGACATAATTCTAGGGTGGGACTTGTTGTCTCACCATCGTGCCATCATCGACTGTGCCCGGGCCGAAGTGGCGCTTTTCCTGCTTGCCGATGCCCCGCTGCCTGACCCCTCTGAATAAAAAGCCTCCAAGCACACTATTGTGTCCGATACGGACATACCACCCGAAATGTGTGTACTTGTGCCCATCTCTTGCTCTACCGCGTCAAACGCTACAGTACTGTTTGCACCGTCGCCTATTTTTCTACGTCGCAAGGCCCTACCTCTCCCGTTTGGCGTCCTCACCACTGTATCTGGATTATTGTCAATGATTGTGTGTAACCCGTCTCACTACCCTGTGACGTTACTGCGCGGCGAATCACTAGGACGTGTTCAGCCCCTTGAACCGTTTCACATTGTCGATGCTTCCGACGACACGACCTGTTATGAACTCGACGCTCTCACTTCTCCCGTGCCGTGCACGTCATCATCATCATTGTCGTCGTCGTCGTCAGACGTTCTTGAATCTGTCGTAGACGCCGATCTGCCGCCTCCCTATCGCGAGCTAGTCCTCGCGCTTCTTCAGAATTTTCGCTCGTCGTTTTATTGTGAACAACCATCTCAGGGGCGTACGGCAACCGTCACTCACAGCGTCCGCACTGGTTCCCATCCTCCTCTACGCCAGTGACCATACCGCGTGTCCATAGCCGAGCGCCAGATCATTAACGAGCAGGTCGACGACATGCTGCACCGTGGCGTCATTCGCCCTTCCCACAGTCCTTGGGCGTCTCTTGTAGTATTAGTACGCAAGAAAGACGGGTGAATACGCTTCTGCGTGGATTACCGTCGACTCAATAAGATCAGTCGTAAAGATGTCTATCCTCTGCCACAGATAGATGACGCCCTCGACTCCTTACAAGGCGCGGAGCACTTCTCATCTTTGGATCTTCGCTCCGGCTATTGGCAAGTGCCGATTGCGGAAGATGACTGTGAGAAAACAGCTTTCATCACGCCCGATGGCTTGTACGAATTTACCGTAATGCCATTCAGGCTCTGCAACGCGCCCGCTATTTTCGAGCGTATGATGGACACTATCCTTCGCAACTACAAGTGGAAAACATGTCTGTGCTACCTTGATGATATCGTGGTGTTTTTGCCAGATTTCCCGACGCACCTCGTTCGCTTGCGTGAGATACTGACCTGCCTCACCTCTGCTGGCGTCCAACTTAACATCAAAAAGTGCCATTTTGCGGCTCGCAAGTTAACAATATTGGGTCATGTTGTATCGAAGGACCGTGTGCTTCCTGACGTCGCCAAGCTTCGCGCGGTCGCAGAGTTTCCGATGACCACTGCTCTCAAGGCACTCCGCAGATTTATAGGGCGCTGCTCTTCCTTACAGCGTTTTGTGCGCAATATTGTGACTATCATCGCACCACTGACCAACTTGCTTACCGCTACCAACGACATCTCCGCGTGGTTAACTTCCTGTGATGAAGCCTTCAAGCAACTACGTCACCTACTTCGCCACCGATTCTTCGACACTACGATCCCACAGCGCCTACAAAGGTACATACGGAGGCCAGCGGCATCGGAGTTGGTGCAGCCCTCGCACAACGGAAAGACGGCTATGACGAGTACGTCGTCGCGTATGCTAGCCGCACTTTAAAGAAGGCAGAAGCCAACTACTCAGTAACAGAAAAGGAGTGCTTGGTCATTATTTGGGCTCTCGTCAAATTTTGTCCAGACCTATATGGTCACCCTTTTGACATTGTCCCCGACCACCATTCACTTTGCTGGCTGTCCTCGTTGAAGGATCCGTCAGGTCGCCTAGGCCGATGGGCACTTCGCTTACAAGAATACGATATCCGCGTTGTCTACCGATCGGGCACAAAGCACCCTGATGCCGATGCGCTTTTCCCATCACCGCTACCTTTTGATATGGCTTCAGTGTGTCGCTCTTCGCATCCATGTCAGCCTTCAACGTCGCTTATATGCCGGACGAGCAGCGTAAGGATCCCTTGCTTTCAACTATTCTTAATTTCCTCCGCGACCCATCCGCCACACGTTCTTCTCGAACACTTCGTCGCCAAGCCGCTCACTTTACTCTACGCGACAACGTCCTTCACCGCAGAAATTATTTGCCTGATGGTCCCAAATGGCTGCTGGTGATACCACGACACATGCGTTCTGACATCTGCGCTTATTTTCATGCTGCTCCTCATAATGGTCACACCGGTTCTGAAAATGTATACTAGGCTAAGGCAGCTTTTCTATTGGCACGGCATGTATCACTTCGTGCGCCAGTACATACGCGCTTGCACGGCGTGCCAACGGCGTAAAATTCCACAGTGCCGTCCTGGTGAGCTACAGCCGCTGCCCTGCCCGGCTCGGCCTTTCGATCGCGTCGGCATAGACCTATACGCGCCAGAAGGGTTGAAATCTGGGCCATTTGGTACATATTTCAAGGAAAAAACCAGTAAAAAAAAACACAAAGGACAAGAGGAGAGGTTCAAACCACAACGACTGGACTATCAACTGAGCTTTATTAGAATCGGTGTAGTCCCAGCAAGGCCAGCAGAGCATGCGCAACTGCATCAACGCTAATCACAGAGCATGAAAAGACAAGAATCGCTTCTATCGTGACCGACCTATAAATGCAAAATTTTTTTAAAGTAAGCGCACCGAGGTTGTACTAACGCGGTCGTCACCTAATGAACTGATGTAGTACGCTTCCAGGATTTCTCGCTCTTCTTTCCCTTGCCCCTACCAAGAATCGTCACATTTCTGAACAAAGGGTAACACCACATTCATTGCAATGGCGAGGCAAGTTTGCACCGTTATATGATCCCAGGGAGGAGTGGTGCTCACGCAGGCAGTCATTAATACATCGACCGGTTTGGTCTACTTAAAATCTTTCGCACGTGAGATGGAACTTATAATTTTTTTAAATTTAATTATGGGGTTTACGTGCCAAAACCACATTTATGATTATGAGGCACGCCGTAGTGGAGGACTCCGGAAAGTTCGACCACCTGGGTTCTTTAACGTGCACCTAAATCTAAGTACACGGGTGTTTTCACATTTCGCCCCCATCGAAATGCGGCCGCCGTGGCCGGGATTCGATCCCGCGACCTCGTGCTCAGCAGCCCAACACCATAGCCACTGAGCAACCACGGCGGGTATGGAACTTATAGACAAGCCCTGCAGCACATGCCGTAAAACTGTTGTCATGCTGCGTTGTGCACACTTGGTTCCTTGCCCTGCCTCGAGAAATGCGCGAGCACAGATCCGGAAGCTCCAGAATGGCAGAAAACACGACACTTACTCCCTGCTTGGCGGCAACCTTCTTGATGGTGTGGCTCACTTTATGCACATACGGGAGATCGTCGGGAAGGTTTACCCAAACATAGTGGGAGTCCCACAAGGCTCCATACTCTCACCCCTCCTCTTTAATTTGACTATGATATGCCTGGCTGAGCGACTGGAGGCTGTTTCCGAACTGGGCTTCACAATTTACGCAGATGACATCACGTTATGGACTGCATCACGACTAATTGATGAGCAGCAGGAGACCCTGCAGGCGGCACTTGACGTTATTGACGACTACCTGCCACAAACTGGCATGCGGCCATCTCCAGAGAAGACAACCTATGTGGTGATCCGAGGTTCAACGCAGGACGAAGCAGCCCTCACGCTCACTCTCGCTGGCAAAACGCTGCAGCGAGCAGAAAAATCAGTGCGCGTTCTCGGGATACCTATTGACCACACAGGCACAGCGGATGCGTGGCTCGCAGACCTTCGTCGGACATGGCACAACACTCTGCACCTCATGAAACGAATCTGTTTCCGCATGGGCGGTGCTGGTACCGACGTATGCCGAAAGCTTGTTAGTGCTTTGCTGACATCCCGAGCGATATACGGAGCGCGCTGTTATGACCTGCTTGCTCGGCACTGGACACAGCTAGAGGTACTCCACAGATCAGCTCTCCGTGTTATCACAGGGCTCCCGAAACACACACGTGTCGAGGAGCTACATCGCTATGCGAAGTTGCCTACCCTCCGTGCAACCATCGAAGCATCGAAGGCAGGACACGAGGAACGCCTGAAGCACACCAGACAAGGCAGGACTCTACTGGCCTACATGGGAAAGGATATATCAACTTTGCCACAACTGCCATCCAACATCTCACCGTGGGATGACATTGCTGTCGTCGACACTACACCAACGCCCCGAAACATGGGTGCCCAACATGCGCACCGCCGGGCAGCTTTCGCTGCGCGTCATGTGCAGACATTGGCAGACGCACCGCCAAGCCATGAACAAGTGTACACTGACGCAGCTTTCGACCCACACACCAACGAGGGAGCAGTCGCCTACCACGTAGTGGGTTCTTGTGAGACACATTCTCCCTTTACAACTGCTGATGCTGACGACACAACGGAACTTGAACTCCGCGCAATAGTCTGGGCATTAGATAGAGTTTCAAGCACCACGCAAGCAAAACACATCGATATATACACCGACTCTCAGTATGCGCTGCATGCCTGCAAGTCGCGCCACACATCATCATCGGAAGTACTCCTCGTCAAGCA
The DNA here is from genome assembly GCF_050947875.1 of Dermacentor variabilis. NCBI lineage: Eukaryota > Metazoa > Arthropoda > Arachnida > Ixodida > Ixodidae > Dermacentor > Dermacentor variabilis. Next base: position 30,185,131 of record NC_134573.1, on the reverse strand, counting down.
GGCCTTCAGGCGCGCGGAAGCCCACGGGGTCACTGCAACACTTCATTGGATCCCTGGTCACCAGGGCATCGAGGGAAATGAGAGAGCCCACGAGGCGGCACGCGCCCTTCTTTCCAACCGCGTCGTCTCCCGGGATCCTTCAGAAGCCCTCACAACCAGCACAGGCAACACGACAAATGGAGCCCCGTATGACCCCGACAGAGCTCTGAGAGCAGCAGCCAACCGACGCAAGAGGGAACTCCGTGCGAGTGTGCCCTCAGACCCAGACCCACTTCCAGCGGGTCTTCCCAGGTCGGGGCAGGTGCTGTTGCACAGGCTCCGTTCCGGCTTCGTCCTCACACCGGATGTGCTGGAACGGTGGCGACAGTACCGGCCACACCGGGAAAGACGCCCTCCATCTCCGTCTCCCAACTCCCTTCCATCGCAGGAACCCGGCCATCTCACAGCCTCCGCGGACCAAGAAGCGCTCCATACGCCACACAGGTGCCCTGACTGCGACATGGCTACGCGGCCATCCGCAGCCCATCTGTTTTGGGAGTGCCAGCGACACGCTCAACAGCGGGACCACCACCTGAGGGCGGTGCGAGTGTCGTCCTACGAGGAGTGGATTAGACCGGCAACTGGATCGATGGATTCTGAATGGGCCATTCTGGACTCGCTCTTGGCTTTCGCCAAGGACGCGCAGCTCCTAGGACGGCTCTGAATACGCCTCCCCCCTCCTCTTTCTATTCCCCATTATAGGCCTTCGCGCCACCCTTTAATAAATACATTTTGTCATCATCATGCACATACGGCATAACGTCATGTTTCCTACGTTCAGTAGCCCCACCATCTACCAGCTTCGTACATTCTTTCTTTAGCCTCTGAAGAAGCGATTCAGCCACCGCTTTCAAAAGAGTCGGAGGGAACCCTGCGGCTTCTAAACGTTGTAATTGTGCGTCAAAGCTACTCTTAATAGCGTGGTGACAGCTTCTTTCGAGTGCATTGCGGAACAATTCATTGCAATTCCTTTTTACAATCTTTGAATGTGCAGATTCAAACGGTAAAAGAGCTTTCTTACCCCTAGGTGAAAACACCCAGCACAAATGCCCGTCCTGAAAGAATGTTAGTTGCAGTTCTAGGAACCTGATGGAATGATTGCTAGGAAGTTCATGTGCGAAATTAAGAGTGCGTGAAGAAGCTTTAAAAGCAGTCAATACATCGTCTACTGCTATGGGCAGAGTGTCATTTGGTAAAAGCTCTAAAAGTACTAAAAAATCGTCCACGTACCTAAAAACTTTGCATACACGCTTGTTTAGAAGGAAGCCTTGAAGTTTCCTGTCTAATTTTGGAAAATTGGAAAGCACTGGGGCAACACTAGAGCCAATAAATATACCAGCCACATCCCTGCAGCTCCTCGGGTAACCGATGGATATTTGTAGGTGTCAACCACTTGACGCGCTACGCCGAGACTGCCGCATTCCCCGCAGCCTCTGCGCGCGAAGTTGCGTTTTTCATCTTGCGGAACTTCGTTCTTCGACATGGCGCACCACGCGAACTTCTCAGCGACAGGGGACGTGTCTTCTTGCCCGAAATAATCCAAGCCCTTCTCGCTGCATGCAGCATCGTTCACCGCAAGTCTACAACCTACCACCCGCAAACGAACGGCGTGACAGAGAGGTTCAACCGCACACTCGGTGACATGTTGACTATGTACGTCGCCTCGGACCACAGTAACTGGGACACTGTTTTGCCGTTCGTCATGTATGCCTATAATACGGCCACACAAGCTACCACAGGCTTTTCACCCTTTTTTCTGCTGTATGGACGAGAGCCCTTGTGTACTATGCACACTCTGCTCCCATACCGACCCGACGCTTCCAAATGCACGCGTGTTCTGAAGCCGCCAAATACTCCGAGGACTGTGGGCAGCTCGCGCGAACCCTTACGACCGCTGCTCAAGGTCGTCAAAAGCTGCGGCGTGACAGTAACGCGCTTACACCAGTTTTCCCGACTGGTTTCCTTGTTTGGTTGTGGGTACCGCCTCACAACCCTGGCATTTAAACCAAACTCCTTGCACGCTATGATGGCCCCTACCGCGTCATAGACCGTACCTCCGCTGTCACCTAGGTTGTAGAACCTGTGACGCCTTCACCCGACCTTAGGCATCGGGGGCGTGACACAGTTCATGCAAACCGACTTAAGCCATACTATGACCCCCTCATCCTACCTACGTCGTAAGTCGCCAGGATGGCCCCTCTTCTCTCCCTGGGGCCATCGTAGTGAAGAGGAGGACGAAGAAGGCGCTCTTGCGTCGGCTGTGCGCGCGATTAGCGTTCGTGGACTGCCAGTGCAACTAGACTGTGCCTAGTGCCTTATAATAAATCGTCATATTACAGCCGTAACGTTAAGAGACAGGAGGAGCGCGGTGTGGATCGGAGAGGAAATGGGAATAGCCGATGTTCTAATTGACAATACGAGAAAAAATGGAGGCAGGCCGTGTAATGCGTAGGAGAGATAACCGGTGGAGCGTTCGAGCTAGAGAATGGGTGCCAACAGAAGCGTAGCGCAGTCGAGGACGGCAGAAAACTAGGCGGGATGATGAAATTTGGAAATTTGCAGGCACACGTTGGAATCGGTTTGCGCATGACAGGTGTAATTGGAGATCACAGGGTGGGACCTTCGTCCTGCAGTGGACATGAATAGGTTGATGATGACTATGATGATGATGACCCGAAACATGTAACACGTGATGTTCTGTAAACACCACTTGTCAACTGTAGTCCGAGATTATGTACCGGGTTAAGTCATCGAATGTATAACACTATGTGGTAGAGCCACAAACTATAATATCGTAGTATAGAAAGGTACACATGTCAGACCGCTAAATGTGTAAAGACATGTTCGATCATTACACCAGTGCTTATGAGACAACACTTGGAGAATATTGAACACTTCGTTTGCTTTAATTTTTGTTTCTTTAAGTGGCCGATGAAGCTTAGTTTTGTACCCGCCGTGGTTGCTCCGTGGCTATGGTGTTGGGCTGCTGAGCACGAGGTCGCGGGATCGAATTCCGGCCACGGCGGCCGCATTTCAATGGAGGTGAAATGCGAAAACACCCGTGTACTTAGATTTAGATGCACGTTAAAGAACCCCAGGTGGTCAAAATTTCCGGAATCCTCACTACGGCGTGCCTCATAATCAGAAAGTGGTTTTGGCACGTAAAACCGCATAATTTTAGGCTTAGTTTTGTATAAAAGGTCACTCCTAGAAATTTATAATGTTGTTCGACCACCAGTGTGGCATCATCCAATTTCAGGACTAGGTCGCAGTGTAGTCGTTACTGAGAAAACAAGAGTCACAGTTTTCGGGTCTAGAATCGGAAGCAAATTTTTTTTTTCAGCTTCTAGTGTAAGTTCAAATATTTTGATTTGAAGGTCCCTCGCACAGATTGACAAATTTGAGGCGCGGCAAATCAGTTGGGGATCCTCAACATATTCAGAGGGCGTACTAGAGGACGGAATAACCTTATTAACTGAATTCATTTTGACTATAAGTGTCGTGTTGAGAACACAGACTTGCGGAATGCCATTTTTCTGTTTATATGTATGATAACGTAGTGTGCCGAACGAATCTGAAATGTTCTATTAGAGATGAGATCAGGCAGTTCACCATTTTACCACGGATCCTGAGGATAGTCAGGTTTCTTAAAACTCCATATCACCAGGCGATATCATAGGCTTTTTGTAAACGAAAGAAAACTGCAAGACAGGGTGCGTTGCGTAAAAATACGTATAGAGTTTCATATTCTAGACGGACAAGATGGTCAGTGGTTCAACAACCCTTTCCATATCGGCACTGGCGAGTGTCTATTAGGTTTCTTGATTCTAAAATAAATGAAAGCCTTATATTAAGAATGCTTTCATGTGATTTTGTTAACGAGCTCGTGAGGAGAATGGGTCTGTAACTGCTTGCGTAGGTTGGGGATTTACCAGCTTTTAGAAATAGAACTGCTGCTGCATTTCCCCACTATTTCGGCATTATCCCAGATAATATTCGAAAAATCAAGGAGTACCTGTACAGACGTTTGGAATAGGTGTGCCAGCATGGAGTAGTGAATAAGGTCGTGACCTGTTGCTTAATTTTTACCTGCAGCGAAGGCTCTGTTTAATTGCTGCAGTGTAAGGGGGATGTTATATAATTGATTTGACACGCAAGTAGTAGGCAGTTTCTGTTTTTCAGCCGACAGTTTATAGCTTAAAAATTTGTTTGAAAAATTTGCTGAGCTGGAGACAACTGAAAGTGTTCGCCAGCTATGTCAGCCGGTTATTGTAGTTCTGTTTGTGTGTCTGGGTTTGGGAGCAACGATATTGTGTAAGATGAGTAATATCCAATAAACTTCCCTACCTGTTCCCACATTCGTTTAGATGTGACTGAGTGGTTTATTGATGATATGTATTGCTTCCATGATTATTTTTTCACCGGCCTTGCCATTGCCTTGCTTAGAGGCCAGGAGGTGCTTATAGGTCCAGTATCTTGTAAGATTCCACAAACCCTATTTTGTTGTTTTTTTCTCTTGGTTTCACTGAGGTGTACAACAGGGATTAATTCTTTGTGCACAAGGCTGGATGCCTGAGGGATTGCCTTTTCTGCCGCTGAAATTAAAACGACAGGGAAATTTTCATTGGCTCACTTGAAAAGGCATCTTCAAGTTTTGCATGTTCCATAAAAAGCGGCAATTCAATGAGATGTATTTTCCACGACGTCGCTTGCAATTTACATTGGGTAGTGGTGACGCGGATTTGATGATAGCAGGTAAATAATTGCTGTCATATGAGATGTCCAAGACATCCCATTTAAGATCGATAAAAGCCCCCCCATGGTGAGCAAAACCCTAAATCCAAGCAATTAAAATTGCTTGAAGCAGGAGAAAAATAGGTTTGTTCACCTCACTTTAAGAGAGAAATATTATTACACAGAATAATTTTCAATAAGCTGTCCTCTTCAGTCAGTTCTATAACTGCCCCAACATGTACAATGGACAATAAAATATCCCACTAAAGGAATAGGCTCAAGCAATTGTTGTAATAAATTTTCTGGCTCTCTACTTTTAATGCGGGTATGAGGAGGAATGTATATTGAACAGATGGTGACCGTTGCATACGACAAAACAGTGATGGCTATGACTGCAGGAGTAGTGTTTAAGTGAGCATTACGGGTAAAAGTACCGGCTTACACGACTGCAGCGACTGCTGCTTACAGACAGCTAGAATGTTCGGGGTGCCTTCGGACAACATAAAGCTTTTGGAGAATTGACTATCCTCAGGGCCTAAGTTTGTTTATTTTATACAAAATGCTACAGGCGAGAAGTTGCTTGTTAATTTTTTAATGTGACCTAAGTTGTGAATCAGGTATTTGCGACTCCAGAGTATAGGGGTCGCCTCTCTTCTGTACGTGGCCATTAGGCACATTAAAAAACTTCTGTATTACAGACAGCTTCTGCGAAAAGCTTCCAATAAGTTCCTGAATGACAATGTTTAAGCTGGAATTTATGTGGAGCACTGATGACACTTTCACGAGTTATAAAACATAAAAAAAGTGGAAAAAAATATACAGTGGCGGCAGATAATGCTTTGTGAGCTCTTCACCGCCTGAATATAAACAATAAAGTTTTTTATGTGATTGCCATGCCACTTCATCCAACATCTTCGCGTTAAAAATTGAACAGCGTATTATTGCTGCATCGCCCAAATATCCACACTTTTGCGTGATAGAGGAGCACGATATTAATATTTTTTTTAGTATACGGATGGGAAACTCGACAAATATACTGCGCGCCGCCTGAGAAGACATTGGGTTTGCGAATAAGATTCAGAATATCCTGCAAATGCTTCACCTTTCAAACAAAACCAATTCATGCATTCATGCACGTTCTAGAGGAAAACAGTAAAAATGGTGTTAAATTTCGAGACAAGGGTTGTCATTAAAATGAGAGGCAATAATTAGTATCTCGTACAAAAGAGAAAAATTACGTGAACGCAAACTTCAGACTCAAGACATTTTAAGTACAAGTTTAGGAGGCTTAAGTAAATTATGAATAACACATGTGCATTGCAGATTTTCTCCCACACAATGTTAAATCACTGTCCGCGGTTAATAAAGGTATATGACTGCACGTCCTTTCAGTGGAGCGATTGTACGTCACGACATATTAAGTAAGTTCGAGAAAGTCTTGGTTAGCGCATGGTTCTTCCCGCAGACTCCATCATAGTCATCCATGTCCAAGTCGAAGAGCATGGCTCCAGCCACTTTTGACTGCGTTCAGAAAAAGGAAAACAGAGAGTGACGTTAATGCTATGACGTTTAGTTAGTATTATGAGTGAATTACGCACTGCACATGATGAGCGACTGCCGCCTCATAGCATGAATTGGTTCATAGCCTTCGTTGCCCTACATAGCTAACATAATTACCGTAAAGAGTGTCGTATAGTGCATAACGTAAGCTCGTAAAAATACTCTCAAGTTGTTCAAATGGAGCAACATACGGAGTACACATACCAATTAATTCGACTTGTTGCTTTGGAGCGCCCTATGAACGCTCCGTCGCACGCATTACAAAAAATTTTTAAAGGTGGAAATAGGGCGCCAATGACGCATCTGATTGGTTCACTTCATGTTTCATTTTTATTCTGATGACCATTGTTTTGATAACCACTATTCTTATACCCATTATTTTATAACCATTGTTTCCTATGAGACCAGCGGGAATCCTCAGAAAGGATACAGGGCGTTCGTTCTTTCCCCGTTAACACGAGCTCAACAATGACTGACACAAAACAAAATTTGCGCAGATGCCAGGAAAGTTTGACGACCAGACAGCGGAAATAAAAAGGTTAGGGGCTGCAAATAAAGATCACTCACGCATAAAAACGTGTGTAATAAAGATAATAAAGACGCGATAAGGTAATGGCGATGATGGAACACTCAAAGTCGGTGCGTGTGCGTCCTGCGATGCCACACATTGTGTGCCTCGCTTTTCTTTATTTTCTTTAGTTTCACGGATGGGGCACAACCCTCTTCACGAAGCGTCGTCCCCCTGCAGCTAGTTCATTTCATGGCCCTGTTAAAACGTAACTTTGCGAACTATGTCTACAGTATGTTTCGCAGCGAATTGGGCTAGCCACCTGTAGATATGAAAAATGTATATAATCAAAATCACTGTTACAGGAGATCTAAAGAAAAGGTGCTATATTTACAAGATGCACTGGGAGAGGGAAAATGGGCAGCAACAGCAAAGATGGCGGACGATAACCCTCACCTTCGTCCTATTCTTGTCCGCTCTACACTTAAGCACCTTCTATATCCACAGGACAACTGACTCATAAGACTAGCCTTTGGCGGCGAAAGCACCGACTCGGCGCAGCTGAACAAAGCTACATGAACGAACTAACACACAAGACATTAAGGGGTGTGCGGGACACGACAGGGCTTCAGACGGACGTGTACAACGTCCGTGCGAGGATAAGCAAATGATGGCGAAAGCCCTGGTGGAGGTATTTCATAAGTGACATCTTTCACTTGGCGGCACACCCGATATGGAGCGGTGTAATTGAAATGCAGTTTTTCTGACAGTCCGACACGTCTTGTTGGGCAGCACCAGAGGATGAACGATACAGATACAAAATGGGTGATTCTGTGGTGCCTGTTCTAGCGAGGTTGTTGGTGTCACTGTGACTCAGAAAATCGAGTGTGAGCAACTTGGCGTGCATGGTTAGCACGGGCTATAGTCTCTGAAGCATGTTCAATTGGGTGGGGGGGAGGTGTCACCCAGAAGAAAGCACCGGGGTGTCCATGTGTATTGCAGAGTTGTGACCGCATAAGAGAAAACATCGCCAATAACCAGCGGTCTCATGCTTGGAAGTGTTGTACGCGAATGTCGCGAAGGGTAATGCCGCGTCCCAATCCTGGTGGTCGTCAGACAAACATTGCCAACATGCCGGCAAGTGTTCGGTTCAGGAGTTTTGTTAGCTCATTCGTCTGGGGATGGTAAGCCGTAGTCAATATATCCTGCATCGCCCAAGATTTTAGAATGTCATTGAGTACTCTCGACAGGAACTGTCTGCCGGGTCGGCTAACAGTCACTGAGGAGCCCTGCGCTGGAGTATTACGTTTTGCAGCAAGTATGCAACGTCGGTGGCACAGCTAGTGGGAAGTGCATGTGTAGAACATTTAAGGGTTTTTAAGTGTTTGTAATCGCAAACCGCGTAGCATATTCTGTTAGAACGGCGACCCACTTGTTTTCAGAGGCGCATAAGCGAAACGGCGAAACAGACCAAGTAAACCAAGGCCGACGCGGTGTAATGGCTATTACGGAATGTCCAGAGGCTGACCCGCAGGTGGCATTGTCGACCTTTTCCAGGAGTGGAAAAGGTCGCACGAGCCCACGTAACAGCGCACTTAACGGGACATCCCAGGCCAATAGAAACGATGGCGCGCGTGGTTGTATGTGCATGACGCACCATGCTGGCCTGCCGTTGGGGCGTTGGGCAGCTTTGCCAGCACAGTGGAACGGAGGTGAGCAGGGATGACAAGCAACAGGTCAACACCGCCAGGGAGTAAAGTGCGACGATATATCGTGTAATTCCGGGGTACAAAACGCAGAGAGAAGGATCAGGAGCGTGGGAGTAGCGCTTTTTAGTGTTCATACGCATGGACGCGTCAAGGCGTTGTTAGGTAGCAATGTGGAAGGGTTGAGAGATGGAAAGAACACAAGGGCCGGAGTCGCTTCGGTGGATATAGGGGTATCTAGAGAGGCAGTCGGCATCCTGCTGCAAGCGGCCAGATTTATAAACGACTGTATATGATCACTCTTGAAGCCGCAGCGCCCAACGATCGAGGTGACCAGTGGCATCTTTGAGAAAAGATAGCCAACAAAGAACATGGTGGTCAGTGTCGGCGGTGAAAGGTAGAATGTTAGGTAAGGGCGAAATTCGTCGATGGTCCCAACAATAGCGAGAGACTCTCTGTGTCATCGAACAGTTTCGCTCAGAAGAGTAAAAAATTAAGGCGGCTGGCATTAATGCAGTCCTAACTACGGTGGTGTTATTGTCGGGTGGCCAGGGTCAACAGAGAATTTCCGGGTTGGTTGGCGAATGCAACATCACCTACAGGATTTGGACTGGTCAGTTTTCCGAAGTGGGACGGTGAGGGTATGAGGACGGCGAGCGATGGGAAATCACAGGAGCAAGATTATAGCGCGGCGGGTCATTACGGACGTGAAAGGGCAAGCAGCGGCTTTCTTCCCGTCGGTAAGCGTACGCGGGACGAGGACGTGAAAGCGGACAATAGCGACAATGGCGTGATCAATCGAAAAGTGCGATTCATATCATTGAAGGTAAAGCATATTGGCTTGTGGTGATGCGTGCGAAACTGGTTTGGGTCGCGGTATCCGAGATAGTTCGATTGTGGGAGGGGAGGTCGAAAGAAATTGCTGACCATGGGGCTACCTACAGCACAGATAGGACGGATGCCTGCGTTCGCGAACCCTTCGCGTACGACAACTTGAACCGAAGACACTGCCGGGCGGGACTCGTTGTAAGAGCGAGCCTGAGGAATGAATGGAGACGCAGGCTCAATCTTGCGCCGGACAAGACGCAGCACGTTTTCGGCAGTAGGTTGCTGCACGCCTTCACACGATGAGGTAGCGGTGGTATTAGGGAGCCGAGCACATTCGTGTGAGACACGACGGCTTTTTGCTTGTTCAAAGCGTCGGCACTCTCTTACAGTGTCGTCGGTGGTCGAGTAGTCCTCGTACACGAATAAATTAAAGCCGTCGTCGGCGGTGCCTCTAAGAATGTGGCTGACTTTGTCAACTTCCGCCATCGTTTCGTCGACCCGCGGTCATAGTGATATTACATATTGAATATACATAACGTATATTTCAGTAGATGTTTGTTCCCGGCACCAAAGTTCCTTTTTGGCAGCTCGCTGGCACCCAAATGGCTTCTCAAAGAGTTCCTGCATTTTTTGCTTGAAGGTGTCTCAACTGGTTAAATTGTTTTCCTGTGTTTGGAACCAAACACGGGCCGTTTTCTTGAGGTAATAGATAATAACATCCAGCATTATAGTTAGGTTTCACTGGTTGCTCTTGCTGGATCGTGGGTATTCAATTAGCCAGTCTTCGGCGTCCGTGGTGTCAGTGCCGCTGAAGGAACCAGGGCCTCGAGGTTGGGTCAAGACAATCGGTGTTGTGGTAGCCCAAGCCTAAACAACGGCCCTCTCAGTCGACATTGTCGAATGGCTGACAAAACGTACACGGCGATCATCATCCAACCGTGATGTACACCGAAACTCCACCAAGACATTACGGGGAGGTCTACAGAAAAGGGGATTTGTTTACACTACCTACAACGCTCTAAAAAAAGTTTCCACCTTTTGGGTTATATTTTGTCCCCAAACAATAATCTTTATCTGTCTTGTGCGCATTTCTTTCTTTTAACGCTGTGAGCCCGGTATTTCCTAGTCACAAACGGCTTGCGCATTGTCATCTTTACACAGCATTCTCGACAGGAAAGTAGCGAGCGCCCAGTTTCAAGAGAGGAAACGAAGCAAGGCAGATAACGATTATTGTTTGGAGATAAGATAAGCTCCAAAGGGTGCAAACTTTCTTTATAGTGAAGAAGACTGACAATGGAGCAGCAACAACAAAGATGGCGGACGATAGACCTCACTTTGTTCTCCTCTTGTCCGCTCTTTACTACAGCCTCCTTATATACGCATGGACTCATAACAATAGGATGGGTTATCTTTGAAATAGCTTTCAAATTATTGCGTCTTCAAATGCTGTCAGGCAGGAATTACAAGTTTCGCAACATCCCTTTTGGCACCAGTATTCTTCAACGCCTATCAAAAATCAGTCGAGCACATTATTGTGTTTCGATGTTGCATTGCATGGGCGCCATCATTTTTAGACACGTTACCACCCAACTGTTTGAGACCTGCTGGCTCCCTCTTCCTGACGATGAACGATGCAGTGAGTAAATGCCGGAAAGGTCTATTCTCGATTATGGAGGGAGTTACTATTCTCCACTAACGAAACAGTTTCAACTGAAGGCACGAATAGAACGCTGTGCGCCGTGGTAGCTTTGTGATCGTAGAGTTAAGATACTCAGGTCGAGGCCGCGTGTACGATCCCGGCCGCGAAAACCGCACTTCAATGGAAGCGAAAGTTTAGGTTGCAGGGTGATGATTTCCATACGAACTCAGGATTTGAAAACCTTTCGAATCCTGAGTTCCCCACTACGGCGTTATTCTTAATCAAATCGGCGTTTAGTTCAAGAAAAACCTAGATATAAATCATCTAAATTTAAATGCAGCGTCGGTGCTCAAATAATTTATACGCGACCTAGTTTTAACGCTATGGCGGTGAGCGAATGCTCAAAATCACGCATGAGATACAAGATAGTGCATAGTTCGTTTTCTTCTATTTCCTCGTAGAAGCAGATAACTTTTATCACCTCAGTGCTATGTTTTCTGTCGAGACGGTGGTTAGGTGACAGCACTCTGAGGATACTAATCTTTTGGGTGCCATTGAAAATGTATCTGTATTGTTTTCCCTGCCTCTCACAAACATCGCTTCTTTTGATCATGCAAGAGGATGATAGTCTTCGTAGATATATACACAAGCAGCCAGAACTGTTAAAAAGTATACACGCATGGATCTCGGGAACATTTGCTATGCATGCGGCTAAAAAGATCATTGCAGTTCAACTTGCCATTGAGACTGGCAGAACGGCTTACTTCTGTTAGTGGCTCGGAACGACTCAGCTCACTAAAATGAACCGGTTCATTTGAACGGCTCACCGGTTCAATTAAACATGTAACATGTGTTACACGACGTGGCTCTTCCGCCTAGTCTTGTTTTCCTTTCATGCCGTCTCCACGCGCCCCCCTTCTTCCCTGCCTCGCGTACCTTTAGCTTTTTTCAAGCGAAGCTTCTATTGGCTTGGATTGCATCGGCACAAGTGGCCTTGTCGTGGTCACGCAGAAAAAAAAACAGTTGCTCCCTCAGCTGAGCAGTTGCGGCAAAGGGAGGTTTGATGGGTTGACAGCTGCGCCAACACCGAAGCGTGAGTCATTAGAAAGGATTCCAGCTGCATAGGCACGCGCTCACGCCACGTGTGCAGCCAATCAGAGCCATTTCGCTTCCGTCGGGGAGGTAAAAGGGAGGAGAGGGTATCGCGCGCGCTGCGGCGGCTTCGTTTCCATTTAGCTTACTCGAAGAAAATGGATGGACACGCGGTTTGCCTTCCCCCGTGGAACCGGCAGTATTCGACGAGCGGATGCGAGAACTCGCCCGTGAAAGGGCTCGCCATCGGCGCGCCGGTCCAGCTGTTAGTGACGCCGGAGCCCAGGCAATCCGACAGCAACGGGAAGATCGCGAGCTGGGGAAGGAGGGGTCGAGTCAATCCGGCACCGTTACTTCTGTGTTACTTAATAGTAGCGAAGGTCATGTGCACGCAGAACGAGTTATGCTTACCCAAATTTTCTGGTTGTGGAAGGATTGGTAAATTCTTTTCTTGGGTGCCGGCGCTATACTGTCGATCATGCCAAATACGTCATGACAAAATATGAAGACGTATTACAACACGCAGATCAATGGCCTTGTTTTATTGACGTGATAATGATACACGCTCAGAAAATGCACGGAAGTGGATGAGATGGGCGATATTTTCGTGGCCACACTAATTAGCAAAAATAAGACCAGAACGTAAACAGTACGTTCACCTATTGTCTTTAAATACAACGAAAAATTCATTTTCGTAGTGGCGTGCGACATCGTCCGAACAGCAGCAGGCAACGAACTGCGACATTTTTGCCAACTAAGGCCTCGTTATTTTTCCCTTCGGCTGCATGGGGTGCTACATATAACGCATCGAAAACCAAAGGGACTGCCGAGCACACCGCACAGAGAGAGCGAGTAGGAGTATCACGTGTTTGCCCACGCCGGCGACCACTCATCGGCAAGAAAACAAAGCAACGAAACTCAGCAGAAGATCAGGTTCTCAAAGGACGGTTTCGTACGGCTCACTCGATAGTGAACCGGCTTCCTTGCTCTAAAATAACCACCTCTCACTTTTATTGAACCACGGCTGACTTGTTCTTTGGCGGCTCAGAAGATCCGAGTTGCTCCTGAGCAGCCCACCTGTTGAAGGGGAGGGAGTGGTTGCGACTCCTATGAGGAAGGGTAGGGGGGAAGGTGCTTTCTCGCACCCCTAATAGATGGCGCAAAAGTCGCACCCAGCATAAAGTCCCCCAATCTCAAAAAGTAGCGCCAATCCCTTCCCTCCTCCTCCGCTCGGCGCGGCCTCGACGGTGGCGCCGCCCATGCTGGCCCTGCGGTAGCAGACAACGGCTAACACGCTATCTGAGCAAATCCGCGGAAAAGTTCGTTCGAACACTGCGGAGTAGTTTTTTCAATCGAGATCTTGCTTCGTCAGTCGGTAACTGGCCTTAGAATGTCGTTTTGGAATTGCGGAAAAAATAGAGAAAAGGGCCATTATTTAAGGCATAAAGCACGCGAACGTTGGGAGTTCTTGTTGCTGAAACATGACGGATGCACGCGGTTTGCTGTAATACTCGCGTAACTACCAGAGTTACATGTTTCGACAGCGAGAAAGTATGCGTACATGGTTTTGTAGACTCACATAGAGTGCATATGACGCATGCGATACGCATTTACTTATTCGGACGCCTAAAATGTCTACCTTAAGCAGTAAAAATGTTATTCCTTATGAGCAGGCCTGCGGTCCTTTGCGGCATTTCTCGGCCATTATAATCCTGCACACAAAACGTGCGAGTAGCCGTTGCTCATGCCTCCAATATTGAGGACGCGTCCGGCAGCAGCCGGGATGCAGGCAAAATGCAAGAGGCCTGTGGAGAGATTCCTCGTTGGTGTTCCGCAATTCTCCTCGCACGGGCTCACTATCTTGCAGCAGTCGCGGGGCGCTTTTTTCGCTGCGGGGTGCTTTGGTAATCCCGACGATAGATTTTTTTTTTACATGTTCTGCTCCAGGAGGGCACATGTAACGACTAACAGAGGCCTCTGGAGAGCACGTGACATTACAAGTTCCCGTTGCCATTTTGGTACTCTGGAAGCGTGGTCACTAAAACGAAATAATCGCACATTGTTACAACCAGTAAACAAAATATAATAAAAGATACAATCACGCCAAGGCACCAAATTCTAGCGCAGCGTTACCGCGCCCGCGCGAGAATTACGAAACGCCAACGAGGATTTTACCGGCCCACGTACAACTACGATGAAAGTGCAAGTTCAACATCCCCAGGCGACCTAAATAAGGTTATCTGGAGCCATCCACTACGACCTCCCTCATAGCTTTAGTCACTTCGGGACGTTAAAAACGTTAATCACCACAAACCAAATCAATATATGTGGGCGTACATTCGAAGCTAAACGACTACATCCTTAAGGGATAGTGAGCCTTGCAAAAGCGTCGAGAATGTGCTAACTTCTGGTGGAGCTGAAAATATAGCATGAATGAAGTCGTTTTTATGTCATAGGCCAGCTGCAGATACGCACACTTTCGCCGGAAGGCGAAGCTACCTGAAACAAAGAGAGCACATTCCAAAAAATTCAGCCTAAACGCGCTAAAAGCACGCACAGCGTGACCACGTACACTTTTACAAGGGGCAGGCGTGAACAAGGCTCAAAAGATGAGCTTGAGGAACCGTGGCACTTCACAAAGCTGTGCGTGGTTTGCCACTTCCTCGAAGTCAGCCCGTCCGATCCTTATGTATCCACACTTTTCTTCTTTCTGTGTTGCGCTCGCCGGATGGTAAAGAAAGAAGGCTTTTGCAGTCGCTGTGTCGGTTGCGGCAACCGAAGGCGCAACACCACGCCATCACAATTAAGTTTTCGTCCCAAACACACTCGATTTGTTCCGCTAACGCACTCGATCAGTCCGTTTGCGCGTACTTTCATCGCGCAGGGCCAACATGGGCGGTCGGCACGCGCTGGAATGAAAAAAAATATACAAAAGTCTTGCGCCTGCTTCCACATGACACAGGTTGTTCAATGGGGGAGCGGAGGAGGCTGGAGCGACAGGAGGCGTGGAGGAGGAAACGTCGGGGAGAGAGGGGTGGCGGAAAAATCTAAGAATGGCGCGCCTTTTGGAAAATTGAGAGGCTTTAACCCAGCATAAAACCTGTCTAAAAGTAGCGTCTAAAAGTAGCGTCAACCACTTCCCTCCATCTCCGATCCACTGTCCCACTCAGCGCGGCCTCGAAAGCGGCGCCGCCTATGCCGACCCTGCCGCAACAGACTAACGCTAAAAGGCTACGGGAGGAAATCCCACAAAACTTCGTTCGAGCCCTGCGTAGTAATTTTTGAGGCGATTTCGCTTTTTAAGCAAGTAACGGCCTCAATAATGCAGTGTTGTGAGTGCGCAATAGACTAGTGAAAATGACTATTACGTAAGGTGCGAAGCAATCGCAGGTTGAGACTTCGTGTTGCTGAAGCGCGGCGCATGCACGCGATTTGCTCGAAGACGCGCGATTTACCAGACTTTCAGGTTTTAAGTGCTGAAAGTATGCGATCGTGGTTTCGTAGGTTCGTTTACGTACCTGTAGGATATTTTTGTTCGGCGGGCGCGCGGAAGATTTTAACTATCTGGTGCCACTTCTTCTCTGCGTCTTTTGCAGGTTTGTGTAGCTGATGCACGGGTTCTGACTGCCAGGAGCAACGTTTTCACGCGTAGACGGTATTGATAACGT
This sequence comes from Dermacentor variabilis, assembly GCF_050947875.1. NCBI lineage: Eukaryota > Metazoa > Arthropoda > Arachnida > Ixodida > Ixodidae > Dermacentor > Dermacentor variabilis. The sequence continues at coordinate 30,169,357 of NC_134573.1, read as the reverse complement.
GAACAACATACCGGTGGTTTTCGCAGCAGAATAACTCGTTTTTTGTTTATGTTATCTATTTCAATGCAAGAGGCTGCAATTTCATAACTAGAACGAACGTTATGGAAAAATGAACAGAGGTTCCAAAAATATTTACCCCCCCCCTCCATTAGCACCAGTAATCCTGTTGTTAAAGTGTTCAGTTTATATTTGTATTGTGCGTCTGTCTGTATTATTTCGCGTTGTCAGTTTTCGCATGGAGCAGTGTCCATACAACTTAACACTACACACAGAGAACACATTTAATTCTTGGGTTTTACGTGCCAAGCTCACGATCTAATTATGAGGCACGCCGTAATGGGGAGCTCTGGATTAATTTTTACGACCTAGGGTTCTTTAACGTGGTCCCAATGGAAGGGATACGGACTTTTTTTGTATTTCGCCCTTATCGAAATGCGACTGCCGCGGCCGTGATTTGATCCCGCGACCTCGTGCTTGGAAGCGCCGCACCATAGACGCGACGCCCTCGCTGCGGGTATAGAGACCGAGAGAACGATATGGTTTTGGTACCAAACAGTCCTCAAATGGCTTCAATAAAGGCGCTTATCACAGTCTTGCGGACAAGGAAAATATACCGCACAAATACACAAAGTCCACTGTGCTGTGAGGCTCTCACAGCAATGAAACCCGAAGGAAAAAGAAGGATTAATTATTAAAGCGAATTGCAAGAGACGTACTAATTCCTGTCGTGGTACTAGGATGCAAAAGTACATAACTGCTCTACCCGTAGCTTGCACGGCAACTCCGTCCACACTCCACAATGAAAACATGGAAATTATTTGTCGCAAGTGATAGAAGGCAACATACAGTACATATTACGCATGCCATTTACTGAATCGGACGCATAAAAACATCAACGTTAAGCAGTGACAATGCTCATCCTTATCAGGGGGCCTGTGGTCTCTTGCGGCGTTTCTCTGCTGTGATAATCCTGCACCGAAAACGTGCCAGTAGCCGCTGTTCATCCCTCTAATACGCGTCCTGGTGCAGTCGGGGTAGATGAGAAATGCAAAAAGCACGTGTGCAGATTCCTCATTGGCGTCCCATAATTTCTTCTCGTACCGTGGGGGCTTTTTTTTGTAGTGGGTGCTTTTGTTGTCGTGATGATAGGCGCTTTTTTTTTACAAATACTCTTCCCGAAGGGCACATGTAACCGCTAACGGAGGCCTCAGGAGTACGCCTGCGATTATAATAAATCAGGCAGCGCAGGTAGTGCTCACACACAATGCTGGCTATCCGCGACGCAACAGCGGATAGTTGTTCTTATACGTTCCTGGCACGCATAGGTTTCGGCGAGCCCCAACCCGTGGACCAGCCCTGGTTCTAGCTTTGGTGATCCCGTTGCCGCTTTGGTGTACTGGAGGGGCCGGCAATAAAACGAAATAGTGATACGTTTAAACTAGAAAGTATAATCTATTAAAGAAATACAATCACGCCCAGACACCAATTTCTGACGCAGCGCTACCGCGCCCGTGTGAAAGGAATTATGGAACGCCAAAGAGGAATTTACAGGCTTATGTACTGTTTGCTCAAACTGCAGGCTATAGACCTCAGGTGACCTAAATAAAGTTATCCGTAGCCATCCACTGCGACCTCCCTCATAAACTCAGTCGCTTCAGGAGGTTAAATATGTTAAACAGCACAAACCAAATTAACACGTGTTGGCGTAGATTGTAGCTGAACGACTGCATTATTAAGCATTAGTGATCCCTGTAAAGGCGTCCACAATGCGCTAACTTCTGGTGGAGCTGAAATAAATTGCCTCAGCAAAGTCGTCTCTACGTTACACGCCCATTGTAGCTGCGAACACTTTCGTGGCCAAACTGTATGCAACAATGCGACCACCTTGAAAAAAAAGTCAGCTTAAACGCGCTAAGGACTGCGCGGAGCATAGACACATACGCAAGCACATCTTGCAAAAAGCAGCCGTAAACTGGGTTCAATATCAAATGTAACGAAGAACCGCAGCACTTCACAAAGCGGTACGGTTTTCGCAACCTCAGCCTGCTGTCAGCAATGTCAGCCTGCCCGACGCTATGCTATACCACGATTTTTTCCTTTGTGCGTACCGCTCACCGGATGGTAAAAAAAACAAAAAAAAATGTTTGGTACGCGCGTTGTCTGGCACGGCTTGCATATGAAGTTTTCATCTCTAACACACTTGATTTGGTCCGCTAACGCACTCGATTAATCGGTGTGCGCGTACTTTCGCACTGGGTCGAGAATGGAGGTCGGAGGTAGCGCGCTGGAAAGAACACGCACGCATATACGTATATATATATATATATATATATATATATATATATATATATATATATATATATATATATATATATATATATATATATATATATATATATTGTAATGGGTGCACTGAAGAGTTCCGATGGTAACGTCTCTTCGTAACCGAGGAGGCAGGTGACGCAGAGCAGGAACAGCTGGTAGCTCGAACGGCTCACACTCGTGCCAAGCACTGGCGATCCGGCTGGCCCACGGGTTGCACAGCAGGCATGGAAGAGACGATCTGGCTGGCCTTCTTCCTGTGCTCTTCTTCTTCATTACAATTACCCCCGGTGCGAAAGCGGAGCCATCCTGGCGACTTACGACGTGGAGACGAGCGGGTCATCGAATTGTTTCAGGCGGCGCACGTGAACAACATCCCGTCCACGGCGGCGCTTGTCGGATGTCGATGTAAGCGGCTCTATGACATAGTTGACGGGAGAGGTCTGTTGGACGATGCGGTATTGTCCATCATACTGCGAGAGAAGTTTTGTCGAAAGTCCAGGCGTGGTAGAAGGCACGGACAACAAGACAAAGGCGCCGGAGCGAAGTTCGGATTCGTAGCGTCGCCATCACGATTGGCTTTTTGTCGTTGTTGGTCAGCGGAGGTGAACTTTCGGGCTAATTGACGGCATTCCTCGGCGTATCGGGCGACGGCTGAAACGGGAGCACATTCTGACGCGTCTGGTGTATAAGGCAAAACCGTATCGATGGTATGGGAAGGATCGCGACCGTAGAGAAGAAAGTATGGAGAAAATCCTGTGGTACTTTGTGTAGCCGTATTATATGCGTACGTGACAAATGGGAGGATGATGTCCAAGTTTGTATGCTCCGATGAAACGTACATGGCGAGCATATCACCAAGGGTGCGATTGAAACGCTCTGTAAGACCGTTAGTTTGAGGATGGTACATCGTGGTGGTCCGGTGAACTATGCGGCATTGAGCAAGCAGAGCTTCAACCACCTGCGACAGAAACATACGGCCTCTATCACTCAGCAGCTCCCGAGGTGGGCCATGACGAAGAATGAAACGATGGAGCAGAAAGGATGCAACGTCACTGGCGGTCGCTGCAGGTAGAGCAGCGGTTTCGGCACAGCGTGTAAGGTGGTCAACTGCGACAATAATCCATCGTTTTCCAGCGGGTGTTAGTGGTAGCGGCCCGTACAGGTCAATTCCCACACGGTCGAAGGCACGAAAAGGGCACGGAAGCGGCTGCAATAATCCGTGGGCTGGATGAGGCGGAGATTTGCGGCGTTCGCATTGCGGGCACGAGCGGACAAACTTTTGGACAAAAGTAAACATTCCGCGCCAGTAGTAACGTTGCCGCAGGCGCTCATACGTCTTCAAAACGCCTGCGTGTGCACATTGTGGGTCAGTATGGAAAGACGCGCACATGTCGGAACGCAAAGTCTTAGGGATAACCAGGAGCCACTGGCGACCATCGGGCTGGTAGTTCTGTCGATACAAGAGTTTATCCCGGACAGCAAAATGGACAGCCTGGCAACGCAGGGAGCGGGAGATGGGAGATGCAGGCGAGCCAGAAAGGAGATCCAAAAGAGAGGCCACCCAAGGATCCTTGCGCTGTTCTGATGCGAACGTGTCGATGTCGACCGAGGATACCGCCTCAATGGTGGAGAAGGAGGCCGCGTCGGCTGGCAGCGGAGAGCGGGACAGAGCGTCAGCGTCAGTGTGCTTGCGACCGGAGCGGTATATGACGTGGATGTCGTATTCTTGAATACGCAGAGCCCAGCAGGCAAGGCGTCCAGACGGGTCTTTTAAAGAGGATAACCAACAAAGGACGTGATGGTCAGTAACCACATGGAAAGGCCTGCCGTATACATAGGGGCGAAACTTCCCGAGTGCCCAAACGATGGCCAGGCATTCTTTTTCTGTGACGCTGTATTTGCGTTCCGCTTTGGTCAGCGCACGACTGGCGTAAGCAACGACGTACTCGGAGTAGCCAGACTTGCGCTGCGCAAGGACAGCGCCAAGGCCAATACCACTGGCATCGGTATGCGCTTCAGTTGGGGTGGTCGGGTCGAAGAGTCGCAGTATAGGCGGAGACGTCAGGAGACGGCGTAAGGTCACGAACGCTGTGTCGCGTGCACGAGACCAGGAGGAGAGGTCGTTGGCGCCACTTAAGAGTTGTGTCAGAGGTGATATTATCGAGGCAAAATTGCGAACAAAGCGCCTGAAGTAAGAACAGAGGCCGATGAAGGCGCGGAGGTCTTTGAGTGTCTTTGGTTTCGGAAATTCTGCCACGGCGCGAAGTTTTGATGGGTCGGGGCAAATGCCGTCTTGTGATACGACGTGACCCAGAATCATGAGCTTGCGCGCGGCGAACTGGCACTGTTTCAGGTTCAGTTGCAGGCCTGCGTTGGTCAAGGACGTCAACACTCGCCTAAGGCGAAGAAGATGCGTGCTGAAATCAGGGGCGAACACAGCGATGTCGTCGAGATAGCAAAAACACGTGCTGCATTTTAGGCCGCCCAAGATAGTGTCCATCATTCGTTCAAAGGTAGCAGGTGCATTGCATAGGCCAAATGGCATCACATTAAATTCGTATAAACCATCTGGCGTAATGAATGCAGTTTTAGGGCGATCAACTGCTGACATAGGGACCTGCCAGTAGCCCGAGCGTAAATCCAACGAAGAGAAGAATTTAGCGCCTTGCAAGCTGTCCAGAGCGTCGTCAATGCGCGGTAGAGGGTATACGTCTTTGCGCGTTATCTTGTTGAGACGGCGATAATCGACGCAGAACCGAATGGAACCATCTTTTTTTGTGGCAAGAACCACCGGTGATGCCCACGGGCTATTGGAAGGTCGAATGACGCCGCGCTGAAGCATGTCGTCCACGTGCTCACTGATCACCTGACGCTCCTTGGCGGATACGCGGTACGGGCGCTGCCGCAATGGCGCGTTGGAGCCAGTGTCGATGTGGTGGCTGACGGTTGACGTGCGACCCAGAGTAGGCTGAGCGGCTTCAAAAGAAGAACGGAACTGGGCAAGCAGGTGAAGAAGCTGGGAGCGCTGCTCGGAAGTAAGGTCATCGGCAATGAAAGGTGTGAATAAGTCACCTGATGGCGGAGCAGAAGTGGAAAGTGCACAGAAGTCAGTGAGCTCTGTATACGAAGCGTCCGGCACGTCGGTGATAAACATGTCATCAAGAGGCTGAACATGGCCAAGTGCTTCAACGCAAAGAGCCGTCAGGGCTGTAGGAAGCGGATTGCAGACAACGATGGCGCTGAGTCCGGCTGAAATGTCAAGCGTGGCGAAAGGGAGGGGAACATCTTTGCGGGTTATGAAGAGTTCCGAAGGAGTGAAGAGGACAGTGCCTCCAGAGACAGCGCCACAGAAGACGGGAACAACGGCAGACGAGTACGGCGGAATGGTGATGTCTTCCCGAAGGACTAGCATAGCGGGAAGAGAGGTGGCGCCGACGAGGGGTACGTCACACAGAGGCGATAATTCGACTTCAGCACGTGCACAATTGATGACGGCGTTATTTCGCGAAAGAAAGTCCCACCCAAGTATCACGTCGTGAGAGCAGGACTGAAGAACCACAAACGCCACAATATAGAGAACGCCCTGAATAACAACTCGAGCTGTACAAGCTGCTGAAGGCTGCACTGACTGGGCGCTTGCTGTGCGAAGAGAAAACCCAGAAAGTGGCGTCGTAACTTTTCGTAAGGCGCGAGAGAGGTGTTCGTTTAGGACAGACACGGCTGCTCCAGTATCAATTAGCGCAACGGTTGGGAGGCCGCCCACAGTTAGATCGACAACGTTCGAAGGCTACAATGGAGGACTTGTACAGATCGATGGCGACGCAGTTCTTGCCTCCTGAACTGCGGCGCTTAGTTTTCCTCTTGCGTGGGTGAAGGGCGCCGACGCAAGGGGGATAACGAGCGGCGACGCGGGGAAGGCGAACGACGTGGAAGGGCAGGGCGCTCGGCTGGTGGCCTGTTCGACTGCCGACTAAGATAAGTGTCTTGAAAAGGTTGCACGTCGGCGTAGGGAGGCGACTGCACCAACCCATCAGAGTGCAGCATGCGGCGGCGGCAGAGTCATGCAACATGGCCGGGAATACCGCAGGCATAACATATGGGCCTGTTGTCTTGTGTGCGCCAAGGATTAGCAAACGCAGGAGCAGGTCGATGAACGGGATGACGAACGGGTGGTAGCGGCCGTGGATGTAGCGCAACGAGTGGTTGACGAGGAGGCTGCGCGGCGACGGATGCGTAAGTAGGTGGCGCGGCGCCAGGGTACAGCTGATGCGGCATTGGTAGAGCCTCAGCAACTTGAGGCTGCGCGGCGACAGGGTACTGCTGATGCTGCATAGGTAGGGCCTCAGCAACTTGCTCTTCAATAACCCGCCGGAGCGTAGGGGCGAGCTGTGTAGGAGGCTGTGAAGGCAGCGGCTGCTGTTGGGGTAGCTCAGCAAAGGGCATTAGAGAGAGCTGACGTGCAATTTCCTCCCGCACGAAAGCTTGGATTTGTGTGAGCAGGGGGGAGCTATCAGGGAGGACGGTCATGGAAGAGAGGGCCTCGTCAGTCACTGAGGGGCGCCTGGTCAAAGCGCATTGCCTTCTCAACTCGTCGTAGCTTTGGCACAAGTTGATGAGCTCTGCTACGGTGCGCGGACTCTTGGCGATCAACATTTGAAAAATGTCATCGGCGATGCCCTTCAAAATGTGCTTTAATTTCTCATTTTCGGGCATAGAAGCATCCACACGTTTGCACAGGTCGAGAACCTCTTCGATGTAACAGGTGAATGTTTCACCGGGTTGTTGCGCTCGCTCTCGTAACCGCTGCTCGACGCGCAACTTGTGGACGGCAGGGCGACCGAAAACTGCAGCGAAACTGGTCCTGAACGCGGACCAAGACTGAAAGTCGGCTTCGTGATTCTTAAACCACAGGTGAGCCAGTCCCGCTAGGTAGAATATGACGGCATTTAACTTGGCGGTATCATCCCATCGATTGTGCAAGCTCACCCGTTCGTACGTAGCCAACCAGTCATTGACGTCCTGTTCGTCCGTACCGCTGAAAACCGCTGGATGGCGTTGCGGGACAGCGCCAGAGCAGGCAACGGGGGGTGGCGGCGGCGTCGGCTGGCGAGAGTCAGGCATGACGGGAGGCAGAGTCCGAGACCGGAGTTCCAGGGTGTAGATGTTCTTGAGTACCCCGCACCTTCCACCAATTGTAATGGGTGCACTGAACAGTTCCGATGGTAACGTCTCTTCGTAACCGAGGAGGCAGGTGACGCAGAGCAGGAACAGCTGGTAGCTCGAACGGCTCACACTCGTGCCAAGCACTGGCGATCCGGCTGGCCCACGGGTTGCACAGCAGGCATGGAAGAGACGATCTGGCTGGCCTTGTTCCTGTGCTCTTCTTCTTCATTACAATTAATATATATACAAATCCACAACGCCTGCTTTCACATGACGCGGATTGGCCAATGGGGCAGCGGAGGAGGACAGTTTCTTTCTCGAAGCGCTAATGGATGGCGCGAAAGTTGCACCCAGCAGAAGACCCGTCTCTGCCATAACGGTTCGGCACGGCTCAGTGAACGAGAACCGGCTTCGTCTCTCCAAAAGAACTGCCGCTCACTTATATTGAACCACGGCTCACTGACTCTTTCTTTAAAAAAGAGTGGCTCAAAACATTCGAGGCGCTCCTGAGTGACCCATCTCAATCTAGCCCTTACTTTTATAATTCTCGTGGTGCTTTATAGGATGGCGTTGTTTCTGCTTGAGCGGCTGAATTTTATGTTGTTATTTGCACTTGCAACAGCCAGGGGCGCAATAACATTAAATTATTCCAGTATGTTTTTATTCTAATGTCTAGACGTGAAATTTGCGTAACCACAGACGCAAGCATCGGGCGGTAACCTGCAGCGTTGTTTGAAAAGCCCAGTGAAACGCGCTTCTCGTTTGTAGGCTGTCCCTTTCTTTTGCTTTCAAACCCAATAGCATTCTCTACATTGTGCAGTTTTTCTTATCTAACTGGCTCAGAAGAAGCGAGGAGTACGCCCAAGTGGAGAGAGTTTCGATGGCGCCGAGCAAGTACAGTGAAAGTAGAAAGCCGGATGAGGAGATTGGGGCCGGCGTCTACGAATGGTCCGCTTCCGATCCCTTAGCTTGCGCTGCCTGGTAGAAAATCGCGGCGGCGTGCAACGGAAGTTTAAAAATGTTGCTAAAATGGATCTTCAGCAAAGAAGAATTTGGCGAGTGATGTCGTCTACGCGCCGAAAGGTCTCGACAACATTATACAGCCACGCATTCTTTTTTTTTATTATTCGCAAATAAATCCATGCTCCCCGGCAGTTTCAAGTAGTTAGTACCACTGTGATCGGCGGACAGCCATCTTTGATTGCTTTCGGAACGGAGCAGTCTCCGGCTATTCAGAAAATGTTTCAGTTTTGTTCGGCATAATAATACGCCTTTAACGCATACACGTCAAATTAACGCGCTGAGTTTTGGCGCTTTTATGACGTCACGTGACAGGCAAGTGAAGTGGGTGCAGCCCGAAAAGTTGTGACAAGTAGCAATTGGTCAGACGACGCCTTTATTACTAATGGCGAAAAGGCGTCGAATCAGGAATTATCATTCTAATTTTGTTTCGTCTAATCCTGCACAATCTGTGACCCCGGTTTTCGTGGCGTGACAGACAGCGCCGAGCAGATGGGTCGACCAATCATGGAGGGCTGATTGCAGAATTGGAATAGAAAATTTTGGAATAGCGTTATGTTATAGCGCCCATGTATTTTTTATTGCCATATACCTTTGTCTCAGTTGCCGCAGGATGTTCATTTTTCCTACATTTTAGTATTACTCGCAACTTCCGTACCCTCGTACTACCCACTACATAGTTTTTGTACTGCCCACTCCTCCTTTGGCCTGATAATCTGCAGTGAATAAATAAATAAATAAACAAACAAATAAATAAATAAATAAATATATAAATAAATAAATAACGTAATAAATGAATTAAGATTTAGAGTCGACAGACCCTTGGTGCATGTGAGTTCAAAACTTCAATTGGTTAAGGATTTCTTTTAAGCTTTTAGTGCTCGTACAATGATTTGCCGTGGAACAATACTTTTGAATCCAGCATTTGCCACAGTACTGAGAAGCATTTTTCCACAGGAGACGTTCTTACTTTCATCATCATCATCATTAGCCTGGTTACGCCCACTGCAGCGCAAAGGCCTCCCCATACTTCTCCAACTGCCCCGGTCATGTACTAATTCTGGCCATGTTGTCCGTGCAAAATTCATAATCTCATCCGCCCACCTAACTTTCTGCCGCCCCCTGCTACGCTTCCCTCCCCTTGGAATCCAGTCCGTAACCCTTAATGACCATCGGTTATCTTCCCTCCTCATTACATATCCTGCCCATGCACCCCCCCCTACATTTCTTTTTCTTAATTTCAACTAAGATGTCATTAACTCGCGTTTGTTCCCTCACCCAATCTGCTCTTTTCTTATCCCTTAACGTTACACCCATCATTCTTCTTTCCATAGCTCGTTGCGTCTTCCTCAATTTAAGTAGAACCCTTTTCGTAAGCCTCCAGGTTTCTGCCCCGTAGGTGAGTAGGGTGATCACGCAATTCTTCAGCCGAACTGCAACTACAACCACAGGTCGAGTTGTGCAGTTATACGGGCTATAATGGTCAACACTGATTGGCCGACCTCCTCGATAAGCTGGAGTCACTGGCGCCTCGCAAGCGTACGTCTTGGCTCGACTCCTGATATAGTTGCCGTGCGGGGAGGCTCATGATGTCGGTGGAGGCTCCAGTCTTCAGCCTAGAAAGAACTCGAGACGCGCTTCCGAGATGGGTTCTTGCTGCCTAAATACGAGCTTCTGGTACAGCGGGAAATCGATTTTCGAACGCAGCCGCAGGACAAAAGCTTGGTCGGATACGTCTGAACGATGCAGGAGCTTTATCGCAGAGTGGCACTATTGACCTTATAACGTAAAAGCATTGGAATATGTTTTTATCCAAATCTTCCGACGTCAAACTTGCGTAACAACAGACGCAAGCACCGAGCGGTGGCCCGCAGCCATTGTTTGAACAGCTCAGTAAAACACTCTACTCGTTTATAGCAAGTAAGTTTGTTTGCTTTCAGGGGGAATAGTAGTGCTTACCTTCACAGATTCTTATCTAATTAGCTGATCAGAGGCGAAGGATGCGCACACATGCAGAATGTTTCTGCTGGGCCATTCCAGTACGGTGAAACTTGAAAACCATATGAGGAGGACGATGCCGGTGTTTTCGAATGTTAGCTTGCGGTGGCTAGTGGACAGTCGCAGCGGCGTGCAACGGACGGTTAAAAATTTTCCCATAACGGATTCTGGACGAAGTTCGCAGAGAGATGACGTAGATATGTAAAGGGATCTAAAACGCTATACAGCAACTCATATTTTTTTTATTATAAGTAAATAAATCTATTATCACCGGCAGCTCCGAGTACCTAATGCCAGAGTTATCAGCGGGCAGCATCTTCTATTCATTTCGTAACGGGGCACTCTTCGGTTATCCCGTCAAAACGTTCAGTTTTGCCCTGCATATTAATGCGTCTTCAATGCGTGTAGGGCACTTCGTCATGGTGAGTTCTCGCGGGTTTGTGACGTTGCAAACAGATAGGTGATGTTGGAGGACACCGAAATCGTTCTAACAACAGCGGAGGGATAACGGTCAAAGAGGTGCCGAATGGGAAATAATTATTTTTCTTTTGTTTGGTAGAATTGTTCATAGTCAGTGTGCAAACGTGATAGTTCATGCGGCGTAGAGGCTGTAATTTAGTAATCATTCAAAGGTAAGCGCGAAGAAAACATGCCAGTGAATTAAAAAAGATATTCGCGTAAAAATATGCATTTTGCAATGTCTTTCAGTGCAATGGTTTATGCTTGAAGTACTGCGCATTGTGTACGTTCAAGGAAGCTGGTTTTACTTTGAGTGTTGGCGGATCACTGTGTAAGCTGGGCTAAAGTTGCGGGACGCTGGCTGCTTTGATACTGGGAGCTGATATAACGCTGGGACTCGAAGGGACACATTCGCATTGGCACTGCTTTATTTGAGTAACCCCGGATGGTGACAAAGCACCACCGAGACAGCACTGATCGCGACATGAGTACTGAATTATCATAATTGACATCCATATACAAACACGCTATCATGGTATCAACTGCCATAACCTGACAACACACCAATTACGCACGATTGCATCTTCGTATTATCAATCAAACTAACTTTATTTCAGTTCAGTGTACACAAAACAGGTGGTTGAGAGTAAAAATTCACCGAGGATTAGGATACTCCATAATGCGAAATTTGAGCGCAGCTCTATGCGTGTTTTCATTTCACGTGCCAATATTTTGTATTATAATTATTACGTACACGGTTTACATAAGGAAGCCAACGTGGTGAGTAGCGCAGCTGGCACGGATAATCTGTCTCGTGCGGCACATTGCAAACGGACCGAAGTGTGGCACGACTGCCTCGCTAATCGAGAGATCGCGAGAGGCAGCGCCTGGGTGACGCGTGGGCGCGATGCAGCGCTTTGTTTCCATGCAGACTACGCACGTCACTCTGACGCCATATCGTAGCCATCATAGCCGCACAGCTTGTCTTTCAAGTCAATGCGCTTTTCTTCTCACGCTTTCGTTCCACCGACGACGAGAGCGGGCCGTTCGTCGCGGGGGAATCCTGCCACTAGTGCCAACAGCGACAACAACACCCAAGGAAGCGTCCCATCGAGCCTTATTCGTAGGCGCTCGCCATCGCCCCTTGCAGGAGCAGTGATAGCCATCACACATGCTGGTACCTCGGACTGACTTCAGCAGCTGACGCCGCGGACGAGTGCAGCCCTCCTCACCTAACGCCACTGTGCCTTCCCCCCCCCCCCCCCCCTCGGAAGCGCAGATAAGATCGCTCAGGCGACTGCTGATGCAATGGCCGCCGCCAACTCTGCGCGTGCATAGGCCGTCTGCCCTGCACTCCCTCTTTGCCTCACGCTTTCAATATAGCCACTTCCTCCACTTTCCTGCTCCCGCTGTCTTCTTTCATATACCGCTGCGCTCCGCGTCCGCTTTCATGTTTCGCTAAGTTCGTTCGCTCGGTTACGAGGTACGACGCCGAGGCATGCCGATGCTCAACGCAGGAAGCGGCGCCTAAGAGCAGCGTTCAGAAAAGCAGTACAGACGACAGCTTGACTAAGCTTTCGAGCCCACTATCGAAAACACGGCCCGTATTCGCAAAACGTCCTTACGCTGAAAGCATTCGTGCCAGCCAAAAGTAATGTAGGACATAGTATTAGAGAAGGCGATCCGCCAATGAAAAAAAGCACTTACGAAGAAAAAGCTTTGTGAATTCGGTACCAGAAGCCTCTAACCGGATTTTGTAATACGAATTTACAAGTTACTTTCTCTGTAGTGATAGTGGAGGTTCTTGCACAGAATTCAATAGCCGGTACCCACCCCTTGCGCTTCGTAGCACAAGTATAGTTGCATTTTGGGAAAGTATCGCTAGGAAGGAAACATTTATGCCAATGGCATCCAGCGCGATTTCTCATGTATGTGTCGATGCTGCCAATACAATGCCAAGGTGATATTTCATTTCTCATTAACTTTGTCGACAACGTATGGCCTAACTATTCCCGCCACAAAGCGCTAAGAGGGTTACTGTAATAAATATCTTGCTCTAGCAGTTCATACTGAATTGTTCTTTCATGCATGCCCATATTGCTCACGGAAGCCTCAGTGGGGGCTAGCTGCCTTGAGAAGCAGCGAGCCTAAAAACAAAACAAAAATAGTTGAATAAAGGTACACGTGAGGTAATAAAGTGAAGCGTGGAAAATTAAGGATGCATGTACAGGGTAAATAATAGGGGCGTTCACCTTTAAAATATGTGGAGACAAATGTAGGCCTTCGTTCAGCATTCATAAAAAAATCATTTTTACGCCTTGAAAGTAGCTGCTATTCAGTTGAGGAGCTCAATTGTTCGAACTCTACGATCAATGTCATCTTTCGGCTTTGCTCCTTGAGGTGAGTTATAACATGTGCTTTGTGAACGCCATAGCATATATGATATGATATTGCTTGTACGTATTTAATTTTCCTCTTTCTAATAAAGCGTTAGTGGCGATTCCAATAAATTTTCGTGCCTTCTGTTGACCTGTGAGGTTCCTGCGCTGGTTCGCTACGATGCGAAGAGATATCTTGCCCAGCTTAATATTTCTCGCTTTGGTAAAAGACACTAATAAGAGAGGTTAGTTCGACTAAGACATGACAAGGTCTAAAATTCCATTGACAAAATGACATATTAACCACATGATGTATTGATTCATTTCGGCAAAAATAATTAATTGCTAATGTCGAGAACAACGCTTGCTTGCCAGTAGCTCTCTCCGCGGTCTTCCCGGGTATGAAATCCAGCCGTTTTCTCCGATCATCTCGACGCAACCAGTGAGGGCGTTGTAGGTCGTATTCCATTGCTTGTCCCCGCATATCTGAAACAACAGAAAAGAGTGACTGGGCTAAAGTTCACGTGGAAATACTATGAGTGATATCGTAATTTTGCAGATGTGTAACTTACGGCGCAGTGTCAATCCTACTCACTGGCTCTCTTATTGTGTTCTTGTTTTGTTTTTTTAATTCTGACATAGTAAAAAATATCTACCGAAACCATCGAAAGTGGTTTCCGCTCAAAGTTTGGGCAATGTAATTGAATATCCGGACGCTGACGTTCGCTTTCAGGGTGACGTTTGGTGGCATATGGAGGCGTTCTTGGTGGGTGCGGTGCCTTCGTCGCTTGTTGAACCCGCCTTCGGTGCCGACGCATTTCGAGGGCATTTATAACAACTTCAAAGAAGAAATTTTTAAATCTTTACATGACATGATTTTTATATTTATATACACAACGAACGGCTGGCGAAACGAACGACAAGGCGAAACGCCAAATCTCTAGAAAGGCATTTGCTTTATAAAATAAATGAAGCGCTTCAATGTCTATATTCCTTGCAGTAGGAATATATAGGTAGTGTTTGTTGTTTCATCGCGGAATTCCATAGAGAACGGGTCGATCAACGGTACATATGAAGCAGGAGTATAGATGGCTGTATAAGCCAATTAATCGTAAGCGTGTTGTATCCAGCGGCGATAACAACAGCCTGGAAGGCGACTGCCCTGCTTCCACCCTCTCTCGCCCTGGTAGCTGCTAGAGTGAATGGCGGCGGCATAAGAGGGGGACGGTTGCTGCTGGCGCTCCAGCGCTGGTCCTTTCCTTAGTTTAGTTTAAGTACCACGTCCAAGCAAACGCGCACTGCGCTCAAATAAATGTAGACGCTTTCAAAATAGCGCATTGCAAACACTGTTTCTTTCTTCTAAGCTGGATTTTAGAAAGGGGCAGAAATTTCCTGCTTGATAACGCTAAATACAGGTTGCTAATTATTAGACACACTAGTTGGCATCTTAGATAGTCTCATTAAAATGCATGCTGAAATTTAGAAATATTACCCAGCAGTAGAGAACTAACTTCTGCGGAGCGGAAGCTCTTAGGCTAGCATCAGTTGAAAATTATTGGTTCTTAATATCGGTTAGAAAATCCACTCACTATATTGTTGCTTCAAAATTTATTGGTGTTGTATTTATTCGTATGAAAATTTAATAATAAGAAGCTTTTATGAAACCGTTTACTGAAGTAAATTAATGCATTTTTAGCATCTAAATAACTTGCGTTTCGAAACTGCCACTATTCCATGTGACTTGCCCTTGCAACGGTACATTTTGTTCGCCGTGGCGCCTGACTACGCGGCTGAAGCTCAGAGGCTTAGAGGTACCTTGCCACTATCGCACCTACCGAACAAATCTAGTTAAATAATGCACTACGGGATCCTTACTCATTGCCTCGCAGCCTCGACGCCCCGCCTACTCGACTTGTTCATCCCGTGTTCTGGTACCAAACGCAGTCTGCCATCGGTCATGAAAGAAACGCTATCGCAATAAAAGAAACGGTAGATAGTTGCACGAAAGGAAATAACAACAAGTGGCTCTTCATTACCAACCTTTAACAAAAACTACAAAAGGGAATACGTTTTATAAACGTTTGCAAAACTCCACAGTTGCTCTAAAATCTAGTAGCTGAAAATACTCTACGTATCTCGGGCCGCTCACGGCAGGCTTTGCCACTTACGCATTAAAAATATGTGGTTTGCTCGGTCTCTGTGAAAGAAGGAAGGAGGTCGAGAAATAACTTTGCGCATCTGCTATTTACGGAGAGGGATTTTGTAGAGCGCTCTGAGAAAGGTTGTGCTCTATAGAATGCCTGGTATACAAAAATTAGAAGCTCAGTGCCCTTCCACTCTGTGAAGAACGATGACGAGCAAAGCTGTGCATGTGGACCCTTTAGTGGCGAACGGCACCTCCGGCGCTGGTCGGTCCGGTATTGCACTACCTTTGGGATCGACCCACGTATGGCGAGTGCTTGACACCTGCGTCATCTCAGCCGCGGGTCGGCCCGGCATTGCACAAACTTCGGAATAGGCCTACAGGTGGGGGGGGGGGGGGCTTAATACCTGCTTCACCCCCACCGCTGGTCAGCCCGGCATTGCACAACCTTCGGGATCGACCCACGTATGGCGAATGGTTAACACCTGCGTCATCTCAGCCGCCGTTTGGCCTGGCATTACGCAAACTTCGGGATAGGCCTACGTATGGGGGAGTTCCTAACACGTGCTTCACCCCTGCCGCGGGTCGGCTGGGCATTGCATACCTTCGGTTTCGACCCACGTATGGTGAGTGCTTAACACCTGC
The DNA here is from genome assembly GCF_050947875.1 of Dermacentor variabilis. Taxonomy (NCBI): domain Eukaryota; kingdom Metazoa; phylum Arthropoda; class Arachnida; order Ixodida; family Ixodidae; genus Dermacentor; species Dermacentor variabilis. Next base: position 30,153,226 of record NC_134573.1, on the reverse strand, counting down.
GTCATTTGCGCCGCAAGTCGGCCCGGAATTGCACTGTCTTCGGGATGCGTCCACGTATGGGAACTGCTAACACCTGTTTCACGCCGCCGTGAAGGGGGGCGGCATTACACTATCTTCAGGATCGGCCTACGTATGGGGAGTGCTTAACGCGTGCTTCCCCTTCGCCGTGGGTCGGTTGCGCTAATGGGCCCGCGAACGTCGTTCTTTTGCAACGTTTGAGTGCCCATTAGCGCTTATGTAAAAGTCCCCGCTCCTTCCGTTCCCTCCCTTCTGGGGACCAACCGCACGCAGTCCAGCCATCGTGAGTCCAAAGGGCAACTGATCAGATCACCGGCACGATCTCTACTTCACGGAACGCATGACACATATGATTGGTTGGTGATATAACGTCGTTTTAATGTAGTAGGGCAACGTCAATCACGGCACGTACTCCACGGCACGAACACAGCTGGCGTCCAAAGCGGACGCCGGAGCAGCAGGCTAGAGTTTCGTGTCGATAGAGGCACACGATGCAGGGGGAAGTAGCCCTTACCAGCTTCTCTGTAAAAACCCACCTGGACAGTACGTCCTTTTTCTTGCACTGATTCGCCGCCTCTCACGTGTTGTTTCAAACGAGTCTGACATTATATGGTCCTCACACATAGCTACTTAATGCATTTTTCGCGAGCAGCTTTCTTAGCGTACTTGACTCACTTTTACGGGGCTAGAAGGCCTCGGTCTGTAGCCATTTTCCCGTCAACATGCGTCACTCGGCAATCTGTAGAATAATGGGTCGATCATTGGGCTGATGTGCTGACAGAATAGGGTTCAAAAGCAGCCCCCGTACAATTTTGGGTCGCTGGGTATGTGGTAATGGTTAAGTGCCGCTTATTAGTTAATTTCACAACTGATGCTACTGCATATGTGCCACTCATTATGTGCTGGTCTTCAATTAACCTTTTGAAGCTAACCTGGGTCACTGTGTATACTACACTCGGTGTGCGCTGTTCTTTATTGAACCTCTTTGACGCCCGCTTGGGTAACAGTGTGGCACTTAATATGTGCCGCCCCTTCAATAGAAGAAAACCGAATGTTTCTTCAGTGCTTGTGTGGAATTGAACCTACGTCATATTTATTGAGACATACGCATTCGAATTCACACAAGCGCCACGCGCAAACTTCGTGGCAGCTTCACTGAATGACCTGGCGTATTTAGAGGTGAAGCGTGAGAGAGGAGCTTCGCTCATACATGACATGTCTCTGCGGTGGCAGTACAGTGCTTCACTACTCTGATTCATTGCTAATAGCGTTAATTTCCGTATTCATTGTGATATGTACACAGCCGAATTTTTCTGCAGCATGAATTGTACTTGCCAAAGCTAGGTCAACGCGTTTCTAGTCATCCTGTCGTGTGCGCTTTGCCAGAAACATAACGCATCCATGGTGTCTGCTAGCAACTTTCAAAATTTTAAAGTTTTTTCTGAACAATTGGTAACATTTGTTTTCGATCCAACTACCAGTAATCCCTGCATGAAGCTGGAGACAGTAAAACGCGCAAGTGTCACTGATGTTGATTTTCCCATGGCAATTTTTCAGAAGCCACAAAGGGGTCTAATTTAAAGCAAGAAAAGAGCACGCACGCGCTTACAGAAAAAATAATGCCGTTGTAGAAGCTTGTGCACCATCCAAACACACTGACATCTGCGCCACTAAATTTATCGCCTTCTACCTTGGTGACACGTAATGACTACTCAAGGGCTGGGAAATTATTTTGCTGCAGTTAAACGACACAGACACCGCAAGAACTACTTCCTTCTAAAACACCTTGGCAACACACGTTCAAATGGCCAACCAATACCATTTCAGTGGAAACAAGGGTGGCGATCAGCTTTCCCATTTCCTTGCGAGCTGGTACTGCACAACGGTAGTCACTGCTTCTTGTTGAAAGACACGTACTCATTGTGTATAATATTTCCAGCTTCCGAGACAAGCCAATGCGTTTGGTCATCTTGAAGGCTTCCTTGTGTTCCCCCGAGAGGACCTCGCCGCATTCTATTTTTTATGGGCTTGGCCACCGCTCCTCCCAGTTATTCCGCAGACTTCAAGTTTTCCGGTTCCTCGCATTACAGTAAAAGGCCAATGTTATTTTTTTTATACAATAGGCTCAGATAGGCGAACGATAAGTTTCTCAGCAGATGGAATCAAAGCACCCTTGCAAAAGATGGAACAAATAGGGTAATTGTTTCAGAGAATCTGTAGTTCTCCTCAGGTAGACATGTAGACATGGCGAGAGCTCTTCATGATGTTGTCCGAGGGTGATGTTAAGTAGCCGTCCAATGTTACTTTGGTGTTCTCCTCCGCAGTCGCCGTACTGTGCTTTCCAACTCATGGTACGTTCTATATTGCGCACGCTAGCTCGGCTTTATCGCTTTTGGTCATGAAGCACAGTGCAATTGCGCTCATGTGTGAACAGTACGCCCGCATGGCAACTCTGAAGCGCACTCGAGGATTTCCTTACATGCAACTCAATTTCAAATACTGATCGGCGCAGCTTTACGTGGAAAGCGTACCGCTTAGCTTTGTATGGATATGGCTCTTTTTTTTACTTTTTCGCAGTTTTACACAAAGACAGAGAAATGCATTTCTCGGAAACGTTATAGAAACTTGTAGCCAGCCACGAGTTGTGAGCGGTCTGCCTGATTACAGGTAACAAAAGCATAAGAGAAGAACAACTCCCTTCTACTAGCAAAAATTGAGTGTCAGCACTTTCGCCAGGTAAGTATGTACTGCATAGAAGAGTAAAGTTACGCACCTGGTGGTATGCGACGTAGCTGGCGCTCTCAAGCATCACCTCCCGGGAAGCGGTGGATGTGGGTGTCCACGGTGCCGTGGACTGGGCTGTTCTAAGTCGAAGTAGAATCCCGCCAATGAGAAGGTCAGCAGCATGCGAGACATCACCAGGTGGGCCTGTTCCTCCTTGGCATACGAGGCACCCACTGAATCCACCAATTTCGCCTGCACACAGAATTTGGATCTGAGTAGGAGACGGCGAAAGTGTGGGCATGCGGCAAGGCAGCTTCTCCTTCGCAGTTCGAGCCTTGCTATATCTGCTGACATGTCCGTTCTTGGTGCTATTGCTCAAATCAGAGGCAGCAAATGCGGGTCCAAGGTCCTCATTATCATGTGTTCCTCTTTGATATAAAGAGTCTGGCTTAAATTTGTTGATGTAGTAGCCGTAGAACATAGGCCTAGCGGAGAGTGCTCAGATCTTTTATACATGGACATTGTTACCATTAAAAAGGAGAATCCCATAGCCGCAGACAAAAGCTTAAGGAGGAATAGTACCCAGAATCTGCCCTAAACACCGCTTCTCACATGTAGGACCAATAAATAGTTAATCTTATGGAAAACATGTCCATTAAGTGACCCACTTGTACTTGCACCACAAGCGATGGAAAAATAGGGCATTTGATGCATATTCGCTCGTAACAGTGGCCGTAGCTGCAAAAAAGGTTGCTTACGCTGCAATTTTCACTATAAATAAAGCAATGCAACACTCATGCTAAAGTCGAAAGAAGGCTGTATTCAGTGCCTGGAAAGGTTTCGTGAAGAAATCTGATGCAGATGATACTGCAGACTACGCCCCAAGTGCATAATAGCACGGTCGAACAGTTAAAATGTAATAAGTATTTCTGAAAACGCTGTTTTGACTTGCAGGAGGAATACTTTCTGTGCAATGAGTGAACGTTTTTCTGTGAAATTTCAATCAACAATTGCACTGTGGTCGTTGCATTGACTGAGCGAAAAAGACAATTTTTGAATGAATAGTTTTTATATACAAATTTCTTTATTTAGAAACGGCAGAAGCAACATGAAGCAGAAACATCTTTCGATAGCAGTGCAAATTTTGAATTGTTTCTCGCTAGTGGAAGTTGAGATAATCGCCAACACCTTTAATGTCATCTGTTGGGCTACCATCCCCTCTTAGCATAGCAAATGTAGTTCAGACGGGCTGACTTGTCCAAACTTTGAGGCGAACTGCAACAAAACTTTGGACTGCGTAAAATGCTGAGTTCAAGATGTCGTACATATGAAGAAGCATGCACGCAAAATGTTCCGTTTTGAACAGGAGTGGAAGCCATCACAAGAACTCAGAAAAATAATGGGTTTTGTTCCTGAAAAAAAAAAAACGGAGTCATTAAATTCTGCCGGCACTGACGCATGACATCTTGTGTGGCTTCTCGGCAGCACATCTGAGATTGCAACAGTGCAACCGGGCAATCTGGGAGGCCACGCCCGTATGTAGCCATGCTACCATGGCCGGCGCGGGCTGCCGCGACGAGGGAAACAATGGTGCATGTTGTATTAGAATCTGAAGACATCTAACCAGGGGTCAGTTTAGGTGAAGCCCTCGAGTTCCGAGACAGCTAAGGGAAAGTAAACATGTTCGCAATAGAGACTAGCAAGAAACGATTGAAGCTTTGATGACAGAAAAGTCGGGAGACCCCTAACAACGGAGATGCAAAAATCAAAGTTCCCAGTATTGGTTCAGAAAGCGCAATGCTGGGAATTCTTTGAGTGGGTGCGTGTGTATGTGTGTGTGTGTGTGTGCGTGCGTGTGTGTGTGTGTGTGGGAGCGTGAGTGTGAGAGAGGTAGAAATCTAGATAAAATACGAACAGGGGCTTGGTGGCGTGACCTACCACCCCGTTTCAAAGGGGACGCTCATAGCACCCATCCTCTAGCCCTTTCGCAGACGTTCGTGCTACCGTGTGCTTTGATAGCTCTCTGTGGCTCTCCAGGCCTGGCGAAGCGAGCCAGCCTGAGTCTCGGCTCCCACGGCTGCCCGCGGTCCGCTGAAAAATTTTGGAAGCAGAGTCGTGGGACTTAGGCCATAGCGTCGTCACCACAGCAGGTGCACGCATCGTCTGGTTTGGCTCTGTTCAACGACTGCTAGCAAAATAACTATACAATCACCCGCTCTGCGATATTCGCATGATTGGTTCAGTGGTAGATCAGCTCAGTTTATAACATTTTTTTGCCAAACTGCAATTTCTTTGCAGTTGGTCTTAAATAGCACCTCCAGTGCGACGTCTACCGTCTGGACTTCTGTTACGAATACCGCGACACAGGAACAAATAACGTCAAAGAGAAAGTCAGAGAGGTTGAGATAATCTCATGGGTGACGGCAATGGAAAAGAAAGCTGTCGTGAGTAAGTAACAACGCGAAAAAAACGAAATTAGAAAAAGAAACAATCTATGATCACTCGAAGGAAAGCTCATTACTTTTCAAAGCGAGACCAGGATGCCCTAGAAAACGCATTTATAAAGAAAGATATAGGAATGAAGAAGAAGCATGTGCTTGCTGCGGTAAACCTAGTGCAACGAAGGAGCATGTTGTACTAGAATGTCAACATATCTGCCCAGGGTCGATTTAGGCACCACTGGCCTCCTTGAAGCCCTCGGATTCAGCGACAGCAGGGTGAAGTAAACATGTCCGCAACAGGGGCCCTATAACGTTAAACTATTCCAATATGTTTCTATTCCAATCTCCTGACGTCAAAGTTGCGTAACCACCAACGCAAGCACCGGGCAGTCACCCGCAGGGTTGTCTGAACAGACCAATCAAACGCTTTCCTCGTTCATAGGAGGTCACTTTTGTTTGCTTGAAAAACGAATAACATTGCCTACACTGAGCGGCTTGTCGCATCTAATTGGCTGAGAAGAGGCGATAAGAGCGATAAGTGGAGAGGGATTCGATGGGGCCGAGCCACTGTACTGAAAGTCGGTAACCGGATGAAGAGGGTGGTGCCGGCGCCTACGATTCGTCGGCTCTCCCTTTCTTAGCTTGCGGTGGCTGGTCGAAAATCGTGGCGGCGTGCAACGGAAGCTCAAGAATGACGCTAAAATGGACCCTCAGCAAATAGGAGTTGGCAGAATGAGGGGGCAAACGTGCCGAAAGTGCTCGAAAACGTTCCACGGCCACGCAAGAAGTATTATTATACGCAAATACACCCATGCTCTCCGCCAGGTGCGAGTAGCCAGCGTCTGAGCGATCGGCCGCAGCCATCTTTTATTCCTTTCGGAACGGGGCAGCCTGCGGCTATTCCGAAGAAAATTCAGTTTTCTTGGGCATAATAATGCATCATTATGGCGTGCACGTCACTTTGACGCGGTGACTTCTTGCGGTTTTGTGACATCGCGTGACAGGCAGGTGAAGTGGGTGCAGCCCGAAAACTTTTTACCAATAGCCGAGGGCTAATGGCGAAAAGGGGTCCTATCAGAAATAACTGTTTTTCTTTTTTCTGTCAAATCATGCATAATAAGTGTGTACACATCATATTAGATGGGGAGGTATCGTGGTTTTCGTGACGTCGCGTGACAGACCGGTGAAGTGGGGGTGGTCGAAAAAAGTTTTTGACCAGTCGTGGAGGGCTGATATCAGAATTGGAATAGAAAAGTTTCGAATAGTTTTACGTTATAGCGCCCCAGGAATGAGTAAGAGGCAATTGCAAGGTTGGTGGAAGAAAAGTAGGGAAACGACAAACAACGGAGGCGGACAAAAACAAAGTTCACAGTGAGGTTCATAAACTTTGGCCATTGGAATTCTTCGCGGTTTTTTGTTCTCTTTTACTTAGCATAGGTGGGACATTAGGCAATAAAATAACAAGAGCTTGGTGGCGCAACCCACCGCCCCTTTCCAAGAGGGACCCTCATGACATCCGTTCATCCTTCCATCCGATTCTTCTCGACTGCAAAATCCACCATCAGCTTAACCTACTTAGAAACGAACACTCAAACAGCCTTTCTGTGGTGATATATATATATATATATATATATATATATATATATATATATACATATATATATATATATATGTATATATATATACACGGTGATGATGAGTATGTACAGGTGAGAATACGAAGTGTAAGAATAATGCTCACACTAATTTCTCCGCACGCGCCAGGGGCCAGCAAGGCTGCGACGTAGTCAGGAGGGAAACGCCAAATGCATCGTTTTAGGCGCGAAACGTGAACAATCTCTGAACCACGATAACGATGGTCCGAAGAAACGTCTATGGGAGTAAAGCGATAGTTCATGTTTGTTCATTAATCAAACTAATCTAGAAAATCTGTTCTAATCTGTTCAAACTAATCTAGAAATTGTATGGGCGCACGCTTATATCTGCCATAAGAGCTTTGTGTTGGGGGTTTGCTATCGCCCACCCGATATTTGCTCAAATTTTGCTGCCCATTTACATGATGCCATTGATACGATTATTCCACGTCATCCTAACGCTTTCATTTTCCTGCTGGGACTGACTTCAACTTTCCCAACATTTCCTGGTCTTCTGAGCCCCCGGCTTTGAAACTGTTTTCATCAGAAAGCTATGACTTTATTAATCTTTGCTCGGTATGTTCTCTTTATCAGCTTGTCTCTCAACCTACTAGGCTATCGCACAGTACGGAAAATACGCTTGACCTTATACTAACGAACTGTCCTGATATGGTCTCTGATTTATCGTATCTGCCAGGTATTAGCGATAATTTAACGCTCTGTTTTGAAGTAAAATATTGTCAGTCGATAAACCGGAGAGTAAAAAAGTCCATTCGTAATTACAGGTAAGCCAACTTTGAAGCTAATAATAACGAACTATCTACGTTTCTCAACGTTTTCTTAGATGATTTTGAAAGCCGTACTACCGAAACTAACTGGAATATGTTTACAAGAAAAGTACATGAACTAATCGACAAGCACGTACCTATGCGCACTATTTCTTCGCATTGAAAAGCACTTTAGTATAACTCGAATTTAAAACGACTTCGTAACAAAAATTACCGACGATTACGTTACTTCCGAATGCGAAATTTGAGCGCAGCAAATAAGCTGTTTCACCTTTTCGATAGATTGAGGCAAAGAAATCGAGCAACACATGTATGCGCTATCACAGAATTTTTTTTTTATTTTTCACACGTATTCCTTTAACAAAGACTCCACTAGGTAAGCTTCTGCTTCGGCGGCACGCACCTCTGGATTCTGACGGCGACGGCGCTGGGCCTCTGCTCTGGCAGCTCGTTTAGCAGCAGCAGCAGCAGCAGGAGCAGACGGAGGACTTCCATCGGTCGTCTCGCTCATGGCTCAGAAAGAACTGGCAGATAATTTCGCAGTGGCGAACGGCAGCGGCAATTTCGGCTCGGGCGGTGCACATATACAGATCCGCCGCCACCGATCTGGCTCTCTGATTGCCACCGCACAGGGGTTGCATTGGAGGAGGAGCGAAGAAAGGAATTAAGTTCGAGCCGGCGCTTTGACAACCGGAGACTCGCAGGAAGAGGGGGGAGGGGGGCGGCATGTACACCCAGCGGCAAACGATGGGGGCAGAAGCGCGCGCAGCAAGCGGACAACACGATAAAGGGAGGAGGGAAGAGATAGCAGCGACTGACTGATGCCGCTGACGCCGATAGTGAGTCAACCCCAGCTGCGGAGTTGGTTTCAGGGACAACGCCGCCGATGCCGACACAAACAATATGATACCCTCGCTTCCGCAGCGCTAAGAACCAGGTCTAGCCGTGGGAAGGTGGTCACGTATTCGTCGACGTGCCGGGGCCTACGTGAAATAACCGGCGCGTCGGCAACTGAAGAGCACCCTATCCGCCACACAAGAACAGGGGGGGGGACCCTTTCCTCCTCTTTCTGCATGGCGGCGACGGTGTTCTATGCAGTCACGTTATCTTGACTCTCTAGCGGCGTCAGCGGCATCCAGCGGTATCAGTCGGTCGCTGCTAGCGCTGGGGGGATGAAAGGGGGGCGGAGCTGGTTACGAGGCCGACGACGACGCGAAACCCAGGAACGGACGCCAAAGAGCTGCGCTCTAAAAAAGAAGCGGCTCTATCGCCCTGCCAAGCATTCTCCTCCGAGCCGCAATGGGAAGCATATGTGAAAGCGAATAATGCTTATGTCTCCGCACTGAAATGTTCTCGTAATAAATTCCTACAAAATTCTCTGCCAGCTATGCTCAGTAATGACCCAAAAAAGTTTTGGCGAACCATTCACCCTGACCATGATAGCGAAATCACGTTACTTGACTCTTCTGGTGATGCGATTCCAGTTGCCGACTGCTCTGTGGTATTAAATGATGTATTTTGCCGTAATTTTGTTACAACCTCGTCTACAACACTTCCCAACGTGCAGTGTTTTGATTCTCTAACAATGGATCCAGTAATTATTCAACCCCTTGGCATCGAAAAAATTATCGAATCATTGAAAGTGCCCTCAAGCCCAGGAATTGACCTTATCTATGCGAAATTCTTAAAAAGTACCAAAATATATTCTAGTAGTATGCTATCCAAAATATTCCAACAATCAATTGATGAATCCACACTGCCATCCGACTGGAAAGTCAGAAAGGTGGTTCTAGTTCATAAATCTGGAAGTAAAAGTTCACCCCTAAACTACCGCCCGATTTCACCAACTAGTATCCCGTGTGAAATCCTCGAACATGTTCTTTACACAAACATGGTAAATTTCCTTGATGCCAACTCGTTCTTTTCGAAGGCTCAACATGGTTTCCGCCGATCTCTTTCCTGCGAAACGCAGTTGGCTTCCTTTACACACAAGCTACATACAATTCTTGATCGTCGTTCGATAGCTGACTGTGTCTTCCTAGATTTCGCAAAAGCTTTTGAAAAAGTTTGCCACAGTTTACTTCTCTTTAAATTAAGCAAATTGGACATTGATAGGAAACTTCTCTCCTGGATTGAATGTTTTCGAACAGGACGCTCACAATTCGTGTCTGCTAATACTTATATTTCCCCGTTGAGGCCAGTTCATTCCGGCGTGCCCCAAGGTTCAGTGCTCGGCCCTCTCCTGTTTCTCATTTATATTAATGACTTGCCGCAATGCGTGATCTCTAACATTCACTTATTCGCCGACGATTGCGTAGTCTTCCAAGAAAGTATTGACCAAAATGATGTTACGATCCTTCAAAATGATATCAACTGTATATCTAACTGCTGTAAAGTCTGGCTGATGGAACTCAACACTACAAAATGTAAGGTATTACGCATCTCCCGTACAACTTCTTGCCCCATTTCTACTTGCTCGAGAATTCCGCTCTCGAATCCGTAACATCCTCTTGATACTTAGGTGTCCACATAACCTCCTCTCTTTCTTGGTCTCTTCATATTAGCAAAATAGCAATGCAAACCGCTCGTTAGGTTACCTCTGGCGCAATTTTTCATCTGCTCCTATTTCTTTAAAACTCCTCCTTTACAAATCTTTAGTCCGAAGTAAACTCGAATATGCCTCTTCACTCTGGGACCCCAGCACTGCTATGTTAACCTCTGCCCTCGAGCTTGTCCAAAATAACTCTGTCCGCTTCATTCCAGGAAACTACAGTCGTACTGCCAGTATCACTTTAATGAAAGAGTCCCTACAGCTTGCGCCACTCGCCTGTCGCCGCAAGTTTTCTCGCCTATGTCTTTTCCACAAGATATACTACAGTCCCCGCCCTACACAACGACCTTATTCTTCCTCCATCATACATTTCCCTTCGTTTCGATCATGCACAAAAGGTGGGAATAATGTCGTGCTTAACGCAAACATGTTATCAATCATTTGTACCCTGCACGTCACAGGACTCGAACCACCCTCCTGGAGCAGTCACGTCCACTGTTCATTATTCCCAGTTTCATAATGTTTTAAACAAAGTGTATTGCAGTGTAGCTAACCAACTATGTAATTATATTTTTTATCGGTCAATTGCTTGAATTTCTGTTACCTCCCGCAATTATTTCATCGTTTTAGCTAACATTGAATTAGCAGAAGAAAAACCTGTATAGTTTCTCTTTTTCCGTATGTTCCACTCCCCTCTGTAATGCCTCTGGCCCTGAGGGCAATAGAAATAAATACATAAATAAATAAATAAATACGGTAGGGTCCAAGAAAGCGAGATTCAATTTTCTCACACAAACCGGGTGTACGAATGGGCGTCCAAAGGAGCACTTCCTCGCAAGGACGAAAGGAGACGTCGTGACGAGAGATGTCGTAACGTTTCTTGCGATCAAGCTGACTGACTTCTGTGTTGAAGCGAGCGCGTTGGCGGCATTCCTCAAGTCTCGAGACGAACTGTTCGGGTATACGGGCCGAGGTGTTAGTTGGGGCATTGAAGAAAGCGGCGTCAGTGGTGATTGTCGGTGAACGGCCGTAAACTAGGTAGACAGGTGAGCACCCCGCAGTTCGTTGGATAGCGGTGTCGTCAGCAAAAGTCACAAAAAGTAAAAGTTTGTCCCAGTTGTCGTGGTTTGGCCCGATATGCACTCATATCATATATATTAGTGTGCGATGAAATCGCTCGGTTAAGCCATTTGTTTGTGGGTGATATGCAGATGTCGTCTTATGAACTGTGGCACAAGCTTCGAGTACTTCTACGATCATTCTTGACATGAAAGTCTTGCCGCCGTTGGTTAACAGTACATGAGGTGCATCATGACGCTGCACAATGGCATCCAGAAAGAAGGTGGCAACGTCGGAGGCCGAACTAGAGCGTAGAGGAGTGGTCTCTGCGCAACGCGTGAGCTGGTCAACAGCTGTCACGATCCATCGATGACCTGCCGGCGTTATGGGCAGAGGGCCGACTAGGTCTATCCCAACGTTGGCAAACGGTGTCTCGGGACATGGGATGGGCTGTAGAAGCACAGCAGGAGGAGAAGTCGGTCGTTTGCGCCGTTGACACTGGACGCAAGAAGCGACGCACTTGGCCACAAAGGTAGACATGCCTAGCCAAAAGAGATGGCTCCTAACGCGGTGGTATGTTTTGTGGAAACCTAAATGTCGAGCAGATGGATCGTCGTGAGAGGCTTCAAGAACTTGTTTGCGAATCGAGCGTGGAAGAATAGGTACCCAGTGGTGTCCGTCGGAGTTGTAAATGTTGCGGTACAGCACGTCGTTGTCAAGCTTAAATAGTCGCAGTTGTCGACGTAATCTGGCATTCGGTGCAGAAGTAATTCCGCACACGCGTTGGATAATGCTGTTGTAGTAGGGGTCAGAACGTTGACACGAGGCGAGCTGACCGACGCGATTGGAACATAACGCGTCAGTAACCGCTAGAGGTAATACCAGGAGTGGCGACTTAGTCTCATCATCAAGTGGCGAGCAATGGAGAGATAGTTCAAGAAAAGAACGCTACGAAGACGCGGATTAAAAGAGGAACATGTACGACGGACAAGGCGCTACTTCCAACTAAATGTTTTTTTGAAGAAACAGGATTTTAAATAGATACAACCTAGAATGGCCTATCGGGACGTCACAAAAAGAGAGATGTACTCGAAGATAACAGTGGCAGCGGGCAGCGAGAGAGAGCATCGGTATGTTGATGTTTTTTTCCTAGACTTGCAGAGAACGTTAAAATCGTACTCTTGTAAGCGGACCACCCAGCGACCAAGGCGTTCAGACAAATTTTTGATTGACGACAACCAGCATAAGGCATGGGGGTCGGTTATGACCGTGAAGTGGCGTCCGTAAAGATGTGGTCCAAATTTTTAAATCACCCAAACTACTGCGAGACATTCTTGTTCTGTAATCGAGTAGTTCTTTTCGGCAGCCGTTAGTGCGCGACTGGCATAGGCAACAACTCTCTCTAGTGAGGTGGTATCACGCTGTGGAAGGACAGCACCGATCCCATGGCCACTGGCGTCGGTGTGCAAACAAGTTGGTGCGTTCTCATCGAAGTGACAGAGGACAGGGTCGGTGGTTAACGCTTGCTTGAAGGCTAGAAAATAAAGTTCGCCGTCGTCTGTCCAAGGGAAATCAGTGCCCGACATTAACAACTTGTACAGCGGAGACGCCACGGCAGCAAAATGACTGATGAAGTGGCGGAAGTATGATGCCAGGCCCAAGAAACTTCTTAATTGTTTTTTTTATTTTCAGGGTGAGCTAAGCAAAGCATGGCAGCAATCTTTTCGGATCTGGTCGAACGCCATCCTTGCTGATAAGGTGGCCCAACACTTTGATGTTCTTTCTGGCAAAATGGCATTCCTTTGTGTTGAGTTTGGAGTCCAGCGTTTGAAATGCATGTGAAAACTTTGTCCAAATGCTCTAGGTGCTGACGAAAAGTTGTAGAAAAAATAACGATGTCATCTAAATAGCACTGACAGCTCTTCCACTTAAGGTCACGTAAACTGTGTCGATCATGCGTTCAAATGTTGCAGGAGCATTGCATAAACCGAAGGGCATGACGCTGAACTCGTAAAGCCCGTCTGGGGTTGCAAAGGCTTTCTTGTCCTTGTCCGCTTCGTGCATAGGGATTTGCCAGTATCCGGATCGGAGGTCTAGACTAGAGAAATATTCTGCACCCTGGAGGGAGTCAATGGCATCGTCGATTCTTGGCATTGGATATACGTCTTTGCCCGTGATCTTATTAAGGACTCGATAATCGACGTAAAATCGTACAGAGCCGTATTACTTGCAAAACAGTATAACAGGAGAAGACCAAGAAATGGGCGATGGCCGAATGATGTCTCTTTTGAACATGTCATCAACGTTATCTGCAATAATTTTCTGTTCTGCGGAAGATACGCGATACAGGCGGCGGCGTACAATCGAACTGCCTTCGGTTTCGTTGCGATGTACTGCGACGGAAATGCGCCCTAGAAGCTTGGAGTGAACGTCAAATCAGGCGCTGTGTTTTTGCAGGAGTGCCAAACGCTCATCTTTTTGCGCAGTCGCAGTGGTCAGATCGGGATTTATCGCGGCCGTTAAAGCAGCGGCAGCAGTATGATAATCAGTGGTGGTAGACAAAGGTGGTTATTCGGTGTGAAGCGGTACCAGCGAATGAGGTTCGGTGTCAGTAGAGCATGTCACAATAGTGCCCTGGGAGAGCACAACTGACGAAGAAATAGGGTTGCGAACAGTGACTAACGCTCTACCGTCCTGAAACCGCACCAGGCTAGGAGTAAGGCTAAGCTTACCAAGAAGGCAGTGACCGATCGGTGCAAGGGACACATCAACATTAAGAGTAGTGTCGGAAGTCAGTGCGAGGATATGCTCATTGCCCGCGGGAATGAAACAGTCGGTAGACGTGACGAAAGGTAGGCTATGAGCATCGACAGCGGACGAAGATTCAGTGTCCGTCATGTGAATAGTTCGCTGACGGCATGAGATGAAAGCTGAGGCGGAGGACACAAAATCCCATCCCAAAATCATCACGCAGCTACAGGAAGACAGCACGATAAACTGAATGTGGTGAAGGATGCCATCAATAAAAACGCGCGCAGTGCAAACACTGGAGGGCTGAACAAGAACTGCACTAGCACAACGAAGGGGAAGGCCACAGAGAAACGTGACGAGAAGGTTTGCAGTATTCACGCACAAATAAAGAAAAAGCAAGTAGTGACACCACCACTTGTAAAGTCAACACACTTATTTTCATCACGTCCGAACGATCACATTTGCGTCCAATCCTTTCATCTACATTTACTACTGTACTTTTCGACAATAAAGTAGCCTCGCCGCCTGAAGGATTATCTGACTGAGCTTTGCCGAATGCTCAGTTACGATAGTCGAAAGTTCGAATCCTCTTTTTTTAACGATGGTATGCGTGACTTCGACCTCCTCCATTGCACTCCATCTGCAGGCTTGGAGTGACGCCTGACACTCGGCAAAAGATGTCGAGAGCGAGTGGGGCTATACTAATCCAGACACAACCAAATTAGGAAGGCCCACAAGGCTACAACAAAGACACTCCCTCACCAGAACAGGAATTGGCCTTCCTGCTGCAGTATTCGACCACCCCCATCCTGATCATTCGTACAATTAACCCATGGCACCTATTCCCTAGCAGCTGCGAAGCACCTGACCAAGGTGGTGGTCAGACCTGTAATGCAGCAGAGGGTGCTAAGAACCTATGGACCCGGACAAGCCGCCAATAGAAGCTGACCTTGGCTACCTTTAACAGCCAAACTCTGTCGAGTGAGGTTAGCTTCGCAGGACTCTTAAAAGAACTATCAAAGATTGTTTGGGATATCATTGGCCTTATCTAGATTAGAAGAACCGATGACACTTATACAGTGCCGAGTAACAGCCATATCCTCTGCTATAGAAGTCTCCTAGTTAGGATCAAAAGGGGGAGGATTCCTAATGCACAAGGGCATAAGCAGGCAACATTGATGAATTTTACAGCATTAATGAGAGGGTAGCAGTAGTCGTAATCAAACGTAATAACCGATATAAATTAAAGGTAGTACAAGCCTACGCTCCAAGATACAGTCACGATGATGATAAAGTAGGTCAGTTTTATGAAGATGTTTAATTAGTGATGAGAAAAGTGCAAACTGGGTCTATTGTACTAATGGACAACTTCAATGCAAAAGTGTGGAAAAAGCAGGCTAGTGAACACGCAATTGGCAACTATGGCGTTGATTCTCGGAATGCTAGCGAAGAGATCCTGTTAAAATTCGCAGAAAGGAATAAACTGAGAATAATGAACACCTTTTTCAAGAAGCGTAGCAACAGAAAGTGGACCTGGGAAAACCCTACTGGTGAAACCGGAAATTAGATTGAACTCATAATTTTTGCCAATCCCAGCATAGTGCAGTATGTAGAAGTGATGCGTAGGGTAAAGTGCAGTGATCATCTGTTAGTCAGGGCTACAATTCACCTCGATTTGAAGAGAGAAAGAGTAATGTTGGTCAAGAAGAACCAGGTCAACCTAGACGCAGTAAGGGTAAAAGCAGATAAATGGAGGCTAGTGCTTGCACACAAATATGCAGCCTTTGAACAGAGTGATGATGATGACATAGAGGTGACGAATTAAACTGCAACTAAGCTAGCTTCAGAGGTAGCAATTAAAGTGCGAGGCATGACACCAAGGCAACCAGAAGGCAAGCTCTCTCAAGTAACAAAGGACCATATAAAGAGACGACAAAGAATGAATGTGTCCAACTCAAGAGATAAGATAGAATTCCCGGAGCTGCCAAAACTGATCAATAAGGCAAAAATAAGTGATATTTGAAATTATAACGAGAGAAAAACTGAAAAAGCCGTAAGAAATGCACTCAGCCTGAAATCAGTGAGAGGGAAACTTGGAATAGGACAAACCAAGATGTATGCACTGAAAGATAAGCAAAGTAATATAAAAAGGAATCTCGAAGGTGTAGTAAACGCAGCAGAAGAATGCCTTACTGACCAGTACGGTGCCCTGAGGACTCAGGATAACGCCATTCGAAACATTAATAAACAGGATACTTAAACTGCTCCTATATCTAACGATGAGGTCAGAAGGGCCTTGCAGGACATGAAATGAAATATGGGGTTTAACGTGCTAAACACTTTCTGAAAGTACTTTCTGACTATGAGGCACGCCATAGTGGAGGACTCCGGAAATTTCGATTACCTGGGGTTCTTTAACATGCACCTAAACCTAACTAGACAATGTCTTCGCATTTGGCCGCCATCGAAATGCAGCCGCCATGGCCGGGATTCGATCCCGCGACCTCGTGCTCAGCAGCCTGACACCATAGCCACTGAGCAATCATGGTGAGCATGAAATCAGGAAGAGCGACCGGAGAAGATGTAATAACAGTCGATTAAAAACAAAGATGGCGGAGACATAATGCTTGGAAAACTGGTGGCTCTCTATACGAAGTGTCTATCGACTGCAAGAGCACCAGAAAACTGGAAGAATGCAAACATTATACTAATCCACAAAAGGGGAGACGTTCAAGAATTGAAGCATTATAGACCCATGACTTAACTCCCGGTATGATAATCAATATTCTCCAAGATAATCTACAATAAAATAAGGGCAACGCTGGACTTAAGTCAACGGGGGAACAGGCTGGTTTCAGGATGGCATACCCTACAATGCATCACATCCATTTCACCAATCGGGTAATTGAGAAATACGCAGATTATAATGAGCCTGTATATATGGCTTTCATTTATTACGAATAGGCATTTGATTCAGAAGAGGTACCAGCAGTCATAAAGGCATTACATAATCGAGGAGTACCGACCGCTTACGTAAATACCTTGGAAAATATCTACTAAGGTGCCATAGCTACCTCAATTCTACACAAGGAAAGCAGGAAGATACCTATAAAGAAAGCGCTCAGACAGGGAGGCACAATCTCTCCACTGCTATTGACTGCTTGCTTGGAAGAAGTTTTCAAGCCATTAAACTCGGAAGGCTTAGGAGTAAGCATCGACGGCGAATACCTCGGCAACGTTCGGTTCGCCGATGACATCGCCCGATTCAGCAACACTGGGGTCATTGCTTGATGGCTTCTTACGATATGACTATAAATATATCCACTTTTTCCACTTGGACACTTATAAGGATAATGCTTTGAAATTTATGTGTACGTCCGGCACCTTCAAATTAGTAAATATGAAAACCCGTTCTTATTCTGTTATATACGATATCACGATAAATAAGAACAGGCTTAGAAACACTCTGCCATCTCAAAAAAAAAAAGATTTGGCAGATCCAACGTACCTTTTTGGAACCTATCTGAAGAGAATATTCCTTTAAAGGTATGGAAAGTGATGATAGCTGCATTGCTTTATGTGTTTTTCTAATGTAAGAGCACGATCAAGCCGAAGGCCTTATGCACATCTTTCGACAACCAAGTACAACGACTTATAACAAGTTTTCTAATGATCACTGACGTATTCTGGCGATGATTTACTGTCATTTACTACTGCAGATGTACATTTTGAAGGCACCCTTTATGCACACTTGGACTTCTTTATTACGTTACTGCAATTTCATCGATGCAGGCGTGCAACTTGTGTGTTGTTGCGTGTCTTGCACTGCAGACTGTGGAGGGATTATCGAAAGCGAGGTGTAGACACCGTAAAGAACGAAACGTAGTGATGCCCATTCATGGAATTTATGCCCACACAATCACGTGATCGATGACACCAGCCGTTCTGCATGTTAGGAGACACTCTGTGTTGTTCGCTCTGGGCAAACCGCACGTTGTCTTCATAAACCCAACAATTCATCTGTTTTCCACCTTGTATCAATTGATGTTGAAGTCATCTGCTGTGATGAGTGGAATGATCTCGTGCTTTTCACACTCTGTGCTACCGGGCATAATCGCATCTGGTGCAAACTGGGCAGACACAAGTTCATGTTCCTCTTCATGTGGTTCCTCGCCTAGAAACAACGCTGTGATGCACTCGGGTTCTGGCTTGCATTGGAGAATTCGCTCAGGCTGAGCGCCAGCGGTCAACCGAAGTTGTCTTTCTTCGGTGCGATGCTTCTATTTCGCTTGTTTCTCATGCGCTGTGAGGTTCTGTTCAGCTCCCTTGTGCGCGAAGATTGCAATGAGCCCTTCAGCGCACATACCTTTAAGGGTACGATTGCACGCGGCCGATGATACATAATTGAAGCAACCAATTCCCATGCACTGACCTGTAACACCATCGTGGGCTCTCCTCACTGGGGTTTGTTCTGTTTTTGTGTCGAAGTGGAAATCATGTGCCCGTTCTCGGTGCCCTCCTCAACTCAAGAGCTTCCTTCCTGCGTCTTAGTCATAAAGGAACTGACGCGCGCGCACGTGCTCATGCACCCCTGTGCTAATCAATATGCCACCACGCGAGTATATTATCGAATAGTTTTTTCGCGTTGACACGATGGAAGTATGCGTGCAAATGTGGCTTAATTTTTAGGGCATCATGCTGCCGTGCTGGGGACCGACGTTTGGTCCTATTATCAGCCACATCATCATCAACCTCACCATTATCAGATTATTTTATGTCCCCTGAAGGACGAAGGCCTCTCCCGGCGATTTGCACCCACGAATTTGCACCCACGACTTGCACCCACGAATTTCCTAATTTCATCGTACCACCTAGACTTCTGCTGTCTTCTCCTCCGCTTCCCTTCTCTAGCTATCCATGCTGTAACTCTAATGGTCGAATGGTTGTCTAACCTGCGCAATACATGACCTGGCCAGCGCCGCTTCTTTCTGCTAATGTCAATTAGATTATCGGCTATACCTGCTTGCTCTCTGATCCAAACCGCACTTTTTCTTTATCTCAAGGTTATGTCTAGCATGCTTCGTTCCATCGCTCTTTGTGTGGTCCTTAGCTTGTTCTCAAGTTTCTTTGTCAGCCTCCAAGTCTATGCCCAATATGTCAGCAGCGGTAAAATAGACTGATTGTACATCTTCCTTTTCAATTATAATGGTAAGCTTCCAGTCAGCAGCTGACAATGTATGCCGTATGCTATCCAACCCATTTATATTCTTCTAGGAATTTCCTTCTCATGACCAGGCTTCCCTGTGATTAGTTGACCTTAGTAAACGTACTCCTTCACAGACTATAGAGGCTGACTGGCTACCCAGAACTCTTATTCCCTTGCCCGGTTATTCATCATTATCTTTGTCTTCTGCATATTAATCTTAAACGCCACTCTTACGCTTTCTCTATTAAGGTCCTTCATCATTTGTTGTAATTCCTCCCCAGTGTTGCTGAATCGGGCGATGTCATCGGCGAACCGAACGTTGCCGAGGTATTCGCCGTCGATGCTTACTCCTAAGCCTTCCGAGTTTAATGGCTTGAAAACTTCTTCCAAGCAAGCAGTCAATAGCAGTGGAGAGATTGTGCCTCCCTGTCTGAGCGCTTTCTTTATAGGTATCTTCCTGCTTTCCTTGTGTAGAATTGAGGTAGCTATGGCACCTTAGTAGATATTTTCCAAGGTATTTACGTAAGCGGTCGGTACTCCTCGATTATGTAATGCCTTTATGACTGCTGGTACCTCTTCTGAATCAAATGCCTATTCGTAATAAATGAAAGCCATATATACAGGCTCATTATAATCTGCGTATTTCTCAATTACCCGATTGGTGAAATGGATGTGATGCATTGTAGGGTATGCCATCCTGAAACCAGCCTGTTCCCCCGTTGACTTAAGTCCAGCGTTGCCCTTATTTTATTGTAGATTATCTTGGAGAATATTGATTATCATACCGGGAGTTAAGTCATGGGTCTATAATGCTTCAATTCTTGAACGTCTCCCCTTTTGTGGATTAGTATAATGTTTGCATTCTTCCAGTTTTCTGGTGCTCTTGCAGTCGATAGACACTTCGTATAGAGAGCCACCAGTTTTCCAAGCATTATGTCTCCGCCATCTTTGTTTTTAATCGACTGTTATTACATCTTCTCCGGTCGCTCTTCCTGATTTCATGCTCACCATGATTGCTCAGTGGCTATGGTGTCAGGCTGCTGAGCACGAGGTCGCGGGATCGAATCCCGGCCATGGCGGCTGCATTTCGATGGCGGCCAAATGCGAAGACATTGTCTAGTTAGGTTTAGGTGCATGTTAAAGAACCCCAGGTAATCGAAATTTCCGGAGTCCTCCACTATGGCGTGCCTCATAGTCAGAAAGTACTTTCAGAAAGTGTTTAGCACGTTAAACCCCATATTTCATTTCATGTCCTGCAAGGCCCTTCTGACCTCATCGTTAGATATAGGAGCAGTTTAAGTATCCTGTTTATTAATGTTTCGAATGGCGTTATCCTGAGTCCTCAGGGCACCGTACTGGTCAGTAAGGCATTCTTCTGCTGCGTTTACTACACCTTCGAGATTCCTTTTTATATTACTTTGCTTATCTTTCAGTGCATACATCTTGGTTTGTCCTATTCCAAGTTTCCCTCTCACTGATTTCAGGCTGAGTGCATTTCTTACGGCTTTTTCAGTTTTTCTCTCGTTATAATTTCAAATATCACTTATTTTTGCCTTATTGATCAGTTTTGGCAGCTCCGGGAATTCTATCTTATCTCTTGAGTTGGACACATTCATTCTTTGTCGTCTCTTTATATGGTCCTTTGTTACTTGAGAGAGCTTGCCTTCTGGTTGCCTTGGTGTCATGCCTCGCACTTTAATTGCTACCTCTGAAGCTAGCTTAGTTGCAGTTTAATTCGTCACCTCTATGTCATCATCATCACTCTGTTCAAAGGCTGCATATTTGTGTGCAAGCACTAGCCTCCATTTATCTGCTTTTACCCTTACTGCGTCTAGGTTGACCTGGTTCTTCTTGACCAACATTACTCTTTCTCTCTTCAAATCGAGGTGAATTGTAGCCCTGACTAACAGATGATCACTGCACTTTACCCTACGCATCACTTCTACATACTGCACTATGCTGGGATTGGCAAAAATTATGAGTTCAATCTAATTTCCGGTTTCACCAGTAGGGTTTTCCCAGGTCCACTTTCTGTTGCTACGCTTCTTGAAAAAGGTGTTCATTATTCTCAGTTTATTCCTTTCTGCGAATTTTAACAGGATCTCTTCGCTAGCATTCCGAGAATCAACGCCATAGTTGCCAATTGCGTGTTCACTAGCCTGCTTTTTCCACACTTTTGCATTGAAGTTGTCCATTAGTACAATAGACCCAGTTTGCACTTTTCTCATCACTAATTAAACATCTTCATAAAACTGACCTACTTTATCATCATCGTGACTGTATCTTGGAGCGTAGGCTTGTACTACCTTTAATTTATATCGGTTATTACGTTTGATTACGACTACTGCTACCCTCTCATTAATGCTGTAAAATTCATCAATGTTGCCTGCTTATGCCCTTGTGCATTAGGAATCCTCCCCCTTTTGATCCTAACTAGGAGACTTCTATAGCAGAGGATATGGCTGTTACTCGGCACTGTATAAGTGTCATCGGTTCTTCTAATCTAGATAAGGCCAATGATATCCCAAACAATCTTTGATAGTTCTTTTAAGAGTCCTGCGAAGCTAACCTCACTCGACAGAGTTTGGCTGTTAAAGGTAGCCAAGGTCAGCTTCTATTGGCGGCTTGTCCGGGTCCATAGGTTCTTAGCACCCTCTGCTGCATTACAGGTCTGACCACCACCTTGGTCAGGTGCTTCGCAGCTGCTAGGGAATAGGTGCCATGGGTTAATTGTACGAATGATCAGGATGGGGGTGGTCGAATACTGCAGCAGGAAGGCCAATTCCTGTTCTGGTGAGGGAGTGTCTTTGTTGTAGCCTTGTGGGCCTTCCTAATTTGGTTGTGTCTGGATTAGTATAGCCCCACTCGCTCTCGACATCTTTTGCCGAGTGTCAGGCGTCACTCCAAGCCTGCAGATGGAGTGCAATGGAGGAGGTCGAAGTCACGCATACCATCGTTAAAAAAAGAGGATTCGAACTTTCGACTATCGTAACTGAGCATTCGGCAAAGCTCAGTCAGATAATCCTTCAGGCGGCGAGGCTACTTTATTGTCGAAAAGTACAGTAGTAAATGTAGATGAAAGGATTGGACGCAAATGTGATCGTTCGGACGTGATGAAAATAAGTGTGTTGACTTTACAAGTGGTGGTGTCACTACTTGCTTTTTCTTTATTTGTGCGTGAATACTGCAAACCTTCTCGTCACGTTTCTCTGTGGCCTTCCCCTTCGTTGTGCTAGTGCAGTTCTTGTTCAGCCCTCCAGTGTTTGCACTGCGCGCGTTTTTATTGATGGCATCCTTCACCACATTCAGTTTATCGTGCTGTCTTCCTGTAGCTGCGTGATGATTTTGGGATGGGATTTTGTGTCCTCCGCCTCAGCTTTCATCTCATGCCGTCAGCGAACTATTCACATGACGGACACTGAATCTTCGTCCGCTGTCGATGCTCATAGCCTACCTTTCGTCACGTCTACCGACTGTTTCATTCCCGCGGGCAATGAGCATATCCTCGCACTGACTTCCGACACTACTCTTAATGTTGATGTGTCCCTTGCACCGATCGGTCACTGCCTTCTTGGTAAGCTTAGCCTTACTCCTAGCCTGGTGCGGTTTCAGGACGGTAGAGCGTTAGTCACTGTTCGCAACCCTATTTCTTCGTCAGTTGTGCTCTCCCAGGGCACTATTGTGACATGCTCTACTGACACCGAACCTCATTCGCTGGTACCGCTTCACACCGAATAACCACCTTTGTCTACCACCACTGATTATCATACTGCTGCCGCTGCTTTAACGGCCGCGATAAATCCCGATCTGACCACTGCGACTGCGCAAAAAGATGAGCGTTTGGCACTCCTGCAAAAACACAGCGCCTGATTTGACGTTCACTCCAAGCTTCTAGGGCGCATTTCCGTCGCAGTACATCGCAACGAAACCGAAGGCAGTTCGATTGTACGCCGCCGCCTGTATCGCGTATCTTCCGCAGAACAGAAAATTATTGCAGATAACGTTGATGACATGTTCAAAAGAGACATCATTCGGCCATCGCCCATTTCTTGGTCTTCTCCTGTTATACTGTTTTGCAAGTAATACGGCTCTGTACGATTTTACGTCGATTATCGAGTCCTTAATAAGATCACGGGCAAAGACGTATATCCAATGCCAAGAATCGACGATGCCATTGACTCCCTCCAGGGTGCAGAATATTTCTCTAGTCTAGACCTCCGATCCGGATACTGGCAAATCCCTATGCACGAAGCGGACAAGGACAAGAAAGCCTTTGCAACCCCAGACGGGCTTTACGAGTTCAGCGTCATGCCCTTCGGTTTATGCAATGCTCCTGCAACATTTGAACGCATGATCGACACAGTTTACGTGACCTTAAGTGGAAGAGCTGTCAGTGCTATTTAGATGACATCGTTATTTTTTCTACAACTTTTCGTCAGCACCTAGAGCATTTGGACAAAGTTTTCACATGCATTTCAAACGCTGGACTCCAAACTCAACACAAAGGAATGCCATTTTGCCAGAAAGAACATCAAAGTGTTGGGCCACCTTATCAGCAAGGATGGCGTTCGACCAGATCCGAAAAGATTGCTGCCATGCTTTGCTTAGCTCACCCTGAAAATAAAAAAAACAATTAAGAAGTTTCTTGGGCCTGGCATCATACTTCCGCCACTTCATCAGTCATTTTGCTGCCGTGGCGTCTCCGCTGTACAAGTTGTTAATGTCGGGCACTGATTTCCCTTGGACAGACGACGGCGAACTTTATTTTCTAGCCTTCAAGCAAGCGTTAACCACCGACCCTGTCCTCTGTCACTTCGATGAGAACGCACCAACTTGTTTGCACACCGACGCCAGTGGCCATGGGATCGGTGCTGTCCTTCCACAGCGTGATACCACCTCACTAGAGAGAGTTGTTGCCTATGCCAGTCGCGCACTAACGGCTGCCGAAAAGAACTACTCGATTACAGAACAAGAATGTCTCGCAGTAGTTTGGGTGATTTAAAAATTTGGACCACATCTTTACGGACGCCACTTCACGGTCATAACCGACCCCCATGCCTTATGCTGGTTGTCGTCAATCAAAAATTTGTCTGAACGCCTTGGTCGCTGGGTGGTCCGCTTACAAGAGTACGATTTTAACGTTCTCTGCAAGTCTAGGAAAAAAACATCAACATACCGATGCTCTCTCTCGCTGCCCGCTGCCACTGTTATCTTCGAGTACATCTCTCTTTTTGTGACGTCC
Source organism: Dermacentor variabilis (assembly GCF_050947875.1). NCBI lineage: Eukaryota > Metazoa > Arthropoda > Arachnida > Ixodida > Ixodidae > Dermacentor > Dermacentor variabilis. The sequence continues at coordinate 30,128,812 of NC_134573.1, read as the reverse complement.
CGATAGGCCATTCTAGGTTGTATCTATTTAAAATCCTGTTTCTTCAAAAAAACATTTAGTTGGAAGTAGCGCCTTGTCCGTCGTACATGTTCCTCTTTTAATCCGCGTCTTCGTAGCGTTCTTTTCTTGAACTATCTCTCCATTGCTCGCCACTTGATGATGAGACTAAGTCGCCACTCCTGGTATTACCTCTAGCGGTTACTGACGCGTTATGTTCCAATCGCGTCGGTCAGCTCGCCTCGTGTCAACGTTCTGACCCCTACTACAACAGCATTATCCAACGCGTGTGCGGAATTACTTCTGCACCGAATGCCAGATTACGTCGACAACTGCGACTATTTAAGCTTGACAACGACGTGCTGTACCGCAACATTTACAACTCCGACGGACACCACTGGGTACCTATTCTTCCACGCTCGATTCGCAAACAAGTTCTTGAAGCCTCTCACGACGATCCATCTGCTCGCCATTTAGGTTTCCACAAAACATACCACCGCGTTAGGAGCCATCTCTTTTGGCTAGGCATGTCTACCTTTGTGGCCAAGTGCGTCGCTTCTTGCGTCCAGTGTCAACGGCGCAAACGACCGACTTCTCCTCCTGCTGTGCTTCTACAGCCCATCCCATGTCCCGAGACACCGTTTGCCAACGTTGGGATAGACCTAGTCGGCCCTCTGCCCATAACGCCGGCAGGTCATCGATGGATCGTGACAGCTGTTGACCAGCTCACGCGTTGCGCAGAGACCACTCCTCTACGCTCTAGTTCGGCCTCCGACGTTGCCACCTTCTTTCTGGATGCCATTGTGCAGCGTCATGATGCACCTCATGTACTGTTAACCAACGGCGGCAAGACTTTCATGTCAAGAATGATCGTAGAAGTACTCGAAGCTTGTGCCACAGTTCATAAGACGACATCTGCATATCACCCACAAACAAATGGCTTAACCGAGCGATTTCATCGCACACTAATATATATGATATGAGTGCATATCGGGCCAAACCACGACAACTGGGACAAACTTTTACTTTTTGTGACTTTTGCTGACGACACCGCTATCCAACGAACTGCGGGGTGCTCACCTGTCTACCTAGTTTACGGCCGTTCACCGACAATCACCACTGACGCCGCTTTCTTCAATGCCCCAACTAACACCTCGGCCCGTATACCCGAACAGTTCGTCTCGAGACTTGAGGAATGCCGCCAACGCGCTCGCTTCAACACAGAAGTCAGTCAGCTTGATCGCAAGAAACGTTACGACATCTCTCGTCACGACGTCTCCTTTCGTCCTTGCGAGGAAGTGCTCCTTTGGACGCCCATTCGTACACCCGGTTTGTGTGAGAAAATTGAATCTCGCTTTCTTGGACCCTACCGTATTTATTTATTTATTTATGTATTTATTTCTATTGCCCTCAGGGCCAGAGGCATTACAGAGGGGAGTGGAACATACGGAAAAAGAGAAACTATACAGGTTTTTCTTCTGCTAATTCAATGTTAGCTAAAACGATGAAATAATTGCGGGAGGTAACAGAAATTCAAGCAATTGACCGATAAAAAATATAATTACATAGTTGGTTAGCTACACTGCAATACACTTTGTTTAAAACATTATGAAACTGGGAATAATGAACAGTGGACGTGACTGCTCCAGGAGGGTGGTTCGAGTCCTGTGACGTGCAGGGTACAAATGATTGATAACATGTTTGCGTTAAGCACGACATTATTCCCACCTTTTGTGCATGATCGAAACGAAGGGAAATGTATGATGGAGGAAGAATAAGGTCGTTGTGTAGGGCGGGGACTGTAGTATATCTTGTGGAAAAGACATAGGCGAGAAAACTTGCGGCGACAGGCGAGTGGCGCAAGCTGTAGGGACTCTTTCATTAAAGTGATACTGGCAGTACGACTGTAGTTTCCTGGAATGAAGCGGACAGAGTTATTTTGGACAAGCTCGAGGGCAGAGGTTAACATAGCAGTGCTGGGGTCCCAGAGTGAAGAGGCATATTCGAGTTTACTTCGGACTAAAGATTTGTAAAGGAGGAGTTTTAAAGAAATAGGAGCAGATGAAAAATTGCGCCAGAGGTAACCTAACGAGCGGTTTGCATTGCTATTTTGCTAATATGAAGAGACCAAGAAAGAGAGGAGGTTATGTGGACACCTAAGTATCAAGAGGATGTTACGGATTCGAGAGCGGAATTCTCGAGCAAGTAGAAATGGGGCAAGAAGTTGTACGGGAGATGCGTAATACCTTACATTTTGTAGTGTTGAGTTCCATCAGCCAGACTTTACAGCAGTTAGATATACAGTTGATATCATTTTGAAGGATCGTAACATCATTTTGGTCAATACTTTCTTGGAAGACTACGCAATCGTCGGCGAATAAGTGAATGTTAGAGATCACGCATTGCGGCAAGTCATTAATATAAATGAGAAACAGGAGAGGGCCGAGCACTGAACCTTGGGGCACGCCGGAATGAACTGGCCTCAACGGGGAAATATAAGTATTAGCAGACACGAATTGTGAGCGTCCTGTTCGAAAACATTCAATCCAGGAGAGAAGTTTCCTATCAATGTCCAATTTGCTTAATTTAAAGAGAAGTAAACTGTGGCAAACTTTTTCAAAAGCTTTTGCGAAATCTAGGAAGACACAGTCAGCTATCGAACGACGATCAAGAATTGTATGTAGCTTGTGTGTAAAGGAAGCCAACTGCGTTTCGCAGGAAAGAGATCGGCGGAAACCATGTTGAGCCTTCGAAAAGAACGAGTTGGCATCAAGGAAATTTACCATGTTTGTGTAAAGAACATGTTCGAGGATTTCACACGGGATACTAGTTGGTGAAATCGGGCGGTAGTTTAGGGGTGAACTTTTACTTCCAGATTTATGAACTAGAACCACCTTTCTGACTTTCCAGTCGGATGGCAGTGTGGATTCATCAATTGATTGTTGGAATATTTTGGATAGCATACTACTAGAATATATTTTGGTACTTTTTAAGAATTTCGCATAGATAAGGTCAATTCCTGGGCTTGAGGGCACTTTCAATGATTCGATAATTTTTTCGATGCCAAGGGGTTGAATAATTACTGGATCCATTGTTAGAGAATCAAAACACTGCACGTTGGGAAGTGTTGTAGACGAGGTTGTAACAAAATTACGGCAAAATACATCATTTAATACCACAGAGCAGTCGGCAACTGGAATCGCATCACCAGAAGAGTCAAGTAACGTGATTTCGCTATCATGGTCAGGGTGAATGGTTCGCCAAAACTTTTTTGGGTCATTACTGAGCATAGCTGGCAGAGAATTTTGTAGGAATTTATTACGAGAACATTTCAGTGCGGAGACATAAGCATTATTCGCTTTCACATATGCTTCCCATTGCGGCTCGGAGGAGAATGCTTGGCAGGGCGATAGAGCCGCTTCTTTTTTAGAGCGCAGCTCTTTGGCGTCCGTTCCTGGGTTTCGCGTCGTCGTCGGCCTCGTAACCAGCTCCGCCCCCCTTTCATCCCCCCAGCGCTAGCAGCGACCGACTGATACCGCTGGATGCCGCTGACGCCGCTAGAGAGTCAAGATAACGTGACTGCATAGAACACCGTCGCCGCCATGCAGAAAGAGGAGGAAAGGGTCCCCCCCCCCTGTTCTTGTGTGGCGGATAGGGTGCTCTTCAGTTGCCGACGCGCCGGTTATTTCACGTAGGCCCCGGCACGTCGACGAATACGTGACCACCTTCCCACGGCTAGACCTGGTTCTTAGCGCTGCGGAAGCGAGGGTATCATATTGTTTGTGTCGGCATCGGCGGCGTTGTCCCTGAAACCAACTCCGCAGCTGGGGTTGACTCACTATCGGCGTCAGCGGCATCAGTCAGTCGCTGCTATCTCTTCCCTCCTCCCTTTATCGTGTTGTCCGCTTGCTGCGCGCGCTTCTGCCCCCATCGTTTGCCGCTGGGTGTACACGCCGCCCCCCTCCCCCCTCTTCCTGCGAGTCTCCGGTTGTCAAAGCGCCGGCTCGAACTTAATTCCTTTCTTCGCTCCTCCTCCAATGCAACCCCTGTGCGGTGGCAATCAGAGAGCCAGATCGGTGGCGGCGGATCTGTATATGTGCACCGCCCGAGCCGAAATTGCCGCTGCCGTTCGCCACTGCGAAATTATCTGCCAGTTCTTTCTGAGCCATGAGCGAGACGACCGATGGAAGTCCTCCGTCTGCTCCTGCTGCTGCTGCTGCTGCTAAACGAGCTGCCAGAGCAGAGGCCCAGCGCCGTCGCCGTCAGAATCCAGAGGTGCGTGCCGCCGAAGCAGAAGCTTACCTAGTGGAGTCTTTGTTAAAGGAATACGTGTGAAAAATAAAAAAAAAATTCTGTGATAGCGCATACATGTGTTGCTCGATTTCTTTGCCTCAATCTATCGAAAAGGTGAAACAGCTTATTTGCTGCGCTCAAATTTCGCATTCGGAAGTAACGTAATCGTCGGTAATTTTTGTTACGAAGTCGTTTTAAATTCGAGTTATACTAAAGTGCTTTTCAATGCGAAGAAATAGTGCGCATAGGTACGTGCTTGTCGATTAGTTCATGTACTTTTCTTGTAAACATATTCCAGTTAGTTTCGGTAGTACGGCTTTCAAAATCATCTAAGAAAACGTTGAGAAACGTAGATAGTTCGTTATTATTAGCTTCAAAGTTGGCTTACCTGTAATTACGAATGGACTTTTTTACTCTCCGGTTTATCGACTGACAATATTTTACTTCAAAACAGAGCGTTAAATTATCGCTAATACCTGGCAGATACGATAAATCAGAGACCATATCAGGACAGTTCGTTAGTATAAGGTCAAGCGTATTTTCCGTACTGTGCGATAGCCTAGTAGGTTGAGAGACAAGCTGATAAAGAGAACATACCGAGCAAAGATTAATAAAGTCATAGCTTTCTGATGAAAACAGTTTCAAAGCCGGGGGCTCAGAAGACCAGGAAATGTTGGGAAAGTTGAAGTCAGTCCCAGCAGGAAAATGAAAGCGTTAGGATGACGTGGAATAATCGTATCAATGGCATCATGTAAATGGGCAGCAAAATTTGAGCAAATATCGGGTGGGCGATAGCAAACCCCCAACACAAAGCTCTTATGGCAGATATAAGCGTGCGCCCATACAATTTCTAGATTAGTTTGAACAGATTAGAACAGATTTTCTAGATTAGTTTGATTAATGAACAAACATGAACTATCGCTTTACTCCCATAGACGTTTCTTCGGACCATCGTTATCGTGGTTCAGAGATTGTTCACGTTTCGCGCCTAAAACGATGCATTTGGCGTTTCCCTCCTGACTACGTCGCAGCCTTGCTGGCCCCTGGCGCGTGCGGAGAAATTAGTGTGAGCATTATTCTTACACTTCGTATTCTCACCTGTACATACTCATCATCACCGTGTATATATATATACATATATATATATATATATGTATATATATATATATATATATATATATATATATATATATATATATATATATATATCACCACAGAAAGGCTGTTTGAGTGTTCGTTTCTAAGTAGGTTAAGCTGATGGTGGATTTTGCAGTCGAGAAGAATCGGATGGAAGGATGAACGGATGTCATGAGGGTCCCTCTTGGAAAGGGGCGGTGGGTTGCGCCACCAAGCTCTTGTTATTTTATTGCCTAATGTCCCACCTATGCTAAGTAAAAGAGAACAAAAAACCGCGAAGAATTCCAATGGCCAAAGTTTATGAACCTCACTGTGAACTTTGTTTTTGTCCGCCTCCGTTGTTTGTCGTTTCCCTACTTTTCTTCCACCAACCTTGCAATTGCCTCTTACTCATTCCTGGGGCGCTATAACGTAAAACTATTCGAAACTTTTCTATTCCAATTCTGATATCAGCCCTCCACGACTGGTCAAAAACTTTTTTCGACCACCCCCACTTCACCGGTCTGTCACGCGACGTCACGAAAACCACGATACCTCCCCATCTAATATGATGTGTACACACTTATTATGCATGATTTGACAGAAAAAAGAAAAACAGTTATTTCTGATAGGACCCCTTTTCGCCATTAGCCCTCGGCTATTGGTAAAAAGTTTTCGGGCTGCACCCACTTCACCTGCCTGTCACGCGATGTCACAAAACCGCAAGAAGTCACCGCGTCAAAGTGACGTGCACGCCATAATGATGCATTATTATGCCCAAGAAAACTGAATTTTCTTCGGAATAGCCGCAGGCTGCCCCGTTCCGAAAGGAATAAAAGATGGCTGCGGCCGATCGCTCAGACGCTGGCTACTCGCACCTGGCGGAGAGCATGGGTGTATTTGCGTATAATAATACTTCTTGCGTGGCCGTGGAACGTTTTCGAGCACTTTCGGCACGTTTGCCCCCTCATTCTGCCAACTCCTATTTGCTGAGGGTCCATTTTAGCGTCATTCTTGAGCTTCCGTTGCACGCCGCCACGATTTTCGACCAGCCACCGCAAGCTAAGAAAGGGAGAGCCGACGAATCGTAGGCGCCGGCACCACCCTCTTCATCCGGTTACCGACTTTCAGTACAGTGGCTCGGCCCCATCGAATCCCTCTCCACTTATCGCTCTTATCGCCTCTTCTCAGCCAATTAGATGCGACAAGCCGCTCAGTGTAGGCAATGTTATTCGTTTTTCAAGCAAACAAAAGTGACCTCCTATGAACGAGGAAAGCGTTTGATTGGTCTGTTCAGACAACCCTGCGGGTGACTGCCCGGTGCTTGCGTTGGTGGTTACGCAACTTTGACGTCAGGAGATTGGAATAGAAACATATTGGAATAGTTTAACGTTATAGGGCCCCTGTTGCGGACATGTTTACTTCACCCTGCTGTCGCTGAATCCGAGGGCTTCAAGGAGGCCAGTGGTGCCTAAATCGACCCTGGGCAGATATGTTGACATTCTAGTACAACATGCTCCTTCGTTGCACTAGGTTTACCGCAGCAAGCACATGCTTCTTCTTCATTCCTATATCTTTCTTTATAAATGCGTTTTCTAGGGCATCCTGGTCTCGCTTTGAAAAGTAATGAGCTTTCCTTCGAGTGATCATAGATTGTTTCTTTTTCTAATTTCGTTTTTTTCGCGTTGTTACTTACTCACGACAGCTTTCTTTTCCATTGCCGTCACCCATGAGATTATCTCAACCTCTCTGACTTTCTCTTTGACGTTATTTGTTCCTGTGTCGCGGTATTCGTAACAGAAGTCCAGACGGTAGACGTCGCACTGGAGGTGCTATTTAAGACCAACTGCAAAGAAATTGCAGTTTGGCAAAAAAATGTTATAAACTGAGCTGATCTACCACTGAACCAATCATGCGAATATCGCAGAGCGGGTGATTGTATAGTTATTTTGCTAGCAGTCGTTGAACAGAGCCAAACCAGACGATGCGTGCACCTGCTGTGGTGACGACGCTATGGCCTAAGTCCCACGACTCTGCTTCCAAAATTTTTCAGCGGACCGCGGGCAGCCGTGGGAGCCGAGACTCAGGCTGGCTCGCTTCGCCAGGCCTGGAGAGCCACAGAGAGCTATCAAAGCACACGGTAGCACGAACGTCTGCGAAAGGGCTAGAGGATGGGTGCTATGAGCGTCCCCTTTGAAACGGGGTGGTAGGTCACGCCACCAAGCCCCTGTTCGTATTTTATCTAGATTTCTACCTCTCTCACACTCACGCTCCCACACACACACACACACGCACGCACACACACACACACACATACACACGCACCCACTCAAAGAATTCCCAGCATTGCGCTTTCTGAACCAATACTGGGAACTTTGATTTTTGCATCTCCGTTGTTAGGGGTCTCCCGACTTTTCTGTCATCAAAGCTTCAATCGTTTCTTGCTAGTCTCTATTGCGAACATGTTTACTTTCCCTTAGCTGTCTCGGAACTCGAGGGCTTCACCTAAACTGACCCCTGGTTAGATGTCTTCAGATTCTAATACAACATGCACCATTGTTTCCCTCGTCGCGGCAGCCCGCGCCGGCCATGGTAGCATGGCTACATACGGGCGTGGCCTCCCAGATTGCCCGGTTGCACTGTTGCAATCTCAGATGTGCTGCCGAGAAGCCACACAAGATGTCATGCGTCAGTGCCGGCAGAATTTAATGACTCCGTTTTTTTTTTTCAGGAACAAAACCCATTATTTTTCTGAGTTCTTGTGATGGCTTCCACTCCTGTTCAAAACGGAACATTTTGCGTGCATGCTTCTTCATATGTACGACATCTTGAACTCAGCATTTTACGCAGTCCAAAGTTTTGTTGCAGTTCGCCTCAAAGTTTGGACAAGTCAGCCCGTCTGAACTACATTTGCTATGCTAAGAGGGGATGGTAGCCCAACAGATGACATTAAAGGTGTTGGCGATTATCTCAACTTCCACTAGCGAGAAACAATTCAAAATTTGCACTGCTATCGAAAGATGTTTCTGCTTCATGTTGCTTCTGCCGTTTCTAAATAAAGAAATTTGTATATAAAAACTATTCATTCAAAAATTGTCTTTTTCGCTCAGTCAATGCAACGACCACAGTGCAATTGTTGATTGAAATTTCACAGAAAAACGTTCACTCATTGCACAGAAAGTATTCCTCCTGCAAGTCAAAACAGCGTTTTCAGAAATACTTATTACATTTTAACTGTTCGACCGTGCTATTATGCACTTGGGGCGTAGTCTGCAGTATCATCTGCATCAGATTTCTTCACGAAACCTTTCCAGGCACTTAATACAGCCTTCTTTCGACTTTAGCATGAGTGTTGCATTGCTTTATTTATAGTGAAAATTGCAGCGTAAGCAACCTTTTTTGCAGCTACGGCCACTGTTACGAGCGAATATGCATCAAATGCCCTATTTTTCCATCGCTTGTGGTGCAAGTACAAGTGGGTCACTTAATGGACATGTTTTCCATAAGATTAACTATTTATTGGTCCTACATGTGAGAAGCGGTGTTTAGGGCAGATTCTGGGTACTATTCCTCCTTAAGCTTTTGTCTGCGGCTATGGGATTCTCCTTTTTAATGGTAACAATGTCCATGTATAAAAGATCTGAGCACTCTCCGCTAGGCCTATGTTCTACGGCTACTACATCAACAAATTTAAGCCAGACTCTTTATATCAAAGAGGAACACATGATAATGAGGACCTTGGACCCGCATTTGCTGCCTCTGATTTGAGCAATAGCACCAAGAACGGACATGTCAGCAGATATAGCAAGGCTCGAACTGCGAAGGAGAAGCTGCCTTGCCGCATGCCCACACTTTCGCCGTCTCCTACTCAGATCCAAATTCTGTGTGCAGGCGAAATTGGTGGATTCAGTGGGTGCCTCGTATGCCAAGGAGGAACAGGCCCACCTGGTGATGTCTCGCATGCTGCTGACCTTCTCATTGGCGGGATTCTACTTCGACTTAGAACAGCCCAGTCCACGGCACCGTGGACACCCACATCCACCGCTTCCCGGGAGGTGATGCTTGAGAGCGCCAGCTACGTCGCATACCACCAGGTGCGTAACTTTACTCTTCTATGCAGTACATACTTACCTGGCGAAAGTGCTGACACTCAATTTTTGCTAGTAGAAGGGAGTTGTTCTTCTCTTATGCTTTTGTTACCTGTAATCAGGCAGACCGCTCACAACTCGTGGCTGGCTACAAGTTTCTATAACGTTTCCGAGAAATGCATTTCTCTGTCTTTGTGTAAAACTGCGAAAAAGTAAAAAAAAGAGCCATATCCATACAAAGCTAAGCGGTACGCTTTCCACGTAAAGCTGCGCCGATCAGTATTTGAAATTGAGTTGCATGTAAGGAAATCCTCGAGTGCGCTTCAGAGTTGCCATGCGGGCGTACTGTTCACACATGAGCGCAATTGCACTGTGCTTCATGACCAAAAGCGATAAAGCCGAGCTAGCGTGCGCAATATAGAACGTACCATGAGTTGGAAAGCACAGTACGGCGACTGCGGAGGAGAACACCAAAGTAACATTGGACGGCTACTTAACATCACCCTCGGACAACATCATGAAGAGCTCTCGCCATGTCTACATGTCTACCTGAGGAGAACTACAGATTCTCTGAAACAATTACCCTATTTGTTCCATCTTTTGCAAGGGTGCTTTGATTCCATCTGCTGAGAAACTTATCGTTCGCCTATCTGAGCCTATTGTATAAAAAAAATAACATTGGCCTTTTACTGTAATGCGAGGAACCGGAAAACTTGAAGTCTGCGGAATAACTGGGAGGAGCGGTGGCCAAGCCCATAAAAAATAGAATGCGGCGAGGTCCTCTCGGGGGAACACAAGGAAGCCTTCAAGATGACCAAACGCATTGGCTTGTCTCGGAAGCTGGAAATATTATACACAATGAGTACGTGTCTTTCAACAAGAAGCAGTGACTACCGTTGTGCAGTACCAGCTCGCAAGGAAATGGGAAAGCTGATCGCCACCCTTGTTTCCACTGAAATGGTATTGGTTGGCCATTTGAACGTGTGTTGCCAAGGTGTTTTAGAAGGAAGTAGTTCTTGCGGTGTCTGTGTCGTTTAACTGCAGCAAAATAATTTCCCAGCCCTTGAGTAGTCATTACGTGTCACCAAGGTAGAAGGCGATAAATTTAGTGGCGCAGATGTCAGTGTGTTTGGATGGTGCACAAGCTTCTACAACGGCATTATTTTTTCTGTAAGCGCGTGCGTGCTCTTTTCTTGCTTTAAATTAGACCCCTTTGTGGCTTCTGAAAAATTGCCATGGGAAAATCAACATCAGTGACACTTGCGCGTTTTACTGTCTCCAGCTTCATGCAGGGATTACTGGTAGTTGGATCGAAAACAAATGTTACCAATTGTTCAGAAAAAACTTTAAAATTTTGAAAGTTGCTAGCAGACACCATGGATGCGTTATGTTTCTGGCAAAGCGCACACGACAGGATGACTAGAAACGCGTTGACCTAGCTTTGGCAAGTACAATTCATGCTGCAGAAAAATTCGGCTGTGTACATATCACAATGAATACGGAAATTAACGCTATTAGCAATGAATCAGAGTAGTGAAGCACTGTACTGCCACCGCAGAGACATGTCATGTATGAGCGAAGCTCCTCTCTCACGCTTCACCTCTAAATACGCCAGGTCATTCAGTGAAGCTGCCACGAAGTTTGCGCGTGGCGCTTGTGTGAATTCGAATGCGTATGTCTCAATAAATATGACGTAGGTTCAATTCCACACAAGCACTGAAGAAACATTCGGTTTTCTTCTATTGAAGGGGCGGCACATATTAAGTGCCACACTGTTACCCAAGCGGGCGTCAAAGAGGTTCAATAAAGAACAGCGCACACCGAGTGTAGTATACACAGTGACCCAGGTTAGCTTCAAAAGGTTAATTGAAGACCAGCACATAATGAGTGGCACATATGCAGTAGCATCAGTTGTGAAATTAACTAATAAGCGGCACTTAACCATTACCACATACCCAGCGACCCAAAATTGTACGGGGGCTGCTTTTGAACCCTATTCTGTCAGCACATCAGCCCAATGATCGACCCATTATTCTACAGATTGCCGAGTGACGCATGTTGACGGGAAAATGGCTACAGACCGAGGCCTTCTAGCCCCGTAAAAGTGAGTCAAGTACGCTAAGAAAGCTGCTCGCGAAAAATGCATTAAGTAGCTATGTGTGAGGACCATATAATGTCAGACTCGTTTGAAACAACACGTGAGAGGCGGCGAATCAGTGCAAGAAAAAGGACGTACTGTCCAGGTGGGTTTTTACAGAGAAGCTGGTAAGGGCTACTTCCCCCTGCATCGTGTGCCTCTATCGACACGAAACTCTAGCCTGCTGCTCCGGCGTCCGCTTTGGACGCCAGCTGTGTTCGTGCCGTGGAGTACGTGCCGTGATTGACGTTGCCCTACTACATTAAAACGACGTTATATCACCAACCAATCATATGTGTCATGCGTTCCGTGAAGTAGAGATCGTGCCGGTGATCTGATCAGTTGCCCTTTGGACTCACGATGGCTGGACTGCGTGCGGTTGGTCCCCAGAAGGGAGGGAACGGAAGGAGCGGGGACTTTTACATAAGCGCTAATGGGCACTCAAACGTTGCAAAAGAACGACGTTCGCGGGCCCATTAGCGCAACCGACCCACGGCGAAGGGGAAGCACGCGTTAAGCACTCCCCATACGTAGGCCGATCCTGAAGATAGTGTAATGCCGCCCCCCTTCACGGCGGCGTGAAACAGGTGTTAGCAGTTCCCATACGTGGACGCATCCCGAAGACAGTGCAATTCCGGGCCGACTTGCGGCGCAAATGACGCAGGTGTTAAGCACTCACCATACGTGGGTCGAAACCGAAGGTATGCAATGCCCAGCCGACCCGCGGCAGGGGTGAAGCACGTGTTAGGAACTCCCCCATACGTAGGCCTATCCCGAAGTTTGCGTAATGCCAGGCCAAACGGCGGCTGAGATGACGCAGGTGTTAACCATTCGCCATACGTGGGTCGATCCCGAAGGTTGTGCAATGCCGGGCTGACCAGCGGTGGGGGTGAAGCAGGTATTAAGCCCCCCCCCCCCTACCTGTAGGCCTATTCCGAAGTTTGTGCAATGCCGGGCCGACCCGCGGCTGAGATGACGCAGGTGTCAAGCACTCGCCATACGTGGGTCGATCCCAAAGGTAGTGCAATACCGGACCGACCAGCGCCGGAGGTGCCGTTCGCCACTAAAGGGTCCACATGCACAGCTTTGCTCGTCATCGTTCTTCACAGAGTGGAAGGGCACTGAGCTTCTAATTTTTGTATACCAGGCATTCTATAGAGCACAACCTTTCTCAGAGCGCTCTACAAAATCCCTCTCCGTAAATAGCAGATGCGCAAAGTTATTTCTCGACCTCCTTCCTTCTTTCACAGAGACCGAGCAAACCACATATTTTTAATGCGTAAGTGGCAAAGCCTGCCGTGAGCGGCCCGAGATACGTAGAGTATTTTCAGCTACTAGATTTTAGAGGAACTGTGGAGTTTTGCAAACGTTTATAAAACGTATTCCCTTTTGTAGTTTTTGTTAAAGGTTGGTAATGAAGAGCCACTTGTTGTTATTTCCTTTCGTGCAACTATCTACCGTTTCTTTTATTGCGATAGCGTTTCTTTCATGACCGATGGCAGACTGCGTTTGGTACCAGAACACGGGATGAACAAGTCGAGTAGGCGGGGCGTCGAGGCTGCGAGGCAATGAGTAAGGATCCCGTAGTGCATTATTTAACTAGATTTGTTCGGTAGGTGCGATAGTGGCAAGGTACCTCTAAGCCTCTGAGCTTCAGCCGCGTAGTCAGGCGCCACGGCGAACAAAATGTACCGTTGCAAGGGCAAGTCACATGGAATAGTGGCAGTTTCGAAACGCAAGTTATTTAGATGCTAAAAATGCATTAATTTACTTCAGTAAACGGTTTCATAAAAGCTTCTTATTATTAAATTTTCATACGAATAAATACAACACCAATAAATTTTGAAGCAACAATATAGTGAGTGGATTTTCTAACCGATATTAAGAACCAATAATTTTCAACTGATGCTAGCCTAAGAGCTTCCGCTCCGCAGAAGTTAGTTCTCTACTGCTGGGTAATATTTCTAAATTTCAGCATGCATTTTAATGAGACTATCTAAGATGCCAACTAGTGTGTCTAATAATTAGCAACCTGTATTTAGCGTTATCAAGCAGGAAATTTCTGCCCCTTTCTAAAATCCAGCTTAGAAGAAAGAAACAGTGTTTGCAATGCGCTATTTTGAAAGCGTCTACATTTATTTGAGCGCAGTGCGCGTTTGCTTGGACGTGGTACTTAAACTAAACTAAGGAAAGGACCAGCGCTGGAGCGCCAGCAGCAACCGTCCCCCTCTTATGCCGCCGCCATTCACTCTAGCAGCTACCAGGGCGAGAGAGGGTGGAAGCAGGGCAGTCGCCTTCCAGGCTGTTGTTATCGCCGCTGGATACAACACGCTTACGATTAATTGGCTTATACAGCCATCTATACTCCTGCTTCATATGTACCGTTGATCGACCCGTTCTCTATGGAATTCCGCGATGAAACAACAAACACTACCTATATATTCCTACTGCAAGGAATATAGACATTGAAGCGCTTCATTTATTTTATAAAGCAAATGCCTTTCTAGAGATTTGGCGTTTCGCCTTGTCGTTCGTTTCGCCAGCCGTTCGTTGTGTATATAAATATAAAAATCATGTCATGTAAAGATTTAAAAATTTCTTCTTTGAAGTTGTTATAAATGCCCTCGAAATGCGTCGGCACCGAAGGCGGGTTCAACAAGCGACGAAGGCACCGCACCCACCAAGAACGCCTCCATATGCCACCAAACGTCACCCTGAAAGCGAACGTCAGCGTCCGGATATTCAATTACATTGCCCAAACTTTGAGCGGAAACCACTTTCGATGGTTTCGGTAGATATTTTTTACTATGTCAGAATTAAAAAAACAAAACAAGAACACAATAAGAGAGCCAGTGAGTAGGATTGACACTGCGCCGTAAGTTACACATCTGCAAAATTACGATATCACTCATAGTATTTCCACGTGAACTTTAGCCCAGTCACTCTTTTCTGTTGTTTCAGATATGCGGGGACAAGCAATGGAATACGACCTACAACGCCCTCACTGGTTGCGTCGAGATGATCGGAGAAAACGGCTGGATTTCATACCCGGGAAGACCGCGGAGAGAGCTACTGGCAAGCAAGCGTTGTTCTCGACATTAGCAATTAATTATTTTTGCCGAAATGAATCAATACATCATGTGGTTAATATGTCATTTTGTCAATGGAATTTTAGACCTTGTCATGTCTTAGTCGAACTAACCTCTCTTATTAGTGTCTTTTACCAAAGCGAGAAATATTAAGCTGGGCAAGATATCTCTTCGCATCGTAGCGAACCAGCGCAGGAACCTCACAGGTCAACAGAAGGCACGAAAATTTATTGGAATCGCCACTAACGCTTTATTAGAAAGAGGAAAATTAAATACGTACAAGCAATATCATATCATATATGCTATGGCGTTCACAAAGCACATGTTATAACTCACCTCAAGGAGCAAAGCCGAAAGATGACATTGATCGTAGAGTTCGAACAATTGAGCTCCTCAACTGAATAGCAGCTACTTTCAAGGCGTAAAAATGATTTTTTTATGAATGCTGAACGAAGGCCTACATTTGTCTCCACATATTTTAAAGGTGAACGCCCCTATTATTTACCCTGTACATGCATCCTTAATTTTCCACGCTTCACTTTATTACCTCACGTGTACCTTTATTCAACTATTTTTGTTTTGTTTTTAGGCTCGCTGCTTCTCAAGGCAGCTAGCCCCCACTGAGGCTTCCGTGAGCAATATGGGCATGCATGAAAGAACAATTCAGTATGAACTGCTAGAGCAAGATATTTATTACAGTAACCCTCTTAGCGCTTTGTGGCGGGAATAGTTAGGCCATACGTTGTCGACAAAGTTAATGAGAAATGAAATATCACCTTGGCATTGTATTGGCAGCATCGACACATACATGAGAAATCGCGCTGGATGCCATTGGCATAAATGTTTCCTTCCTAGCGATACTTTCCCAAAATGCAACTATACTTGTGCTACGAAGCGCAAGGGGTGGGTACCGGCTATTGAATTCTGTGCAAGAACCTCCACTATCACTACAGAGAAAGTAACTTGTAAATTCGTATTACAAAATCCGGTTAGAGGCTTCTGGTACCGAATTCACAAAGCTTTTTCTTCGTAAGTGCTTTTTTTCATTGGCGGATCGCCTTCTCTAATACTATGTCCTACATTACTTTTGGCTGGCACGAATGCTTTCAGCGTAAGGACGTTTTGCGAATACGGGCCGTGTTTTCGATAGTGGGCTCGAAAGCTTAGTCAAGCTGTCGTCTGTACTGCTTTTCTGAACGCTGCTCTTAGGCGCCGCTTCCTGCGTTGAGCATCGGCATGCCTCGGCGTCGTACCTCGTAACCGAGCGAACGAACTTAGCGAAACATGAAAGCGGACGCGGAGCGCAGCGGTATATGAAAGAAGACAGCGGGAGCAGGAAAGTGGAGGAAGTGGCTATATTGAAAGCGTGAGGCAAAGAGGGAGTGCAGGGCAGACGGCCTATGCACGCGCAGAGTTGGCGGCGGCCATTGCATCAGCAGTCGCCTGAGCGATCTTATCTGCGCTTCCGAGGGGGGGGGGGGGGAAGGCACAGTGGCGTTAGGTGAGGAGGGCTGCACTCGTCCGCGGCGTCAGCTGCTGAAGTCAGTCCGAGGTACCAGCA
The DNA here is from genome assembly GCF_050947875.1 of Dermacentor variabilis. Taxonomy (NCBI): domain Eukaryota; kingdom Metazoa; phylum Arthropoda; class Arachnida; order Ixodida; family Ixodidae; genus Dermacentor; species Dermacentor variabilis. Next base: position 30,112,531 of record NC_134573.1, on the reverse strand, counting down.
TGTGTGATGGCTATCACTGCTCCTGCAAGGGGCGATGGCGAGCGCCTACGAATAAGGCTCGATGGGACGCTTCCTTGGGTGTTGTTGTCGCTGTTGGCACTAGTGGCAGGATTCCCCCGCGACGAACGGCCCGCTCTCGTCGTCGGTGGAACGAAAGCGTGAGAAGAAAAGCGCATTGACTTGAAAGACAAGCTGTGCGGCTATGATGGCTACGATATGGCGTCAGAGTGACGTGCGTAGTCTGCATGGAAACAAAGCGCTGCATCGCGCCCACGCGTCACCCAGGCGCTGCCTCTCGCGATCTCTCGATTAGCGAGGCAGTCGTGCCACACTTCGGTCCGTTTGCAATGTGCCGCACGAGACAGATTATCCGTGCCAGCTGCGCTACTCACCACGTTGGCTTCCTTATGTAAACCGTGTACGTAATAATTATAATACAAAATATTGGCACGTGAAATGAAAACACGCATAGAGCTGCGCTCAAATTTCGCATTATGGAGTATCCTAATCCTCGGTGAATTTTTACTCTCAACCACCTGTTTTGTGTACACTGAACTGAAATAAAGTTAGTTTGATTGATAATACGAAGATGCAATCGTGCGTAATTGGTGTGTTGTCAGGTTATGGCAGTTGATACCATGATAGCGTGTTTGTATATGGATGTCAATTATGATAATTCAGTACTCATGTCGCGATCAGTGCTGTCTCGGTGGTGCTTTGTCACCATCCGGGGTTACTCAAATAAAGCAGTGCCAATGCGAATGTGTCCCTTCGAGTCCCAGCGTTATATCAGCTCCCAGTATCAAAGCAGCCAGCGTCCCGCAACTTTAGCCCAGCTTACACAGTGATCCGCCAACACTCAAAGTAAAACCAGCTTCCTTGAACGTACACAATGCGCAGTACTTCAAGCATAAACCATTGCACTGAAAGACATTGCAAAATGCATATTTTTACGCGAATATCTTTTTTAATTCACTGGCATGTTTTCTTCGCGCTTACCTTTGAATGATTACTAAATTACAGCCTCTACGCCGCATGAACTATCACGTTTGCACACTGACTATGAACAATTCTACCAAACAAAAGAAAAATAATTATTTCCCATTCGGCACCTCTTTGACCGTTATCCCTCCGCTGTTGTTAGAACGATTTCGGTGTCCTCCAACATCACCTATCTGTTTGCAACGTCACAAACCCGCGAGAACTCACCATGACGAAGTGCCCTACACGCATTGAAGACGCATTAATATGCAGGGCAAAACTGAACGTTTTGACGGGATAACCGAAGAGTGCCCCGTTACGAAATGAATAGAAGATGCTGCCCGCTGATAACTCTGGCATTAGGTACTCGGAGCTGCCGGTGATAATAGATTTATTTACTTATAATAAAAAAAATATGAGTTGCTGTATAGCGTTTTAGATCCCTTTACATATCTACGTCATCGCTCTGCGAACTTCGTCCAGAATCCGTTATGGGAAAATTTTTAACCGTCCGTTGCACGCCGCTGCGACTGTCCACTAGCCACCGCAAGCTAACATTCGAAAACACCGGCATCGTCCTCCTCATATGGTTTTCAAGTTTCACCGTACTGGAATGGCCCAGCAGAAACATTCTGCATGTGTGCGCATCCTTCGCCTCTGATCAGCTAATTAGATAAGAATCTGTGAAGGTAAGCACTACTATTCCCCCTGAAAGCAAACAAACTTACTTGCTATAAACGAGTAGAGTGTTTTACTGAGCTGTTCAAACAATGGCTGCGGGCCACCGCTCGGTGCTTGCGTCTGTTGTTACGCAAGTTTGACGTCGGAAGATTTGGATAAAAACATATTCCAATGCTTTTACGTTATAAGGTCAATAGTGCCACTCTGCGATAAAGCTCCTGCATCGTTCAGACGTATCCGACCAAGCTTTTGTCCTGCGGCTGCGTTCGAAAATCGATTTCCCGCTGTACCAGAAGCTCGTATTTAGGCAGCAAGAACCCATCTCGGAAGCGCGTCTCGAGTTCTTTCTAGGCTGAAGACTGGAGCCTCCACCGACATCATGAGCCTCCCCGCACGGCAACTATATCAGGAGTCGAGCCAAGACGTACGCTTGCGAGGCGCCAGTGACTCCAGCTTATCGAGGAGGTCGGCCAATCAGTGTTGACCATTATAGCCCGTATAACTGCACAACTCGACCTGTGGTTGTAGTTGCAGTTCGGCTGAAGAATTGCGTGATCACCCTACTCACCTACGGGGCAGAAACCTGGAGGCTTACGAAAAGGGTTCTACTTAAATTGAGGAAGACGCAACGAGCTATGGAAAGAAGAATGATGGGTGTAACGTTAAGGGATAAGAAAAGAGCAGATTGGGTGAGGGAACAAACGCGAGTTAATGACATCTTAGTTGAAATTAAGAAAAAGAAATGTAGGGGGGGGTGCATGGGCAGGATATGTAATGAGGAGGGAAGATAACCGATGGTCATTAAGGGTTACGGACTGGATTCCAAGGGGAGGGAAGCGTAGCAGGGGGCGGCAGAAAGTTAGGTGGGCGGATGAGATTATGAATTTTGCACGGACAACATGGCCAGAATTAGTACATGACCGGGGCAGTTGGAGAAGTATGGGGAGGCCTTTGCGCTGCAGTGGGCGTAACCAGGCTAATGATGATGATGATGAAAGTAAGAACGTCTCCTGTGGAAAAATGCTTCTCAGTACTGTGGCAAATGCTGGATTCAAAAGTATTGTTCCACGGCAAATCATTGTACGAGCACTAAAAGCTTAAAAGAAATCCTTAACCAATTGAAGTTTTGAACTCACATGCACCAAGGGTCTGTCGACTCTAAATCTTAATTCATTTATTACGTTATTTATTTATTTATATATTTATTTATTTATTTATTTGTTTGTTTATTTATTTATTTATTCACTGCAGATTATCAGGCCAAAGGAGGAGTGGGCAGTACAAAAACTATGTAGTGGGTAGTACGAGGGTACGGAAGTTGCGAGTAATACTAAAATGTAGGAAAAATGAACATCCTGCGGCAACTGAGACAAAGGTATATGGCAATAAAAAATACATGGGCGCTATAACATAACGCTATTCCAAAATTTTCTATTCCAATTCTGCAATCAGCCCTCCATGATTGGTCGACCCATCTGCTCGGCGCTGTCTGTCACGCCACGAAAACCGGGGTCACAGATTGTGCAGGATTAGACGAAACAAAATTAGAATGATAATTCCTGATTCGACGCCTTTTCGCCATTAGTAATAAAGGCGTCGTCTGACCAATTGCTACTTGTCACAACTTTTCGGGCTGCACCCACTTCACTTGCCTGTCACGTGACGTCATAAAAGCGCCAAAACTCAGCGCGTTAATTTGACGTGTATGCGTTAAAGGCGTATTATTATGCCGAACAAAACTGAAACATTTTCTGAATAGCCGGAGACTGCTCCGTTCCGAAAGCAATCAAAGATGGCTGTCCGCCGATCACAGTGGTACTAACTACTTGAAACTGCCGGGGAGCATGGATTTATTTGCGAATAATAAAAAAAAAGAATGCGTGGCTGTATAATGTTGTCGAGACCTTTCGGCGCGTAGACGACATCACTCGCCAAATTCTTCTTTGCTGAAGATCCATTTTAGCAACATTTTTAAACTTCCGTTGCACGCCGCCGCGATTTTCTACCAGGCAGCGCAAGCTAAGGGATCGGAAGCGGACCATTCGTAGACGCCGGCCCCAATCTCCTCATCCGGCTTTCTACTTTCACTGTACTTGCTCGGCGCCATCGAAACTCTCTCCACTTGGGCGTACTCCTCGCTTCTTCTGAGCCAGTTAGATAAGAAAAACTGCACAATGTAGAGAATGCTATTGGGTTTGAAAGCAAAAGAAAGGGACAGCCTACAAACGAGAAGCGCGTTTCACTGGGCTTTTCAAACAACGCTGCAGGTTACCGCCCGATGCTTGCGTCTGTGGTTACGCAAATTTCACGTCTAGACATTAGAATAAAAACATACTGGAATAATTTAATGTTATTGCGCCCCTGGCTGTTGCAAGTGCAAATAACAACATAAAATTCAGCCGCTCAAGCAGAAACAACGCCATCCTATAAAGCACCACGAGAATTATAAAAGTAAGGGCTAGATTGAGATGGGTCACTCAGGAGCGCCTCGAATGTTTTGAGCCACTCTTTTTTAAAGAAAGAGTCAGTGAGCCGTGGTTCAATATAAGTGAGCGGCAGTTCTTTTGGAGAGACGAAGCCGGTTCTCGTTCACTGAGCCGTGCCGAACCGTTATGGCAGAGACGGGTCTTCTGCTGGGTGCAACTTTCGCGCCATCCATTAGCGCTTCGAGAAAGAAACTGTCCTCCTCCGCTGCCCCATTGGCCAATCCGCGTCATGTGAAAGCAGGCGTTGTGGATTTGTATATATATTAATTGTAATGAAGAAGAAGAGCACAGGAACAAGGCCAGCCAGATCGTCTCTTCCATGCCTGCTGTGCAACCCGTGGGCCAGCCGGATCGCCAGTGCTTGGCACGAGTGTGAGCCGTTCGAGCTACCAGCTGTTCCTGCTCTGCGTCACCTGCCTCCTCGGTTACGAAGAGACGTTACCATCGGAACTGTTCAGTGCACCCATTACAATTGGTGGAAGGTGCGGGGTACTCAAGAACATCTACACCCTGGAACTCCGGTCTCGGACTCTGCCTCCCGTCATGCCTGACTCTCGCCAGCCGACGCCGCCGCCACCCCCCGTTGCCTGCTCTGGCGCTGTCCCGCAACGCCATCCAGCGGTTTTCAGCGGTACGGACGAACAGGACGTCAATGACTGGTTGGCTACGTACGAACGGGTGAGCTTGCACAATCGATGGGATGATACCGCCAAGTTAAATGCCGTCATATTCTACCTAGCGGGACTGGCTCACCTGTGGTTTAAGAATCACGAAGCCGACTTTCAGTCTTGGTCCGCGTTCAGGACCAGTTTCGCTGCAGTTTTCGGTCGCCCTGCCGTCCACAAGTTGCGCGTCGAGCAGCGGTTACGAGAGCGAGCGCAACAACCCGGTGAAACATTCACCTGTTACATCGAAGAGGTTCTCGACCTGTGCAAACGTGTGGATGCTTCTATGCCCGAAAATGAGAAATTAAAGCACATTTTGAAGGGCATCGCCGATGACATTTTTCAAATGTTGATCGCCAAGAGTCCGCGCACCGTAGCAGAGCTCATCAACTTGTGCCAAAGCTACGACGAGTTGAGAAGGCAATGCGCTTTGACCAGGCGCCCCTCAGTGACTGACGAGGCCCTCTCTTCCATGACCGTCCTCCCTGATAGCTCCCCCCTGCTCACACAAATCCAAGCTTTCGTGCGGGAGGAAATTGCACGTCAGCTCTCTCTAATGCCCTTTGCTGAGCTACCCCAACAGCAGCCGCTGCCTTCACAGCCTCCTACACAGCTCGCCCCTACGCTCCGGCGGGTTATTGAAGAGCAAGTTGCTGAGGCCCTACCTATGCAGCATCAGCAGTACCCTGTCGCCGCGCAGCCTCAAGTTGCTGAGGCTCTACCAATGCCGCATCAGCTGTACCCTGGCGCCGCGCCACCTACTTACGCATCCGTCGCCGCGCAGCCTCCTCGTCAACCACTCGTTGCGCTACATCCACGGCCGCTACCACCCGTTCGTCATCCCGTTCATCGACCTGCTCCTGCGTTTGCTAATCCTTGGCGCACACAAGACAACAGGCCCATATGTTATGCCTGCGGTATTCCCGGCCATGTTGCATGACTCTGCCGCCGCCGCATGCTGCACTCTGATGGGTTGGTGCAGTCGCCTCCCTACGCCGACGTGCAACCTTTTCAAGACACTTATCTTAGTCGGCAGTCGAACAGGCCACCAGCCGAGCGCCCTGCCCTTCCACGTCGTTCGCCTTCCCCGCGTCGCCGCTCGTTATCCCCCTTGCGTCGGCGCCCTTCACCCACGCAAGAGGAAAACTAAGCGCCGCAGTTCAGGAGGCAAGAACTGCGTCGCCATCGATCTGTACAAGTCCTCCATTGTAGCCTTCGAACGTTGTCGATCTAACTGTGGGCGGCCTCCCAACCGTTGCGCTAATTGATACTGGAGCAGCCGTGTCTGTCCTAAACGAACACCTCTCTCGCGCCTTACGAAAAGTTACGACGCCACTTTCTGGGTTTTCTCTTCGCACAGCAAGCGCCCAGTCAGTGCAGCCTTCAGCAGCTTGTACAGCTCGAGTTGTTATTCAGGGCGTTCTCTATATTGTGGCGTTTGTGGTTCTTCAGTCCTGCTCTCACGACGTGATACTTGGGTGGGACTTTCTTTCGCGAAATAACGCCGTCATCAATTGTGCACGTGCTGAAGTCGAATTATCGCCTCTGTGTGACGTACCCCTCGTCGGCGCCACCTCTCTTCCCGCTATGCTAGTCCTTCGGGAAGACATCACCATTCCGCCGTACTCGTCTGCCGTTGTTCCCGTCTTCTGTGGCGCTGTCTCTGGAGGCACTGTCCTCTTCACTCCTTCGGAACTCTTCATAACCCGCAAAGATGTTCCCCTCCCTTTCGCCACGCTTGACATTTCAGCCGGACTCAGCGCCATCGTTGTCTGCAATCCGCTTCCTACAGCCCTGACGGCTCTTTGCGTTGAAGCACTTGGCCATGTTCAGCCTCTTGATGACATGTTTATCACCGACGTGCCGGACGCTTCGTATACAGAGCTCACTGACTTCTGTGCACTTTCCACTTCTGCTCCGCCATCAGGTGACTTATTCACACCTTTCATTGCCGATGACCTTACTTCCGAGCAGCGCTCCCAGCTTCTTCACCTGCTTGCCCAGTTCCGTTCTTCTTTTGAAGCCGCTCAGCCTACTCTGGGTCGCACGTCAACCGTCAGCCACCACATCGACACTGGCTCCAACGCGCCATTGCGGCAGCGCCCGTACCGCGTATCCGCCAAGGAGCGTCAGGTGATCAGTGAGCACGTGGACGACATGCTTCAGCGCGGCGTCATTCGACCTTCCAATAGCCCGTGGGCATCACCGGTGGTTCTTGCCACAAAAAAAGATGGTTCCATTCGGTTCTGCGTCGATTATCGCCGTCTCAACAAGATAACGCGCAAAGACGTATACCCTCTACCGCGCATTGACGACGCTCTGGACAGCTTGCAAGGCGCTAAATTCTTCTCTTCGTTGGATTTACGCTCGGGCTACTGGCAGGTCCCTATGTCAGCAGTTGATCGCCCTAAAACTGCATTCATTACGCCAGATGGTTTATACGAATTTAATGTGATGCCATTTGGCCTATGCAATGCACCTGCTACCTTTGAACGAATGATGGACACTATCTTGGGCGGCCTAAAATGCAGCACGTGTTTTTGCTATCTCGACGACATCGCTGTGTTCGCCCCTGATTTCAGCACGCATCTTCTTCGCCTTAGGCGAGTGTTGACGTCCTTGACCAACGCAGGCCTGCAACTGAACCTGAAACAGTGCCAGTTCGCCGCGCGCAAGCTCATGATTCTGGGTCACGTCGTATCACAAGACGGCATTTGCCCCGACCCATCAAAACTTCGCGCCGTGGCAGAATTTCCGAAACCAAAGACACTCAAAGACCTCCGCGCCTTCATCGGCCTCTGTTCTTACTTCAGGCGCTTTGTTCGCAATTTTGCCTCGATAATATCACCTCTGACACAACTCTTAAGTGGCGCCAACGACCTCTCCTCCTGGTCTCGTGCACGCGACACAGCGTTCGTGACCTTACGCCGTCTCCTGACGTCTCCGCCTATACTGCGACTCTTCGACCCGACCACCCCAACTGAAGCGCATACCGATGCCAGTGGTATTGGCCTTGGCGCTGTCCTTGCGCAGCGCAAGTCTGGCTACTCCGAGTACGTCGTTGCTTACGCCAGTCGTGCGCTGACCAAAGCGGAACGCAAATACAGCGTCACAGAAAAAGAATGCCTGGCCATCGTTTGGGCACTCGGGAAGTTTCGCCCCTATGTATACGGCAGGCCTTTCCATGTGGTTACTGACCATCACGTCCTTTGTTGGTTATCCTCTTTAAAAGACCCGTCTGGACGCCTTGCCTGCTGGGCTCTGCGTATTCAAGAATACGACATCCACGTCATATACCGCTCCGGTCGCAAGCACACTGACGCTGACGCTCTGTCCCGCTCTCCGCTGCCAGCCGACGCGGCCTCCTTCTCCACCATTGAGGCGGTATCCTCGGTCGACATCGACACGTTCGCATCAGAACAGCGCAAGGATCCTTGGGTGGCCTCTCTTTTGGATCTCCTTTCTGGCTCGCCTGCATCTCCCATCTCCCGCTCCCTGCGTTGCCAGGCTGTCCATTTTGCTGTCCGGGATAAACTCTTGTATCGACAGAACTACCAGCCCGATGGTCGCCAGTGGCTCCTGGTTATCCCTAAGACTTTGCGTTCCGACATGTGCGCGTCTTTCCATACTGACCCACAATGTGCACACGCAGGCGTTTTGAAGACGTATGAGCGCCTGCGGCAACGTTACTACTGGCGCGGAATGTTTACTTTTGTCCAAAAGTTTGTCCGCTCGTGCCCGCAATGCGAACGCCGCAAATCTCCGCCTCATCCAGCCCACGGATTATTGCAGCCGCTTCCGTGCCCTTTTCGTGCCTTCGACCGTGTGGGAATTGACCTGTACGGGCCGCTACCACTAACACCCGCTGGAAAACGATGGATTATTGTCGCAGTTGACCACCTTACACGCTGTGCCGAAACCGCTGCTCTACCTGCAGCGACCGCCAGTGACGTTGCATCCTTTCTGCTCCATCGTTTCATTCTTCGTCATGGCCCACCTCGGGAGCTGCTGAGTGATAGAGGCCGTATGTTTCTGTCGCAGGTGGTTGAAGCTCTGCTTGCTCAATGCCGCATAGTTCACCGGACCACCACGATGTACCATCCTCAAACTAACGGTCTTACAGAGCGTTTCAATCGCACCCTTGGTGATATGCTCGCCATGTACGTTTCATCGGAGCATACAAACTTGGACATCATCCTCCCATTTGTCACGTACGCATATAATACGGCTACACAAAGTACCACAGGATTTTCTCCATACTTTCTTCTCTACGGTCGCGATCCTTCCCATACCATCGATACGGTTTTGCCTTATACACCAGACGCGTCAGAATGTGCTCCCGTTTCAGCCGTCGCCCGATACGCCGAGGAATGCCGTCAATTAGCCCGAAAGTTCACCTCCGCTGACCAACAACGACAAAAAGCCAATCGTGATGGCGACGCTACGAATCCGAACTTCGCTCCGGCGCCTTTGTCTTGTTGTCCGTGCCTTCTACCACGCCTGGACTTTCGACAAAACTTCTCTCGCAGTATGATGGACAATACCGCATCGTCCAACAGACCTCTCCCGTCAACTATGTCATAGAGCCGCTTACATCGACATCCGACAAGCGCCGCCGTGGACGGGATGTTGTTCACGTGCGCCGCCTGAAACAATTCGATGACCCGCTCGTCTCCACGTCGTAAGTCGCCAGGATGGCTCCGCTTTCGCACCGGGGGTAATTGTAATGAAGAAGAAGAGCACAGGAAGAAGGCCAGCCAGATCGTCTCTTCCATGCCTGCTGTGCAACCCGTGGGCCAGCCGGATCGCCAGTGCTTGGCACGAGTGTGAGCCGTTCGAGCTACCAGCTGTTCCTGCTCTGCGTCACCTGCCTCCTCGGTTACGAAGAGACGTTACCATCGGAACTCTTCAGTGCACCCATTACAATATATATATATATATATATATATATATATATATATATATATATATATATATATATATATATATATATATATATACGTATATGCGTGCGTGTTCTTTCCAGCGCGCTACCTCCGACCTCCATTCTCGACCCAGTGCGAAAGTACGCGCACACCGATTAATCGAGTGCGTTAGCGGACCAAATCAAGTGTGTTAGAGATGAAAACTTCATATGCAAGCCGTGCCAGACAACGCGCGTACCAAACATTTTTTTTTGTTTTTTTTACCATCCGGTGAGCGGTACGCACAAAGGAAAAAATCGTGGTATAGCATAGCGTCGGGCAGGCTGACATTGCTGACAGCAGGCTGAGGTTGCGAAAACCGTACCGCTTTGTGAAGTGCTGCGGTTCTTCGTTACATTTGATATTGAACCCAGTTTACGGCTGCTTTTTGCAAGATGTGCTTGCGTATGTGTCTATGCTCCGCGCAGTCCTTAGCGCGTTTAAGCTGACTTTTTTTTCAAGGTGGTCGCATTGTTGCATACAGTTTGGCCACGAAAGTGTTCGCAGCTACAATGGGCGTGTAACGTAGAGACGACTTTGCTGAGGCAATTTATTTCAGCTCCACCAGAAGTTAGCGCATTGTGGACGCCTTTACAGGGATCACTAATGCTTAATAATGCAGTCGTTCAGCTACAATCTACGCCAACACGTGTTAATTTGGTTTGTGCTGTTTAACATATTTAACCTCCTGAAGCGACTGAGTTTATGAGGGAGGTCGCAGTGGATGGCTACGGATAACTTTATTTAGGTCACCTGAGGTCTATAGCCTGCAGTTTGAGCAAACAGTACATAAGCCTGTAAATTCCTCTTTGGCGTTCCATAATTCCTTTCACACGGGCGCGGTAGCGCTGCGTCAGAAATTGGTGTCTGGGCGTGATTGTATTTCTTTAATAGATTATACTTTCTAGTTTAAACGTATCACTATTTCGTTTTATTGCCGGCCCCTCCAGTACACCAAAGCGGCAACGGGATCACCAAAGCTAGAACCAGGGCTGGTCCACGGGTTGGGGCTCGCCGAAACCTATGCGTGCCAGGAACGTATAAGAACAACTATCCGCTGTTGCGTCGCGGATAGCCAGCATTGTGTGTGAGCACTACCTGCGCTGCCTGATTTATTATAATCGCAGGCGTACTCCTGAGGCCTCCGTTAGCGGTTACATGTGCCCTTCGGGAAGAGTATTTGTAAAAAAAAAGCGCCTATCATCACGACAACAAAAGCACCCACTACAAAAAAAAGCCCCCACGGTACGAGAAGAAATTATGGGACGCCAATGAGGAATCTGCACACGTGCTTTTTGCATTTCTCATCTACCCCGACTGCACCAGGACGCGTATTAGAGGGATGAACAGCGGCTACTGGCACGTTTTCGGTGCAGGATTATCACAGCAGAGAAACGCCGCAAGAGACCACAGGCCCCCTGATAAGGATGAGCATTGTCACTGCTTAACGTTGATGTTTTTATGCGTCCGATTCAGTAAATGGCATGCGTAATATGTACTGTATGTTGCCTTCTATCACTTGCGACAAATAATTTCCATGTTTTCATTGTGGAGTGTGGACGGAGTTGCCGTGCAAGCTACGGGTAGAGCAGTTATGTACTTTTGCATCCTAGTACCACGACAGGAATTAGTACGTCTCTTGCAATTCGCTTTAATAATTAATCCTTCTTTTTCCTTCGGGTTTCATTGCTGTGAGAGCCTCACAGCACAGTGGACTTTGTGTATTTGTGCGGTATATTTTCCTTGTCCGCAAGACTGTGATAAGCGCCTTTATTGAAGCCATTTGAGGACTGTTTGGTACCAAAACCATATCGTTCTCTCGGTCTCTATACCCGCAGCGAGGGCGTCGCGTCTATGGTGCGGCGCTTCCAAGCACGAGGTCGCGGGATCAAATCACGGCCGCGGCAGTCGCATTTCGATAAGGGCGAAATACAAAAAAAGTCCGTATCCCTTCCATTGGGACCACGTTAAAGAACCCTAGGTCGTAAAAATTAATCCAGAGCTCCCCATTACGGCGTGCCTCATAATTAGATCGTGAGCTTGGCACGTAAAACCCAAGAATTAAATGTGTTCTCTGTGTGTAGTGTTAAGTTGTATGGACACTGCTCCATGCGAAAACTGACAACGCGAAATAATACAGACAGACGCACAATACAAATATAAACTGAACACTTTAACAACAGGATTACTGGTGCTAATGGAGGGGGGGGGTAAATATTTTTGGAACCTCTGTTCATTTTTCCATAACGTTCGTTCTAGTTATGAAATTGCAGCCTCTTGCATTGAAATAGATAACATAAACAAAAAACGAGTTATTCTGCTGCGAAAACCACCGGTATGTTGTTCACGTTATCAATACCGTCTACGCGTGAAAACGTTGCTCCTGGCAGTCAGAACCCGTGCATCAGCTACACAAACCTGCAAAAGACGCAGAGAAGAAGTGGCACCAGATAGTTAAAATCTTCCGCGCGCCCGCCGAACAAAAATATCCTACAGGTACGTAAACGAACCTACGAAACCACGATCGCATACTTTCAGCACTTAAAACCTGAAAGTCTGGTAAATCGCGCGTCTTCGAGCAAATCGCGTGCATGCGCCACGCTTCAGCAACACGAAGTCTCAACCTGCGATTGCTTCGCACCTTACGTAATAGTCATTTTCACTAGTCTATTGCGCACTCACAACACTGCATTATTGAGGCCGTTACTTGCTTAAAAAGCGAAATCGCCTCAAAAATTACTACGCAGGGCTCGAACGAAGTTTTGTGGGATTTCCTCCCGTAGCCTTTTAGCGTTAGTCTGTTGCGGCAGGGTCGGCATAGGCGGCGCCGCTTTCGAGGCCGCGCTGAGTGGGACAGTGGATCGGAGATGGAGGGAAGTGGTTGACGCTACTTTTAGACGCTACTTTTAGACAGGTTTTATGCTGGGTTAAAGCCTCTCAATTTTCCAAAAGGCGCGCCATTCTTAGATTTTTCCGCCACCCCTCTCTCCCCGACGTTTCCTCCTCCACGCCTCCTGTCGCTCCAGCCTCCTCCGCTCCCCCATTGAACAACCTGTGTCATGTGGAAGCAGGCGCAAGACTTTTGTATATTTTTTTTCATTCCAGCGCGTGCCGACCGCCCATGTTGGCCCTGCGCGATGAAAGTACGCGCAAACGGACTGATCGAGTGCGTTAGCGGAACAAATCGAGTGTGTTTGGGACGAAAACTTAATTGTGATGGCGTGGTGTTGCGCCTTCGGTTGCCGCAACCGACACAGCGACTGCAAAAGCCTTCTTTCTTTACCATCCGGCGAGCGCAACACAGAAAGAAGAAAAGTGTGGATACATAAGGATCGGACGGGCTGACTTCGAGGAAGTGGCAAACCACGCACAGCTTTGTGAAGTGCCACGGTTCCTCAAGCTCATCTTTTGAGCCTTGTTCACGCCTGCCCCTTGTAAAAGTGTACGTGGTCACGCTGTGCGTGCTTTTAGCGCGTTTAGGCTGAATTTTTTGGAATGTGCTCTCTTTGTTTCAGGTAGCTTCGCCTTCCGGCGAAAGTGTGCGTATCTGCAGCTGGCCTATGACATAAAAACGACTTCATTCATGCTATATTTTCAGCTCCACCAGAAGTTAGCACATTCTCGACGCTTTTGCAAGGCTCACTATCCCTTAAGGATGTAGTCGTTTAGCTTCGAATGTACGCCCACATATATTGATTTGGTTTGTGGTGATTAACGTTTTTAACGTCCCGAAGTGACTAAAGCTATGAGGGAGGTCGTAGTGGATGGCTCCAGATAACCTTATTTAGGTCGCCTGGGGATGTTGAACTTGCACTTTCATCGTAGTTGTACGTGGGCCGGTAAAATCCTCGTTGGCGTTTCGTAATTCTCGCGCGGGCGCGGTAACGCTGCGCTAGAATTTGGTGCCTTGGCGTGATTGTATCTTTTATTATATTTTGTTTACTGGTTGTAACAATGTGCGATTATTTCGTTTTAGTGACCACGCTTCCAGAGTACCAAAATGGCAACGGGAACTTGTAATGTCACGTGCTCTCCAGAGGCCTCTGTTAGTCGTTACATGTGCCCTCCTGGAGCAGAACATGTAAAAAAAAAATCTATCGTCGGGATTACCAAAGCACCCCGCAGCGAAAAAAGCGCCCCGCGACTGCTGCAAGATAGTGAGCCCGTGCGAGGAGAATTGCGGAACACCAACGAGGAATCTCTCCACAGGCCTCTTGCATTTTGCCTGCATCCCGGCTGCTGCCGGACGCGTCCTCAATATTGGAGGCATGAGCAACGGCTACTCGCACGTTTTGTGTGCAGGATTATAATGGCCGAGAAATGCCGCAAAGGACCGCAGGCCTGCTCATAAGGAATAACATTTTTACTGCTTAAGGTAGACATTTTAGGCGTCCGAATAAGTAAATGCGTATCGCATGCGTCATATGCACTCTATGTGAGTCTACAAAACCATGTACGCATACTTTCTCGCTGTCGAAACATGTAACTCTGGTAGTTACGCGAGTATTACAGCAAACCGCGTGCATCCGTCATGTTTCAGCAACAAGAACTCCCAACGTTCGCGTGCTTTATGCCTTAAATAATGGCCCTTTTCTCTATTTTTTCCGCAATTCCAAAACGACATTCTAAGGCCAGTTACCGACTGACGAAGCAAGATCTCGATTGAAAAAACTACTCCGCAGTGTTCGAACGAACTTTTCCGCGGATTTGCTCAGATAGCGTGTTAGCCGTTGTCTGCTACCGCAGGGCCAGCATGGGCGGCGCCACCGTCGAGGCCGCGCCGAGCGGAGGAGGAGGGAAGGGATTGGCGCTACTTTTTGAGATTGGGGGACTTTATGCTGGGTGCGACTTTTGCGCCATCTATTAGGGGTGCGAGAAAGCACCTTCCCCCCTACCCTTCCTCATAGGAGTCGCAACCACTCCCTCCCCTTCAACAGGTGGGCTGCTCAGGAGCAACTCGGATCTTCTGAGCCGCCAAAGAACAAGTCAGCCGTGGTTCAATAAAAGTGAGAGGTGGTTATTTTAGAGCAAGGAAGCCGGTTCACTATCGAGTGAGCCGTACGAAACCGTCCTTTGAGAACCTGATCTTCTGCTGAGTTTCGTTGCTTTGTTTTCTTGCCGATGAGTGGTCGCCGGCGTGGGCAAACACGTGATACTCCTACTCGCTCTCTCTGTGCGGTGTGCTCGGCAGTCCCTTTGGTTTTCGATGCGTTATATGTAGCACCCCATGCAGCCGAAGGGAAAAATAACGAGGCCTTAGTTGGCAAAAATGTCGCAGTTCGTTGCCTGCTGCTGTTCGGACGATGTCGCACGCCACTACGAAAATGAATTTTTCGTTGTATTTAAAGACAATAGGTGAACGTACTGTTTACGTTCTGGTCTTATTTTTGCTAATTAGTGTGGCCACGAAAATATCGCCCATCTCATCCACTTCCGTGCATTTTCTGAGCGTGTATCATTATCACGTCAATAAAACAAGGCCATTGATCTGCGTGTTGTAATACGTCTTCATATTTTGTCATGACGTATTTGGCATGATCGACAGTATAGCGCCGGCACCCAAGAAAAGAATTTACCAATCCTTCCACAACCAGAAAATTTGGGTAAGCATAACTCGTTCTGCGTGCACATGACCTTCGCTACTATTAAGTAACACAGAAGTAACGGTGCCGGATTGACTCGACCCCTCCTTCCCCAGCTCGCGATCTTCCCGTTGCTGTCGGATTGCCTGGGCTCCGGCGTCACTAACAGCTGGACCGGCGCGCCGATGGCGAGCCCTTTCACGGGCGAGTTCTCGCATCCGCTCGTCGAATACTGCCGGTTCCACGGGGGAAGGCAAACCGCGTGTCCATCCATTTTCTTCGAGTAAGCTAAATGGAAACGAAGCCGCCGCAGCGCGCGCGATACCCTCTCCTCCCTTTTACCTCCCCGACGGAAGCGAAATGGCTCTGATTGGCTGCACACGTGGCGTGAGCGCGTGCCTATGCAGCTGGAATCCTTTCTAATGACTCACGCTTCGGTGTTGGCGCAGCTGTCAACCCATCAAACCTCCCTTTGCCGCAACTGCTCAGCTGAGGGAGCAACTGTTTTTTTTTTCTGCGTGACCACGACAAGGCCACTTGTGCCGATGCAATCCAAGCCAATAGAAGCTTCGCTTGAAAAAAGCTAAAGGTACGCGAGGCAGGGAAGAAGGGGGGCGCGTGGAGACGGCATGAAAGGAAAACAAGACTAGGCGGAAGAGCCACGTCGTGTAACACATGTTACATGTTTAATTGAACCGGTGAGCCGTTCAAATGAACCGGTTCATTTTAGTGAGCTGAGTCGTTCCGAGCCACTAACAGAAGTAAGCCGTTCTGCCAGTCTCAATGGCAAGTTGAACTGCAATGATCTTTTTAGCCGCATGCATAGCAAATGTTCCCGAGATCCATGCGTGTATACTTTTTAACAGTTCTGGCTGCTTGTGTATATATCTACGAAGACTATCATCCTCTTGCATGATCAAAAGAAGCGATGTTTGTGAGAGGCAGGGAAAACAATACAGATACATTTTCAATGGCACCCAAAAGATTAGTATCCTCAGAGTGCTGTCACCTAACCACCGTCTCGACAGAAAACATAGCACTGAGGTGATAAAAGTTATCTGCTTCTACGAGGAAATAGAAGAAAACGAACTATGCACTATCTTGTATCTCATGCGTGATTTTGAGCATTCGCTCACCGCCATAGCGTTAAAACTAGGTCGCGTATAAATTATTTGAGCACCGACGCTGCATTTAAATTTAGATGATTTATATCTAGGTTTTTCTTGAACTAAACGCCGATTTGATTAAGAATAACGCCGTAGTGGGGAACTCAGGATTCGAAAGGTTTTCAAATCCTGAGTTCGTATGGAAATCATCACCCTGCAACCTAAACTTTCGCTTCCATTGAAGTGCGGTTTTCGCGGCCGGGATCGTACACGCGGCCTCGACCTGAGTATCTTAACTCTACGATCACAAAGCTACCACGGCGCACAGCGTTCTATTCGTGCCTTCAGTTGAAACTGTTTCGTTAGTGGAGAATAGTAACTCCCTCCATAATCGAGAATAGACCTTTCCGGCATTTACTCACTGCATCGTTCATCGTCAGGAAGAGGGAGCCAGCAGGTCTCAAACAGTTGGGTGGTAACGTGTCTAAAAATGATGGCGCCCATGCAATGCAACATCGAAACACAATAATGTGCTCGACTGATTTTTGATAGGCGTTGAAGAATACTGGTGCCAAAAGGGATGTTGCGAAACTTGTAATTCCTGCCTGACAGCATTTGAAGACGCAATAATTTGAAAGCTATTTCAAAGATAACCCATCCTATTGTTATGAGTCCATGCGTATATAAGGAGGCTGTAGTAAAGAGCGGACAAGAGGAGAACAAAGTGAGGTCTATCGTCCGCCATCTTTGTTGTTGCTGCTCCATTGTCAGTCTTCTTCACTATAAAGAAAGTTTGCACCCTTTGGAGCTTATCTTATCTCCAAACAATAATCGTTATCTGCCTTGCTTCGTTTCCTCTCTTGAAACTGGGCGCTCGCTACTTTCCTGTCGAGAATGCTGTGTAAAGATGACAATGCGCAAGCCGTTTGTGACTAGGAAATACCGGGCTCACAGCGTTAAAAGAAAGAAATGCGCACAAGACAGATAAAGATTATTGTTTGGGGACAAAATATAACCCAAAAGGTGGAAACTTTTTTTAGAGCGTTGTAGGTAGTGTAAACAAATCCCCTTTTCTGTAGACCTCCCCGTAATGTCTTGGTGGAGTTTCGGTGTACATCACGGTTGGATGATGATCGCCGTGTACGTTTTGTCGGCCATTCGACAATGTCGACTGAGAGGGCCGTTGTTTAGGCTTGGGCTACCACAACACCGATTGTCTTGACCCAACCCCGAGGCCCTGGTTCCTTCAGCGGCACTGACACCACGGACGCCGAAGACTGGCTAATTGAATACCCACGATCCAGCAAGAGCAACCAGTGAAACCTAACTATAATGCTGGATGTTATTATCTATTACCTCAAGAAAACGGCCCGTGTTTGGTTCCAAACACAGGAAAACAATTTAACCAGTTGAGACACCTTCAAGCAAAAAATGCAGGAACTCTTTGAGAAGCCATTTGGGTGCCAGCGAGCTGCCAAAAAGGAACTTTGGTGCCGGGAACAAACATCTACTGAAATATACGTTATGTATATTCAATATGTAATATCACTATGACCGCGGGTCGACGAAACGATGGCGGAAGTTGACAAAGTCAGCCACATTCTTAGAGGCACCGCCGACGACGGCTTTAATTTATTCGTGTACGAGGACTACTCGACCACCGACGACACTGTAAGAGAGTGCCGACGCTTTGAACAAGCAAAAAGCCGTCGTGTCTCACACGAATGTGCTCGGCTCCCTAATACCACCGCTACCTCATCGTGTGAAGGCGTGCAGCAACCTACTGCCGAAAACGTGCTGCGTCTTGTCCGGCGCAAGATTGAGCCTGCGTCTCCATTCATTCCTCAGGCTCGCTCTTACAACGAGTCCCGCCCGGCAGTGTCTTCGGTTCAAGTTGTCGTACGCGAAGGGTTCGCGAACGCAGGCATCCGTCCTATCTGTGCTGTAGGTAGCCCCATGGTCAGCAATTTCTTTCGACCTCCCCTCCCACAATCGAACTATCTCGGATACCGCGACCCAAACCAGTTTCGCACGCATCACCACAAGCCAATATGCTTTACCTTCAATGATATGAATCGCACTTTTCGATTGATCACGCCATTGTCGCTATTGTCCGCTTTCACGTCCTCGTCCCGCGTACGCTTACCGACGGGAAGAAAGCCGCTGCTTGCCCTTTCACGTCCGTAATGACCCGCCGCGCTATAATCTTGCTCCTGTGATTTCCCATCGCTCGCCGTCCTCATACCCTCACCGTCCCACTTCGGAAAACTGACCAGTCCAAATCCTGTAGGTGATGTTGCATTCGCCAACCAACCCGGAAATTCTCTGTTGACCCTGGCCACCCGACAATAACACCACCGTAGTTAGGACTGCATTAATGCCAGCCGCCTTAATTTTTTACTCTTCTGAGCGAAACTGTTCGATGACACAGAGAGTCTCTCGCTATTGTTGGGACCATCGACGAATTTCGCCCTTACCTAACATTCTACCTTTCACCGCCGACACTGACCACCATGTTCTTTGTTGGCTATCTTTTCTCAAAGATGCCACTGGTCACCTCGATCGTTGGGCGCTGCGGCTTCAAGAGTGATCATATACAGTCGTTTATAAATCTGGCCGCTTGCAGCAGGATGCCGACTGCCTCTCTAGATACCCCTATATCCACCGAAGCGACTCCGGCCCTTGTGTTCTTTCCATCTCTCAACCCTTCCACATTGCTACCTAACAACGCCTTGACGCGTCCATGCGTATGAACACTAAAAAGCGCTACTCCCACGCTCCTGATCCTTCTCTCTGCGTTTTGTACCCCGGAATTACACGATATATCGTCGCACTTTACTCCCTGGCGGTGTTGACCTGTTGCTTGTCATCCCTGCTCACCTCCGTTCCACTGTGCTGGCAAAGCTGCCCAACGCCCCAACGGCAGGCCAGCATGGTGCGTCATGCACATACAACCACGCGCGCCATCGTTTCTATTGGCCTGGGATGTCCCGTTAAGTGCGCTGTTACGTGGGCTCGTGCGACCTTTTCCACTCCTGGAAAAGGTCGACAATGCCACCTGCGGGTCAGCCTCTGGACATTCCGTAATAGCCATTACACCGCGTCGGCCTTGGTTTACTTGGTCTGTTTCGCCGTTTCGCTTATGCGCCTCTGAAAACAAGTGGGTCGCCGTTCTAACAGAATATGCTACGCGGTTTGCGATTACAAACACTTAAAAACCCTTAAATGTTCTACACATGCACTTCCCACTAGCTGTGCCACCGACGTTGCATACTTGCTGCAAAACGTAATACTCCAGCGCAGGGCTCCTCAGTGACTGTTAGCCGACCCGGCAGACAGTTCCTGTCGAGAGTACTCAATGACATTCTAAAATCTTGGGCGATGCAGGATATATTGACTACGGCTTACCATCCCCAGACGAATGAGCTAACAAAACTCCTGAACCGAACACTTGCCGGCATGTTGGCAATGTTTGTCTGACGACCACCAGGATTGGGACGCGGCATTACCCTTCGCGACATTCGCGTACAACACTTCCAAGCATGAGACCGCTGGTTATTGGCGATGTTTTCTCTTATGCGGTCACAACTCTGCAATACACATGGACACCCCGGTGCTTTCTTCTGGGTGACACCTCCCCCCCACCCAATTGAACATGCTTCAGAGACTATAGCCCGTGCTAACCATGCACGTCAAGTTGCTCACACTCGATTTTCTGAGTCACAGTGACACCAACAACCTCGCTAGAACAGGCACCACAGAATCACCCATTTTGTATCTGTATCGTTCATCCTCTGGTGCTGCCCAACAAGACGTGTCGGACTGTCAGAAAAACTGCATTTCAATTACACCGCTCCATATCGGGTGTGCCGCCAAGTGAAAGATGTCACTTATGAAATACCTCCACCAGGGCTTTCGCCATCATTTGCTTATCCTCGCACGGACGTTGTACACGTCCGTCTGAAGCCCTGTCGTGTCCCGCACACCCCTTAATGTCTTGTGTGTTAGTTCGTTCATGTAGCTTTGTTCAGCTGCGCCGAGTCGGTGCTTTCGCCGCCAAAGGCTAGTCTTATGAGTCAGTTGTCCTGTGGATATAGAAGGTGCTTAAGTGTAGAGCGGACAAGAATAGGACGAAGGTGAGGGTTATCGTCCGCCATCTTTGCTGTTGCTGCCCATTTTCCCTCTCCCAGTGCATCTTGTAAATATAGCACCTTTTCTTTAGATCTCCCGTAACAGTGATTTTGATTATATACATTTTTCATATCTACAGGTGGCTAGCCCAATTCGCTGCGAAACATACTGTAGACATAGTTCGCAAAGTTACGTTTTAACAGGGCCATGAAATGAACTAGCTGCAGGGGGACGACGCTTCGTGAAGAGGGTTGTGCCCCATCCGTGAAACTAAAGAAAATAAAGAAAAGCGAGGCACACAATGTGTGGCATCGCAGGACGCACACGCACCGACTTTGAGTGTTCCATCATCGCCATTACCTTATCGCGTCTTTATTATCTTTATTACACACGTTTTTATGCGTGAGTGATCTTTATTTGCAGCCCCTAACCTTTTTATTTCCGCTGTCTGGTCGTCAAACTTTCCTGGCATCTGCGCAAATTTTGTTTTCTGTCAGTCATTGTTGAGCTCGTGTTAACGGGGAAAGAACGAACGCCCTGTATCCTTTCTGAGGATTCCCGCTGGTCTCATAGGAAACAATGGTTATAAAATAATGGGTATAAGAATAGTGGTTATCAAAACAATGGTCATCAGAATAAAAATGAAACATGAAGTGAACCAATCAGATGCGTCATTGGCGCCCTATTTCCACCTTTAAAAATTTTTTGTAATGCGTGCGACGGAGCGTTCATAGGGCGCTCCAAAGCAACAAGTCGAATTAATTGGTATGTGTACTCCGTATGTTGCTCCATTTGAACAACTTGAGAGTATTTTTACGAGCTTACGTTATGCACTATACGACACTCTTTACGGTAATTATGTTAGCTATGTAGGGCAACGAAGGCTATGAACCAATTCATGCTATGAGGCGGCAATCGCTCATCATGTGCAGTGCGTAATTCACTCATAATACTAACTAAACGTCATAGCATTAACGTCACTCTCTGTTTTCCTTTTTCTGAACGCAGTCAAAAGTGGCTGGAGCCATGCTCTTCGACTTGGACATGGATGACTACGATGGAGTCTGCGGGAAGAACCATGCGCTAACCAAGACTTTCTCGAACTTACTTAATATGTCGTGACGTACAATCGCTCCACTGAAAGGACGTGCAGTCATATACCTTTATTAACCACGGACAGTGATTTAACATTGTGTGGGAGAAAATCTGCAATGCACATGTGTTATTCATAATTTACTTAAGCCTCCTAAACTTGTACTTAAAATGTCTTGAGTCTGAAGTTTGCGTTCACGTAATTTTTCTCTTTTGTACGAGATACTAATTATTGCCTCTCATTTTAATGACAACCCTTGTCTCGAAATTTAACACCATTTTTACTGTTTTCCTCTAGAACGTGCATGAATGCATGAATTGGTTTTGTTTGAAAGGTGAAGCATTTGCAGGATATTCTGAATCTTATTCGCAAACCCAATGTCTTCTCAGGCGGCGCGCAGTATATTTGTCGAGTTTCCCATCCGTATACTAAAAAAAATATTAATATCGTGCTCCTCTATCACGCAAAAGTGTGGATATTTGGGCGATGCAGCAATAATACGCTGTTCAATTTTTAACGCGAAGATGTTGGATGAAGTGGCATGGCAATCACATAAAAAACTTTATTGTTTATATTCAGGCGGTGAAGAGCTCACAAAGCATTATCTGCCGCCACTGTATATTTTTTTCCACTTTTTTTATGTTTTATAACTCGTGAAAGTGTCATCAGTGCTCCACATAAATTCCAGCTTAAACATTGTCATTCAGGAACTTATTGGAAGCTTTTCGCAGAAGCTGTCTGTAATACAGAAGTTTTTTAATGTGCCTAATGGCCACGTACAGAAGAGAGGCGACCCCTATACTCTGGAGTCGCAAATACCTGATTCACAACTTAGGTCACATTAAAAAATTAACAAGCAACTTCTCGCCTGTAGCATTTTGTATAAAATAAACAAACTTAGGCCCTGAGGATAGTCAATTCTCCAAAAGCTTTATGTTGTCCGAAGGCACCCCGAACATTCTAGCTGTCTGTAAGCAGCAGTCGCTGCAGTCGTGTAAGCCGGTACTTTTACCCGTAATGCTCACTTAAACACTACTCCTGCAGTCATAGCCATCACTGTTTTGTCGTATGCAACGGTCACCATCTGTTCAATATACATTCCTCCTCATACCCGCATTAAAAGTAGAGAGCCAGAAAATTTATTACAACAATTGCTTGAGCCTATTCCTTTAGTGGGATATTTTATTGTCCATTGTACATGTTGGGGCAGTTATAGAACTGACTGAAGAGGACAGCTTATTGAAAATTATTCTGTGTAATAATATTTCTCTCTTAAAGTGAGGTGAACAAACCTATTTTTCTCCTGCTTCAAGCAATTTTAATTGCTTGGATTTAGGGTTTTGCTCACCATGGGGGGGCTTTTATCGATCTTAAATGGGATGTCTTGGACATCTCATATGACAGCAATTATTTACCTGCTATCATCAAATCCGCGTCACCACTACCCAATGTAAATTGCAAGCGACGTCGTGGAAAATACATCTCATTGAATTGCCGCTTTTTATGGAACATGCAAAACTTGAAGATGCCTTTTCAAGTGAGCCAATGAAAATTTCCCTGTCGTTTTAATTTCAGCGGCAGAAAAGGCAATCCCTCAGGCATCCAGCCTTGTGCACAAAGAATTAATCCCTGTTGTACACCTCAGTGAAACCAAGAGAAAAAAACAACAAAATAGGGTTTGTGGAATCTTACAAGATACTGGACCTATAAGCACCTCCTGGCCTCTAAGCAAGGCAATGGCAAGGCCGGTGAAAAAATAATCATGGAAGCAATACATATCATCAATAAACCACTCAGTCACATCTAAACGAATGTGGGAACAGGTAGGGAAGTTTATTGGATATTACTCATCTTACACAATATCGTTGCTCCCAAACCCAGACACACAAACAGAACTACAATAACCGGCTGACATAGCTGGCGAACACTTTCAGTTGTCTCCAGCTCAGCAAATTTTTCAAACAAATTTTTAAGCTATAAACTGTCGGCTGAAAAACAGAAACTGCCTACTACTTGCGTGTCAAATCAATTATATAACATCCCCCTTACACTGCAGCAATTAAACAGAGCCTTCGCTGCAGGTAAAAATTAAGCAACAGGTCACGACCTTATTCACTACTCCATGCTGGCACACCTATTCCAAACGTCTGTACAGGTACTCCTTGATTTTTCGAATATTATCTGGGATAATGCCGAAATAGTGGGGAAATGCAGCAGCAGTTCTATTTCTAAAAGCTGGTAAATCCCCAACCTACGCAAGCAGTTACAGACCCATTCTCCTCACGAGCTCGTTAACAAAATCACATGAAAGCATTCTTAATATAAGGCTTTCATTTATTTTAGAATCAAGAAACCTAATAGACACTCGCCAGTGCCGATATGGAAAGGGTTGTTGAACCACTGACCATCTTGTCCGTCTAGAATATGAAACTCTATACGTATTTTTACGCAACGCACCCTGTCTTGCAGTTTTCTTTCGTTTACAAAAAGCCTATGATATCGCCTGGTGATATGGAGTTTTAAGAAACCTGACTATCCTCAGGATCCGTGGTAAAATGGTGAACTGCCTGATCTCATCTCTAATAGAACATTTCAGATTCGTTCGGCACACTACGTTATCATACATATAAACAGAAAAATGGCATTCCGCAAGTCTGTGTTCTCAACACGACACTTATAGTCAAAATGAATTCAGTTAATAAGGTTATTCCGTCCTCTAGTACGCCCTCTGAATATGTTGAGGATCCCCAACTGATTTGCCGCGCCTCAAATTTGTCAATCTGTGCGAGGGACCTTCAAATCAAAATATTTGAACTTACACTAGAAGCTGAAAAAAAAAATTTGCTTCCGATTCTAGACCCGAAAACTGTGACTCTTGTTTTCTCAGTAACGACTACACTGCGACCTAGTCCTGAAATTGGATGATGCCACACTGGTGGTCGAACAACATTATAAATTTCTAGGAGTGACCTTTTATACAAAACTAAGCCTAAAATTATGCGGTTTTACGTGCCAAAACCACTTTCTGATTATGAGGCACGCCGTAGTGAGGATTCCGGAAATTTTGACCACCTGGGGTTCTTTAACGTGCATCTAAATCTAAGTACACGGGTGTTTTCGCATTTCACCTCCATTGAAATGCGGCCGCCGTGGCCGGAATTCGATCCCGCGACCTCGTGCTCAGCAGCCCAACACCATAGCCACGGAGCAACCACGGCGGGTACAAAACTAAGCTTCATCGGCCACTTAAAGAAACAAAAATTAAAGCAAACGAAGTGTTCAATATTCTCCAAGTGTTGTCTCATAAGCACTGGTGTAATGATCGAACATGTCTTTACACATTTAGCGGTCTGACATGTGTACCTTTCTATACTACGATATTATAGTTTGTGGCTCTACCACATAGTGTTATACATTCGATGACTTAACCCGGTACATAATCTCGGACTACAGTTGACAAGTGGTGTTTACAGAACATCACGTGTTACATGTTTCGGGTCATCATCATCATAGTCATCATCAACCTATTCATGTCCACTGCAGGACGAAGGTCCCACCCTGTGATCTCCAATTACACCTGTCATGCGCAAACCGATTCCAACGTGTGCCTGCAAATTTCCAAATTTCATCATCCCGCCTAGTTTTCTGCCGTCCTCGACTGCGCTACGCTTCTGTTGGCACCCATTCTCTAGCTCGAACGCTCCACCGGTTATCTCTCCTACGCATTACACGGCCTGCCTCCATTTTTTCTCGTATTGTCAATTAGAACATCGGCTATTCCCATTTCCTCTCCGATCCACACCGCGCTCCTCCTGTCTCTTAACGTTACGGCTGTAATATGACGATTTATTATAAGGCACTAGGCACAGTCTAGTTGCACTGGCAGTCCACGAACGCTAATCGCGCGCACAGCCGACGCAAGAGCGCCTTCTTCGTCCTCCTCTTCACTACGATGGCCCCAGGGAGAGAAGAGGGGCCATCCTGGCGACTTACGACGTAGGTAGGATGAGGGGGTCATAGTATGGCTTAAGTCGGTTTGCATGAACTGTGTCACGCCCCCGATGCCTAAGGTCGGGTGAAGGCGTCACAGGTTCTACAACCTAGGTGACAGCGGAGGTACGGTCTATGACGCGGTAGGGGCCATCATAGCGTGCAAGGAGTTTGGTTTAAATGCCAGGGTTGTGAGGCGGTACCCACAACCAAACAAGGAAACCAGTCGGGAAAACTGGTGTAAGCGCGTTACTGTCACGCCGCAGCTTTTGACGACCTTGAGCAGCGGTCGTAAGGGTTCGCGCGAGCTGCCCACAGTCCTCGGAGTATTTGGCGGCTTCAGAACACGCGTGCATTTGGAAGCGTCGGGTCGGTATGGGAGCAGAGTGTGCATAGTACACAAGGGCTCTCGTCCATACAGCAGAAAAAAGGGTGAAAAGCCTGTGGTAGCTTGTGTGGCCGTATTATAGGCATATATGACGAACGGCAAAACAGTGTCCCAGTTACTGTGGTCCGAGGCGACGTACATAGTCAACATGTCACCGAGTGTGCGGTTGAACCTCTCTGTCACGCCGTTCGTTTGCGGGTGGTAGGTTGTAGACTTGCGGTGAACGATGCTGCATGCAGCGAGAAGGGCTTGGATTATTTCGGGCAAGAAGACACGTCCCCTGTCGCTGAGAAGTTCGCGTGGTGCGCCATGTCGAAGAACGAAGTTCCGCAAGATGAAAAACGCAACTTCGCGCGCAGAGGCTGCGGGGAATGCGGCAGTCTCGGCGTAGCGCGTCAAGTGGTTGACACCTACAAATATCCATCGGTTACCCGAGGAGCTGCAGGGATGTGGCTGGTATATTTATTGGCTCTAGTGTTGCCCCAGTGCTTTCCAATTTTCCAAAATTAGACAGGAAACTTCAAGGCTTCCTTCTAAACAAGCGTGTATGCAAAGTTTTTAGGTACGTGGACGATTCTTTAGTACTTTTAGAGCTTTTACCAAATGACACTCTGCCCATAGCAGTAGACGATGTATTGACTGCTTTTAAAGCTTCTTCACGCACTCTTAATTTCGCACATGAACTTCCTAGCAATCATTCCATCAGGTTCCTAGAACTGCAACTAACATTCTTTCAGGACGGGCATTTGTGCTGGGTGTTTTCACCTAGGGGTAAGAAAGCTCTTTTACCGTTTGAATCTGCACATTCAAAGATTGTAAAAAGGAATTGCAATGAATTGTTCCGCAATGCACTCGAAAGAAGCTGTCACCACGCTATTAAGAGTAGCTTTGACGCACAATTACAACGTTTAGAAGCCGCAGGGTTCCCTCCGACTCTTTTGAAAGCGGTGGCTGAATCGCTTCTTCAGAGGCTAAAGAAAGAATGTACGAAGCTGGTAGATGGTGGGGCTACTGAACGTAGGAAACATGACGTTATGCCGTATGTGCATGATGATGACAAAATGTATTTATTAAAGGGTGGCGCGAAGGCCTATAATGGGGAATAGAAAGAGGAGGGGGGAGGCGTATTCAGAGCCGTCCTAGGAGCTGCGCGTCCTTGGCGAAAGCCAAGAGCGAGTCCAGAATGGCCCATTCAGAATCCATCGATCCAGTTGCCGGTCTAATCCACTCCTCGTAGGACGACACTCGCACCGCCCTCAGGTGGTGGTCCCGCTGTTGAGCGTGTCGCTGGCACTCCCAAAACAGATGGGCTGCGGATGGCCGCGTAGCCATGTCGCAGTCAGGGCACCTGTGTGGCGTATGGAGCGCTTCTTGGTCCGCGGAGGCTGTGAGATGGCCGGGTTCCTGCGATGGAAGGGAGTTGGGAGACGGAGATGGAGGGCGTCTTTCCCGGTGTGGCCGGTACTGTCGCCACCGTTCCAGCACATCCGGTGTGAGGACGAAGCCGGAACGGAGCCTGTGCAACAGCACCTGCCCCGACCTGGGAAGACCCGCTGGAAGTGGGTCTGGGTCTGAGGGCACACTCGCACGGAGTTCCCTCTTGCGTCGGTTGGCTGCTGCTCTCAGAGCTCTGTCGGGGTCATACGGGGCTCCATTTGTCGTGTTGCCTGTGCTGGTTGTGAGGGCTTCTGAAGGATCCCGGGAGACGACGCGGTTGGAAAGAAGGGCGCGTGCCGCCTCGTGGGCTCTCTCATTTCCCTCGATGCCCTGGTGACCAGGGATCCAATGAAGTGTTGCAGTGACCCCGTGGGCTTCCGCGCGCCTGAAGGCCTGCTTGACGAGGAGTACTTCCGATGATGATGTGTGGCGCGACTTGCAGGCATGCAGCGCATACTGAGAGTCGGTGTATATATCGATGTGTTTTGCTTGCGTGGTGCTTGAAACTCTATCTAATGCCCAGACTATTGCGCGGAGTTCAAGTTCCGTTGTGTCGTCAGCATCAGCAGTTGTAAAGGGAGAATGTGTCTCACAAGAACCCACTACGTGGTAGGCGACTGCTCCCTCGTTGGTGTGTGGGTCGAAAGCTGCGTCAGTGTACACTTGTTCATGGCTTGGCGGTGCGTCTGCCAATGTCTGCACATGACGCGCAGCGAAAGCTGCCCGGCGGTGCGCATGTTGGGCACCCATGTTTCGGGGCGTTGGTGTAGTGTCGACGACAGCAATGTCATCCCACGGTGAGATGTTGGATGGCAGTTGTGGCAAAGTTGATATATCCTTTCCCATGTAGGCCAGTAGAGTCCTGCCTTGTCTGGTGTGCTTCAGGCGTTCCTCGTGTCCTGCCTTCGATGCTTCGATGGTTGCACGGAGGGTAGGCAACTTCGCATAGCGATGTAGCTCCTCGACACGTGTGTGTTTCGGGAGCCCTGTGATAACACGGAGAGCTGATCTGTGGAGTACCTCTAGCTGTGTCCAGTGCCGAGCAAGCAGGTCATAACAGCGCGCTCCGTATATCGCTCGGGATGTCAGCAAAGCACTAACAAGCTTTCGGCATACGTCGGTACCAGCACCGCCCATGCGGAAACAGATTCGTTTCATGAGGTGCAGAGTATTGTGCCATGTCCGACGAAGGTCTGCGAGCCACGCATCCGCTGTGCCTGTGTGGTCAATAGGTATCCCGAGAACGCGCACTGATTTTTCTGCTCGCTGCAGCGTTTTGCCAGCGAGAGTGAGCGTGAGGGCTGCTTCGTCCTGCGTTGAACCTCGGATCACCACATAGGTTGTCTTCTCTGGAGATGGCCGCATGCCAGTTTGTGGCAGGTAGTCGTCAATAACGTCAAGTGCCGCCTGCAGGGTCTCCTGCTGCTCATCAATTAGTCGTGATGCAGTCCATAACGTGATGTCATCTGCGTAAATTGTGAAGCCCAGTTCGGAAACAGCCTCCAGTCGCTCAGCCAGGCATATCATAGTCAAATTAAAGAGGAGGGGTGAGAGTATGGAGCCTTGTGGGACTCCCACTATGTTTGGGTAAACCTTCCCGACGATCTCCCGTATGTGCATAAAGTGAGCCACACCATCAAGAAGGTTGCCGCCAAGCAGGGAGTAAGTGTCGTGTTTTCTGCCATTCTGGAGCTTCCGGATCTGTGCTCGCGCATTTCTCGAGGCAGGGCAAGGAACCAAGTGTGCACAACGCAGCATGACAACAGTTTTACGGCATGTGCTGCAGGGCTTGTCTATAAGTTCCATACCCGCCGTGGTTGCTCAGTGGCTATGGTGTTGGGCTGCTGAGCACGAGGTCGCGGGATCGAATCCCGGCCACGGCGGCCGCATTTCGATGGGGGCGAAATGTGAAAACACCCGTGTACTTAGATTTAGGTGCACGTTAAAGAACCCAGGTGGTCGAACTTTCCGGAGTCCTCCACTACGGCGTGCCTCATAATCATAAATGTGGTTTTGGCACGTAAACCCCATAATTAAATTTAAAAAAATTATAAGTTCCATCTCACGTGCGAAAGATTTTAAGTAGACCAAACCGGTCGATGTATTAATGACTGCCTGCGTGAGCACCACTCCTCCCTGGGATCATATAACGGTGCAAACTTGCCTCGCCATTGCAATGAATGTGGTGTTACCCTTTGTTCAGAAATGTGACGATTCTTGGTAGGGGCAAGGGAAAGAAGAGCGAGAAATCCTGGAAGCGTACTACATCAGTTCATTAGGTGACGACCGCGTTAGTACAACCTCGGTGCGCTTACTTTAAAAAAATTTTGCATTTATAGGTCGGTCACGATAGAAGCGATTCTTGTCTTTTCATGCTCTGTGATTAGCGTTGATGCAGTTGCGCATGCTCTGCTGGCCTTGCTGGGACTACACCGATTCTAATAAAGCTCAGTTGATAGTCCAGTCGTTGTGGTTTGAACCTCTCCTCTTGTCCTTTGTGTTTTTTTTACTGGTTTTTTCCTTGAAATATGTACCAAATGGCCCAGATTTCAACCCTTCTGGCGCGTATAGGTCTATGCCGACGCGATCGAAAGGCCGAGCCGGGCAGGGCAGCGGCTGTAGCTCACCAGGACGGCACTGTGGAATTTTACGCCGTTGGCACGCCGTGCAAGCGCGTATGTACTGGCGCACGAAGTGATACATGCCGTGCCAATAGAAAAGCTGCCTTAGCCTAGTATACATTTTCAGAACCGGTGTGACCATTATGAGGAGCAGCATGAAAATAAGCGCAGATGTCAGAACGCATGTGTCGTGGTATCACCAGCAGCCATTTGGGACCATCAGGCAAATAATTTCTGCGGTGAAGGACGTTGTCGCGTAGAGTAAAGTGAGCGGCTTGGCGACGAAGTGTTCGAGAAGAACGTGTGGCGGATGGGTCGCGGAGGAAATTAAGAATAGTTGAAAGCAAGGGATCCTTACGCTTCTCGTCCGGCATATAAGCGACGTTGAAGGCTGACATGGATGCGAAGAGCGACACACTGAAGCCATATCAAAAGGTAGCGGTGATGGGAAAAGCGCATCGGCATCAGGGTGCTTTGTGCCCGATCGGTAGACAACGCGGATATCGTATTCTTGTAAGCGAAGTGCCCATCGGCCTAGGCGACCTGACGGATCCTTCAACGAGGACAGCCAGCAAAGTGAATGGTGGTCGGGGACAATGTCAAAAGGGTGACCATATAGGTCTGGACAAAATTTGACGAGAGCCCAAATAATGACCAAGCACTCCTTTTCTGTTACTGAGTAGTTGGCTTCTGCCTTCTTTAAAGTGCGGCTAGCATACGCGACGACGTACTCGTCATAGCCGTCTTTCCGTTGTGCGAGGGCTGCACCAACTCCGATGCCGCTGGCCTCCGTATGTACCTTTGTAGGCGCTGTGGGATCGTAGTGTCGAAGAATCGGTGGCGAAGTAGGTGACGTAGTTGCTTGAAGGCTTCATCACAGGAAGTTAACCACGCGGAGATGTCGTTGGTAGCGGTAAGCAAGTTGGTCAGTGGTGCGATGATAGTCACAATATTGCGCACAAAACGCTGTAAGGAAGAGCAGCGCCCTATAAATCTGCGGAGTGCCTTGAGAGCAGTGGTCATCGGAAACTCTGCGACCGCGCGAAGCTTGGCGACGTCAGGAAGCACACGGTCCTTCGATACAACATGACCCAATATTGTTAACTTGCGAGCCGCAAAATGGCACTTTTTGATGTTAAGTTGGACGCCAGCAGAGGTGAGGCAGGTCAGTATCTCACGCAAGCGAACGAGGTGCGTCGGGAAATCTGGCAAAAACACCACGATATCATCAAGGTAGCACAGACATGTTTTCCACTTGTAGTTGCGAAGGATAGTGTCCATCATACGCTCGAAAATAGCGGGCGCGTTGCAGAGCCTGAATGGCATTACGGTAAATTCGTACAAGCCATCGGGCGTGATGAAAGCTGTTTTCTCACAGTCATCTTCCGCAATCGGCACTTGCCAATAGCCGGAGCGAAGATCCAAAGATGAGAAGTGCTCCGCGCCTTGTAAGGAGTCGAGGGCGTCATCTATCTGTGGCAGAGGATAGACATCTTTACGACTGATCTTATTGAGTCGACGGTAATCCACGCAGAAGCGTATTCACCCGTCTTTCTTGCGTACTAATACTACAAGAGACGCCCAAGGACTGTGGGAAGGGCGAATGACGCCACGGTGCAGCATGTCGTCGACCTGCTCGTTAATGATCTGGCGCTCGGCTATGGACACGCGGTATGGTCACTGGCGTAGAGGAGGATGGGAACCAGTGCGGACGCTGTGAGTGACGGTTGCCGTACGCCCCTGAGATGGTTGTTCACAATAAAACGACGAGCGAAAATTCTGAAGAAGCGCGAGGACTAGCTCGCGATAGGGAGGCGGCAGATCGGCGTCTACGACAGATTCAAGAACGTCTGACGACGACGACGACAATGATGATGATGACGTGCACGGCACGGGAGAAGTGAGAGCGTCGAGTTCATAACAGGTCGTGTCGTCGGAAGCATCGACAATGTGAAACGGTTCAAGGGGCTGAACACGTCCTAGTGATTCGCCGCGCAGTAACGTCACAGGGTAGTGAGACGGGTTACACACAATCATTGACAATAATCCAGATACAGTGGTGAGGACGCCAAACGGGAGAGGTAGGGCCTTGCGACGTAGAAAAATAGGCGACGGTGCAAACAGTACTGTAGCGTTTGACGCGGTAGAGCAAGAGATGGGCACAAGTACACACATTTCGGGTGGTATGTCCGTATCGGACACAATAGTGTGCTTGGAGGCTTTTTATTCAGAGGGGTCAGGCAGCGGGGCATCGGCAAGCAGGAAAAGCGCCACTTCGGCCCGGGCACAGTCGATGATGGCACGATGGTGAGACAACAAGTCCCACCCTAGAATTATGTCATGTAAACATGAAGACAACACGAGGAATTCAACAACATAGACAATGCCGTCGACGACCACCCTTGTAGTACATTGAGCAAGCGGGGCTATGTGCTGCGCAGTCGTGGTGCTTAAAAGCATACCAGACAATGACGTTGTGACCTTGTGGAGGTTACGCCAAAACTTTTCTGCGATAACAGAAACTGCGGCTCCAGTAACGATAAGCGCAATTGCGACGGTTCCTTCGACCAAAACGTCCAATAAATTGCGTGGCCACTGTGCAGGCCTTGTAGAAGTCGCGAAGCTTGCAGTTCGTGCCTGCGGAACTGCAGCAACACGTTTCCCTCGTTAGGTGACTGACGGTGACGTAAGGGGGAGAGTGAGCGACGACGTGGTGATGGCGAACGATGGGTGCCGACAGGGCGTTGAGGAGGCGGCGAGAACTCTGGGTCGGGAAGCATCGCATTCCCGGTAGTATCGTCGGGATAGGCATATCCAGGTGTTGCGACAGCAGCGTTAGTAGGTGGCAAGCGACGATGGCGGAAGCACGCATTTTTTTTCGTTTCGTCGCTCTTCGCGCGGTACTTAAGATGTTCTCGAGCATCTTTGTCAACTTCCAAGTATTTGCCCCATATGTTAGCACCGGTAGGATGCACTGATTGTACACCTTTCTCTTTAATGGTAGCGGTAAGCTTCCATGCAGGATCTGACAATGTCTGCTGCATGCACTCCAACTCCTGTTTATTCTTTTGTAAATTTCGTTCGCACGATCAGGATCCCGTGTTAGTAATTGACACAGTAAACGTACTCCTTCACACACTCTAGAAGCTAATTGGTGGTCTTGAACTCTTGTTCCCTTGCCAGGCTATTGGTCGTTATCTTTGTCTTCTGCATATTAATCTTCAACCCCGCTCTTACACTTTCTCTGTTAAGGTCCTCAATTATTTTTGCAATTCATCCCCGGAGTTGCTGAACAGGGCAATGTCATCTGCAATCCAAAGGCTGCTGACCGTCGATCCTCAGTCCTAAGCCTCGCCGGTTTATTAGCAGCAATACTCCTTCCAAGCATGCAGTGAATAGCATCGAATGGATATAAATATTTATACGTTGACTGTAATTAGCCTCCCTAACTGCGCCGCAGTGTTTTGCTCACTTTTTCCTAAGTTCTCAGAATTCAATCATCACAACAACACATATGCTACAACATCGTCGCACAGTGGAACTCACACGTACATTATAGAAATAAATCGAACACAATTAGGCAGCTTGTCCAGCGATAAGAGGAATACTGTTGAGATTATGATATTTCTGATGAGGTCCTCTGGGTTGTTAAAAAGCCACTGAGGCTGCTCCCTTGTAAGACCTTCCAACGTTTTGATTTGATGTTGACCCATTTAAATAAAATAGAAGCCTCACAAGAACACATTATACAAGATTTCCGCGCACTTCAGGACAAATACAAAAATTACACGGAATTTTACGTGCATGGTCCTAAAACACAAGAACAAGGGGGGTAGGGGGTGTAGGGAGCGTAGCCAAAAATTAGGAAACAATTATTCAATTACCACAGTATGCTTCTTCTCCCTGCTGAAGTTTATGCTATATGTGCTTCAGTCAAAAAAATTATCAGTGGCAAGCATAAAAATACAGCCACACACACCGATTTCTTAAAGGGACAGACAACCGCTCAGCACATGAATCGAGATAATCCCGCTCAAGAAATTCCTTATCGTGTTCGATAAAAGAAGGCGTGTTGTCCTCATAAAACATGCATTTTTATTTGTAATTCATCGCTAAACGCCACGAAAAAAATGTCCTATGGCGCCCACGCGGCAAGAACATGAACCTCCATAAGAAGTTCACCACGTGACCTACTTCCGTGCGCTGGTCCTGCTCTTTTTATGAGAATTGTCACGTGGTGGTGACGTAGAAGAACACAGTAGCAATACTGTGAAAGACAAAACTATTGGGTGAACCTGTGCCCGCAAAAACAGGCTACACTATAGCGCAACGATAGCGGCGAACACGGTCGGCGATTGTTGAAAACCTCATGAGCGGGTCAAGCGCGTCGGCTTTTATACATCAGTCATCGAATACTCTACAGCTATCGCTGGGACCCGCGTGCCTTCCACAAACTTCCACATTATGCGCGTCGCGCTCACATGCAATCAGATTACCCATAGCTCGGTTACAGACAGCGGATGGAAGCATCGATGGAAGCATCGCTCGGATAGTCTCGCGCAGGTCGTCGGTGGCCAGTGACGCAACTCCGGCGTAGTTTGTCGAGTTCGTGCGGCGGTTGAATTTCTGGTTCCGCATTTCCAGTGTCTTCTCGATGCTGGTTGCCTCGCGAAGAAACTCGTCGACGGTCTTCAGTGGGCTCCGTACCATTCCGTCGAAAAGTTCCTCCTTTACACCACGCATCAGTAGGCGGACTCTCTTTTCCTCGGACATTTCCGGGTCGGCGTGGCGGAATAGGCGGCTCATTTCTTCTGTAAAGATCGCGGTGGTTTCGTTAGGCAGCTGCACTATGGTTCCTAGTAGGGCTTGGGCTAGTTCTCTGCGTACCACGCTTGTGAAGATCTGCAGGAAGCCACTCCGAAACAGGTCCCACATCGTTAAAGTGGCTTTTCGGTTCTCGAACCACGTCCTGGCAGCGTCTCCCAGTGCGAAGAAGACATGTCGCAGTTTGTCGTTGCTGTTCCAGCTGTTAAAAGCAGCGACCCTCTCATTCGTCTCAAGCCAGGTTTCCGGGTACTCGAATGTTGAACGGCGGAACGTCGGAGGCTTTCTGGGCTGCTGCAGCACAATGGGGGACGCTGGGGCTGCCATTGGAGTTGCCTTGGCCACAATCTTCTTGGTCTTCTCAGGTAGACGTCCGTGCTCCGGGGGCAGCTGTTGAAGACGATGGCTTGCTCGATGGTCCGGGACTACGTTCGTGTTCTTTTTGCGGTCCGGGCTTGGATCACGGTTTGTCGGGGACGTCCGGTAAATGAACGAAAAGCACCTACACCAGATGTCACGTGGTGGTGACGTTGAAGAACACAGTAGCAATACTGTGAAAGACAAAACTAACTTTAATTGGCGAACCAGTGCCCACAAAAACAGGCTACACTTATAGCACAACGATAGCGGCGAACACGGTCGGCGATCGTCGAAAATCTGATCAGCGTGTCAAGCGCGTCCGCTTTTATACATCAGTCGTCGAATGTTCCAGAGTAATCACTGGGACCCGCGTGCCTTCTACAAAGTCCTACATTATACGCTGCGCGCACACATGCGATCAGATTACACAATGTTCGGCGACAATAGACAGCGGATGGAAGCATCGATAACATTCCAGAGACTTCTTATACATGTAGGCGCGTCCTGCGCTGTACGATAACATTTGTTAGGCGGTGAAACGTGTCGCCCGATAAAGACAAACAAGTACACGTGTCTTTATTGAAATGCAGTATACGTTTTATTAATGTAAGCTTTCGGTTCTAGTGAGCAGAATAGTGGCACTGCCATCGCGATAGTTTTCGATGAGTTTACTGGCTCGTCGATAGACAGAACGACCCGGCGGGGGCCAGCCAGCCATGACGTAGGCGTGCAGTTCGGGAAGAAAAACATGGTACAAATATAAGAAATGTATACACAAATATGTGAGCGTATTGCACCATCATTTTATTTTAAAAGTGGCTGAAAATATAAAAATGTAGATGGTTAGCCGCAGTTACACTCACTCATGCGAAAGCAGAACGACAGGCGGCTTTCGCGATTTGCGAGGCGTGCTATCCACACCGCTCTCATTTCTCAGCGTTGCTGGAGGAGGGATGCTTACTTTTCTAGAAGCTGCTCAGTTCGAAAATTGTGCTTAGTAAATATCCACGCGCTTTTGGAAGTGACCGCTGCAGACGCGGATACTATCGAGGGTGAGCGTTGGATTGCGCCATAAAACACTAGTTCCTTAAAAATCGTTTGTCAGACTCTTTGAGTACATTAAAGGCTCTACATTTGCAATCCTAGCGTTAACGTCTAATAGGGAGTATGTTACATATGGCACCTTCAAAGAATTACGGGAGATAAGTTCGTTTCTGCTGCTTTCCAAGATTTTGGAAACCGAGCAATGAAGCAGCGGATAGGTGCGCAGCCATGACTGTGTAGAAAGACACAGCCAACGCAACACTTCGATACAAAGATAGTATCCGGGCAACTCGAAAAGCTTTAATGACACAATGGCAATAATAATGGTACTGTTGCGCAAACAACAAGCTACTTCTTACTAAAACCGTACTTCGGCAGTGGCAGTCACGAACTCAGCAGCAACGGTTTAGGCTGACTATGCATTTGGCTTTCACAACTTACACAGAATTTTTTAATTAGAAAAGAGAACGCAGCAACATGTGAGAGGTGCCAAGTACCGCTGAAAGTTATAGATATTTTGCTGACATGTACACATAATGAAAGCGTATGTGTAAGTGTGGGAAATGGGGGCACGGGGTAACAGATGGGGAAAAAAATTCGGCAGCACACAACTCACGATGCCTT
Organism: Dermacentor variabilis; assembly: GCF_050947875.1. NCBI lineage: Eukaryota > Metazoa > Arthropoda > Arachnida > Ixodida > Ixodidae > Dermacentor > Dermacentor variabilis. The sequence continues at coordinate 30,075,554 of NC_134573.1, read as the reverse complement.
TCGACGGTAATGCATTTAAAATGGAATCAATGTCGATATGCACGGTATTGCAGTCGTTGAAACGTGTTATGTATGAGGCGTGAATTGCGGCAGTGAGACCCCTGTTTCGTGCTCTTCCGACAGGACTCGATGCCGTCTAGCGCTGCGGCCGCGAGGACGGCACGTGGCCTGGAAGCCCTGAGAAACACGGCATGGGCAATCGGGCTCCTTCCTGGCGCTTCATTTTGAACACCGTGCGCCATCCGTAGACATTGCCAAGAAGTTCGCGCATGGCCTCCGAAACAAGAAGCGTGACGCGCCAGTGCCTGCGAATGCTGGCAATTGCTGCGTGGCTTCTCACACACTCTTTCGCGTCTACTCAGCAGTCCACGTGAGCGACAGGCTTACTGAAGAGCAGCAAATACCGAGTGCATTCACAACGCAGGTGGCTAAAGCGTTGTTGTGAAAGTCGCTCATTGAAAAGTGAAATTTAAAAGTGAATTTGCGCCGCAGATCGCTCAAGAATCGACTTGCTGGCTGTTCTTGAGGAACCCTTGGGACGCCGGTTCGACTGCGCTCATCAGCGGTTAAATTTAAGGGATAATTTTTGATTGGTTTCGAAACCTTCGCATCAGTACAGGAGCCAGCTGTGCTTCCTATTGGACGATGGGGGACTCAGTGACAAAGGTAGGCGGGAAAACACACACACAGAGAGAAGCTACAGTGATAATCTGAAGATGATGGACAGGCTGTTCTCTCTCTATACTGCTTATAAAGTCACACAAACACATATATGGACTATAGAAATATTTAAAAAGTTTCGTGACTTCAGAGCGATCCAAGCAGCTTCCAGCATCAGCAGTGTGCTAAGCGTACACCCCTGTATCATTGCAGGCTGCGTTTTTCGTTCTCGGCCGAACGAATCGACACTGACCAAGCGTCGCTCTGCAGATTGAATCTTGTTCGGATGCCGTAGCTGAGTACTTATCTCCAAAACACTGCTTCGAAGGTGGGTTCGCCCCGATTGCATGACTCAAGTAGTAATTTTCGAAGGTGCGATCGGCTGCACCTAGCGGCTTTTCTGATAATCGGCGCATCTGGTTTCTGCTATAAAACACCTTCTTGGACTGAGCGAGCATCAATTCAGAGAGACACAGGCAGCTGCTAGCATCAGCCATGTATATAACCCCCGCCCCTCTATACTTCTAAGTACGTGGGCGTTTTAACGTTTATCTCAAGTTAAAGCTCTTAGATCGCTCTTTTGTTCTACGAAATCTGCAATCAGTGAGCAGCCACAGAAATGACTTGGACAGGCTCTTGCGGAAGAACCATCGGGTACCGTAACGGAACTCGCCAAAACCTTGCTTGACATAACGTCTAAGCTAGAAAGTATCGCAACCATCAGATTTGATATAAAAGGCTTAGCTGATGACAGCAAACAGTCTCTGAGGGACATCCAGGACCTGAAAGCTTCCATGAATATTGTCACAAGGTCAGAAACAGTGGTTGTAGAGCGCTATTCAGGCGGAACAGCGGCGGGTCGCCTTTTTAAAACCGAGCGCAACTGCGACTTCGTCTTCACTGCGCCTTGACAAAAAGGGTCATAACTACTAGGCGGGACAATGGGGCAATGGTACAGAGTACAGCGGGGCAAAGTACACACACACGCACACACACGCACACATACACACTCACTCACTCACTCACTCACTCACTCACTCACTCACTCACTCACTCACTCACTCATTCACTCACTCACTCACTCACTCACTCACTCACTCACTCACTCACTCACTCACTCACTCACTCACTCACACAAACTAGTACGTCGAACAAACAATCTCGTAATTCACGTCGCTCATGCTGCAGATCACTCTGTACGGCCCAAAGTACCCACGTATGAGTTTTTTGAAGTGTCAACGACGGCGTATGAGTATACAGACCCATGCTTTGTCGCCGGGGGTGTAGAAAACGGACATGTATTGAAGATCGCACCGTTTTGCATCGTGGTCTTGCTGAATGCAGATACGTACGCGGGCAAGCTGTCTGGCTTCTTCAGCGTGCTGAGTAAATGCGGGAACGTCTGTAGGCAGGTCGTCAAACTCGTGCGGCAGCATGGCCTCCAGCGTTGTCGTGGCTCGCGACCACGGACCAAGCTTAACGGTGTCATTCCAGTAGTTTCCTGTCGAACGGTATTGTAGGCCGATGTAATTGTAGGCAAAATATAATCCCAGTTCTTATGTTCTATGTCCACATACATGGATAAAATGTCTGCGAGGGTGTTATTAAGACGCTCGGTTAGTCCTTTCATCTGGGGATAATAAGCGGTTGTTTTCCGGTGGCTTGTCCCACTGAGTCTGAGAAGCGAGTCAATCAGTTCGGCAGTGAAGGCAGTTCCCCTGTCTATGATGACTACTTTTGGGGCACCGTGCCTAAGGACAATGTCTTCACTGAAAACATGAGCTGCTTCGGCTGTTGTGCGCCGCTGCGTAGCTTTCGTCTCCGCGTAGCACCTGATGTAATCGGTGGAAACAATGATCCGTCTGTTGCCAGCTGTAGAAGTTGAAAATGTGCCCAGGAAATAGATTCCAACTTGGGCGAATGCCTGGCCTGGTACCTCTACCGGATGTAAGAGACATGCGGGCTTGTCGGGCTTTGGCAGCGCGCACATGTCTGCACGTGACGTTTTTCAGGGGCGGGTAGCTTCGGCCAGTAATACTTCAGTGGATGTAGGGACAATGTCCTCGTGTAGCCAAGATGACCTGTGGTGGTTTCGTCGTGGCATGCTTTTAGTAGTTCTTTTCGAAGTGATGCCGGTACGACAGGCAGGTACGCCACTGGCAGAAAAGTTCTTCTTATATAGAACATCGTTCCCGAGACAAAAACACGGCAGTTCCCTTACATAGAGTCGCGGAACGTCTGTACTTCGCCCTTCCAAGAAATTAATGAGGGGCAGCAGCTCTGGGTCGTGGCGCTGCTCCTGTGAAATAGTGACGGCGTCGACGACGCCCAAAAATGCATCGTCCACATCTACGTCATCTTTACCTGCAAACTCGACGGGTGACCGCGAGAGGCAGTCGGCGTAGGTGTGCCTCTTTCCTGATTTCTAAATGATGGTTATGTCGAACTCCTGAAGACTAAAACTCCAACGTGCCAGACGGCCAGATGGGTCTTTTAAGTTAGTCAACCAACATAGAGAATGATGATCGCTGACAACCTTGAAGGAACGGCTGTACAAATACGGGCGAAATTTGATAACCGCCCGCACTACGGTGAGGCATTCCTTCTCGGTAGTTGAGTAGTTTTACTCCGTACGAGAGAGAGTTCGGCTAGCGTAGGCGATTACGTTTTGAGAGCAGTCTTGCCACTGCAGCAGTACGGCACCCAGACTGACATTGCTCGCATCAGTGTGAAGTGTTGTAGGGGCATCTTGGTCGAAGTCGACAAGAACAGGAGGCGTTTGCAGGCGTTGGTGGAGTTCGCTAAATGATACTTACTCGGTTTCTCCCCATAGAAAGGGAACACCGTCTCGTGTAAGGCGTGTTAACGGTGCAGCAATGCACCGTTACAGAGGTTCCTTAATTGCCCGCTTGAGTTGACGCATCTACTTTGCCTCGGATTGTATCGGGGTCAGGTCAGCCAAACAGACGGGCCATATCTTCCGCATACATGGCGAGGGTTTGGTTGGGTTGCTGTACTCGAGCCTCCAAAAGTTGTTAAGCGTAATCTCGCCGGTCCGAGCTCGAGAATGTATTGAGGAGCTGACGGCGAAAATCACCCCACGTTTGGAAAGCTCACTTCCCTGTTCGCGTGCCACGCACGAGCGCTGTTTTCAAGCGCGAAATAAGCATGGCCGAGCTTTTCTTGGTCGTTCCAGCGATTGACCAGAGCGACAGCTTCGTACTGGTTAACCAGTCCTCAACCCCTTTAAAAGCATCACCGTGGCAGATGCCGGGGAGACGATGGTGTTCAAGAGTCACCTGGGAAAGGCCAGGCGCCGTTTGTGAAGGAGGTAGAAGCACCGATGATGTAGCCATGTCGGTGAGAGTCGCAACGGGAGGGAACTCCGGGCTGAGGCTGAGCAGGCGCCGACTGAAACGGTGGACTGGAGTCGTTATGAGAGCTGGAGCTTCGGAACGGGGTGTACGGCTCTGAACAGGGGTCGGCCGCATGGGGTTGCAGGCTTTACCTCCACCAGTGTCATAACGTCAGGAATGGGGGTCGTAGAGCGCTATTCAGAAGGCACAGTGGCGGGTCGCCTTTTGAGAACCGAGCGCAACCGCGACTTCTTGACTGAGCCTTGACAAAAACGCTCATGCCTACTCGCGTTGTCGTCTTCTTCATTGGAGTACTGGCGCGGCAATATTGTGAATAGGACGTTTCAACTTAGGACGGGTGTGGACAACCTACACCGTGACTTGTCAAAAGTTATGCCCTACCAGCATTATTGGTTATGTGCGTCAGTTAAAGGGGGAGGTGAGAGAAATGCGACAGGACATAATCGAGCTGAAAAAATATGGTCGTCGGAAAAACCTAAAAGTAAGAAATGTTCCTCTGTCTCAAGATAAGAAATGCTGCTATAACTTTAGCGGAACTACTATGAACATCCTTTGTAGGTACTCAAGCGGTCGAAAACGATATGTAAGTCATGACTACCTTTATTCTAAATAAACACTGTCTTTACATGTTTTCAACAAGGATCACTTTCAGGGCCCATACTCTTCTCCCTATATGTTGGTCAGCTTCTATTCGCACTAATGCTCTGAAAAGCTTTTCTTTACGCGGAAGATACCACTGTAATCTTGTCAGGTAAATCACTTAATGAATTGCAGAGTTCCATAAATCGCGGGTTATGAAACATAAACATGGTCTGCGTGTACTAAATTTACACCGATATTGTAACACTGACGCCGCAGGAATGCAAATTTGTCTTGAAGGTTGTACTATAGAACAGTTAGGCCCCCAAAAATACTTAGGAGTGCATCAGATTGCGATCTAAACTAGAGACTTCATACATCCAGTGTATGCGCGAAATTAGCTCGTGCTTGCTTTGTATTAAATGTAGAGCATGTTTTTTATCCTAACACACTTGAGATTATCTACTTGTCCTTTTTTCATTGTCAAATCAAATACGGCTGGGAATCAAAGGCTGGTACATATAAAACCTACATAGATCGCGTTATTCGTTTTCAAAAAAGGGCCTTGCGGAGCGTAACTTACACAAGCCCCCATGATAATATTACCATCCTTTGAACCGTGTCGGCAAATTACTATTTCTCCTGCATTAGAAATGAAAGTTGCGATTCTGCTTAATACCATTATACATAGAAATCAGTAATTGTCGGTGGGCTTGTTCATTAAGCATAATCGAAATACAAGGAATGCAACAAATATGAACTTTAACTTACCAGTCCCTCGTAACACGTATGGCGTACGGCTAACTGAGTTTCATGTTGCCAAAATATGGAATTCAGTGCCTCATGAGGAAAAAATGGCAAAATTTTTTTTATTTTCTGTCAAAAAGCTGTACCCCTCTAAAATTACCTGATTCATTTTTTTTTTCAGTATACATCGTCATTTGTAATATTATCTGTTTGCACAACTGTAAAAACACATGCACATCAGCTTTTCTTTTTCGTGTATCCTACTTGCATGTGTAATATACTGTTTTTTGCTTGTCTTGATATGTCAGGTCGCCTTATTTCTCTAATTTTCATCACTAGGAAGTCTATATATATACTAAATTTTGCAGCTGCTAATATTTGTGTATTGACTATGGGACCAAACTAACCTTTGGCTACGGGCCCAACATTTTACATTTTTTTTCGTGCAAGAGCATGTGCGAATGAGAAATCAATGAAAATGAAAGAAAATGAAGGAATGAATGAATGAATGAATGAATCAATCAATCAATCAATCAATCAATCAATCAATCAATCAATAGCTCGTGCTCCACAAGAAGGTCAGCAGCGCTTTCGTGGTGCGTAACGCACAGGTGGTGTTTCGGGATGGGTGGAAAGCGAACCGCCATTTCATGTTCAAGTCCCATCGTAGCAATAGTGCCGCCTATAAGAACTCTCTAACGCGTAGCGGCAGAAGTCGCAACGAACATGTTGCTGGTCGTCCGGGGCGTGGTGTTCAAAGCGGGTTGTTGAGTCGCTCAGGTGGATCTTGTGCTTCAAACTCTAAAAGCACGTAATTTTTCACTTGCGAGAAAGCACCTCGTGCTGTGCACTTTCTTCGTTCTTGTCTTTGTGCCTTTTTTATGATGTAAAGATGCAAGTATACCAACTAGCCCAGGTATCCATTCTCTTAGGGAAGTATGAAATTTATTGCATTTCTTATTTCTCCATTAGGGCTTTTCAAGGCCCACTTTTTTATACGCTTCCCGAAGAAACTCTGCATTATTGGGAGTTTGGTTCTTTTCGCGAATTCTACCAGCACCCCTTCTCTAGTGTTACTAGAATCGATGCCGTGATTGTCAATTGCGTGTTCACCAACCTGCTTTTCCTCACTTTTGCATTGAAGTTGCCCATGACGACAATATACTGAGTTTGCACTTCTCTTATTGCTATTTCAAAATCTTCTTAAAACTGTTCTATTTCTTCATCATTGTGACAGAATTTGGAACGTAGGCTTGCACTGCGTGTATTTCATACCTCGTATTTATATTTAATACTAGTACTACTCTCAAATTATTGCTTAGGAATTCATCAGTGTTGCCCGCCATGTCGTTATAGATTAGGAATACTATCCTGTACTGCTTTTTATCTGGGAATCCTCTGTAGCAATGACGAAGCGCTGTATCAGCCCCACCAGCCTATTTCATAAATTTGTAAAAAATTCAACAGTCATCCAAAATAGGTGAACGTTTTATTTCAGCTTTACCTTTGTTTTAATTGAAATGCAGCTATCGAGTACAGCCACAGGAATGTGTGCGTCAGGATTCCTTGAATCCAAGCGGAAGTGGTTTGCCTTCCTCAAAGCATAAGTATATAGGCGGATGAACCACCTTTAAGACACGACATAGGCAGTTTGGAGAACACCTGCTCCCCAAGTTATTTTCACCACACTGAAAGCATGAAACGAAACACACAAAACAAACATTATACACCAGCACATAGGCAAGGTCAAGAAATATTTCCGAGCATTATTCGGATTGAAGACTCACAAAATATGCCCTAAATAAAATGCACAACACTTTCATCCTCTAAATATAGTTAGAAAAGATTCAGTTTAGATTTGATATTGTAAAGTGCACCTAAGTGCCTGTTTTGTGAAAAATTTCTTCCACAATTTAAACTGAGCACCGCAAAAACTGTCGTTTAACAGAAATTTCAGTGGTGCACAACCGTTTAACCACAAGCGAGCACAATCAAAAGTACTGCCTTGATGCGCTTCGTTTTTTGTTTCGAAGAAAACGTGGAAAGTTCGTTGTAAAGTTGAAAAAGGGCACTTTAGATGAATCAATTGTTTTTGTGAACATTTGGTACAAGTACCTAGTTAATTTTCCTTTGAATGAATCAAATAAATTTTGTTCAATATATCGCACCTGTAGCCATGTAAATTCTGAATAATGCGCCTGTATGACAATGGACTGTTTCTCGTGGATAAATGCTAAGATCAGTTGTACTAGATGTGACTGTGCACTCTGTTCGTCCGATTGAAGTCGGCCTGATTGGTATCCACAACGGCGATGGTAACGCATTCAGCTAACGAATATCGTTGCCAGTAAACCGTTGGCTATTTTTGCTCTGCTAGTGCATTCCACGAATCTTGACAGAGACCTCCACGGAACAAAGTCTTACGAATAACTTAAGCGATCCAAAGCAAGAGCTACGAGCCGCGACCTAAATATTACGCGGCGCGCCTAGTGACGATCGTTTGGCTATTCCTAAGCCAATCAGGCAGAGACACATGTTTATTACAATGAGTGTGCACGGCCTAAATTCCACCTTGCCGATGCCTAAGGAAAGAATGGAGAAAAGTTTATTTTGAAATGAGAAAAAAATCACAAGTAATGTCGTTCAATAGCCAGGTACGCAAACTGGAGTCCACAGCAAGACTTCATCACTTGAGCTGAAAAATGCAACGCAGCGATGTTCATTGCAGCGAAGGTTCCGCTCTTCTTGAGCTGCAGCCGAATTCTCTTATGCTAGCTCACCCAGATTGTACACGCTTGAGAAAAAAAAAACAATTACACTTACTTCAATAAAAATGCAATTATTACGTTTACTAAGTACTGTCACACGAAAGTAACTGCGGAAATAATAAAAATAATCAATACCTTAGGTTACCTTAATTCAGACAATGGTTTGCATTGCGCATTTACCGAAAATGAAACGATTTGAACTGGCCCTTTCAATGCATCATCTGTAGCTTTCCATACATTGCGTATCCTTACGAACACTAGGTGATGTGCGAAATTTTGTATGCAGGCTTTCGCGCAAAGCCAAAAAGCCCTATTAACGGTGGCCGCGCCCCAGCTAATATTGCTGTTAAACATGAGACACGCATATTCAAAGCCAGGACGGTGCGAAGGAGGAAAGGTAGCAGGACTGGAGTCAGCGACCTGCATGTGGATGGCTGAATACTATTCTAAGCAGAGATCCGCCGCCGCAGTTAAGTTAATGTAATTGTACAGAAAAAAGCACCTGCGGAATTTGCATATCCCATGTTCCTTTTCCAATAGTTCGTAGTTCATTTCCCCTCATTTTGTGATAAATACTTCATTCTGTGGTAAAGGTAGCTGTGGAATCTCAAGATGTATGCGAAGATATTAACGCATGCCCCCTGTATTCCTTGATTACGTAATGCTTCTATGACTACTGGTATCTCTACTAAATGAAATGCCTTTTCGTAGTCTATGGAAGCCATATAGAGAGGTTGATAGCACTCTGAACATCTCTCAATTACCTGATTGATAACATGGGTGTGATTCGTTGTACAGTATGCCGTGCAGAAACCAGCCTCTTCTCTTTGTTGACTGATGTCAAGTGTTGCCATTATCCTATTGCCAATTATTATCTTGCCGTGCATTTATAATACTGGAAGGAAGCTAACGGGCCTATTATTTTTCAATTCTTTAACGTCTCCCTTTATGTGGATTAGTATAATGTTGGCATTGTTCCAGTTCTGTGGTACACTTCAAGTTGTGAGGCACAGCGTATAAAGGGCCGCAAGCTGTTTAGGTATGATATTTGCTCCATCTCTGATTAATGCAACTGTTGTTCCATAATCTCCGGCCGTTTTCACCGAGTCCTGTCTTGCAAGGCTCTTCTTACTTCATGGTTAGTTACAAAAGCAGCCTGCGTATCGTATCAATTACTACTTCGAATGAAGGTGGCGTGGCTGCTATGGGCACCCTGCAGGCCAGTAGAGCTTTCTTCTGCTTTTACTACATCATGAAAATTGCTGATGACGCTACCCTGCTCGTCTTTCACTGCATACATCTTGGCCTGTTTGATGCAAAATTTTCTGATGACTAATTTTCCGCTACGCCTCTCGTTTACTGGTTCCTCAATTTTTCGTACGCTATAATTTCAAACATTTCTTGCTTATCAGCTTTCACAGTTCAGCGAATTCTATCTGATCTAGACACTTCCATGATTTGCCGTTTCTTCATAAGGTACTGTGTTACAACGGAGAGAGTGCTTGCTGGTTGCCGTTGTGCCCTATTTCCGAATTCAATATCGGCTTCTAAAATCAATATAGTCACTGTTGCACTCATTATCTCTATGTTTTCTGTTCGACATCCTGTTCTAGAGCTGCATATTGTCCCGAAAAGACAAAGGAAGATGCACCCGGCGTCGGCGAGACAGACAGCTGTACAAGATGGCGTACACAGAGCTCAAGCTGGCGTCCTCAGCCTCTACTACTACTTCTTTAGCGCCCACCTCTAGCCGAGCGCGCGTTCCAGTCACTTCTTTCTCAGCGCTGGCGCGTTACACCTAGCGGCATTATTCCCCCGCCAAAAGAAAAGCATCGACCCCGATGCTTACTAAACTACGATGCTTGCTAAAAGAAAGTGGAAGTGTGGAAGTCGTATGAGATCGGGTTGGCGCCGCCTTAACGCGCGAAATACGGTTTGAGGCGTATAACATGCTTTGTCTCCGAGTGGTGCTGTCGACGCCGAGGCGACGCGGCACCGTCGGGAATGACCTCATAGTTCACTTCACTAACGCGGCGTATAACTTTGTAAGGTCCAAAGTATCTACTAAGCAGCTTCTCAGATAAGCCCTGGCGACGGATTGGAGTCCGCACCCAGACTTGGTCACCTGGCTGGTACTCAACTTGCCGATGTCGAAGGTTGTAGCGCCGTGCGTCTGTACTCTGCTGCTTGGTGATGTGTATGCGCGCGAGTTGACGAGCTTCCTCTGCGTGCTGAGTAAGTTGCTCGGCGTCGAAAGTAAGTGATGCGTCGGTGTCGTGCGGGAGCATTGCGTCTAGCGTTGTCTGGACCTCGCGCCCGTAGACAAGACGGAACGGTGTGAATTGGGTTGTTTCCTGAATGGCGGTGTTGTACGCGAATGTAACGTACGGCGGGACTTGATCCCATGTTTTATGCTGGACGTCTACATACATAGACAGCATGTGAGCAATGGTCTTGTTTAGCCGTTCCGTCAGTCCGTTGGTCTGCGGATGATAGGCAGTGGCCTCGCGATGCTGCGTGCAGCTCATCTCGAGTATGTCCTCTATCAGTTGGGCTGTAAAGGCAGTTCCTCTGTCGGTGATGACGTATGATGGGGCACCATGTCTGAGGACTATCTGATCGATGAAGAACTGGGCAGCTTCCTAGGCCGTGGCACGTTGTACAGCTTTCGTCTCGGCGTAGCATGTTAGATAGTCTGTGGCGACTATAATCCACTTGTTTTCGCTGGCTGACAAGGGAAAGGGTTCCAGAAGATCCATGCCGATTTGATCAAACGGCTCGCTAGGTGGTGCGATGGGTTGGAGTAACCCCCCGGGTTTCAATGACGGCGATTTCCTTCGTTGACACTCACGGCAGCTTTGCACGTAATGCTTCACCGTGGTAGAAAGTCTGGGCCAGTAGTACGTCTGGCGCACTCTTGCAAGAGTACGTGAAAATCCCAAGTGTCCAGACGTGGGTTAATTAAGGCAGGCTAGCAGGATGTCATCACGGAGGGCGGCAGGTACGGCCAATAGATACTCTTTGTCGCTGGCACTCGAGTTTTTCTTGTAGAACACACTCTTTCGGAGGCAGAAGGTCGATAGATTGCGAGAAATGTGTCGTGCAATTGTAACATTCTTGCCTTCAAGGTGATCGATGAGAGGTCGTCCTCGCGCTGCCGTGTGATCAGGTCGGATGCGGTGAGGGCCCCAAGGAATGCGCCATCTTCGTCCATATCCTTGTCACAAGTTTTGACGGGAGCGCGCGACGTGTCCGTATCTTCGTGTTTGCGGCCCGATTTGTAGACGATGGTAACATCGAACTCCTGCAGACGGAGACTCCATCGAGCAAATCGTCCGGACTGGTCTCGTAGGTTGGCTAACCAACACAAGGAATGGTGGTCTGTCACCACCTTGAAAGGACGACCGTATAGATAACGCCGAAATTTCATTATGGCCCACACAACTGCTAGACACTCTTTCTCGGAAGTGGAGTAGTTGATTTCGGCGCGTGAAAGGGTGCGACTGGCGTAAGCGATGACTCGCTCGACGCCTTCCTGGTGTTGAACGAGTACAGCGCCAAGACCGATGTTGCTTGCGTCGGTATGTACCTCGGTGTCAGCGTCTTCGTCAAAGTGAGCGAGGACGGGTGATTCCTGCAGGCGCTGCCGTAACTCGGTGAAAGCTGCGCCTTGCTCATCCGTGCAAACGAAGGGTGTATCTTCTCGCGTGAGGCGTATGAGTGGTTCGGCGATCCGGGAGAAGTTAGCGATGAAGTGACGATACTACGCACACAGACCGAGAAAGCGGCGTACTGCTTTCTTGTCACGAGGAGTCGGAAAAGCAGCAACAGCAGATGTTTTGTCTGGGTCAGGCTGGACGCCATCGGCGTTCACGACATGTCCGAGAAACTTCAACTCTTCGTAACCGAAGTGACAGTTTTCTGGCTTTAGTGTGAGATTAGCGGAGCGGAGCGCCTCAAATACCGCCTGCAAACGCTCCAGATGTTCTTCGAAGGTCGCCGTGAACACGACGACATCATCTAAGTATACTAAATAACTGTGCCACTTCAGACCCGTCAGAACAGTGTCCATCATTCTATGGAATGTGACCGGTGCAGAACACAGGCCGAATGGAAGTACTTTAAATTCATACAGTCCATCCGGGTTAACAAAGGCAGTTTTTTCGCGATCTCGTTCGTCAACTTCGATTTGCCAATATCCACTCTTCAAATCTATCGATGAAAAATACCTGGTTCGCCGCAGTCGATCTAACGAATCATCGATCTGCGGAAGGGGATAAACGTCTTTTTTTGTGATGTTATTCAACTTTCTATAGTCAACACAGGACCGAAGTGTTCCGTCTTTCTTTTTGACAAGGACAACCGGCGACGACCAAGGGCTTTGGAATGGTTGTATGACGTCATCCTCAAGCATTTCTTTCACTTGTGCATTAATCACGTTGCGCTCTTTTGCCGATACGCGATAAGGCAGTTGTCGTATGAGACGAGAATCGTCATACGTGATTATTCGGTGTCTCGTGATTGGCGTTTGGCGTACCTTAGAAGAAGATGCGACGCACTCCTTAAACCGAAGTAGCAATTCGGGCAGCGCTTTTTGCTTTTCCTCCGAAAGGCCTGCATTGATGTCGATATTGCTGAGTGTCTGAGCTGGGTTGTCCTTTGTCATAGACGCAAAGCATTCAGCAACGTCTGCTATGGGCTCAGCAAAAGCGATAGTAGTACGACGAAACAGGTGCCGATGTTCCTGGCTGAAGTTCGTCACGAGGAGCGCAGAATTTCCACCTCGAAGCATAATGAGACAGCGGGCTGCACATACACCATGAGTCAGCATAAGGGAGGAGTTGCTTGCCCTCTGCAACAGCTTCTGCGCAGATCGTCGCATACGACCGCTACCAGGACACTTGCGCGTGGTGGTACAGTTACACTGTCGGCGTAAACCCGAAGCGCGTTACGTCGGCATTTGTCGCGGATGTTCGCTGCTCTCTCTGTCGAAAAAGTCACTGTGCGCTCCCGGAGGTCTATAATGGCACCATATTCTCGCAGAAAGTCGACGCCCAAGATGAGGTCCGGAGAACAATCGCGGAGTATAATGCAGATGGCTGGAAACGTACACCCACGAATTTGTACTCTGACCGTGCAAATGCCCAACGGTGTTACGATATGCCCGCCAGCAGTGCGAACTTGCGTTCCAGACCAAGGCATGATAACTTTTCTGAGTTCCGTCGCTAGTTTTCCGCACAAGGTTGAGTAGTCGGCACCCGTGTCCAATAACGCACTAACGGGGCGGCCATCAAGCACAACAGGTATGTCTAGCGAGAGTCTGTCGCTGAGTTCGGCTGCTGTCGTCGTTGAATCGTTCTGAATAGACCGTGCTCGCGTCGATGGGAGGTCTCCGGAAGGGCGATTATCAGCGGCCTCGCCCCCGAAGGTCGCTGTTCTTAGTTTTCCCGGTGAGGGCTTGGCGATCGTCCCTGCGCTGTCATTGGAGGGCTTCTAGGAGGTGGGGAAGACCGCCTGGAGGACGTCGAGCGCGACTGCCGCCGCGGGAACAGTGGCATACCTTGCTGGCTCAGGTACTCTTCAATCGCCTTAGGCCTTTCGCCATATCTGGGCCTTGGTGAATCCGCGGCAAATCCTTGCAGTCCGAGGCGGCGGTATGGGCACTCGCGGTATAAGTGACCGGCTTCTCCACAGTGATAACACAGAGGCCTTCTGTCCGCGGTACGCCAGACGTCAGGTTTCCTTTCGAGCGGGCGCCGATCCTCTATACCTTGGATCGGTTGCGCTGATGGCAGCGGCGGGACGTATGACGCAGCGTATGACGTGGCGGGGATGAAATGGGTCGGAGCGCGGGCAGGGACTCGCCCCAATACTTCCGCATACGACGGCCGCTGCAACTGTGTTGTCACAGGTGGCGCATTGCTGCTTGGAACGGGAGCTTGGATAACTTGCTGCACTTCACTTCTCACGAGGGCAGAAATGGAACCCAGCGTGGGCTGAGGTGGGCAGCTGAGCCGTTGAAGCTCATCACGCACTACCGAGCGGATAACGTCTCGGAGAACGTCCAGGTTCCCAAAGGCAACTGCGTCCGTCAGTGAAGCAGCATTCGCGTGCCTGTCATACGTAGCGGAGCGCTGGTCCGAAGGCGAAGTAGTGTTCATTTACCTTTCATAGAAAGCTGAGCGCTGGTGCAGCATCTTTTCCATCGTCGTGGCTTCGGTTAAGAATTCAGCCACGGTCTTCGGCGGGCTTCGAACCAGGCCAGCAAATAGCTGTTCTTTAACTCCCCGCATTAGGTGGCGTAGCTTCCTTTCCTCTGACATGGTAGGGCCCACCCGACGGAAGAGGCGCGTCATATCCTATACGTACGACGTCAGGCTTTCATTCGGCAGATGAATGCGGGATTGGAGAGCCCGTTCGGATCGTTCGCGGCAATCAGCATTGGTGTATGTCTCCAGCAAGGCACGCCGGAACTCGAGCCACGATTTGAGGAGCCCTGCTCGATTCTCGTACCAAGTGCGAGCACCGTCCTCCAAGCTGAAGTAGACATTTCTCAACTTCGCCGCGTCACTCCATTCGTTTATCTCGGCAACGCGCTCAAATTGGGCTCGCCAGTCTTCTACATCCTCGAAGATATCCCCGTGGAAGACTTTCGGCACTCGGAGATTCTGCAACAGGTACTGAGTTGCCGTTGTGGCCGTACCTTGCATAATGGTCGAAAGAGACGTCGATGTTCCTTCCATACTTGTCCGTGGGCGCGTCGATGTTGTTGCGGAGCGATGATGAAGCTCCGGAGGCAATCCTCGGATTCTCCTGCTGGCCCGGTGAACAGGGGTGTCCACTAGTATAGGGCTGGTACTCCTGCTACCTGGAGGGGTTTGTGGCATCTGGTGAGCCGTACCCCGCACCTCGACCAGTTTTGTCATGAAGAGACAAATGAAGATGCACCCGGCGTTGGCGAGGCAGACAGCTGTACAAGATGGCGTATGCAGAACTCAAGCCGGCGTCCTCAGCCTGTACTACTTCTTCTTCTTCAGCGCCCACCTCTTGCCGAGCGCGCGTTCCAGTCACTTCTGTCTCAGCGCTGGCGCGTTACACCTAGCGGCAATATTTGTTTGTGGGCACCAGCTTCAATTCATCTGCTTTTGCTCCTACTACGTCTACGCTGAATTATTTTCTTATTTGTCTCTTCAAATTGAGAGTTCTATATCATTCACCTATTGACACTGCCTTTGCCCCTAGTTAACACTTCTACATCATGCACTATCCTGGAATGGGCAGATGCCATGAAATCTAATTTCTGGTGTCTCCATCAGGGTTTTTCCAGGTGCACTTGCTGTGACTGCGCTTCTTGGCGAAAGCATTCATTATTCAGAGCCTATTCTTTTCCGTGAATCCTACCAAAGCTTCTGCTTACTATTCCTAGAATCAATGACATAGTTGACAATTACTTTGCCTCTAGCCTTGTGTTTCTCCTGTTTTGCATTGAAGTCTTCCATGCCTGCAGTATACTGATTATGCACTTTCCTATTGCTAATTCGACCATCTTCACAAAACTGGTCTATTTCTTCATGATCGTGACTAGGGGTCAGTAGAGCATAGGCTTGCACTTTATTTAATTTGTATTTTCTACGATGACTGCTACCCTCTCAGTAATGCTGCAGAATTCAGTAATGTCTTCCGCTAGCTAATTATGAATTAGAAATCCTAGCCCATGTTCTCTAATACCTGGGAGACTTGTAGCCGAATACGTGGCCGTTAGATTCACGGTTGCGGTACTTCAGCGTGAACAAGAGGGACAAAGAAAGTAAGTGCATAACACAACGCTCGTGTTCTGCGCTTTCTTTCTTTGTATCTTGTGTTTTCGCTGAAATATCACAACCAAGAAGCCAACATTCTAAAGAACTCAATTAGCAAACTTGATTCTAAGTGGCCGTTAGCTAGCAATGTGTAATCCTCACAAGTACTTCTAACCTCACTAAGGCCAATAATATCGCAGGCAATGCCTCATATATTTCAAACAGCCCCAATAAGCTAGCCTCAATTGAATGGGCTCGCGTGGTAAACGTTGCCAGGTTCAACTACCAGTAGCGGCCTGTGCGGTATCAGAGTTCTAGCCCCCTGTGCCGCGTCGCATGTCGAACCACCGCATTGGCCAATGCTCCCCTTCCATTAGGGGCTGCAGTGCTATTCAATCCACTGAATATGCTCCCAAGTGCAATTAACTACAACCTTAGAATGAGTATTCAAGCTACTAGACGGGGAAGGCATAGAGTAAGGATCAACGTCGAACATAACAACCTCTGCTTTGCAGATGAAACTCTTCTGTTCAGCAACACTAAGGGTGAATTGCAACAAAAGATTGAGTACTTCAACCCAGAAAGTCTAAAAGTATGGCTGAGGATTAGTATAGAAAAGACCGATAATGTTTATTACCCTGTGAAGGGAACAACAGTTTATAGTCGCGAGTCAGCCTGTAGACAATGCACAGAAGTACGTTTCTCTAGCTTAGTTACATAAAGGGGACCCCGAACATGAAAGTTACAAAATAATAAAGCTGGCTTAAAATACATACGGTAGACATTACCGCATCCTAAGTGGTAGCTTGCTAATGTCGTTAAAACGTGTACAATCATTGCATTTTACTGGTGCTAACATACAGGGCAGGAACTTGGACGTTAAGAAAGAAGCCTGAGAACAAGTTATGGATCGCGCAAGGAGCGATGGAACGAAAAGTGCTAGAGCTAATTTTAGAAGAGGGAAAGAGAGCGATGAGGATCAGAGAGAAAACGGCGAGCGCCGATGTCCTAATGTGCACTATATGAAATAAAATAGATCTGTGCACACCATGTAATAAGTAGGGCAAATAACCCATGGGCCATTAGAGTTACAGAATGTCTGCCAAAGGAAGCCACGCACAGCCGATGACGGCTTGAAATTAGGTGGTTTCATGAGATAAAGGAATTTGCAGGGGCAAGTTATAATCAGATAGTGCAAGGCAAGGGTAATTAGAGATCACTGAGAGATGCCTTCGTCTTGCACTGCACATAAAAATGTACTGATGATGACATTGATGATTATGGCGGTAATAACATCAGCAGGGGCCTGAAAACTCTCTCGCTGTGCGGGCTAGAAGGCCGGCTGGTGTCCTAACGTACGCTCACCTTGAGCACAAGCTTGTTATTACTCTGCACCCTCATCCTCTGTAACGCGCAGCGTTCTTTGTTACTTTAACCTTAAAAAAACCGGTTTCGGCCAATGGAAGCCTCTAAAAATTGTGTGTAGGTGATATGGTGGCATTAACATCTTCAGTGGCCTTTGCTATATCAGCAAGGCAACTTCGGTTCCTTTGGTCGGCCGGCATCTGCTGGAGCCAGTAACACGCGGAAACAAATATTGAGACGCCGTGCTTGCTTGTGTAGACTTGCGTATCCGCAAAGCTGCTTTGTAACAGGATCTCAATTGTTATACTGTGCTTTCTGCCAAATTAAGGTTCTCGAACTTTCATCACCTGTTACAGATTGTCTCATTGATAACGTTACTAGTTGCATTTTATTGGTTATTGAAAACAGTGGCCGGTAATTGGTCAAAACTTCAATCAGTAAGTATCAAAATTACCAAAGTGTACGATTATGTGCGATTAATAATTTACGCGTTATTGCGTACGTACAAGTATGATCTCACGACAAGGGGCGAAAAAATATCAAATGCTTAGGGAAAGAACGAGCTGGATGACGCAGGAACATTGAAAAATGGTGGCCTGAAATACAGTCGCACGAGTTATTTTACACAGAAGGAAGGAGCTCTACCAGGCAGTGTGTAAAACGACATTGTGCGGACAACCGTCACCACAGAAAACAGATAATCCCAATTGAAAGGGTTGGTAAGTACACGTTTATTGTGACTAATAACGCGCCGTGGCCATGCTCTGGTGGACCGTTTGTCTGTAGATAGAACCTTCAGGTTATGCGCGGAAGCGTGCTCACAGGCGCGAGAAACTTATTCGAGAAGACCGAAATAGATTGTCGTTCTACCATTGTGAAGCTAAACGCGATGTGTTCCATTGCGCAAAAGCGCGAAGTGGAGGCACAAACCTGCGATCTCACAGGTTGCACCGGAACAAAGAGGCACATCTCAGTGCACCATGTGAAATGACTGACAGCCTTTGCAACCGAATCTTGGCTTGTTTTAGTCTACATCAGGAGATCATATAGATCAGTCCTGAAAAAATTCAGACGGTCCCGAGTGGCACCGGAGAAAACGGAGTAGACCAGCGGCAGCGGATGATGAGCAGTCATGTTGTGGATACAAGGAATATGATGCAACGTATTTCCTTACAGTTGTGTAAAGGCCCGACAAGAGCATGCAGGTCGCTTAGAATACTGGATGACCGGAAGCCGGGACGACGATAGGAAGGAACCCACTTGTTGCTGATGTGGCGTTAAATGTTACAGTACGGTACCTTACCATCAAGACACAAGTTGTTGAATTGGCCTCGGAGGCGCTTGTTCGGTGGCTGCATAACGCCACTCTTGACGTCAATGAGCGTAATGATGTTCAGGTTGCCTCATACGGGTCGCTGGCATCTGGCGTTGTGTTGCTTGACATGTCCACCGGCGAAGGAAAAGGATGTGCAATCCTGCCACAGCCTCACTGAGGTGGGGCACATAGATAGAGGACGCCGCGAAGGCACGTTACAGTGGACTATGGGGCAGTAAATTGACGTCCCGGAGTTTCTTGCCAGGTTTGTATGTTACTGTAGAGATGTGTCATTGTAAGTGAAGTGTCCAGTTCGTGAGATGGTCAGTCAAGCTGTTTGGCGACGACAACCAACATAGACCATGTGGTGACTCACACCGGCAAAATAAATGACGTGCCGAACAGGCGAGGAAACTGCATGGAGCACACAAAAACAGGAGAGTCGTGCTCGGATGTGTTAAATATTGAATGTTAATGGAGCTACAAGCTACAACTACATATCGCCAAAAGTGCAAGGGCCAAGATAATGATTTGCGAATCCTACATGAATGGTGAATGTAAAATAGCTAATAAAGGGCCTAAAAAGTTTGCTGTAGAATGTTTCTTTAGCATATTTAATAAAAATACGACCGTTCATGCGGTTACGCGTAATATAATCATAAAATGTTCGACTAATGCATGACAAAATCAACGGTAAGCAATAGAGGCCGTACCATCGCACGATGAAAATTGACGTTAATGTGGTTAGCATTCAAGCAATATTGTGACCCACTGTATCACTCCTATCAAAGCGCGTCATGGATGAGTCTTGTATGCAACTGGGCTCCTTTTCTAACGCATTCATCCAGACACGCTGCCCCATCGGGTAGCGCCTCGGCTAGATGGCGCAGCGTGTCAGCACGAATGTGTGAGAGTGGAGCCCGGAACATGAGCTTGGTAGGACAACTCACAACCCTTTTCCAAAGGGGATGCTTAGAGCATCCATGCATCCATCCATCCATCCAATGCGTGATGGAGAAGTGAGGAGTCCGGCAGCCTGTAATTCTGGCTTCACCGTCGCGTCCCCCCCCCAAGAACATCGCCCGAGTGTACGCTTGCATAAATAACTAGACTTCGATTCCACCAAGCACCGCATGAAGTTTGAAAGGTTTTCTTTTGTCACGGAGGGCAGCACATACCCTGTGAGGCAAGGGCAAGTTGGCGTATAAGGGGTGCATTGAAGAACGGCGCATACTTAGTGACAAAGGTTGGCGTTGAGGAGGCTTATTGAAATGCGGCGATTCGCCCAGTGGCACAAAGCGGGTTGTCCACGGTGGCGTCAAACAGCTTTATTGAAGAATGGCACATGGCCAGCGGCACAAGTTGCTATAAAAAATTTTCATTGAAGTACCGCAAATACAGTGTTACATTGTAAATGACCCAACTTGTGCCAACTGTTGCTTTCGATCAGTACCGTTTGAACACAGCTACCGATGCTCCTCCCTAACACCACGGACTCCCCAGCGACACAAGTTCGCGGCGATACTGTCAAAGCCATGGAAACACACCAGAATATGCGCTAAGTATATTAAGAGTACAACATACATAATAATTTGCTGCATTTGTAATATTTTTCAAACCGCAATACAGCGTCTTCAGGGCCCCTAAGCACAAGGGCAGGGAGGCATTAGTACAAGCGCTGTACTAATGTTGCTGTTGCAGCAAACCCTCTCATGAAAGGCTATGCTTCAAATTGCCTGGGTGTATTGCAACATCGCAGCATTTTTGGTATAACCGCGCCTCTTAACAAAGGGAGAATGCTAGATAAAATTGGATGTGGTGTCTGTTTCCTACTCAGAAAAAAAGTTTTTTCTCTTTCACACTCTGTTTCCTGGCACTCCAGCAGTGCGTGCAGTCTGTTCAGCAGCGGAGCATGTTTGGCTGGCTTAAGCGACCAATTGCTCCCCGGATGCGTTCACACCAACGCGAATCCCATGTCCCCACACGTTATGAAAGATATAGGGGACTCAAACAAATGGCAGAGGACGGGATGTTAGAATTGATTTTAAAGTCCCAAAGGTCATGTTAAATCCCGGAGGCCACAGGAACGTTATGATGGACGCCGAGACCATTGGAAGTGGTACAGCTAGCCTACAGAAAACATGAAGAAATCGCCGCTAATACCACGCATGTAAAAAAAAGTAACGTATTTGTGATTGCGTAGACGAGGAAGTTATAGGAGATCAAGAACATTGTCAGGGTATGGCTGATTATGGCGATGCTACTAACGCGACAGTGCTTCCTAATGGTTGTTATGCAAATCGGCTATTCTTGGCGACTGAATGCAAGCGCACGCGAGACACTTGAGGACTTTATCTAACCGCTCCAAATGCTAAGTCTGGCTGGCGGAAAATATGACTCTTTCTTTCATCTAGCAAAGGCATGTCTTTATTCAGAACGACGAAGTACCACCTCAGTCATCCTATTTAAAACTATCAGGATCACTGGTAAATAAGAGTAAGGGGGCAAGACACAGCAGCTGCACCACCCTACGACCATTTCAAATTCAGCAAGATGCCTTTTAGACCCTGTGTCTACAAGGTCTGAAAGGCTTCATTTTAAATTACAAAGGGTCGCAGGGTGTTGCAACTGCTGTTTCTCGTTCCTGCACTCGTATTTACCAGTGACGGAGAGTCGCTTCACGCTTTACCTGAATACGTCGCCGATCGGGGGCAGCGCAACGCGCACTGAGCCACCTTTTTCAAGGAAAGCTTTCTTCGCCTAGCATCCCCGGGCATAGCATTGGTGCTGCGGGGCCTGGCACCTAACTGTAGCTGGTTCAATGTGTATCGGGGCAGATATATTTGAGGTTGTATAAGATAAGGCAAGAGAAGCACGGAGCAAAATTAGTTTTGAAGAAAGACTCAGTAACCTGGATGAAAATAAATGGACAGCTGATGTGCGCAAGTCTCTGTAATGGAACGAACGGACACAAAATTGAGGAAGAGGTCAAGAAAGTTGACAACCAAGTACAGGGTAAATGATAGTGTAGATCCACAACCAAGAATCATCAGAAAGGAAGTGAACAAATACAGACAGTTAATTGGATGTAAAGACTGAAAAGAAAAAGGACTATGAAGATTTACCAGAATAAGAAAAAAGAAATGGGAAGCGAAAATCCGAAGGATAACATGGAGGGCAGCGCCTTGCTATTGAACGCCCTAGCTGGTTACCTAAGAATAAAATCATACCGGAGCAAATATTCGAAACTAGATGAGGCATGTGTATGCTGCAGCAAAAATCCGGAGGCCACTCAGCATATTCTGACTTAATGCGAACGGATTCATCCAGCGAGAACAATAGTAAAGGAAGACCTTCGAGAAGCGCTTGGGTTTAAAGTAGACAGTAGCGTCAACCGTTCAGCAGTAGAGAAAAATAACAGTCGTTTAGTGAATTGGTGTAAAGAAACCAGGGAAAAAAGATATATAGGAAATACATGCAAAAACTCTTCATGAAAAGCGTTTATAGCATGCCTGATACGATAAAGCAGGCTGGGTGATTAGTTGTCACCGCCCCGTTTCAAACGGGGTGTCAGTAAATCATCACCATCATCAATGTTTGGCATAAAGCCGGTTATGATCGCAACAGACGCTGTGCGACAGCTGCAACAGGCAGCACGCCCAAGCGTGGCGCACAGATACATTGCGTGCACAAGTAGTCACGTGCGCGTGTGTGCAGCATACATCCTCATTGTTATAGCATCGCCGCCAAGCATGAGGGGCTTATTGAACTAACTGAATTTTGGAGAGTAAACTGTGTCGGAAAACCCGCAAAGTACGACTTACACAGATGCTGAGGACAAGATAGCTTCAGACCGTAATTAGAATCTACGAGAAAACAATTCTGTTGCCCATAAACAAAAAGGCAAATGAAATTTCGAGCGGCCGCTAGAGGTCTGCCTGCGTCACCGCAGCCGCTAGGTCATCATCATCAGCATGGCTACGCCAACTGCAGGGCAAAGGCCTCTCCCATACTTTTCCAACTACGACGGTAATGTACTAATTGTGGCCATGTTGTCCGGGCAAACTTCTTATACTCATCCGCACACCTAACTTTCTGCCGCCCTCCGCTACGCTTGCCTTCTCTTGGAATCCAGTCCGTAACCCTTAATGACCGTCGGTTATCTTCCCACCTCATTACATGTCCTGCCATGCCCACTTGTTTCTTAATTTCACCTAAGATGTCATTAACTCACGTTTGTTCCCTCACCCAATCTGCGCTTTTCTTATCCCATAACGTTATACCTATCATTCTTCTTTCCATAGCTCGTTGCGTCGTCCTCAATTTGAGGAGAACCCTTTTCGAAAGCCTCCCGCTTTCTGCCCCGTACGTGAGTACTGGTAAGAAACAGCTATTATACACTTTTCTCTTGAGGGATGATGACAACTTGCTGTTCATAATCTGAGAATGCCTGCAAAACGCAGCCAAGCCCAATCTTA
This sequence comes from Dermacentor variabilis, assembly GCF_050947875.1. NCBI lineage: Eukaryota > Metazoa > Arthropoda > Arachnida > Ixodida > Ixodidae > Dermacentor > Dermacentor variabilis. The sequence continues at coordinate 30,052,466 of NC_134573.1, read as the reverse complement.
TTCTTCTGATTATTTCAGCCTCATGATCCGGACCCGCAGTCACTACCTGTCCTAAGTAGATGTATTCCCTTACCACTTCCAGTGCCTCGCTACCTATCGTAAACTGCTCTGCTCTTGCGACACTTTTAAACATTGCTTTAATTTTCTGCAGAATAATTGTTAGACCCACACTTCTGCTTTGCCTCTCCAAGTGAGTGAGCATGCATTGCAGTTGGTCCCCTGATTTACTAAGCAAGGCAATATCATCAGCGAATCGCAAGTTACTAAGGTATTCTCCATTAACTCTTATCCCCAATTCTTCCCAATCCAGGTCTCTGAAAATCTCCTGTAAACTCGCTGTGAATTGCATTGTAGAGATCGTATCTCCCTGCCTGACGCCTTTCTTTATTGGGATTTTGTTGCTTTCTTTATGGAGGATTACGGTGGCTGTGGAGCAGCTATATATATCTTTCAGTATTTTTACATACGGCTCGTCTACACCCTGATTCCGTAATGCCTCCATTACTGCAGAGGTTTCGACTGAATCAAATGCTTTCTCGTAATCAATGAAAGCTATATATAATGGTTGGTGATATTCCGCGCATTTCTGTATTGCCTGACTGATAGTGTGAATATGGTCTATTTTTGAGTAACCTTTACGGAATCCTGCCTGGTCCTTTGCTTGACGGAAGTCTAAGGTGTTCCTGATTTTATTTGCGATTACCTTAGTAAATACTTTGCAGGTGTAACGAAGAAGAGTAGCCTCTCTACGCCACAGCACCATCGCTACCGGCATGAGCTCGTGGTTGCTGTCTTTCGCCGAACGCTTGTGACGGCTACCCGTTCGCGCCCGTTGCTAATAAATCTCTTAGTAAGTGGTGGACGTGCTGGGTATCGACCACCCTGGAACTTCGGAGTCGCGCTCTACCCCCCATCATGCCCGACGACGCACGCACCCCTCCAGCTCCTCCAATGGCGCCGGCCACCTTGGTTTGTGCCGGTGCCTTGCGTCAGCGAGATCCCCCTATCTTCTACGGCACAGATGACAAAGATGTTGAAGATTGGATCTCGTCTTATGAGCGAGTGAGTGCCCATAACCAGAGGGACGACGTTACCAAGTTAAGAAACGTCGCATTCTATCTTACGGACGTTGCGAAACTATGGTTTCTATACCATGAAGCCAACCTCACTTCGTGGTTGGTCTTCAAGACCAACTTTACCCAAGTTTTCGGTCGGCCTGCAGTAAGGAAGCTTTGTGCAGAACAACGTTTGCGCACACGATCTCAAGAGGCCAGAGAAAACTTCACGAGCTACATTGAGGACATTGTCGACCTTTGCAAACGGGTGAATGCGTCGATGTCCGAGGAGGAGAAGATAACATATAATGAAGGGTATTCAGGACGACGCGTTACAAATGTTATTATCGAAGAGTCCTCACACTGTAGCTGAAGTGATAGAATTTTGCCAGAGTTACGACGAGTTGCGCAGGCAACGGCTTCCCACCCGACGTCCCATCCCGCCCGCCGACTCTCTATCAAGCCTTGGAGACGACGACACCATGATGCTCTCTTCGTAAAAATTCAGGAATTCGTTCGCGCAGAGGTCGTCCGCCAGCCATCTCTGATATCTTCTGTCGAGGAACCACCGTCTGCTTTGCATCCTACGATCCGCGACTTCATTCAAGAACAAGTATCTCAAGCCATTCCTCCAGCCGTTGAGCAGACACCAGTCACGGCTCCTCTCACTTACGCTAAAGCAGTTTCCCGATCTCGTCCACAAACGACCCTGCCACCCTCTATGCATCGACCACCGACATTTTTGCCGCCGTCTATGCCGCTTCACGACCGACGGTATTTTCCTCCTATGCCGCTGCCCGACCAACAGCATTTTCCGAATCCTCAACCGCGCCTCTGACCTTACCCCCACCAGTGGCGCACCTTCGATGACCGCCCAATGTGTTTTGCTTGCGGTGGTTCTGGTCACATGGCGCGCCATTGTCGTCGTGGCATGCTTCCTCTTCAAAACATCCGGCGAGCGCCACCTTTCCCCGCTTCGTTTTCCTCGTCGCCTTCCAGCCTTCCTACCTCTTCCTTCTCCCCTGACCGCCCAACCGCCTCTACTCGCCGCTCACCATCTCCCCGTCGTCGCTCGCTTTCTCCGATGCGGCGCCGTCCCGTGTCCACCGAGCAGGAAAACTCATGGCCGCAGTTCCCGAGACACGAACTGTATCCACGTCGCAACGCCCAAGTCCTCGTCCCTCTACAGCCAACGTAATTGAAGTCTCTGTCGAAAGAATCGCCGTCCTGGCACTTGTAGATACCGGAGCCGCCGTATCCGTAATTTCCGCCGAATTCTGCCGCACACTACGAAAGGTTTTGACGCCTCTCTCCGACTTCTCCCTTCGAACCGCGAACGCTCAAAATATAACGCCTCTCGCAGCCTGTACTGCTCGCGTCATCATTCAAGGTCTACTTTATACCGTCGAATTCGTCGTGCTGCCCACGTGTTCCCATTACATCATATTAGGCTGGGACTTCCTTGCAAATAATAATGCCGTTATTGACTGTTGTCACGCCGAACTAGAACATTCTGCACTTCCCGACGTCGAGACTATCGAAAACGACCCTTCCAGTGTTAAACTGTTTGTTTCCGAAGACAATTCCGTCCCTCCACGCTCTTCCCTGCTTGTGCCTGTGTCGTGCGCCGCTATTTCTGATGCCACTGTTCTCTTTACGCCCTCTGAGCTGTTCATTCGCCGCCGATGTTCTCCGCTGCCCTTTACTCTGCTTAGTCTTCGCAATGGCGTCACGAAAATGGTTGTCGACAATCCCACGGCCTGCCCTTTTGCTTTATTTTATGGTGAATGCCTAGGCCTTCTTCAACCGGTCGACACCTTTTGCATCTTTGACGCTCCTGCCGTTTCTACTTCTGCGGGCCTTGGCGCACTGACTTGTGACTCTGCGGTTGATCAGTCACTCCTCGACACTTTCCACTGCACCGTCGACGACGGCACGTCATCTAAAGAACGAAGCCAGCTTATTGCTCTCCTGCAGAGGTTCAGCGCTTCTTTCGATAGCCCTGCTTCCGGTTTGGGCCGCACATCGACCGTTTTTCACCAGATAGATACTGGCAGTCATGCACCTTTACGGCACCGCCCCTACCGAGTATCCGCCTCTGAGCGCCGTGTCATTGACCACCAGGTTGCTGACATGCTCAAGCGTGGCGTTGTGCAGCCTTCCAACAGTCCCTGGGCATCACCGGTCGTCCTCGTTAAGAAAAAGGATGGCTCTATTCGATTCTGCGTCGCCTACCGACGTCTGAACAAGATAACCCGCAAGGACGTTTACCCGTTACCGCGCATCGACGACGCCCTCGACTCTTTGCAGGGAGCTGAGTTCTTTCCTTTGCTGGATTTACGTTCCGGATACTGGCAAGTCCCCTTGGCACCATCTGATCTACCTAAAACAGCATTTGTAACACCTGACGGATTGTACGAATTCATCGTAATGCCTTTCGGCCTGTGTAACGCTCCAGCCACTTTTGTGAAAATGATGGATAATATTTTACGCGGCCTCAAATGGAACACATGTTTATGCTAGTTGGATGACGCAGTTGTCTTTTCCGCTGATTTCCGACCCCATCTTAGCCGTCTCGAGCAAGTTCTGAAATGCCTTACTGACGCGGGACTTCAGCTTAACTTAAAAAAATGTCGTTTCGGCGCCCGAAAGCTCGCTATTCTTGGCGATGTTGTATCGCGAGACGGCGGCCTTGCGGATCCAGCCAAGCTCCGCGCTGTCACCGAGTTTGCGCAACTAAAGAACTTAGAGGAGCTTCAAAGTTTCCTTGGTTTATGCTCGTACTTCCGTCGTTTCATTCGAAATTTCGCTTGCATAAGTGCACCCCTGACAGCCCTTCTAAGTGGCGACAAAGAACTTTCCGCTTGGTCGCCCACCTGTGATGATGCCTTCACGAAATTACGCCGCCTGCTAACCTCGCCACCTATCCTCCGCCACTTCGATCCTGCAGCGCCCACAGAGGTCCACACCGATGCCAGCGGCGTCGGACTTGGCGCCGTATTCGCGCAACGAAAAGCGGGGTTTGATGAATATGTCGTTGCCTACGCGAACCGAGGCTAATTACTCTGTTACAGAGAAAGAGTGTTTAGGCAATATTTGGGCCCTTGGAAAATTCCGTCCTTCTTTGTATGATCACACTTTCGATGTCGTCACTGACCATCACGCCCGTTGTTCGCTGTCTATCCTTAAGGACCCATCTGCCCGACTTGCTCGCTGGGCCCTTAAGCTAGAGGAGTACGACATCCGCGTTCTCTACCGTTCCGGCCGCAAACACACGGACGCTCACCGGTCTCCGCTGACTGCGTTTGCCTATCCGCCCTTGAGCCCACAGTTCCATCTCATGCACTGCGCGACATGCCGTAAGAGCAGCGCAAGGATCCCAGGATCAGCGCTCTCATCAGCATCCTTTCTGATCCATCCATATCTTCACCATCTCGCGCTCTTCGCCGCCAGGCTACCCACTTCTGCATTCGCGACGGCCTTCTTTACCGTCGTAATTACCTCTCTGACGGGCGCAAGTGGCTTCTCGTGATACCCCGCCATCTCCGTGACCTTATCTGCGACGCTTTCCACGCTGACCCTCAGTGCGCACATGCCGGCCTGTTCAACACCTATGCTCGACTACGCGTCCAATTTTATTGGCGCGGCATGTATAACTACGTCGGAGAGTTCATTCGCTCCTGTGCTCAGTGCCAACGCTGAAAATTACCTCCCGGACAAGTCTACCCGTCACAACCCCTTCCCTGCCCTAGTCGGCCCTTTGATCGTGTTGGTATAGACATATACGGACCGCTACCCTCCACTCCAGCAGGCAACCGCTGGATTATTGTTGCAGTGGATCACTTGACCCGCTATGCTGAAACAGCTGCTCTGCCGACTGCGACCGCCCACAACGTTGCATCGTTTCTATTGCGACATTTCGTTCTTCGCCACGGTGCCCCTCGCGAACTTCTGAGCGATAGAGGCCGCGCCTTTCTTTCCGATGCTTTGAAGGCACTACTCGACGAATGCCGAATCGTTCACCGCACCAGTGCAGCGTACCATCCGCAAACTAACGGCATGACCGAGCGCTTCAACCGTACTCTTGGCGATATGCTCTCCATGTACGTCGCCTCTGATCATTCAAACTGGGACCAAGTTCTCCCTTTCGTGACGTATGCGTACAATACTGCGGCCCAAGCAACTACTGGTTTTCCCCCTTACTTTCTCCTATACGGACGAGAACCTTCTACTACGCTCGATACCAATCTGTCATATACACCTGAGGCGTCCTAAAGTACTCTTCTATCTGAAGCTGTTCGTTATGCTGAGGAATGCCGCCAGCTTGCCCGCTCTTTTTCCACAGAGGACCAGTGGCAGCAGCAATCCCGTCAACCTGCCGGCCGTTCTGCACCAACTTTTTTGCCTGGTTCTCTCGTATGGCTTCGGGTACCCGCTACTACAACCGGCCTCTCCTCAAAACTTGTCGCAAAGTACCTAGGACCCTACCGCGTTCTGGAGCAAACGTCCTCCGTCAATTACATCGTAGAGCACCTCACGCCATCGACGGACCTACGCCATCGCGGCCATCAACTTGTCCACGTCTCTCGAAATAAGCCGTACTACGACCCAATAGTAGTCTCTTCGCCTTGAGCCGCCAGGATGGCGCCTTTTTCTGCGGACGGCGATTGTAACGAAGAAGAGTAGCCTGCCTGCGCCACAGCACCATCGCTACCGGCATGAGCTCGTGGTTGCTGTCCTTCGCCGAAAGCTTGTGACGGCTACCCGTTCGCGCCCGTGCTAATAAAAATGAACAGTAAGCTGATCGCTTTATAATTTTTCAATTCTTTGGCGTCTCCTTTCTTATGGATTATGATTATGTTAGCGTTCTTCCAAGATTCCGGTGCGCTCGAAGTCATGAGGCACTGCGTATACAGGTTGGCCAGTTTTTCTAGAACAATCTACCCACCATCCTTCAACAAATCTGCTGTTACATGAACCTCACCAGCTGCCTACCCCCTTTGCAAAGCTCCCAAGGCTTTCCTTACTTCTTCCGGCGTTACTTGTGCAATTTCCAATTCTTCTAGACTATTCTCTCTTCCATTATCGTCGTGGGTGCCACTGGTACTGTATAAATCTCTATAGAACTCCTCAGCCACTTAAACAATCTCTTAAATATTAGTAATGATATTGCCGGCATTGTCTCTTAATGCATACATCTTATTCTTTCCTGTTCCTTTCTTTTAATATTATATTAATTTAATTTTCTTTTAATATTTCTGTCTTCCACCGTTCCTGAGAGCATGTTCAATTCTATCCATATTATACTTCCTTATGTCAGCTGTCTTACGCTTGTTGATTAACTTCGAAAGTGCCGCCAGTTCTATTCTAGCTGTAGGATTAGAGGCTTTCGTATCTTTCGTATCCTGTGATTGCTTACTGGCATCATGTCTAACGGAGTTACCACCGACTTCGATTGCACATTCATTAACGTTGCCCATAAGATTGTTCATATCTTCAACACTAAGGTCCTCTTCCTGAGTTAAGGCCGAATACCTGTTCTGTAGCTGGATCCGGAATTCCTCTATTTTCCCTCATACCGCTAACTCATTGATCGGCTTCTTATATGCTAGTTTCTTCAGTTCCCTCCTCAAGTTCGAGGCTAATTCTGTCAAGGCTAATTCGAGTTCCTACTATCGTGTGGTCACTGCAGCGCACCTTGCCGAGCACGTCCACATATTCTATGATGCGAGGTTTTGCGCAGAGTATAACGTCTATTTCATTTGTAGTTGCGCTATTCGGGCTCCTCCCCGTCCACTTTCGGCTATCCCGCTTACGGAAGAAGGTATTCATTATCCGCATATTATTCTGTTCTTCAAACTCTGCTAATAACTCTCGCCTGCTATTCCTAGAGCCTATGCCATATTCCCCCACTGACTTGTATCCAGCCTGCTTCTTGCCTACCCTGGCATTGAAGACCCCATCACTACAGTGTATTTTGTTTTGACTTTACCCATCGCCGATTCCACGTCTTCACAGAAGCTTTCGACTTCCTGGTCATCATGACTGGATGTAGGGGCGTAGACCTAGGACACTTTAACGTAAAACTATTCCGAACTTTTCTATTCCAATTCTGCAATCAGCCCACTGCGATTGGTGAAAAACTTTTTTGGACCAGGCCCACTTCACCTGTCTGTCACGCAACGTCACGAAAACCGCGATAGCTCCCCATCTAATATGACGTGTACACACTGATTATGCATAATTTGACCGAACAAAACTAAAATAGTTATTTCTGATTCAACAGCTTTTTGCCGTTAGCCCTCGGCTATTGGTGAAAAGTTTTCGGGCTGCACCCACTTCACCGGCCTCACACGCGACGTCACAAAACCGCAAAAACTTACCACGTTAAAGTGACGCGTACGCGTTATAAATGCATTTATATGCCGAACAACACTGAATTTTCTTCTGAATAGCCGCAGGCTGCCCTGTTCCGAAAGGAATAAAAGATGGCAGCCGCCGATCGCTCCGGCACCGGCTACTTGCGCCTGCCGCAGAGCATGGGTTTATTTGCGTGTAATAAATCTTTTTGCGTGGCCGTGTAACGTCTCTAGAACTTTCGGCACGTTTACGACTTCGTTCTACCAACTCTTCTTTGCTGAAGATCCGTTTTAGCCTAATCCTTAAGCTTCCGTCGCATGCCGCCGCGATTTTCGACGACCCACCGTAAGCTAAGTAAGAGAATGTGGACCAATCGCAGACGCCTGCACCACCTTCTTCATCCGGTTATCCATATACAGTGCAGTGACTCGGCCCCATCGAATCCCTCTCAACTTGACCATGCTCCTCGCCTCTTGTCAGCCAATTAGATAAGACAAGCCGCTCAGTGCAGGCAATGTTATTCGTTTTTCAAGTAAACAAAAGGGACTTCCAATGAACGAGGGAGGTCCCATTTGATTGGTTTGTTCAGAGAACCCTGCAGGTGACTGCCCGATGCTTGTGTCGGCGGTTACACAAATTCGACGTCAGGAGATTGGAATAAAAACATATTGGAATAGTCTTACGTTATACGGCCCCTGTGCGGCCTTCAATTTGTACCGCTTATTGAGTTTCACAACAAGACCTGCCACCCTCTCCTTAATGCTGTAGAATTCCTGTATGTTACCAGCTATATTCTTATGAATCAGGAATCCGACTCCTAGTTCTCGTCTCTCCGCTAAGCCCCGGTAGCACAGGACGTGCCCGCTGTTCAGCATTGTATATGCTTCTTTCGTCCTGCTAACTTCACTAGGCCCTATTATATCGCATTTACTGCCCTCTAATTCCTCCAATAGCACTGCTAGACTCACCTCACTAGATAACGGTCTAGCGTTAAACGTTGCCAGGTTCAGATTCCAAAGGCGGCCTGTCCGGAGCCAGGGAATCTTAGCACCTTCTGCTGCGTCGCAGGTCTGACCACCGCCGTGGTCAGTTGCTTCGCAGCTGCTGGGTGGCGGTACTAATTTTGGATGAGCACAAGCCTACGAAAAATGCCGACCGACAAGAGGCTTATAGATTCGTTGTAAATTTGCAGGAGTCAGAAGTTCCTCCTACTGCCCTCTCGCGAGGGGTGGCGCGGAGAGATCCCTGTGCATTGACACCGCCCCATTCTCAGCCCCACCTTTCTCAGGAAGGCATTGTCTTTGATTGACTCCTACTAGGTGTTTTATTACCTTCTAGCTTATTCTTGTTTTCACATAGGCACTTATGCAAGAATAAAGCATTAAAATCGTGAGCAATTTAGGGTAGTAGAAATTATACTTACATATCCAGGGCACACCTCGGCAAAATGAACTGGCTGGCGAGCTTTACCCTTCAACAATGCGAGCCTGGGACAAATTAAAAAACTGGTCATTCTATCTATTCGGGATAACCGAAAAATATGCATTGTTGTTGCTGTTCAGGATGCGCAATGTTCCATGAAACATAAAAGGCAATAGGGTAAAATGCGCAAGTGAATAGCAACAGAACACCTTCGTCATCAATTTGATGCTATTTTGAGCATGCTATTTCACACAACGAATAATAAACTAAAACTGAAACAAAGAAGACACAAAGGAGTGCACTGGAGACTTTCTAGAGTAAGTACTTTACCTGCCATTCGAAAGATTGCACAAAAGAAATATGAGACGACACAGCATGACGCGTCTGCTCTCATGTGGTGAAGCCTGCACATGAACATAACCAGCTTTGTTCGTCAGTTCAGCAATACCATATTGTTTGCTTAATTTCTTTTTGTATGAAATCACAAGAGGACTGAATGAATCCATTAGAAATTCCAGCTGTTTCTACGTACACTCCAATAGAATCTCCAATTCCAGCTGTTTCTACGTACACTCCAATAATCTCGAATAGAATAAGGACAGCACTAGACTTTAGTGAGCCAAGGGACCAGGCTGGCTTCAGGAAATATTACTCTACAATGGATCACATCCATGTCATTAACCAGGTTATTGAGAACTCCGCAGACTACAATAAGCCTCCCTATATGGCTTTCATAGATTATGAAAAAGCATTTGATTCAGTAGTGGTACCAGCAGTCATAGAGGCATTGCATATTCAAGCAGTACAGACCGCTTACGTAAATACCGTGGAAATTATCTACAGAGATTCCACAGTCACCCTAATTCTACACAGGAAAAGTAGGAAGATACCTATAAAGGAAGGGGTCAGACAAGGTGACACAATTTCTCCGATGCTGTCCACTGTGTGCTTAGAAAAAGTATTCAAGCTATTAAACTGGTAAGGCTTAGGAGTAAAGATCGACGGCGAATACCTCAACAACCTTCGGTTTTCCGATGACATTGTTTTATTCAGCAACAATGCAGACGAGTTACAACAAATGATTGAGGACCCTAAAAGGGAGAGTGTAAGAGTGGGGCTGAAGATAAATATGGAGAAGACAATGATAAATAACCTGGCAAGGTAACAAGTGTTCAAGATCGCAAGTCAGCGTATCGTGTCTGTGGAGAAGTACGTTTACCTAGGTCAACTAACCACAGGGGACCCTGATCATGAAAAGGAAATTCACAGAGGAACAAAAATGGGTTGGACCAGTTAGGGCAGACATCGTGAGCTCCTGACTGGGAGCTTACCGTTATCATTGAAAAGGAAGGTATAAAATCAGTGTATTTTACTGGCGCTGCCATATGGGGCACAGACTTGGAGACTGCCAAAGAAGCTTGAGAACAAGTTAAGGACTGCGCAAAGAGCGATGGAACAAAGAACGCTAGGCATTACTTTAAGAGAAAGAAAGAAAGCGGTTTAGATCAGAGAGCAAACGGCTATAGACGATATTCCTAATAGACATTAGGACAAAAAAATGGTGCTAGGCAGGCCATGTAACGCGCAAACTACATAACCGTTGTACCATTAGGGTGACAGAATGGATACCAAGAGAAGGGAACCGTAGTAGAGGACGACAGAAGAATAGATGGTGCGACGTAATCAGTAGATTTGCGGGTGCTGGTTAGAATCGGTTGGCGCAAGACAGAGGTAACTGGAGATCGCAGGGAGAGGCCTTCGTCCTGCAGTGGACAACAATAGGCTGATGATATATATATATATATATATATATACATATATATATATATATATATATATATATATATATATATACATATATATCATCAGCCTGCTTACGCCCACTGCAGGGCAAAGGCCTCTGCCATACTTCTCCAAATACCCCGGTCATGTACTAATGGTGGCCATGTTGTCCCTGCAAACTTCTTAATCTCATTCGCCCACCCAACTTCCTGCCTCCTCTTGATACGCTTCCCTTTCCTTGGAATCCACTCCTAAACCCTTAATGACAATTGGTTATCTTCCCTCCTCATTACATGTCCTGCCCATGCCATTTTCTTTTTCTTGATTACAACTAAGATGCCATTGACTCGCGTTTGTTCCATCACCCACTCTGCTCTTTTCTTATTCCTTAACGTTCCACTAATCATTCTCATTTCCATAGCTCGTTGCGTCGTCCTCAATTTACGTAGAACCCTTTTCGCAAGCCTCCAGGTTTCTGCCCCGTATGCGAGTACAGGTAAGACACAGCTGTTATGCACTTTTCACTTGAGGGATAATGGGAACTTGCTGTTCATGATCTCAGAATGCCAGCCAAACGCACCCCCAATCCATTCTTATTCTTCTGTGTATTTCAGTCTCATGATTCGGGTCCGCGGTCACTACCTGTCCAAAGTAGATGTATTCCCTTACCACTTCCAGTGCCTCGCTACTTATTGTAAATTGCGGTTCCCTTCCGAGACTGTTAAACATTACTTTAGTTTTCTGCAGAATAATTTTTATACCCATTCTTCTGCTTTGCTTCTCCAGGTCAGTGAGCATGCATTGCAATCCCCTGAGTTACTAAGCAAGGCAATATCATCAGCGAATCGCAAGTTACGAAGGTACTCTCCATTATCTCTTATCCCCAATCCTTCCCTATCCAGGTCTCTAAATACCTCCTGTAAACACGCTGTGAATAACATTGCAGAGATCTATCTCCCTGCCTGACGCCCTTCTTTATTGGGATTTTATTGCTTTCTATATGGAGGACAACGGTGGCTGTGGAGCCGCTATAGATACCTTTCAGTATTTTTATATATGGCTCGTCTACATCCCTATTCCGTAATGCCTGCATGACTGCTGAGGTTTCTACTGAATCAAACGCTTTCTCGTAATCAATGAAAGCTATATATAAGGGTCGGTTATATTCCGCACATTTCTCTCTCACCTGATTGATAGTGTGAATATGATCTATTGTGAATAGTTCATGGTTATATTGCGCTCAGTTTTACAAACACGATATTAAGGAAGGACAGGACTTGGACGTTCACCAACTAGCCCCCTTCATTGCTTTACTAAATATTGTGAATAGCCTTTACGAAATCCTGTCTGCTCCTTTTGTGGACAGAAGTCTAAGGTGTTCCTTATTCTATTTGCGATTACCTTAGTAAATACTTTGTAGGCAATGGACAGTAAGCTTATCGGTTATCTTGGCGTTCTTGTGTGCTGGAGGTCATAAGGCATTGCATATACAGGGTGGCAAGTTTTTCTAGAACAATCTGCGCACCATCCTTCAACAAATCTGCTATTATCTGACCCTCCCCAGCTGCCTTCCCCCTTTGCATAGCTCCCAAGACTTTCCTTACTTCTTGCGGCGTTACTTGTGGAATTTCAAATTCCTCTAGACTATTCTCTCTTCCATTGAGTTCCTTGGTGCCCACTGGTACTGTATAAGTCTCTGTAGAACTACTCAGCCACTTTAACTTTTCATCCATAATAGTAATGACATTGCCGGCTTTGTCTCTTAAAGCATACATCTGATTTTTGCCTAGTCCTAGGTTATTCATCACTGCTTTTAGGCTTCCTCCGTTCCTGTGTGCATGTTCAATTTTATCCATAATATACTTCGTTATGTCAGCTGTCTTATGCTTGTTGATTAACTTGGAAAGTTCTGCCAGTTCAATTCTAGCTTTAGGGTTAGAGGCTTTCATAGATTGGTGTTTCGTTATCAGATTTTTCGTCTCCTGCGATAGCTTACTTGTATCCTGTCCGTCTGAATCGTTTTGTACTAAAGGCTATGAACTTGTAGCAGCAAGGCAGAGTGTGAAGCGTTTATTTCATAAAAAGAGTTGTAATGACATTTGTCACTTAGAAGACAGTTGTCTGTCTATCTGAATACAAATACTGCTAATAATGGTAACGAATGAAGTCCTAGTCAGTTGCCTTTTCTTCCTTCTCAAACAAAGTAGAAGGCATCTGCGAGCAAGCAGAGGACATTATTATACTAAACTGAACATTTCCTAACAATACAATAAACAATAAACAATAAAGCTAGCCAGTTATTTAGATTATGGTGTATTGCTATTTCTTAGGCGTGAATCTGTAGGTGTGCTTTGTGCATGCTACACTGCAAAACCAAATGCAACTTGACAACAATGACACAAAGCGGAAGCGTTGTATAAGACGATCATAGAAGGGAAAAACACGCAAACCGAGTATGTTCAGTGGTAGTCCTGTGTGTCATTTCGAGCAATATCCATGAAATGTGAGTTTTCCATGAATGCGCAACTCTGCTAGCTTTGTGGACATAATAATTCACTGGCATTACCATTTACATAATATCTTACTTTTTCAAACACAATTTGAACCTTTTTACACAACGTAGTGTAAAGCTTTAATATTTCGCATGGAATAATGACACTGAAATGGAGGCATACAAAACAAGGCTACAGTGAAAATGAGAATGATGGCGTTCCTTCTTATTGCCCTTATTGCGTTTCCGTTCTATGTGCAGGCCTCATTTTTCCATATTCTGCGCGCTTGATGTGGTCCCAATTTTTTCATTAGCATAGCACAGTTATGAGCTGTAAGCATAAGTACGGCGGGCATTTTACACAGTTTTCATTATACAGTTTTTTCATTTGCGAAATACGTGCATGTATAACAGTAAACAGTCATTTCCAAACAAAATAGAACATTTAATGCGATTATCATTCCTAGGGTAATTCGCCCTAATTTCAGGGGCTGCCTGTCCATCTGTCTGTTCATGTCTGTTTCGCAGTCAACTCGGGTCACTGGGACGCCAGCACAGGTTAACACGTACGGGCCACCGGGGATGTGCCGCTCTATAATGAACCTCTTAGTCGCCAGCTTATCTCACTGGGTATGCGGCCCTCCTCTAGCATGTGCATGTGTCCCTTCCTACACGGTGGCAAAGAGATGTGCTACTCTTCAGTGAAACTTTCAGTAAAAGTCTGATGCCAACTTTTCACAGGTCATGTAGCGCTCTTCAATGACCCAATTTGTCGCCGCCTTGGGACACAGGGTATACGCTTCCGAAGTCGAGCCTCATAGAACACGAACGCTTGTGGTAGTAAAATGTCAGCCTCCTTTGCTAAGGCCTTAGGTTGCTCACGGGTCACAAAAATGCGATGTCTGCCGTTATAGAAGGAACGTTAAAGCGAACCAACTTGGACATAAGGGTGGACCTGCCATCTCTCCAAGTTGGATTCCAACTGACACCGTGAAACCGACAGCAAACCCACGAACTTTGGTGTTAATTAAGGTGAAATTACTTAAAGCATTCGAACACGCGACCCAACTTGGGGATATGGGTGAATCGTGCGTCGACCTCACTACCTTTGGTGATAATTAGGGCAATGTTACTTAGGGCACAAGTAATTAACATATAGTTAATTAAGGCACTCGACCCAATGACCTTGGTGGAAGGAAACAACTAATAGGAAGTGAGAAGCTATTTTCATGAAAACGTCAAGTAATGTTGTGAATGTCTCATCATCTCGCAGGCTTTCTTACCTTCATCCTCTTTAGCGTATGCTAAACCGACAGTCAACTTTTCCTGCTGCTGCTTGAGTGAATTGGTCTTGCTCGGTGGAAGGGCACCACCACGGTGTCGTGCAACTCTACAGTGTGACGCGAACTTAAATAGCAGCACTAAGTACTTGAAGGTGATCTTATAAGAAGACCGAAACAAGGACACCAAGCACTGCATAGGGGCAATTGCATGTACTTATTAGTTTAATTAAAGCAATGCAAATCTACGAAAATGAAAGTTGAATAAAACAACCTGACTGAAGGTGGGGTACGAATTCAGACCTTCGCATTACACGTGACATGCTCTTTCCGATTGAGTTACCGCGGCGCCATTGATGGGAAAATGATGCAGAGAAGCACTAGAACGGGAGTTTGTTCGGATCGCAGAGCAACAGTGACAAACGCAGCACCACAAACTGTTGTCACTGATGCAGCAACAGCACTGTTGAACAGACGTCAAGAATGGGCGAGTAGTCGGTGCTTTTTGGCGTGCTGAGCGACCGTAGCAACAGGTTAGCAATCGGCAGTGTCCAGCTACTATGTAAGAGCCGTATCAAAGGTGCTGGTGCGCTGGCGGCCGTCAAATAGCAAGAACAGTGAAAATCTGGTAGTGGGCTTGGGAGACCGCGTTTCATGCGTGTGTGATTACTAAGGCAATGATCCGAGCTGGAATGGTCTGACGCAGCACACGTAGATATAATCTCACTAAGAGTTCTCTTGAAATGTTCTGTTAAACCATTGGTCTGTGGATGATAAGCAGCAGTGGTGCGTTAATAAGGCATGGATATAGGAGAGACTGCAGGACGTCCGAGAGGAATACGAGACCCCGATCGTTCAGCAGTTCCCGAGGAGCGTGATGGCGGAGAATACTGGCGTTTAGAATGAACGAGGTGACATCTTTTGCTGATGCGGCAGGTCAGGTGGTGATTACAGCGTATCGTATGAAATCACTGACTACGACGAAATTCCATCTATTGCCAGCGCCAGTACCGAGACGGTCAAATGGGGTGGCTTGGCAACGAAGTGGGTCGGCAGGTGTGGTGGAGGGATGCGCGACATATTTGCATCGTTTTCAGGACATGCCGGAGTGTATGTATTGGCGGACGAAGTTGTACATCCCGCACCAGTAGTATCGTAGGCGAAACCGTGCACTCCGGCGCGACTGCACTGGGGTCACAGTGAAAAGCGGAGCATAAATCATTTCTAAGGCGGTGGGACCCTACTAAGAGTCATGTGCAGCTGTCATTGAGGTAGTTGGGGCGCTATGAAATCCGTCAGGATTGGTGAAATGATGCTCCGGCCGACGTATGGCTCGAGGTGCCGAAACTGCCGGAGGGTTTGCGAAACATCGAATATCATGACAATTCACGGGTCATTTCGCTGCTCCGAGGCAATGTCCAGGATGTGAAGTGAAATATCATCACAGTAGGTAGAAGTACGGTTGTCAGAATTAACTGGGTAGAGCGACACGGCATCGGCGTCATAGTATCTGCGTCAGGAGCGATTTCCGACGTGGATGTCATATTCATTGGTTCAGACGGCCCACCGAATTAGGCGGCCCAGTGGGTGATTGAGGTTAGACAACCATCAAAGAACGTGATGATCCGTCACTACTTCTAAGGGTCGACCGTAAATATATGGGCGCAATTTTTGATGAGTCTATAGGATGGTGGGGCATTCTTTTTTTGTTACTTAGCAGATCGCCCCAGCTTTTCTGAGGGCACGACTGGCTTACACGACCACGCATTCGGCATCAGTGCTCTTACGCTGTTTGAGCACGGCACCAAGACAGCCACCATGGGCGTTCATGTGAAATTCTGTAGGTGTACTTGGATCAAAATGACGCAAGATTGGTGGAGACGTAAGTAGTAGGTGAAGAGTTGAAAACGCATCAATAGAGCTTTCTGACCCATTAGAATGTTCATTGCTGCCTTGAAGAAGTTGGTTTAAGGGTGCGATCGCAGTACTGACATTTTCAAGGCGTTGTCGAAAATAGCAACACAGGCCAATGAAGCTGTGTAGAGCTTTCAATTTAGTGGGCTTCGGTAATTCGGATACGGCGCAAAATTTAGGAGGATCATTAATAATACATTCTTTGGAGACAACGTGGCCTAATACAGTCAGTTTTCGTGCTGCAAATCTGCAATTTTCAAGATAACCTGCAGACCAGCATTCCAAGCACAGGTCAAAAGTTGATATTTTGGTGCCTACGAACGCCGCAACGCGCCCACACTAAAGGTCGGTGCTCTCGGTGGGCACTGCAAGATTTGACAAAAATAAAGTTTTGTGGAACATACTCTGAGCGCGCGCGCGACACGCGCTAGTCCGTTCTAAGAGCCTGCTATGATGGTCATCTGGTTCTGGTGCTCCATTGCAGTCACTTGGTTGACTGCGTTAGTTAGTTCGAACTACATGACCGACCCCCAGCAGCCTACTGCCCTTTGGCTACCTTCCGCCTAAAGCTGCCTCTCTCCCACAGGACATCCCAACTCCACAGCCCAATTTCCGAGACAAGGACTCACATGTTTCTTTCACCCAGGTTCATAGATCTACACCACATCATTTCGGAGACTTCTCGGTATCGCCACTTGCCAGCCTGTCTCCTGAGGTTGTTCACGAGCCGGCAGACGGCATCGTGGCCCTTTGCAAGATGCTCCGTACCAGCAACTTTAGCGGTGTATTGTGGATCGCACCACGGCGTCTGAGAGCGCACGCCTCCAGCTCTGATTTACCTCCGAGGAGCATGGCGATCCCTGCCGTTTCCAGTTGCTCAACAGCATGCGACGGCTCCTGGGCTCAAGCGATCTCGACGTGAAGGTTGCGCTTTTGAAAGAGCTCTTTCTGCCGCGCTTGCCGCAGTCCACCAGCTTTGTCTTGGTCGCTACAGGAGACTTGACCATTGGCCACCTCGTCCAGCTCGCTCATCGAGTGCACGACGCGACCTCTCCTGTTGCCGCTCTCTCATTAACACCAGAGACCTCTATCACTTAGGTTCCTGGATCGACTCCCCTCGGACGTCCTCTCAGGGCCAGCGCGGCTCGCTCACGCCCCAGCAGCCGTCCCTTTTCGCGAGTAGTCCCCGCTCGCGCAGGCCTCGAGGCTCGCCTATTTGGTGGTATCTTCGCACTTTTTAGCACCACGCCCACCTGTGCTATTCCACATACCGGTGGGAGGAAAATTCAATGTGAGATAACTGAAGTTGGCATGTGGACCTCGTCTTACAACCCGGCCGCCTTTTATTCATCTTGGATCTCATTTCCGGGCTGCGTTTGCTTGCAGGCACTGACGCCGAAGTCCGAGTACTGCCGCTCTCCAAGCGCGACCGAGCTTCTAAGTATCCAGCCCCTACGCTCCCCGTGGCGAACTCAACCTCCATCGCCACGTATGGTATACGGTCCCTCACTCTCGACATTGGCCTGCGGCGCATGTTCCGGCAGGTCGTCATCGTTGCCGACTTTAATCAGCCTATCCTCGCCTCTCTATCACTGATTCTTTTCGACCTCAACGTCAGCATGCGCCAGCATTACTTGATTCTCAGCATGACGGGACTGTCCATCCCTCCAGTTCTGTCGGCTATCGTTCCCACTGGCATCCACACGGTGATATATGCAATTTAGATCAGCCACCCAAGCACAGTGTAACCCTCCACATTGTCACACGTGGTCCACCCTGGCAGATAGTCCGCACCGCCTCTTCGGTGAGCGTCTGGCAATGGCTAAACGGGGATTCTAGCACATGCTCCAGCCGTGTATAGTTCGCCCTTCGTCCAGCAGTTGGGCCTTCACACTTTATCTCCTGCCCGAGAAATAACTTGGTAATGGCCGTTGGTGCGGCTACTACCATGTACTCAACACTCACTGTCCACAAGAGCTATCCACTTCGGCACATTCTAGATATCACCGACCACTTGGAAGGATGTAAATACTTCGTAAAGTGGAACTTCTCAAGGTTTATCATCGAATCTTCGTTGAGCCTGCTGCTATTAAAATGGCGGCCATTACTACACCTTTCGGCCTGTTTGAGTATGTGCACAATGCTGCTCAAGTGTTCCAAAGATTTATGGCTGAAGTAACGAACGCATGCCGGCTGTATTTGCCTAAATCAAGGACACTCTCTTCACGAGTCGCAATCGACAAGATCATGAGCGTTACTTCCGGGAACTCTTTCAACGCCTTCTACAATTAGGTCTGGTTCAACTCTCAGAAATGCGTCTTTGGGTCTCCCGAGCTTGAGTTCCTCGGTCTCCCGGAGCTCAAGCTGCTTTCAGGGCTGCTGAGCAAGCCGTCAACGATTTTGTGCTTCTCAACCACCCGAGAACTAACGTGCCTGCTTGCATGATAGTGGATGATTCCAGTGTCGCCATCGGCGCTATTTTCCAGCAGCAAACATCTCCGAATGGCGTCCATTTGGCGGCTTCTATAGGAAGCTCCAACCTGCCGGGACTCGCTACAACGTTTCTGGCCGCGAGTTGCTCGCTATTTGCTCCACTATCCAGCACTTCATGCACTTCTTGGAGGGCCAGCCATTTCATATTTTAACGGATCACAAGGCTCTCGTGTATCTCTTCCGTACAAACTATTCCATGTAGGTCGCACCAAAACTTCGTCAACCGGCCTAGCCATCGCAGTTCACAACGGATATCAGGCGAGTGAAAGGTACCGAAAACGAGGCAGCTTATGCAATCTCCTGCGTCAATTCCCTTGGCACTTCTACATTAACTGTGGACTGGTAACGTCTAGTTTTGTCGCAGATGGAATACACTGAGCTGCAAGCGCTGCGTGACTATCCCCATTCCCTCGGTCTACTAACCGTTTGCGCCAAGTCGTGGTTGTCGCTTTGACCACGTCCATCTTGATTTGGTTGGGCCACTTTCTACCTATCACTACTGCCGGTACATTCTAACAATGATTGACGGCTTCAGCCGTTGGCGTGAAGCCGTGGCCATTCCGGACATCACTGCGGAACTTTCTCCCAAGCCTTCGTTTCAGCATGGGTTTTCCGCTTCGGCTGCCCCGGCATCATCCCCACTGATCGCGACCGGTAATTTAACTGTACCCTCTCGTCATCCCTCAAACGCTTGCTTGGCGCTAAACACTGCCGTACCACTGAATAACATTACGACATCATTGAGCGATGCTCAAGAGACGAGCCGCCGCGTGAACGACGAAGAAGTTGATCGGTGCCCTTGGCACGAGCGAGTATCAGCGTGGCTGCCTGGCTCCAGTGTATATAGCGTGTGAATAGCATCTTTCGTCTGTGTCTTTCCACACGTAACAATATTATCCCTGTGCCAACGGCAACGTTGACTTTCTCTTCCGCCAGCTTAAGGCTGCCCTAACTACGCGCCTGGATCGGGAGCAATGGGTCGATAACCTTGGTATGGCGCTTCTCGGCCTATGCGTGGTTTTTAGTCGCGGCCTTGGCTATTCTCCGGCTTATCTCGTCTATAATGCACCCCTTGCGACTTCCTGAAGACTTGTTCTTTCCTTCGTACCCTCGCCTCAGCCGCAGCAGCACGTTCAATGCCTACAAGACTGTATTGAACAATTGCACCCCGCCCCGCCTCGATCTTCGGAACACAGCATCTTTGTGCATCCGTACCTTCAGTTTTCGACCCATCTTTACCTCAGACGAGACGTTTTAAAGGCACCTCTTATATCCTGCTACGATGGACCATACCATGTCCTCCACAAGATGCCGACGTCCACTAACATCGTATTGAATGGTCTCGAAGAAGCAGGCTCATTGGAGCGCATAGAACCGGCCTACGAGGCTCACCGAGGACGCTGCCTGCGTATCCGCGGACCGGCGTGTCACAAAAACAGCACCGTCTCCACTTCATCGACGGCTCCATTTCGCTGTTCCGTCTTGCCAAGGGGCTATGTAGCGCCCACCGACGACACTATGCGCGGACGCTAAAGATCACTATTCTCAGTCGTCACTACAAGAGATGACGAAAATAAAGTTTGGCGGCGTGTTCTCACAGCGCGAGCACGGCACGCTCTAGCCCGCTCAATGTGCCTGCTACGCTCGTCCTCTGGTTCTGACACTCCACCAAAATGTAAACTGCGGACATGGGTCGGAAAATCTGGCGAAACGAAGACAGCGTTATCGAGGTAGCAGAGAAAAGTATGGTACTTCAGGCCGCGCAGGATACCGTCCATCATGTGTTCAAAGGTGGAGAGCGCGTTGGAGAGACAGAACGCCAACGCAGTAAATTCGTACTAGCAGTCTGCTGGTACAAAAGCGGCTTTTTAAGAGTCAGAATGAGCCATGGGTACGCACCAGCAGCCAGAGCACAGAGATAAGGAGGAAAGAGCTCCGGTCTTTGCAAACAGTCAAGTGCGTCGTCTGTACGTGGCAATGGTTATACATCCTTTCGGGTAATCTTGTTTAGCCTTCGATAATGAACGCCAAATAGTGTGCTACGGTTTTTATTTAGTTAAGACGACTGGTGGTGACCAGGGTCAACAATAAGACCGGATGACATCGCGTTTGAGCATATTGACACGAGAACTCGTTTATCTTTTGAAGCGGTCTGCGCTGGTCGCATGACAGAAGACGAAGAAAGGGGCTAGGGGAGAAGTGAAAAGGAAGAAGTTGGAATAAAATGGCGGACGACACCCGTCTCACTTAGATTATGTCATTTCTGTTGCCGTTCTAGTTAGGAACGCTACACTTTGGCGCAGCCGACAGTTTTCGAAGACCAGCCATGCGGGTGACGTTTTTCGTCGACCAGGCGTCATCGGAGTCTGTTGTGTTCACCCGATATCAAGTGCACGGAGAGCCAGCGACGGACGTTCCTCTTGAAGTTAGTTCTACTGCGCTGATCAACGTGGTGCTGCAACAAGCTACAATCAGCCGCAAAGCCCTCGTGCAAACAGGATCGGTGACAGTGAATCTACAACTGCAGACACTGAGCGAACTCGTTCTGGAACCTATACGACGTGGCACCCTCAAAGAGGAAACGCCTGCCGGGAAGGTGAGCCTAGACTTGAGTGTTATGGAACTGCAAAGGAACATTGTACAACAGATCGAAATAATGAGAACTTTCGTCCAAGCGCTTAGTCGAGAGCAGTCAGCACGAAGCATTGTTGAACCAGATGTTTTTGAAGGAAACTCGCAAAGTGCACACTACTGGCTGTGGTTTTTCGAGTATGCCTGTGACAAGAATATGTGGCACTCCGACGACACAAAGATTTTGAATATGCGCCGCTATTTTGGCGGTATAGCCAGAAAATGGTATGACGTGCAACTCATGGATCATGGAACAACATGTTGGGAACTGTTTAAAAGCAACTTTTTAGCGGCTTTCGAAGGCAACGCCGTAGACAGATGGGATGCGGCACTACGGTTCAGTTATACAGGTGGCTCTCTGCTTGAGTACTGTCTTGAGAAGCGTCGCCTATTGTATTCTGCAGAACTGAAGCTGTCGTCTTCTGGTATTGTAGCTTTGATAACGCAAGGGTTTTGTATCGAGATCCGTAGTCATGTCGAGCTCAAAGGTCCAAGAACGTTTGATGACCTTCTGAACTTTCTACAGACCTCAGTGCCAAGAATTACATCGAGAAGACAGCCAGATGGTAGAACAGAGCAACTTGATTCGCGTAAGCTGAGTGAGCATCTAGAGTTGTTGCCGTCAACTGAATGTCAACACAGCTTCATAAACAAATCTCTGGGAAGCGTAAATCATGAGTGGGAGGATGGTGAAGAACCAATTACCGCAGTTCATGGCAACCTACTTCCACATAATCTGTCTACCGTGCATCACAAGCCCCCAAAAAAAAGAGCTTCAGTGAGACAGTGTATTTGGTGTCGTCAAGCTTATTGTACGCCCCATTAAAGTAGATGGCATTGAAGTGAAGGCTCTCGTTGACAGTGGAGCTTCGGTATCAATTATCAACAAGACTCGAGTGGATGCCTGTCGTCTGCACGCTGGTAGAACATTGCGTGTCCAAGCCTACGATGGGTCAGTGACCATGCATAGCGAATCGGTAACCCTGGCTATTGAACTTCAAGGAAATGCTAGTACCAGTGACGTATTGGCAATTCCCAATGTCACCTGCGATTTTCTTTTGTCCCGTCCAGATATGAAAAAACATAAGATGAACCTCTATTGGGATGACAAGGTAATGGCCGAAGACACGATAAGAACAGAAGAGCCTAGTCTGTCAAGGCTAATTTTTCACCAGAAAGACATCAAGACTAAGTACCCAGAGCTTATATGCATGGGAAGCTACACTGCAGCAATGAAATCACATGTCGTTCCTTTCGAGCTCGCAGATAAAACAGTGGTTCGTAGAACCCCCTATAATATATCCAGAGACAAAAAGGTGTGGCTGAAAAACGAGTTACAAGAAATGTTACACGCAGGTATCATCCGGCCTTCTGTATCCCCATTTGCTTCTCCTATAACTATTGCACCTAAAGAAGACGGGACATTCCGCGTCTGCACAGACTACCGGGCTCTCAATCGTCAAACTGAATTGATACCTTATCCAATGCCGAGAATCGACGACATCGTTGACGAAACTGGTGGTTGCCATTGTTTTTCCCGAATAGATCTCTGCAAGGGCTTTTGGCAGATTCCACTAAGTGAAGAAACGAAGAAGTACACCGCGTTCGTAACCCCATTTGACTTGTTTAAGTACAACCGCCTACCATTTGGTTCGAAAAACTCCCCTGCGTGGCTTCAGAAGATTATGACGGACATTCTGAAACCTTACCAGGGCATATTTTGCAATGTGTACATCGACGACATCATCATCTACTCAAAGACAAAGGAAGAACACCGTAGTGATCTTTCAAAAGTTCATGCCCTCAGACTTGCCCAACTGAAAGTCAACTTCAAGAAAAGTGCTTTCTTTCAAGATACCGTTGTACTTCTTGGCACAGTGTTTGATGGACAGACTAAAAGCACTAAGCAAGAATCGGTAGAGAGAATCTCGAAGATGGTAAAGCCTTATGATGTGCATTCCCTGACGTTTTTCTTGGCCTTGCAGGACACTTCCGGGCGTTTATCAAAGACTATGCACTGAGAACAAGGTGCCTCACACGTTTAACTCAGAAAGACGTGCCTTTTCATTGAGACGAGAAGTGCGAGGCTGTCTATCGTGAGCTTGTAAAACTAATATCGTTGGACCCCATCTTGCGAATACCGGATTTTTCTCTGGCTTTCGTGCTGAACACGGACGCATCACATTATGCTACCGAAGCAGTTCTATACCAGAAGCCATCCAAACAAGCTGATCAGAACAAGCACTACGTTCTGGGGTACTACAGCTATACCGTGAAACCCGCCGAAATCAATTACTCTACCACAGAAAAGGAAGCTCTGGCCGTCTTAAAAGCTGTGCAGTACTTTCGTACTTACCTGGAAGGTGTAAAATTCATACTTTTCACGGACCATCAAGCACTGACTCAACTTCTGAGCATGGACCAGCCAAGAGGCCGCATTGCTAGATGGGTGAACTATCTGCAATAATTTGATTTCGTAATTTCGCACCGTCCTGGCCCACTCTTCACTGACGCTGACGCACTATCAAGATTAGTTGTACAGCAATCAAGCAATAATCCAGAGACAATCAATCATATTAAGCTATGGAAAGGTACAGAAGAGCTCCAGTTTATCAATGGAAGGTATCACGTACCACCAACTATGACTCCAAGGATTCTTCATCTATACCACGACACCCCTGGATCGAGTGGACATGATGGCTTCTGGCGCACTTATAAGACATTGCTCATTAGATTCACATGGCCGGGCATGAAAAACGACATTAGCCATTACATCCGCACATGCCACCTCTGCCAGGTGAACAAAGTTAAATTCAAGCAATCGACAGACGTTATGACAAACCCGGAATATTCAAGCGTCCTGTTCGAAGTAATTCATTTGGACTTCGCGGAGCTCAAAAAGAAGGGGGAAGGAGTCAAGCGAACGCAAGCTTTCGTGCTCTCCATAGATGAGTGCACAAGGACGATTGCGGCTAAAGCTGGCAAAGAAGCAAACAGCGTAATAGATCTCCATCAAGCTGAATGTTTTAAACACACAAAGATGCTCGTCTGCGACAACGGGCCGGCTTTCCGGAGTGCCAAATTATCAAAGTGGGCACAGGAGCACGGCATAATGATAAAGTATTCTTCTCCATACCACCCGGCACCAAACGGCCTAGCGGAACGTGCCATACGAGACAACAAACAGTATCTGACGATGTATCCAGACTTTGCCGGTGGCTGGAAGTGCTCTCTCGAGACCGCTGTGAAAATCACGACAGATCATACACCACGGCTTTAGGCTGCAGCCCTAATTTTGTAACTGCGGGTACAGCGCCCATACTTCTTGCAGATTGTGAGCTAGGTCTCCTAGAGAAACTCGAGCTCGCCGAAGTAAGGAAAACTGTCAAAGAACAGGAGGTCTACAAGCGCCGCATGAAGCGAAACTTTGATAAAAGGCACCGTAGCGAGATACCGGACATACAGCCTGGAGACTATGTCCTTGTAAGGAAAGGAGCTGTGCCTTCAAATTCAAAAATTTTGCGGACCATTTGAGGTTATTAAGACTGCATGCCAGCGTGGAATATAGAAGAATGTCTGGTACGCCGGATCCTCAGACCAAACGGAGTGCGCCGCTATTGGAAACATATTCAAGTATTACCCCAGGAGGTGTAATTAAAAGAAATCCGGAAGAGTGAAGCGGTCTGCGCTGGACGCATGACAGAAGACGAAGAAAGGGGCTACTGGAGAAGTGAAAAGGAAGAAGTTGGAATGAAATGGTAGGCACCCGTCTCACTTATATTAGGTCATTTCTGTTGCCGTTCTAGTTAGGAACGCTACATCTTTTACGGGTGAGCGCTTTCATAAGAAATATTATCGCCCCGCGGAGGATGAGCCTACATGTATCGGAAGTTTCTATTATGTTATCGATGCTTCTATCCGCTGTCTGTTGTCGCCGAACTTTCTGTAATCTGATTGCATGTATGTGCGACGCGAATAGTGAGAACTCTGTGGAAGGCACGCGGGTCCCAGCGATTCCTTTAGAACATTCGGCGACTGATGTATAAAAGCCGACGCGCTTGACCCACTTATCAGATTTTCGACGATCGCCGCCTGTGTTCGCCGCTGTCATTGTGCTGTAAGTATAGCCTGTCTTTGTGGGAACAGGCTCGCCCGATAAAAGTTAGTTTTCTCTTTCACAGTATTGCTACAGTGTTCTTTAACGTCACTACCACGCGACATCTGGTGGAGGTGCTTTTCATCCATGTACCGGACACCCTCGACAAGCCGTGATTCAAGCCCGGACAGTAAACAGAGCACCAACCTAGTCCCGGAATATCGAGAAGCCGCCGTCGACAACAGCTGCTCCCGGAGCACGGGCTTCTACCTGAGGAGACCAAGAAGATTGTGGCCAAGACAACCACAATGGCAGCCCCAGTGTCACCCATCGCACTTCAACAACCCAGAGAGCCTCCTACCGTCAGTGCAGCTACGTCGGAGGATCTGCAAACCTGGCTCGAAACCTTCGAAAGGATCTCGATCTTCAATAACTAGACTTCTGCGGATAAGCTACGACATGTGTGATTCTCCTTGCAAGATGTCGCGAGGACTTGGTTCGAAAACCGGGAGTCCACCCTTGCAATATTGGACCTGTTCCGCAGTAACTTCCTCAGGACGTTCACGAGAGTTGTTCGAAAAGAAACGGCCGAAGTTCTGCTGGAAGCCATGGGCCAACTACCCATGGAGACCATCGCCACTTTCACAGAAGAGATCACCCGTCTTTTCGGGCACGCCGACCCGGAAATGCCCGAAGAGATAAAAGTGCGTTTCTTTATGCAAGGAATAAAGCAAGAAATTGTCGCCGGACTAATCCGAAACCCACCGAAGACCGTAGCTGAGTTCCTGACAGAGGCAAAGACGATTGAAAAAACTTTAGAAATGCGCGCTAGGCAATATAACCGCCAAGTGCTGACGCCTCAGTGGGCCATCCAAGCACTGGGCTCCAGTGATCCCAAAGAGACCATCGGGGCCATTGTGCGCGAATAACTGCGCAAGGTCTTGCCTTCGTCGCAGCCTCAGCCTCGATCGCTGACATCGTGAAATATGAGGTTGAGCGATCGCTTGGAGTTCCTGAGGTGCAACCTCAACTACCGCAGCCCCAGCCAGAAGCGATGACCTACGCGGCCGTCGCACGCCGTCAAGGTCCCCCTCCGCCGCAGCGCCAGGGCCCTATAACGCCGCAATTCCGTCGTCCGCCGCCGCTGCCGCCAGCACGAGCACTTATCGCCCAGCGCACCTACGCGAGGAAGACGGACATTTGGCGCGCACCCGACCACCGCCGGCTCTGGTACCACTGCGGCGACGCCGGCCATGTGTACCGCCGATGCCCATACCGCCACCTGGGATTGCGAGGCTTCGCCGTTAACGCAGCGCCCGAGGGAAGGTGAACGCCCTCGTGACATCGTCGACTACCTCGCCGCTACTCAGTGGAGCCCAAGACGACCGTCCCATTCGCTGTCACGAGGGCGCTACTTGTCGCCGCAGTGCTATTCCTACATTCATACACTGGTCCAACCCGCGGCCGATCCGTGAGCCCATATCCGGAAAACTAAAATCCAGCAACCAATGGAGGTGTGGTTGCGGATCGTCGAACTGACGAAGATCCTCCGTCGCCCACGAAGACTACGTAGAGACTACCTCGACGACATAACAACTCGCCGCCATGCCGACGAAGTCTGGAAGCAGAGAATACGCCTGCAAAAGACGACCTGACGACGCCACGTACCAGCCACAGGTCAACGCGATGCAGCCGTGATCGACGTCAAGGCCTAACTGTAACGCAAGACAAAGAACCACAGAGCTCGACGTTCTTCTCGACGGCCATGCAGTCACCACCTCAGCAGACACAGCAGCCGATTACTCCGTTATGAGGAGACCCATCGCCGCCCAGTTGAAGAAAGTTATGACTGCATGGGAAGGCCCGCAAATTCGGACCACTGGAGGACACCTCATCACGCCGACTGGAATCTGCGCGGCAAGAATTACAATTCATGACCAGATTTACCTTGCCACCTTCTTATACTGCAAAAGTGTTCACGAGACGTCATTCTCGGCATGGATTTCCTAAACCAACACGGCGCCATCATCAACCTGATGTCAAGTTAATAACGCTTTTGGAAGATCAGGCGATACCGCCGGATAGCTCTCGTCGTCACCACGCCTTGAGGTGATCGAAGATCAAGTGAGGATCCTGCTTTGCTGAAGCATTGTTATTTCGGTCGGCACCGAAACGACCGCTGACGTAGAAGACGTCATCGAAGGCGACCAACGTCTACTGCTCGACCGTGAAATTTGCGTCGCGAGAAGGATCGTTCAACTGCACGGAGGAAACACGAAAGTGTTGCTGACAAACTTCAGCAAGCAATTCAAGCACATCAACAACGGTACGACGATCGCATACATCGAGGAAATTCTGAAAACCAGCAATGCGTTTGTCCTCTCGGAGTCTGTCGCTTCTACCTCGATGACCTTAGTGCGCGAGTCAGACTTCGACATAAAGCAGTCTCCCCGTCATTAAGCAGCAACAGGTCAGAAGTCTGCTTCGACGATACAAAAACTGCTTTTCGACGTCATCGAGGATTCGACAAACACCAGTCGCAGGGCATCACATAATAACCTAAGAGTGCGCTCGACCAACCCGCCAGAGCCCTTACCGGGTTTCGACGCAAGAACGCAAAGCTATCAGACAACAAGTCAATGAAGTGCTGCGCTACGACATCATGCAACCGCCGAAAAGCCCGTGGGCGTCTCCTGTTGTTTTAGTGAAGAAAAAGTACGGAACCCTACGTTTCTGCGTCGATTATTGTCGACTGAACAAAATCACGAAGAAGGACGTGTACCCCCTTCCACGGATAAACGACGCATTGGATCGGCTGTGCAATGCTAAATACTTCTCATCGATGGACCTCAAGTCTGGGAACTGGCAAATAGAAGTCGACGAAAGGGATCGCGAGAAGACCACCTTCATCACGCCAGACGGCCTCTATGAGTGCAAGGTTATGCCATTTGGACTGTGCTCAGCGCCTGCAACGCTCCATCGCGTGATGGGTACGGTTTTAGCAGAATTGAAGTTGCAGACCTGTCTTGTTTACTTGGATGACGCCATCGTCTTCGCCGGAAATTTCGACCATCACCTTAAGCGGCTTGCGACAGTACTAGAGGCCATCAAGTCATCGGGGCTTACTTTAAAGCCAGAAAAGTGCCGCTTCGCTTACGATGAGCTTCTGTTCTTAGGCCACGTCATCAGCAAATCTGGAGTCCGCCCGAGCCGCAGAAGACAGCTGCCATCGCAAAGTTCCCGCAACCCATCGACAAGAAGGCAGTGCGTAGATTGCCTGGCATGTGTGCCTACTATAGGCGCTTTGTCAAGGATTTTTCACGCATCGCTGAGATGCTAAAACATCTAACCAAATGTGATGTCGAGTTCAAGTGGTAAACGCCGTAGGCCGACGCATTTCAAGAACTCAAATGATGCATGCAGTCGCCGCCGGTACTTGCACACTTCGACAAAGACGCTGATACCGAAATTCCGCACTGACACCAATAGCCTAGGCCTCGGTGCGGTCCTAGTCCAGAGGAAAGACGAACTTGAACGGGTGATATCTTGTGCTAGCCGGTCGCTGTCAAAAGCGGACGGCAATTATTCTAGGACTGAAAAGGAATGCCTTACCATCATTTGGGCTACAGCAAAAATACGTCCTTACCTATATGGCAGGCCATTCAATGTCGTCAGCGACCATCGCGCGTTGTGTTGGCTGGCTAACTTAAAGGACCCTTCAGGACGGCTGGCATGGTGCAGCCTCAGAGTGCAAGAATATCACGTCACGGTAATCTCCAAGTCCGGACGAAAACACTCTGACGCCGACTGCCTATCACGCGCCCCCTCGATGCACCGCCGCAAGACGACGAAGACGACGACGCCTTACTTGGAATAATAATCGCGGAAGATTTCACTAAAAACCAACGAGCAGACCCGGAGCTAAAAGTCCTCCTCGAGTATTCGGAAGGGAACACCGAAGTTGTACCAAAGGCATTTAAGCGCGGATTATATTCGTTCACGCTACAAAACAACCTGCTCGTGAGGAACTTCTCACCCGGCCGCGCCAACTACCTTCTTGTTGTTCCGTTAGCGCTGCGTCCAGAAGTACTCCACGCCCTACATGACGATCCAACCGCTGGGCACCTGGGATTCTTCCGGACGCTGTCGAGGATACAGGAACGCTGGTATTGGCGGCGTCTGACCGCCGACGTCGCCCGTTACGTCAAGACATCCCGAGACTGTCAGCGATGCAAGACACCACCGACAAGGCCAGAACGATTACTGCAGCCGATTGAACCTTCCTGCCGACCATTTCAGCAGACCTGGATGGATTTGCTTGGACCGTTTCAACATCAACATCCGGAAATAAGTGGATCGTCGTGGCGACGGACTATGTCACCCGCTTTGCTCAGTCTATAGCTCTACCGAAAGGAAGTGCAGCTGAAGTGACGAAATTTTTCGTGGAAAACACCCTGCTGGGACTTGATGCTCCAGAAGTCCTCATAACCGACAGAGGAACGGCGTTTACAGCAGAGCTCACCCAAGCCATTTCGCAATACAGTGAGACACGCCACAGGAGGACAACTGCCTACCACCCGCTGACGAACGTTCTCATGGAGCGCCTGAATAATATCTTCGCCGACATGCTAGCAATGTAGGTCGACGTCGTGCAGAAGACGAGGGACGCGGTCCTGCCCTACGTAACCTTTGCTTACAACACGGTGGTGCAACAAACAACACAGGCCACGCCGTTCAAGCTGGTTTGCGGCAGCAATCCGAAGATTACTCTTGACGCCATGCGGCCGCACGTCTGCGACGAAGAGACTCTTGACGTCGCTTCCTTTCTCCAGTGCACTTACCAAGCCCGACAGCTCGCCCGCCTGCGGATCAAGAATCAACAAAGGACCGACAGCCGACACTACAACATTCGAAGACGTTACGTCGAGTACCAGCCCGGCGACCGTGTTTGGGTTTGGACTCCTATACGCCGACAAGAACTTAGCGAGAAACTCACGCCGCTATTTCGGACTATAGAAGGTCATCCGACGCATTGGCGCACTCGACTATGAGCTCGTGCCAGACGGCATTACGCTATCACAGCTGCGCCGCTCACGACCTGAAGTAATTCGTGTTGTGCGACCTAAGCCGTTCCACCAGCGCTAATGAACTTGCGGGACTTCGCATAGCTGAACTTTGTACTCTTTTTTGGATTGGGCTTTGTTTTTTGTTGTTTTGTTACTTGTTTAACAAGTGACGTTTTGTGTTTCACTCTCCTGTTATGTCTGTAGCATCGGGACGATGCCTTTTGAGTGGGGGGAATTGACACCTGCACTCGTTTATCTTTTACGGGTGAGCGCTCTTATAAAAAATGTTATCGCTCAGCCCAGGACGCGCCTACATGCATCTGAAGTTTCGAGATTGTTTAGGTGAGGAAGACGACGAAGTGATCATATTGCTGAGTGTTTGTTCTCCGTCACCAGTATTTTGTGGCAATTCTCGCTTTCTTCCGGGGAACACGGTTCCCTGCCCGATGGGAAGGAAAGTGGAGCCACCCGCACTCCCACCTGATGTAGGGGCGCCCGCGTCGGCAGCCTCAAGGAAGCGGAACAGCCTCTCGAGCGACAGCGAGGCTACCCTGATAGACTCGACCGAAAGCGACGACAGCTCCGACGACGACTACGTGACTGTCCTGAGCCAGAAAGCAAAGCGGCGGATGCTTAGGGCCTCTGTGGACACATCTACTATGAGGACTGCACAGAGTTCGCCGAAGTACACCATCCTTTTCTTACCAGTGCTACCCTCCGACAACATGAGGTTCCTCAACAGGCAAGTTGCATCGGTTGAACTCGAGAGACTGTTGCCAAATGGCATTGAGGACGGACGAGTCAACCCTCGGAAGAATGTTGTCGCGGTCGACGTCGCCCACGCGCCGGCATTAGATTCTCTGCGAGCTGTCACTGTTCTCCGTGGCATGAACGTCCGTACCATCATCCCGATGGGAAAAGAGGCTACTACTGGCGTCATAGATGACATTGATGCGGCCATCTCAGGCGAGGATTCACCATTTTTGATAAAGCCTGCCAATCATGGGACCCACATACTACAGGTGGCCCGTCTCGGAACTTCCAGATGCTTGAAAATTGTCTTTAAAGGTGACTGCCTTCCATCGCATGTGAAGGTAGGTCATTTCCGACATGCTGTCCAACCCTTTGTTCCCAAGCCGCTGCAGTGCAGAAACTGCCAGAAATTCGGCCACGTGAGCGCCGTCTGTAGAAAGTCTGCTGTATGTTCCCGCTGTGCAGCACAACACTCTGCAGGCAACTGCCAGGCAAAAACTTATAAATGTCCGAACTGTCAAGGGCCCCACGATACCTCATCAAAGGAATGACCTAGAGTTAAGCGAGAACTCTCCATCTTGGAGAAAATGGTGAGCGACCGGTCGACTTATCGTGAAACAGCTGCTGACGTCAGGCGATGCCGTTCTCGTCGCAGACGCTCACCAAGGAATTCTGCTCTCCGCACAAAGAATACGCACAGCTTCTTGCTGTTGAATATGCTCCAACCCCAGTGCAGAATGTGTCCAAACCGCGTATAAATAACGGAGCATCTGAAAAGAATGCCGCGGATGAGGAATGGCCACCACTGCCAAGGATAAGCCCTGTGAAAAAACCCCAACAAGGAGAGGCACTACAATGCTCCACCCCTCACCCAGATGGGCTGACAGAGCATGACTGCCGAATTGTAACAATGCTCAAATCTTTGATAAATGCGATTCGCACGCTTGTGGGCAACTCAAATACACCAACAGCTCGAAGCGCAGTGCAAGTGTTGGATGCCCTGAGCCCAGTGCTTGCAAAACTTGCATAAGCACAATGGCTCTTCCACTGCCTTCCCTCCGTGATGAAGTGCGTAACGCAACGATGTTCCAGTGGAATGCCAGAGGACTTAAATCACGGATTTCATGTTTCCGCCAATACGTTTTCACGAACCGATTTCCTATAGTTGTAATATGTGAACCGAACGTGTCAAAAGCGCTAAGGCTCTCTGGATGCGAAGCCTCTATGGCGTCGACGTGCGGGCAATCCAGCAAAGTAATTGTTTACATCCGTACAGAACTGACTTACATTCCCCACTCGGTACAGCCTCATGATGGAAACCAATCCGTGTGTCTCCGCATTACAAAGAATAAAGTGGCCTTCACCCTTATCGGCGCCTGCATATCCCCATATAGTCGGTTCGACGGCGACCGATTGCGAGACATCCGGACGGCAACTACTGGACCCTGGATTATCACGGGAGATTTAATGCTCATCACTTGGCTTGGGGAAGCTCCAGAATAGATTTCAGGGGCCGGAAACTTGTTGAATTTGCTTTCGACCATGAACTTAGCATTATGAACGATGGCAGTCCGACGTCCTTGCGTGGTTCGAACTATAGCAGTTGCTTAGACTTGACCTTGGTGTCACGGCAACTTGGTCGAAATGTTCGATGGTTCTCTGACATCGACACTCATGGCAGTGACCATATTCCCACCTACTTAAGTATCACAGGATTTGGAAGCTTCTCCTTTTGTACTTCCCGACAAGTATATATAAGGTGGTCAACGTATAAGACAAAGGTGGAAGAGGCATGCAAAGAAGGATTTACCGGCACCATTGAGAACCGTATTACAAGTGTACTGGAATCGTCTAAGTACACATTTACATCCGCTAAAAAACGTACGGATTTTGACACGGAACTTAAGCGACTTCGAACGATTCGCAGAAGAGCCGAGGGGCGATACAGACGCACGAAGTCAATTCATGACCTTTGAGTCGCTCGACGTATACAGAAGAAAATTCAACGTCGTATGGACAGGCTGGAGGAACAACGGTGGAACACGTTCTGCGAATCACTTGACCCCCGCAAGCCACTGTCTATCATATGGAGGACGGTGCGCGGCCTTGGCTCGTCTCCACAGCAACGACACCCATTCTCAGCCCTAGCCCTCCATCAAGGCCGCTCACAGGTCGATATAGCCGAAGATTTCTGTGTGAAGATTGCGGGCAGTGTGGTTACCATCAATAGCGAAATTCAGGGGGAGGTTCCTGCGACACGCTTCCCAGAATTGAATGTGTCCTTCTCACCTTAGGAATTGGACGCTGCTCTGGCCACATGCAGGCGCTCATCGTCGCCAGGACCAGATGGCATCACCTACGCTGCTTTATGCCACCTAGGTGAAGATGGCCGAAGCAGACTTCTGAAATGTTATAACCAGTCATGGAATGGTGGCGTCGTTCTTGAGCGGTGGAAGTCCAGCCGCTTGATACCACTCCTGAAGCCTGGAAAGTCGCCACTTCCGTACTACCGACCCATTGCGCTGTCCAGCTGTGTTGGGAAGGTCATGGAAAGAATGATTCTCACCCGCCTAGAATGCTATCTTGAGCGCACCAACGTACACCCCAAGGCCATGGCTGGTTTTAGAAGAGGCCGTTCCTCTATTGACAACGTAATCGACCTAGTCAGGTTTGCACAGCAAGAAAAACACCACAAGCGTATATCGGTTGCACTATTCCTCGACGTGAAAAGCGCCTATGATAACATCACGCATGAAGCCGTCCTTGATGCCCTGGAAAATAATGGAATTGGTGGACGCATGGCTTCGGTGGATTCGGAGCTATCTTTGCAAAAGATCCTTCTTTGTGCACAGTACAGATGGCCGAACTGCTGACCATTACGCTTGCCGTGGCGTCCTTCAGGGTGGGGTGCGTAGCCCCTTTGTTCAACCTTGCAATCCTTGGACTCGCCGACGTTCTACCACATACAGTAAACCTTTCCATATTTGCTTACGACATATGCATATGGGCCTCGGCACTTACACGTCTCCAGGTGCGTGCACGGCTCCAAAAAGCAGTGACCCTAACATCATCGTACCTACATGCGCAAGGCCTCAGAATTTCGACCGAGAAGTGCGCCTTAGTCGCTTTTACCCACAAGCCCATGACCTGGTACCCCATTTCTATTGACCACCAACCAATTTCCTACGCAAAAACACCGATTCCTAGGCGTTATTATAGACAGAGACCTTTCATGGGAGCCCCCAGATTTCATACTTGAAGAAGAGGCTTACTTCTATCTCCCATATACTAAGGTTTCTTGCCGGTAAAACGTGAGGCACATCCATGGCATCTATGCTTCAACTATACAGGACGCTCTTCCTAGGATACTTGCGATACAGCACACCAGTGCTGGCCAATGCTAACAAAACTAACATCCATGTCCTACAGAGCATTCAAGGCCAAGCCCTTCGAACATGTCTGGGGCTGTCTCGAAATGCTTCAACCGTGGCAACAATTGCCACCGCGAGAGACCACCCAATAAGGACCTATATAGATATAACGCACTCCGGGCGCATGTTCGCCGTATATCCAGAGTCCCTGACCACCATCTCGCTCGCTTGCCTAAGAAAAGACCCAAGGCAGCGTTCTCCAATCAATTGCGGCTAACCGGCACTCTTTGTCTTTGAGGCACTCATAACCCGCAGCAAGAACGCCATTCCCTATGTGGTGCTTGAAGAAGCCTCCTGTTTACCTTGCTGTTCCAGGAATAGTGAAGAAAGGTAGCCTGGCCACCGCGGCTTTAATGCAGATCACATTGGAACTTCTTCATTGTTCATACGCTAACCGAATTCATGTTTACACGGATGGTTCCGTCTCGGAAAATTCTACGGGCGCCGTTGTTCTACCATCTGAATCGGTGGTCATCAAGTTTAAGACTTCACACGTGACGACATCTGCAGGTTCCGAACTGGCCGCTCTTCGCGCTGCTGTCGAATACATTGAAAAAGAACCGCCCAACAAATGGGCAATATTTTGTGACTCGAA
Organism: Dermacentor variabilis; assembly: GCF_050947875.1. Classification (NCBI taxonomy): domain Eukaryota; kingdom Metazoa; phylum Arthropoda; class Arachnida; order Ixodida; family Ixodidae; genus Dermacentor; species Dermacentor variabilis. The sequence goes on along the minus strand of NC_134573.1, from coordinate 30,017,097 downwards.
AGCAGCCCTCCAGAGCTTGCGAAGTTTACGACGTGGCAATTATGAACAGCTGATGTCACAAATCAACGAAACCTGTCATTGCGCTTCTGAACGAGGACATGATATCATATTTCAGTGGCTGCCGAGACATTGTGGCATCGTTGGTAATCACCTCGCCGATGACGCTGCCCGACGTGCCCAGGCTGGCTCACCGACACTCCTAATACCTTTATCCAGAGTCGCCGCTGCAAGAGAGCTTCGCAGTCTCGCTCGTACCATCACGCTTGGTTGCTGGCATACACCACAGAACTCTAAGTGTCGTTTATACAGCCTCAACCCATCACTGAAACTTAAATTACCAGCGAACCTTCCACGACGTGACGCAACAGTGCTGTGTCGGCTGCGGGTAGGAGTAGCATTCACCAACTCCTACAGCTATCGTATTGGAGTGGCGGATTCACCAATGTGCGCTAAGTGCAAGTGTGAAGAGACCATCAGTCACCATCTGTGCCACTGTTCTCGCTTCGACAATCAACGTGAAACTCCCCAGTGTGCCTTAAATAGACTGGATGACAGGCCATTTACGGAAGCGAAGATCTTGGGAGCCAGGCCTCACAGTTCATTAGCACAGAAAGCAGTTCGAGCACTTTTTCGCTACCTGAGGGCAACAGACTTGAGTGCCCGACTATAGACATCCTACACCTAAGTTCTCTCTCTCTCTCTCTTTCATTCCCCTCCCGACGTGTAGGGTAGCAAACTGGACTCAGTCTGGTTAACCTCCCTGCCTTTCCATCTTCCCTTCTCTCTCTCTCTCTCTTCTAGAATGTTATCGATGCTTCTATGCGCTGTCTGTTGTCGCCGAACCTTAAGAAATCTGATTGCATGTATGTGCGACGCGAATAGTGTAGAACTTTGTGGAAGGCACGTGGGTCGTAGCGATTACTCTGGAACATTCGACGACTGATGTATAAAAGCCGTCGCGCTTGACCCGCTGATCAGATTTTCGACGATCGCCGACTGTGTTCGCTGCTATGGTTGTGCTTTAAGTGCAGCCTGACTTTGTGGCCACAGGTTCGCCCAATAAAAGTTAGTTTTGTCTTTCACAGTATTGCTACTGTGTTCTTTTTTGTCACTACCACGTGGTAATATCGTTCTACTGGTTATCGCCGGCGTGTCTGTCGTTCGTCGATACTAGGTAGCCACGCTGCGGAATGGGTGCTTGGCTTCCAATGTCGGTAGTATGCGAAAGAGACCTTGTACGGCCGAGTGACGTTTCTTAACAGTACAAAGAGGAAGCTATCCCTTGTATCAAGTCAAGAACTTCCTCTCGATTCGTCGTCGTAAGGTCATTGGCAATACATGGCATAAGATAACGCGGTAGTGACTGAGAAGATGATGGGCTGGAGAGCGGCAAGATAAGAGGAGGCGTCCATTGTTTCAAAGATTAAGGTGAAGCTGATAGCTCGGCTCTTTCCAACATTTCAAAGAAATTGTAAAGAAATTGATTCAGCCAATGGGTTTGAAATGCACATGAGCTGGGGGCCACCTTTCAATTTCAGGACGGCGAACGGCAGTGGTAGTTATCGGCGGCGAGTCAAGAGTTCAGAATGCGCGATGACCATTGTGCCGTCGTGTACTGAGACACAAAAGATACAAGGGCAGAAAAGCAAGCAGGTATAACAGCGTCTTCTGAAACGGGGATTTTGCGAAGAGGGCTCTTGTCATTCATAATATCATTCGAAAACGAAAGGAGCCAGATTTCGGCGCAGGCATAGTCGACGATCGCATGATGGGCGGAGAGAAAATTCCAACCTAATATGACGCCTTGAAAACATAATAGGAACACAGTCAATTCGATGACATGCAAAACCTCCTGAATCAGGACACGAATGATGGAGGTGTCGGATGGTTCGACGTGCAGCGCGTTCGCAGTCCGAAGGAAAAGTCCACAAAGCGTTGTCGTCATTTTTGCAATTTAGCGGCAAATACAGGCATCTGTCGCTCAAATCTATGGCCGGTATTGACAAGTGCAACCGTCAATGTTCCTTCTATTGCGACTTCAGTAACGTTTTTCAGGGAACAGTCAGGCCTTATACATTTCGCTGACACTGTAATTCTTGCCTCTAGAACTGCAATTGTGAGTTTTCATAGTGCAGAGGGATCCGCCTACCTTGCATGGAAGAGAGGGAGCGGCTGTGAGGAGAAAGTGAACGGCGAGCACAGAATGTAGTCTGGGTGGCAGGAGGAGATTAAAAGTTTCCGAATAATAGCGGCTTTGTTGGAAGCGTGCTGCATATGGCCGCTCGTTCTTGGCGATGTTCGGTGTATGTAGGCGACAGGAACTGGCCACGTGTCCAACCTGGCCACAATAAAAACAAATCGGATGGTTGCCTTCCGTGTGCCAATGGCCTTGGGGGCGTGCGTACTGGACCATTGGTCGGGTGGGAGCGGATACTGGCGGGCGCAAAGGCGTGCGAAGGGGACCGTAGGTCTGCGGGGCAGGCCTCGTAGTGACTTCGGCGTATGTCAGGGGAGAGGGAATCGGAGCCTGCTGCAAAGAAGGCGAAATGTGGTCGGCTCCCTGTTCCTTGATGACATATTGGAGAGAGGAGGCCAATGGAGAGAAAATTCTACTAGCCAGGTGTAAGCCGTATCAGAGAAAGCTGACGAGCAACCTCGTCACGGATGAACTTCTTGATCTGTAGCAGAAGCGAAGTGTTATCCGGGGCCATAGGCAAGCTCCGCATTGAAGTGGCCTGTAGAGGAGATTGGCGGGTGGCTACACGTTGTTTGCATAGTGCATCGAAGGTTTGGCAGAGACGAATAAGTGCATACACTGTTGCCGGATTTTTAGCCAAAAGCATCTGGAAGGCCACGGCGTCTTCAATGCCTTTTAGGATAAGCCTGATCTCGGCATCAGCCATTATGATGTCAACGCGGTTACATCACTAGAGAAGGTATCCTTTATGGCCTCTAGCTGTCGCCTTGCACTATTGCTCACGACCACGCAAACCTTCCGCGCGAAGCTTGTGAATGGCGGGGTGCCGGAATGCCTCCATAACGTTAGTTCTAAAGGCCTCCCACACCGTCAGATCACTTTAGTGGTTTCGCTACCACACGCTGGCGAGACTACTAAAAAACACCTAATTAAGTTTTTTGGTGTCCTCCAAGTGGTTCTCGATGCTCACCCGGTCGTAGTCAGCGAGCCAGCCATCTACGTCATGGTCTTCTACACAGCTGAGGATGGGTCGGTCGCGTTGACGTTACGGGCCAGGTCAGACCGCGTGGTCACCGTGGCATCGGATTGAGGTTGAGGGTGTGGTAGTCTTTGTTCCGGAATACAGGAAACGGGTTGTAGTGTCCGATTGCGAAGCTCCTGATTTCCTGTTGTACTCGGCGCCTCCACCAATCTTTAAAGGCTTTTAGTAGGGTCGTAGAGCAGCAGCAACAAACGCAGCACAAGCAGGTAAAGCGCAGCCAGAGAGCGAACTGAGTACGGGCCACACGATGGGACAACAGGGCTTTTCAGCATGCCGCTCTTCTTCCTCACAAAGTAAACATCTTCCGTTGAGATGACTTGTTATGGCCATTCAGACAAACAACGGGTTCCAGTCACTGACACTATATCTCGCTGAGCGCGAATCTGCACTCAAGGTCGCGTAACCTTTGCACTGCTACACGGAACTACTGAAACAGAGCATAGAAACTATGGAACAGGAACTCACCTCACTGATGCATTGTGGAGTTCTACTAGCTTTTGAACCAATGCTCCTTCTTCAACCTGCCAAAAAGTTCAGAAACTTGGTTAGAAAGGTTGCCTTCTGTATTGGTTTCATAAGAAGCAATTTTCCTCATATGGCTGCCATAAGTCAAATTTTGTGCAATCTAACGTTAGCGCTTCTTCCTACAGACGGCAATAAGTGCCGCTACTGCATGCTGCACTTGCGAGCCTTTCACGCCCATTGGGCATCCGTTTAAAAGCAAAGAAATATCACAGACACAGGCTGCTTTGAGAACCCATACATGTACTCAGTTGGAGCGAATGGATGAACTTAGGGTGTATTTTGTATTTATCCTAAATTGATTTGTGTGGTATAGCATACCTGCGGTTAGCATTTTTGTGGTTTACCATGCTTGTCAACTTGCGAACTCAGGTTGACAACTATCGTAAATTTGAAATACTCTAAATGAGAGCAGCAGTAGCAGCAGCGTCAGCAGCAAAGTTTGATCAGCTGACTGGCTACGTTACATATCTCGCCTGCTTCAGGATCTTGTCTACACTAACTTGTTCGAGGGAAACGGTGCCTTTGCCCTTTTTCACCATAAGAAAACTTCAAACGTTAGAGTCGACAAACGACAAGCAGAACGTTTTCTCGAAAAGCACTTTTCGTTAAACTTGACGCAACATTCGTAAAATCGCAACATGGGCGCAAATTTGCAAAGTTTACAGAAAATTCCAGAGTTTTAATGGAGTTTTCTACCAAAGCATTGTATTAGGTTCCTCACGCATGCGCATTGAGCCTGGAACAGGACGTCGCTGGCATGAGAGGTTATTAACTAAATTGCTTAAAGGCTGACAAATTCACAGACATGGTCTAGGGCCTCTCAAAAATCCTAAACAGCTTCCCAAATTCGGGGGCCGCTATGCAATATGTATACCATGTGCCCCATAGTAAATAAAAGGGGAAGTACTAGCAGGCACAGCAAACTACACAGCAGCTATAACCATACGTATAGTTCCGATTACCCGTATGTGTTTAAGAAAATCTACAGGCAAACACGCAGACACACACACACACATAACGAAACGTTCTTGATGAAGAAGAATAGGTGTGAGTCCCACGGTCATTAACTATTAATCACTCATTGTTCTTCTTCGCAGAGCGATCCAATACCAGAAGTAGCTGACGCTCAACAAAAAGTGCCTGCAGCGATTTGAGCACCATCCTGTTCCCGTGAGTTAAACTAAATTGCGAGAGTGCATTGTACGCACAAGGGAAAGTGCAGCAACACAATTGATTCAAAGCCATGAGTGAGATTCGCTGAAAAAGGTTTTCCTTCAATTTTACGAAAATTTCTACAGAAATTCTTCGTGTTGTCTACGAATGCGTCAGCTTTGTTTGGCTCCGCCATTACTTCATGTTTGCTTACTGATGCTGCTAGCTTATGCATGTTTACCCATCGCTCGTTGAAGAGCCATAGAATCGTTGCGGATTAGTACAGTATTCTCAGAATGTATGTAGCGTTTGTTGTTGCTTATCATGTCTATCCTGCTAGATCATGTCGAAACGTTCCAAGCACAGTTGCATTCCATGCAATCACAGCGATTATAAACTTCGTTGCTGCGTTCTGTACAATGCTTTGTTCTTAATCAGACAACCTGCATTTCTTTTCTGGAGGCTGGAAACCTGTTTGTGCTATTTGAATGTCTCATTGTCTCTGGGTCGCCGTAGCTGTCGAAAGAGCTGACGACTCCTTCAAGGCGATCGTATAAACTGAGCCTAGCTGCTAATACGATGCTATTTTTGCCAAATCACATCAATCATATACACTTATGAACTTATACTTTTTATTGCATCTAACGGCCCTCTTTAGGTGACGGCGACGTGACGAGACTTTTCTTTTACCGATTCTAAAGCTACCGATTATCGACATTTACATTATTATAAAGAATAATGTCTTAGCTTCACCAATTACCATCAATTTCTTGATCCCACTGGACTGCATTAGCTTTTACCCTTCGCTCCACGTTTAGTGGCTTCCTCTTCCCGTTTGCGCCGATGTAATGCATGAAGCATTTTCATTATAAAAAGCAGATGCGAATTTATTCATGCTGTCATATTTATGCTGAGTTTTTCTTTTTGGTCATGTTGAAGAAATCTGTACCATGTACAGGTATTTTATTGCAAGTTTCACGCACTGTGTACGTAATTTATAGCCTACATTGCTTGTGTGGCTGTGTATATGTCAACCTAAGTGTACCTACGTTTCGTTTATTATTTTCGTTCTAGTTTTATGGTTTTCTGCACTACCGTCCGTCACCGTGTAAAGGCTGTGCGAACCTTAGTCAAGCAACTACGGCTTTTTGTCGGGCCATCCCTGAAAAATATACTTTAGATGATTGCTTGATTGATTGATTTTGTTTATCTTCTCGCGTTAATGCAGTATATTCCTTAGTTGCTTTTTGGACTTTACATTTTTCGAAAGGCTACATCCCTCTCAATCGCAAAAAAAAATCTCGAAGATTTATTAAAGATGCTGTTCCCGCCGTCATTTTATCGCTCAGTTGAAAAGCGACTGCCAGGACATGATATACATACAATAGCTCATGAAGGGCCTCATTGTTTATCAAGAAAAACTTGGGTTTTAACAAGTTATACATTGAAACTTTAACTTTAGATCGTCGCCCCATTAAAAGAGTATTCTTGTGTCATCTTCTGACGATTGTCTTTGAAACACCCTTGACACTTCCGACCACTGCTTGATAAAATGTAAAAATGCCACTTTATTACGGGCTGTTCATCGTGGAAATTTGGAGAAACAGCTTGATATATAATTTCAAAGCATTCGACACCTTGTTGCGCAGTGTGAAGATGTACCAATGGACGTGTGAAAAGCTTGTATAGCTTTGGTGAAGCTCGTACGTAAGACTGACATGCAGAACCAATAGTTTCCTCAATGGTAACTTTCATTCAGTTTCTTACGTGATGGAATGACGCTGACACTCAAGACGTGCGAAAGCTGAATTGTTGTTCGGTTTCAATTACCTATTGACCTTCTCCATTCTGGGCATTGTATGATGCAGTTGCTTGGTGTGGCGCTAATTCTTCTTTTGACTAGGCGGTTGCGAAATCCGGCAATGAGCAGAGTTGGTTTTTTCTAATTAATTTTGTCGCCACTGGCATCGTGGCAGGCTGGCACGTAATGACGCGGCACCTAACGCATTTGATCTGCTATGAGTTACGTGCGGAAGAATTCTTATACAATGCGTAGCTTGTTTAACGGCACTGAATGCCATGTTTTAGGACGCAATAACACCTTTCTACACTAGGTCATGCCATTCAATAAAACAAACGAAATATGAATAATTAACCATTTCAATTAGCCTGATGATCATTACACAAATTTTATGCTAGTAACGAAAGATGTCTGACGACATAACGCGACAGATTTTGTAATCGTATACCGTACCTATTATTTTGACACCTTGGCTAACATTAGCCGGGACACCCTGTAAGTTGCCACTCCGGGTTTTTCCGATAATAACCGCTGCGCGATTTGTTGAGTATCATTGTTGAAGGGTACTAGCTTCCCTCTACTTACCTCGCAATTACTGGCTTCAACGCCTGGACTGTGGTGATGTCCCATCCGTAAAGCACCTCTGTGAAAAGGTAAAAAACGAAGCTACGAAAATGTCCCGAACACTTATACTTATTACAAAGAACTGCAAATAAACAGTTCGGCAGCATGTTCCACTCCTGCAACACGTGAAGACGGAAGCCTGCTGCACACTTGGTAATGTGCCGTGTCACATTGTCGCATTGCTGCTTTCGCAGTTCAGCTTTTTTGGCTCGTTTTTCAAGCTTAGTTGCCGCTTCGCGCAATCGTATAGCGGAGTCAGACTCACGCCAACGTTGCTTCCCTTGTAATTTACATTGCATAACCTCAGCAGGCAATTGAAACGTATGGTGCTGTGTGTGAATGTATGCCCTGTTCGTATCATTTCGCAGAGCTCTTGTTGCCGCAGCCTTACGTCCGTATGAACCATTGCCTTTTTTGCTTGCTTACGGAGGTATAAGCCATCGCTAACGGGTGTATGAGTCATTGAGAAAGTAGCGTGGGTCCTTTTGTACCAAACAAACCAGACATCGAGTTGTACGTTGTATGCGTGATGACAATAGAGAGCTTTAGAATAGGGGCCCCAAATGTTTTGGGGCCCCAAAGAAATAGCGTCGAAGCCACTGCGCATGCGCGAGACGCAAACTGCCTTTGGGTTTTGCGTTCAGAACGCTATTTCACCGATTTAGCGGGAGCCCAAATAGCGGTCCCAAAAGCTTTGCGTCAACAAACATGGCGGCACCCATCGAAGCGACGGCTCTAACCTAGCACCAAACTGGGTTTGATTCGCGGTAACGCGTGAAGTTGGCAAGCTAGGAGAAGTGACTTCGGTTATCGCTTTCTCTCAACTAGCGTGTGTTATGAAGATTGATTGATTAGACGCCGCTGATTCCAAATTCGAGTGCGGATTTTATGGCTCGCAGGCCTAACACGGCTAAGCTTGGCTGGTGAAGCCACGTAAAGTTGTGTTTGTTGCTCAAAACTAAGCGCAACTAATTGTTTGCTGCTTGAAGAATAACCTCTAAATTGTAATTAAACGCGAATACACGCAAGTCAAAATTACTATTCCTATCATAAGATGGTGTATTTTATTTAATTATTTCTAATAGCTTTTCTTAGACGCCGTAGTGGCGCTGTCAGCGCAAGACGCTATCCGCAAACGCAAAGCCCTATTCTAAATCTCTTCACTCCTGCGTGCCCCAACGCTAACACCCGCAAAGCTCTTTGGGGCCCCTATTCTAAAACTTTCTAATGAATGTATGTATTGTACGCTTCACCCTGCTGAGTGCTTGTAGACTCTGCACTACGAGAGGGATGAGGCATGACAAATTTTGCTTGCTTAGAGAGTATGAATCATTGCGGGTAATGATAATTTTTTGTATCATTAGACCGGACGATTCGTTTTCTTCAAGGACAGCAGGGGTATGAGCCATTAAACCCTTTCGCTTTGAAATATAGGCATGATTTCCAAAAGCAAGCTTTGCTTGGCACAAACAATGATCCTTAAAACCAACCCTAGTGTGCAGTCTTTAGCGACAGCTGCGCATTCCGTAAGGATGTGTGTATGGGGAACGTTTGCCTCCTACAACCAACAAAACATTGGGCATGGGCAGGGAATTAAGATCAAATATAAAAATTATGCAGATCCCATACACAGTGGGAATTGATGTAAGCAAAGCTTTCTGTAATGGTTGATTAAATTCGCAATAACTAGCGGTGGTGTTGAAGGCGAAAGTTTATTTCCATAAACGTTCAGATTAACACGCTTTCCCACTGCCCCACTGCTTTCTGTCTACGCAATACGCAGAACAAACAGGGAGAGGTGCTTTCTTGAATCGTTGATGTGCGCCGCATTTCATAACCTTTGAAAGAGTTGAGCATCGCCATTGCTTCAATTGGCACATCGCATCGTGGCTGAACTATTAAACGTCGATTGGATTATGGGGCTGTACAAGCCAAAACCACAATCGGATTATAAGGCCTGCCGTAGTGGCGGACTCTGTATTAATTTTGACACCGTAATGTACTTTTACGTGTCCCTAAATATAAGTGCACGTGCGTTTTCTATTTCGCCCCCGTCGCAAGGCGGCTGCTGCGGTTGGGATCAAATTCACGACCTCAAGCAACGCCATAGCCGCAAAGCTACAGCGACGGGCACAGAAGTATTGAGTTTATGGTCCACCGCTTCCGTTGTGGCGGCTGACACTGCAGTGCGGTTTAATTATTGCGGCTCGGCTTCTGCACGCCCTGCCTAGTGTCGGCCGCTTGACTTATTTCCATGGTGGTTATTTTAAGAAATAGCAGCAACGTATGTTAAGGTATCTTGAACCTAAGCACATCCAGTTTCCCCGCACCCACTGTCGTTTAGTTGTGCGGTTTCCTTGCCTTCTCACCTCCCCTTCCCCCACCGTTGCATGGGAACGGGCTCTTCTCCTCCCTACTATCTACAGTTCTGTGCACGTCCCCTCTTGACTAGCGTATTAACAGAAAGGGGAGATATGAAGTTTCTGCAATGCTTTTGAGGGAGTTCACGGATAATTACGGCTGTCAAGAGGCTAATGTGGTGACGCCCGGGGAGATATAGAGGGCACTGTGCTCATTCAACACTGTCCGCTCGAATGCGTCCAAATGAGTTTCACGCGTTTCCCTTCCTCTCTGTCTTACTCCTGTCATGTATAAACGAACTATGTACTACCTCCGGATGCGGTGAGTGAGACAGCAGCAGCCACAGCAGCAGCAGCAGCAGCAGTGGGAAAGTCGAAGGAAGAGACAAAGCAAGCTTCGCTTGAATATACGCCTAGGCAAGAAAACATCGTTCTTATTCCTGCCATCCTGCTGTCATCTCAGCGCTTTTGCAGTTTGATACAGTGTGCGTCTTTTTGTCATTCTACGAGCCGACTGCAAAAGTGCCACAGCCACTGGCTTGAACCTGGTGCTCTTGCGGTCTTGACTGCGCAGCCACACTGCCTAGCCTGCGTTGCCCGTTTCTCCCGTAGTCTGCGTTGCGACCCACAGCCTCGTGGCGTTGCTACATGGCAACCGCTGAAGTGGCTTCTTTCAGTAGTTCATTCCTTGAGTGATTCCCAGTTGCTGCTTTAAACTAAAATTACGGTAGAACTCATCCCCCGACGCTTGCCAACGGTACTACGGAATAAAATCAAGCCACAGAACACATATTTGAAGTTACTTTTATTTAACGCATGTAGTGGTAAATCAGAGACCATCATTTCTTCGGCTACATGTCACATACTCCAATATCGTACCACTTCGCTATGGCAATCGCATGCGAAGGTCGCCCGTAAAACATGCGGTGTGATGGCTCTATCACGCCAATGCAGCGACAATGGATTTACGAAGAAGGAACGACACTGATTGAACAACAAAAGCGTATAACGACGACGGCTTCACGAAAGTGAGATGTCAATCAGTAAATTATGACGCTGGTACATTCACGACAAAGTGATGGCGACGACAAGAGGACAATGAGATGACAGTGGCTGTATGATGACGATGACGTGATGGTGACGGTATAAATAAAACAGGACGGAAAAAGACAGATTGGTAAAAATAGCACGATCAAGACGGAAAGACAACGGCGGTATGACAAAGCATTCATCGTAGCGCCCATGTAACGGCGACGCAATGATGACGGTTGAATGACAACGGCGGCATAATCAAGAATGAATGCTTACAGGACGATGCAAAGTGACGACGAACATGGATGACGTTGACTAATGACGATGACGGCATCAGGAGGACAATAGAACGGCGATACTGAAGTGATCATGACGTTGGAGTGACAGCGTAAGGATGATGGCTTGACGACAACAGTGCGACGATGTCATGACAAATGTCGAATGACAAAGCTTCAATGACCGTGGTGCAATGAAAACGATGGCACCACGACCACGAACACAGACCTACGGGCACAAGTTATTAGACAACTTAGGCCACTGGGTCGAGGTTGAATGAATTATGATGACGGCATGACGAGACACGTAACGGAATTGGAATGAGATGATTGAATGACCGAGACTGCGTCAATGTGGCGGCATGACAAGGAATGCATGACGACTGTATGGCGACAATCGTGAAATTTGCGACACACAAGGAATCGCTCAAGTGCATGGTGGAAAAGCGACAGTCATGCTGTCCAACTTCAGCCAGGAGTTCAAGCACGACAACAAGGGCACGACGAGCGCATACTTCAAGAAAATTGTGAAAACCAGCAAGGCGCTTGTCCTCTCGGATTCTGCCGCATCTACCCCGACGACCATAGTTCCGAACCAGCCTTCAAATTAAACCCAAGCCTCGCCATGAGTAAGCAACAATAGCTCGAAAGTCTTCTCCGCGGATACAAAGACTACATTTCGACGTCATTGAAGATTCGTAAAACACCAGTTGCAAACCATTGCACAATAACCGAAGAATCCGCTCGACCATGCCGCCAGAGCCCTTACCAAGTTTGAAGCGCGAACGAGAAGGTATAAGGCAACAAGTCGACGTAATTCTGCGCGACGATATCATTTAGTCGTTGGAAAGCCCGTGGGCGTCTCCTGTGGTCTTAGTGAGGAAGAAGGATGGAACTGCGCTTCTGCGTCAATTATTGCCGCTTAAATAATCACCAAGAAGGACGCATGATACCTCCCACGGATAGACGATGCATTAGATCGACTCTGCAATGGTAAGTACTTTTCGTCGATGGACCTCAAGACTGGTTATTGGCAACTGAAGCTGACGAAAAAGGTCGAGAGAAGAACGCGTTTATCGCGCCAGCTGGTCTCTTCGAGTTCAAGATGATGCCAATGAGACTTTCCGCCTGCAACGCTCCAGTGCGTGATCGACACACTCTTCCCAGGACTTATGTGGCAGACTTGTCTCTTCTACTTGGATGAGGTTGCAATCTTTGAAACAAATTTCGAAGATCACCAAAGGCGAAGGCGGCATCATGCAGTACTAGAGGCGATCAATCTATTTGCACTGACCCTGAAGCTAGAAAAGTTCCGTTTCGCTTATGAAGGACTCCTGTGCTTACGCCACGTCATCAGTAACTCTGGAGTTCCTGCGGCTCTTCGAGAAGAAGGCAGTGTGCAGATTCCTTGGCCTGTGTACCTATTACATGCGCTTCGTAGAAGACTTTTCAAGAATTTCAGAGCTCATGATATATCACGAAAGCTGACGTCGACTCTCCATGGGAAACACGGCAGGGTGACGCATTTGAGGAGCTGGAAAGACGGATGCAGTCGCCAGCGGTCACCCTTCGATGAAGAGGCTGAGACAGAAATCCACACCGAGGCATGTAGCGTAGACTTCGGTACTGTGCTAGTCCAAAGGAAGAACAGAGCTGAAAGCGTAATACCTTGCGCTAGCCGGTCACTGTCACAAGCGGAAGCAATTTATTTTACGACCAAGAATGCGTTCCTTCCGAACATTTGGGCTACAGCGAAATTTCGGCCCTACATATACGGCAGGCATATCAAAGTGGTAAGCGACTACCACGCCTTGTGTTGGCTGGCAAACTAAAATGATCTTTCAGGTCCCCTAGCCGGATGGAGTCTCAGGCTCCATGAATTCGACATCTCTGTTGTGTACAAGTCTGGAAAAAATCATTTTGACGCCGACTTCCTGTCGCGCTCCCATAGTGCCCTGCCGCTGCAAGACAAATTGGACGACGATGCCTTTTCAAGAACAATAACTGCAGAAGATTTCACCGAACAGCAGCGAGTAAACCCGGAGTGACGAAGGCTTCTTGAGTACTTAGAAAGCAAACCGACATTATGCGTAAGGTATTTCGGCGTAGAGTGTCTTCGTTCTGCTATAGCAAGGACGTTCTCATAAAGAAGAGCTCGCCAGTCCGCGCAAACTGTCTTCTCGTTGGGCCAGGAGCACTTTGGCCGGAAGTATTGCACGCGCTACACAACGATCGGGCCGCCGGGCTCCTCAGGTGTTCCTGTACGCTCGTAATAATGCAAGAGAGGTACTATTGGCCAAACCTAACAACCTACGTCACCCGCTACATCAAGACATGACGTAACTGCCAGTGACGCAAGATACCACCGACAAGGCCAGCGGGTTTACTACAGCTGATCGGGCTTTCTTGCTGACCGTTTCAGCTGATAGGAATGCAGTTGTTGCGATCCATCACGACGTCAGTATCTGGAAGCCAGTGGATGGTCGTGGCCATCAGCCACCTTACCCGCTATGCCTACATGTAAGCTCAACCCAAAGGTAGTGCAGCGGAATTAGCCAAATTTTTCATCGAGAACATCCTGCTACGACATGGTGCGCCAGAAGTCCTCATTACTGACAGAGGCGCGCCTATCACAGCTGAGCTTACTCAAGTCATACTGTAGTATAAGCCAGATAAGTCACTGGACGACCACCGCCTACCACACGCACACGAATGACCAAATGGGACACGTAGAAGACGCTCGCGAGCACGTCCGCGATGTACGTCGACGCCGAACACAACACGTGGGATTTCGTCCTGCAGTACGTAACCTTCGCTTACAACACGGCGGTGCAAGAAACAACGCAGATCACTCCGTTAAAGATGGTTGACGGCAGGAGACAGGCCCCGACTCTCGACGCCATGCTCCCGCACGTCATCGACGAAGAGAATATCGACGTCACCACCTATCTTCAGTGTCCCGAAGAAGCCACACAGTTCGTGCGCCTGTGCGTCAAGAACAAGCAGTGGACGTAGCCCAAACACTACAATCTTGGACGACACTACATTGAGTACCTGCCTGGCAACCGTGTTTGGGTTTGGGCACCAATGCCCTGACGAGGACTTAGAGAGAAGCTTTTATTTCGGACCCTACAAGAAAATCGGACGTATTGGTGCACTGGACTACGAGGTCTTGCCAGAGGGCATCTCGCTTTCACAGCGGTGCCGCTAACGACGTGGAATAGTTCATGCTGTGCTGCATGAGCTTTTCTACCAACGCTAACTAGCTATTTGCTTGTTTGTTATTTCTCTTGAGTGCATGCGCTCTAGATTCTTGCGCTCCTGCTTTTAGCACCGGGACGATGGCACGATGCTTCTTAAGAGGGGCGAATTGGCACGTCTTCTTATTTAACCTTTCATCGCCGACTGCATTTCAGCCACTAATAATTTAGCTATCGATCCGCGCAAGACGCGCGTGCGTGTTTGGAACGTACTGAAATATAATGGATAGCTATATGCGTTGTTGGTTGTCACTGAAGCTTGTGGAATCTGATTGTATGAGAAACACGAGTTGTGTGGTACTTCCTGGAAGACACGCGGTCACTAGCGATACTTCTGGTGAATTCTATGACTCATGTATACAAGAAAAAAACTGCTGGAGCGGAGGGAACGCCTGTCAAGTGAAGCCGCCGCTTCGCCATGTTGCGGGGAGAGAGGGGGGCGTAAACGCACGCTAGTTGCCACAGCTTATGTTTTCAGGTCATCGTCTCTTGTCATCCCCGGATCCCGAAATCTGCTAGCGCGCTCGTGTGTTCTTAGTAAAATTGACGTGCAAGCAGTGGATATGTTAGCATTATTTTTCTCATTTAACTAAGGATTTAGAATAACGCTACTATTCTATAGAATAAAGGAACAGTTTGTATTTCAAGGTAAACGGAAACGGCCGCCACCAAAGTTCCGACACCCTCATGCGGTGAGGATGTTAAAGCACCTGCAACATATGATGGTAATGAAGATAAAATTGACTACTTATGTCTGTTGCACGTACTGCTATTTCTCATGGTATAGTGTCGTTACTTATATATTTATTGTTTTTTTAAGGTTAAAGCAATTCTAGGCTCATGGTGAAGTTTGTGTCAGTAGACATGACCGCTGGAGAATCCGCCGAAGCGTCGTTATGCCATGTGAAGGCAGATTAAATAACGAGCAATGATTGATAGTCACAGTTAGTGAATTATAACGTTATAGTATAGATTGGTAAAGGGTAATAATGACAAGTAGTGACTAATAATGACTACTAAGCACTTGTAATGACTACTAATGACTCCGACATGACCAATATGTCTAATGACGGCTTGTAATGACCACAATTGATTACAAACGGCTAAAAATGCTTAGTGATGACGAGTAATAACAAATAATCACTGAAATGACTTGCAATGACACGGATGGCTACGAAATGACCAATATGTCTAACGGCAACTTGTAACAATTTCAATTCCTTCCAAGTGACTAAAAAACCTCAGTAATGACCAGTAATGACTAGTAATGACTGAGATGACTTGTAAGAAGAGAAAGAAAAGAGGCAGAGAGAAAGCGGCGAATGATAAGACGAGCCAAAGTAGGTTTTCTCCGTTCACCTCTTAAGACAGATCTTAAGAGACCCTGTAATGTTTGCTCTGTCAGCTTTTATGACTGGTCAATTTCTACACTGCAATAAAGAAGGAGATTAAACGCTAATTATTGCGCACATTATTTTTTCTTTGCGTCAGCTGCATGTTGATGCATATAAAATGGCGAAATGCACCAGTACTCGGATAGCTGCTCAACTGATACCTGCAATATTGCTCGCCTAATAGCCCACAGTTTCGCGTAAGAACTTGAGAATCTGTTAACCAATTGAAAACCGATCAGAAAACGAAACTGCGAAGCTCTTTGAAGGCAGTTCATGTCCGCGCAACATCTTTCGCCCGCCAAGATTGGGGCACAAGTTTATTGCCCCCCGAGCCCATTGGTCGGTATAGGCGAATTCCACTCGAGCACTTGTTCTTTAACCGCCTCCATAAAAGCTGACGCTCTCGGTCGGCAGAGCAGATTATCAGCGATCGCCGACTGTGTTCGCCGCTATCGCTGTTATTTGAGTGTATCCTGTTTTTGAAGGCACATATTCACCCAATAATACACTCACAGTTTTGCTGCTTTCTTCACCGCCACTGCTACGCTGCAATATTTTAAAGGCGATTGATTACAATGGTCTTCAGATGCTGTCGGCAAAGAGCTCCAGCACTGTGTCTGAAGTAGTGACGCTCTTCCAGAACTATTATGATTTGCGCAAGCAGCGGCTCGCCCCACGCAATTCACTGTTGGGCTTTCTTTGGCTTCACTGTTGCGGCCGATGGCTCCTCGCTAATGGTGCAGCTTAAGCAGTTTGTTTGCGATGAGCTGACCCTTCAACTTTCAGTGGTGTCAATGACGCAAGAGATGGCCTCCTCCTCGTTGACGCCCACGCCATCCAGGAACAAGTCTCTGAATGCACACCCCCTGCCTTTCACAACCGTCCAATCAGCTATGCGCAGGTTACTACAATGCCTTGAACGCCGACTCAACACGCGTTTCACGCATCAACGCTGACGCTACCATCTACACTCCAGTTAATGCCACGGTATCCCTGCGTGCAAGTACCATGGCGCACACCATACAACCTGTCGATTTGTTGCTCCTGCAGAACTGCTACCCACGTGGCGCGTTTCTTTCGGCACCGGATGCCACTGACTGCTCGTTTCTGGTAACCAGCTTGCAACTATCCGCCAATAGAATTTCAACGTAGTGCTTCACCTGATTAACCTGTCGGTGCTTTGAACCTATCAGATAAATTCGCTTTCGCCAGTCGTCGACTGCCTTCCCCTCGAAGCAGCTCCATTTCAACCATGTGGCGTCGGCCTACCACTCGTCCCCAGGATAACTATTCAGCGCAGTTCGAAAAGGCAGAACTGCGAGTCGTGCGAAGTGTTCGAGTCCTCCGACTTCCCCTCCTAACATGATGGATCAGATCGGGGACGTAGTAGAGTAGCACTTATAGACACAAGAGCCTTAATTTTGGTAAGGCATGCCAGCCTCTTCCGCATTGTTCGGAAGGTGATCATGCCGCTTTCAGGTCTTTCGCTACGCACGCCTCGCCCTCAACACATTGATCGATTAGCAGCCTGCAGAGCCCAAGTCGTCACTGAAAGGGAGCTTTGCGTTATTTAGTTTTTTGTTCTCTCCTCTTCAACTCATCACATCATCGTCGGATAGGATTTTCTTTCAAGCCATGATGCAATCATAGACTGCGCTCCTTCCTCGTTGTGACAAGCCATCTGAAAAACAGCCTCCTGCCAAGCTTGCGTCACAGAAGACGCCGACATACTTGCGTGGTCGTATGTGATCCTCCCCTTCTCGTGCGGCTTCCTGTTTGACAGTACTGGGCTTTTTGTGCCGTCTGGCTTCTACGCCCGTTGCCGAATGGTTTCTTTGCCACTCGCCGTGCTTTATGTCCGTGCTGGTTCCATTTCCATGTGTAATCATGACGTAACTGAACTGCGGCTTCATTTGCTATGCTACGAGTGCCACGATCGCACTGAGCAGGTGCACTATTCAACATGCACGGAGGCTTACATTGTGACTGTAAAACTTGTGCCTTGGAGTTCTTCACTCCTCCCCTTTGCCGCATAAATCGAGCCTAACGTTACCCCGACGCAGCAAGACGAGCTTTTCAACACGTTGCTTTCAACGCCACTGTAAAACCTGTGCCTTCGAGTTCTTCACTCCATCCCTTTGGCCCATAAATCGAGCGTAACCTTACCACGATGCAGCGAGACGGGCTTTTCGGTCTTTTTCACCAATTCAGCTCTTCATTTGATCGCCACTATACTTTTTTTGGGTAGAGCGACAGCTGTCTCTCACACCGTCGACACTGGCTATCATGCACCTCTGCGGCAGCGACCTTAACGGGTTTCGGCCACAGAGAGGCGGGTTTTTTACTAGCAGGTGACCGACATGCTCACTCGCGGCGTTATTCAGCCTTCAAGTAGTCCATGGGCATGCGCAATCGTTTTTGTTACAAAGAAAGACTGTTCCATCCGATGCAACAACGAGTATCACCGTTTGAATAAGATCACGTGAAATGACGTCTATCGTTTACCGCGCTTAGACGACGCATTTGACTTCGTACACAGAGCCAATTTTTTTCTTCCTTACATCTTCACTTTGGATACTCGCAGGTGCACACGGAAACGACTGCTCGCTGTACAATAGCTTTTGTCACACCAGATGGCTTGTAGCAATTTAATGTCATGGCCTTCTCTCTTTGTAATGCGACGACCACATTTGTACCGATGATGCACGCTATTTTGTGCGGGCTGAAGTTGAGAACATGCCTGTTATTTAGACGACGTTGTGCTATTTGAGTGCGACCTCCAGACATATCTTCAACGCTTGAATTAAGTTTTGTCCTGCCTTACGTATGCTGGCCTGTTTGGCCAGCTGTGTAGGCACTGCCAAACAATTAGGTATATTAGGCCATGTTGCTTGCAAACATGGCGTACTTGCTAATCCCAGTGCGCTCTACGCTGTGGCCGAAAATACGTAGACCGACATTTCATAGGCGTTTATTCCTATTTTCGCCGTTTTGTGCGAAATTTTGATACCATCACTGTACCCCTGCCACCGTTTCTATCCGTTACCAGTGACCTTTCTATCTTGTCAGGAGAGTGCGACCGCGATTTACCACCTTACGCCGTCTACTTACCTCTCCACTAGTTTTACTTCACATTGCTCAGAATGTACCGACGAAAAATCACACTGACGCCAGCGGCATCGGTCTGGGTGTAGTTCTAGTGCAAGCGAAACTTAGCTTTGGCGAGTACGTTGTAGCTTACTCCAGCCGAACTCAAGCGAACTACTCTGTTACTGAAAATGAATACTCAGCCGTTGTCTCTTGTTAAATTTCGCCCTCACCTTTCGGTCGACATTTGGCGTCGTCAGAGACCACCATGCGATTTGCGGATTGTCGTCCCTCAAAGAACCGTCTGGCTGGCTTGTTCGATGGGCTCTACGTCTAAAGGAATAGGACATTGGGGCTGTCCAACGTTGCAGGGGTAACCATCCTGACGACGACGCATTTTCGCGTTCGCCGATACCACCTGACTTAGACAGCGTTTCGCCCCTTACCTTTGCTCTCTTATGTTTGTACATCACCGACTTAGCTTCAGAACAGCAAAAGGACTCTTCTGAAGATTCTGATGAATTCTCTTGGACTACGTATGTCTCATGCACTGCGTCGTCAAGCACCACATTTGGCAGTTCCATACGGACTTCTCTGCCGCCAAAATTACAATTGCCACGGCCGCAAGTGCCTCCTGGTTTTTCCATGCCTCCTTCGTAGCGATATCTGGTCTTCATTTCACGCCGACTAGCAGTGTGTCCATGGCGATGTGTTCAAAACCTACACGTGCCCTCAATGCGATTTCAGTGGCGGGGCATGTACAGTTGCGTGACCAAATATATCCACTCGTGCCCTGATTACCAAGGTCGCCAATTGACTCCTCATCTAGCCGCTCTGTTGCAGCCGCTTCCATGCCAAGTGCGTCCCTTTGAGCGTGTTGGTATTGATTTACATGGTCCTCTCCCATGTACGGCTGCTGGCAACTGTTGGGCCATAGCCGTCGTTGATCCCCTGAATCGACACGCGAAAACCACTGCCCTCCCTGCGGCCACAGCACTCGACGCTGTTTCTTTCGTCCTCCATCACCTCATTCTGCACCATGGCGTTATTCGTGAAGTATTGAGTGAGCGAGGACACGCACTTCCTTATTAAGTATTAAAGTCTCTCCTTCATCAATGCACCATTAAACACTGCATTACCATCGCGTATCACCACCAAACAAATGGTCTGACGGAACGGTTCAACCATACTCTCGGCGATATGCTCTCAATATATGTCGGCTCGGATTATTCAAACTGGAACCGTGTTCTACCGTTCGGAAAACATCACCTGCAACACCGCCAAACAAGCTGCAACCAGACTCTCTTCCTACTTGATTTCCTAGGACCGCGAACTTTCCTGCACAATGCGCACACTTTTTCCATATCATCCAGATGTTTAAAGCGCACTCTGGTTTCCGCCGCCGCTAACTATACCGTGGAATGTGTGCAGCTCGCCCGCTTGCTCACAACGGCAGACCGGTCCCCCAAACGTTTTGGTGTGGCGACGGCCGACCTTCCCACCTGACTCTCGCATATAGCCCTGGATTTCACCTACGAGTATTGGTCTCTGATCGAGGCTACTTCCGAAATTTGATGGTCCTTATTGCTCAAACCTCTACCGTCTACTACATCGTCAATCCACTGACATCCCCAAGTGACCACCGCCGCCGGGGACGTGAAATGGTTAATTAAACAGGTTCAAGCTTAATTATGAGTCCATCGCTTTGTCGTCGCCATAGGTCGCCAGGATGGCTCCTTTTTCAGCCGAGGGCTGATTGCCAGGAAAAAGAACAGCACTAGAAAGTTGCGTCGCTATCGCGTGCCTCGGAGCGAGAAGAAGATCGACACGCAAGGAAGCGACGTCACCAGATTATCCGGTAGATGCATCATATATACGCGAACATTTTTCGAAATATTCACGCTACTTTGTTTCAAGTACGCTATGGAAACCTAAAAGGCAAAATAGCATTTTTTTCAATATATCGTTTCATGAAAGTGCGTAAAAAATACTTACGGCCAGAAAAGAACTAAAAATGAGAAGCTCACTGCAGACTTCATAACCAGTGTCTAGAGGATAACTTCTACAGTGATGGCAGGATATGTTTAAGGAGTCAGTTGAGTTCAGAACCTGAAAATTCTTTTATAAAAGCATGAAGAAAGTAAATCAGGTATTGGTAATGTCTCACATTCTTATTATTGCATGTTTACCTTTGCTGCGAAATGTAACAAACAGCTCGCATATCATGAATAATAGTTTTAGATAAAAGCAGGGACCTTTGCGTATTGCCTCCTTTGTGTTGGCCTTTGATCTGAGCATCACCAAGTCAAGTGTATTTATTCATCAATGGTCGCTGCAGGTGCCTGAATTAGCGCTCAAAGGTTTAACTTCAGTTCATCATTATCAGCAGCAGCCTATTTATGTTCACTGCACGAGGGCGGCTTCTCCCAGCGATCTCCAATAATCCCTGTATGGCGCTGATTCCAATTTGCGCCTGCAAATTTCCTATTTTGATCTCCACACGTAATTTCCTCTCGTATTTTTGCTACCGTCCCCTTGGCACCTATTATGCAGCTCGAATGGTCCATCGGTAATCTGCCCTATGCAATACATGGCCTTCCCAGATCCATCTTTTTCTTCTAAATGCAACTCAAAAATGAGCAATCCTAGGTTTCTATGAAGTACACCGCTCTCTTCCTGTTTCTTAACATTGCGCCTTGCATTTTTCGTACCATTGCTCTTTGCGTGGTCCTTAGCTTGTCTAGAGCTTTTTTGTTAACCTCCAAGTTTCTGCCCATATGTTAGCAATGACTGGAACTTTTCAATAATGATTAAATGAAAATGCAATGATTGTACACTTTTATTCTCTAAGACAGCGGTAAGCGTCCAGTAAGGATTTTTATTGCCTGCCGTATGCATTCGAAACCCTTTTTTCTATAGATTTCTTTCTAATGATCAGGGTCCGCTGTTAGTAACTGACCTAGATAAACGTACTCCTACACAGACTCTACTGGCCGACAGGTGGTCATAAATGTTTGTTCCTTTGCTAGGCTATTGCACATTACCTCTGCCTTCTGTTTAATAACCAATCATTTGCTGCAGTTCATCCCCAAATTTGCTGAACAGGACAATGCCATCTGCAAACTGAAGGTCGTTGAGATATTCGCCGTCGATCATCACTCCTGAACCTTCACAGGCTTGAATAACTTAATTACTTTTTGTAAGCATACAGTGGTTGAGGTTAGGCCAGTTTTTATTAGCCCATTAATTATTGCGCTGGAATTGACTTCTAAGCATGCTTCTGCAATTAGGTAAACGAACTTGAAAAAAAAACAACTAGGAGATATCGCTCCGGCAAGCTAATAAACGCTAAATATGCCGTAAATGTGAACATGCACAGAATAAATTCAGATGGTTTCAGCCTGTTTACTCACGCCTTAAGAGTTTCGCTGTGCTGTTTACCACGGAGAACGTCAGAAGAGAAGGATGCTAAGATGTTCGTTCACCGCACATTATTTGTGATAACCACTCTTGCATATCTCCACCTTTATACTTTCCGGCTGTGAACCGTCACGTGGCTTTACTAGGCAAACTGACTGGTTTTGACGTGCAAAGAACTCTCTAGCCAATGACATTAGGTGCATACTGCAAGCAGCATCACGTGCTGCTGTCGTGATATTTCCACCGGGTCGGGAAATCTAGAAGTAAAAGTCTAACGAAAACTATGACGTTCTTGAAACGTACTGACGTCTTCAAGGCTCAATTTAGAAGCTCACGTACTAATTTAACAAACGATGTCTGATTATGCTTTCAATAATAATACCTCATGGCTCTGTAGAAGTCAGAGAAACGGAGCAGGTGGCGAATATGGAAATTTAAATGTACGGGCGCTCTCCCAAATGCCAAGCATAAATGCATGACACTACATGTGTTTTACTAGCAACACGAGCGCTCACAAAGTTTGTTGATGAAGAACTGTTCAATAAGGCCTCTTAACAACACAGTGCACGTCCGGAATTCCAGTTCCAGTAAAACCATCGGCGAGCGCAGAGATACCAATTTACATTAACTGATATGAGAATACAGGCTATTGTACAGTGCTCTGAAGTTACAACAAGCAGAAAATAAATCAAACTGGGTTACAAAACTGTTGGAGCGGGAGAGGATGCAACTGAAGTGCTGGAAAACGAAACGTAAATTATAGAACCGTAACAGCACTCCATGAAGATATGATAATTATAGGGAAAAGAAATGGGTGGCGAGTAAACTAGTGCAAGAAAAAAAATCTACGAGTAAACTTCGGGTGCCTGGCATTCATAAAAACTATTAAGGGACGCACCGAAAAATTCTGGAACCATGCGAGGGCAATAGTTAAACTAAACAGATGTTCAAATACCTCTAGACGCGGTAAAATTGTTACAGTTTCGAAGCACACCACGCGCTTCTGTACGTAAGGAAGATTAGAGGTGATAAATTTGGCAAAAAAATTATACATGGTGCTCACTCGAAAAAAACCCAGCATCATCAGTGGGTAAGGCGCCAGCGCGTCTCTACGCTAACACGAATGACATTATTGCCTTGCTATTTGAGGCTCGAGCTGCTTGCCTAAAGACAAAAACATACGGGACCAAATATTCACAACAAGATGAGCGTGCTCCAGCGGAAGTTCGGAGGCTGCTCGGTACATCCTAATTGAATGCGAAGGGATTCACTCAGTCAGACCTGTAGGTAATGTACACATGTACGGTGACAGGTGACATGCCATCAAGCATGGTTGCGTTGAGACCAATGCGACGAAGGCTGGGGATTGTGTAGGTAAGCGAACAAACGCTGTAGTGCAGATGGTGTTCGGTTGTTCGGGGCGAGCGTCTGAAAAAATAGGACGCTCGAGACACAGCGTACCGGTGGAACACTCCATGAAGGCAGAATGCGTCGTCAGAAAGTCGAGCCGAAAGATCAGGGCACGAGGGCAACTTGTCACCACGGTGAACAGGACTGCAACTTGGCGGATTCCTATGCTAGCAGTGCAAATACCCCTGACGGCAACAGGGACGCCATTGGCGACACGTACGGCTCGAGTGATGGCAAGCGTAAGAACTTTTTTGAGGCGTCGAAATAGGTTAGCGCTCATAATGGACACTTGGGTTCCAGTATCAATTAATGCCTTTGACGGAACACCATCTACGTCTACTTCAATTAGGTTCGTATTGCTGAGAAGCGTCAGTGGAGTATTTGGTCAGGACGAAAGTGATGCAGCACTACCTCCAAGAGCTGCATGGCCTAGTTCTCCGTCCTTCGGTTTGGCGAAGAAAAGCGGTGACGTTGAGATGACGGGAGGCGACGGCGTTCGCACGGAGGAGCGGCTGTCAATGGCATCAGAAGTAGGGTACAGACGGCGAGGTGAATAATGGTGAGTGTCGGCGTATGGGCGAGGAGCAGGGCATGAGCTCTCGTACGGCGGCATCCAGATGGTGCGGCAGTCGCGGGATACATGACCAGCGCGGCGGCAGCCCCAGCAGATCGGTTGGTCGTCTGGGGTTCACCATTCAGCATGATTACGTGGTCTGGAAGCGAAATACTGGTCATTATAGGTTGTGGACATGTGAATTGGTGCCGAATCAAGTCGGGAGTCAAAACAGGCGGTAGGGAATGTTTACAATTTCTTGCTCACAGCTGCTTCAATAACGGAAACAATTGACAGTGGCTTAGCATGACTATACCAGGATATACGTAGCGAACGCTAAGGCATAGCATGCTCAGCCTTGGTTAATCTTGATTGCAAGTCCAGGTTAGTCTGGTTGTCAAGCTGTGTTGCGGCATTTAGCTACTCGTTCGCTTGCTGTTCGTCTGTTTCCTGGGCGATTCCTTTCCTCTTCATCTCGTTCCGATGTCGTTTCCAAGCCTCTATTGTCGCCGTGCATACTGTCGCCTCAACTGTGGTTGTGGCACATGCGAGCTCTCTTTTCAATTCTCCGACATGTTATCAGGCAAGCGACGTACCTGGCAAGCGAGCGGAGGAGAATGCAACGACGAGGAACGCGTGGTGACGAGGAACGCACAGTGACATCATGCGCCTCCTCGGAGCACGGCCGCGGCGAAATCTCAAGTTCACTGCCAGTAAAACTTTCGCTTTAATAGTGGGGGCCCCTTAGTCAAAGGTACCCTCAGCTGGTCGTGGATGAAGGGGGGCCAGACTCTCCGCTTCAATCTCACGGCGAACGATACGTGTGACGTTCTCTTGAAATGATCGTGTGGCGGTAAGGGCGGAGCAAGAGGAGGTGGCAGGGGTGTTTGGGAGCCGGGAAAACTGTGTGACGACGCGGCGGCTTTTGGCAGCCTCGAAGCGGCGGCATTCCTCGACGATGGCGTCGACAGTAGGAACGTCGTTATAGGCGAGGGGTCATCCGCGTTGCCTTTTAGGATATGGCCCACCTTGTCAACATCGGTCATGTGCTCGACCACTTTCCGCGAAAGCGCGAGCACTTCCTGTATCTGGGAGACATACGATTCGGTCGACGACGGGACACGGGTGGCAAGCTCTTTTCGCGCAGCCTGTTGGCGACCTGACGAGTTATTTGCCAAATAGGTGGCAAAAGCGCCCTTTAAGAATGTCCCAGCTGGAGAGCTAGCTATCATGTGTGCTTAGCGAGACACGCGGTGTCCCGTCACGTAAAATGATCACATTGGCATGCATGATTGTAGGTTCCCAGTGGCGCCTTTGGCTAACACGCTCATACATGCTGAGCCAGTCGTCGACGTCAACGTCATTTTGAGCCGAGAATGTTCCAGGATCACTTAGACTTGGAACCGTAACGTACGTTGTGGTTGTGGCCGCAGGTGTAGGTGGCGACGGGGTGGTTCCATCGGAAGCCGTGGCTAAGAAGACGATGGTGCGGCCGCTACGGAGCTCCTTGGCGAGGACGGGGAGCGTTCCACCTCCACCATAATGTTGCACGAAGGAAGAGTCAGCAAGACGAGCAACTGTTTATATGTTATATTTGAAAGAGCGGCTGCATCGCGGCCCGGTTAGATTTACAGTGCCAGCCCAGTTCGTTCATCCTCCTCTTTACTCGAGTGATGACGCCCACGCGCCTCGTTCAAACAATCAAATACCACACTCGTGCAGCCATATTTCCATAGGCGCCGACAGGGGGGGGAGTGGGGGGCTCCGGGAACCGAGGCTTCTCCGGAGTTTCCCCGGTTGGGAAACGAGTGTCTCAGCCCCTCGGCGATGCCAAAGGCTACTCCACCCCCCTCCTCACCTAAAGTATATTTGCAGAGTTTTGTAACTCACATCATTTGAGCTTTGTTTTGAATTCCCTCTACCTTTCGTCCTAAAGTTTTACTGGGGCTAACAGCTCACTGTATCATTGTTGACACGGACATGGATGGCTTCTAATTCTTAATTTCGCTTTATTTCTGTAAATCCTGACAAGAGGCCCACAACCGCATTAGAAGGATCAGCGGCAGCTGGTTGATCAGTATTTTCTCACTTCATCATTATAATAAATTTCCACTGCAAACACCATGCACAAACCCAATATATTTAAGTACATGCTCAGGAAATTGTTTATTTTCTTATTGAAAGATACGGAGTTAGCCAATTGCCAAGTATTTCTAAAATTATGGATAGCCTATGCCTAGAGAAAGAACATGTTGCTGGATGTTCACCTGGTTTGAAATTGCTTTGCGTCCTTTTTTCACTCTGAAAGAAAAACAGCTGCAGACTTCATTGACTCATTCGGCACAGCCTCTTATAGATAGTGTGTTAAATGCACGTGAATGAGATATCTTTCAGTATTGCTTCTCTTTCCAGCAAGCGATGTTAACGACTGTATAAAGAAAGAGGAACACGTCGCCCAATAAGCTACAATATTTATTAGCGATGGAAACATCGTCGCTTGCATGCACAGGTCATAAATATATACAGGTTCTCCCAAGTATCCCCATATATACACGGTACATCAAGAATTTAAAAACGTTGCTGTTGCCTTAATACAAGCAAATCTAGTTCATATTGTTTCCAGTAGAGTGCAGTAGACGCTAGTAATTTCTTTCGTTAATGAGATTTAGTTAGTTAATGGTAAATAACTATCTCACACAAGAGATACTATCCTAACTACAAAAGTTTCAATAAGGCATTTGTAGGCACAACCAAGGGACATCTAATTGCGGAATTTTCAGCTGGTACTAATTGCGTACACATTTTTTCCTACTGATAAGTAATCCCCGCGGTATATGAAATCTACCACATGATTGCGCTCCCAGCCGCATCATAAAGCAACGCCTTCAAAGAGTTTGAGTTAGCCAGAACGATATAAAGGAAATAAAGAAAAACATCCTGATTGAGCTAGTGCCTTATCTTCCACGCCCCTGCCGTAGCAACACGTCGTGTTCGGTGTTAGTTAGAAACAAGCTGTGATAACTGTTGTGTTAGCGCAGACAAAGGGTAGGGATGGCTCTTCTTTTTCATTGGTCACGAAACATATCACCGCAAAAGCGAACTGGCAACGTCAGTGCATATGTTGAAAGGTGCGTTTTTTTTATTTTGTCCCAATCTTCATGTCGTTCTTTATTAATGAGTAGGAAAATATGATCCTTGCCTTGGGACCTGCAAGTGGCAACGAGTGGAAGGCCGAAAATATACAGGGTGTGCTACATAATTTGAGTCAAGAATTTAAAATGAAAGGCGCGTCGGAATGAACTGAATGCATACTATTCGCAGTAGCCTATAGAATCTTTGACTTTCTTGGTTTCCTCATTACTCACTAATTCAGTCAGTTTAATTAACAAACTTTTTAATTATTGGCCGAGGACACCAAGTATGATACCCAGATTTGTAGAGCACCTTCAGAAACCAGCGATCGAGTTGTTTCTTCTACGATACTTCTCACGTAGTCTTTTCTTCCGGGTTGCAAAGAAAGCCCGCAAAATATGAAAAGAAATATGCGTGACGGAGCGTTTGCGCCGTGGTATTATGCTGCTCTCAAGCGTGCGCTCGCTGAACAAGGCCGGCTGCATCTTGACCTCATCGTTCTTGGTCTCATCGGCAGCGCTCGGCAAGCTGCACGCATTTACGCCGTCATCCGATGAAAGCCAACCTTGTTGACAGAACGCACGAGCCGGGAAAGACGGACTACTTGAGACGCATCGGAAATGAAACAACTCGGTCGGTGGTTTCTGAAGGCGCTCTACAAATGTGCGTATCATGCTTTGGGTCATAAGCAAATAATTGAAAAGTGGGGAAATCAACCTAATTAATTCGTGAGTTATGGCGAAAACAATAAATTGATGAGTTACTATAGTCTATTACGGATTGTATAGGTTCGGACCAATTCGCTTCCGTTGTGCCTTTCATTTTTAAATTGTTGGCTCAAGTTATGCGGGACACCCTTTATATCAGTCATGAAATTGTGGTGACATAACAAACGCGTTGACTATGGTCAGCAATAATGAAAACCTTACAGAAATCGGCAGCTTCGAGAAATAGCGGCGGAAGAATCTGTCTTTGAGTCGCAGCCTACGCAGGGATGTTCTTACATTTATGGCCTCAAACCCTTATGCTAGCGTGCGGGACCCCCCATATCCGCCAGGCACCAAATTTCAAGCCACGATATTGGAGGATTCTAAATTTCACGGCCTTTCACCCATGCACCTCAAACCGCATCAATGCTTGGAAGATAGGGACCTGTAGAATCGACTAGATTTCTTGAACTGGGTGCTCACAAAAGCCGATGGGTCACTGGACTTTTTGAGCAACATATGCGCAGATGAAGGCAATCTTTGCAGAAACACCCTGGCAGATTTGCATAATGCACACTATTGGAGTAACTCGGATCCACACTGGGTTAAGGGCACTCTGCACCAGTACCAGTGGTCTTCAATTTTTGGTAAGGAATTTATGCCGGTGCTGTGATTGGTCCCATCTTCATTGATCCCACACTGACTGGACAGCGTTACGTGGACGGAATCCGTGAAGGAGTGTTGGATGAGTCTCTCAGCGAAGTTCCGCTGTCGCGTCTTCCGCTTAGTGGTATCAGCAAGACGGAGCACCCACGCACAGAAGCAGGCGACAACAGCAGCCGACGACAACCGACTAACCCCGTAACATGTACTTCTGGAGCGCGAAACTGGCGGGATGTGACATTACATTCGCAATAGATTGGAAGTCACGGGCCTGTGAATTGGCCGGCTAGGTCACCTGACCTCTCTCCACTCGAGTTCTTTATTGGGGGTTATGTGAAAGATCGCGTTTACATGATTGAGACGACAACATGATATAAACTTAAGGCAAGGATATTGGAGGTTTGCCGTAAAACTCTAGCGTCGGTCAACAAGAACGCCTCTGAATAAGTGATAAAGCGGACTCAGTGCTACGTAGCTACACTAGGACACCGATTCCCACAAACCCTGTAGGCAGCAGCTGGTGTTCAACTGCGCCTACGAATTCACAGATAATAAGGGTAACTGAAATCTGATGTTTTTCTTTTTCTCAGGTTTTCGTGGAGACTTCTCGATTCGCAGATCGGCTCATTTAGATGTGGTACACATTTACTTAGTCGAACGCATCTCTTTTGCCACTTGTCTACAATTTGTCTCCTACCTGTCTCTTTATAAGGCTTTTAATTCTTGCCGCGCGCTTGTCTATGCAGCAGCTATATATATATATATATATATATATATATATATATATATATATATATATATATATATAATTTATTGAAATATAAAGCCGTCTCTCGAATTTGCCCCTTGCTCGAAGCAAGTTTCTTTCGTGAACTATAGCTGCGCGCGCACTTCCTCAACGCGGTGCGAGCAAAGCCGGGATATTGAAACATTCTATACCTATGGACGACCGCACGCCAAGTTTCATCCTAGACGCCAGCGCTCGTTTCTCCCCTGGCGGAGCGATTTCATCTCCAACGGGTGTAGGTTTCCGCCGCCGCTCGTCTTAGCGGTAGCGCCCGCGTTCAGTTCGTGCTGCGCGCGAGGCGTCTCTTGTTTGCGACAGCGCCTCTTCGTATGACCGGAAATTATCATTGTGTTGTTAACTGTCACGACAGCAGTGTAAACACGAAAGGGTTGATGCCACCAGTGAAATCCTGCCGATTCACAAGAAAATGGTACGAAAAGAGCAGACGACAGACATCGATTACTGCGGTGCGCCGACCGAAGTAAACAACTGGCAAACGAAGCGAGCTCGTTCATTAATCACTCCTGAGTGTATGACGGTTTTTATATGTAACCCACATGAATTTAATAATTACTTGGTACATAATCATTTTATTCATATAAAAACTTCAAGTTGTTCGACGAGCGCTTGTCCTGTCTTCTTTCTCGTGTTTCGTTTGCGTGTGCGCTGCCCAAGAATGGAAACCACTTCTGTCGTATGCGCTAGCAGTGGCCGAAGTTCACGCGTGCCGAGAAATTGAATATGTGCACGATGCATAGAACATGACTGGAGTTCATTCCCGCTTCACAACTGCACCGATCGATCGAGTCACTGGACGGTACACGCCCGCGTCTTGGTCGCGCCGGCATTGATGAAGCAGGAACGATTACTAAGACTTACAACTTCCGTCTCTTGAGCACTGTTAAAAAAATGGCCAAGCTCTCTACATTGCTGCCTCTGTTCCATATTGTAGGGGACGTACTAGTTAAAGTTGATGTCGTACTTGTGCTATGCAGCGATATATTTTGTTTATTTCCGCACACTGTCGATGGAAGTCCGTTGTCGCCATCAGAGACAACACGGATTTCTAGCAAACATATTGTGAGAAACTGAAAAAAATGATTTCGGCTCGTATGTGCCGCATCGTATGTGCCGCATCGTATGTGCTGACAATTTTTCCGGCGGCACATACGATGTCGTTTCCAATTACCTGCTCAGCGTCACTTACATGGTCAAACAGACGCTGCGCTTTCGCCGCATTGCAGCCATAAAAATAATCGTCAAGCGTACCGATCTTCTTAAAGGCAAATAGAAGCGTGTACACTCTGTTTCACACTTCAGGGAAAACTCGGAACGTATTGCATCGCGATGCGGCAAGCAATTGGGTCGTGCGACGGAAGCAGCTCGAGGAGGCGCAGACGCTCGAGGGGCGGAGTCGTGATCTGCGTCGTCTGCAACGGCGGCGCGCGCTGGCTGCATTGTCGGGAAGCGTGCTACTGTCAAGGGCAGCGCATCGATTTCATCGGTACTGCGGGAACTGAGCTGATATTCTTTACTAAACGTTGTGCGGCGCCAAACTTTCAGCCTTCAATGCCGATAATGGAGTTCCACAAACTTCTTTTGACAGCATGCTTCGCTTGTTCTTCCGAAAGGCAGCGGTACTGAGCGCGTGCACGTATATTTCTTCACTGTGTGTGCTACCGTAATAAGCAGCGACAAGACGCACCAAGATGCGCGCGCAACGTGCTCAGTCTTTGTTTGACTCGAAAGGAAAACAAAGCACTCAACAATGATAACTACGGGGGTCGAACACGATGAAACAAACGGATACGATTAAAGGAATGTTTTATTGTAGGTTAAGAAAATGAGCTGGAAGTGATTTTTCTGGACAATCAATCACTACACTAACAGACCCTGCCCGCCGGCGGGGAATTGGACACGTCAGGCTCGGAACTTCAGTTAGTATCTCGTCATGTCCCCAGCGGCAGCGATGACAGCGCTCATCCTGGAAGGCAGTGAAGTGTAAAATGACTTGATCAGGGATGTGTTCATTCGCAGCACTTGTCAGTCGCTGACGATGGTGGATCGAAGCCTATCCTCGGGCGACTGATAGAGGGGATGCTGCGCCAACGATACTTTCAACGAGCCCCAGACATCTTAAATGATGTTGGCGCCCGGGGATTGAGGCGGCCACTCCAAGATAGTGACGGCGCGCTCTTCCAGCAGTTCTTGCACAACACGAGCAGTGTGGATCGGCGATCTATCGCGTTAGAATATATAGTCGCCTTCCAGGAACGGGCCGTCAAGAATGTGTGGAATCAGTGCGTCGTCTATGACTGCCCTGCAGCGATGAACTTACCTTCGAGGCGTATCAGTGGGCGTTGCACAACGCTTAGTAAAGAATACCGGCTCATTTCACGCAGTAACGATGAGATCGACGCCCTGCAACTGACAGTAGGTTTCCCGACAATGCGGCCAGCGCGCGCCGCCGTAGCAGACGACGCCGTTCAAGATCCCGCCCCTCGAGCACCTGCGCGAGCTGCTGCCGCCGCCTGACTCAAGCGCTCGCTGTATCGCGATGCAGTGCGCTCCGAGTTTTCCACAAAATGTGAAACAGACTGTACATCGCCCTTCGAATGAAATGTCCACGCGCACACACGTAGGCACACACCGCGCGCGGCACGAAACGTGCCCAAACACGCGCAGTGCAGGAGGCAATCAAGGCGGTGCGAACGAGAGGTGGGAGAGGACTACCACCCGCTAATAGAATTTTGCTTCGCATGCGGCGCTCTCAACGCCGGCGCAGCAGCGCCGCTCTCGGTGCCGTTCTTGTCCATTCCATTGCTTTTCGCGTTTCGTGCATCGTAAGACGGGCACTTCGGCCGCGTTATCAAGGGGCTTTTGTTATCAATGTGATCAGCTGGCCTTGAGAGACGGATAATAAGTGTGACGTAGAAATGAGAGGAAAGAATAGCTGCAAAGTCACGAAACCTGCATTTGGTGCCCCTTCAGTGTCATTATCATGGTGATGAACTGTCTCTTTCTTTGGGTTAGAGAAAGGCAAAGCAGTTGCTTTAAATCAGCTGATTTCAGGGCGCTGTTTCAGGATGCGGGTGGGAGTGCAGTCACGTGGTGTTTTTTAATATTTCGTGGGGTTTGTCTTCCAGTCGCAAAACAAAAGCGAGCGCAAATTGTACGTCGCTCAAAATGCCAAGGTTAGATGTCCCTTGGCTGTGCCGGCAAATTCCTTACCGACATTTCGATAATCAAGAAATACTTCTCGATTTACATATTTAGCTACAATTACATAATTAAACCTTGGCAACAAGGAAATTACAGGCGGCAACTCCACTGTACTGGAAACAATATGCGCTATGTTCTCTTCGAGTAACGCAATTGCTCTTTGGTGCATGATAATTGGTAAGCCCTTTAAAATTCACTTATTACCCGAAATTCGGTGAAGCCAGATTCACTCAAAATGAGAAAAAACAGCATTCATGCGGTGCTGACACTTGGACTCACAGTAAAACAAAAAAGGAGAGTGTGAGGAAGAAAAAGCTGTGTCAAACTAGGAGGTCCTGTAAATTTTCCCATAAGGCCGGCACATCCAAGAACCATTCTTCGAGGTCACACGACGCTTCTTCAAGTGCAACTTCTTATACAATTACACACACGCACACACGCATATATATATATATATATATATATATATATATATATATATATATATATATATATGTATGTATGTGTGTGTGTCTGTGTGTGTGTGTGTGTGTGTGTGTGTGTGTAAATGAAGAGGCACTTGTAGGTTGAGGACGTGCGCATGAAGAAACGATGCTTTATTTCCTAGGTTTCGGTCGGGAGGAGGCCTTAGTCAGGAACTAATTTACATGGCAAGCCGCTGTGCTTAAATGCGTACGTTGCATATCCCCCCCCCCTTTGCGCTTATCCGTATCCGAAACATGTTGTTGCTGTAAGGAATATGCACACGTGGCCAAGCAACGCTACATGTATTAAAAGATAACATTTTGGTTGGTTTTAAAAGGTGCGCGTGTATATATATATATATATATATATATATATACACGCGAACCATTTAAAACCAACCAAAACGTATATATATATATATGCATATAATGTGCGAGTGTGTGTGTCATATATACATATATCGATATAGAGTACACACAGACGCATATATATATATATATATATATATATATATATATATATATATATATATATATATATATATATATATATATATATATATATATATATATGTGTGTGTGTGTGTGTGTGTGTGTGTGTGTGTGTGTGTGTGTGTGTGTGTGTGTGTGTGTGTGTGTGTGTGTGTGTGTGTGCGTGTGTGTGTGTATATATATAAAGACAAACCCTACCACGCAGGTTGAATGACCACAGTATATTTCACTGAGGTTTCGGCTTTTTGGCTGGTGGACCAGCCTTTGCCAACAGCTGGTGCACCAACCTTGCTGGCTGTTTCCGGATTTCCGGCTGGTTGACAAGCCTTTGTCAAAGGCTGGTCCTCCAGCGGGAACATCAGCTAAACATACTGCGCTACTTCAACGTACATCGTACTTTTTTTGCTTCATTTCACTACCGGGGTCAGCGTGATTTTTTCACCCAGAATATACAACCCCCCCCCACACACACATATATATATATATATATATATATATATATATACGCGTATAGTCTACTTAGAAGACAACGACGATGGGGGCATTAACGGACTCCGTCTAGTGGGTGGCTCAGATTGGGTGAGGACGAAGAAGGCGTGCCTCGGTTCCGTTTGCTTTTGAACAGGCTGTCCTGTTGTTCTTGAACGTCTCCCTGTCTTCTGCCCACGTCGTACCGCGAAACTGGTGGAGGTGCTGGGTACTGAGTTCGCCTGATGCTCGGGAGTCCTTCTGGGAGTCGTTCATCTAGCCCGGAGGCATTATCACCAGTTACAACACCCGTGCATCGCTTTGGTCGCCGATGCTAGGCCTTGCCCCGGAGTTTTCCCCTCTTAGACCACCTCTCTCCGGAAGCGGCACACATCTCGCAATGGCCGAAACCAGCTCACCGCAAGCACCCCAAAACAGACGGTTTCCCTGTCCACAACAGGTAACCGTTCTGCATCCACTTGTTCCCGATCGCTATCGCGGTGCAGCCTTCGAGGACATTGAAGACTGGCTTGACAAGTATGAACGCATCGCACAGATTAACCAGTGGACTGAGCAGCAAAAGCTTTCCCACGTCCATTTCGCCTTTGACGACAGTGGCCGTACTTGGTACGAGAACCGTAAAGCTAGCCTGACGACATAGAATGACTTTCGGCAGAAAATCACGGATACTTTTGCGAGTTCCGACCGACGCGACCGCACCCAGCAGATGGTGGAGCTACGGGTGCAACAACCTAATGAGTCGGTCACAATGTTCGCCGAAGACATGGCCCGCCTCTTTCGTAGAGCCGACCCGAACATGAACGAAGATAGGAAGTTGTCCCACCTCATGCGAGGTGTAAAATAGCAGTTGTTCGCGGGGCTTGTGCGGAATCCACTAGTCACGGTCACTGACTTTATCAAAGAGGCTACGGCTATTGAGCGGGCCCTTATCAACGGTGCAGGCAGTACGATCGACTATCCACCAGCACTGCAATCAATGCCGCCGCAGGGACTGCCGAGTATCAGAATTTCTTGCGTGAATTGATCAGAGAGCTTGTCAGAGAGGATGTGCAGAAGATTCTGACACCGACATTGGATAGACCCATAGCATCAATCGCCGAAGTGGTGCGCGATGAAATCAGGCAGGCTTTACCGGCAGCCGATCTTCATGATCACCAGCGTCCCATGACTTACGCCGCCGCTGTCCGATGTGGACCACCCGTAACAACCACACCGCCGTACCACCAGCCTCAGACAGCTGCTCCTTGGTCGCCGCCGCAAGAGGGTGTTTCGAGGCGCGCACCCGTTATGCCGCTGCAGTCACACCAGCAGCCGTCGTTTGCCGCCCCTTGGTCAACGCCGCAAAACGACGCTACGGGGCGGCCGCAATTGCGGTGAACCGACGTATGGCGCACCGTCGATAGGCGATCACTTTGTTTTCACTGCGGAGGCGCCGGCCATATTTCGGGTAATTGCTGGCATCGCGACACGTCATTTCGACCTTATCGTCCATGGTCCTATGGTCGACGTGCAAATGACGATTCCATGCTACGCCGCTACGACGCTACTTTTCGGGAATCTCCAATAGCGCACCCGAATGACGAATCTGTGCCGAACGATAGGTCCAATTTCGGCCGTCGGTCACGTTCTCCAACTCGTCCACGTCAGATGGCTTCACCTACTGGACGTACTTTTGCTGACCTCCAAGGATGAAGGTACCCCAGCCCACGCCGGGGAAACTGAAGGCGGCGACCTCTGGGGGTAAAGTTGCAGGCCCGCCACAAGACAATAAAAAGCCCCCAACACTCCCACTGCTGAACGCTGTGAAGCCGATAAACACCGAAGAAATTGTGAGCGCCGACATTGATGTTGACGACATTGACGGACAGCCAGTGACAGCGTTAGTCGACACTGGTGCCGACTTCTCTATAATGAGTCAGGAAGTCGTCCTCCGCCTGAAGAAAGTAAAGACGCCATGGACGGGCCCTCACATAAGGACGGCAGGCGGCCAATTACTGATGCCTACTGGAGCGTGTAATTCTGGAATTAATATCGGGGATTCCTCTTTCGTGGCCGCTCTCATCGTTCTGCCTGTGTGCTGTAGAGATTTGATTATTGGATTGGATTTTCTGAAAGAATATGGCGCCGTAATTAACATCCCGGATCGTATCGTGACATTTTATAAGAGTCCTGGTTTAGTCTATTGCTTAACGCCGCAACACCACTCCTGTCGTCTAACAGAAGATGACTTGTCATCCCACCTCGATCATGTACCCTTGTTTCGGTAGCATGTGACGTACGGTTTCATTGCGAAGGCGTTGCCGACCAAAAAACCACGTTGTTGTTCACTCATGGTGTCTCGGTCGCACGCGGAATCGTAAATGTCACCGAAGGGCGCACGAACCTGTAGCTAACAAATTTTAGCACAGAGCGACGGCGCCTTCCAAAAGGCACGGCTGTCGCTTATTTTGACGGTGTTGCCAATGTGCGCGGCTGCTGTTCACTACTCGAAGAAACGCCTACGCAAGACCCGGCTCCTGTACTTGACGTCAGCACTGCTTTGTCGCAACACGACCGAGAACGGCTTCTTACTCTACTGGCCAAATTCAGCGACTGCTTTGCGTCTACGCCCAGCGTCGGTCGGACACCTCTAACAAAGCACCGAATAATTACAGAGGATACGGCAAGACCAATTCAACAAAACCCTTATCGTGTTGCTCTCAGAGAACGTGAAGCCATACAACAACAAGTGATAAAAACGCATAAAGACGACGTGATCCAGCCATCAATGAGTCCCTGGGCATCTCCTGTAGTTCTAGTTAAGAAAAAGGACGGCAGCTTGCGTTTCTGTGTGTACTACCGAAAACTAAATCAGGTGACAAAGAAAGACGTATACCCGCTTCCCCGTATAGACGATTCACTCGAAAGGCTTCGACACGCGCGTTACTTCTCCTCAAGGGATTTAGAAAGCGGATATTGGCCAATCGAGGTAGACCCTAGAGAGAATGAAAAAACTGCTTTTGTGACATCAGACGACCTACACAAATTTAAGGTCTTGTCTTTCGGCTTGTGCCCTGCCCCTGCTACGTTCCAACGCCTCATGAACACTGTGCTTTCAGACCCGAAGTGGAAAACCTGCTTAGTCTACCTCGACGACGTCATCGTGTTCTCCGCAACAGTTGAACATCTCGAACGGCTTGAAGTGGTTCTGCAGTCCATCCGGTCCGCCGGCTTTACCCTGAAACCGGAGAAGTGCCACTTTGGCTCTGCGGAACTACAGTTTCTTGGTCACGTCGTCAGCCACGCAGGTGTCCGCCCGGATCCCGAAAAAATTGCCGCCGTCACACAGTTTCCCGTACCATCCAATAAAAAGGCTGTCAGGCGCTACCTCGGCCTCTGTGCCTATAACCGGCGGTTCATTGCAAACTTTGCTCCTATTGCGTCGCCGTTAACTCGCCTGACGAGAGACGACGTTGCTTTTGTATGGGGCGACGAAGAGCAAGGTGCATTGAACGACTTGCTGGAACGTCTCCAGACGCTTCCAGTGCTTGCTCACTTTGATGAGACCGCTCCTACATTGCTCCACACTGATGCAAGCAATGTTGGCTTGGGAGCTGTTCTTGTGCAGCAGCAGGAGGGCACAGAAAGAGTAGTTGCCTCTCACGCACTCTCACACACACTCTCACGCACAGAGGCTAATCACTCCACGACTGAGAAAAAATGCCTCGCCGTAGTATGGGCGGTTCTGAAATTTCGCCCATATTTGTATGGCCGCCACTTCACCATTATCAGCGACCACCATTCACTGTGCTGGTTGACAAACCTTAAAGATACTGCGGGACGGCTGGCGCGTTGGAGCCTACGGTTGCAAGAGTTTGACATGAGTGTCAAGTACAAGTCGGGGAAACGACATACTGATGCTGACTGCCTGTCTCGATCGCCGATAGAGTCGTCTGTCCCACCCGAAGAAGACTCGAAATTTCTTTGTGTTCTGTACACATCCACCACCGCGCAACAACAGCAGGACGACCCTGAGTTACTTGAACTCATCAATTACTTAGAGGGCAGATCTGTGAAACTACCTAGAGTTTTCGCAAGAGGACTGTTGTCGTTTTGTTGCGGGCGAAAGTACTTTACAAACGAAATTTTCTTCGACCGGGTCCCCCTATCTGCTCGTCATTCCTGCAGTTCTTCGTACGGAAGTACTTGAAGCCTGTCACAACAAGGTTACTTCTGGTCATTTAGGCTACACAAGAACGCTGGCCAGAGTGCAACAGAAGTACTACTGGCCGAGACTTACCGCCACGGTGAAACATCACGCCCGCACTTGCCTCGACTGCCAGAGGCGCAAGTCACCTCCGTCGAAATCAGCCGGTCTCCTACAACCCGTCCAGGTTCCTCGAAGACCATTTGACCAAATCGGAATGGACATATTGGCCCACTTCCTAATTCTACTGCAGGGAATCGCTTTGTTATCGTCGCAACCGACTATCTCACACGTTACGCACAAATAAAGGCAATCCTGAGAAGTGCAGCAGCCGAGGTGGCGCGCTTTTTCATTGAGCATGTTGTGTTGCGACACGGCGCAACAACCGTCGCAATAGGAGACCAAGGAACCGCATTCATGGCTGCACATTTAGATCACGTCTTGCTGCTAAGTGGAACGTCTCATCAGAAGTCAACCACCTACCATCCACAAACCAATGTATTGACAGAACGCCTAAACAAAACAATTCAAGACATGCTCTTCATGTACGTGGATGTTGAACAGAAAAATTAGGACGAAATCCTACTTTATATCACCTTTGCATATAACACGGCGAAACAAGAGACAACGCGCATGACTCCGTTCACCCTTTTTCACGGACGGCATGTACGAACGATGTTGGATGCAATGCTTCCACACGACTTTGACGACACTTATACGGACGCCGATGTGTTTACGCAACGCGCAGAAGAGGCTCGGCATCTCGCACGCTTGCGCATCTGCCAGCAGCAAGATTACGACGCAGGGCGCTTATGATCGTAACCGTCGAATGGTCATCTATGACGTCGGCGACAGAGTGTGGTTTGGACACCCATATGGAAACGAGGCCTCTCCGAGAAGCTGTTACGGCGATACTTCGGACCATGTCGAGTATTGCGCCGACTCAGTGATGTCCCGCACGAGGTCGTCCCCGATAGTCCCAATTGTACACGGCGCCGCACGCATTGTTCTGAACTTGTGCACGTTGTCCGCATGAAGCCGTATGGGAGCGAATAACTATGCCAGAGACTCTTACTTCCACGAGTGACATTACTGGTGTAGCATCGGGGCGATGGTCTTTTAGGGAGGGACGAATGAGGCGTATATTTTACTTAGAAGACAACGACGATGCGGGCATTAACGGACTGCGGCTACTGGGTGGCTGAGATTGCGTGAGGACGAAGATTGCCTCGGTTCCGTTTGTTTTTGAACAGGCTGTCCTTCAAGAACAACAGGACAGCCTGTTCAAAAACAAACGGAACCGTGGCACGTGTTCTTCGTCCTCACCCAATCTCAGCCACCCACTACACGGAGTCCGTTAATGCCCCCATCGTCGTTGTCTTCTAAGTAGAATAAAAAGGCTGTCCTGTTGTTCTTGAATGTCTCCCTGTCTTCTGTCCACGGTCGTACCGCGACAATATATATATATATATATATATATATATATATATATATATATATATATATATATATATATATATATATATATATATAGCTTATTTACACTGTACTGGAGCCAGAGCACCAGGCCCACATTCGCTCGCGCCAAGGGCACAGACCCACTTCGACGTCGTCCTCGCGGCGGCTCGTCTCTTGGGTATCTCCCTATAGTATCGTAATACTATATATATATATATCTATATATATATATATATATATATATATATATATACAGAGATGTGGTTCGGAAAGCCGAAAAGTGACAAGCAGCAGCACAGTGAAACGCAGCAGTAGAGTCACACTCCAGAAAATTAAAACTTTCGCCTATGCACATTTCATTGGGTATTTCATTGCACGTTACACTGTTTTCAGATGATAGCCTTGTGTACAAAAAAAAACAAGTATTGGGAGTAACGTTACCCAACTTCAAATTGACTTGAAACGTGTTGAGCATTGGGACTCTATGTGGAAAAAGAGCCTAAATAATGCAAAGTGTGTCCACTTATCTTTTACAAGGAAACGGAAGCGAATAGAGAGTCAGTACCCCTTAAACAATGAGCCTGTAAAACAAGCAATTATGCATAAATATCTAGTTGTAATATTTTTATTCGATTGCTCACAGAATGCGCATGCAAGCGCCGTGGTTGGGAGAGCTGGAAGGGCACTAAACTTTATACAACACAACTTAAAAACTTCGGAACTCAACTTAAAAAAAAGGTAGCCTATTTAACATGTGTTCGACCTATACTAAACGGTGCCTGTGCCGTATGGGTTCCTCCGCAAGTTACGGTGATTGATGAACTAGAAAAAATACAAAATTGGGCAGCTAGGTTTGCCTTGGGTCGGTACAAGAGCAGGGAGATCTGCACGCAGAATAAAAATGAACTTTAGTGGGCAGTGCTTTGGTCGCGCCGACAAGAACTGCTGTTCTTTTATGCTGCAACGAAGGCTAGCTCTAAAGAAATACGCTTCGGTGTAGATATGGTGTAGATTGATTCTGCTAGTTGATATAAGATTAATTTGCAAAGAAGGAATAGTAGGCATCCGACTATGCGTTTTCTTTTTGCGAACACATGTACATCGCAATTTCTTGTCGTTCACTTGCAACAGTGTTCGAGAAAATGTAGTATGTTTTTCTGTTCCTTCGTGTTTCGTGCAGCATAGTGTATTTTGTTCTGCTCCGTCCACCTTGTCCACCCTGCGATGCCTATACCAAGATAATAATAACAAAACACACCTAGGCGGACGACATAATGCTGAAAGGCTGCTAGAATTAGTGAAGCTAACGAAGCTTGAGTCACTTGAATGTAGTAAGGTGGGGAGCCAGATAATGAGATGCACAAAAAGAATCCTTGGGCTCGCAGAATTACGGACGACCAGATATGGGCACAACTCGCTACACATGAATGACCGGTTCGGCAATTAGGGTTAGAGATTGAGATTAGAGGTACGCGAGATTGACGCATGTGCGACGGAAGATGACGTTGGAGTGGTTCAGCTATGGTAAAGACCTCATGTTCCACTGTGCTGCCAAGCCAGATGATCGGCCTCTTTTTTGAAAAGAAATCGAATCGTTTTTCGCCACAAGGTGCGTCATATTTTGGAAAATTTAATGAGCGCCCTTATTCGCGTCACACGAATAATGGCGTCAGTGCTGACATTTTGAAATAGAGCCACGAGTGTTGATTATTCATTCTGATTTATACATAGCGCATACAAGGCGTTCGAGGAAACATATGCAAGATAAAAAAATAGGCTACGTGAGTCTAAATATAGAACACACGGTGTTTATGGCGGTGACAGTTTTTTGCAGAGTGCTCGTTGTTCTTATGTATTCCTTCAGATTTCAAGGGATTTGAACAAAATGCGAAGAAATGCAAGGGAGCACACGCGTGCTTCGCCAACGCAACAGCTCTATCGCGCTTCTGTGCTACAGGTCTATTGTTCTAATACAGCAGCTTTTGAAGTGCATTTATTTTTTTATTTATTTATTTATTTACGCAATTTAAATTTCTCTGTAAGCACGAAACAAAGGATTAAATAAAATGTTACGTTATTGCACAATGTGAATTGCAATATTA
The DNA here is from genome assembly GCF_050947875.1 of Dermacentor variabilis. Taxonomy (NCBI): domain Eukaryota; kingdom Metazoa; phylum Arthropoda; class Arachnida; order Ixodida; family Ixodidae; genus Dermacentor; species Dermacentor variabilis. Next base: position 29,975,263 of record NC_134573.1, on the reverse strand, counting down.
CCATATGAATTGCAGTAAACATAACTAAGTAAGCGTTCGTGGTGTAACGAGACTAGACCCATGAGGACAGAGACAACTCGATGACCGCGACCAGCATCTGCTAGAACAACAGGTTCTTGCCGACGTTGGCGCCTTTTGTCGGCCTCGGGTTCCCGCATTGCGGCATGCTCACAGAGGCGGTCATGATGTGCGTCCGCTTCGCGCTCCCTAACTACTGGAGGATTTTGACATCGTTGTAGCTTAGCCACATCCTGCAGTTTCAAAGGCGTCGCTTCTGGCCCACCCTGCGACGAGTTGCAGTGTGGGCATACTCGCAGCAACCGATTGTCTCTGCGTATAGGCCAACTAAGCGGCCTGGGCAAATATGCGAGCCCTCTTTGGTTCTGTGCGGTCAGCGTTTCACGCGACCTCCTCGGCTGGCGTTTTCACAATTAACACGCGGAGATGTGTTTGCGCAATTCGGTGGTTCGCTTGGAAATTCTACACCGAGGGCTAGTACCACGTGTGGAAAAAGGATTCCGCAAACGGGCAGGGCCTGCATAGCTGTTCGTTCCAGTAAGTAAAACTAACTCGTGTTAAATGCAGCTGAGGCATTCCTCTGAGCTGCTTCTGTCCACCTGCCTGTGTAATTGTAACACGTACACGCCTAGACACATTTTGCCATGTGGCGCATAAATTCTGATGCAAAGGGAAAGCGTGCACGTACAGGTAAGTAGTCATATTGAAACGGAAGAAATCAATATATTTATGTGCAATTATCGAAGGCGGTGAAAGACAATATGGAGAGTTCATGCAATTGAAATTTGAATAAGACTAGCCAAGCGCCTCAACGCGACGGCTAGCACGATGGAAATGCCAAATCAGGTTGTATTCTTCATGCTGGGGCACATGGTCCTAATGTAATGGTTAGAGTATTGTACTGTCCTTGAGGTGCTCTGTTCGAATGCAGGAATCGGAAAAATTTATTAGTTTACCTAACATGCAGTTTATTTATTTATTACCCAACAGTTTATTTAATATGAGATATGCCTACCAGCACTTCACGCAGCTTTGCAACGGTGGGCCTAAACAAGTAAGCCGGAGCTAAGGCGAAGCAGAAGCGCCTCTGGTCGTCTTCTACTTTCCCCAGCACGGTGCCCAGTTGATTCAGCACAATCACTCCCCACCGAAAGCGGAGCCATTCTGGCCGCCTAAGGGTAGGAGAACTCATGGGGGTTGCGGCACTGCTTGAGCCAGGAGCCGTGGACATTTTCCTGGATGCGATGACGCTGGTCTGAAGAAGTTTTCATCGGCTCGACGAGGAAGTTAAGCGCGGATGTATGTTGCCGTACCCGATAGTGACTGTGGTACCTGGAGAACAGCATGGTGGAAGGACCTGGAGGAGTAGACGGGACGCACGACCAGACCAGTTTGCCGGAAGCAAAGCATGTAGCCGTACTGGATGCGTCGTGGCGATGATTTTGGCGCAACTGGTCCTGAGATATGAACGAACGAGGGAGCACGCGACGTTTTCGGGCCAATCAAATGCTGCGAGGCCTCTGGCTGCTATCCGTATTATTGCCACCGATGCGAACACGCCCGCACCAATGATCGTCCGAGTTCTTCGGACGCCGACACCACCAACAGTGTTTGCTTGTTTATTTTTATTTATGACATACAGCAGACCGTGAGGCCCAAACAGGCGTGGAATACAAAATTATAAGTGTGTTAAATTGCAACATCCAAAACAAAGAAAACGACCAGTAGGAAATAACTCGACAGCAGTAGTATGAGCTAAAAACATGCCCACTTAGAAGGTCACTAGAATCCACAGATTAAGCCGGCAAAGAGTTCCAATAAGTGATTCCCTCAGTAAAGAAAGCATGCTGAAATAAATTAGTCTTAGCAAAGTAAGGGCAAGAGAAAGGTGTGGGAATGAGCGGTTGTCTAGTTATCGATAATGCTACGTACAGTGAGCAATTTTTTCCACCTTTCTGGTTCATTAGCAAATATACAAGTTTCAAACATAAAACAATTTGCGGCGGGACAAAAGAATTTGGATTTTATTGGATTGCATTAGTGATGAGACTGAAACGGTTTGACTGCCCTGCGGAAAAAAATGAAATTCGCGGCTTTCCTTTGCATTTTCGCAAGTGCCTTCATGTTATTGGTAGCATGCGAACCCAAGAAAATGGCCCCATATTCTAATTTAGGCCTGAAAGAGGTTTCGTACGCTAGTCTATAAACGTGGATTGGTGTATCTTTTAGTTTACGGCGCAACAACCAGCGTTTACGTAAGGCAAAAGAGGAAGTACAATAAATGTGCATGTTTCAGCTTATTACTTAGTTGCTTGTTAGTGTTAAACCAACACACTTATATTCCTTTACTTCTTTAATTAGTCCTGAGCCCAGAGAAAAACAACCCTTTATTATTGTGCTTGTAGTATTTCTTCCGCAGTGCGGTATTCTTTATGATCCAATCTACGCAATTGCGCACACCAGGACAGTGGGAACGGCAAGAGCACTATTGAAAGTAACGATAATTAAAATGCGTTCATACATCTTGCAACACCTCTTACTCAAACTGTGCTGCAATTTGGAATAACGTGCAGAATATTTTGGCAAAATGAGTTGGAAGGTGGATGGTTGGCTGCTTCCAATCGTTGCGAGTATGTTTTTCACAATGTCATGCACACGGCATAATTTCCAAGTGGCTGGATAAGTGATTTTCTTGCTTTAGAAAATATGAAACAATTTATGTTCTCATAGTGGATTTTCCTGTAGTGAGTTTTCGCTTGGAGTCTAGATTCTGTAAACTTGACAAAACTAAGTGAACAATTATCAATTCGCAATCCCTTCTGAAGTTGTACGCTTTCTTGATTATGAAGATGCAAGAAGTGTGGTGAAAGCAAGTTTTCAGTCATCCGGGTAAAGTGTGGTCTCAAAGAGTTAAGGTGTATGCAAGCATGCGTGATCTATGCTCTCACAAGCATCTTCTATAGTTCTGTAAAATCTAGTACATCTCTTAGCACTCAGAAGGTAGCATGGATATTGCGCGTGCGAAAATGGGGTACTAGACGTGAAGTTACGAACTGCCGGCTTATATCTATCATCTGCATTGCGTCAAATGTGTTTTAATCGATATTGGATTCCTTGCTTTCTGTGAGTGTTAAGAGTATTTTAATAAATGAACAGCATCGCTCTATCTGACGACGACTTAAAGCCACTTGAGATTGTTAACAGTGTTCACCAATGCATCAACCTTCAATAAGAATTTTTGTGAATGCGTCCAGAATAAATCGATATCTATCTTCAAGCACCACTTTTGCCATTCTGGCTACCGTGGTTCAGCCTTCTCAATTATGCCTCGTCTCACGCCCCTAGACTCAAGACTACTTTAATAAACTTTTGGCTCCTCTATAAGGTTGTCCATGACACCATAGATTCCCAAAGTTTCTTGATCATATGCAATTGTTCGTGCTGCAATAATATAACAGGCAGACTCCGCATTCTCGGTCTGTACTTCTGCAATTAAGGACATATGGCTCGATTGCAAAAAAGTAATAGGAACTGCGCCTATATAAACATATCTCAGAGTTCATTTCCTGTATTTTGTATATATGTAGATAATCTTCTTGTATAACTGCCTTCTACACTTTCTTGTTTTCTTTTTCCCTATTTCTTTCTCTGTCTCGCATTGTTTAGTCTACCACATTTGTGTTCTCTGTACATTTTGACTCGCACATTGCCTTTCAAGAGCACCACTACGAAGGCTCTCTAGCTGTTCATGGGTACCATAACAAGCGTTGACTTATTGATTGATTATTATTGTATTATAACATTGCCTTTATTAAGCCCGTTTTAGCATAATAGTTCAGTGAAACCGTTCTTGCGCAATATAGTTTTAGTGTGACGATTAAAATAGAAAGCGTGAATTTATAAAGTGCAACAAAATGCTATGTGCCTGACAATGCACTAATCTAATAATTTCTTATGCAGTTTAACAATGGTTCGCTACCGTATCCGGTGTTGTGCAATAAAATACTGTGCTACAGCAATTATTGCACGCCTCGCAGAAAAAAAGTGAATTTGTTTCTCAGACAATACGTCATAGTGCGCAGAAAACAATAAACTAGTATTTCTTTGTGTGTGTGTTGACTTGAAGTGTATACATTGTGAAAGTACCCTGCTTATATATATATATATATATATATATATATATATATATATATATATAAAGGAGGAGAAAGGAGATCATATCAAAGAAAGATCCCAAGGTCAACACAGGGGAAATTATTGGTACTCACGCAGAGAAATACAACAATATAAATTATTGGAATCAAAAGTCGATGAAAAATTGCTGTAGATGGAAAACGATCCCACCTCTTCGCATTACGCGTGCCACGCTTTCACCAATTTGGCTACCGGCACCGTTTCTCCATCCACTTTCTAGGGTATTTACATATTACAACTAGAAGTAACGCTTGGAGTGTTAGCCAGTGCCACCCCTCAGAAACCTTGGCAGCGGATGCGGAACACCCTTTCTTCCGCACGCGTCACGAGTTCGTGAGCGAACACATACACACACTCATATATATATATATATATATATATATATATATATATATATATATATATATAGTTAATCATTTCGATAGCTCCAAATATTTAGGTGCAACGTTCACTGCTAACCTCTTATGGAATTCACACGTTGATACCCTTTCTTCTTCTGCTTTCTGAAAGTTGTGGTTCTTACGACACAAGCTTCGTAATTCACCACCGAATATAAAACTTCTGTGCTATCAATCACACATCAGACCAACGATAGAATATGCAAGCATAGTATGGGACCCTTACACACAACGTAACGTTGATAAACTCGAAAGAATTCAAAGGAAGGCTGTTCGATTTATGTTTTCTAAATTTCGTCGTGTGGACCCTCCGTCGGAACTAATGACAGCCAATAACATACCCCCACTTCAGTACAGTAGAAGGCAATTTAAATCGACCTTCCTGAATTCTCTCCTTAAACAGAAATTCGCTATGGACCCTTCATTGTATTTATCCCCCCTATCTACAACATATACACGACATCAACAACCAAGAACTTTAACGCCATGTTTCCCAAAAACAGATGCTGACAAATTTTCCTTTTTCCCACACAAAGTGTCTCAATGGAATTTTTTGCCAGTGCGCAATCTTCTTGCCATCGTGTAGCATTGTGTACATTTCGCCATTGTGTTCATTCTTGCTATTTATTTGGCTCTGGATGTAAAACACAATGTATGTGGACCCATAAACTCAATGCGTTTTGTTAAGCAAAATGCCCGTCCTGCTTGGACCACGTTATGTGGTCTGGAGGTTGTATAGTTAATATCTATCTATCTATCTATCTACCTATATATATATATATATATATATATATACATATAGCTGACGTGGACCAGGACTGTTATAACCTATGCGTTCTGCTGAACAGAATTCGCGTGGATGTTAGCGTTTCTCTAGATTTACCTTACCATGTTCAGCTCGTCATTTTCGAGTAATTAGCCGAGATACATGAACTAACTTTTCCAATATTGCTAGAAATGTTCAGACGTCTATAGAGTAGTTGTAGAACTGTAAAAATATTGCCCAACCAAGGACTTCAAACGAGATAGACTTAGCGTGGCCGTTTTTATTCGGGAAACACGAAAGCCCACAGAATTTAAAAACTACCGCGTGACAGTGGGCTCTGTGCGACCGAATGCGCCGCAATTACAGCGTCTCATGAGTGATTTGCAAAAACTCTGCCAGCGCCTCGCCTTCACTTCACCTACGAGAAAGGGCTTCAATCTTTGCTCGGCTCTGAAATTACCGGCAGTAGCTGCCGACGGCGCTGCGGCTAAGCGCTTCGTCAGCAGCTCCTCGCGTCTGTAGCCGAAGAACGCGCCGTCATCAGCCGTTTATTCCTATATGACGAGAAGAGCAATATTTTTTTCAGCGTTCAAGTTGATGCGGAATAGAAAAAATACGCGCAAAACATGCATGATACATCAGGAACCTGTGCGAGAGAACCATTTGTTACAACGCCGCTTTTCTTCCAAGCTGTGCCAGCGGCTAGATGCATATCAGCTCGACTGTGTGTTACTGTCGTGCTGCGCAACCGTTTAGAAGAATTGGTTTGCGTGCCTAAGGCACGCTGTACTCAAGCGAGCGGACGGCGAACATGGTCTTTGCCTTGGAGGCGGGGCGGGGCGACAAGAGTAAATATGCCCAGGTATACCGAAATTGGCAATGTGTGGGAAGACCTAGCGCGAAAACAGTTATGAGGAGTCACTTGACACTGAAAGAAACAGCTATATTCAAGAAGACGCGGCACTGAAATGGCACCATTTGTGAAAAGGCTGGAGAGATTTTGGCATTCATGACTGCAAACCCTCATTCCAGCGTGCTTGATGTGAGTGGTGAGGTCAACATTTCAAGGTCTTCAGTGTCAAGAGTACTTAGAAAGGCTGAAATGCATTGCTATCACCTCCAACTGCATCAAAAGCTGCAAAAAAGACACAAAGTTAAAGAAAATGTAACATGCTTTTCTGTTCCTTCGTGTTTCTTACAGTATAGTGTATTTTGTTCTGCTCCGTCCACCTTGCCCACCCTCGGATGCCTATACCAAGAGAATAACAAAACGCACATAGGCGGACGACATGATGATGAAAGGCTGCTAGAGCTACTGAAGCTAACGAAGCTTGAGTCAGCTCAATGCACTAAGGAGGTGAGCCAAACAATCAGATGCACAAACAGAATCGTTGGGCTTGCAGAACTACAGACGACCAGATATGGGCACAATTAGTTAGACATAAATGACTGGTTCGGAAATTAGAGATAGAGATAGAGACTACTGGTTCGCGAGACTGCCGCATCTGCGACAGAAGATGACGTTGGAATGCTTCAGCTATGGTAATGGCCTCATGCTCCTCTGGGCTACCAAACTAGGCTATCGGGCTATTTTTGAAAAGAAATCGAATAGTTTTTCGCAACAAGGTTTATCATCTTTTGGAAAACTTAATGAGCGCCGTCATTTGCGTCACACCAATAATGGCGTGAGTGCTGACATTTTGAAATAGAGCCACCAGTGTTGATTATTCTTTCTGATCTATACATTATGCACACAAGGCGCTCGAAGAACCATATGCAAGATAAAAAAATAGGCTACGTGAGTCGAAAAATAGAACCTACGGTGTTTTTGTCACTAACGGTTTTCTACAGAGTGCTTCGTTGTTCTTATGTATTCCTTCAGATTTCAGGGGATTCGCACAAAATACGAAGAAATGCAAGGGAGCACACGCGTGCTTCGCCAACGCAACAGCTCTATCGCGCTTCTGTGCTAGAGGTCTATTGTAATCCAGCCGCTGTAGAAGTGTATTTATTTATTTATTTAAGAAAATTAACTTTCTCTGTAAGCACGAAACAAAGGATGAAATAAAATGTTACAATTTGCACATAGTGAATTACAATATTACAATATGAATTGCAGGAAACATAACTATGTAAGCACTCGTGGCGTAACGTGACTAGACCCAATGGACAGAGACAACTCGATAACCGCGAGCAGCATCTGCTAGAACTACAGGTCCTAGCCGGCGGTGTCGCCTTTGGTCGGCCTCGCATTCCCGTACTGCGGCATGCTGACAGCGGCGGTCATGATGTGCGTCCGGTTCGCCCTCCCTAACTGGAGGGTTTTGTCGGCCTTCTAGCTTAGCCACGTCCTTTTGTTTCCAAAGCGTCGCGTCTGGGCCCACCCGGTGACTAGTAGCAAAATAAAAACCCATGCTTTGCTTTCGAAAAGTCTGAGCAATATTCCTATGTACAGCCAGGTGTTTAGCTTGGGGTAGTCATTTTCCCCATAGCTAGCCAGAATGAAACAGACGACAGAGTTAAACAGCTCGTGTCACAGAAAAGCCGGTGTCGTCGGCGGCGTTGGCCGTGAGCGAAAAATAGCGGATGGCAATTCATAAACAAAAACACCATGCAAGACGGGCTGGGTGGTAATCGAACCAGGGTGTCCGGAGTGTGAGAAGGAGACACCCCACTCAGCCATGGTTTGGATGCCTAAAACCCGGACAAAAGCGCCTCTAGTAAATTCGGCGTTGCCTTGAAACGTGCCGTGGAAAATTATACTGCGGTGTATATCGGCAATTATGAGCATGTATATTACAGAAGTCGCAGTTAAACGCGTAGCCAAGTACGTTTCCACTGCATTTCTTCTGCGCTTGGCGCCCACGCTGAGCCATCTTGCGGCAGACACAGAAGACCCCCTCCTCGTAGTGTACGGCGCTGGCCCGACAGGTGGCGCGCCACTCGCCCGCGCAACGCGGCTCCTCTTTCCGCTCACAGCGCGATTCCTCGGTGCAGAGTTCCGATGCTTGACGCTTCTGACGTGATCGCTATGCCATAGGGCGTCTGGTGGGAAAGCGTCCCGTGCGATGTTTGCCGTGCTGCTGGCGAGGAGTCATGCGCCAGCGTGGTGCTCCCAAGCGAGATAGAGGACGATCCCATCGAGGCGCCAGCCCCATGATCGTGTCCGCTTTCATGGCGCGTCGCCGCCCAGCTGTCCGCGCGGATCACGACTTTTGGTCCGCGTAGTTTGTTTCTCCCTCCGAGACACCGAGTTCTTTGGTTCGTTCGGCTTGCTCAGGCGCACGTTTCGTCTTTGTGTGACTCAAGAGCATGCCGAGCGAATGAGTGGGCGGTGCGAACGGGGTGAGATAATGCTATCGCCTTCCACTTTTGAAGGCGAAGCTTAAGCGCCCTCCAATTCTTTTTTTCTTTCCATGTCTGGAATGAATTTTGCAATCATAGTTTGTACGGGTTGATTCCATAGCGACCGCCCTTTACTTCACCTTGCCTCACCGTAGGAGGCATTGCCCCTTGCTCCGAAAATCTAATTTACAGAAGCTAGCACGCTCACCATGCTACGGACGGGACCCTACCCCTCTATGGGCTTTTTGAACGTGCTCCACCCGGACATCGAACCACTCTGCCCAGATTGTGGCACTGAATTTAGCTCATTAAATCACATGCTCTGGCAGTGCCCTATGTTACAGGATTTTAACCGAGAAGAAGACTGGACTGCAGGCCCCCGCTTAGTTCCTCAGGACCCCAATAAACTCGTTTGCTGCTGCTACCTCTCCTTGCCTCCCCATGGGTGTCAATGCGCCGTACTGTTTATCTTAACCGAGGTGGCTGCCGAACTGGGGTGCCACCATTGCAATTCGGCAAACCTGCTTTTACATTTGAATAAAGCCTGTCGAATCTCCGTTCTCAAACTGTCAAAACGTGTATCCCTCGCCTCCGCTAATACGAGCTCCAGTCAAGTGATGACACAGGAGATTTACGTTTTATTTAACACTAGCCGTGACGATTATACTGCTACTCCTGCTGACAAACACGACGGTGCGATTACGTATACTGTCATCACCGCGGAGCTTCGGCTTTCAAACAATTGGCCCGACAGTCCCCAAGTTTTGTTCATGAAAGTAGAGGTGCGTTTTCAACTCCGGTGCATCCCTTCGTAGGCAGCATGGTACCTGTACGTCGCCGCCGCTCTACCCTTCGACATCGCCGATAGGAAAGATGACTTGCTACGTTGCATGCCTTCTGCCACATCATACGAGGGCCTGAAACGCACGGTCCTGCACCGCCTCGAGCCATCGCAACAGGATAGACTCCAACAGGTCCTCCCTGAGGAACTGCCGACCAACGGTGGTATCGAATACTGCACCGGTTGCGTCAGTTATAGCATGAGCACTCCGCAAAAAACAGCCAGCTTGCAAATTTGAGCGAGTTGTCCTTTCAGCGCCTCCTAAAGTCCGCACGCATGGTACAGACGGTTTCCGACGAGAGGGGCCACAATCAGCTAGCTGCACTCGCTGACCGCATATGTGACTGCTCATCTGCGGCACAACGATTTGCCTTCACAGTCTCGCAGTGCACCTGGAAGCTCGCCTCGGCAGTTGTGCAGGTGCAACCGCCGCTTTTGTGAACAAGCAAAACGCTGCACTCAGCCCTGTTCGTGGACGGGAAACACACCAGCAGTCGCTAACGGCAAATCGACCCTCGAGCAAGCCACCTCTTCTTTGCAGTCGACCGAATCACCGGCACTCGCCTCTTCGTCGACACCAGAGCCGAGCTGTCCATAGTTCTCGCCACGGCCCCAGATCACCAACGCAAAAGTTCGCACCCGCATCCCACGCAGTGAACACTGCCATGGCGTCATATGGGCTCCGGTCAATAACACGAGACATCGGACTCCGTCGCTAGCACAGATGGGTCTTTCTGACCGCCGACGTCAGCTTTGTCATACTATGAGCGGACTTCCTCAGCCAGTCCCATCTAGATGTTAGTGTCCGCGATGGGCGCTTAAAGGGTAACCTCCAGTCTCTTAATGTATTTGCCCAGCAGTCCAACCACCCCTCACCTGGCATCCGTACGTTACGGCCGGTCTCAACGTATAAGATGCTTGCTGAGAAACCGCAATTCGCGAAGCCTCGAAACGATGCGCTGCCCTTTGAAACACAAGGTGACGTATCATATCGCCACAGCCAGACCACCTCTCGCCGCCCGGCTATGGAAGCTCGCTGGACTAACGTCATATGTCGTCAGCCGTGAGTGCCACGTGCTTCAGCTCGGTGTTATTTGTCCTTGCTCAAGCAATTGTTCTTCACCTCTGCATCAGGTTCCAAAGCAGGATAAGCGTCTACTGGTGGCTTTGGGGTGATTACAGAGCTTTGAATGCCGTCACTCCTCTCGATCAGTATCCCCTTCCACACATACAAGACTTCGGTTCCCGTCTCGTAGGAACCAAAATATACAGCCAGATTGCTTTGCTGAGCGCGTACCACCAAATTCCTGTCGAACGCAGCGACACTTCGAAGACAGCAATCCCTAATCCCTTTGGCGTCTTTGACTTTACCGGTATGCCTTACATTATGAAGAATGCGGCGCTAACATTTCAAAGGCTCATGGACGAGGTTACCCACATACTCCTTCATTTTCGTCTACCTTGACGACATTCTATTTGCAAGCTGCACAGACGAATAGCACAAAGAGCACCTTCGCCTCGCATTTGCGCAATTGGATGAACACGGCCTGGTCATAAAGAGGCAAGAAACGCCTTTTCGCGGTTGAAGCCCCCCATTTCACCCCGAGGCATCGAGCCACTGGAATCACGGGTGCGGGTAATCGAGGACTTCTCCTTTCCAACCTTCTCAAGAATGTTGCGCGACTTTCTGGGGCTCATAAACTTTAACAGGCGCTTCATACCATTATATCCGCAGGTTCTTCAGCCACTTACCGATCTGCTGTGTGGTGACTTCATAAAAAAATAAAACGCCTACCTTACATTGATGATCTGAGGGAGAGCAATCCTTCAAGGAAGCCTAAACTCCACTGGCGTTGTCCGACGCGCCAACTCGCCTTATGGTAGACGCGTGGACCACAGCAGTGGGTGCAGAACTGCAGCGGCACAATGGCAAATACCGTTACCCTTGTTCTCGAAGGGCCTCAAACCTACAGAAGGTCGCTACAGCATCTTTGGGAGTGTGATGTGGACCATCTATTGCGCTGTCAAGTATTTGCGTTCTTTTTTCTTCAAGGCGGCAGCTTTTACAGCCTGAGCCTGCAAGAGCTGTTAACCTTCGTTTTCAATAACAACAGTTCATCGTAATCAGAACGACCGCTTCGGCAACATTTATTTATCTCCGCACTTTCCACAAGCACCCGCCATATCTCTGGGACCAAAAACCAGGCACCTGACGCACTGTCGTGCATCCTGGCTGTGCCTTTTTTTTAGCCGACCAATATTCGATTCACGGCAATTGCTAAGCCACCCTGGCATAAGATCGACAAAGTTGCTTATGAAACACCGCTTCGTCTGGCCAGGGATCAACAAAGATTTCCTAAGCTTGGCGAGAAGCTGCCATGCGTCTCTGTAGCTGGGAAAGTGACCAGGCTCACGCCTGCTGCGGTGCAGCCGTTTCGAGCACCATTTGGAGCCGGCATCCTTGCTGACTTGCAGCTGTCACTGCTTTTGTTTAGGCAGATTCTTGCCGCCCTTTGGTGAACAATGGTGCTGTAGGTGAAGAAATGTCGTTACCGCGCACGCCTGTACTATCGTTCGCATAGAAAATTGCGTGGAGCTCGTCGGCGGAACATTCGCACTGCCAGTCAGCTTGCAATACAAGTTTTAAAAAAAGTTAAATTATGTGGTTTTACGTGCCAAAAGCACTTTCTGATTATAATAGACGCCGTAATAGGAGAGTCCAGAAATTTCGACCACCTGGGGTTCTATAACGGGCACCTACATCCAAGTACATGGGTGTTTATGCATTTCGCCCCCAGCGAAATGCGGCCGCCGTGGCCGGGCTACAATCCCGCGTCCTCGTGCTGGGCAGCCCAACACCATAAACACTGAGCAACCACGGCGGCTTACAAGTTTTCCGATGACAACGATCCTGCCCAGCGATCAGCGGCCAATAAACTTCGAGCTTAAGAAACCATGTTACATGAAAGGGGGAGGGGGGGGGCTAGCACTAGGCTGTCATGGAGTTTGGAGCCGACACGCTTGTAGAGATGCAGCTGACACCGGTGCTGTTTGTACAGGTTAGTTTTTACTATCCTTTTCAAGTTTGAACAAAAACATTGAGTTGCCGGTTTCTCCCACGATTGCGTCTGCTGCTGCTGCTAAGTACGGTAGAGGTGTCCAAGCCAAACTGTCTCAAAGGCGAGTACGCCAGTTTTCAAATTACTCGTTATATTTGGTTCTGCTGTTGCTACTTGCCGGGGATGTGGAACTGAAACCCGGTCCTGATGGTGTTTGCTAAATGACAACGTGTCGATAATGAAAAAGTTAGACACCATTGAAATTGGGTTCGCAAAGCTTGAAGCCGTGGTACAAGAATGAATAAAAACCTTGGTATCCCCCACGACCACATTTAGGACGTCAGTAAATTTCGTATCAGAGCAGGCGAATATATTAAACGGCCTTTTGCTTCAGCAAGTTCATGAGCTACAAGAGAAGTCAGTGATATGGAGGACAGAAGCCGGAGTCAAAATTTAGTTTTCCTTTCTGTAGACGGGCCTGGCTAGCTTGAAAAGTGTGAGTAGTCGGAAAATCAAATTGAAAGATTTGTAAAGGTAACTTGGGAATTCAGCTAAAACCAGGGCATGGGGCGGACCACAATTTTCGATTCACGGGGAAGGCTAAGCAGCCTACAGTTCTAAATTTTTTTTCTTTTTACAAAGAAAGACAAGACTTTCCACTAAATGCCGAAAAATGTAAAGGGACCGATTAGAGTATTGCTCAGGAAATATCCACTAAACCACTTAGCATACGCAAACACCTGTGGGAATACAGAAAAGCAAAAAAGGAAGACAAAACATTCGCCGCCCTTCCACTATGTGAAGAACGATGACCAGCGAACCTTTGTATGTGGCGTTGTAATGGCGAACAGCATTTCCGCTGCGGGTCGGCCCGGTATTGCACTATCTTCAGGATTGGCCAACATATGGGGAGTGCCTAAAGCCTGTTTCACCTCCACCGCGGCTCGGCCCGATATTGCGCTATCTTCGGGATCGGGCAACGTATGGGGCGTGCTTAAAGCCTTTCACCTACACCGCGGTTCGGCCCGGTAGTGCACTAGTATCACGTGGTACTGACAGTCAAGAAAACAGTAGAAATAGCGAATGAACGTCGGTCTACGCGGCTACTCGGACAGTCCTGAACCAGTGCGGGCCGACAAATCGATGAGCTGAGAAATACACTCGGAGGACAACGGGGGTTGACGGTCGCGAACCTTTAAGTTGTTGGCAGCGGTAGGTTGCGAGGTCTGCAAGCAACTGTGTCATTGAGGCAGCTGGAGCCCCCGCTGTGTTGCGTAAGCAGCGGAGGCGGGGGAGGAGGCCGTCGGCGCCGCCGACGATTCCTTGGTGTTACGTTTCGCCTCCGACGTACGGTATAGCCGGCGCGGATGCAACGGACGCCGGGGCTTCGTTCAAAGCGGCGAACATTTTGGCCAGTTCAGCGCTGCCGCAACGCCTTCCGCCAATCGCGTCCAGGCATGTTTCAATGCCACGTGTCTTCGTGTGTGTGTGTGAGTGTGTGTGCATGTTGGTGCCCACGCTTGTCAAAGCGCGGCAGCCGGGGAGAGGAGCTCCCCCAACTGTGAAGCGAGGAGGTCTGACCGGCGCCGGCCCTGCGGATGCGTCACTTCTCTCAACGTGTCCGCCCGCCACCGTCACGGGCGTCTCATCCGAGCCGTTCCTTCTTGCCCTCGACTCCGAGAGTATAAAAGCAGTTGCCCCCGGACGCCAAGAGAGAGGCTTCGAATTCTTCCGGCGAGTAACGTGCTCTCCCGTCTCTCCACTTTGATCGACCTGACCGGCCACTCTTTTGCGATGCTATAATAAACAAGTTGTTCTGTTAGCAATCGACTCATCCTTTGCCAGGACCTTCGGATGCTTCCAGCTGTGTCCCAGTCCGCCAGGCTAACGCTACCCTTGGGGCTAGCGACCCAGATGCAACATTGGGAACGCTGTGAGCGCGGAGCGAGCGGACGCGCCTCACATCGGCTCCAGCAATTTTCCTCCGGTTTACCGAAAATTCTAAGGGACCCCATCAAATTTTGCTTCTGCTAGACGTTTAACATTACCCGACGCCCGAAGATACCGCTCTGGAGGAGGTGGGCCAATTGTGGGGCCTTTTAGGCCCATTTTTGTCTCCGCCACTTCACCCAACTGAGCCTAACGCCCCGGTCTCGATCTCCGTCGTTCTCCGCGGCCGCCATGGCGGCCTCTCCTTGGCGCGGGTACGATCCCTAGACGACGACATGGTCAGATATCGTCGCAGAAGCCACGTCTTCGCTTGAAAATTCCTCTCCGACAGAGGAGGTAGTAGATGAAGCCGTTTTCTCGTTGGTAGCCCTTCGTAAACGCCAGCAACGCTCGAACACTTCGGCGGTGAACGGACTCTCCATGAGTTCCAGCGTTTCTTGTCTCCGAATTCTGAAAAGTCCAACCCTCAGCTCTCGTAAGCAGCGGGACCGAAGAAATGGCGGCGCACCGCTATGCCTCGACTCCGCAAAGAAGATTTCACGATTGTCATCACCGCCCAGAGTGACGATCTCCGTGAAGACAGCCCTGTAGAACGGTGAGCTTGGTGCTTTCCTCTCTGCCTATGTAAATCCATCTTCGTTGGACATTCTTCGACCCCTGGCAGCCAAGCCTCGGGCACCAACATCAATAACCGTTGGACAAATAAAGTTTATTCCTATCCTATCCTTGGACATTCTTAGTGTCTGGCCCATCTCAGACCAGAATATCGTCATTGCCACCACATAATATGGGAATGCGGCTAATGCGCTCGGTCGTGAATTTACACTCAATGCTTCCACACGCCCCATCCCGATGGTCCGACACGCCAAAGTCATCGGTGAAATCTGCAGGGGGATTATTACAGTTCATGAGTAGGAAACTACTAATCCTCAAGACAATCGCTGTGGACACTGCGGCTAAACGGTCGCAGTCCTCGAAGACGGCAACATGGCGCCCCACGAGTGGACTCCTACCTGCAACGTGTGCGGTGGCACTGATCTTACGGGCTCGCAAAACTACAAAGCCAAATTTCGACAGCTGCAACAACCGGGAAAGCCGACCGGTCAACGAACCCAACCTTGGACTGCAGTGCCCTCGGGTTCTGACAGCACTTCAAAAGCACCCACGACTAGCAACAAGATTACGAAACGAACAACCGGACCAGCACCACCGACGTGCCCCCAAGTCACCTCGGTCAACTAACCCGAAAGCGTCACGGGAGGCAGACGCCCCTACATTCCAAGATGGGGATTTTTCCGGCACTCCAAGGCCCTCCGTCTGGCACACCAATGAATACGTCTCAGCCCAACGTAGGAAGACGGGACGGGCCTCCTCCGCCTCCCCGCACTCCCCTACCTTCTCCCCCACTAAAGATTCCTCCTCATCCCCCCCCTTAATTCTGACGTCGCGCACCTCCGCCGCGAGCTCGAGACTCTGCGGGCACAAAATGCTCAACTTAACGACAAAATTCATGCGCTAGAAACGGCTCGGTCCTCCCCGCCCCCGGCCTATGTAAGTGGTGCCGGTGGACCTGAAACCCTCTAGCTCTGACGTGCGTTTCGCCGCCCTCGAAAACGCCCTTGCCGAATTAACGGCTCAGATATCAAATTTCGGCCAAATCCAAGACAGCCTTCCCAAGGCGGTCACAGCTACGGTTACGGCCCCCGTGACGGCCAACATTAAGGCGTGGCTAGAGTCAAACCCCCGGATTTTCCGCCGAACAAGACCCCTCAAAGACGCGAACCGTCCATCAAAATTGGACGTACTACTGGACGTACTTTTGCTGACCTCCAAGGATGAAGGTACCCCAGCCCACGCCGGGGAAACTGAAGGCGGCGACCTCTGGGGGTAAAGTTGCAGGCCCGCCGCAAGACAATAAAAAGCCCCCAACACTCCCACTGCTGAACGCTGTGAAGCCGATAAACACCGAAGAAATTGTGAGCGCCGACATTGATGTTGACGACATTGACGGACAGCCAGTGACAGCGTTAGTCGACACTGGTGCCGACTTCTCTATAATGAGTCAGGAAGTCGTCCTCCGCCTGAAGAAAGTAAAGGCGCCATGGACGGGCCCTCACATAAGGACGGCAGGCGGCCAATTACTGATGCCTACTGGAGCATGTAATTCTGGAATTAATATCGGGGATTCCTCTTTCGTGGCCGCTCTCATCGTTCTGCCTGTGTGCTGTAGAGATTTGATTATTGGATTGGATTTTCTGAAAGAATATGGCGCCGTAATTAACATCCCGGATCGTATCGTGACATTTTATAAGAGTCCTGAGGCCCTATAACGTAAAACTATTCCAATATGTTCCTATTCCAATCTCCTGACGTCAAACTTGCGTAACCACCGACGCAAGCACCGGGCGGTCACCCGCAGGGTTGTCTGAACAGACCAATCAAACGCTCTCCTCGTTCATAGGAGGTCACTTTTCTTTGCTTGAAAAACGAATAACATTGCCTGCACATGCGTCTTGTCGTATCTAATTGGCTGACAAGAGGCGAGGAGAATGCTCAAGTGAAGAGGGATTCACTGGGGCAGAGCCAGTGCACTGAAAATCTATAACCGGATGAAGAAGGTGGTGCCTGCGTCTGCGATTGGTCGACCTTCCCTTACTTAGCTTGTAGTGGCTGGTCGAAAATCATGGCGGCATGCAACGGAACCTTAAGAATGACGCTTAAACTGACCCTCAGCAAAGAAGAGGTGGCAGAATGAGGTGGTAAACGTGCTGAAAGGGCTCGAAAACGTTACACGGCCACGCAAGAAGTTTATTATACGCAAATACATCCATGCTCTCCGGCAGGTGCGAGTAGCCAGCGTCTCAGCGATCGGCGGCAGCCATCTTTTATTCCTTTCGGGACGGGACAGCCTGCGGCTATTCCGAAGAAAATTCAATTTTGTTCGGCATATTAATGCTTCTTTATCGCGTACACGTCACTTTGACGCGGTGAGTTTGTGCGCTTTTGTGATGTCGCGTGACAGGCAGGTGAAGTGGGTGCAGCCCGAAAACTTTTTACCAATAGCCGAGGGCTAATGGCGAAAAGGGGTCGAATCAGAAATAACTGTTTTTCTTTTTTCTGTCAAATCATGCATTATCAGTGTGTACACATCATATCAGATGGGGAGGTATCGCGGTTTTCGTTACGTCGCGTGACAGACAGGTGAAGTGGGCGTGGTCGAAAAAAGTTTTTGACCAATCGAGGAGGGCTGATAGGAAAATTGGAATAGAAAAGTTCGGAATAGTTTTACGTTATAGCGCCCCTGGTTTAGTCTATTGCTTAACGCCGCAACACCACTCCTGTCGTCTAACAGAAGATGACTTGTCATCCCACCTCGATCATGTACCCTTGTTTCGGTAGCATGTGACGTACGGTTTCATTGCGAAGGCGTTGCCGACCAAAAAACCACGTTGTTGTTCCCTCATGGTGTCTCGGTCGCACGCGGAATCGTAAATGTCACCGAAGGGCGCACGAACCTGTAGCTAACAAATTTTAGCACAGAGCGACGGCGCCTTCCAAAAGGCACGGCTGTGGCTTATTTTGACGGTGTTGCCAATGTGCGCGGCTGCTGTTCACTACTCGAAGAAACGCCTACGCAAGACCCGGCTCCTGTACTTGACGTCAGCACTGCTTTGTCGCCACACGACCGAGAACGGCTTCTTACTCTACTGGCCAAATTCAGCGACTGCTTTGCGTCTACGCCCAGCGTCGGTCGGACACCTCTAACAAAGCACCGAATAATTACAGAGGATGCGGCAAGACCAATTCAACAAAACCCTTATCGTGTTGCTCTCAGAGAACGTGAAGCCATACAACAACAAGTGATAAAAACGCATAAAGACGACGTGATCCAGCCATCAATGAGTCCCTGGGCATCTCCTGTAGTTCTAGTTAAGAAAAAGGACGGCAGCTTGCGTTTCTGTGTGGACTACCGAAAACTAAATCAGGTGACAAAGAAAGACGTATACCCGCTGCCCCGTATAGACGATTCACTCGAAAGGCTTCGACACGCGCGTTACTTCTCCTCAAGGGATTTAGAAAGCGGATATTGGCCAATCGAGGTAGACCCTAGAGAGAGTGAAAAAACTGCTTTTGTGACATCGGACGACCTATACAAATTTAAGGTCTTGCCTTTCGGCTTGTGCCCTGCCCCTGCTACGTTCCAACGCCTCATGAACACTGTGCTTTCAGACCGGAAGTGGAAAACCTGCTTAGTCTACCTCGACGACGTCATCGTGTTCTCCGCAACAGTTGAACATCTCGAACGGCTTGAAGTGGTTCTGCAGTCCATCCGGTTCGCCGGCTTTACCCTGAAACCGGAGAAGTGCCACTTTGGCTTTGCGGAACTACAGTTTCTTGGTCACGTCGTCAGCCACGCAGGTGTCCGCCCGGATCCCGAAAAAATTGCCGCCGTCGCACAGTTTCCCGTACCATCCAATAAAAAGGCTGTCAGGCGCTGCCTCGGCCTCTGTGCCTATAACCGGCGGTTCATTGCAAACTTTGCTCCTATTGCGTCGCCGTTAACTCGCCTGACGAGAGACGACGTTGCTTTTGTATGGGGCGACGAAGAGCAAGGTGCATTGAACGACTTGCTGGAACGTCTCCAGACGCTTCCAGTGCTTGCTCACTTTGATGAGACCGCTCCTACATTGCTCCACACTGATGCAAGCAATGTTGGCTTGGGAGCTGTTCTTGTGCAGCAGCAGGAGGGCACAGAAAGAGTAGTTGCCTCTCACGCACTCTCACACACACTCTCACGCACAGAGGCTAATCACTCCACGACTGAGAAAAAATGCCTCGCCGTAGTATGGGCGGTTCTGAAATTTCGCCCATATTTGTATGGCCGCCACTTCACCATTATCAGCGACCACCATTCACTGTGCTGGTTGACAAACCTTAAAGATACTGCGGGACGGCTGGCGCGTTGGAGCCTACGGTTGCAAGAGTTTGACATGAGTGTCAAGTACAAGTCGGGGAAACGACATACTGATGCTGACTGCCTGTCTCGATCGCCGATAGAGTCGTCTGTCCCACCCGAAGAAGACTCGAAATTTCTTTGTGTTCTGTACACATCCACCACCGCGCAACAACAGCAGGACGACCCTGAGTTGCTTGAACTCATCAATTACTTAGAGGGCAGATCTGTGAAACTACCTAGAGTTTTCGCAAGAGGACTGTTGTCGTTTTGTTGCGGGCGAAAGTACTTTACAAACGAAATTTTCTTCGACCGGGTCCCCCTATCTGCTCGTCATTCCTGCAGTTCTTCGTACGGAAGTACTTGAAGCCTGTCACAACAAGGTTACTTCTGGTCATTTAGGCTACACAAGAACGCTGGCCAGAGTGCAACAGAAGTACTACTGGCCGAGACTTACCGCCACGGTGAAACATCACGCCCGCACTTGCCTCGACTGCCAGAGGCGCAAGTCACCTCCGTCGAAATCAGCCGGTCTCCTACAACCCGTCCAGGTTCCTCGAAGACCATTTGACCAAATCGGAATGGACATATTGGCCCACTTCCTAATTCTACTGCAGGGAATCGCTTTGTTATCGTCGCAACCGACTATCTCACACGTTACGCACAAATAAAGGCAATCCTGAGAAGTGCAGCAGCCGAGGTGGCGCGCTTTTTCATTGAGCATGTTGTGTTGCGACACGGCGCAACAACCGTCGCAATAGGAGACCAAGGAACCGCATTCATGGCTGCACATTTAGATCACGTCTTGCTGCTAAGTGGAACGTCTCATCAGAAGTCAACCACCTACCATCCACAAACCAATGTATTGACAGAACGCCTAAACAAAACAATTCAAGACATGCTCTCCATGTACGTGGATGTTGAACAGAAAAATTAGGACGAAATCCTACTTTATATCACCTTTGCATATAACACGGCGAAACAAGAGACAACGCGCATGACTCCGTTCACCCTTTTTCACGGACGGCATGTACGAACGATGTTGGATGCAATGCTTCCACACGACTTTGACGACACTTATACGGACGCCCATGTGTTTACGCAACGCGCAGAAGAGGCTCGGCATCTCGCACGCTTGCGCATCTGCCAGCAGCAAGATTACGACGCAGGGCGCTTATGATCGTAACCGTCGAATGGTCATCTATGACGTCGGTGACAGAGTGTGGTTCGGACACCCATATGGAAACGAGGCCTCTCCGAGAAGCTGTTACGGCGATACTTCGGACCATGTCGAGTATTGCGCCGACTCAGTGATGTCCCGCACGAGGTCGTCCCCGATAGTCCCAATTGTACACGGCGCCGCACGCATTGTTCTGAACTTGCGCACGTTGTCCGCATGAAGCCGTATGGGAGCGAATAACTATGCCAGAGACTCTTACTTCCACGAGTGACATTACTGGTGTAGCATCGGGGTGATGGTCTTTTAGGGAGGGACGAATGAGGCGTATATTTTACTTAGAAGACAACGACGATGCGGGCATTAACGGACTGCGTCTACTGGGTGGCTGAGATTGCGTGAGGACGAAGATTGCCTCGGTTCCGTTTGTTTTTGAACAGGCTGTCCTTCAAGAACAACAGGACAGCCTGTTCAAAAACAAACGGAACCGTGGCACGTGTTCTTCGTCCTCACCCAATCTCAGCCACCCACTACACGGAGTCCGTTAATGCCCCCATCGTCGTTGTCTTCTAAGTAGAATAAAAAGGCTGTCCTGTTGTTCTTGAATGTCTCCCTGTCTTCTGTCCACGGTCGTACCGCAACAATATATATATATATATATATATATATATATATATATATATATATATATATATATATATATATATATAGCCTATTTACACTGTACTGGAGCCAGAGCACCAGGCCCACATTCGCTCGCGCCAAGGGCACAGACCCACTTCGACGTCGTCCTCGCGGCGGCTCGTCTCTTGGGTATCTCCCTATAGTATCGTAATACTATATATATATATATCTATATATATATATATATATATATATATATATATATATACAGAGATGTGGTTCGGAAAGCAGAAAAGTGACAAGCAGCAGCACAGTGAAACGCAGCAGTAGAGTCACACTCCAGAAAATTAAAACTTTCGCCTATGCACATTTCATTGGGTATTTCATTGCACGTTACACTGTTTTCAGATGATAGCCTTGTGTACAAAAAAAAAACAAGTATTGGGAGTAACGTTACCCAACTTCAAATTGACTTGAAACGTGTTGAGCATTGGGACTCTATGTGGAAAAAGAGCCTAAATAATGCAAAGTGTGTCCACTTATCTTTTACAAGGAAACGGAAGCGAATAGAGAGTCAGTACCCCTTAAACAATGAGCCTGTAAAACAAGCAATTATGCATAAATATCTAGTTGTAATATTTTTATTCGATTGCTCACAGAATGCGCATGCAAGCGCCGTGGTTGGGAGAGCTGGAAGGGCACTAAACTTTATACAACACAACTTAAAAACTTCGGAACTCAACTTAAAAAAAAGGTAGCCTATTTAACATGTGTTCGACCTATACTAAACGGTGCCTGTGCCGTATGGGTTCCTCCGCAAGTTACGGTGATTGATGAACTAGAAAAAATACAAAATTGGGCAGCTAGGTTTGCCTTGGGTCGGTACAAGAGCAGGGAGATCTGCACGCAGAATAAAAATGAACTTTAGTGGGCAGTGCTTTGGTCGCGCCGACAAGAACTGCTGTTCTTTTATGCTGCAACGAAGGCTAGCTCTAAAGAAATACGCTTCGGTGTAGATATGGTGTAGATTGATTCTGCTAGTTGATATAAGATTAATTTGCAAAGAAGGAATAGTAGGCATCCGACTATGCGTTTTCTTTTTGCGAACACATGTACATCGCAATTTCTTGTCGTTCACTTGCAACAGTGTTCGAGAAAATGTAGTATGTTTTTCTGTTCCTTCGTGTTTCGTGCAGCATAGTGTATTTTGTTCTGCTCCGTCCACCTTGTCCACCCTGCGATGCCTATACCAAGATAATAATAACAAAACACACCTAGGCGGACGACATAATGCTGAAAGGCTGCTAGAATTAGTGAAGCTAACGAAGCTTGAGTCACTTGAATGTAGTAAGGTGGGGAGCCAGATAATGAGATGCACAAAAAGAATCCTTGGGCTCGCAGAATTACGGACGACCAGATATGGGCACAACTCGCTACACATGAATGACCGGTTCGGCAATTAGGGTTAGAGATTGAGATTAGAGGTACGCGAGATTGACGCATGTGCGACGGAAGATGACGTTGGAGTGGTTCAGCTATGGTAAAGGCCTCATGTTCCACTGTGCTGCCAAGCCAGATGATCGGCCTCTTTTTTGAAAAGAAATCGAATCGTTTTTCGCCACAAGGTGCGTCATATTTTGGAAAATTTAATGAGCGCCCTTATTCGCGTCACACGAATAATGGCGTCAGTGCTGACATTTTGAAATAGAGCCACGAGTGTTGATTATTCATTCTGATTTATACATAGCGCATGCAAGGCGTTCGAGGAAACATATGCAAGATAAAAAAATTTGCTACGTGAGTCTAAATATAGAACACACGGTGTTTATGGCGGTGACAGTTTTTTGCAGAGTGCTCGTTGTTCTTATGTATTCCTTCAGATTTCAAGGGATTTGGACAAAATGCGAAGAAATGCAAGGGAGCACACGCGTGCTTCGCCAACGCAACAGCTCTATCGCGCTTCTGTGCTACAGGTCTATTGTTCTAATACAGCAGCTTTTGAAGTGCATTTATTCTTTTATTTATTTATTTATTTACGCAATTTAAATTTCTCTGTAAGCACGAAACAAAGGATTAAATAAAATGTTACGTTATTGCACAATGTGAATTGCAATATTACCATATGAATTGCAGTAAACATAACTAAGTAAGCGTTCGTGGTGTAACGAGACTAGACCCATGAGGACAGAGACAACTCGATGACCGCGACCAGCATCTGCTAGAACAACAGGTTCTTGCCGACGTTGGCGCCTTTTGTCGGCCTCGGGTTCCCGCATTGCGGCATGCTCACAGAGGCGGTCATGATGTGCGTCCGCTTCGCGCTCCCTAACTACTGGAGGATTTTGACATCGTTGTAGCTTAGCCACATCCTGCAGTTTCAAAGGCGTCGCTTCTGGCCCACCCTGCGACGAGTTGCAGTGTGGGCATACTCGCAGCAACCGATTGTCTCTGCGTATAGGCCAACTAAGCGGCCTGGGCAAATATGCGAGCCCTCTTTGGTTCTGTGCGGTCAGCGTTTCACGCGACCTCCTCGGCAGGCGTTTTCACATTTAACACGCGGAGATGTGTTTGCGCAATTCGGTGGTTCGCTTGGAAATTCTACACCGAGGGCTAGTACCACGTGTGGAAAAAGGATTCCGCAAACGGGCAGGGCCTGCATAGCTGTTCGTTCCAGTAAGTAAAACTAACTCGTGTTAAATGCAGCTGAGGCATTCCTCTGAGCTGCTTCTGTCCACCTGCCTGTGTAATTGTAACACGTACACGCCTAGACACATTTTGCCATGTGGCGCATAAATTCTGATGCAAAGGGAAAGCGTGCACGTACAGGTAAGTAGTCATATTGAAACGGAAGAAATCAATATATTTATGTGCAATTATCGAAGGCGGTGAAAGACAATATGGAGAGTTCATGCAATTGAAATTTGAATAAGACTAGCCAAGCGCCTCAACGCGACGGCTAGCACGATGGAAATGCCAAATCAGGTTGTATTCTTCATGCTGGGGCACATGGCCCTAATGTAATGGTTAGAGTATTGTACTGTCCTTGAGGTGCTCTGTTCGAATGCAGGAATCGGAAAAATTTATTAGTTTACCTAACATGCAGTTTATTTATTTATTACCCAACAGTTTATTTAATATGAGATATGCCTACCAGCACTTCACGCAGCTTTGCAACGGTGGGCCTAAACAAGTAAGCCGGAGCTAAGGCGAAGCAGAAGCGCCTCTGGTCGTCTTATACTTTCCCCAGCACGGTGCCCAGTTGATTCAGCACAATCACTCCCCACCGAAAGCGGAGCCATTCTGGCCGCCTAAGGGTAGGAGAACTCATGGGGGTTGCGGCACTGCTTGAGCCAGGAGCCGTGGACAGTTTCCTGGATGCGATGACGCTGGTCTGAAGAAGTTTTCATCGGCTCGACGAGGAAGTTAAGCGCGGATGTATGTTGCCGTACCCGATAGTGACTGTGGTACCTGGAGAACAGCTTGGTGGAAGGACCTGGAGGAGTAGACGGGACGCACGACCAGACCAGTTTGCCGGAAGCAAAGCATGTAGCCGTACTGGATGCGTCGTGGCGATGATTTTGGCGCAACTGGTCCTGAGATATGAACGAACGAGGGAGCACGCGACGTTTTCGGGCCAATCAAAGGCTGCGAGGCCTCTGGCTGCTATCCGTATTATTGCCACCGATGCGAACACGCCCGCACCAATGATCGTCCGAGTTCTTCGGACGCCGACACCACCAACAGTGTTTGCTTGTTTATTTTTATTTATGACATACAGCAGACCGTGAGGCCCAAACAGGCGTGGAATACAAAATTATAAGTGTGTTAAATTGCAACATCCAAAACAAAGAAAACGACCAGTAGGAAATAACTCGACAGCAGTAGTATGAGCTAAAAACATGCCCACTTAGAAGGTCACTAGAATCCACAGATTAAGCCGGCAAAGAGTTCCAATAAGTGATTCCCTCAGTAAAGAAAGCATGCTGAAATAAATTAGTCTTAGCAAAGTAAGGGCAAGAGAAAGGTGTGGGAATGAGCGGTTGTCTAGTTATCGATAATGCTACGTACAGTGAGCAATTTTTTCCACGTTTCTGGTTCATTAGCAAATATACAAGTTTCAAACATAAAACAATTTGCGGCGGGACAAAAGAATTTGGATTTTATTGGATTGCATTAGTGATGAGACTGAAACGGTTTGACTGCCCTGCGGTAAAAATGAAATGCGCGGCTTTCCTTTGCATTTTCGCAAGTGCCTTCATGTTAGTGGTAGCATGCGAACCCAAGAAAATGGCCCCATATTCTAATTTAGGCCTTAAAGAGGTTTCGTACGCTAGTCTATAAACGTGGATTGGTGTATCTTTTAGTTTACGGCGCAACAACCAGCGTTTACGTAAGGCAAAAGAGGAAGTACAATAAATGTGCATGTTTCAGCTTGTTACTTAGTTGCTTGTTAGTGTTAAACCAACACACTTATATTCCTTTACTTCTTTAATTAGTCCTGAGCCCAGAGAAAAACAACCCTTTATTATTGTGCTCGTAGTATTTCTTCCGCAGTGCGGTATTCTTTATGATCCAATCTACGCAATTGCGCACACCAGGACAGTGGGAACGGCAAGAGCACTATTGAAAGTAACGATAATTAAAATGCGTTTCATACATCTTGCAACACCTCTTACTCAAACTGTGCTGCAATTTGGAATAACGTGCAGAATATTTTGGCAAAATGAGTTGGAAGGTGGATGGTTGGCTGCTTCCAATCGTTGCGAGTATGTTTTTCACAATGTCATGCACACGGCATAATTTCCAAGTGGCTGGATAAGTGATTTTCTTGCTTTAGAAAATATGAAACAATTTATGTTCTCATAGTGGATTTTCCTGTAGTGAGTTTTCGCTTGGAGTCTAGATTCTGTAAACTTGACAAAACTAAGTGAACAATTATCAATTCTCAATCCCTTCTGAAGTTGTACGCTTTCTTGATTATGAAGATGCAAGAAGTGTGGTGAAAGCAAGTTTTCAGTCATCCGGATAAAGTGTGGTCTCAAAGAGTTAAGGTGTATGCAAGCATGCGTGATCTATGCTCTCACAAGCATCTTCTATAGTTCTGTAAAATCTAGTACATCTCTTAGCACTCAGAAGGTAGCATGGATATTGCGCGTGCGAAAATGGGGTACTAGACGTGAAGTTACGAACTGCCGGCTTATATCTATCATCTGCATTGCGTCAAATGTGTTTTAATCGATATTGGATATCGTGAGGTCGTTCTGCCAATCTGTGGTCGCGGCGCGTTAACGGCGAAACCTCGCAGTCCCATCTCCCGGTATGGGCATTGGCCGTACACATGGCCGGATTCGCTGTAGTGGTAGCCGAGCGGGCGGTGGTCGGAGGCTCGCCAAATATCCGTCTTCCTCGCGTACCTGCACTGGTTGACGGGTGGGCGTGCTGGGGGCGGCAGCGGTGGACGACGGAATTGCGGCATTACAGAGACCTGGCGCTGTCGCGGAGGGGCACCTTGACGGCAGGCGACGGCGGCGTAGGTCATCGCTTCCGGCTGAGGTTGCGTTGATCGTGGTTATGCCTCAGGCACTCCAAGCGATCGCTGAACCTCTTGGATGATTTCAGCGATTGAATGCTCTTGGGAGTGCGACCTTGGGTAGAACTTATTTATTTATTTTATTTACACAATACTGCAGGCGGCAATGCTGCCCAAGCAGGAAGGGGTTTACATAAGATGCTTTATCAACATATTTTCAAATGAAATATAAGAAGTGCATCCAACAACACATTCCGGTAAATGATTCCATTCTTCGCTCGTAAGTGGAAGAAAAAATTATTTCTCAAAGATTTTATTTCGAGCAAAGTATGACTGAAGTACTTTAGAATGAAAAATACGCGACGACCCTTGTGGAGCATGGGTAATATATGTGGCATTTGCTAAACCTGTTTGATTATGAAACAACGAGTAACGAAAATTAGTTTAATTTAATTAAAAAATGCAGCTCCTACCGTACGACCGCTCTGATAGTCTCACGTTGATCGTCGGTGGCCAGTGATTGAACTCCGGCGTAGGTTGTCGAGTTCGTGCGGCGGTCGAATTGCTGGTTTCGCATCTCGAGTGTCTTCTCGATGCTGGTGGCCTCGCGAAGAAACTCGTCGACGGTCTTCGGTGGGCTTCGTACCATTCCGGCAAAAGGTTCCTCTTTTACACCACGCATGAGTATGCGGAATTTCTTCTCCTCGGGCATATCAGGGTTGGCGTGACGGAATAGACGGCTCATTTCCTCTGTAAAGATCGCGATTGTCTCATTAGGTAGATGCACCCGGGTTTTAATGGCGCTTGGGCTCGTTCTCGGCTTACGACGCTTGCCAATGTCTGCTGGAAGGCGTTTCGGAACAGGTGCCAGGTCGTTAAGGTGGCTTCTCGGTTATCGAACCACGTACTGGCAGCGTCTTCCAATGCGAAGAAGACATGTCGCAGTTTGTCGTCGCTCTTCCAGCTGTTAAATGTTACGACTCTCTCATACGTCTCAAGCCAGCTTTCCGGCTCCTCGAACGTTGAACCGCGGAACGTCGGAGGCTCCCTGGGCTACTGCAGCGCGATGGGGGGCGCTGGGGCTGCCGTTGGGGTGAACTTAGTGACAATCTTCCTGCTCGTCTCAGGCAAAAGTCCGTGCTCCGGGGGCAGTCCTTGCAGCCTTCGGCTACCGCGCTGGTTCTTGTTAACGTTGGTGATGTCTTCCGCGTTCGGGTTTAGGTCACGGCTTTGTGGGGACGTCCGGTACATGAACGCAAAGCACCTCCACCAGATGTCACGTGGTAGTGACGGTGAAGAAGGCAGCAAATTTTGATTAGCGAAGCAAGCGTTTTATTGGGCGAACTTGTGCCCTAAAAAGCAGGCTACACTCAAGAAACGATAGCTGCGAATGCACTCAGCGGTCGTCGAAAATCTTATCAGCGGGTCAAGCGCGTCGGCTTTTATAGAGCAGTCGTCGAATGTTCCAGAGTAATCGCTGGGACCCGCATCCCTTCCACAAAATTCTACGCCATTCGCGTCATGCATACGTGTAATCAGATTACACAAGGTTCGGCGACAACAGACAGCGGATAGAAACATCGATAACATTCTAGAAACTTCCGATACATGTAGGTGCGTCCTGCGCTGGGCGATAACATTTCGTGGACGGTAAAAGTGCTCACACGTAAAAGATAGACGAGTTCACGTGTCAGTATTACGCTTGAAAAGCTTGCGGTCCTTTGTACGAAGTGACTTCAAAGGTTCCAGAGAACTGGAAGAATGCCAAAATTATGCCAAACGAGAAGAGAGGGGGTTGACCGAGGGGCCCGATTTTTATTAGTCATATCATAAGAAGCCAACAAACACTGACACCAAGGACAACATAGGGGAAATATACATGTGCTTAATAAATGAAATGAAGAAACGATAAATTAATGGAAATTAAAGTGGATGAAAAACAATTTGCCGCAGGTGGGAACCGAACCCTCAACCTCCGCATTTCGCGTTCGATGCTCTACCAATTGAGCTACTGCGGCGCTGTTTCCTCATCTACTTTCTTGGGTATTTATGTATCCTAGTAGAACCCTGGGAGTATTAAGCCAGCGCCACCACTCATAGACCTTGGCGGCGGACGAAGGTCCTTTTTTGCCCCAGGCGTCACGAGAACGTGATCTTTTTGGGGTGAAGGCAACTGGTTAACAAACCCACACATGCTACCTGAAGGCATCAATGCTGCGGGATTCGAGACCCTCGTTATGTAATAAACGAGAAGAGAGGGGGTTGACCGAGGGGCCTGATTTTGATTAGCCATATCGTATGAAGCCAACAAACAGTGACACCAAGGACAACATAGGGGAAATATACATGTGCTTAATAAATGAAATGAAGAAACGATAAATTAATGGAAATTAAAGTGGATGAAAACACAACTTGCCGCAGGTGGGAACCGAACCCACAACCTTCGCATTTCGCGTGCGATGCTCTACTAATTGAGCTACCGCGGCGCTGTTTCCTTATCCACTTTCTTGGGTATTTATGTGTCCGAAATGCGAAGGTTGTGGGTTCGGTTCCCACCTTGTGCAAGTTGTTTTTCGTCCACTTTAATTGCCATTAATTTATCGTTTCTTCATTTCATCTATTAAGCACATGCATATTTCCCCTATGTTGTCTATCTATGTTGTTTCCCCTATATTGTCGCCAGCTATGAACCGACAATGGTGAGCTGCGGACTCAAAAATGCTCCCTTTCGTTTTTCACGCTTCAAGGACAGGGTTATAAAGGGTGATGAACCATTTGCCCTGCTTTTTTTAGATGACATCACAATCTTTTCTCATTCATGGTCAGACCATTTGCTGCATCTTAGAGCGGAGCTCAGCTATTTGCGTCAAGCTGTGCTCACCTTAAAGGCCACACTTCTCAAATGTTGTCTTGCATGGGCGACCATGGCCTACCTAGGTCACCACATCACTCAGGTGAAGGTTTTGGTAAACTTAGTGAGGCTAAAATATCAGCGGTAGCAGAATATCCACTACTGAAAACTAAGACGGACTTTCGGGCATTTGTGGGGCTCATTGGGTATTATCTGGATTTATAATTATCCGGGATTTTTCAACCTTGGCAAGCCCCCTGACCAACGGTCTTCGCGAGACAGAACCCACAAACGTAGTCTGGAATGAAAAGAAGGAAGCTGCATCCTTAAGCCTGAAGGCTGTATCGACTGCAGTCTAAAAAATTCCACGCTTAATCTCACGCGAAACTGTAAGCTTATGCGAGACATTCATGTAAATGAGGCGCGCATAACGTTTCACACACCGCGTCGACGAAAATAAGCTTGAGATTCCTTCATGTAAGCGTGAGGGCAAGGCTGCCTGCCACGGTTGTCTTGTGCGAGCATGACCGAGCCGCATATGCGTGAGAACCGCAAATCATACGCTTAAAGTCCCGCGGAGCGCGCGCGCGGGAACTCTTCATCACGCTTATAAAATCCAAATACGGGGTAGTGATATTTCACGTGATCTGCGCGAAGCGTGGGCGAGGGAGAACAACGTTCTGCGTCTTCTCACTGCCCCGCGTTGTATGCGGAAATTTTCTTGGGGAGGCTGAAGGAGACTTTGGTGTTTTCAAGGCTGCGATCGGGGGGAGGGGCGATTTTGGTGTGGATTTTCCGGCAGACTGCCACGTGTGACGTTAGTTCATTGCAGCACAGAGCTCCTGGTCTAATCGTTAGATTTGGTTTGTATCGCTATGCTAACTTCTACAGACGTTCATGGCGTACAACTCGGGTGGTTTATGCATACATTGTGCACTGTGCCGAGTTTATGAGAGTTTACGAGAGGGAATCCAGCGCGTGCTTACGGCTCCAGAGCCGCATTTCCATATGGAAAATGGATATGTTGCGGTCCCTCACCTGCTATTCATGGACGATTAAAATATACAGGTAAGAACGTTAGTTATGGTTCACTTTTATTAAATAGCGGCTAATTGCCAATTTGTCATGATGTCCAGTATGTGGTCGTATGATGTCTGGTACAAAGTTTTCCGTAATGGTACATTTATTGGAAAGCGAAAACCGTTTACGCATGCAGTAGCGTTGATCGAAATAGAGAACAGTCCGCCTCGTGCTTTTTTAAAAGATTTTACCACGGGCTGTTGAATTCCTCTGAATGGTTCAGTTTATTGTGCTGAAGTACCAAATTTCCACGGTTTTTGTTGTTTTTATTTTATATTCGCTAGCTCATCATTATCTGTGTGCCCGCTGCCATTTCTCCTCCGGCAAGGGCGGTGAGCTGGGTGTTGCTACTCTACATTTTGCCCCGTGCTTCTTCTGATGATTTACAACTCTGCTGATGGCGCATCAAAGTGGTATGCCACGCATGCCGTGTGGTTGCCACGTGTGAGGCTCATAGTATATTGGTGCCTATAAAGTGAAAATTCATAATTTTGTGAGCTATTTGTCGGCTGACAGTAACCAGAATCTTGGAAGCACCGCCTGCGGGGTTCTAACCACACGTGCTACTTAATTTGCAACCTCAATTGCCCTCTGAATTAGGGTATCTATATAGCGTAGTTTCGCAGATTTTACATTTTGGGCTGTAAATAGAGGAAGTTTGACTGTGTTCAATGAACCTGAATAAACTCTGCCCGTTGCAGCTCTCGATTTCCAGCTACAAACCCACCTATGACCCCAGTCAGAGTTCACGTGTGATAATTGCACGTAGGATGTTATTCTTGTCGAAATTTGCATCTACAGTGGGTTGAAAATTCAGCGCAACCACGTTTTGCAAGCTCATTCTTTCCCCTTAGGTATCAAAAGGTTTTATCGAAAGTGTTGCCAGTTGTGTTAGAATTTTTAAACTGTATTTTTATGAAGAGCATGATGGAATAAAATCAGTTACAGCTATGCGTCTCACCTAATGCGTTTTGCACGTCGTTCTTAATTTTTCACGTCAAATTTGAAAAAGAATAAATTTTTGGATGTAGGATTTATGAAAATGGCCAGACATCGGAAAAGTTCTTTCTGATCTTATAGAAAATACTGCAATTTTCTGAGCTTTCATAAGTCGCCTTAGAAGCGTGCTTGTGACCCAGGCGTAGAATTCATGCTCCCATTATTGCGGTGATTTCACCATTTTTCCTCTATCGCCTACTTATAAAAACTTTTAAACCGCAAGGAAGGAAGGAAGGAAAAAGTGGAGAAGGAAGGTAGGGAGGTTAACCAGTTTAGCTTAACCGGTTTGCTACCCTACACATGGGAGCGGGATGGGGGGGATGAAAGACGGGGAGAAGAGATAGAGAGCACATAACACGGCACACACATCGTTGGTTACAGTTTGTCACTCTTGCGCGGTACGTGACATCACTGCAACATGTTAAGAGCAGTCAGTAGGAGAAATGTAAGAAGTGCAGTCAGTGTTAAAGCAGTGATGTGTCATGTGTGTGTGATGTTTTTTTTTGTGTGATGACACCTCCCTAGAAAAGGCATTAGTGATGTGCCTAAGCCTTTATGTCATGTAATATGTAACATATCGGCGGCATATGGCCAATTTTTGTGCAGCCAACTTAAAGCCGAGAGCAAGCAAAGACATATCCTGGGCGCAAACACGATTAAAGGATTTGTTCACTGCGTTGCGCATTTAAATCAAACTCATATAGGGACTTACGCTTTCTCAGCGATCGGAAAACGCTTCAACTCTGAAATGTTTGTTTTTAAGCATCAATGCTTTATTGTATCATATTTTCTGGGAATGAATTACATGAATAAAACACTTACCCCAGGAAGAAATATCTGCGTTATACTCTTTCCTCTGCCTAGAATATTGGTCTTTGTTAGAGAGAAGGCCAGTGAAAAAGAATTGGATCACGTAGTTTGGGCAAACAATCGGAGAAAGAGTGCGATAACATGATGATTTTATTGCGGGAAATTCAGTCCGAACGTCCCTGCCCTACACACGGCTTGCTATCTTTGAGCGTGCGGCGCCGTAGAGCATGATTGAGAAGACATTCGTCCTTTTGTGCGAGTAGATAAAGAGCGGCTTGTTTACGCTTTACATGCTGTGGCGTCTTTGAATGTGCCAAGGCTTTGCCAAGCCCGTTCTTAGTGGATTGGTTTCAGTGTCACCGGCGGGAGTGTCTTGCGCAATCTCTGCAGCATACTCAACTTTTGCTTCGCCGGCATGGTGCCACTGCCATAGAGTCTTGGTTCGTCACAATCTGCGTCGTCGAAGCAGAAGTTAAAGAGCACCGCGGAGAGCTTGGCGAGCAATGTTCGCTGCAGAGAAGCGACACAAGCACCCAAGCCGACCAGGGCCGGTGCTTCTTCGTTGCTTCCAGCGCAATAAGAGAAAGGGCGAGGGGGGATAGAGCAAGCTCCTCACTCCATTCCTCTTGCCCCCTCTGGAACCATCTCTAAGCGAGGAGATTGGTCATGTCATAATAAGCCTAGAAACTGGGGTCCTTATCACATTTGCCGAGCGTGAAGAAATGTTGTGGATCACTCCTAGCAGGCGTGATCGGTAAGCGTGGAGAAATATCACGCTTAGAGTAAGCGTGTGAAGAACTGCAAACGCACGCTTAGATAAGCGTGTATTTTTTTTTAGAGTGTAGCCGTCCCGTATTGCGAGCTCCAGATTTTGACGAAGAATTCACGGTCCAATGTGATGGTAGTGATCGAGGACTAGGTGTCGTTACCTGGCAGAGGGATGACAACGGTAACGAATATCCCGTGCTCTATTTGAGCCGGAACTGAGCTTGAGATTGCATACTGCGTGTAGGAAAAAGAATGTGTTTGTATTATGTGGGCCATTCAGAAATTGCAATGATATCTCGGGAGCGCCAAACTCATCGTAGAGGCGGAACATTGTACCCTGGCCTGGCTGCGCACCACCACATCAAAGAACAGTCGCCTCCTGTGTTCGAACCTCATTCTAAAGCAATATAATTCCGACATAAAGTACAAGAAGGGCAAATTAAGTGGAACCGCGGATGCACCGAGTCGCTCTCTCTAAGCGGACTGCGATTGTTCTTCACCATTACTCAAAATTGATACTTCAGTTTTATTTGTTTGTGAAAGTCTTGCTTGACATAACCTCAAAGCTAGAAAGTATCACAACAAGCATCAGAGTTGACATAAAAAGCTTAGTAGCAGACAACAAACAGTCCCAGAGGGACATTCAGGACATCAAGACAACCATGGATGTCATGAATAGGACATTTGAGCAACTAAGGACTGACGTGCACAACGTGCACCGTGAACTATCAGAAGTGAAACACCAGCAGGCTAGCATTATTGGCGATGTGCGCCAGTTGCAGGGGGAAGTGAGAGAAATGCGACAGGAAATAATCGAGCTCAAGCAATACAGTCGTCGGAACAACTTGGAAATAAGAAATGTTCCTGTGTCGGCAGACGAATCGCTGCCAGACATGATGCAAAACATAGCGACTTGCTTGAAGATGGGACTTCGTACCGAAGATATCGATGTAGTGAATCGCGTTCCGACCAAAAACAAGGCTCAACAGAACATTTTGGTAAGGTTTACCTCCATTGCAGTCCGGGACAAAATGATAAAGAATGCCAAGAAAGAGAGGTTGTCTACGTCGGCCCTTAGCTTCCAAAAGAATGAGCCCATATTCATTAATGAACACCGCTGCCAAGAGAATAAGATTCTTCTCGCAAAAGCTCGCCAAGCGAGTAGAGCGAAAAATTGGAAGTATGTATGGGCATCGCAGGCCAAAATTCTAATGCGGAAAAGCGAGAATTCTCGTGTACTGCACATCATTTCTGAAGACGACCTGAAAAAGGTAGTTTAGAGCCTCTAGAGCTGAGTCTTGTTTGCCACACCAATCATGGCGTTCTCAATCCGTGATGTTGAACAGGAATTCCACAAAACCCAGGGTATATCGATACTTCACTGTAACATTCGCAGTTTTCGTAGAAACAAAGACACATTGTGTTCCTTTTCGGCACAGCATAATTTTACATTTGATGTAATTGGCTTTACGGAAACTTGGTTAAAAGAAGGTGAGCACATCTCCATTCCGGGATACAGTCTTGTAAGCAATCCCAGGAATGCAGTATCGCGCGGTGGTGGAGTAGCTCTACTAATCAAGCAGACGGTACCCTTTAGGATAATCACCGATACTGAGATTAGTAACAGTACGGTTGAATCTCTCTTTGTTCTTTTAGATTCACGCATAGTTGTTGGCACAATATACCGGCCACCAAACTCGTGTCTACCCGTTTTTTATCAATCGTTGGAATCTATCCTTTCCACCCTAAGCAGTAAGAGCTATGGTACCATCACTATTGTTGGCGACTTTAACATTGATATCAGCAAGGACACCAATTGTGAATACACGCACCTACTGGAGTCATACAACTTTAAGAATACAATCCAAGAACCTACTAGATTATCACCAAGTGCATCCACAACTATAGACCATGTATTATGTAACAGTGATAACATACATTCTGGCGTATACGATACGAGTTTCACTGACCACTGCCCTATTTTTGTGTTATTACAAAGTGCAAATAATACCATTTCAAAAAAGACCATCTTGGCAAATCGCAGGATCAATTACAAAATAATGCGGCAAAAAATTAAGGAAAAGGAATTTCAAGATGAATTTAGCAGTGACGCTCATATCGAATGCGCAAACTTTGCAAATGCATTAGCCCACATGATATCTCAGTGTACCACATATAAACAAAACAAATACGAGGAACCTTTGTGCCCGTGGATGAATAACACCATACTTACAGCAATAAAAGAAAAGGACTTGTGGTACCAAAAATGAAAAAAAAAAACATAGAGATAACACCTATTATTTGCAAAATTATCGAATATCTCGTAACCACATAGTAGCTGTTATCCGGAGGCGGAAAAAAGAATACAACGCATTCTTAATAAAACAAGCACAAGGCAATACCAAAAAAATGTGGGAAATTATAAAAGCAGTAATTGATTACCCAAATAAAAAACCGATCACTCCTGAACATGTCGATGCCAAGTGCGCCGACACTTTTAATGCGTACTTCACTGGCATTGGCGCAAAGCTAGCGGAGCGTATTCCAGTTACTGAAAGCAACGTCGATTGCCCCATCATCCATGCATGTTTTTCCTTGGATCAAGTGGACGAGCATACCATAACCTCAATAATATCAGGCATGCCTTGCTACAAAGCTACTGGCCACGATGGCATTACCGTAAAAGCATTGAAAGACAATATGGATATTCTTGTGCCAGTACTCACTAAAATAATTAATAACTGTATAAGCCGAGGCACATACTCTGACATCTTAAAGATCGCAAGTTTCTCCTATATATAAAGATGGTGACGTCAATGACCCTGGAAGCTATCGGCCTATCTCTGTGCTAAGCATAATAAATACTGTATTTGAAAAAGTCATCGCAGCTCAACTGAAGCACTGCCTAAACGAAAACAAGCTTCTAACAGATTCCCAACATGGATTTAGAGCCAATCGATCAACGTCATCAGCAGTGTTAGAACTAACCCAGAGCATATACACAGCTCTACACAAAAACAAGATTGCCGTAGGAATATTTTTAGATTTAAGAAAAGCATTTGACACGGTCTGTCATTACATACTTCTAAAGAAATTACGAACTTATGGTTTTAGCGAAGTTACAATGGACCTCTTTTCAAGCTACCTAAATGGTCGAAAACAATATGTAAAATTTGGCTCCTTTGTTTCCCAGTATACTACTATAGTCACAGGAGTTCCGCAAGGATCAGTTTTGGGGCCCATACTGTTCTCACTATATGTAAATGACCTCCCAAGAATACTAAAGTCATCAAAATGTATCATGTACGCTGACGATACCACACTATTATTTTCGGGTAAATCTCCTGGCGTATTGCAGAACACTATAAACAGCGAGTTATCCAACATATCAACTTGGTTTGCATGTAATAAATACAAAATACATAGTATTCAGCTCCCGTTATTCCAGGGGTGATACAATTGGCATGCAAATTCACCTTCTAGGTGGAACAATAGAACAGCTCGACCAAATAAAATATTTAGGGGTATTATTGGACTGCAACTTGAACTGGAAACCACATATATCTAGTATATGCGCGAAATTAGCTTCGGCTTGCTATTTATTAATAAAATGCAGGGAATATCTTGACCTTAGCGTACTTAAAGTTGTTTACTTTTCCATATTTCACTGTCACATTAGATACTGTTCTGAATCATGGTCTAGCACATATAAACATACATCGGTTACAGAAAAGGGCCTTGCGCATTATGACATACACAAGCCCACAGGATAATACTGACATGCTGTTCTGTCGTCTCGGTATATTACCATTATCTCTGGCATGCGAAATGAAAGTTGCCATTTTGATTAACGAGGAAGAAGAAGACGCCGAGTAGTACGGTCGTACCCACACCGGCTCCTGCTTTCTTCGATATTTTCGTTGAAAATTCATCTCAATCTCTATGCTTTCTGCACCACCGGATGCATAAGGAAAAGAGGAACCCACGGATACCAACTTTTCTACGGTGGGTGGCCTTTTCGTTGGTTTTTCGAGCTGCTTCGCTTCCGTGACGCCGCGCTCCCCTCAGTCTGACGGCAAGGCCTAACCAGCGCTCGCCGGGCAGGGTTAGTCCCGCCTCGTCATGGCAGAGGGAATGGTTGTTGTAATGGATGGAGACGATCTTCCGCCGGAAGAATTTGGTGCGGAGCACGGCTGGCGCTCCGCCGCTGTCAAGAAAAACGCCCTGCGCGTCTCTCGTCGCGACAGCACCCGTGAAGCGGCAAGCAGCGAGGGGCACCGCGCGCGTCTCAATGGCAGCAGGAAGCCCACTAGCCTAAAGCACAAGATCATCAAGTCGTCGCGAATGCCTCAGCTCCCGAAGGAACACTGGAAGATTATCGCCCGCCCCAGGGGTGGTCTGGATGTTCAGAAAACGGGCTCCGCTCGGCTTGGTCGGGCCGTTGCCGCCGCGGCAGGACTCACGTCCGAGCAAGCTAGCCATGACATCGTCTGCCCCAACGCAACACAAAATATTATCGTCCTCAGCACCGCGTCTCGCGATAACGCAGATGCTTATCTAAAAATGAATTGCATCACCCTGGGAATGAAACAGTACGAACTCAGCACTTACGAAGCCGCGCCGCACGCCACCTGTAAGGGTGTCATACGTCAAATTGATGTGTCGGAGAGCCAGGCCGACCTGGACAGAAGCATTCTCAACGGAGAATGGAGAAAATCGGAGAAAATGGAGCTGAGCAGAAGAGGCACCCCCCAGGGGTCAGTCATCTCACCACTCCTCTTCAACATCGCAATGGTCGACCTCTCAAGGTATCTAGGCAAGGTCCAGGGCATCGGTCACACGATCTACGCGGACGACATCACTGTCTGGTGCGCGGGTGGCAGTGACGGTCAAGTCGAAGCCGCTCTCCAAGAAGCTGTCGACACTACAGAGCGTTTTCTAACCGACACGGGACTCCGGTGCTCCCCGAAGAAATCGGAGCTCCTACTCTACAGCCCAAGTAGAAAGGGCCGCAAGCCACAGAACTGGAAACCCCCCTCTGAAATTGACATTAATCTCTACACCAATTGCGGAGATCCCATTCCCAAAGTCGCGTCCATTCGAATCTTGGGAATGACACTCGAAGGGGCGGGCTCGAATAACATCACCATTCAAAAACTAGCAAAAAAGACGGACAGCGTCATCGGTCTAATCAGGCGGGTAGCTAACAGAAGGAGAGGCCTGAGCGAAGAGAATCTGTTAAGGCTAGTCCACGCTTTCCTGTTGTGCCATTTTACGTACGTAGCGGCCATGCACGTCTGGAAGAGGGCCGAGCGAGACAAGCTAAATGCCATGATAAGGAGGGGGATCAAGAGCGCGCTCGGACTACCCAACTACACACGCACCGACCGACTCCTGCAGTTGGGTATTCATAATACCCTGGAAGAGATTGCAGAAGCACAAGAAAGGGCACAGATTCTCAGGCTCTCGGGCACCAGGGCGGGCAGACGACTCCTAACTGAGATGGGCGTCCCCCCGGCCACTGTCGAAGATGCCTACCAGGGCCTTCCGAAAGAGCAGAGAGATAACATCATCATATCGCCCGCCCCGCGCAATATGCATCCCCAGCGCAACGTGGAAAGAAGGAAGGCCAGAGCGGTAGCGCTCCTACGCCGCGCAACCGAACTCCCTGGCGGCAGCTGCTTCGTTGACGCGGCCCAGTATGCAAACAGCAACAATTTCACGGTAGTTTCAATCAACCACAGAGGTTCGACCGTTAACGCCGCTTCGGTACGAAGCACGTCGTCGCATGCGGCCGAGCAAGTGGCCATTGCCTTGGCCCTCCTGGACGACGGACATGCCAATATCTTTAGCGACTCCAGGGCAGCCATCCGCGCCTTCAGCGTTGGCGCCGTGTGTAAGGAAGCCTGTCGCATCCTCGAAGGCAAAAGCATCGCCACCCACACTCTCACGTGGTTCCCCGCTCACATGGGATCCATCATGGGAGGCCCCACAAACCTCAACGAGCTGGCCCACTCCAAGGCGCGAGGTCTCGCTTTCCGCGACCATGGAGAACTCCAACGCCGACCCGCAGTGGTGGAGAATAGAGATCAACCGACCACATACAACGAAATTGCGCAGCACTTTTATCTCGGCAGGAGAGACTTTCCCCTTCCCCACAAGAAGTTAAATAGAGCGCAGGCATTGACCCTCAGATTATTGCAAACAGGTTCATATCCCAACCCGGCTTTATTCCACAAAATTTATCCCGACACCTATGCCACTAGTTCTTGCAGGCACTGCAATGACATCGCTAGCCTAGACCATATGCTCTGGCGTTGCCCCTCGTTACGAGGCACGGAACAAATCAATGTGGACAAGTGGCTCTCCGCTATCAAGAGCCCCGATGCCGGGGCGCAACTATGGGCTGTCCAGAGGGCCCACGATGCGGCGGTCGGGCAAGGCCTGACTGTCCCAACGTGGGAGCGGCCCGCAGCGCGCTGAGTCGCGTACCTCAGGACCTTATTAAAGTTTTGCATCCATCCATCCATTTTGATTAACAATATTTTACGTGGGAATCACTCATTATCACCAAGCCTGTTTATTACACCTAATCGCAATACCAGGGGTGCAACAAATGTAAATTTCAACCTACCAATCGTAACACGTATGGCCAACGACTACTTAAGTTTCGCGGTGCTAAAATTTGGAACACAGTACCTCTTGAGGTAAAAATGGCCAACAATTTCGTGTCTGCTGTTAAAATGCTATACCTATCAAAAAGTACGTGCTTTTTTGTCAGTCTGGTTCTCCACTTGTTTCATACTGTACAAGATTATTCCTCATGGATCTATTCAGAAAGCCTAAACACTTCAGCACAGACCCTTGCAAATATGTTACTTCTACGTATAATATGCTATTTAACATGCCATGCGTATAACATGCCACGTACGTGCATGTATTCTCCTGACAGTTCTGTTTTATTACCATTGATTGATATGCACTGTTTTTCTTTTTAATGGTTTTAATTGTATGTATCCACCTAACTGTATTAGGTTGTATCGTTAAAAACTAGATATGCGCATGACATTGTAGCTGCTATTACATATATGACTATGGGCCTACACTAGCCTTTGGCTACAGGCCCAACAGTTCCTGTGTACAAATTATTATGAATGAAAAATAAACTGAATTGAATTGAGTGTAGATGTACAACCTAGCACGTCTGGTTCATCAGCATAAGTGAGTCCAGAGAGTTTAGAGTGTGCGCATTTAGCCAACAGCTACTAAACAAGGGTTGATCGCCATCCATCTTTTGACCTGGTTTTTTAAGAGGGGGCTGATTGCTTGCTTACGCACGTGTTTGAGTTTCAGAGAAAGCTCAAAGAATGTGGTAGGCGAAATACCAGACAATGTGGCAACCGACGGAAAGCTTCTGGCATTGATCTGCAGATAATGAAGTCGTCCCTCCGTGCAGCAGCGGTGAATGCTACCCTCCGTGAGTATTTTGGCGGGCGGGGAAGCTGTTATGACTGCAGTATACAACATGCTGTTCGTCGCACGCAAGAGTACAATGTGAGAGCTACGCTGGGACGACAGTCGGCGGACAGTTCCCAAGTGATGCTGGGCGCTGCTAATTTTCCCGTAACGAGCTCCCCTCGTCAGAGAAGAAGCGACACAAAGGGACGAAAGAGTTGCCAGGCCGGCGGAGGCTAGAGAACGCGAAGGGCTCATGAACGCTTCCCGGAAGAAAGCCGCCACGATCTGCCCCATACTGAGAAGCAGCGAAGATCAGGTGGTAGTAAAAGTTCCCCTCTCCCGTTCACGCAGCCAGACCCTCTCTCCGCCTTTGCGCTAACTAAAACCTGGTCGGGCCGCCGGTCCAATGTTCCGTTTGTAACAGTGTTGTTTGTGCTTCTCGATTCGCTTTCGTCCTGGCTGCATGTGACCCGGATGTGATTGGCTACGGCCATGAGGGAGTGTTGGAGCACAGGTGTTATAATGACAGTGCGGAGAGAAAACAAGCTGGTCTGGCCCATCTAAACGATGCTTGTTCAGACGCTCGTTGCTAAAGCCTACTTTTTACTGTTCTTCCTATTAAACGATGTAAAGAAGCTTTGTTAAAGAGCCAGTAAATCTATTGGTTATCGTTTTCCGAACTTTTGAGCTTCTGATTTCATCAACCCGAAGCCTCCTCCAGGCTACCATATGGAGCCGGCTTCTAAAGTTAACCTGGCGCCGCAACAGTGTTGTGCGTGTGTGGCATGCGTGTCTGTTGTGTACGTGTTGTATACGTGTGTTTTGTGTGTGTATGGGTACGTGTGCATTTTGTCCCATGGCAAGCGCGGTTTGTTTCAATGTGTAACGGTACCCTGTGTCTAGCCACGCTCTAATATTCTGCAGTTACCACAAAAAAGAAAGTCGCACTTTCGCCCGAAAGAAAAACACCGATTGCGATAGCGAATTAGTAGGCAGCTAAACGAAGTAAGGATAGCTTTATCGGCTGCATAAACTTAGAAACATTCGCTTACTAACAAAATTAACAAATATGGTGTCAGCGCGCATAGGCGAACGTGAACGCGTCGCACTCGATGAGCGCGGACACTCGCTGCCAAAACGCAGCCGTGAGCGAAGCGACCTTCTTTCTGTCCATCGCTTCGCCGCAAACTGAGCAGCGAGAGCAGCATGCACTACACTATGAGCCGTCCACAGATCGCTTTCAAGATAGAGCGCGCGCGACCATGCAAAGTACGCAGTTGCTGTCAGCCTAAAACGTCTCCCCTCCCTCCCGCGCTGTATCCTGTTTTCTTCCCATGCGCGCTCGATATTGAGTCGCAACCGTCGGTTCCCCTTGCGCGCGGTCACGAAACACGCAGTTGCTGCCGGAGAACAACGCCACCGTCGTCTCAGCCATCATCCGACCGACGAAAGACGGCTAGCTTGCCCTATGCCTTTCTCTCGCGCGCGCGCCAGATTGCGCCGCCATCGGCTACTCTCGCGCGTCTTGACTCGCACGTACAACTTGCGGCGACGGTGCCATCGCCCTTGGAATCTGAACGGATTATCCCGGCGACGCCGGCAGCAAAAATGCGCCTGTAGTGTCTATATATTTCCTATTGCAATGAGAAATAGTGGTCTGTCTTGCATAAAAATAATTTGTCAGTGGCCTATTACAGGGTACTCAGATATGTACACACAGCATGGAATTGTTGACTACTCTTATAAAAAAAAAGATGAACCTTTCCAATCTGTGAAGGTCGATGAGCAGCGAAGCTGCTTAGCACACGACACAGAGGTGACAAAGAATTTGACAACGACAACGACGAACGCGCGAGCAGGATCCTGAGCGCATTCTCGGGATTGCTGCCGAGAATATTTTAACAGTCCTTTTTGAAGAAATTGCGCAAGGCATTTTTTTAAAAACAAGTGTTCTTACCCTTGTGCCTGCGACCTCTTTCTGCCCCAGGTGGGACAAGGGTAGTTCAATTGCGCCTTTCAGGTCCCCCAGCCCACAGGGGTACGTGCCACTGA
Organism: Dermacentor variabilis; assembly: GCF_050947875.1. Taxonomy (NCBI): domain Eukaryota; kingdom Metazoa; phylum Arthropoda; class Arachnida; order Ixodida; family Ixodidae; genus Dermacentor; species Dermacentor variabilis. Next base: position 29,932,389 of record NC_134573.1, on the reverse strand, counting down.
GCTTGGACCATTTCTGCACTTTCACCAAGAACGGCGCGCATGATGACAGTTTCCGCACACAGGCGTCACGAAACCCCGGACCTGCGCCACATACAGCTTCGTTGTTGAAATATTGTGCTAGAATATCTCACTGAGCTCGGCAAAGTGATTCTGCTGCCATATCTAGAAAAAAAAGACGATTGCTGTTTTTCAGATCAATGACAGCATGAGACCCTGAGGGAGAAGCCACGATCCAGCGCTCAAGCAAGCTGCACGGCCTTGCAGCTGTCTTCTTAATCAGGTGTACTTAACATTGAGTTTTAACGCAAAACGACTTCGCCAACCTAAATCTGAGGCCACCTTGAGTACCCTTAGCGCTATTATGGTTTGATATGTAAGCTGGTTCTCTGCAAAGTAGTAATTTCGCTTTTTCTCGCTTGTTTTCATGGGGCTTATTCATCATCATTAAAGCAAAAGTTCCTTGCTTTAGAAACACTCTGTTTCCATACAAAACCAACTGTTGCCTACCTTGTGTTTGTATCATAATTTTTCACAGTGTTAGAGCTGCCCCCTGCGTTTTCTCACGTGTGGCACCACGAACTATCTAGTTCCTTGGTTTGTAGAAAGAAAGCTAGCGTTAAAATGAAAGTAGAATAAACAGCCTAGAATAAGCAACTTTCAGGTGAGAACAGCTTCGTAATTTTGCCAATCCGCGTCAGCGCACTTAGATCAATATCTGAGTTTCCACAACAGATTCCGCCTACATAAAATCAAAGCATTTGAACGTATTATCTTAAAATATGCATATATCTTCAATGGGCACTTCACACTATCTAGGCACTGAAAAAACACACTGCAGAACTCAGCTTGATGCTACTGTGTGTCGCTAAATTGTGCATGAACATAGGCGGTCACTAATTCAAGAACATTTTACTGAAATGGTCGGGAGAGTTGAGTAAATTGGCTATCAATACCTATTAAAGGCAAAGCTCTGCGAATTTATATGCTTCATTGACATTGCTTTGCAAGGCGATGTAGTTTTCTGTTCTTCCATCTTTACGTACGCGTGTAATTCATTCCCAGCGGCAACTTATCAGTAGCCTGGTTGATTTACTTTTTAGCTGTTTTAACAACCAGAACAAAGCTTATGTTGCTTGTTTTCTGAACCTAGCGCGCACAAGCAGTTCTAATAATAATCCTGTCTTCATATTTGTCTGTCAAAGGTACTTTTGGTGTAAAATGAAACAAAAATTTGTTTCCTTCTGCAGTGTTCTCAGTTACAAATTCTTTCTTACGGTGACTGAGAGTAAACTTGCTGATCGTATTTAGGAGCTGCGCAAATAATATCAGTTAAGTCAAATGAACGGAGGCACACACGAACGTGTGTGTGCTACGAGTGATGTTTGTCTTTATGCGCTAGAGTTAAATCATTCAGTTTTTACCACAGGGCCTAATTTTCGTTTTGAGACAAGTGCATATTTAGTGAATACATGTATATTTAACGTTTCTGTGACGCACTATACTAAGTTCGCATGGGGGCGAAGTTGACAGCCATATGGAGGCCAGATGTGATAAACATTGGTTGAAGCAGGGAAATGGACTGCATTCAACGTTTTGAAAAGTTCTCTTCGTCATAGCGGCAACTGCCCTCACGAAGAGAAGTGACCTTGCCAGAAGGTTGGCTTCAGCAACATTCATAGTTCACCCTCTATTCATCACGATAGACAATTGTGAAATAACAAAAATCTCTACGCAAAACAGAACTTTTGCGGTGGCTCACAATGGAGTTTAGGAAAAATGGTTTTTACGCAAACGTTTTCTGTTAGTAAAAGAGAAAATAAGACTTATATAACCGAATAATTTAACAGAGAAACAAGCTTTTTCAGTTACACAAAAGTCATGAATGTTCCTAAACACATAACTTATCTTAAATTAAAAGAACAAAAAACCTAATAGAAAAATAAAAAAAATATAGAACAGAGCGATACAGAAATTTTAGCTTGTTTTTAGGAAATATTTTTTACAGTGTAAGTCGTATGTATTTCTTCCTGAGAGAGATTACACAATGTTCTGTGTGTTTTTCGCGATCAGACCGATGCATTTTTGCACACTGTCATTCAAACAATGCCGCGCACTGCCTAGTTAGAGTTCGTTGTACATTGTTCAAAGAAGCGAACTCCAAATGTAGCATCAAGACTTTCTTTTGCGCGCCCTCCACCGAGCACCATGTGCGCCGACCTTGGTGAGAGTGAAGAAAAGGTCCAAGCTGATTTGCACATACTCTTGCGGGCTAATTCGATCAACCAATGGCCCTCGGTCTCCCGTAGTTGCGGAGCGCCTGACCAAGGTGGCGGTCAGATCTGTAACGCAGCAGAGTCCTGTCCCTTTCTTGTTTAGGACGTCATTTAGCCCACCTGCTACTATGACAAGGCTGCGCACGTCGGCATTTTCCGCGAGCTTTTCTATTGCTCGCCCCATGACAGAACCCAGTGTCCGCGCTGGAAATGTCCCTACCGCCACTCTTTTATCGCCTTTTCCCCTCTCCACAATTGCTTTTGAGCACTCAGTCAAGTTTGAGTCAGCGGCGATAATCACCCTTTCACTTTCTCCTACCTCTCCCTGCTTCCCTTCGTTCTTTTCCGCCTCATTCGGACTCGACCAGGAGCATTGTTCCTTGGGCTCCTGCTTTTTCCGCGTGGCGGCCTCAAGTTAGGTGCCGCTCTTCCTAGCTAACTCTTCATCACTCTGCACGCATTCCACGTACTTTGCTGACACTCCCTCTCCTATCGCATCGGGGCTCTGCGTTCCATTGTCACGCAAATTCTCGTTCTCAATGGCGACCCTTTTCAACTTTTCCTCGGTTGCTTCAAGTCACGCTCCCTGTTTAGCTCATTTTTGAGCTCTTGCACCTGTTTGACAAGCCCTTCCTGGAAAGCTTCCATTTTCTGCAGCCTAGTATCGACACCACATTGTGTGCCGGTTGATTCGATGCTCTCTCCATTCTCATCTGTCTCCTCATCTGCCTTGAGGGACCCCCCGCGCATTGCCTGCTTTCCCGGCTTTTTTGCGATGTATTGCATGCCTTTTTGTAAATACTATATTAATGCTACTACTGATGCAAATACTATAGTACTATATCAATGCTGAGCACGTGCCTTTTAGGAAAAACCGATACGCATAGGATCCAAATCCTCAAAATGCCGCAAAGCAACTCTCACCACTGTTTCAAAAGCAATCAATGCCGCGGACACCGAAGGTATGACATGCTCTCGCACGCGCTCAACCACTCGGCCACGCTCTCATTTTTCTACCGAAACGCGCACAGTAAAACCACTAATAGCTTTTGTTCTTGCGACTTCCAAGCTACCATTTAAAGACTACAAACACTCAACGTCCCACCCTGCTGCACGGGTACAAGCACGTGGCGCTAAAGGACGGTCTAACCATCCTGCAAAACCAAATGTACACGAAACACACCCGTTCGCCCGAAACGCGAGAGATAAAAAGAATAAAGGAAAAGAAAAGCACCCCATTACTATTTAAAGGAAAAAAAATCAGCAAATTAAGAACAGAAACAAGTCAAAGCATGCACAAAGCACGTCCATTCGCCACAAAATCCAAACGTCTTGCCATCCAAACGTCTGCCACAAGTGACAAATGCCACCAAGGAACGCGCCCCGCAAACGGGGAAGTAAGAGCCACGGCTGTGAGCCGTACAGCCACGCGACGCGGAGACGGAGGAGCGGAGAGCCGTGGATCACGCGCGAGGCCGCAAGGAGCGCCCGCCACCGACACAAACCGGAACCTTAAATGAATGAAGACCAGCAGCGCCACCTGGTTTCAGTTTCATTTACTGCTCGCCGCCAGTGATCTATCTATACATACCGTAATTTTTTTCAAAGTTGCGTAAGATTCGAGCGCTTGCACTTTCCACACTGTGATAGACAATCTGAGACAACCAAGGGGTTGTTTGTAAACTAATACAAGTAGTTACGGGGCCTTAGCACATTCAAGGCACAGATGAAGCATACCTGTCTACGCAGAATCTATAAAGATTCGGTATATTTCACTTTTCTAGAAAAGAAGCACTAAAATGAATTGTTCAGGAAAGGAGACAATCTCTTGCATATAATTTACCGCATTGATTCAAGAACTGTTAAGTCTGCTCTATTGGAAAGAATTACAGATGATGTGCGGTTCACAGGCAACATTGTACTCTTCAGCAACCGCAGACTTTACCTACGGCAAATGATCAAATACGGTAACATGGAAACGGCAAGTAGGAGTATTTATACGCAACGGACATACCATAACATTTAATATTGCTAAAGCAATTAGAGGGACCGTAAAGACGTGTTTCTGCCGTCATCGTCGGCATGATGATACGTATAAAGCCCAAGTACCGCAACACCGTGGCCGCAGGCCGTGTGCTGTAGGTGCGAGTAAAGGCGTGCGAAGGTGAGTCGATGATACTGGCTTGATCCTGCGCGCGCAAGGGAGAAAAGCGGAAAGGAAGCGCGTCGTCTTCCACAGCGCTCAAGGCAGTTGCAGGGAGGGGTGGATGCGTTTTTATCTGGGGGTGGCTGTGTATGACGCGGCTGAGCGCGGCGACCGCGAGAGGCCTATATTGAAAGTGATCTGCAATGAGTATAGAGTGCAGGTGCACTTAGGGCTAAAAGCTTCGTGTGCGCACTATTCTAGCCGCTTAGTTCACATTCGAAGCGTGCGGAAGCACTAAGGTCTATTCGCTCGCTGATGCTTCCTCACGCCAGCGTTTTCACAGTGAGTAGCCTGCTCATCGAGTGAGATGGGATGATGTTTGGTAGTGCGTGCGTGAAAACAAGCTTATGCTTTTAGTAAGCGAATGTTTGAGAGTTTACCCGGCCAATAAACTTACTATCCTTAGTTCGTATAGATGCATACAAATTTGCAATACCTATCGATGCCTGACGCTTCGGGCGACACTGCGGCTTTTCCTGCCCTGATAACCTGATAAAGGAACGAGAGCTTATGATTGGCAGTTACCCTCTTCAAAGTAAAGTTGCTTAATTTCAATCAGTTGATTCCAATAGAGTGTACGTGTGGGCTAGTTGGTTGGCTGTTTGGTTGGTTGGTTCTACATATTGAATTGGGGAACAGAGTGAAAGACGAGGACGCAGAAGAGGCTTCGAAGAGACTTCGAAGATTCGAAAATAGCGTTAGCAGTCTCCGCAGCACCTCGCTCGGCCTACCTGGTTGTTCGACGGCTCCTCGCTGTGCACCTCTGCGAACCGTTGTATCGGCTCATAAAGCGACGAGGAGAGGCCTGATATCGGGCGGTAATTGACTTAGGCAAAGGAGACTGATGTCTGTTTCTTCTCCCGGCCGGGAAATCACTGCCTGGTCGGCTTCTCTTGCACCTTGTCATTATTCGTTTGAACTTCTCTTGCGCAGTGGACTGACCAATGTTCCAGTGGCCCTGGTACCGTCAAATGGGGAGTCAATACAAATGAAAAACTCCAAATTCATTCAGCAAGAGCTTCAGAAGGCGACACTCCACTACCAACTGATCACCAAAGTACGGCAGGTTGGTCGCGGTGACATTCCCTGCTGTTTGCCAGACCAGGCCTGTCTCACAGACCTTCTCAAATGTGCAGCGTTTGCCTCACATCCGGCGACTCCTTCATTCCTGCTGACTTAGCTTGTGTTAAAGGACTAGTTCATGGGGTCGACTCGAGCCTTTCCCCTTCAAAACTTTTGACATATTTGCTGTTGCCGGAGCCGTGTCCGTATTTCGTTGCTTTCGCTTATTTGAGAAAAAGAAGTTCCCCACAGACTCAGTCATTGTTACCTTCGCTGGAAGAACTCGTCAGACAGACATCAAGGCGTTGCCCTAATTTACCGGGTTAAATCGCTATCTCCTCAACCCCTTCGTGTATTAGGTGTTGGGGCTACGGGAATAGCATTAAGGGATGCCGATCAATTTCTCGGTGTCTTAAATGTTGAGCAAATCATGAATTAGAAGATTGTTCACCACAGGAAGAACGATGTTGTCTCTTCAGTGGTTCTCACTCAGGTGACCATAATAACTGCTCTGCGAGAGCACAGGAAAAAAAAATTTTAGAAATATTTGAACAAAAGAGATGCTCAAGACGGGAAGCCTGTTCTCTAATTGCGGAGTGATGTCGCGGGTGTGCCGGTGAAGTCAGTCGACGATCTCATGCAGTTGACTCATTGTTTCCTGACGTCATTGCTTCGGCATTAGAGATGGCAACGCACAAGGCAATGGAAAATTTATTTGTTTGCCTATTGGAGTGATTGGCTCAAATAGTTTATTTATTTATTTACAATACTGCTACTCTCATTTGAGAGCGTGGCAGTTGGGCGATACAGTAGTTACCACCAAAATGGCTCAACTCCTTTACGTGGTTGCCCACCCAACCATCGCCGCTCTACTTCCAGTGTCTTTTAATGCGAATGATCCAGAAACATGCAACCGAGGCCCCTCTAAACTTCGACCCAACGGGATCTCTACTCTGTATCATGCAGAGAAGGAATCAGATTGGAGCTCAGATTATGGCTCGCGAGAAACGCACATGGAGATTGACTGCCGTGCTCTTCAACGTCGCGCATCCCCTGTCGTTTAGGGATCTACTACGACACATAACATGAAGACTAAAAAATGCCAGCAGGAGAATATTTCTGAAAAATATTTTTTGAAGTACAGCATCCTCGACAAGGCAGTTTCTGTGGCCGGTCTTAGCACAACATAGGTACGCTGAAAGTATTACAGTCGACTTGCCGTTTCATTGATTCCGCTGCTATTGACTTATATCCCCTGTGTAGCCTAGAGTGGGCTAGGTGACAGCAGTGCCGACAAGATGCTCACCCGAATATTTTTCTTCGTGCAGCTTCTCGATTGCCTGGCTGTTCCCGTTGAGTGCTGTGCTGCTCCCTTTGGCTGCAACATTTCTTCGTGTGCAGCTGGCCTCTGCTCTGCAGTTGCCAGTGCAGTGCACTGGCCATTGCAGAGCACTAACGTGCAGTGCACTGACGATGCGCGTCTGAAATGTCATATCACCTTGTGTGATAGCCCTCGCCCGTTCATCGGCGTGTCTGGCGACACCCCGCACGCCTTTGCCTACGCCTCGCTGGATCAGCCGGCTATCAGCGGTCTCCGCGCTGCTATTACGTCATCTACCGAGGATATAAAAGCGCTGCCCCCAGCGCCCTTCTTCAGTGGGCTAGGTGGCAGCAGTGCCGGCAAGATGCTCACCCGAATATTTTTCTTCATGCAGGTATGCTACCGCAAAGGCGCTCATTGTATTAGATCCGACGATAGGTTTCTACTGTTGTTTCTATGCCCACATGATGTTGTTTCCTGTTCTTCACAAATGATGTATTGCTTGAGTCGCCTTCTGTTGAACGGTGACGTGGTAGTGAACCCAGGCCCTCCAAAGAAAAATCCTGGTCTTCACCCTTCCCCCAAAATTCAAATGGCTTCGAATAGCTTCACGAGAACCGCGGCAGCCGCTGCTTCCACATCACACGCCGACGCTACGGCCGTTGATGCTAATGACGCTATGATTGCCAAAATGCTATCTGAACTGTTAGATTCGCAGAAGCGATTAGCTCGTGACATTACCGACATAAAGTCATTCCAGAAAACTGTCGACGAGCGTTTCGAACGTCTCGATTCTCGTGTGACTGAGCTTGAGTCTTCACCACCGGAAAAGTACGACATCTTACGTGCTCAACTTGATTCCTTGACTGAGTAAGAAAATGATGACCTCGAAAATAGATCTCGTCGCAATAACTCAATCTTGTATGGCATCCCAGAAGACTGAAATGAAGATGGGGACGACTTATTAAACAAGGTGTCAAACGTCATCTCAGAGAAATTGTCGATCCAATGTCCAAGAATCGAACGCTGTCATAGGCTTGGTAGGTTACGCGAGGACCGTCCATGTCCTGCTATTCCGAGAATTTTGGACTACTCTGAGAAAATAACCATGCTAAAGAACGTATGCAAATTTGAAGACACTGACTACCATGCGACCGAAGACTTCTCCTTTAAAATTCATGCACTCCGAAAAAAACTTTGGGAAGCGTCCCAGGTATATCGCAACAATGGCTGTGAGGTGAAGGTTCGCTTCAATTACATTCTCATGGATAAATCTCGGTACATCTGGAACACGGATAAGAATGACCTTGAGAAACAGCACAGGCGGTCCCTCAAACGCACAGCGCGACATTCTACTACGCCTTCTGTTTGACGTCCTAAGCACAGGCATGAAAAGCTCTCGATTATGAATATTAACGCTAGAAGCATTATAAACAAATTTCCTCACTTCTTTTCTCTTGTGCGTTCGCACTCCCCACATATTGTGGGCATTACGGAAACGTGGCTTCACAATGGTGTCCATGATTCTGAATTCACTCCCCCAGGCTATGTGGCGATACGAGCGAATGGACAGGAAAGCAAAGGCGGAGGGGTCGCTCTTATCGTTCGATCTGACATTAAGTTCTCCGTTATGAAGGCGCCAGCAGAAATTGAATCTGTCTTGTGCAAAATTTTTCCTAATGAACAGCCCATTGTAATCGGCATTCTTTATCGACCGCCAGGTTTATCTGTCGATGTATTGCGCATCCTTAATGATTACTTGAACATACAAACATTCAAACTGTCGAATCTTATTTTGATGGGCGATTTGAACGCTCCAGGTATCCACTGGCCATCATTTACGTTTTCTGGTCGGGATACATCAATCTGTCAAGAATTGCTGGACATTTCCTTGTTCTTCGATCTAAAGCAAATTGTTAATGAAGCAAGAAGAGGTGACTCGTTGCTTGACTTGGTCGTTCTCGCTTCAAATATCTACCAGGCGGTTTCGAATGTGATATTGTTGATGGAATTTCGGACCACAAGGCTGTGGTAGTTACTATTAACTGTCCTGGTTTTGCGTCGCTTTCGACTTTCACCACATTTCCTCATTTCGCTCGCGCTGACGATATTGCTATCACCGATTTTCTTGCTTCTTCTTTCGATGCGTTTCACACGATTGGTCACATGGGTGACATCAACGAACTAGTCAACAAATTTGAAACTATTGTCAGTGACTGCATGCAACGTTTTGTTCCACTAAAACAAAGAAAAAGAACCTCAAAGTTCCCTGGATGACACATGATATCCTTCACGTATCACGCCGCGTTGGACGCCTCAGGCGCGTGAAGCATTTATCAGACCCTCATAATGCTATGAAGTTTCGTGGGGCAAAAGAACAACTGCGAGTAATTACGAAATCGGCAAAAGATCGTTTTTTCAATGTACAGTTAGAAAATCTTCTAAAAACTAATCCTCGCAAATTTTAGCGCTCTGTCTTGCCAACAATCTACATCGGCATCTATAATTGTCAATGATGAAACTACTAATGATCCGCTAATAATAGCTGATGCTTTTAATGCCTACTTGAAAACTGTGTTTTCATCAGATACCCACGAAGTTCCATCCTCTGACCCTTCTAAAGTGACAACTCTGATTACTGATATCATGATTAATGAGCATGGTGTACTGAACCTAATACTACAGTTAGACACTAAAAAATCAACCGGTCCTGATGGTATACCCAATTCTTTCCTCGTTCATTGTTCATTGTGGTCCGCTCGCTACCTAACCATCATCTTTCAAAAGTTCCTCAATACCGGTATTGTTCCATCCTCATGAAAGCCGGCCAAAGTACATCCATTAATGAAATCTGGTAATAAGCAGCTCTTATCTAATTATAGACCTATTTCATTAACATCATATTCATGTAAGATGCTGGAGCACATAATTCACAAACATATAGTGGCATTTCTGGAATCTAATAACATGCTCTCTAACTTTCAGCATGGTTTTAGGAAAGGTTTCAGCAGCTTAACCTAACTAGTTGAATTCTCACACGACATCCTCTGCGCCCTTGATATCGGCACCCAGGTCGACACTATATTTATAGATTTTTCCAAGGCTTTCGATACTGTACTGCATTCTAATCTCTTAATAATGCTTAACATGATCTTGCAAAATTCTCATTTGGTTAGTTGGATTGCCAGTTTCCTTTCTCATCGGTCACAATTCGTATGTTATAATTCAACTAATTCTTCTTCCGTTGACGTGTCATCTGGTGTACCCCAAGGGTCGGTTCTTGGTCCTTTACTATTTCTACTATACGTTAATGACTTACCCCGAAACGTCACTTCACACATACGCCTTTATGCGGACGACTGTTTTTTTGTGTCGAGTGATTAACACACCAGAAGATCATCGTGAACTAAATTCCGCATTTGTCATCTTCTCTACCTGGTGCAACACTTGGCAAATGAAAATAAATTTTACTACAACTGTGATAATGTCATTTTCTAATAGTGCCTCTCCTTCATTGACCAATTACACTTTCAACGACTTATCCTTGCACAGGGTCCCAGGATACAAGTATCTTGGCGTCATATTTACCACTAACATGTCCTGGTCAAAACACGTTAATTTTGTTTGCACTGAAGTACCGCGGAAGCTCGGGTATTTGAGGTGCAATTTCAACAATTCCCCAAGGGAAACTAAGTTACTAATGTATAAAACTTTAATTCGCCCAATCCTAGATTATGCTTCTCCTGTCTGGAACCCTCATAAGAAGTGCGACATTGACTCCATTGAAAGCATACAACAAAAATCTATTAGGTTCATATACCGTCGCTATGATCGCTATTTTTCATCCTCCCGTGTCTTATCTTCTTTGAACCTAACCCCTTTATCCATACGCCGTCACATTGAGTCATTGAAGTTTTTGCATGGCATCGTCAATTTTTCTTATCGTGTCTCACATGCCATATATATTCCTTCAGACATTCCTCCGTCAAGTAGGAGTCACCATAGCCTTAATATTAAACCTTACTTTGCTCAATCTAATAAATTTAAATACAGCTTCTTCCCACGTACTATTGAATTCTGGAACTTAATTCCCGGAACAATTAGGTCACTGCTATTAAACGATTTCCTGTTAAAAGTTAACCACACCTGATTTTATGTATTTTCTTGTTAGTGTATTGACTCATTCTCGTTTTTCTACTGACTCCCAGTGCTGCTGTTATTTTGAGTTTCATTTGTGTCATCTGCCTTATTTCTTGTCAATCTTTAATATGTTATTGTTTACTTGTTTTTTTGTAAGACTTGTTTTTGTCTAGCCCACTCCTGCAATAGCCCCATAAAGGAGCTGCAGTATGTACAAATAAATATAAATAAATAAAACACTCACTTGATATCATTGCATTGCAAGAAACCTGGTTACCAGCAGCAAAAGCATTTCATGTAAAAGGTTACCGTACATTTCGCTTGGACCGTTCCTCTCGTGGTGGCGGCTTAGCTATCATTAGTTCTTCAAAAATTACGCACCGGGCTAAAATGACTTAAAAGCTCGTGACTTTAGAAAGCGATATTCTAGCGATAGACATATCTATTCCAGGCCACATCCCACTCACTTTAATGCTTATTTCCCCGGAGGTATTCTAAATACTAGTGTCCTAGATACAGTAATTACGTCCTGCAGAAAATAAATCATTCTTGCTCTAGACTTTAACTCCCACCATACTTCGTGAGGGTACGAGACTGCTTCGAGCGGTAAATGTATGTGAGATTTGGCTGCTAAAAATAATTTATCATGCATTAACGCACGAACACCCACATTTATTTGTAGTAAGTTACTTTCCGCAGTAGATCTCACTTTCGGTAGTACTAATTTGTCTATGTCCACTTGGTCTGATATAACCTCGGGCACAAGCACTCACCATCTTCCTATTCTTTTTGAGATCGTATGCCCATTGACTCAAGTTACTACACATTCAAGTACTTTTGTTAATTTCAGCAGATTCAAAAATGTCTTGCACATGGCTTTATCATATGAGCCATTGGATAATGAAGAAGAAAAAGCCATAAATCTATTTTCTGTTTTAAATGATTCCCTAAAAAATCTCACTCTACCGCGCACTCCACTAAAAGCGGGTCTCCTAAACCTTGCTGGAACTCAGTGTGTTCACACCATTACAGGATAATAAAAGCACTGTTGCAAAAACTACTTCATAACAAGTGCCCTAGCAATTGGAGAGCCTATAAGTTCGCGGCAGCAACATTTAAAACAACAGTTGCAAATGCCACAGACAACTTTGATTGTGAGAGCTTCATATTTGTTTCGAAGGCCACAAACAATAAAAAGCGCGTTTTTGATTTCTAAGAAATAAAAAGGTACTTCCAGCAAAAATAAACATCGACTCTGTGGTTACAACACCCTACGAATTGGCCAAATTACTGGAAGATACTGTCAGAGGCCTACAATGCCGCTTTAAGTCGATTTTGCCCATCACACTACACCGCCTACTAATGGTGAAGATTTCAAAGAAGTTACGATTTCGGAGCTGGAAAATGTATTAAGCCACCTGCCCATTTCAGCGCCAAGGCCCGATGACAGTACTACGGTAATAATAAACACTTTATTTAAGATATGATCACAAGCATTACTTAGCAACGTGAACCATTCTATTAAAATATCACAGATTCTCCCGCAATGGAGACTTGCAAAAGTTACAAAATTATTAAAAAACAATCTGCCGGTAATGAATAGACAACACTAGGCCAATATCTCTTACATCTAACCCAGCAAAACTCGTCGAAAGAATCTTACACGGCCGCATATATCATTGGCTGATGGAGAACATAATTTTGAGCCCATGCCAGATGGGCTTCAGACGTGCGCGCTCGATTTGGTGTGCCCATGCCGACCTAGAAAATCGTATTAAACTAGCTTGATGTCAGAAAAAAATATGCAGCTTTAGTCACATTGGATATCACTAACGCGCATGACAGCGTAGAACATCTAAGCCTAATAAGCGTGCTTCAGATAGCTCGTCTGCTAAAATATTTTGCGTGGGCTTATGAATTTTTAAATGGCAGCGAGTTTTACTAGTCTTTACGCGAATTGTCTTCATTATCAGCAGTCAAGATGTCTACCACAGGGATCAGTCCTATCGCCATTGCTATTTAATATCTTAATGAGTGCTGTACCTTTGCAACAGGATGTGCACGTGGACCTATACGCCGATGACATTGCATTTCTTGCTGCATCTGGAGACTTACATGCCTTGTATGGAACTGTACAGTCTTATATGTACCGCCTAGAAATGTGGCTTGATGAAATTAACCTATCCTAATACCAGAAAAACTGCCATCCTCATTTTTCCTGAAAGCGTTCCTGTTCAAATTTCAGTTCGTTATCGACAAGACGGTATCCCACAGATGAATTCACTTAAATAATTCGGCATGATATACACCGAAAAGCTTAATTGGAGTCCCGATCTGGAACATATTACCTCAAAGGGAGCACGCACAGTAGGAATGCTGCGTAGACTCAGCAGGAATTGTTCAGGGACCGTATAACATAAAACTATTGCAATATATTTTTATTCCAAACTCCTGACGTCAAATTTGCGTAACCACCGACGACAGCATCGGGCGTTCACCCGGAGGGTTGTCTGAACTAACCATTCAAATGCTCCCCGCGTTAATAGGAGGTCACTTTTGTTTGCTTGAAAAACGAATAACATTGCCTGCACTGAGCGGCTTGTCTTATCTAATTGGCTCACCAGAGGCGAGGAGCATGCTCAAGTGGAGAGGGATTCGATAGGGCTGAGCCACTGAACTCAATATCGAGAATCGGATGAAGAGGGTGGTGCCGGCGTCTGCGATTGGTCCGCTTTCTCTTGCTTAGCTTGCGGTGGCTCATCGACAGTCGCGGCGGCATGCAACGGAAGCTTAAGAATGACGCTGAAACGGATCCTCAGCACAAACGAGTTGGCAGAACGAGGTCTTAAACGTGCCCAAAGTGCTCGAAAACGTTTCACGGCCACGCAAAAAGCTTTATTACACGCAAATAAACCCATGCTCTCCGGCAGACGCGAGTAGCCAGTGTCTGAGCGACCGGCGGCAGCCATCTTCTATTCCTTTCGGAACGGGGCAGCCTGCGGCTATTCAGAAGAAAATTCAGTTTTTTTAGCATATAAATGCATATTTAACGCGTACACGTCACTTTGACGCAGTAAGATGCTGCGGTTTTGTGACGTCGCGTGAGAGGCAGGTGAAGTGGGTGCAAGCCAAAAACTTTTGACCAATAGCTGAGGGCTAATAGCAAATAATCGTCGAATCAGAAATAACCATTTTTGCTTTGTTCGGTCTAATTATGCATAATCAGTGTGTACACGTCACATCCGATGGGGAGCTATCGCGGTTTTCGTGACGTTGCATTACAGACAGGTGAAGTGGGGGTGGTCCAAAAAGTTTTTGACCGATCGCGGGGGGCTGATTGCAGAATTGGAACAGAAAAGTTTGGAGTAGTTTTACGTTATAGCGCCCCAGGGCTGCGTCGGCATGTTCTCATTATGGTTTATTGCATGTATGTTCGCCCTGTAATAGAATTTGGCTGCGTTTTGTTTTCTCGCGGGCCTGCATACAAAATTCTCCCTTTGATTCTACCAGGACGAGAGGCGTTACGTTTATGTCTTGGGCTTCTTAAATTTGTCGCTAATTTGCCCTGTATGCACTGAGAGCTAATCTCTTGAACATTTATTTTTATTATGCCACCGTTTCACTATTAAACAGAAAAGAAGATTTTTAGATTTTTAGAAGCACACCTGCCAAGTCCTTCTCATACGATTTCAAATCTTAACACTACAAATTTTTCCAACTATATTTGCATCACCACGAAGGAGATCCCAATATGTTTCCTTATTTACCCGCCCTCATTTTTTAACTATCAGTGGTGTCGCTCACGTTGCCCTCAAGGTGTTTTCACTCAACAACTATTGGACCCATTAAATGTTTGCCCGTGCGAGATGGTCTTACTGAATTGCTTTGTTCCAGGTGCTAAAATTGAATTTGATGATATTTTCCAAATAATGCTAAATATTTTCCCTATCAATATCTGCATAGCATTCTGGAAGACTACCTTGCACACTTTGATACAAAGACCGTTATAGCAACTCATGCTGCCGTTTGTGAAGAAAAGGCAGGTGTGACCATTGTATGACCACATCTAAATTGGTCTTTTTTCGGTTGGACTACCTGACTTCACGCCTTTCTTTCAGGCGGAATTACTGGCAACTGTATTAGCTTTACCCAAATTACCACCATCTCTGTCATCAGCCATATTCTTAACTGACTACCTGTCTGTTTGTTCTTCACTAAGCACACCCAAATTGGCAGATTCATTACAAACGTTCTATTCTCTTCTCCGAAGACACTTACGTCTCGTTCGTTTAGTGTGGGTGCCAGGTCACGAAGGTCTAGCCTGAAAAGAATATGCAGATATACTCGCAGTAGCGTCACACGGTGATCCTATAATCCCTATTTTGCCTTCGTCAGCTTTCGTCACTGCGGCGCGCTTCAGAAAATATAGTACTACAAATGAGTTCATGCAATCATCATTCGCATCATCTCATTTCCCGCACCTAAGCTTTTCCTTGGAAGAACAAATGGTGCTCCTCTAGAAAAACTGGGGTAACGATTACAAGACTGCGGTGCCGAGCCCCCCGCTGAACTTTTTCCTCCAAAGGTCTGGTCTGGCTATATCGCCCTTGTGCCCTTTATGCACTGAGATTTAATCTATGGAACACTTCTTTTTGACGTGCCACCATTTGATTATTCAACCGAAAATATTTTTAGAAGAACCCTTCCAAAAGCTTCGCTTTAATTTGACATTTCCTGTAACTCTTTCCTTTTGGGCTACCCTACTGGGTTACCGCCACAGGAATGTTTGTGAAGCCCTCTACTTTTTTCTGCGTGCAAAAAATGAATTGCACGTTAGAATTCTTCTAAATACTTAAGATGTTCAATAACTTTAAAATATATCTAGATAATTGATTATTCATACCTGTAACAATCGATATTTTAAATCATATTTGTAAGATACTTTTACCCTAATTTATTAAAAAAATGCTAACAGCTCCTTCACCGCCCGATTCGTGGCCGATACCCCAGAGCGGGTTGCGCCATTTCACTAGGCAACAAGAACAACAACAAACGTTGCGCTGCGTGTGGTTGTCATGTGCATCTCCTGCGTCCTCACCTCTTGCGCTGTTCTCTATTTCAATCATTTGGAATCAGTTTATCATAGCAATACTAACGCATGCAGTCGAAACTGTGGCCTGCAGAAGAATGTGTGAACTGCGCAATGAGCGGGAATGCGATCCGCTTAACACGGACAGGAAGGCAGCGATGAGAATTGAAGAGCAAACGAGTGTTCCTTATACTGTTGTTTAAAATAATAAAAAAGTTTGGTTGCTCAAGGCCAGCGGGATTGCTACAGACAATCCAGCCTCCTTGTCGACCGTTCCAGCGGACCGGGATGGACTTCTTGGGGTCATTTCGGACATCAACAACTGGAAATAACTAGGTCTTCACGGCTACGCCGACTACCTTAGCCGCTATGCCGAAACAAAAACCCTATCCAAATGTAGGGCGGCTGAAGTTGGGAAATTCTTCTGGACAACACACTACAATGAAATGGGGCCCCAGAAGTCCTGATCGCCGACAGAAGAACGGCTCTGCAGTCAACCAGAAAAGGTCAGTCAGAATAGGTCAATCAATTCAGAATAGGTCAGTCAACCTATTCTACAAAATATCCCGACGAGTTACGGGCGGACAACCGGAGGATACCACCTGAAGTAGAACGGTCTTACAGGACACTCAAATATGGCCCTCGGCGAAATATCGGCGATGTACGTAGTCGTTGAGCACAAGATGTCGTATGTTGTCCTTTCCTACGTAACATTTGCCTAAAAAACAGCAGTGCAGAAAAAAAACGCAGTTGTCGCCATTCAAGCTGGTTTTCGGAAGTAAAAGTTCAACGCAGCTTGACGCCATGTTGCCGAACGGCAGCGACTAAGGCAACCTCGACGTCAGCGCATAACTGTGACGTGCGGAAGGCGGCTGACAGCTCACTCGTCTGCATTTCGAGAACCAGGAGAAATTGACATCCGGCATAATAATATTCGTTGACGGTGCAAGGAATACCAGTCCGGGGGTATATTCGGGTTTGAACGCCAATACACTGTCAGTTTACGCCGACAGGGACTCAGTGAAAATCTTCTGCGGGGCTATTTCAGACGGTACAAGATACTCCGACGTCTTGGAGCAATAGAGTGTGACGTAGTGCCCAGCGGTCTCACGCGGTCACAGCAAAGCCGTGCACAACCTGAAGCTCACGTTACGAGTCCGAATTCATACTACGCGCCCAAGCGAGTTAAATATTTTTATTTATTCCTTCGTTTGTTAGTCACATTGTTTACGTGTATACTTCTTTATGTTTGTAGCTACAGTAGAATGCTTTTTAATAGGGTGGCACTCAGACGCATACTTGTTTATATTTTTGGGGGGTGACTATTTTTCATCGCTTTACAGCTGTTACGACCTGTTATAAAACTTTCGCGATTATTTTTGGGTGATTCTGCAACAAGGCGATCTGGTCTAATGAGATGCATGCATGGCGCGAATAGTCCTGTACATTCTGTAGTCCTGTACAGAAAAACACGGAGTGCGATACAGTTATAAAACTTGTGTTTGGTCTTCCGATCTCTTAAGGTCTTGAGATCACCTCTTGCACCGCATTCTTTTAATCTTTCTTTTTTTGTCATTGAACAGCTTGGCTAGCGTTAGGTGGGACACCATATCAGCAGTTGTAAGAGAGAAAACAGAAATCAAGGAGGCGGCTGGCAACTGCCGCCGGAAGGGGTACAATGGCTGCCTGCTCGAGGGTACAACAACATAGAACTGGAAAATACGAAGAAGGAAAGCAAAAAGGAAACAAAGAACAAGATGACAAATCTGCGCTATTGAGATCGGCCCCGCGGACAACATCTGGGCAAACGCCTTCTTGAAGGCAGCTGTCTACCGCGGCCATCTGTCGACCATGTGTCTGACAGTACTAAGCGTTGTGCACTCAGAAATCGGAGTACAATCTAGAAATCATAGTTGCCGCCTTTGTTAGACGGCATCACCGTTATCCAGCATGTAGTAGCTGCTTGCGAATTTCTGAGAATCGAACTTGTACAAAGGCAAGCTGAAGCAAGTGAGTAAGCTTTGGTCGCATGATAAGGCTCAAGGGAACATACTAATGCGTGTACACTCAGAATTTAGACGTACCTAATGGCTCAACACAAACAGCGAGGTGTTACAGGTCCTCCCAGTTCAAACATGAGAATACTGTAAAGTGAGGTCATCGCTTTTGCGGGTGCTCACTGCGATTCTTGAATAGTAGCGACGTAACTGAGATCTGACCCAAATTCGTAATTCTGACATTCATATTATACTGAAACGCATAACGCATGGCGAAAGAAAGGAAACCACAACATGGACGTTTTCTTCAAACTGGTCCTGCTTTCAATAAATTCGCGATTAAACTTCACCCTTTCAGCCCTGAAGGTTATTTAAACTGAAGGACATTTTTATTCATTTTGCAATCATCTGCTAAGGCCTCAGAAACACAAATCTATTAACTATATTCTGAGTTATGGCGTCATGTCGTATTTATAGGACATCAGGGCTTAGTGGTTGAAAAGATCAGTATGACGTACTTCAAAATTGCAAGGTATTCCCGGGAGTTTCGCACATTTAAATGTTTGAAAACGTGCATGCTTGTAATCACATAGTGGTTATTGTGCATGAAAGGCCTGAAAACAGTTCTTTGCGCTCGTATTTTTGCTCGGTAACTAGCCCGCACCCAAACCGTGCTTCCGTAATATATAGCTCTTCATTGCACCTGAATGGCCTCCATCTACTTGATGGCCGCTTCGTCGGATTTATTTTCGTCATAAATGGCCCATTCTTTCTCTACTGTGCAGTAATTGCAGTTTCTCACGCCTGCAAAAGCAAGCAGTCTACCATGCACTTCATCATCATCGTCTTCTACCTCCGACACACACCATATTCATAGTGCAGCGAGCACATTTCAGCTCTTGACACATTGAGTTTTCGCTATAGAAGTGCTATTGCCACACAGTGCAGCTATTCAAGCCCATTTAGCGCCTCGGGAATAATGAAAACAAGGAATTGGAAGCTGTGACAAGCAAGAGCACACTCAACGCACATTCAGCCCATGCAGAGCCCTTGACGAAAACTGAGCCCTAGTGTCCTATACTTAGGATACGCAGATCTTGGAGTGCAAGGGGCTATGAGCAAATTAGGGGTCAAAAGTTCCCGACATACATAAACTTCTAAGCATGTTAGAAGCAACATGCAAAATTATGATCGCTGCCGAGAGAGTAGTGATTCGTTAAAATACTATCAAAGACGTGGCTACTGCTGCAGTCGCTTTCTTCGCCTTTCACCATTCACCATTGGGGTGTTCTGAAAAGGCAAGGACGAATACACTGCTGGTTCTGCTACCGGAGATGTATCGAGCACAGGTTAAATTCTTGCTTGAGTTTTCTAATCATCTTGTCACAATAAATAAGCATTTCTCTTTGTGTAACTTTTATAGGACATGAAGAGAGGCTCCAAGGAATAAGGAACAAAAGATAAGTTTGCACGGTAACTGACTCTCACGGGAGAAATATGCAGTCTAGTCGACATGGCGGATATCAGGAATCGGTAGTCCGAAATTTCTACTTTGCGAATAAACTTTTGTCTTTCTGAATTACAATAATGATACGGTTCCGTTGTTTGTCATTTAGTGGCCATCATGAGGTTATCGACCGGATTTCCTGAGTTTAAATGTTCTGGGATGCTACTGGCAGAAACAAACGGTGACCAACGCTAAGTTCAAGCGAGAGAGCACTCTCATTGCAATGCAAGGCAGCCCAATTCACAGTGGCTTAAGTGGGCAGGTAATCCGGCATTGCAAGGTTGCATCATCATTCCTTAAATTCAAGCTAGCGTGACGGAATCTTCTTTATTTACCTTAAAAATTATTAAAGATGGTGTAGATATGGTATGGGACGCCTTCGAAAAGCCCTAATTAATTAGATGTGCGCCAGTAGGGAATGTGTTGAGCTGAAAGTTTCGGGTTTGTATTGAGGTGGGCGCATGTGCTCTTCTGAACTGCCAAGGTCAAAGTGAGGTCAGCAAGAACCATTTATACTAGCTTTTTGACGCAACAGCAGACGTAATATACCGTATACAATTAAAAAAAAGCAGCATATAAAGAGTAAAGCGAACCGCTCGAGGCCGTGTCCAAGGACGGGACGGCATCTTGCTCGTAGACGTCCACGCAGCAGCGGCTCTAGAGACGGCTTGGTTTGTGGGTATGTTGGATTGACGAAGGACGTCTTGATGCTGTCTTAAATGAACATAACCCACGAAATATTCAACCCTGTTTTAAGGATACAAGAAGTTGTAGAGTCATCTGCCAAATTAAGAGAAGTATTCTCGTAATTCCCATCAGGCCGATTAGGATTCTGATAACCACATATACTTGAGGAAAACCAGTCGCCTCTTTCGATACTCCTTTGCGTAGGTTTTCGGCCAATCATCTGACAGCGTGCGCCGAGATGTGCTGGAATATTGTAGTTGCATTTTACTTTTCAGTTGAAGGAATGTGTTATTTTAAGTTAACGGCAAAATAGTGACGGTATCTATAGCCAACCTATATTTTTGTTTTAGTGACTGGTCTCACCAGAAGTCACAATATTGCCCCGTCCTAGTAGGCGACGACAAACCAAGTGTATAGAACGGCTAATAGCACTGTATACGAACCGTCAACGCGACGTCTTGTCTTGTCTTGTGTCCCAGACAGTGGCATGTACCCACTATGGGGGATTGGCCAAGAAGCAGGCGGTTTTCCGTAAGGTTAGAAGTATAGAGCAACTACATTTGAATAGTGGAGCGTGGGACGATAGAACTGTAATTTAGACTTGCAATGAAAATATTGTTATGAATTTTGATAAAATAATTTAACGTAAAGAAATGAAATAATAGAAACTATGGATAATTGTAGAAAATCAGTAAGGTACTCTTTTTGTCTCTCGAATGAAATTGTAAACTGCAAGAAAAGCATCCCTGTGGCTGGATCCCAGTGAAGTCGCCCCGAAAGAAAGAATGCTTGTCGAGGTTAGCGATAGGCCAAGTTTGGTAAATGAGTATTCTAATATTTTTCTTTGTCTTAGAAAGCGGCGGCATGAGAGAAAATAGTGTTCGATAGTTTCAGGTGCACTGCAAAAAGAACATAGAGGGGACATAGCGAGACCAGACCCGTGTAAGTAAAGATTTAGAGGAGGTATACGACATCTCAATTTTGTAAAACATACTTCTAATTGCCTTCAAGGACACCAATTAATATTCCATGGGAAGCCAAGATGGTGGAATTCAGAACACGGTGTTAGCATGGACGCTGCAGAATTTTGAGATATAGCGAAATTTCTGTACCTAGCCGCGGTGACATAAGCTGATGTCGGCAAAAGAGATATGATAGGGCCGTTCAGGGATGCTCGTGCGAGTGAATCGGCCATTTCATTAAAATGCAACCCATGATGTCCCGGTACCCAAATGAAACATACTTTTCGCAAGTACGGAGGTACCATCGAACGAAATGTTCTTTGAATTGCTGAATTTAAAGATGCAGTTAGTGCTGTGCATACAGATAGCGAGTCGGTCATGATAACAGCTAATGGGTCTTTTTGGGGGAGTTTTCGTAATGCTAATATAATTGCTAATAATTCTGCCTGAAATATGGGTGTGAAGTCGGGAAGGCGAAGGGAGTAGGACCATTGAAGAGATTCAGAGAAGATCCCCACTCTGGCCTTCTCATTGCATACAGAAGAATCAGTAGCTATTACGTTGTCAGCGGTTAGCTGGTGTAGGTGGGCGTGTAAGATATTAATTAAATCTCGCCTTGGTCATAGTTTAGAATGATTAGGAAATATGTCCTCAAACTCAGTTTTGAGGTCTGTAAAGGCATCATTTGAATGGTAAACTTGGCGTATGGATACATCCAATTTTTGTAACTGTGCTTGTATGAATGCTATCTGAGGACTGTGGAATCTCGACCACGATACTTGGAAAAAGCTCAGCAGGTTCAGTGAGAAAAGCATATTGCGTACGTATTTTTAAATAGTCAAATTTTAAAAAATGTCTGAACCGTAAGTAAGCGGAATCTGCAATCTAGGGTGGGCGTATGAGCTTCTGATATAAAACAGCGTTGGCAACAAATTAGGTAGCCCAAAGCATGACCGTGTAGCTTCTCTTTCTAAAAGTATGAGAGGTTTAATTTTCTAGGCGGGACCACCGGAAAATATCACGCAGCCGAATTCTAATATGGGCCGAACATACATTTTATAGATCATCAGTAAGGTATCCCTGCGTAGTCCAGAATGACGGTGGCTGAACCGGCGGAGCTTAGCTACGGCTCGTTCTGCCTTTGTTTTAATATGTTTAATGTGACTGCGCCAGGTGAGTTTGCCATCGTAAATGACACCAAGGTACTTGACTTCGTCAACTTGAGGGATGATTTCCTGTCGGTATTGTAAAGATATATGCACCTGTGCAGTTAATGGGAATACTAATACCGCACTTTTTCTAATATTTAACGACATGCATAACCCATCTAGCCATGTCTCCAGCATTCCTAAGTAATTCTGCAACGACTGTTGTAGTGAATGTATATTATTTGCGGACGTAAAAAATGCGATATCGTCCGCGTAAACATAAACATGTACTTCCGGACACAAAGGAATTGTGCTTAGCAAAATGTTAAATAATATAAGGGAAAGAACGGAACCCTGTGGTACACCTCTTCGTTGTCGTCTGTTTTGCCCCCGCGCGCTACATCAGCGTCGTTTTCATGGCCTGGCACATACCCGCGGGGACGATATAAAACGTGGCATTTGCCCATCATTTAAAGAGAAGGAGCAAAAATCGTCCCGACGCGCCAAGGTAGGAAGGCAGTGCAACGAAGGTGCAGAGCTGATGTCAGTAGGAAAAATGTGGCTTCATACAGTTACGGAACGAAGAAAGAAGAGAGAGGAAGAAGACTCTCAACTTCCCCGTAGCATATTCGAGGGAGGTGCGGGGTACCACGGCTGGAAACGGAGCTCCGCAGTGGACGTCGCCCTCACCGTCCGCACCATGAATCGCGGTGCGCACGCGGGATCAACGTCGTTGCTGCCTTCAACGTCATCATCGCCAGCTGTATCGCTGTCGCTTTCGGTGGTGGTTGTGCAAGCCAAGGATCCTGGAACATTTCTACGAGACGGATGGCGCCGACGTTGAAGAGTGGGTGGCTATGTACGAACGCGTGAGTGGAATCAACAAATGGGACCCTACGCTTATGCTACCTAACCTGTTCTTCTACCTTAGAGGCACGCAAAGCTGTGGTGTGAAAACCACGAAGAGGAGCTAACCAGCTGGGACCAATGCAAAGATAAGTTGACAGAGTTGTTTGGCAAAGGAACGAAGTCTCCCCTCTCCGCCGGCCAAGAATGGAAAACGCGCTTTCCCATCGCTCAAGGTTGCGCGGACATTGTATAGCTCTAGCGTCTAGGAAAAAGCTTAAACAGGTGCGAGGGCGGCAAGCATAGCGTGGGAAGCTAGCCGCCGGAATAGCTATCCCAAGTACTGCTGCTGGCGAGGGCGAAATACCTTCGTGTAATTATAATAACCCTAATAGGACTTCCTTCAAAGAAAAAAAAAGAAAAAAAAGGAAACGGCTCAGAAGGCTATACTACGAGAGCTATGACTGATACTTTTCTATATGTATGTATTCATCTCATCTATGGGATCGCATGCGCGCGCTGTTGATTTGTCTCTGCGTGTATTAGTTAAGAGAGCCAGTTTAAGGGCGGAGAAGAAGCAAGGAGAGGAAAGCAATATTGCAGCGCCGTGGTTTTAAAGCGCAACCGTGGTAGGGAAACGGAAGGCGATATAAGCATGCGTGTCCATGATAGGCACACGACAAACTGCCTTACAATATTTAGACTTGAGGGGAAGCTTCGTTAACAAACTATAACACGGCAATCAGCACTCGAATACGACGAGAGAAATTATTGAGAGGTGGAAAATTCCCTTGAAATAAATCCGGTTTGCGAGACAAATGCTTGTATGTATTGAATCTCTTAAAAGATGAGGGGGGAAATATGCGCTCACCGAGAGGGCATCGTCAGCACGAGACCACCACCAGGCACCTTACTGAGATGTAGAGAGCTTCGCGGCCGGAACGAAGTCTCCCCTCTCCGCCGGCCAAGAATGGAAAACGCGCTTTCCGATCGCTCAAGGTTGCCGATCGCTCACTAGTGACATAAATTATGATGAGGTGTGCTTTCGTCATCGGGCTAGTACCGGAATGTCGCTGGGGGGGGGGGGGTCTCAAATCGTGTTATGCATTTACCTCAATTTCTCGGTTACTAAAGCTCTGTTCGTGATTATATTGACGCCTTAGACGTTCCAGAGCATTGCTTTATCACTTTAACTTGACTTTCTGGTAACCTTTAGTGTCCCTTTAAGGATTGAAGTTTATATGTAGTTTTCCGTATTTAACTTCAGCTGAAAGCACGATCGAACGAAAAATGATAGGTGTAACATGAGGAGACAAGACGAAAGCTGTGTGGATCACATAGCAAGCAGTGATTGCAGTTATTCTAATTGATATAAAAAGAAAAAGAATTGAGCTGGGCAGGCCGTGTAAACTAAGGCAAGATAATCGGTGGGCCATTAGAGTTACAGAATGGGTGCCAAAGGAAGGGAACCACAGTGAAGGACGAAAAAAAAAAACTAGGTGAGGTGACGAAACTAGGAAATTTGCCGGCCCATGTTGGAATCAGCTAGCGCAAGGCAGGGGTAATTTGAGATAGCAGGGAGACGCCTTCATCCTGCAGTGGACGCACAAATAGGCTGAGGATGATGATGATGATGATGACGACTTTGAAAGTGAGCGCTCCTTCCTGTGATCGCTTCCAAGTGCGTTCTTCTTAGAGCTACTTTAATAATGGAGCCAAGCCAACTCGTCCAGCGCTCGTTACTTATGGTTTACGTTAACCTTAACTAATTATGATACAGCATGCACTTACGATACCTTACCGGCTTCAGCGTCCTAAAATGCTTTTCTGTACTGCATTGCTTACGCACTGAAACTATGCTTACATGTAGCCATAGAATATACTCCACTAGTTAGCTCTGCGCCTTTGTACTAGGCTTAGCAGAGAAGACAATGCTAAAATTGATTAGTTTCCTACGAATGTTTAGAAACCTGTTTGTATTAGCTGCAGACGAATGTGTTACCTGAAATCTTAGGAGACTCGCAGGCTGGTTTGTACAGTATCTTCAAAACGTCAATGCTTAACACAAGCAGTAGGTCGAGCGAAGGCAAACAGAAAAGTGGGTGGTTCTTATTCCGCGTCCGATTTTCGTCCTGTGTGTGTCTCAAGCGCTGAAATTTCTACCTGAGAGCACTTTATGTAGTGCCTCAACGTAAAAGTTTTTGCCATGATGTTACGTGCGAACAGATGCTCAATATTTCAATTTTTGTACAATAGAAGACCAAGAAATACTCGCGAAGTAATAGCTGGAAGTAAGATCAGTAATATTTGCACAATGACAAAGACCACGTTTAATATTTTAATAGGACAATTCTCACTTACCGTCCATCCATCGATCTTGCTCTTGTAAATAGAAATATTGGCTAGTACAAGAGTCCCTAATGTAAAGGCAAAGCCAAAGGCAAAACCATTAATTCGCTGCATTGTGCACAAGACGGCTATCGTATGTTAGATGTAGCTATTCGGAACTGATATCCATTCCATTTAACAGCTAGCAGGTGTTGGCTAAACTGCTTCACAGCAATGCCAAATGTTGAAGCGGCACTTTCTGCTTACTTCATTTATGAAAGCATTTCACAGACAAATACCACGGACATGGAAGTTATAGCTGGCAGAACGTGCTGTAAGTTGAAATACATAATAAATTTCTGCTCCCTCCGCTTTACATATACGCAGGGTTTGACCAAGATAAGGACACATACGTCTGAGTCAATATGTCAGCGAAGAGAAGCGCACGCGAACATGTGCTCGGTTTAATTGTCATTTGACTTTCGTGAGACACTCGGGTGTAAATGCCAGGCGACGGCATTTACCGTGTGCATTTTCATGGATGATATTTCGGCATAGTACAGGCCATCGTAGCATTTATACTGAAGCTGCCATTGCTACTGCAAACGCTGAAACCGTTATATGAGGGTTTTCATAGCGCAGTAAAAATCTACTTCATTGCCCTATTATTATTTAGCGGAAGTACGGAAGATGTTTGGCGTGACATACAAAGAAATTTTGAAGTCTGGGTTAATAGGAGCTATATCAAACTTCTTA
Organism: Dermacentor variabilis; assembly: GCF_050947875.1. Classification (NCBI taxonomy): domain Eukaryota; kingdom Metazoa; phylum Arthropoda; class Arachnida; order Ixodida; family Ixodidae; genus Dermacentor; species Dermacentor variabilis. The sequence continues at coordinate 29,906,067 of NC_134573.1, read as the reverse complement.
TGCCCCCGTTTTCATTCTGTTTCAAGACCTTATGTCAAACACCTACTAAGTTTTACCGGTTGTCTAGGAGAACCGGCGGTGAGTTCGATCTTATATTTGGAAAGAATAGGGCAAATACTACTTGCAAGCACTTCAGAACATTCCAATCCAGCGGATAAACTACAGCCTTTAGTAACTTAGTTATTCAAGCATTCAAAGCGTTACAGGCGCACTTTATGAGTGCCTGTATGAATTTCACAAGTGTACTGAAAAGCCGCAAAATGCTGCAAAAGTAAGATTTCAGTGGAATATGGGTACAGTGAGCCGAGCCATCGCATCGGAGCACCCGACCATAGTGACACGTGAACGGCTATCTTTTACGGGTGAGCGCTTTTACCGTCTGAGAAAGTGTTATCGCTCAGCACAGGACGCGTCTACAAGTATCGGAAGTTTCTAGGATGTTATCGATGCTTCTATCCGCAGTCTGTTGTCGCCGAACCTAGTGTAATCTGATTGGATGCATGCGCGACGCGAATGGCGTAGAACTTTCTTGAAGGCACGCGGGTCCCAGCTATCACTCTGGAACATTCGACGACTGATCTATAAAAGCCGACGCGCTTGACTCGCTGATCAGATTTTGGACGATCGCCGAGTGTGTTCGCCGTTTTCGTTGAGCATTTAGTGTAGCCTGTCTTTCTGGGCACAGGTTCGCCCAATAAAGTTAGTTTCGTCATTCACAGTTGCTTGCTGTGTTCTCAACCGTCACTACCACGTAACAATAGCATTGCTGCGGACGGTCCAGGCACGCTCACATCGACGGCCTACTCACCACACTTTGCTGCATTACAGCGAGCAGTCATCGACGCTGGCTGCTCTGAACACTCGACGCGACTACCAGTGCCCGAGCTAATGACCAGGTTGCTGGAATCAGATCCCGTTAAACTGGAATTGAGGCAGGCCTCCTGCGTCACTACTGCTGCGCAGAAGCTTTCGATGATGCAACGGGGAGCACAAAAGCGTGCTTCACACTTCGACAGAACCATTGCTGTGGACGGTCCAGGCACGCTCACAACAACGGCCTACTCATTGCACTTTTGTACATTACAGGTGTGTAAAACAACTTCATTAACTAAATATTAGTTTCGTGCCTGGGTCGTCCTCCAGCTATGCGCGATGATGGATCTGATGCGGGGAGCAAGAATGCGGGCGAAAGGGTCTGCGAAAAAGCGCCCACAACGGTGAAGGAACTTGCTGTAGAAGTTGAGTGCAAAGATTTACGACATGGATAAGAACCTAAACCGTGACCTTGCTTCCCTTAAGAAATCTGCAGATTTTGTGAGCGAAAGCTTTGAGGAATTCAAGGAAGCACTTGGTAATGTGTAGAGGGAATTAGGCGAGGCGAAGACGGAACAAAGTCGACTAAAAAGTGAAAACAGCCGCCTCTCTAACGAGTTGCAGGGTACTAGACATGAACTGATGGAACTACAGCAATACAGTCGTAGAACAAATTTTGAAGTGAAAGGTATCCTCAGGGTACCCACTGAGTCACTGTCGGCAGTTGTTACCACTTTGGCAGCAAAGGTTGCTGCGCAGGTGACAATGGCTGATATTGATGTCGTACACCGTGTTCCAACAAAAAACCAAAATCAATCTAACATCACTATCAAATTCAAGACCTGCGCCGCCCGTGACAACTTGCTTCAATGTGCAAAAAAAGCCCGTCGTATTGTAGCCGATTTTGGCCTGACAGAACGTACACCAGTGTTCATAAATGAGCACTTATGCACTGAGTCCAAACTTTTACTGGCAAAAGCGACTGCCGCAAAGAAGCAACACAACTGGAAATATGCTTGAGTATCGAGAGGACGAATATAAATGAGGAAAGCTGAAAACTGCGATGTCCTCCGCATCTTCACGGAGGCTAACCTAGACCGTGTGGCATAATATCCCGAATATGCTGACGACTTCTTCTGTTGATAACTTTCATAGATTACATAGACCACACTCACTGGTTCAATGCAATGTGAGAAGAATAGGAAAAAATTTTGAAGCTCTTCTTACGCTGTTGGCACAGCACAATAACATGTATGACGTCATAGCCGTCACGGAAACTTGGCTAAAGCCTGGCGAAAGTTATAACATTCCAAATTACGTTTTTCTCTCGTGTCCTAGAATTTCTGCAAACAGGAGAGGAGGGGTCGGGTTCTATATAAGAAACTCACTCGGGTACAGGCTTTATTATTCTTTGAATAGACCTACTAGCGGACACTCGGAGATGTTTTTCGTAGAGTTGTACATAGTCATCATAGGTGTTGTATACCGTCCCTCGCATACTGATTGTAGCACGTTTTTGAATGACCTAGAGTATGCTCTCATCCACCTGACCGAAAATAATAAGAAAGCTGTTATAGTGGGCGACATGAATATTGACACTCTTAGTAGCAGACCCACTGAATATTCAAAATTACTGTCTTCGTATGGGTTCAGTAATCTTGTCACTGGTCCCACGAGAACTACAAGTCATACCTCCACTTGCCTTGATCACATTTTATGTAACTTTGATACAACTGAAAGCCTTTATGGAGCCTACGATACAGGTCAAGCTGACCACTTACCGATTGCGTTCCTATATTGTCTTGACGATACATATTTTAACCGGACAAATTTTTCCGGTACAACAGAGCGAATTGATCATGAAAAACTGTCACTGTCACTTTCCAACATGTCGTCCTCCGACTTTGACTACTTAAACGCTAACATGCACTGTCCTATACTAATAGAAAGACTTAAAGGTACAATTGCACATTGCACTCAAATAAAAGTAGACACAACATACGCAACCAATATGACCATGGATGACAAAGAGCGTACTGAACTTGGTTAAAGCGCGAGATTATTGGCATACTAAAGTGAAGCAATATCGAGGAAACACGTACTACTTTAATCAATACAAGGAGCACAGAAACAAAGCCTTGGCAGCAATGAGAATACAGAAGAAGCTTTATTACAGTAACCAGATCAACGCGTCATCTCACAACCCGAAAAAAATTATGGGCTACTACAAACTCTATTATTAAACCTGCAGTTTCAAAACGAATTCTTCCATCGATAGCTACGGGATGCGATGCTTTATCAGTAAGTGAAGAATTTAAACATCACTTTTGTACGGTTGGAACCCAACTTCTTTTTGGCATGTGAAGTAGGTTCGAGCCATCTTTGCCTGCTTGTAATTCATGTTCCTTTGGCGACATACATATTTCAATCCAGGAAGTATTAGCAACTACAAATCCATTAGATAGAGGAAGGGCACCTGGTTTCAATGGTATTGCGGTGTCCGTAGTGAAAAACAATATAAGAACCTTGGAACCCACTCTCGCTAAATTGTTTAACAAAGCATTTTACACGGGCACATACCCGGAGGTATTGAAAATAGCAAGAGTGACGCCTACTTTTAAAAGTGGGGACCCCAACGATTTCGGTAATTATCGACCTATATCGGTATTGAACTGCATAAACATATTTTTTAGAAACTACTGGCTAGTATAATAAGAAAATTTCTACACAAAAATAACATCCTTTCCCCGCGTCAACATGGCTTTCAGAAGTCGCGATCGACAACTACGGCTATTCTGTCTTTAACTAATGTAATCAATGAAGCCTTGAACAACAACGAAATATCAATAGGAGTATTTTTAGATATAAGAAAGGCATTTGATACTGTCGACTATCGCATAATATTCATGAAACTGGAAAGACTTGGATTTCGAGGCATTTCCTTAGACTTCTTAAAAAGCTATCTCGATAACCGTAAACAAGCAGTGGTCATCGATGAGCACACTTCAACCCTCTCTGAAATTACTATGGATGTACCAGAAGGATCGGTATTTGGGCCAATATTATTTACAATACACATAAATGACCTTCCGGGCGGCCTAAATGAAGCACATGCCTTCATGTATGCTGATGACACAGCTCTTGTGGTCAGTAGCAAATCTTTAAATAACGCTGTTAAAACAATCAACAATGAACTTCAATACATTAGCAAATGGTTTGAAAGTAATCGACTTTCCTTCAATACAAATAAAACTAAATTTATTATTTTTATGTCCCCGTTTAAGAAAAAAAACCTTTTGAGGAGCCATGGCGCAATACGATTGGCCGTGATGAAATTGTAAAACTCGACTCAGTGCTCTACTTAAGGGTAACCCTTGATTCCGCTCTGAACTGGAAGCCTCATATCGATAGGCTGTGTGGTAAGGTCTCTTCTGCATGCTTCGTACTTACAAAGGCGCGGAGTAATTTCAGTTTCGACACGTTGAGAACCTTGTTTATATGTCTCGTTCATTCTCACTTAGCCTACTCTACTGAAGCCTGGGGATTTACATAGAAAACATACTTGGAGCCTACAGTACGGCTTTAGAAGAGAGCTTTGCGGATAATCAACTACGCTAGCTTTACTACACCGTCAAGAAATCTTTTTCTTACGAACAAGGTCATGCCATTATCGCACCTGCGAGATTACCGCGTTGCCTTATTAGTGTGTTCGATAACGAGATGCAACACGCCATTTCCTGCCACTATCTTCAATGAATTCACATTTAACAGTCGCTCAGCCTTCCTCGAGAAATTTCTCGTGCCGATATGTCACAACCAGTACGGCCAGCGACGCATAGATTATATAAGTATGAAAATATGGAACTCGCTTCCCGCAAATATTAAGCAGTCAGCAAATTTTAATACTACTGTAAAAGAATTCTTTCGTTCCGATCTAAACTGATTAGTCTTTAACGAAAGTTATAATGATGTCAACAAATGGATACAGCGTTGCTGTGATGCTTTTTTGTCGTTTCTACGTACGTATGTGTTCATGGATGTATAGTAACGTAAGTGTCAATGCCGGTGTACTCTTGTGTTTACTCGACACACCATGCATCAAATGTATATGTAGCATATCAGTGTACATTCTTGCTGCGTTGAGTAAATAATAATTACATTTTACCGTTCTGCAAACGGCTAAAGTCACAAATGTTCAACCAATTCTTTTTGTGTAACCGTTTCATGTGGTGTGGGGCTCATGTCGTGGGTGACAGCAGTTTGGACAGAAACTAAGCCTTTGCGCTTCTGGGTGCCGATGGCTGTGTCCTCGGCATGCGGGGAATGGCGCGCGCCCGAGCCGGCGGGGGCCGTGGCTTTAGCCCTCCTGCCGTGGTCTGCACCTTAGTTGATTGGTTTTTGTTTGGTGGCATTTCCTTCTTTCTTTTTTCTGTTTTGTTTTGTTTGTTTGATCCAAAACAAACGATTGCGCTCATGTCTGAATCGTTTACTTTTCTTTGTATAACTGCATGGATCCATAACTAGCCTATGGCTAAGGATCCAGACGTTGTCGCATAGCAGTTTTGATTATTTGAATAAAATTGCTGTTGAATTCAATATGGAAATTCCCGTGGTGTGGCGTCGGTGGGCGCTACATGGAGTAGGGAGTTGTGACGGGGGCCCACGAGCCGTGCAGTTGTCCCTACATTTATTTCGGTAGAAGGGCGAAGGCGGCGAGCAGAGCGGTGGCTGTGGCGACCAGCACCCCCCCCCCCCCCATTTGGCTTCTATACTCACGGACATCAGGGCTATGTGGCTATCAAGGGAAATCTATGGAGACAAAACGCGCACAAGTGAGGGTGCTGCTCTAGAGAGTCCAGCGCTTTAAGTCCACGTTGGGTTACGCTGGGAAAGAGAAAACACCAGCAGCTCATTAGCAACAGTTAAAGGAGACAGAACACACCACCGTATGTCAAGGTTTACTTATTTGCGGCTTTTCCCTTCGGCGTCTGCGCAAATACTAAGCCGTTGCATGTGGAAGCAACGCCAATTCAGCGTAAATGCCGAGCAATGGAAAGCGCTGTCACTATCCAGCGTGCGTGTTGCAAAGCATGCGCCGCCCCGGCCGTTCGTCTCAGCCAACCGTACTCTAGTTTATGTACGGGTTCTATTCTAGACATCCCGCCATTTTCTTCGACGCGTGACGCAGGCGCGACGCGTATAGCGGCCGCGGCACTGTCAACGCTGCTGTATAACTTGGTGCGTGTAACACATATGCAGCAGCTTTCACTTCGAAGCCACAGAAAGTTGTCCGCGAGCGTGTCCTCCAGGTGGGCGCTACAGGGGCAATGTTATGAGTGATCTGTGGGCAAGAATAATTTTAAACGAGAGCTCTGGTCATATAGTCTTGTATTCAGCGCAAGTTAGGCCCCTGCCTCTTTGATGTCGCGCATGAGCGGATTGTAACTGCGACCCATGAGAACACGTCGCATGCTCGTGCGGGCCCGCAAGTTTTACAGCTGGCTGCGAAGAAGCAACTGGATAAAATCCTGTCCGTGGAATTGTTGCCATTATCTCGCAAACGATCATTAAGACATCTACCGGCCAGTCTAATATAAATTGCGCCACACGAGAATTGTTAGCTATATACCATACTCTGTGCGCAGCCTGGAAGCTATTGTTGTCTTTTTTCACAACCAGGGTGCGTGACCCTCTTTGAATTAGACAAATTAAATATAGTGGCCAGTTAATTTGGGGCAGTTGTCGCCAAATAAACCACTTAGAAGTGAGTGGCCATCCTATCATCGGCTTCTCTTCCTCTCTTTTCGTTTACACTCAACCTGAGTTGCACTAAACACAAGACAAAACGATGCCGTGCCAGCTTGCCCAATCTTCCACCCTTGTCAAAGATGTCATATTCGAAGATCAGCATGCCGCAGTATAACTGAGCTTTACCTGTGGGACGGCCTGAGAGTATGACTTGTCCTTTAGGAAAGTATCACTCATTCTGAAGCACAAAAGCTTGAACTAACGTACCCGAAACCGTCATTTCAGCGAGACACATGGTCTCACAGGCGGTTCTGCCCTACGAGGCAGCAGAGGTTGTTGCGCGGCTCAGCTAGGAGTAAGGAAACAACGAAACGACGAGGAGGTCAGGGCTTGCCTTTGAAGAACGTACAGCCTTTAGAGAAAAATTTTGGGCGCCAAGAATTTGAGGGAAAAAAGTTATCCCGAGTTTCTATACAAGAGTAAGCTTAACCGAATGTTTAAAGGGCAGTCAGTCCTACGGTGACAGGAACGCTGTAGTGGAGAGGATACTGGTAGAGCAGTTTTACAACTGTTGCCCACCGCACGAAATAACTTGGTTACAGGACCGGGATGACGTACCTTCTGCGACGAAAGTGGCCGAACTCGTCGAGGAGTACGCAATGCGCCGACAGCTTAGCAACAGACTATGAATTGATAGGGTCTACAATCCCAAAACAACGACCACTAACCGTTATGTAAAGCCCGCTTTGAGCCCTCGAGTTGAGGGAGAGGAAACAAAAAGGGCCCTTTAGGTAAAAATAAAGCAAAGGACTACAGTGAACCAAGTAAAACAGTGACCGCTCATTTGCTGTAAATTCAAGGAACCGGGTCAGATAGTGGTAAACTGCACAAAGGAAAGGGTTGCGTCTTCGTATGTCAATGACTGCGAAGAAAACATAAAGTTGTTGCAGCCTTACATGCATGACCTGGTAGCAAACAGGAAACCATGCAGAACACTGCGAAACTCGATGGTAACAATGGATGTTGTTTATTCATCGTATCTGTGACAATCCGACTACTCAGGCCAATGTACATGGATCCGCCAGGTGGTGTAAGAACAGAGCGTGTGCTTGCCAAACGCGACAGTGGTCATCGAGAGTCCTTTCGGTAAGCTAACGACCGAAGCAGCCGATTCAGGAACGCTCTCTAAATGCTATCCGTACTTGTTCTCAAACAGATCAGATATGTAATTTGCGAGAGAGGAACATTATTTCCGGTGACCGGGTTGTACAGGCATTAACCCATTCAATGGCGCGAGAATTGGGAACTCATCATTTTCGAGAGCTATACTATAGAGGAAACATCCAATAAATCTGTGGCGGAAACGGATGAACGCGATACGGACCACCGCGATAAAGAGACAACCGAGACCGGTCAGCCAGAGAATCAGTCTCCATAACCGCAGAACAAGGAGGTCCTTGACAACGCCTTATTGCTGCCAGTGTCATGTAGAGTCACTACACTGCTAAGTGGGAATAGAGAAGCGATGGCGACTCAGCAGATGGGGGACCCCGCCATTCAGCATATCAGACAGCGCAAGAAACAAGTACTCCAGCAAATAATATTTCTTTCGAGCTGAGAAGCGGTGTGTTGTGTAGCTTATACAAGGATAAAAGCGCGGCGGGGAGCGAGATCAACTATTCGTTCCCGAGAAGTATCGTCCAGACATGTTGCGGCCTTCTCATGGTAGTTTGTCGTCGTCTCACCTTGGAACCAAGAAAACAAAGCAGAGGCTGTCACAAGAGTGTCACTGGCTTGGATGTTTTAAAGACGTCGAGAAATTTATGCGGTCATGAGATACATGCCAGCGGGTCGGAAAGGCGCAGGATAAGTGGACAGCACCGATGGTATTAGCACCGATTTTTACAGAGCCGTTTCAGCGGTTCGTGATAGATGCAGTTGGGCCACTTCTTGTGACAGAGACAGGGTACCAGTACATTCTATGTTATGCCCAACCACGAAGTTTCCAGAGATGCCTGCGCTACATGTGGTGACGTCGGAGAATGTTGTGGATTCGCTGTTGTTGATCTTTTCCCGAGTTCGATTCCCTTCCGAGAACCAAAGTGATCAAGGCAGCGCGTTTACAAGTGTCCTCACAAGGTCATTTCTAGAGCGATGCGGCATAAAAGTAGTGCACAGCTCAATTCATCATCCACAGAGCAACAACGTAGAACAAAGCCATTCCGTTCTAAAGCACGTCCCTGTTATGAAACACACTGTGTTATGAGAATAAGCGCTACTGGGATGCATGCCTACCAGTAGAAATTTTCGCTTTGAGGTCGGTTCCAGATGAATCCTCTGGCTTCAGCCCCGCCCAGTTGGTTTACGGAAGGTCACTGCGCTCACGTTTACGAATGGTGCTGGAAACGTGGGAAGGACGCCGAGAAGGCCCTACCGTGGTCGAGTTTGTTTTGAATCTGCTGGAGCACCTGCATAACGCTAAAGAAATTGTGGAGGCCACCTTGAAGTCATCTCAGGTTTGATCCGAAGTCTACTATGAGAGGACCACCCATCAGAGGACGTTCCGTATCGGTGACAAGGTAATGTTACAGACTGCTGCGCGTGTGCTCTGCTGCGAGAGAGAAACGATGTCAGACAATGACGTGCGACACCTTCCTCCGGAAGGTTTCTGTGGTCGGACCACGAGCGCTTCGCCTAGGCATGTACAGCTTGGCTGTAAAAAAAACAACCCCGAGGATTTGAACTTCTGGATATAGCAGCCTGGCAACCGAGATAGGTCAGTCAGATAACCCTATAGGCGGCGAGGCCACCTTATGGCACAGAAGACCCGCCCAGAGGATCCTACATGTCCTAAACTCACTTGAACTATCCGCGATAGACGGGTTTCGCGTTGCCGCGCTCATTATCGAATCAGGAATGTTATGACTATTCATTAGCTTCGTCAATTGCGTGTATCACCTAGCGGGTGTTGTGAGTCAAACATGGTTCGCACGCTTTGCGCAGGGGACGGCTGTGCAATAAATGATTACCATAACAACTTAACGCGGTTGGTAGCAATGTGCAGCACTATTTTCAAATGTTTCTAATATCGTAGTGACGAACTGCACGTAATCACGTAATGTAATCGTACTGAGTCAAATCAGTTCTACCCGGTTTGTCAACGAAACATTAACCAGGCTCTGCTACATTTTCGCCGCGGTCACACAGCTGGTTTTCTTTAGCTTCTCTCTCTACTCAGTCCTTTTCAGTAGTTCTTTAGCGCTACTTCTCCTTCCACTAGGACAAATCAGGTTGCCCTCCATCTCTTCAGGAAGGTTTAGGGTCGCTATTCACCACTGCCTCTCCTTGCACGGAAGGTTACATTAAGTTACAATGATTAATGAGCACCTCTTTACGTTTCCCTAGGATTTCGACCTTTTAGTTGGCGTCAGAAAGTTTTGCAACCACTTCGGCGGGCCCTTTCCCCTCTACTTCGAGCTTTTTTTGCCTTGCGGCTCTTAGTAACATTACCTTGTCACCGATACGGAACGTCCTCTGCTGGGTGGTCCTCTCATAGTAGACTTCGGATCAAACCTGAGATGACTTCAAGGTGGCCTCCACAATTTCTTTAGCGTTATGCAGGTGCTCCAGCAGATTCAAAACAAACTCGACCACGGTAGGGCCTTCTCGGCGCCCTTCCCACGTTTCCAGCACCATTCGTAAACGTGAGCGCAGTGACCTTCCGTAAACCAACTGGGCGGGGCTGAAGCCAGAGGATTCATCTGGAACCAACCTCAAAGCGAAAATTTCTACTGGTAGGCATGCATAACAGTAGCGCTTATTCTCATAACACAGTGTGTTTCATAACAGGGACGTGCTTTAGAACGGAATAGCTTTGTTCTACGTTGTTGCTCTGTGGATGATGAATTGAGCTGTGCACTACTTTTATGCCGCATCGCTCTAGAAATGACCTTGTGAGGACGCTTGTAAACACGCTGCCTTGATCACTTTGGTTCTCGGAAGGGAATCGAACTCGGGAGAAGATCAACAACAGCGAATCCACAACATTCTCCGACGTCACCACATGCAGCGCAAGCATCTCTGGAAACTTCATGGTTGGGCATAAGATAGAATGTACTGGTACCCTGTCTCTGTCACAAGAAGTGGCCCAACTGCATCTATCACGAACCGCTGAAACGGCTCTGTAAAAATCGGTGCTAATACCATCGGTGCTGTCCACTTATCCTGCGCCTTTCCGACCCGCTGGCATGTATCGCATGACCGCATAAATTTCTCGACTTCTTTAAAACATCCAAGCCAGTGACACTCTTGTGACAGCCTCTGCTTTGTTTTCTTGGTTCCAAGGTGAGACGATGACAAACTACCATGAGAAGGCCGCCACATGTCTGGACGATACTTCTCGGGAACGAATAGTTGATCTCGCTCCCCGCCGCGCTTTTATCCTTGTATAAGCTACACAACACACCGCTTCTCAGCTCGAAAGAAATATTCTTCTTTGCTGGAGTACTTGTTTCTTGCGCTGTCTGATATGCTGAATGGCGGGGTCCTCCATCTGCTGAGTCGCCATCGCTTCTCTATTCCCACTTAGCAGTGTAGTGACTCTACATGACACTGGCAGCAATAAGGCGTTGTCAAGGACCTGCTTGTTCTGCGGTTATGGATACTGATTCTCCGGCTGACCGGTCTCGGTTGTCTCTTTATCGCGGTGGTCCGTATCGCGTTCATCCGTTTCCGCCACAGATTTATTGGATGTTTCCTCTATAGTATAGCTCTCGAAAATGATGAGTTTCCAATTCTCGCGCCATTGAATGGGTTAATGCCTGTACAACCCGGTCACCGGAAATAATGTTCCTCTCTCGCAAATTACATATCTGATCTGTTTGAGAATAAGTACGGATAGCATTTAGAGAACGTTCCTGAATCGGCTGCTTCGGTCGTTAGCTTACCGAAAGGACTCTCGATGACCACTGTCGCGTTTGGCAAGCACACGCTCTCTTCTTCCACCATCTGGCGGATCCATGTACATTGGCCTGAGTAGTCGGATTGTCACAGATACGATGAATAAACAACATCCATTGTTACCACCGAGTTGCGCAGTGTTCTGCATGGTTTCCTGTTTGCTACCAGGTCATGCATATAAGGCTGCAACAACTTTATGTTTTCTTCGCAGTCATTGACATACGAAGACGCAACCCTTTCCTTTGTGCAGTTTACCACTATCTGACCCGGTTCCTTGAATTTACAGCAAATGAGCGGTCACTGTTTTACTTGGTTCACTGTAGTCCTTTGCTTTATTTTTACCTAAAGGGCCCTTTTTGTTTCCTCTCCCTCAACTCGAGGGCTCAAAGCGGGCTTTACATAACGGTTATTGGTCGTTGTTTTGGGATTGTAGACCCTATCAATTCATAGGCTGTTGCTAAGCTGTCGGCGCATTGCGTACTCCTCGACGAGTTCGGCCACTTTCGTCGCAGAAGGTACGTCATCCCGGTCCTGTAACCAATTTCTTAAGTGCGGTGGGCAACAGTTGTAAAACTGCTCTACCAGAATCCTCTCCACTACAGCGTTCCTGTCACCGTAGGACTCACTGCCCTTTAAACATTCGGTTAAGCTTACTCTTGTATAGAAACTCGGGATAACTTTTTTCCCTCAAATTCTTGGCGCCCAAAATTTTTCTCTAAAGGCTGTACGTTCTTCGAAGGCAAGCCCTGACCTCCTCGTCGTTGTTTCCTTACTCCTAGCTGAGCCGCGCAACAACCTCTGCTGCCTCGTAGGGCAGAACCGCCTGTGAGACCATGTGTCTCGCTGAAATGACCGTTTCGGGTACGTTAGTTCGAACTTTTGTGCTTCAGAATGAGTGATGCTTTGCTAAAGGACAAGTCATACTCTCAGGCCGTCGCACAGGTAAAGCTCAGTTATACTGCGGCATGCTGATCTTCGAATATGGCATCTTTGACAAGGGTGGAAGATTGGGCAAGCTGGCACGGCATCGTTTTGTCTTGTGTTTAGTGCAACTCAGGTTGAGTGTAAACGAAAAGAGAGGAAGAGAAGCCGATGATAGGATGGGCACTAACTTCTAAGTGGTTTATTTGGCGACAACTGCCCCAAATCAACTGGCCACTATTTTTAATTTGTCTAATTCAAAGAGGGTCGCGCACCCTGGTTGTGAAAAAAGACAACAATAGCTTCCAGGCTGCGCACAAAGTATGGTATATAGCTAACAATTGTCGTGTGGCGCAATTTATATTAGACTGGCCGGTAGATGTCTTAATGATCGTTTGCGAGATAATGGCAACAATTCCACGGACAGGATTTCATCCAGTTGCTTCCACGCAGCCAGCTGTAAAACTTACGGGTCCGCAAGAGCATGCGACGTGTTTTCATGGGTCGCAGTTACTATCCGCTCATGCGCGACATCAAAGAGGCAGGTGCCTAACTTGCGCTGAATACAAGACTATAGACCAGCGCTCTCGTTTAAAATTATTTTTGCCCACAGATCACTCATATCATTGCCCCTGTAGCGCCCACCTGGAGGACACGCTCGCGGGCAACTTTCTGTGGCTTCGAAGGGAAAGCTGCTGCACATGTGTTACACGCATCAAGTTATACAGCAGCGTTGACAGTGCCGCGGCCGCTATACGCGTCGCGCCTGCGTCACGCGTCGAAGAAAATGGCGGGATGTCTAGAATAGAAGCCGTACATAAACTAGAGTACGGTTGGCTGAGACGAACGGCCGGGGCGGCGCATGCTTTGCAACACGCACGCTGGATAGTGACAGCGCTTTCCATTGCTCGGAATTTGCGCTGAATCGGCGTTGCTTCCACATGCAACGGCTTAGTATTTGCGCAGACGCCGTAGGGAAAAGCCGCAAATAAGTAAACCTTGACATACGGTGGTGTGTTCTGTCTCATTTAACTGTTGCTAATGAGCTGCTGGTGTTTTCTCTTCCCCAGCGTAACCCAACGTGGAATTAAAAACGCTCGACTCTCTAGAGCAGCACCCTCACTTGTGCGCGTTTTGTCTCCATAGATTTCCCTTGATAGCCACATAGCCCTGATGTCCGTGAGTATAGAAGCCAAATGGGGGGGGGGGGGGGAGGTGCTGGTCGCCACAGCCACCGCTCTGCTCGCCGCCTTCGCCCTTCTACCGAAATAAATGTAGGGACAACTGCACGGCTCGTGGGCCCCCGTCACAACTCCCTACTCCATGTAGCGCCCACCGACGCCACACCACGGGAATTTCCATATTGAATTCAACAGCAATTTTATTCAAATAATCAAAACTGCTATGCGACAACGTCTGGATCCTTAGCCATAGGCTAGTTATGGATCCATGCAGTTATACAAAGAAAAGTAAACGATTCAGACATGAGCGCAATCGTTTGTTTTGGATCAAACAAACAAAACAAGAACAGAAAAATGAAAGAAGGAAATGCAACCAAACAAAAACCAATCAACTAAGGTGCAGACCACGGCAGGTGGGCTAAAGCCACGGCCCCCGCCGGCTCGGGCGCGCGCCATTCCCCGCATGCCGAGGACACAGCCATCGGCACCCAGAAGCGCAAAGGCTTAGTTTCTGTCCAAACTGCTGTCACCCACGACACGAGCCCCACACCACATGAAACGGTTACACAAAAAGAATTGGTTGAACATTTGTGACTTTAGCCGTTTGCAGAACGGTAACATGTAATTATTATTTACTCAACGCAGCAAGAATGTACACTGATATGCTACATATACATTTGATGCATGGTGTGTCGAGTAAACACTAGAGTACACCGGCATTGACACTTACGTTACTATACATCCATGAACACATACGTACGTAGAAACGACAAAAAAGCATCACAGCAACGCTGTATCCATTTGTTGACATCATTATAACTTTCGTTAAAGACTAATCAGTTTAGATCGGAACGAAAGAATTCTTTTACAGTAGTATTAAAATTTGCTGACTGCTTAATATTTGCAGGAAGCGAGTTCCATATTTTCACACTTATATAATCTATGCGTCGCTGGCCGTACTGGTTGTGACATATCGGCACGAGAAATTTCTCGAGGAAGGCTGAGCGACTGTTAAATGTCAATTCATTGAAGATAGTGGCAGGAAATGGCGTGTTGCATCTCGTTATCGAACACACTAATAAGGCAACGTGGTAATCTCTCAGGTGCGATAATGACATGACTTTGTTCGCAAGAAAAAAATTTCTTGACGGTGTAGTAGAGCTAGCGTAGTTGATTATCCGCAAAGCTCTCTTCTAAAGCCGTACTATAGGCTCCAAGTATGTTTTCTATGTAAATCCCCAGGCTTCAGTAGAGTAGGCTAAGTGAGAATGAACGAGACATATAAACAAGGTTCTCAACGTTTCGAAACTGAAATTACTCCGCGCCTTTGTAAGTACGAAGCATGCAGAAGAGACCTTACCACACAGCCTATCGATATGAGGCTTCCAGTTCAGAGTGGAATCAAGGGTTACCCTTAAGTAGAGCACTGAGTCGACTTTTTCAATTTCATCACGGCCAATCGTAATGCGGCATGGCTCCTCAAAAGGTTTTTTTTTTCTTAAACGGGGACATAAAAATAATAAATTTAGTTTTATTTGTATTGAAGGAAAGTCGATTGCTTTCAAACCATTTGCTAATGTATTGAAGCTCATTGTTGATTGTTTTAACAGCGTTATTTAAATATTTGCTACTGACCACAAGAGCTGTGTCATCAGCTTACATGAAGGCATGTGCTTCATTTAGGCCGCCCGGAAGGTCATTTATGTGTATTGTAAATAATATTGGCCCAAATACCGATCCTTGTGGTACACCCATAGTAATGTCAGAGAGGGTTGAGGTGTGCTCATCGATGACCACTGCTTGTTTACGGTTATCGAGATAGCTTTTTAAAAAGTCTAAGGAAACGCCTCGAAATCCAAGTCTTTCCAGTTTCATGAATATTATGCGATAGTCGACCGTATCAAATGCCTTTCTTATATCTAAAAATACTCCTATTGATATTTCGTTGTTGTTCAAGGCTTCATTGATTACATTAGTTAAAGACAGAATAGCCGTAGTTGTCGATCCCGACTTCTGAAAGCCATGTTGACGCGGTCAAAGGATGTTATTTTTGTGTAGAAATTTTCTTATTGTACTAGCCAGTAGTTTCCAAAAAATATGTTTACGCAGTTCAATACCGATATAGGTCGATAATTACCGAAATCGTTGGAGTCCCCACTTTTAACAGTAGGCGTGACTCTTGCTATTTTCAATACCTCCGGGTATGTGCCCGTGTAAAATGCTTTGTTAAACAATTTAGCGAGAGTGGGTTCCAACGTTTTTATATTATTTTTCACTACGGACACCGCAGTACCATTGAAACCAGGTGCCCTTCCTCTATCTAATGGATTTGTAGTTGCTAATACTTCCTGGATTGAAATATGTATGTCGCCAAAGGAACATGAATTACAAGCAGGCAAAGATGGCTCGAACCAACTTCACATGCCAAAAAGAAGTTGGGTTCCAACCGTACAAAAGTGATGATTAAATTCTTCACTTACTGATGAAGCATCGCATCCCGTAGCTATCGATGGAAGAATTCGTTTTGAAACTGTAGGTTTAATAATAGAGTTTGTAGTAGCCCATAATTTTTTTCGGATTGTGAGATGACGCGTTGATCTGGTTACTGTAATAAAGCTTCTTCTGTATTCTCATTGCTGCCAAGGCTTTGTTTCTGTGCTCCTTGTATTGATTAAAGTAGTACGTGTTTCCTCGATATTGCTTCACTTTAGTATGCCAATAATCTCTCGCTTTAACCAAGTTCAGTACGCTCTTTGTCATCCATGGTCATATTGGTTGCGTATATTGTGTCTACTTTTATTTGAATGCAATGTGCAATTGTACCTTTAAGTCTTTCTATTAGTATAGGACAGTGCGTTAGCGTTTAAGTAGTCCAAGTCGGAGGACGACATGTTGGAAAGTGACAGTGACAGTTTTTCATGATCAATTCGCTCTGTTGTACCGGAAAAATTTGTCCGGTTAAAATATTTATCGTCAAGACAATACAGGAACGCAATCGGTAAGTGGTCAGCTGGACCTGTATCGTAGGCTCCATAAAGGCTTTCAGTTGCATCAAAGTTACATAAAATGTGATCAAGGCAAGTGGAGGTATGACTTGTAGTTCGCGTGGGAGCAGTGACAAGATTACTGAACCCATACGAAGACAGTAATTTTGAATATTCAGTGGGTCTGCTACTAAGAGTGTCAATATTCATGTCGCCCACTATAACAGCTTTCTTATTATTTTCGGTCAGGTGGATGAGAGCATACTCTAGGTCATTCAAAAACGTGCTACAATCAGTATGCGAGGGACGGTATACAACACCTATGATGACATTGTACAACTCTACGAAAAACATCTCCGAGTGTCCGCTAGTAGGTCTACTCAAAGAATAATAAAGCCTGTACCCGAGTGAGTTTTTAATATAGAACCCGACCCCTCCTCTCCTGTTTGCAGAAATTCTAGGACACGAGAGAAAAACGTAATTTGGAATGTTATAACTTTCGCCAGGCTTTAGCCAAGTTTCCGTGACGGCTATGACGTCATACATGTTATTGTGCTGTGCCAACAGCGTAAGAAGAGCATCACATTTTTTTCCTATTCTCACATTGCATTGAACCAGTGAGTGTGGTCTATGTAATCTATGAAAGTTATCAACACAAGAAGTCGTCAGCATATTCGGGATATTATGCCACACGGTCTAGGTTAGCCTCCGTGAAGATGCGGAGGACATCGCAGTTTTCAGCTTTCCTCATTAATATTCGTCCTCTCGATACCCAAGCATATTTCCAGTTGTGTTGCTTCATTGCGGCAGTCGCTTTTGCCAGTAAAAGTTTGTACTCAGTGCATAAGTGCTCATTTATGAACACTGGTGTACGTTCTGTCAGGCCAAAATCGGCTGCAGTAAGACGGGCTTTTTTTGCACATTGAAGCAAGTTGTCACGGGCGGCGCAGGTCTTGAATTTGATAGTGATGTTAGATTGATTTTGGTTTTTTGTTGGAACATGGTGTACGACATCAATATCAGGCATTGTCACCTGCGCAGCAACCTTTCCTGCCAAAGTGGTAGCAACTGCCGACAGTGACTCAGTGGGTACCCTGGGGATACCTTTCACTTCAAGATTTGTTCTACGACTGTACTGCTGTAGTTCCATCAGTTCATGTCTAGTACCCTGCAACTCGTTAGAGAGGCGGCTGTTTTCACTTTTTAGTCGACTTTGTTCCATCTTCGGCTCGCCTAATTCCCTCTGCACATTACCAAGTGCTTTCCTGAATTCCTCAAAGCTTTTGCTCACAAAATCTGCAGATTTCTTAAGGGAAGCAAGGTCACGGTTTAGGTTCTTATCCGTGTCGTAAATCTTTGCACTCAACTTCAAAAACAACACAGCAAGTTCTTTCACCGTTGTGGGCGCTTTTTCGAAGACCCTTTCGCCCGTATTCTTGCTCCCCGCATCAGATCCATCATCGCCCATAGCTGGAGGACGACCCAGGCACGAAACTAATATTTAGTTAATGAAGTTGTTTTACACACCTGTAATGCACAAAAGTGCAATGAGTAGGCCGTTGATGTGAGCTTGCCTGGACCGTCCACAGCAATGGTTCTGTCGAAGTGTGAAGCATGCTTTTGTGCTCCCCGTTGCATCATCGAAAGCTTCTGCGCAGCAGTAGTGACGCAGGAGGCCTGCCTCAATTCCAGTTTAACGGGATCTGATTCCAGCAACCTGGTCATTAGCTCGGGCACTGGTAGTCGCGTCGAGTGTTCAGAGCAGCCAGCGTCGATGACTGCTCGCTGTAATGCAGCAAAGTGCGGTGAGTAGGCCGTCGATGTGAGCGTGCCTGGACCGTCCACAGCAATGCTATTGTTACGTGGCAGTGACGGTTGAGAACACAGCAAGAAACTGTGAAGGACGAAACTAACTTTATTGGGCGAACCTGTGCCCAGAAAGACAGGCTACACTGAATGCTCAACGAAAACGGCGAACACAGTCGGCGATCGTCCAAAATCTGATCAGCGAGTCAAGCGCGTCGGCTTTTATAGATCAGTCGTCGAATGTTCCAGAGTGATCGCTGGGACCCGCGTGCCTTCAAGAAAGTTCTACGCCATTCGCGTCGCGCATGCATCCAATCAGATTACACTAGGTTCGGCTACAACAGACTGCGGATAGAAGCATCGATAACATCCTAGAAACTTCCGATACATGTAGACGCGTCCTGTGCTGAGCGATAACACTTTCTTAGATGGTAAAAGCGCTCACCCGTAAAAGATAGCAGTTCACGTGTCACTATGGTCGGGTGCTCCGATGCGATGGCTCGGCTCACTGTACCCATATTCCACTGAAATCTTAGTTTTGCAGCATTTGCGGCTTTTCAGTACACTTGTGAAATTTGTACAGGCGCTCATAAAGTGCGCCTGTAACGCTTTGAATGCTTGAATAACTAAGTTACTAAAGGCTGTAGTTTACCCGCTGGATTGGAATGTTCTCAAGTGCTTGCAAGTAGTACTTGCCCTGTTCTTTCCAAATATAAAATCGAACCCACCGCCGGTTCTCCTAGACAACCGGTAAAACTTAGTAGGTGTTTGACATAAGGTTTTTAAACAGAATGAAAACGGGGGCATAAGAAGTTTGATATAGCTCCTATTAACCCAGGCTTCAAAATTTCTTTGTATGTCACGCCAAACATCTTCCGTACTTCCGCTAAATAATAATAGGGCAATGAAGTAGATTTTTACTGCGCTATGAAAACCCTCATATAACGGTTTCAGCGCTTGCAGTAGCAATGGCAGCTTCAGTATAAATGCTACGATGGCCTGTACTATGCCGGAATATCATCCATGAAAACGCACACGGTAAATGCCGTCGCCTGGCATTTACACCCGAGTGTCTCACGAAAGTCAAATGACACAATTAAACCGAGCACATGTTCTCGTGCGCTTCTCTTCGCTGACATATTGACTCAGACGCATGTGTTCTTATCTTGGTCAAACCCTGCGTATATGTAAAGCGGAGGGAGCGGAAATTTATTAGGTATTTCAACTTACAGCACATTCTGCCAGCTATAACTTCCATGTCCGTGGTATTTGTCTGTGAAATGCTTTCATAAATGAAGTAAGCAGAAAGTGCCGCTTCAACATTTGGCATTGCTGTGCAGCAGTTTAGCCAACACCTGCTAGCTGTTAAATGGAATGGATATCAGTTCCCAATAGCTACATCTAACATACGATAGCCGTCTTGTGCACAATGCAGCGAATCAATGGTTTTGCCTTTGGCTTTGCCTTTACATTAGGGACTCTTGTACTAGCCAATATTTCTATTTACAAGAGCAAGATCGATGGATGGACGGTAAGTGAGAATTGTCCTATTAAAATATTAAACGTCGTCTTTGTCATTGTGCAAATATTACTGATCTTACTTCCAGCTATTACTTCGCGAGTATCTCTTGGTCTTCTATTGCACAAAAATTGAAATATTGAGGATCCGTTCGCACGTAACATTATGGCAAAAACTTTTACGTTGAGGCACTACATAAAGTGCTCTCAGGTCGATATGTCAGCGCTTGAGACACACACAGGACGAAAATCGGACGCGGAATAAGAACCACCCACTTTTCTGTTTGCCTTCGCTCGACCTACTGCTTGTGTTAAGCATTGACGTTTTGAAGATACTGTACAAACCAGCCTGCGAGTCTCCTAAGATTTCAGGTAACACATTCGTCTGCAGCTAATACAAACAGGTTTCTAAACATTCGTAGGAAACTAATCAATTTTAGCATTGTCTTCTCTGCTAAGCCTAGTACAAAGGCGCAGAGCTAACTAGTGGAGTATATTCTATGGCTACATGTAAGCATAGTTTCAGTGCGTAAGCAATGCAGTACAGAAAAGTATTTTAGGACGCTGAAGCCGGTAAGGTATCGTAATTGCATGCTGTATCATAATTAGTTAAGGTTAACGTAAACCATAAGTAAGGAGCGCTGGACGAGTTGGCTTGGCTCCATTATAAAGCAGCTCTAAGAAGAACGCACTTGGAAGCGATCACAGGAAGGAGCGCTCACTTTCAAAGTCGTCATCATCATCAACATCCTCAGCCTATTTGTGTGTCCACTGCAGGATGAAGGCGTCTCCCTGCTATCTCAAATTACCCCTGTCTTGCGCTAGCTGATTCCAACATGGGCCGGCAAATTTCCTAGTTTCGTCACCTCACCTAGTTTTTTTTTTCGTCCTTCACTGTGGTTCCCTTCCTTTGGCACCCATTCTGTAACTCTAATGGCCCACCGATTATCTTGCCTTAGTTTACACGGCCTGCCCAGCTCAATTCTTTTTCTTTTTATATCAATTAGAATAACTGCAATCACCGCTTGCTATCTGATCCACACAGCTTTCGTCTTGTCTCCTCATGTTACACCCAACATTTTTCGTTCGATCGTGCTTTCAGCTGAAGTTAAATAGGGAAAACTACATATAAACTTCAATCCTTAAAGGGACACTAAAGGTTACCAGAAAGTCAAGTTAAAGTGATAAAGCAATGCTCTAGAACGTCTAAGGCGTCAATATAATCGCGAACAGAGCTTTAGTAACCGAGAAATTGAGGTAAATGCATAACACGATTTGAGACCCCCCCAGCGACATTCCGGTACTAGCCCGATGACGAAAGCACTCCTCATCATAATTTATGTCACTAGTACTCAACTACTAGTATTAAAAAGATAATTTCATTAGATTATAAGACGGAAGAAAATGCTACTTGTCAACTTCTATTCGATTCTAAGAAAAAATAACATTTTGACGTTACCTCAGAGTAGTATGGGTTATGTAAAGGTTTCGTTTTCGCTCGACTCTGCGCGCTCGACCTTGCGCCGCGCGCGTTGGAGTTTCAGTTGTTTCTTTATCGCGTCGTGCTGCGGTTGTCCTGCTGGATCGCGAAACTTGCATTTGGAACAAGCAGCGAGAATGCCACGTCCATGTGGCATTCCAAGGGCAGTTGCAGCGGCGAATCCAACGTTATTTATCACTGTCTGCCAACGAGTGAACCTCACCGTTCGAAGTGGTTAAGTGCCATACCTCTGACACAGCGCGCTGGCAAAGAGCCGAAAAATGACGTAGGGTGCTCGCTGCACTTTCGTCCAGAGGATTACGAGTGTAACGCTGACTTACTGAAGTCGCGTGAAGTGTCTTTCAAAGCAGACCGTCGTCGTAGTAGTACGCAACGACGCCGCCAGGGCGAGCCCTCAACAGCAGGTCATGTTCATCAGTGCCTAAATCGCTGAACTCGAGCCCAGCATCGCGAGCTAATGTGTCGTTCTCAGGGTCATCCATTGCAACGAGCGTCGAAGCTGGCGTCATAAAATAATGAACCAGCGTATCGTCGTGCGCTTTCCCTTCCGCTAGCCACCATAGTTCCGCTTTCGCGCTGCTGTCGGCGCTGTCTTGGCTCTTTCTAGCCGCGCGTTTGCGTTTTGTGCAGAAAAGCCGCAGCGCCGTCTGCAGGAGCCGTTTTACTCACCGACGGCGCTACGTCACTATGAGACCATGACGTCAATACTCCTCGATCGGAGGGCAGGTGATTTGAACTGCGCTAGAGGTACGCGGACGCTTCAGAACGCATTTTCTCTTAAAATAAGTCTCTTCTTCGCACGAAACAAGCGTTTCGAGGTTTCTGGGATGGTATTTCAACAGTCCCCGTTGCCTTAATATTAACCTTTAGTGTCCCTTTAACTCATGATGCTTTGTGGAGAACAACAAACTTAACGTGACATTGAAAGCAAGTGGTGGCAAATTATCAAACAAAGCAAAGTAGTCGAAGCAAGCGGGAAGCAATCCAGCAGCATTCATCATCACTTGCCATCGAGATCGGCCCGCGCCAATGGAAAGATAATCCATTCCTACATAACTATTTCGGCGCATGTCACAGCCGGCTGGTTCCTATAGTCATATTGACGGTTAAAGATATGAAACGCTTCAATACTATCAGGTATCTTCATCTGAGTAGCACGCGAAAATAAATGTGCGAGAGGAAACAGGCGTATGGCCTCACTTTCTGCAACAGTGCGCTGGGCGAGTCAACTCTGGTAACATTAGTCCCGAAGCACATGTGCCAATTTGGGCGCCGTTTCAATGCAGCATTGCTTAGAGATGTCCGGTTTCAGGTTTAGAGACCAAGGCTGTTTCAATCTTCCCTGATGGTGCTTAGGTATCTGAGAGAAAAGAATATCGATATCTGGTGGTGACGTTCAGCTCGGTTAGTGGTCTGCCTGCTGCGCAAGAGACGAACATCTGTCAAGCGTCATGTAGAGCGCTAAATGTACTATGCCAGAGGAGTCGCTGACGTTGCAACCGTTTGCTATGACTAGTCTGTGAAATAACAATAAAAAATATGCAGATCCTTCAATGTAAGTGAAGCTTTGTCTGCTGTTTGCGTTCATTGGCGTTATTTGGCGGTGATATATTGACGGCATACGACAGTCGTGGCAAGGTGTGAAATCTTACCTTGCCTGCTCCGCTTGCGTTTGTTGTTCATGTTCCGCTCGACGTTTTATGCGAGCCTTCATTTCCTCGGCACTGAGTGCACGCTTCGGGGCCATTCTGGGTTGTAGCGTTGTAGCTCACAAAACTGCCCTCTCTCAATCTCTATTTCCTCCGTGATATTCTCCCCACCTCCTCCCTCCACGGTCGATTCTGTTGCGTGTGGGCACGGAAACAAGCGCTGCAGCTCCTGCACTGCATTTGTGGAGAGACACGCCTAGTTACGGCGTCCAGATGGCATTGTACACATGCGACGCGGCGCACATGTTGACACAATCTTCTCGGGTCGTCTTTCCTTTGTGCCGCACACTCCTGTCATGTACAAGCGCGATAGCGTTAAGGGCCACGCGTCGCGTAAAATCCGGTGTCGACGCCGCACGCATCGCTTTGCGAAGAATAATATTGAACCACGAGCGCGCAGACCCTCCACGTGGCGCATACCTTGTCTTACATAATTTACAACGTTATTCCTCGCAATTTTGCGAATGACAGCTCAACAACAAATCTCATGAAACGAAACACAGATAGCGCAAGCCTTTTTGTTACGTTTTTGTGGCATGGCCACGTCTCAACTACGGCCCGACGCGTCCGGTGTTAGCGTTGTGGAAGACCCCAGCAGCAGCAGCGGGAAGCTCGAAGAGGCCAAGAAAGCTTCGTTTTAAAATGTGTGGTCACGTCCCAGGTCTCGTATTCGCAAACTATCTGCTTTCCCTGATGCCCAACGCGTGGTAGTGACTTGAACAGCGCCAAAGCAATGTGGACTGACTACCTTTTGGCCGCCACGGGCTGGTAGCCGTTGAGGAAGTTCAAGGGCGTCTGGGCTGGGCCACTTAAGAAGTTTGTGACACAAAGAGCAAGCTGACATGCGAGGGCCGTTCACGCCTAAGGCACGACGAGAAATAGGCACGACGGTTTTCCAGGTGTACTACATGCCGCAAGACAACTTCGTTTAAGGACTTAGTGGAGCAACCCATGCACACCCTTCGCAGGAAGGGTTCTCTTACAAAACCAGCAAGCCAAGTTGATGAAATAATGGGCAAAAACTACTCAAGCCCAGGTATTCGAAGACTAGACTGTGCAGTGGCGGAATGCGATGGACCGCAAGTCGGCCCTTTGTGTCTATCGCAAAGCGAGAGTGGCATTTCTATGAAATGGCAGCACAATAATGACAGTTAAACTCGTGTGGTCCTTGAAGCACAGGCGGTGTACCGTCACTGCTTCAATGCATCTGCTGACGCCGTGGTGGCGCTGTGCAGGATCTCTGGGAAGGAGTGGAAGACAATCGATCATCTGGTGCTCAGCTGTGAAGCTTCGTGTCCACGGCATCCAAAGAGTACCGCCGCAATGGGGCCGCTGGGCTTTGCCGTCCATACTAAACATGTCACGAAGACGCATGGAGACACCGTGGCAGTGCCCCACATAACGAAGGGCAAGATTATAGCAGTGCTGTTATACGATACGTCGGTATCCAGTGCGGAAAGTGTGTATGATAGTCGAACAGCTGCAGAACATTGACTAAGGCTGCCGTATCGTGTTTTTCTTTTATTTATTTATATTTACTCCGCTATGCCAATTGCAATTTATGTGCTTGAAACAAATGGTACAGCAAAGGGTACAGTTTGCCACAGTATTGTCGCGTATACCCTGCTGGAGTATACACGCCGAATGAAGATCCATGTGGTTGCACTTTACGCAAACGTAAGCGGCGATGCGCGATGCCGAGACAAACTTCGTTCTCCTCTTCTTCAGTCCGTTTGCTGTGCCACACCATATGGCAACTCCCTCTTCAAAGAAAAAAGAAAGAAAACATACATAGGCTCGACGTGAGAGCGCCGAGATAGCGTAGAACGAACACATAGGCTATAGTCACAATCACTGTGGTGTGCGATATAGTCACAAGGCACTGAGGGACGAGCAACAACAAAAACTAACCGAAGCGGCTGAAAACATCGAATATTAGGGGCTATAGTACGGTTTCAACCGCACAACGTGCACAATGTCGGATTGCGGTTGTCGACGTCGGGGAGGCTGGCTTCCGTCATGAAGGGCTTCGTAGATCACATCACTAATTCGCTGCAACACTCTGCATCATCCGAAGTATCGAGTCAAAAGCTTCTCGGATAGTCCTTTTCGGCGCTCGGGAATCCAGACCAAAACTTGATCACTAGGTTGGAACTCGACTTCTCGATGGCGGAGATTGTAACGGTGCGCGCCGTTGCTCTGTTGTTTCTTTATGCGCACTCGGGCAAGCTGACGGGCCTCTCCCGTGCGTTGCACGAAAAGCTCTGCATGTTGGGCGAAGTCGAGATGATCGATGTTCTCGCACGGCAGCATTGCTTCTAACATAGTCTGCACTTCACGGCTGTAAACGAGGTAAAACGGCGTGAAGCGTGTCGTTTCTTGCGTAGCAGTATTATAGACAAACGTTACGTAAGGGAGTATCTCGACCCACGTCTTGTGCTGTACGTCTACGTACATAGAGAGCATGTCGCTCATCGTTTGGTTCAGTCGTTCGGTCAAGCCGTTTGTCTGCGAATGATAGGCAGTTGTCCTTCGATGGGTCGTGCAGCTGAGTTTAAAAACGTCTTCAATGAACTGTGCTGTAAAGGCTTTGCCTCGGTCTGTGATGACGTGCGATGAGGCGCCATGCCGTAGGACGATGCTCTTTGTGAAAAACTGGGCAACCTCGGAAGCTGTGCCTTGAGGCAGCGCCATTGTCTCAGAATACCGCGTTAAATAGTCCGTGGCAACGATTATCCACCTGTTGCCAGAAGATGACAGTGATAACGGGCCCAGAAGATCCATGCCGACCTGGTCGAAAGGTTTGCCAGGTGGGTCACTCGGAATCAGCAGTCCCGCAGGCTTCACAGCTGGCGACTTTTGGCGCTGACATTCATGGCAGGCTTGGACGTATCGCTTAACAGACTCGGCAAGTTTCGGCCAGTAGTGCGACTTGCGCACTCTATCAACCGTTCGCGTAAATGCCAAATGGCCAGACGGAGGCTCGTCATGGCAGGCGAACAAAACTTCGGCACGGAGGTCTGCTTGAACGACCAAAAGGTAGGTCTTGTTGATGGCAACGGAGTTCTTGCACAAGACGCCATGTCGTAAACAAAAAGACGACAATCCTCGAGCGATACGCCGCGGTATTGATGGGTTCCGCCCATCCAGATGTTCGAATATAGGCCATAGTGCGTCGTCTACGCGCTGCCGTGTGGGCAACTCATTAACGCTTACGGCCCGAAGGAAAGCGCAAGCGTTCTGAATGTCTCAGTCGGTAATGTCGATAGGGGTGCGCGAGTGTGTGTCAGCGTCTTCATGTATGCGGCCCGACTTATACACGATGGTCACGTCGCACTCCTGCAAACGTAGGCTCCACCGTGTCAGTCATCCAGAAGGGTCTCGGAGATTTGCAAGTCAGCATAACGAGTGATGATCGGTTATAACTTTGAATGGGCGGCCGGAGGTCGGAATTTTGCCAGCGCCCATACAACGGCAAGACACTCTTTCTCCGTTGTGGTGTAGATGGTATATGCACGTGATAGTGTGCGACTTGCGTAGGCGATCACTCTTTCAATACCCTCCTGCCGTTGTACAGGCACCGCACCAAGACCAACATTACAGGCGTCTGTATGAACTGTGTCCGCCTCCTCGTCAAAGTAGGCTAAAACTGATACTGACACCAGACGCTGTCGAAGCTCCTTGAAAGCAGTCACCTTCTTTGAGGCCCAGAGGAACGATACATCGTCCCTCGTGAGGCGAGTCAGCGGCTCCGCCATCTTCAAAAAATTTTCGATGAAACGCCGGTAGTATGCGCAAAGGCCCAGGAAGCGTCGGACATCTTTCTCGTCGGTCGGGGTTGGAAACGAGGCTACAGCGGCAGTTTTCGCAGGATCGAGGCTAAAGCCTTCCGCGCTGACCACGTGTACCAGAAACATCAGCTTCTTGTAGCCGAAATGACACTTCTGAGGCTTAAGGGTGAGGTTAGCCGATCGGATGGCTTCGAGAACTTGCCGCAGTCGTTTCAGGTTGTCGTCAAATGTCGCTGAAAAAACAACCACGTCGTCGAGGTAGACTAGGCAGCTTTGCCACTTCAGACCAGCGAGAACGGTGTCCATCATTCGCTGGAAAGTTGCTGGTGCCAAACAGAAAACGAAGGGAAGTACTCTGAATTCGTAAAGGCCATATGGAGTGACGAAAGCAGTTTTTTCGCGGTCTCGTTCATCTGCCTCAATTTGCCAGTAACCGCTCTATAGATCGAGAGACGAAAAATACTAAGCTCGCCGCAACCTGTCTAAAGAGTCATCGATACGTGGTAGTGGGTACACGTGCTTCTTGGTAACATCGTTGAGGAGTCGATAATGAACACATAAACGAAGCGGTCAGTCTTTTTTCTTCACTAGAACGACCGGGGAGGACGACGGACTGTGCGAAGGCTGAATGACACAATCATCTAGCCTCTCCGTCACTTGGGCTTGAATTGCCTCACGTTCTGCCAGTGAGACATGATAAAGCTGTTGTTTGATGGGGCGTGCGTCGGCGGATGTCGTTATTCAGTGCTGTGTGATTGGTGCTTGGCCCACCTCAGCAGCCCGAGCGAAGCACGCCGGAATTCGTTCAAGAGTTCCTGCACTGCGCTCTTTTGGTCGTCCATAAGCTCGGAATTTACATTGATGTCTCTGAGCGAACCGTCGTCTGTGTCCACCCACTTCAGAAGCAAAGCACACGACGATGTCCGTTGATGGCTCGGCGTAGGCGATGGCAATGCCACGAAAAATGCGCCGATTCTCAAAGGTAAAGTTCGTAACGAGGCCTGTTGTGGGGCTATCACGATGTTCCACAAGGCTTCGCGCTACACAAATACCTTGGGTCAGCATTATAGAAATGTTGCCTTCGACAATGGCTTCACCCTCTTGTAGCTCGTCGGAGTTAACCAGAACCATAACACTCGCACGCGGCGGTATCGTGATGCTGTCGTCCAAAACGCGAAGTGCGGATTTGTGTCCAATGGCGTCGGTCTGTGTTGTTGCCCTTTGTGTCGAGAAAGTGATGCAGCGCTCGCGGAGGTCAATAATGGCGCCATATTTCCGGAAAAAAGTCCATCCGAAAAAATTAAATCGCGGGAACACTTACGTAGAACCAAACAAGTGGCGAGAAAAGCAGCACCGCGAATTTCTACTCTGGCCGTGCATAGGCCAAGCGGTGTGACGACGTGGCCAACTGCCGTACGAACTGGGGCCACATTACAGGGCAATGTAATTATTTTTCAGAACGCTCGCTATTTTGCCACTAAGAATAATCGGCGCCGGTATCAACAACTGCACTCATTTTGCTGCCGTCGATCAACACAGGTATGTCCAGTGAAATCTTATTCGCGGGAGCTGGTTCTGGCGTCATCGTGTTTTCGTTGTTCGGCGGTTGGCACGATACGAGGTCTTCAGCGCGTCGAGTATCAGCGGCCCCGCCTCGGAAGGTCGCTGACGTCAGTATTCCGGGTGTGGATTTTGTGATCTCCCTTGCGTCGTCCTCGAGGTGGTATCACGAGCATGAAACGATCGTCGCGGTGAGGCTGAGTTTGAATGCCGCTTCGATGTGCCCGGCCTGCGCTGCTGTTCTAGGAATTCTGCAATGTCGGGTGGCCTTTGGCTGAACCTATGTCGAGGCGAATCGATAGAAAAACGCCGCAGTCCGAGTCGTCGGTAGGGGCACTCCTGATACCAATGACCAGCTTCGCCGCAGTGGTAGCGCAGCGGTCGTCGATCGGGTGCTCGCCAAGCCTCTGATTTCCTCGGGGGTGTTCGGCGGTCGTCCAAGTACGCTAGCGCAGCTGTCGGAGCGGCTTGAGCCGATTGCAACGCGACTGGCGGCGCAACATAAGTGTGGTGTTCTTCCAGGCAAGCAGGAACCAGGCGGTTGCAGGGAAAGTACGCAAAAGGAATTGCTTTATTCCATTGACAAGGTGACTGGCGAGCGCCAGCACAGCTGGGAAGAAGTGCGCCGGCTACGCTCGGCGCCGCGGTAGATAAGCTCTTATCAAAGGGGCGTGTCGCAGTAGCGCACGTGTAGGTTATCGGTAGACATGCCGCCACTACAATAAGTAGGTGCGAAAGCTTGGGCGGAGCTCAGTAATGTTTCTGCGTAAGTCTTGCGCCGGGACTCGCTTGGCAGAGGTGGTGCTTCACTGCTGGAAAGAGATTCCTGTAGTGCCTGCTGTACTTCGTTGCGTACGACGCTGGGGAGGGAGCCGACTGGAGGTGGCGGCGTACTGTGGTGCTTCTGCAGCTCGTCGCGAACCACTGAGCGAATCAGCTCGAAAGGCAAAGCGACGTCGCACCCGAAGCCTACCGGCGTATCCGGAGTGCAGGCTGCACTTACTTGTTGGTTGTGCATGTTCGACCGTCGCTGAACGGTCTTCTCCATC
Organism: Dermacentor variabilis; assembly: GCF_050947875.1. NCBI lineage: Eukaryota > Metazoa > Arthropoda > Arachnida > Ixodida > Ixodidae > Dermacentor > Dermacentor variabilis. The sequence goes on along the minus strand of NC_134573.1, from coordinate 29,876,527 downwards.
GCGGTGGCTTCGGTGAGGAGCTCCGGAACAGTCTTGGGCGTATTCTGAACCAGACCGCCAAAGAGCTGTTCCTTTACGCCTCTCATCTGATGACGCACCGTCTTCTCTTCCGAAACGCTCGGATCGATGTAGAAATGGAGAAAATCCGGCGGTGTCGTGCCGGGAAGAATTATAAGCAAATCTGACATAAGGAAGGGAAATGTCCCAGTCGTGGTGGTCCTTCGAAACGTACTTAGACAGCATGTCGGTAAGAGTACGGTTTAACCGCTCTGCCAGGCCATTGGTTTGAGGATGGTATGAGGTAGTCAGCTTGTGTTGAATAGAGCAGGAACGCACAATGTCGGCGATAACTTTCGAGAGGAAGTTAAGACCACCGTCAGTAAGCAGCTGTCGCGGGGCGCCATGCACTAAGATAATGTCACGCAAGAAAAAGTCCGCGACGTCAGTGGCGCAACTGGTAGGGAGAGCCCGCGTGATAGCGTATCGGGTGGCGTAATCAGTTGCGACGGCTACCCATTTGTTCCCAGAGGATGACGTGGGAAAGGGACCGAGGAGGTCTAATCCAACACGAAAGAACGGTTCCACAGGGACGGTGATCGGCTGGAGATGACCGGAAGGTAGCACCTGAGGTGTTTTCCGACGCTGGCAGGGATCACAGGCAGCAACATAGCGTGGGACGGAGCGAGCGAGACCAGGCCAATAGAAGCGGCGGCGGACGCGGTCGTACGTGCGGGTTACCCCAAGATGTCCTGCAGTGGGTGCGTCATGCATCTCAAAGAGCACAGTCTGTCGTAGATGTTTTGGCACGACAAGAAGAAGATCAGGGCCATCACGATGTCCTCCACGTAGTACATCGTGACGCTTTCGTTGGGCTTTTGAACGCGGGACTGAAGGGCCTGCTCCGCTTTTTCCCGGTGATTGGCGCTGGAGTAAGTCTTCAGTAGCTTGCGCTGTAACTATGGCAAGTATTACAGGGCACTTTCGCGGTTCATAAACCACGTGCGAGCACCATCCTGGAGGCTGAAGTAGACGTTCCTGAGTTTGGCGTGGTTGTCCCACTCGTTAAACGCAGCCACACGCTCGAACTCCGCCAGCCAGTCTTCCACGTCTTCAAATGTGTCGCCATGAAAAGCCGTCGGCACTTGGGGGTTCAGCAGCGTTAGGTAAGTCGGTGTCACCCTTTCCGTAGAAGTCGCAGTGGTCGCAGTCATCAGTTTTTCCTGGAGGTTTACAAATTGTGGGGCGAGGCCTCGGATTCGCCGGCTTGTGTGGTGAACTGGAGTCAACTCCAATTGTGGGGCGAGGTTTTTGCGGCCCATTGCATAAGTTGAGCGTACCCAGCAAGCTCCACCAAATTGTCGCGTATACCCTGCTGGATTATACACGCTGAATGAAGATCCAGGTGGTTGCACTTTACGAAAACGTAAGCGGCGACGTGTGATGCTAAGACGAACCTTGTTCTCCTCTTCGTCAGTCCCCTTGCTGTGCCACACCATGTGGCATACTACCTAGGGAGAAATCTGGCGCCACCGTCTATGGCAGTTTGCAAACGGGCGCTGTGCCGTTAAGTGAACGACAGTCTGTCGGTGTCGGTCTGTAGGCTTTTGTTGACTTCACTAGAGCGAAACCTCACCTAAAGCGTAGATATGGCTGCACCAGATTAAGTATTCCGTAGATAAATATTTTATAAAAGGTTTTCGTTGCTCCGTAGTACATCTTTCAATGAAGTTTACCGACATGGATTGCGCAATCAAGCGAACAAAACGAAGAACAGACGGGAAGCTATCGCAAAGCGGGCGTGGATCTTGTCTGTCCACTAATTTTAGCAGTCCGTCGATAGTTCTTACGTTTCATATTATTGCGATATCATCGAGCGATGTTCAAGGAACGAGCCGCCGCGAGAACGACGACGAAGTCTGTGCCCTTGGCGCGGGCGAGTGTCGGCCTGGTGGTCTGGCTCCAGTGTAAATACCTTGTATATAGCCTCTCATCTGTGCTTTTCCACACGTAACATTCTGGTGGAGGTCAGCGATTCCCGTCCTCACCATGCAACTCCAGAGTGGTCAGTACATCGAGCTCGTCACCATGCCTCCCGGTGACCAGACAGCCTCTGCAACGGCTTCGGCTTGTGCGACTGCTCCAATCATCACGGTTACCCAACATCGCGACCCTGGTGTGTTCTCTGGCCTGGAGGGAGAGGACGTTGACGAATGGATCAAGCTGTATGAACACGCCAGCGCTAATAACAGGTGGGATCCAACGATCATGCTCGCGAATGTCATCTTTTATCTCGGCGGCGCCCCACGCGTGTGGCACCAAACACATGACGACGAGATGAATAGTTGGGAGAGTTTCAAAGAAAAACTCAGGGAACTGCTCGGCGACCCCATTGGGCGCAAAGCTGCCGCAAGAAAGGCTCTTGCGTCTCCTGTTCAGACACCTATAGAGCCGTACGTTTCATGCATCCTCGACGTCTTGGCTCTATGCCGCAAAGCTGACGATGCTATGTCCGAAGGAGATAAAGTGTCACATCGTCTAAAAGGCATCGCCGACGACGCCTTCAATTTGCTTGTTTTCGGCCACGTCTCGACTATCGACGCCATCATCAAAGAATGCCGTCGCCTTGAACAAGCTAAGAGCCGCCGTATCGCATATCACATCACGCGGCTACCCAACACTGCTGCTACGTCGACATGTGAAGGTCGACCGCGTCAGACCACCCCCTGTGACGATGTAACCCGTATTGTTCGCCGCGAGCTCGAGGCCGCTAGTTTGCCAGCTTTCTCCGCGACGCCTCCCGATCCACCAGCAACCATGTTTGCGCTCATTCAGGCCGTCCTCTGACAGGGATTTGAGAACATGGATCTCAACTCCGTGTGCTCATCGTCTCCACCCACGGTTCCCCAGTTCTCAAGCAGCCCTCCTCGTCCCGGGCAGTCCTTTTCTGCCACATCTCGCCGCAACCCGTCCGAATGGCGTTCCCTATGCCACCCGCCATGAACCTATTGCCGCTGATGCTCCTGCCCCGAACCTTCGCTATAGCCGCTCTCCCTCACCTCGATGCCATCAGTCTCGTTCGCCCCAACTCCGTCGCTTCTCTCCGCCGCCTATCGCCTCCCTGATCCAGCCGGAAAACTAGGTACTGCAGCTTCTGGAGGTGAAGCTGCGTTGTCCACACTGCCCTCAAATCCTCTCCTAACGTTACACACGAACCAAAACGTTCTTCACGTTGACTTTGATGACTATCCTGTCACGGCACTCATCGATACAGGTGCGCATCTTTCTATTGTGAGTGCTGCCTTCCGACGACGACTGAAGAAGCTCCTCACCCCAACGTCGGCACGCGTCGTCCGCGTTGCGGATGGCGGTACTGGGCCTATCATCGGCACGTGTACGGCACGTGTCAGCATCGCCGGCCGCCACACTCCTGTCCTCTTCACCGTGATTGCTCATTGCCCCCACGACCTCATTCTCGGCCTCGATTTTCTCTCCGCGCGTTCTGCTCTTATTGACTGAGTTGCCGATTCTCGCAGAACCTTCCGACGCACCCCAGTGCCGCCTACACCTCACCGGCTTTATTCGCCTGCCGCCAACATCAATAGCCTATATTGAACTCTTGTCTTCCCCACCAGTCCCTGATGGCGAGTACCTCGTCACTCCTCTGCCCGATATTCCACTACAGTATGACGTTACCGTGCCTCACAGTATACTTACTATTACTGCGAAGCGCACTTTCATGCCTATGTTTAACTTTGGATTGGCAAAGGAAACTCTACCGCAAGGTATTTGCCTTGCCAACGTTGATTGTCTCGGCGGCCATCACGTGGCAACATTATCGACCGATGCTTCTTGCGAGCTTAGCAGGCCCATCGGGCCAGCCTCGGCCGCCGATACCAAAATACAGAAAATGGTTGCGACGGACCTGTCTTCTGCGCAGGCTGAAGACCTTTAGCAAGTATTATCGTCCTACAGAGATATTTTCGACTTCGGCGATCGCCCGTTAGGCCAGACGCTCGTGGTCAAGCATAGGATTCTTACTGGCGATGCTACTCTTATTCACCGACGACCGTATAGAGTTTCTGCGTCGGAACGCCGAGTAATGCGAAGTTAAGTCAACAAAATGCTAGACAAAAATATCATTGAGCCTTCTTCGAGTCCCTGCGCGTCACCTGTAGTGTTGGTCAAGAAGAAAGATGGCACGTGGCGCTTCTGTGTAGACTACCGCCATCTGAACAACATTACTAAGAAGGACGTCTACCCGCATCCACGTATAGACGACGCCCTTAACTGCCTCCACGGTTCCAGCGATTTCTCTTCTATTGATCTTCATTCGGGGTACTGGCAGATTACTGTTGATAATATGGAATAGAATAGAATAGCTTTATTTCCATCTACTTGATGTAGGAGGCTGCAAGTAAAAGCTGCTGCAGTAGAGGCAGCTTGACGAGGCCCGCAGCCCCCCCTACAGAATATTCGGCAACTGCATAGATGCATACATATATGCATCATATATATATATATATATATATATATATATATATATATATATATATATATATATATATATACTCTCATGAACCCACATTCTCGCATATGCACATGCACACCCATATCCATACAGAGCCACTGGTGACCAAATCAAAAATACCTAGGGCAGCTTGTGTGGTTCTCGTGGTGAATACAAATGAAACAAGACGCCGCTGAACATTATATACATATATATATATATGCACATGCATTCATATACCCGTATATGCATACACACTCGCATGCATACCTACATATATACATACACATATACATAAGAATAATACGCACTTTATATACATACTAGCCGAGAGGATGTACACTTAACCAGTAATTTAAAAATCCTGCATATACAAGTCTCTCAGTTGTTGGGCCGTTATTTGGGTGATATCAACGCCTAGATTATTATATTTATTCAGAAGCATCGGCATTGTGTGTGACAGCTTTTCCCTTAAATAATTTGTTCTGGGTGTGACCACCCGCCATATCTCTTTATGACGGGTAAGATAAAATTTGTCATTAAGTTCAAGGTTACAAAGTTCTCGTAGAAAGGAGCAGTTCTCTTTTACTTACCGCCTAAATGCAGTTGTTAATTTGTAGTGGTATAACTTTAACACAGAAATTCTGTTGGCTTCCTGAAATAAGTTTCTAGTATGCGATTTGTAGGGGACATTAAAGAGCAGCCGAACAAAATTCTTTTGCAAGACAAGTAGTTTATGCAAATTAGCAAAAGTAGTTGTACCCCATACCAATAAGCAATAATAGAGATGCGAATAAAAAAGCGAGTTATAAATTAGAAGTTTAACTTTAAACGGCAATAGTGATTTACGTTTCCTCGTCATGCCAATGACCCTAGATAATTAGATTGTGACTGCGTCAATGTGTTCGTCCCAAAGCATATTACTAGAAAACGTTACGCCAAGAGTTCTCATACTAGTAACCATTTCTATCGTTTTTCCCCGTACATAACGTTAATATTTGAATTCACTGGCTTATTTTTAGGCCTAAATAGCGCAGCTTTCGTTTTGTAAGTATTTATTTCTAATTGGTTCATTATTGACCAGTCCCTCAGCTTAGAGAGCATGAGGTTCGTTTCATACTCTATATCTGAACAGTTTGTTCCTGAAACAAATATACTGGCGTCATCAGCATACAAGACATATTTCGCGTTTAAGTAAATATTCGTTACATCATTGATATAGGCGTTAAAAAGAAGGGGCCCCAAAATACTTCCCTGCGGAACTCCTTTTGAAATAGGCTTCATACTTGAACAATGCATATCTATCTGAACAAATTGCTGTCTGCTTGCTAGGTAAGATTTAATTAGTTCTAAAGAATGACCTCGAATGCCATAGCTATGAAGTTTTTCAATCAATGTTAAATGGTGAATATTATCAAATGTTTTGCTAAAATCCGCATAGACGCCAAGCACAAGTCTTCTTTCTTCGAACTGGGATAAGATGAATTCCTTTTGTTCCAACAGTGCATATTCGGTGGACTTAAGCTTTCTGAAGCCGAATTGGGCAGGTGATATTATATTGACAGAGAAAAAACCGCGTTCATCACACCTGATGGCCTATACCAAATTAAAGTAATGCCGTTTGGATTATGCAACGCCCCTGCCACCTTTGAGCGTATGATGGACTCCTTGTTCCGTGGTTTCAAATGGTCCACATGTCTCTGCTACCTCGATGACGTCATCGTCTTCTCGCCCACGTTCGACACTCACCTTGAGCGTCTAACAGCTATATTTGATGTATCTCGAAAGGCGAAGCTGCAACTTAACTCGTCGAAATGTCGTTTCGGCCGCCGACAAATTACTGTTCTGGGCCACCTCGTTGACGCTTCCGGAGTACAGCCTCATCCCGACAAAACTCGCGCTGTCCGAGACTTTCCGGTTCTGAAGACAGCCGCAGTAGTTCGAAGTTTTGTCGGGCTATGCTCGTACTTTCGTCGTTTTGTTCAAGATTTCGCGGCAATTGCTAGACCCCTCACTAATCTTTTGAAGGAAGGCGTACAATCCCCATAGGGTACTGCAGAAGCCGCCGCCTTCTCTCATCTCTTCACTCTTCTAACCTCCCCACCCATTCTCGCCCACTTCGACCCTGATGCCCCTACATAATTGCGTACAGATACCAGCGGTCATGGCGTAGGTGCCGTCTTAGCCCAGCGTCAGCGTGGCCAGGATCGCGTTATTCCTTACGCGAGCCGCCTCCTAGCACCATCGGAGCGCAACTATTCCATTACGGAACGAGAATGCCTTGCTGTTGTCTAGGCGGTTGCGAAGTTCCGTCCTTACCTCTATGGTCGCCCTTTTTCCGTAGTCACTGACCATCATGCTTTCTGCAGGCTCTCATCCATAAAAGATCCTACAGGCCGGCTTGGTCAATAGGCTTTGAGACTACAAGAATTTTCGTATTCCATGTTCTACAAGCCTGGCCGCCTGCACCTATACGCTGACAGCTTGTCGCGTTAGCCTGTTGACGACCCTGACTCCTGCAATATTACCAGTGCTGCTTGTGCATTCTCTCTGTCGCAGCTGCTTCATTTCGCCGACGAGCAACGTCGTGACGCCTACATCAGAGCACTCGCCGACCGTTTTCAACACTCTCCGGCCGACGCCAATCTACGCCTCTTCGTCCTCCGCGATGGTACTCTGTACCGTCGTAACCTTCATCCGCACGGCTCTGAGTTCCTACTTGTCATACCTAAACACCTCCGCTCAACCGTTCTAGAAGAGCTCCACAACGCACCAACGGCTGGACACCTCGGCGTATCTCGAACCTGGCCGGGCCTTGCCCGTTCCGTACGACGTCACGTCGCCGCTTGTGAACTTTGCCAACGACGCAAGAAGCCTTCCCAGCTCCCCGCTGGTTACCTGCAGCCGCTTGACATCCCTGCCGAGCCCTTCCATCGTGTAGGCTTGGACCATCTCGGCCCATTTCCGGAATCTACTTCAGGAAACATGTTGGTTGCCGTCGCGGCGGACTACGCGACCCGCTACGCCGCAACCCGCGCTCTTCCGACCAGTTGCGCAACTGACGTTGCGGACTTCCTTCTACATGATATCGTTTTGATGTATTGTGCTCCGCGTCAATTGCTAACAGACCGTGGCCGTACGTTCTTAGCCAAAGTCATTCACGACATCATGCGTGCCTGCTCAATACAGCATAAATATACCACCTCCTACCACCTTCAAACGAACGGCCTCACTGAGCATTTGAACCGCACCCTTAAAACATGCTATCTAAATACGTTTCAGACGACCGCCATGACTGGGACCAGGCTCTACCGTACATTACATTTGCGTATAACTCTTCCCGTCTCGAAACTGCTGGCTTTTCGCCTTTTTACCTCTTGTATGGCCGTGAACCGACGCTACCACTGGACACTGTGCTCCCGTCCACCACAGCTTCAACTAGCGCTTACGCTCGTGATGCTATCGCCAGTGCTGACCATGCTCGCCAACTTGCGCGCACTCGTCTCTCAAGGCAAACAAAAGCAACGCTACGACCTCCGTCACCGTGATGTCCATTTCGTGCCCGGCACCCTCGTGTTGCTTTGGTCACCATCGCGTAAAGTTGGCCTTTGTGAAAAACGGCTTTCCTGCTACACATGCCCATAACGCGTGCTTCGCCAAGTAACCGATGTCACCTACGAAATCGCTCTAGCCACGCCCACTACGTCCCCCGCTGCGACAACCAGTGACATTGTCCACGTCGGCCGACTCAAACCCTACAACTCTCCACGCGCCTTGGATATTTAGCAGCACCGTGACGGCGCTTTTGCCGCCGTGGGGTAGTATTACGATATAATCGAGCGATGCTCAAGGGACGAGCCACCGCGAGAACGACGACGAAGTGGGTCTGTGCCCTCGGCGCCGGCGAGTGTCGGCCTGGTGGTCTGGCTCCAGTGTAAATACCCTGTATATAGCCCCTTTCGTCTGTGAATTTTTTCCACAAGTAACAATATAGTTGTACATCGAAGCAAAAATTCTCACAGTTAAATAAAACATGTTTTAATGCGGATCATTATATGGAATACCGGTCGAAAAGTTCCGTGTGAGTCCAGGAAATCTCTTTGCCAATACTGGGCGAGAATGCACAATTTAAGCCCATTGCGCGGGTGGTAAATGTAATGTGTAATAAGTAATACAATATGCAATACCCTCACAGTGAGGCCTTTAAGGTTATAAAGTGAAAGTGAAAGTAAATAACTACCATTCGCCGTACAGCAACAAATGACCCAGTGTCCGCGATAACAATAGGCACGCTGCCGCAAAGCATTCTACGAACCCGCCCATTTTCCTCCTTCCCCACACCCAATACATAGAAAGGAGGCGTTAAACCTAGACCAGAAATGCCTAAGCCTAAACCAAGAGGATGGCAAGCAGTCTGGACGCTCTGGTAAACACCCGAACAATGAGAATGGAAGAACTGGCACCGAAACGGGAGCATGCGCCACTCGTGCATTAATTACGCACGTGCGCGCAGCCATCTCCCCTCCACTGGTTGTGACGGCACTAATGCGTTGGTAATGCCGCGCTGTCCATCGGGCAAACAAATTGAACGAAACGTCCCTCAACGGGAACTGTCCAACATATGCGTAGCATCATATGCCAGTCGGCGTGGTTGTGAATTGTATATATTCGGCAATGTAAGCATGTGCATCTCACTGCTCGAACTCGGCACGCATGCATAAACAAGTAACGCATGGTACATCAGCATAACCCCCCGCCCCCAGGTACTTACCACGCAGAACACATTCCGTACCAGGCCGACAGCTATATAATTCCACAGATATCTTGGACAGTTCACTTCCCAATAAGAAAGGTTGTGATTAACTGATGCGCATAAAAAAAAGGTAAAACAGTTTTTACGTGCTGCTTTAGTCGGAAGTGAATCATTGTGACAGATGGAACGGTGTTAGCCGCGCAAATCGTCAGGTTATCTTGGCTCTCCGAGGACGATGCCAATTCGAAGCCTCCTGATGCTGTCACTCCCGCGCATTCTACAAGGTAGCAGCGCCAGATTTTCCTCTACGTGATATAGTGAAAAACTAAGCTGGAACAGCCTCATATCATCGTCATCCTCATCATAATTACTGAAACTAGATGACGAATACCTGTGCTCATTTAATGTCACATCACCACATCTGCCACAGTAACTGGATTAACATTGCCCTGCGGCAACGAGGGCTCGAAAGCAACAGCTAATATGCACGAAACAAATGACCTTATGGAACGAACGAAAGCTGAAGCCGGCCAGTCAACAATCTCTAGATCACTATTCGCAACCTTTAATACTTTTGACAGCTTCACCGCCAAACAAATTATTTTTGAATCTTATTTACGTGTGAAGCATTCTTGAATATCTCCGACAATTTGCGCACATAGGTGATTACAAGGGGCTCAATTACATAAATACACTCTTCCTTTCTTCTCTCTCTCCTTCTCTCTCTGTCTCTCTCTTTCTCTCTCTCTCTCTCTCTCTCTCTATATATATATATATATATATATATATATATATATATATATATATATATATATACTCTAAGCACTATTAACGTACTTCGTCGTTTTCATTTGTGCATAGCCATCATCTTCCCTGTTCTACTTCGCGCGTGAGCTCGGGCTTTCCCTTCAGAATAAAAAGCGCTGGACAGCTTGGTCGGTCTCGGCATTATAATGTGGTGGAGGTACGTCAAGACCCCGACGTCCTCTCGCATTCCCGTCCTCCCTGGAGCTACGTTCCGGTCGCCGCCTGCGCCCGGCTACCCCTACAACGATGGACACGTCCAAACCCGGCTCTTCCGGTGCCTCTAACCCTACCACACAGACGGCTCCGCCTGCGGCGCCCTATTGGACTGTGACCAGCCCTTAACGCGATCCCCCTGTCTTTGAGGGACTCCGCGGTGATGACGTCGACGACTGGATCGACCACTACGACCGCGCGAGTTCTTGCAACAAGTGAACGACACCCAGAAATTGAGGCACGTCGCATTCTACTTGACCGGTGTTGCAAAGACGTGGTATTTCTACCACGAATCCGACATCTCGGATTGGTCCATGTTTACCTCCAAGCTGCGGCAAATCTTCGCTTGCTCGTCTGGTCGTGCTGAAGTCGCCAAACAGAAGCTGGGCGCGCGCCTCCAACTTCGACAAGGGTCTTACACCTCATACATTGAGGATGTCTTGGCTCTGTGCCGCCGTGCGAACCCTAGCATGACGGAATCTGAACGCGTTCGACACATATTAGAAGGCTTGGGTCTGTCGCGTTCAACGCCTTAATCGTACCAAATCCGGCTTCTGTCCAAGACATCACTTCCACGTGTCAGCTCCTAGACGAGCTGCAGTCTCTTCGTCTTCAACATGACAGCAGCGATCCTGAGGTTCCCCATTCTCCAGATCTACGTGCTCTTATCCGCACCGTCATACTCGAAAAGCTTCAAATACAAGACCTCAGGCGTTCACCTGCTGTGCCGCAACCCCCACCTTCGACTTGCACGAGGTCGTAAAGCAAGAGTTGACAGGGATGACTACACCCACGATTCATCTTGCTCCGGTAGCGCACCCCACACGTACCTACGGGGATGCTGCTTCGCTACCCAACCCTACCGTGACCTCCGTGGCTACTGACGTTACCTATGACCATGTGGCTTCGATGGGAACCAAAGCACTTGCTGTGCCATCCTACCCTCAGTGGCGTCCACCCCGTCCAATTTGGTTTTACCGTGGTATACGCGGCCATATATGTCGGTTCTGCCACAGTCGCCAGCAGGATGAAAGACGAGGCTATGCTGAGCACAAGAGAGACCGCACTCGTCGACCAGACGCCTACTATCCCGGATCGTACTCGTTCCCTCAACAGCGTTCTCCGTCTCCTCCAGCTGCTCCCAATCTGCCTCATAGTTCCCGTTCGGCCAGACGTCGTTCGCCATCGCCTTACCGGCGCTCTACATCACCGCTTCGCCCCACATCCCGTCTTGTCGACCAGCACTCGGAATGCAGTTTTCGGAAGGGAAACTGCTTCCTATCGGTCTTCAAAAATTCCTCCTGTTCGTCTGGCCAGCATCCTTTCTGTAACTGTTGAAGGTGTTGCCGCGTCAGCTCTCATCGATACCGGTGCCGCCGTTTCTGTTCCTCGTAGTGATCTGGGGTCACGGCTCCGGAAAGTAAAAGCGCCTTATCTTGAACCTATTTTGCGTGGTGCTAATAATACATTTATTCACCCCGACGGACAGTGTACTGCTCGTGCTCTCATCGACGGCATACGCCACGACATTGAGTTTATCATCCTTCCAACGTGTATCCATGAAATTATACTGGGTTGTACTTTACATTCTGCTTCAGCCGTCATTTTATGTAGAGAGGAAGTTGTCCATATTACGGATACAGCGCTTGCAACTGTTGCGAACTCTTCACCTTCATGCATGAACTTGGCCATCGCTGTCGACTATGTCCTGCGTCCTGGTCACGATGACGTTGTAGCCGTAACATCCAGTCAGATCGCCGATGGAGACGCCCTAGTCGCCCCTTCTTCCCACTGTACTTCTCGTGGAATTCTCAGTGCCGCCTGTCTCGTCCGGTTTTCACGTCGCCGCGCCCTGCTGTCTGCTTGCACACGACCCCAGACCTGTGATGCTGGCCAAAGGGGTGACTGCGGCAACCCTCGCCGACACTCTACCTATCTCTATAGTCATGCTTTGCCCTTCTTCATCGCCAGCACCACCCTCAGGTTTGGATGATTATTTCCCTCTTCCAGCCGTTCTTGGTTCTGACCTAACAGCTGCACAGACCGAAGCCATACTGGTGGTATTGGCGAAGCACAAAGCCTGTTTCGATAGCTGTTCCTCTGTGTTGAGCCGAACTCCTGCGGCTACACACCACATCGAAACCAATGGTTCCGCTATAATACGACGACGCCCCTATCGTGTATTGCTGTCCGAACGAAAAGTCATTGAACAACGGGTTGCTGACATGCTTGCGCGGAAGATAATACGGCCTTCATCTAGAATCCGGGCTTCTCCCGTGGTTCTGGTAAAGAAAAGAGATGGCTCCGTTCGCTTTTCCGTCGATTATCGAGCGTTCAAAAATATCACACGCAAGGACGTATAGCCTATACCTCGAATTGACGACGCTTAGGACACACTACAGGGGGCGAAGTATTTCTCCAACCTTGATCTTCGATCAGTATAGTGGCAAATTCAGATGAACGAGACTGGCAAAGAAAAGATCGCATTCGCTACACCAGACGAACTTTATGAATTTAACGTGATGACTTTTGGCACTTGTAATGCTCCCGCCACATTTGAGCGCATGATAGACAACGTACTTTGTGGTCTAAAATGGAAGACCTGCCTTTGTTGTCTGGACGATATTGTCATCTTTTCGTCTGACATCAGCCAACATCTTCATTGATTAGACAAATTTCTCAAATGCCTTGCAAATACTGGTCTTCAGATCAATACAAAAAATGCAAATTTGCAAGCAAGACAATAAAAGTATTGGGCCACGTCGTCTAAAAAGATGGCATTGAGCCAGACCCCGAAGAGATTAGTGCTGTTCTCCAGTTTCCTCGCCCTCAGCAACAGAAAGATCTACGTAGTTTCCTCGGCTTGGCGTCATATTTTCGTCGATTTATGCGCAACTTCGCTGCAATAGCAGCTCCTCTACACAAGCTACTGGTTACCGGTGCCTCTTTCACATGGGCTAACGACTGCGAGTCGGCTTTTCAAGCTCTTAAGCAATAGCTTACTTCCGGACCAGTGCTTCGCCACTTCGATAATCGAGCCCTCACCATACTCCATACCGGCGCAAGCGCACAACTTATTAGCGCAGTACTTCTGCAACGTAATGCAGCCTCTAAAGAGCAAGTCATAGCATATGCCAGCCGAACACTTTCTCCAGCTGAGCGGAACTATACCATGACAGTACAAGAGTACCTGGCTATTGTTTGGTCGATTCAGACTTTCGCCTATGCCTTTACGGCCGCTACTTCACCATCGTCACCGACTATCATTCTCTGTCTTGGCTGTCATCAATGAAAAGCATGTCAGGACGCTTCGGACGCTGGATACTCCGCTTGCAGGAATATGACTTTACAATAACGTACAATTAAGTCTGGAAAAAGTCATCATGATGCAGGTGCGTTGTCTCGCTGCCCACTCTAGCTCTCTCCCTGTAACGCACCGTCGTCTTCCCCACCACGTCGTTTTGGTGCTACTCCTGCCTCACACCAGCTCTCAATAACGCCCCTGGACCAAGTTACGCTTTCATCATGATCTGATTTCCTCTTGTTCAGCGGGTTGGCTCCTACTGTCGAACTCTCATGGATCGCCCTAGTAGGTTCGCCGAACCACCCAACAGCCGCTTGCGACGCCAACTTTGACAATTCCGCCTTCAAGGTGGCGTGCTGCACCGCTACATATACCACCCAACAGGTCACCGGTGGGTCCCAGTTCTACCTCGCTGCCTTCGCCTGCCAGTATTAGAGGCACTTCACGACGACATATCGGCTGGCCACTTAGGCTTCCACAAGACTTACGACCGCATCAAGACCCGCTGCTTCTGACCTGGCCTATCCACAACGGTGGCCAAATAAGTAGCCTCTTGTGTGTCATGTCGGCACCACAAACGCTCGACATCCCCTCCTGCCTGTTTACTACAACTTCTCCCTTGGCCGGACGCACCTTCTGAATTTGTTGGTATTGATTTATATGGTCCCTTGCCATTGACAACCTCCGGTCGCCGTTGGATTGTCACTTCGGTCGACCATTTATCAAGATATGCCGAAACTGTCCCTCTGCGATCCGGTACCGTTTCTGAGGTCGCCGACTTCTTCTTGCGCGTCATCGTCTTGCGCTACGGGGCTCCTCGCGTTCTTCTCAGTGACCGTGTTAACGGGTTCGTTTCCCAAGTTCTCGATGAAGTTCTTCGGGCCGCTGATACCGTCCTCAAATCTACTTCTACCTATCATCCGCAAACCAGTGGTCTTACTGAGCGCTTCCACCGTACGCTGTCTGAAATGATTTCCATATACATCCGTCCTCACATTTGAATAGGCCGCTTTGGAGTTGGGCACCAGCTAAAGCTTCCTCTTAAGAGGAAGCTTTAGCTCAGGCATAACTCCGACGCGGCCTATTCAAATACATGTAAAACGCAAAAACGTTTTTCTGAGATAACCACTCGACCAAGTTTTATGAAATTTGTTGCATTTGAGAAAGAAAGTTAAATTCTAGTGACTGTTGGTAGCGGAATATTGATTTAGGTCCCGAATTTCGTTATAAAGATTTCCAAAAATTTGACAGTTTGAAAAAAATAGGAGCACGATGTTTACAGATTCATAGCTCTGCGCAAAAAACAGATATTGCGGTTCTGTAAACGGAATCCAATAGATCATTGAAAGCGGACAAATTTGATAGGTTATCTTATATCTTACATTAATTTGTTACGTTGGTTTCAAGGGTTCTGCAAAAGCTGTATTTCCATATTATAAAATTTTTTGACATTCATGCGTAACATATCAATTTTGTCCGCTTTGGATGTACTATTAGATGCAATTCACGCAACTGTATTATCAATTTTGGTTGTTGAGCTACGGAGTTGTAAACTTGATAGTTTCGTTTCTGGAAAATTTTCGATTTTTACCAATTTTTAATAAAAAATTTATGACCTAAATTAAAAATCCGAAACCAACAGTCACTAGATTTTAAACTTTTCTTTTAAATGCAACAAATCCTGTCAAATGTGATGCTGTGGTTGCCGAGAAAAACGAATTCTCTTTTTACATGTAATTAGATAGGAGCAACCGAGCTAAAGCTTCCTCTTAAGGAGAGGCCTTTAAACTAAACAGCACGACAGACAGGACATGGCTGGTAGCGAATGGACCACAGGTTGACCGATATATAAGCATTCATGACGAGTAGTTTAAGCCACTGCGGACGTCTTCTGTAGTTTCTACTACTGAAGTTTCTATTGTTTTTTTGCCTATAGTCACTTATCAAGATAACAGTCAGGCTGCAAACAAAAGAGAAAAACAGAACAGAAACTCTTAGGAAGCTCACAGGTGATCAAAACCATGCGAACAAAAACTACAAGTATGATTTGCTAGGAAAAGCAAAACTGTAAATAAAGTGTAAATACAGGAATACACACCGAAGTGTTACACATAAATTAGCACTATCTATCACTAAAATGCCTCCAATGCAATCAAAAATTTAAAACAAGTACTAAAAAGCAACATGCAGCACCAGCGAACCAACACGAGAAACTGCTTATCTGATAGAAGAGTACAAAAAAGGAAACGAGTTTCCAGATATGTCTTCCTAAAGCATGCCGAAAATGTGTTCATGCTGTTGTTATTTGAGAGCTTCCAAGCATGCATACGTATTTTGTTAAATAAGTAAGTATAACAAGCGTTAGAAAGTGTAACAAAGAAAGCGGAAGAACAAACAGCCTCAGTAAAGGCGCCAGTTTCCTTTTTAGATTGTTAGCTATGTCTCAATTTTTTTTTGTCAGAATAAAAGAAAACCTTCTGGCGGTGACTAGTGCATGTTCTGTTTTGCTTCCCTATTTTAACCTTTCAGCTTTTCTGGTAAAGTACCTTCTACAAGCTTACAACTGTTTCAGCAGGAATTCCAGATCATACTTCTATACAGTCAGGCCAATATAATGATAATGGTGTGCACGCATCTTTCACCATCGTGCTTAGCAGTTGTCACAGGTATAGTCATCCGGCTGAATTAGAGAGAAAACACGTTTTCTCAAAAGCTTAAAAATCCGCTCGTACCCACATCACGCGCTTGCATATCATGTGTGGCCTTGACTATTTCTCGTGGTGGCTTCGTTAATACTTGTTTAACGTTGTTTTGGTAAGTAGCCACATCGATTACAATGTGGCCGCCTGTATGTTATGTAGTCAAACGACAAGCAATCTTTCCTGTAGCCTTGGCCACTTCTCGCTTTTAGTCACGTTCTTGCGTGTCATCAACATCATTGAGAAGGAGACTGTGATCTGAAAGCTCAGTGTGTTAAGCTATTCTAGCTGATCCTTAGGACCGTCCTTACGTCGACCACTCTAAATAATTGTACTTGTAAGAGTGCATTGCACAACATTCAAGACACTGCGGCACGATACCTCGCTCCTTATTAACTCAGATTTAAGAGCCCCTCCCCAGGCCCCATAGCAAATTTTGGTTATACGCCGGAAGTTGTTACGTGTCCTCTAGGGAGCGTTGTGCCTCGAAAATTTATGAAATCGGCTCATTATTAGCCGAGATGCAAATATTTAAGTACCGCGAACCCACGATTTCTGCAAGCGGGCTCCACTGCGAAGCAAGACGCTCCCGCCACTCTCACCGTCTTGCCTTCGCAAGCGAAATTCCTTCCCTGCGTTCTCCCATACCGGACCTCGAGGATCGCGTGATGCATACGTCAAAGGCCCCGCCTTCATTTTATTTCTCTTCGCTTTTCCATCGGCGCTACACACTTCCACTGACGGCGTCGTGCGCGAGCTGTTGTCTCATCGCTCAGCGCACGATTTTGCGCGCTGTGTTCAAGGAAACATGACTAGCGGTATAATTCAGTGCTGCGCGAATACTAAGGAAGAACAAGCGGATCGCAGAGCATGATCACGGGCTCGAGCACGGTAGAAAATGGCATAGTTTCGGTACCTACGCACGTGACCGCACGACCGTTGGAACAAGCAGACGAAGCGGAAATATATCTCTGTTGCTTCGGTGCGAAGTAAAACAAAAACACGCAGACTTTCCGTTTCTGTGTTTTGTTATTTCTCTAAACTTCAATTCATCAATTCAGGCAACAGATCACACAAATGACAGATCTTGTCTTGATTAATTATTGGACACCAGTACGTAGGCGCAGGCACACGAGTACGTCATCCACCGGCTAGGAGCGTGGCGGCCGCGAGAAGGAAAAACGGCGTTAGCTTTGAGATTACTTATCTTTCCGCGGCACGTAGCGATGTGATACTTTGCAGACACGATCGTTATCCCTCAATGTATGCTCTGCGCTTGTCAGCTCAAAATGGCCAGATCTGGTGAGGGGACCTTTAAGGCGAAAGCCTTAGACAGTCCACGGGACGAAAAATACAATGTCCGGCGTTGTGGCACCAATATTTACAGGGAATCGAACTCTCGACCTTTGGACGGAGTTGAACCCACGAGCACTGGCGGGAGTCGAAGCCACCACTATTGGTGGGAGAAAACAAGTTAGGAAGCAACAACGCATTCGAATGCGAATGTCAAGTAAATTAATTAATCTGTCAGGAGTGCGCAAGCTTTCGCCTTCACCCTCTTTAGCTTACACTAATATGACTGCCAGCTTTTTCTGGCTTTCATTCCAGGTAGTTAAGGTAACTGTGCATTTCCGAAAATATGCAGGTATACTTCCTCAAATCCTCTCAGCCTCTGTAGCAAATGGCACTTCCACTTGATCAAACAGATTTTCGTAATATGCGAGGACGACATAGAGGCGTAGGTTAGGAGTATTCTGAAGCATCATTTGAAAAGGAAAAGAAGATTGCTAAAGTCTGGGCACGTTTGAAGCATCGAAACACGATCTGTTTGTTTTTTGCATGAAAACATTTATTATGCCGTGGGCACCAGAACAAGTGCCATTTAATTCTCTGCGATGAAAATCAATCGTGAACAGCATCTCAAGCTGCTGACCGCTCTACGTAGTACGTCTGTTGTCCTTCGAGATAGTCTTTAGGTCGACTGGGGAACCAGGCGTCCGCTTCTACAGAGAAGGGAGATCATTGAATGTCATGTCGAGTGCTAGAAATCGAGCGGTCAAAGCGATGCGTGAATGTTTAGCGACTTGTCGCAGTGCGTTGACCACCCCGTAACTTCTTTCATACCACGGAACGTGATGAGGTGGTGTATCACTCAGCAGTAAAAAAAAAAGAAACAATAATCGTCATCGTACACTCACATCATATCGTGTTATACACTTTATAATACGATAACTACATTCTGCTAATGCGCAACTTTCGCTTAGTGGTTACGTGACGGCCTGAGGTGTCCTGTTAATATGCGGCTTTGATGGCACGAGAGTGAACTTACTTTGACTCACAGATACACCGTGGGCGTTTTTTTTTACTTGCTACTGGCAAAATGAAAGCTAAAATATATGACTATCATCTGCGACAGCAGCCTCTAGACAGAGGACGTCATAACACAGAGTTGAAAGGCGGATGATGTAATTTAATTTCACTCTTCATTGTGGACTTGTTAGAGTGACCGAGAACAGCTGCGAGTTTTAACTGAAACTACCTTAAGATTTCATGCCGCCTAATGTCACGCACTCATGTTCTACATGGCATCTCAGCTAACCTTAGCCAGAGTTTTAAAATATATGAATTCCACGTAGCTGGATAGAACCAAGCTAATGTTGGTTGCCGTCGGTTGGAGATACTGAAATAAATTTTTTTCACTCGAATTGCTGATATTATCCGTCTTAAATAATTATTTAGCTCGAATATTATAATTAGTATAAAAATGTCAAAGAGAAACTTGTAGAGTGACATGAGAAACCCCAGGTTTAAATTTCTGTTGCTGAATACGTGCCACAATAAGGTGGTTTTCCCAGGGCAAAAAAGGCCCGCAAATGCACGCAAAATTGCCGCGCAACTGGCCGCTCAAGGCACTTTGCGCGTATTCGCGGGCTTCTTTCACGCTCGGAAGAATACTTTTATGTAGCACGTATTAAACATCAGAAAACTTTATCCAGTGTTTACTGTTGCTCTACGATATTACAATCGGCACTTTCCATTTAATTATAATACTTGAGATGTTTAAGACGAAATCTGCAATTAAACGAAATGCAAAAAATAATCTGAGTATCTCCAAGTGACCTCAAACAACATTACCTTGGTTCCGTTCAGCTACGCGGCATTGAAATATTTTTAAACTCTGACTAAAGTTAGCTGGGATACTCTATATAACATGAATGAG
The DNA here is from genome assembly GCF_050947875.1 of Dermacentor variabilis. Taxonomy (NCBI): domain Eukaryota; kingdom Metazoa; phylum Arthropoda; class Arachnida; order Ixodida; family Ixodidae; genus Dermacentor; species Dermacentor variabilis. The sequence goes on along the minus strand of NC_134573.1, from coordinate 29,857,024 downwards.
GCAATATTGTGACACCTACTCAGAAATCGCCTCCAATTTCTTAACAACACATGTCAAAGCAATCTCTTTTTTTTTTTTACCATGAGTTACATAAAGAAGCCGGAGTGCCACATCGGGACTGTAGAGCGTATGTGATCGTTGTGATGCTCCGCGAATAGTAAAAAAAACGCCGTTGCTTTGACATGGAACAAAACATGGAACAAGGCGTAGCTAACATATTGGAGGCGATTTTTAGGAATTTGGCATAGTGTGACTTCCCTCATGTTATCTAGGCTTGTTGGTAATTATGGAACGCCTGCATTTCACTTCCTGGGTTGCACATTAAAAAGCGGCAGTTTTGCCGGAAAGGCGAAGCATCGATTGCAATACCAAATCAGTGGACAGCTAGCTACATGAGGGGCACATCAAGAAGAACTGCTCGCAACATGGGTGCTGGCCGCTTTACAATGATACCACAGTTTTATCGCACTATAAGGATCAGCTAACCAAGGAGATAATCGAAGCCTTTCATATTCACAAGAGGGGAGAGGGTTGTATCTGTCAGCCGTCTGTACATCTAAGCCAGGGTGATGTTGCCTTCTTGGAAGTACACTAAAAGAAGAAAAAAATCTAAAGGAAATTGTGTAATAAAAGTGGTTGTTAGGGTTGCAAGAAATACGATAGGATTGCACACCATGATAAACAGGTGCCATATCTTTGTCGCCCGAGTATGCGCCGGCAAATGATTTTTAAAAAATTCCTTTAATCTTGCCTTGTTTTTCTTTGACGCCTGAGGGTGCGCAGGTATATAAATATGAAGTATGTGTTCTGAGATAACATAGTTGCGAGTGCAGCGAGTGTCGTCTTGTGTGTCTTCACTGTGTCCGTGTCAGTGCGCTGCTTCACCAGCAAGGTGTGATGATAGCTATATGACGTAATGATAGCAGTTTTATCGGCCGTGTAAACTTGTAAGCATAGGCACACTAATTAAATTAATAAGCGTAGGGCCACGCGTGCACAAGCAAATCTGAACACATATCACTCGATGACCGCAGAGACTCGCTGTCAAAACGCTGAAGCGAGGAAGCGCGGCCGCAGCAGCGAGCGAATTGTCCTTCGTGCCGCGTCTCGTAACAACGCAAACTAAGCCGTGAAAACACAGTGCGCTGCGGACTCTGTCCCAGGCGCAGGTGGCTTTCAAGATACAGCGGCCCAGGCTGGCGCGCGTTGCCGCCCCGCCCACCCAGAGTGGAACGCGCTCGCCTCCTCACCCTCCCGTCGGGTCCTAGTGCGCGAAGGAAGACGGGGCGCTCCTCCCGCTTTCCTCGCTTGTGTGGGCAAGATTGAGCCCCGATCGCCGGCTCCGCTCGGAAGCTTTCACTCGCACACATAGCACACGGCGTGGGGCTACGATTTTATCGCCCTTGGACTTTAGACGGAACCTAACGACGACAGTGACGCCGACGGCAGAAATGCTCCTGCGGTATCCATATAATTGCAATAAAAGGCATAAACGGGCTGATGAATAACATTTAAGAAGTAAGGAATTCGTAGCACCAGTTTTAGTGCTATTGAACAAGCCATGTATATCTATTGGTAAAAAGACCATCGTTTACCTTCTTCGTACGACTGTCAGCTTACGAAAGATATTGTACAGCAGTTTGAAATATGTCAACACAAATTTGTTGGGAGCAATATACGTCTGTGCATGGAAATAATGAGTAGTGACTGTTCACCGAATCTACAATATATTTTACATAATTTCAGTTTTTCAACCGGCCGCTCGACTTTGAAATGATAAAGCGGAATTACAATCCCCATTCGGGGCTCAATCAAACGCAATGCATAACAGCTGCTTTCAAGCCTAGCCAAATTGGTGCGCATGAAATAATGAAGGTATTTTTCTACAGAAATCTTTCTTCCACGGATTGGTAAGTCGCTATGCTTTTTATAACATAAACTTACGAAATATTACTTTCGTAGCGAAGAAGAAGAAAACGCTCCTGCGGCTGTCGCTGCGCGCGCGTAACGATCAGCATGCTACCGCAGATAAGAGGCAAAGCACACAGCATCATAACAAACATTTACAGCCCTCCCAAAAGCAAAGGTCTAGACCTACCCCAAATCTTATCGGACACTAAGACCATAGCGGGCACCAAAGACCAGATAGTGATATTGGATGATTCCAACGCGCCACATACTATGTGGGGCTACGCGTCCACATCCCCTAAAGGAGCCGAACTTGAGCAACCGGTTGAGAACCTCGGCATGCAGAAAGCAAACCACATAGGCACGCCCACACGCACAGGTAACAGCGTGAACAGGGACACAACACCCGATCACGCATACACGCTAAACATCAAAGACGCACAGTGGGCATCGCTAAGCGAAAACTTGGGGAGTTATCATGACCTGACTCGCATTTCACTCTCCACCCCCAAATTACGTAGAATGATTGGCACAACGAAATTAACCAACTGGTCAGAATACAGGGAGCTCCAGCGGAACCTCGACAGAGCGGACTCCCGACAACATACAAGAATGGACAAAACTCATCCGGTCAACACACAAGGACACTACCAAAACAATAAAGCGCACGTCGGAGGGCCCCGCGGTAGATTCCCACCTAGTAAACTTTTGGGACGAAAGACATAGATTAGTTAAACGATGGAAAAAACAACGCCTCAACAAACAGCTACGTGCCCGCATAGCACTTCTGGCGGAGCAAGCGCAACAACACGCAGACGAATCAGCGAAAAACGAGCGCGCTACGTTCTGCGGGTCCCTCTTGGGGACCTTGGGAATGGCTGGCCCGTCGTGCATCCTTCGCGGGATGCTTGACCCGGATAGCACACGCACGCAATACAACAAACGACTCCAAATCATATCGGACAGTTTCCCAGGTACAGACGCGGAACTACTAGAGAAACTGAAAAAACGATACATTGGACCACCATTAAACACAGGCACCCCAAACGAGACGCGACCATACCTTGGAATCATCATCATCATCATCATCATCATCATCATCAGCCTGGTCACGCCCACTGCAGGGCAAAGGCCTCTCCCATACTTCTCCAACAACCCCGGTCATGTACTAATTGCGTCCATGCCGTCCCTGCAAACTTCTTAATCTCATCCGCCCACCTAACTTTCTGCCGCCCCCTGCTACGCTTCCCTTCCCTTGGGATCCAGTCCGTAACCCTTAATGACCATCGGTTATCTTCCCTCCTTATTACATGTCCTGCCCATGCCCATTTCTTTTTCTTGATTTTAACTAGGATGTCATTAACTCGCGTTTGTTCCCTCACCCAATCTGCTCTTTTCTTATCCCTTAACGCTACACCTATCATTCTTCTTTCCATAGCTCGTTGTGTCGTCCTCAATTTGAGTAGAACCCTTTTAGTAAGCCTCCACGTTTCTGCCCCTTAGGTGAGTACTGGTAAGACACAGCTATTATATACTTTTCTCTTGAGGGATAATGGCAACCTGCTGTTCATGATTTGGGAATGCCTGCCAAACGCACCCCAGCCCATTATTATTCTTCTGATTATTTCCGTCTCATGATCCGGATCCGCCGTCACTACCTGCACTAAGTAGATGTATTCCCTTACGACTTCCAGTGCCTCGCTGCCTATTGTAAATTGCTGTTCTCTTCCGAGACTGTTAAGCATTACTTTAGTTTTCTGCAGATTAATTTTTAGACCCACTCTTCTGCTTTGCCTCTCCAGGTCAGTGAGCATGCATTGCAATTGGTCCCCTGAGTTACTAAGCAAGGCAATATCATCAGCGAATCGCAAGTTACTAAGGTATTCTCCATTAACTTTTATCCCCAATTCTTCCCAATCCAGGTCTCTGAATACCTCCGGTACACACGCTGTGAATAGCATTGGAGATATCGTATCTCCCTGCCTGACGCCTTTCTTTATTGGGATTTTGTTGCTTGCTTTATGGAGGACTACGGTGGCTGTGGAGCCGCTATATATATCTTCCAGTATTTTTACATATGGCTCATCTACACCCTGATTCCGTAATGCATCCATGACTGCTGAGGTTTCGACTGAATCAAACGCTTTCTCGTAATCAATGAAAGCTATATATAAGGGTTGGTTATATTCTGCACATTTCTCTATCACTTGATTGATAGTGTGAATATGGTCTATTGTTGAGTAGCCTTTACGGAATCCTGCCTGGTCCTTTGGTTGACAGAAGTCTAAGGTGTTCCTGATTCTATTTGCAATTACATTAGTAAATACTTTGTAGGCAACGGACAGTAAGCTGATCGGTCTATAATTTTTCAAGTCTTTGGCGTCCCCTTTCTTATGGATTAGGAGTATGTTAGCGTTCTTCCAAGATTCCGGTACGCTCGAGGTCATGAGGCATTGCGTATACAGGGTGGCCAGTTTCTCTAGAACAATCTGTCCACCATCCTTCAACAAATCTGCTGTTACCTGATCCTCCCCAGCTGCCTTCCCCCTTTGCATATTTCCTAAGGCTTTCTTTACTTCTTCCGGCGTTACCTTCGGGATTTCGAATTCCTCTAGACTATTTTCTCTTCCAGTATCGTCGTGGATGCCACTGGTACTGTATAAATCTCTATAGAACTCCTCAGCCACTTGAACTATCTCATCCATATTAGTAATGATATTGCCGGCTTTGTCTCTTAACGCATACATCTGATTCTTGCCAATTCCTAGTTTCTTCTGCACTGTTTTTAGGCTTCCTCCGTTCCTGAGAGCATGTTCAATTCTATCCATATTATACTTCCTTATGTCAGCTGTCTTACGCTTGTTGATTAACTTCGAAAGTTCTGCAAGTTCTATTCTAGCTGTAGAGTTAGATGCTTTCATACATTGGCGTTTCTTGATCAGATCTTTCGTCTCCTGCGATAGTTTGCTGGTATCCTGCCTAACGGAGTTACCACCGACTTCCATTGCACACTCCTTAATGATGCCCACAAGATTGTCGTTTATTGCTTCAACACTAAGGTCCTCTTTCTGAGTTAAAGCTGAATACCTGTTCTGTAGCTTGATCTGGAATTCCTCTATTTTCCCTCTTACCGCAAACTCATTGATCGGCTTCTTATGTACTAGTTTGGGAATGGCCAATTCCAAATACGGTGAACCTTTCACATATGCAGAAGTCTTTGACGCAGCTCAAGCAGCCACCAAAAACTCGGCTCCTGGCCCTGATGCCATCACGAACGCGATGCTTCGGAACCTGGACGCTAGATCCCTGACTAAAATCACAGAACTGTTCAATGGCGAGAATTGGCTCAAAGGCCAATTGCCCTCGGAATGGAAACACGTTAAAATTATCATGATCCACAAAGCTAAAAAGAGCCCCTCAATAGGCGCTCTGAGGCCCATTTCTCTGATGTCTTGCGTGCTTAAACTGTACGATCGAGTAGTACAAATGAGACTGCAGCGGTACCTTGAAGAAATAAGATGGTTTCCAAACACCATGATAAGGTTCCGTACGGGGCTATCCTGTCAAGACGCATTCTTACTGATCAGAGAAGTTACAGCTAACATCGCCTGCGGAGAGAAAAGACTAGTGCTCGCACTAGACCTCAAGTGAGCATTTGATAACGTTTCACACAAAACAATATCGGAGGACTCTAATTGACCGGATGCGGAGAACAAACGTACAACTATGTGCGGGCTTTTCTCGCCAACCGCACAGCCACAATTAGAATCGGGCAAATCACTTCCCAAAAGTTCAAGATGACCAGTAGAGGAACACCGCAAGGGGCAATAATCTCACCTTTGCTGTTCAATATAGCGGTGTGTCACCTGGCACGACAGCTGGACTAAATCCCCGATTTGGGTTACACACTGTACGCGGACGACATAATGCTGTGGGCAGCAAGAGGCCCTCTGGGACACAAGAACAAGTACTACAACAAGCAGCCGAGGCAGTAGACAAATTCTCAAGGAGCAGTGGCCTCAAATGTGCCCCCGAAAAATGGCAGGTCATTCGGGTACACTCGAGGGGCTACATATCCAACGGACCTATCAGCATCGTTGTGGAAGGATACACGGTCCAAGAAGTTAAGGCTATGCGGATCATGTGTTTCTGGCTCCAAAGTAGCGGGAATGCATACCACACCATCAAAACACTGAGAACCATTGCAAATAACATTGCACAAATGATCCGTCGCGTAACTTATCAGAAAGCGGGCATGTAAGAACACGACACGCTGAGGCTTGTTCGAGCACTACTGATAAGCCGAGTCACGTACGGCCTGCCCTACCACTTCCTTAGTCGTGAGGAGGAGGGGCAGGTCGACATCATAAGAGCAGCATACAAAGCGGCCCTCTAACTACCCAAGGGGTCGTCCACAGATCGCCTGCTAGTCTTAGGAGTACACAACACACTCGAAGAGCTAAAACAAGCCACACTAATCTCCCAGAGGGAACGCTTGAGCTACACTCACGCAGGACAAGCCCTACTGACACGGGCACGTATTTCCCCACACCCACAATTTATCAGCGAACACGTATTAACCCTACCGACCTCAACACGACTTCGAATAACAGTGGCCCCCGTACCCAGAAACATGCACCCTGTATACGATAAAGCAAGGCGAAAAGCACGGGCGCAACAGCTTAGAAGAATGTATGAAAATAATCCGATGTACAACACAATATATGCGGACGTAGCCACGTATTCGAACGTACACTCGAACGCCAGTGATGTAGAACAGAACATCCCGGGATGCACAGTGGCAATTGTCGACACGAAAGCACAGTAACAATTTATGGCATCCGTCAGGGTGGGTACTCCGGCGGCTGCCGAACCTTTCGCCGTGGCACTGGGCCTCGCTCACGCGGAACGCACGCGAAAGAGCGTCACCATAATAACAGGCTTACAAGAAGCATGTCGCCTGCTTCTCAGGGGCCATGTGACCAAAACATGTCACTAAATAATACCAACGAAATTCGCCCGTCATCACCGGATCGTATGGTGCCCAGGTCACACAGGCCTTGAGGGGAACGAACTGGCCCATTCGCTAGCCGGAAGTATTAACCGGGCCGACTCGACTGGGATGGTCCCAGGTAGCCATTGTAAAAACCCCGATCCAACGAATGCCCGGGAGATTCTCGCTCATCAGCGTGAAATGAGAAAAAAATACCCACCCTCACCCACAACTCAGTGGACAGGAAGCCGCCAGCTGGCGCAAAATTTAGACAAGGGTATTCCCCCACTTTATATTACAAAATGCCATGTTCCCCACACGCTACATGGCAGACTGCCCATGGTGCGGCGGCATACCAACGCTTCAACACATTACATGGGATTGTGAATCACACCCGTTTGCTAAAACATACCCCACAATGGAGCAATGGGAGGCACAGCTCACCTGCTCAGACGTAGCCGGACAACAGTCCTTCATAAGACAGGTCAAGCGGGCGGCCGAGGCCAACGGAGCCTTGGACTAAAGGGGCTCCGTCCATTGTACGTAAATAGTCTAAGACAACAAATGTTTCTCTCTCTCCCTATAAATACAGTAATAGCCACACATGCTTTTGTCAGTGAAGAGAAGGCAGGAGTGGGCATTTTTTCACCATCATTAGGTTGGTCTTTCTCTCTTCAACTGCCCGATTTCGCACCAATATTTCAGGCAGAGTTATTGCCTATCATTTTAGCTCCCCTAAAACTTCCCTCATCTGTTTATTCAGCCGTAATAATAACCCACACCTTATCCATTTGTACTCCTCTAACAGTGCCAAATTCATCTGCTATTCTCCAAGAATTATATTCATCTTGCCCCCAACATTTACGCCTCGTCCATTTGGCATGGGTACCAGTACACATGGCAGTCACTTTAGATGAGTCAGCGGGCGCACTAGCGGCGGTATCTCTTAGAGGCCCTGTACTGAGGATCCTGAAACCTTCGGCTTACATCACGGCTGAAAGATTTAGAAGATATTGTGTTCAAAAAGAACATGACAAATCATGTGTATTGACTAACATCGATTTCTAGCACTTTATATTCCCTTGGCACAGCAGCTGGTGTTCAACGAGAAAATTTGAAGTTTCATTCACGAGAATGCATTATTGAATACCAATGCTTAATTTTTATCCTCGTGGGTCTGGTGCTGCACGTTCCCCTCATTGTTTCTATTGCAATCAACCTGAAACTATGGAACATTTCTTTATAGAGTGTCGTAGGTTCAAGGTGCACACAAACCGACTTCTAGAAGGTCCCTTTCGCCAACTTGGATTGGGCATTACGCTCCCTGTGATAGTGTCTCTTGGGGCGTCGGCACTAGGACACTACAATAGGAACGTATTTGATGCCATATTTAATCTTGCAAGTGAATCAGAGATTATCATGTTAAATTCATTGTTTTACTTTCCTCAATATGAACACAATAATATTAACTTCAAATTTTAAAATAATACCGCCTGAAAAATTGATAACAACGATTGGTATTCATTTTATATGATTTATAAATTACAAATTTATATTTATAACTTATAATTTATAATTTTTTTTATAATTTATAATTATAATTTATAATTTATAAATTACAAATTTATATTCCATTAATTCTTCGTTTCTTTATTTCATTTATTAAGCACAAGTAATTTCCCCTATGTTGTCCTTGGTGTCAATGTTTGTTGGCTTCTTATGATATGACTAATAAAATCGGGACCCTCGGTTAACCACCTTTCTTCTCGTTTATTACATAACGAGGGTCTCGAATCCGGCTACATTGATGCCTTCAGGTAGCATATGTGGGTTTATTGACCAGTTGCCTTCACCCAAAAAGATCACGTTCTCGTGACGCCTGCGGCAAAAAGGACGTCCCACGTCCGCCGCCAAGGTCTGTGTGTGGTGGCGCTGGCTAACACTCCCATGGTTCTACTAGGACACATAAATACCCAAGAAAGTGGATGGGAAAACAGCGCCGCGGTAGCTCAATTGGTAGAGCATCGCACGCGAAATGCGAAGGTTGTGGGTTCGGTTCCCACCTGCGGCAAGTTGTTTTGTCATCCACTTTAATTTCCATTAATTCTTCGTTTCTTTATTTCATTTATTAAGCACAAGTAATTTCCCCTATGTTGTCCTTCGTGTCAATGTTTGTTGGCTTCTTATGATATGACTAATAAATCGGGACCCTCGGTTAACCCCCTTTCTTCAAATTTATATTTAGCTATTCTTCCTTTCTTACCTACTGCCACCGGATTCATGGCCTTTCCCCTGTAGTGGGTTGAACCATATCCGTAGGCACCAAACCTAGTTCGTGTACTGCCGGTGCGACTGCTATTGTGGGAGACATTAGTGTCTTATAATAAATCGTCATACTACATTTCGTAGAAGGTGCTGCAATCCCCGACTTCACCCTGGAACATCGCCGCCTAGGTCTGCCAGCCGCTCCAGCCGCTACCATGATCGACGCTACCAAACAATCCGCCTGGAGCATCCGCCGCTCCTATCATTTGCGGCACAGTCCAGCGGCGGCGGGACCTACCTCTCTTTAGCAGATCAAGTGAGACTGACGTGCATGATTGGCTCTCTACCTATGAGCGCGTCAGTGATCAAGTGGATGACCCGACGAAGCTACGTACCGTCATCTTCTATCTTGCTGACGTTGCGAACCTCCGGTTCCACAATAGTGAGCGGTAACTACAAACCTGGGGCGCTATAACGTAAAACTATGCCAAACTTTTCTATTCCAACTCTGCAAACAGCTCTCCGCGATTGGTCAAAAACTTTTTTGGACCAGCCCCACTTCACCTGTCTGTCACGCGTCGTCACGAAAACCGCGATAGCTCCCCATCTGATATGATGTGTACACATTGATTACACATAATTTGACCCAACGAAAGAAAAATATTATTGCTCATTCGACGCCTTTTCGCCATTAGCCCTCGGCTATTGGTCAAAAGTTTTCGGGCTGCGACCACTTCACCTGCCGGTGACACGACGTCACAAAACCGCAAAGACTCACGGCGTCAAAGTGACATGTACGAGTTAAAGGTGCATTAATATTCCGAACAAAACCGAATTTTCTTCTGAATAGCCGCAGGCTGCCCCGTTTCGACAGGAATAAAAGATGGCTGCTGCCAATCGCTGAGGCACTGGCTACTCACACCTGCCGGAGAGCATGGTTTTATTTACGTGTAATAAAATTTTTGCGCGGCCGTGTAACGTTTTGGAGAACTTTCGACACGTTTACGACCTCGTTCTGTGAACTCTTATTTGCTGAGGATCCGTTTTAGCGCCATTCCTAAGCTTCCATTGCATGCCGCCGCGATTGTCGACAAACCACCGCAAGCTAAGTAAGCGAAAGCGGACCAATCGCAGACGGCGGCACCGCCCTCTCCATCAGTTTATCTATTTTAAGTGCACTGGCTCGGCCATATCGAATCCCTCTACACTTGAGCATGCTCCTCGCCTCTTGTGGGCCAATTAGATCAGATAAGCCACTCAGTGTAGGCAATGTTATTCGTTTTTCAAGCAAACAAAAGTGACCTCCTATGAACGAGGAGAGCGTTTGATTGGTTTGTTCAGGCAACCCTTCGGGTGACTGCCCAATGCTTGCGTCGGTGGTTACGCAAATTTGATGTCAGGAGATTGGAACAAAACATAATGGAATAGTTTTACGTTATACGGCCCCAGGTACGCTTTCAAGACAGCATTCGCGGATGTCTTCAGCCGCCCGGCCTTGCGAAAACTGCGTGCTGAAGAGCGTGTACTCCAGAACGCTCAACAGCCCGGTGAGACTTACACAAGGTGGAGGATGTCGTTGATATTAGCGCCTGAGTCCATTCCGCCATGAATGAAGAGGTAAAGCATATTCTCGAGGGCATCGAGGACGACGCATTTCAAATGCTTCTTGCAGGAAACTCTACCTATGTCGCTGCTGTCGTCGCTCATTGCCAGAGCTTCGATGAGCTGCGTCGACAAAGGGTCCTAGCGCGCAGCGCCGTTTCACCTGGCAACTCTCTGTTGGGCTTCCTGCTTCCCTCGAACTCCACGCCCGCATAATCGCTCTCTGCTCAGATTAAGGATTTTATTCGCGAGGTGGTGGCGCGCCACCTGTCTATGCTGCCTCTTAGTGATCTCTCCAACCTGACACCTTTCCGGCTGCTCCCATTAGGTGGGCCATTGACGAGGAACTTGCTGAGTCGCTACCTTTGGCTCAACCATGTCCTCCCGTGGCTGCACCTCTGACCTATGCCGCAGTCGTAGCGCAACCTGCGCCTCCGACATTCGCGTTCCCTGCGTCAATTCGACCTCAAGCTGTGCCACTTCCCGCTTCGCCTCCAATTACGTCTCAAAGCCGAGTTCAGAACCCTTGGCGCACACGCAACAACCGGCCCATAGGTTTCGCTTGCGGTTTCGCCGGCCATGCCGTGCGCTTCTGCAATCGTCGCATGCCACCTGTTAACCCTGCTGTCGCAACGCCTGGATATGGCTGTTTCCATGACGCTACCTGGCATGCCACGCATCCCAACCCAGAGTTTTCGCCGCCTCCTCGACGCCCTGTCGGCACCCATCATTCTCCGTCACCACGTCGTCACTCGCTTTCCTCCTTACGTCTCCGCCAGTCACATACTAGCGAAACTAGTGGCTGCCATTCCTCCGACACGAACGGCAAGCTTCGCGACTTCTAAAAGGCCTGCACAGTCATCACGCAACATATTGGACATTCTGGTCGAAGGAACCGTCGCAACTGTGCTTATTGATACTGGGGCTGCCGTTTCGTTCATAGACTAGAAACTTTGTCGTAACCACCACAAGGTCACAACGCCGTTGTCTGGTATGCTTCTACGCACCGCGACTGCGCAGAATATAGCACCGCTTCGTCAACGTAACACAAGGGCGGTCATTGACAACACTGTATGTGTTAACTTTCTTTGTACTGTCTTCATGTTCACATGACAGCATTCTCGGCTGGGACTTCTTGTCTGACCATTGTGCCATCATCGACTTTGCCCGGGCCGAAGTGGCGCTTCTCCCTCTTGCCGATGCCCCACTGCCTGACCGTTCTGCAAATAAAGCCACCAAGCTCACCGTTGTATCTCATACGGGCACACCACTCGAAATGTCCGTTTTTGTGCCCGTCTCTTGGTCCACCACGCTAGACGCTACAGTACTTTTTACACCGTCGCCTATATTTGTACGTCGCAACGCTCTACCACTGCTGTTTGCTGTCCTCAACATTGTATCTGGATTATCCGCTATGCTTGTGTGTTACCCGTCTCAATGCCCTGTGACCTTACTGCGAGGAGAATCACTAGGTCGTGCTCAGCCCCTTGATCCGCTTCACATTCTCGATACTTCCAACTACACGGCCTGTTATCAGCTCGTCGCCCTCACTTTTGCCGTGCTGTGCCCATCGTCATGATCATCATCACTGTCACCCTCGTCATCAGGAACCTTCTTGAATCTGCCTTGGACGCCGATCTGCCACCCGCGTATTGCCAGCAAGTCCTCGCGCTTCTTCAGAATTTTTGCGCATTGTTTGATTGCGACCAACCATCCCTAGGGCGTACGGCAACCGTCACACACAGGTTCCACACTGGGACCCATCCTCGTTATGCCAGTGACACTACCACGTGTCGGTGGCTGAGTGACAGATAATTAACGAGCAAGTCGACGATATGGTGCACCGTGGCGTTATTCGCCATTTCCACAGTCCTTCGGCGTCTCCGGTGGTATTAGTACGCAAAAAGGACGGGTCAGTACGCCTCTGCGTGGATTACCGTCGACTCAGTAAGTTCACTCGTAAAGATGTCTATCCGCTGCCTAGGACAGATGGCACTCTCGACTAGTTACAAGGCGCGGACTACTTTTCATCTTTGGGTCTTCCATACGGCTATTGGCACGTGCCGATGGCCGAAGATAACTGTGAGAAGGCAGCTTTCGTCGCGCGCGACGGCTTGTACGAATTTAACGTAATACCATTCGGGCTCTGCAATGCGCCCTCTACTTTCGACCGTATGACGGGCACCATCTTTCGTAACTACAGGAAGAAAAAGATGTCTGTGCTACCTTGATGACATCGTCGTGTCTTCGCCAGATTCCGTCGAGCCGTTGGTCTTCAGCTCTCCACCTAATACCAAAGCGTAACCAGGGAAGTTGCGCCCGTGCAGCGACTACCGTTCCCTGCACGTGCTCACCGTCCCTGATAGCCGTCTATTCCCTCACATTCATGACTTCGCAGCCAACGTAGCTAGAACGGTCATATTCAGCAAGATAGATTTAGTGAAGGTCTATCGTCACATGCCTGTTGATTCAGCGGAGATCAAGGACTACAAATACGACACCATTGGGGCTACTATCTATATATATATTTTTTGTAAATACAATTTCCTATCCCTTTTGGCTGCTCTCATCCCCGTGGCATTTTGGTTGAGGTGATTTGGTGGAGATGGAGGTGAGGAATAATGATTTACCCGCTAAACTTTCTTCAAACATTCGCCTTTTTAAGCTCGCCGCTAGGGGGCCAAGCCGACAAGACGGGATACACATGGGCTCCGAAAACTTTCCATGATTGTAGCGAAAAAAGGCAGTTCTCGACTCTACAACTGCCACACCTAACACCGGAAGGTCGACGGACTACGCAGACATCGGGATTATCCAAGGTGGGCGATATGTTGAGCAACCAAAGCAGCCTTAACACACTGCCACGCCGGCGGCCTGGCTAACCCTAACTAGCTAGGTCTACGACGCCACTGTTCCCACCACTTCGGCGGGAGCGAGGCCTGACTCGGGTGCGGTCGGGCCGTCTCTTCGCCGCGAGACGCGAAGATGGACGTCGTAAAAGTGGAAGGGGAGACAATTTCCCCGGAAGAATATGACGACCAAGGCTGGATTGCGGCTCACGAACGCCGTAGTAACGCCAAGAGACGCCCAGACCTCGATGAACGATCCAAGAACATCGGAGACTCGTCGCTTTTAACGGCGTGGAAAACCATGAACGCTCGAATTCTACAGCGACCAAATGGCCCCGAGGAAACCGCAGCTACCGGAGGATGACTTCAAGATCGCGATCCGCCCGAGAGGTGGGCTCTACATGGCCCAACAACGCATTTGCGTACATAAAGGATGGCGTTCTGCTGGCAGCCGCACTGACACCAGAAAATGCCGGAGAAGATACGCTACGAATCAATCCAAGCCAAAACACCATGACCATGAGCACGCCGAAACTGGAGAATGCGAAACGCTACAGCAAGATACGGGACATCCAACTCGGATCGAACACCTACAGAACGGCCGATTACATTACTGCGCCGGAGAACACCTCCAAGGGATTCATAAACGGTACACCAGAATACGACACGCCCGAAGACGTTGAACTGCAGAAACCCGACTATACCACACGCAAGACGCATGGGATGCACCGATTCGGTTATAATAGAGTTTAAAGGTACATACGTACCACACTACGTGTACTACCGCGGAGCTGAATACCGATGCCTACCATATCGTAAGCAGCACGAAACATGTACCACCTGTGGCCGCCTCGGCCACCGAGCGGATGTCTGCCCGACACCGAACAGCAAAAAATGTCATGGGTGCGGAACTCTCAATCCACCCGAAGAGCATCAGTGCGAGACAAGATGCTTCATGAGAGGGAAGGGACACCTCACGGGAGGCAAAAAGTGCCGTGAACGATTCAAGACCCCATGTCTTCTTAGAAAGAAGCAGTGGAAGCAACAACGAAATGAACATCAACCGCAGAAAGCTATGGCGGACAATCGCCCGAGTCGGTCCAGGGAGCGGTCGGGCAGCACCGAATCGCACAAGGGATCGACATGGACCAAGAGCCACGGCAGCAGACGCCGCGACAGGAGCCGCTCTAGCTCCTTCCCGAGACTCCCCGGTGGAGGCGGTGGCGGCCGATCCAACGCCAAGTCTCGGTCCAGGTCCCGGCCCAGGTCCGAATCGAGATCGAGAGGATCGCCATTACACGGAACCCCTGAGGGCTCTGGTGGGGATGACAGCAGCAAAACGCAGGTGAGCTCGGCAGACACGGTTTCCGGCGCTGCTTCTCCGTCTAATATAACGCCTAAAATAGAAGGGTCTGCCCTGGAGCAGGAAATAATCCAAATTCGAAAATTACTAGCCCAAATTATTCTTGAAAACGGATAGCAGAGGGAGGAAATTCAACAATTAAGGCAAGAAAACGCTAGGCTTCAGCAGAATAGGACACACGAGCCAAGTCACACGCCTACCGCCAGTACGGCACAGACTTGGATACATCATTTGTGCGAGAGCCGCGAGTCAACGCCCGCTCTCGCACAAATGACAGGGACGCCGCCCCACAAAAGAAAAGCTGAACACGCTCCAGACGCGCAAAGCAACGTCTCAACGCAGTTAGAAAAGCAAGTAGAGGGAATGTTTGTGCAGTTAACTAAGACGCTATAACAACAATATGGCTGGGTTACAGGTACAGTTCGTGGAAATTCTACAAAGAATAGAAGGCATTGAAACCCGATTAACAGTTGTTGAAAACGCGCAAAAAGACTTGAAGCCCTCTGGAGTGGGACCCGTAAGAGCGACCACCAAACCATATAATCGACCCGTAGTGACAGAAACCAGTAAAGTCACCGGTGAGAATCAAACAATAAACATGGCTCCGCGTAATAAATACATAATATGGCAATGGAACTGTCGCGTGTATCGCCGGAAACGGGGACACCTACAGCAGTTCATAAGTAACAAGGAGACCCCAGACGTCATCGCCCTGCAAGAAACGAAGGGACTGGCTAAATTATGATGTTACAAAGCATACGGTGCTTCCGCCGAGAAGGCATCCGTTACAACTCTCGTAAATAGAAACCTTACGGTCATAGAACACAACACTGGCGTGACCGGTGTAGACCACGTCCTGATTGAAATCATTCCGACGCGCAAGGGAGAAAGAAGCCCTTTCATCTTCAATGAATACAGTAGCCTTCGACACAAGATGAAATTCGGCCCGCTTTTTCGTAAATCCTTAAATTTAGCAGAAAGACATGCAATGGTAATTGTAGGGGACTTTAATGCACCCCACGCGCCTTGGGGATACCGTTTGGAGAACGTCAAGGGTCCTAATCTATGGTTAGACGCTCAGCAGGAGGGCCATACTCTTGTAACGGATCCACAGGCGCCCACTAGAATGGGTAACAGTGTGAGCAATGACACGATAGCAGACCTAGCTTTTACAATGAACACACCTGATGCAAAATGGATAAACAAACAAGGAAATCTGGGTAGTGATCACTTCATTGTAACAACAACTGTACACGCAGGCCCATCAAGAAAGAAAGGCAGGAAAATAACGATTATCGAATGGGACTCCTTCCGCAAAATCCGGGAGGAGGAAGCTGATGAAGTCATACATGACATCGAGATTTGGGCTTCATAAAAGTGTGAAACGAGCCACTAAGACTATACCGAAAAAAGCGCGGATAGGGGAGGCGGACAGCAAATACTCCTACATATGTGGGAGGCAAAAAGCAGCATGCAGAAACGCTGGAAACAGAAATAACTTAATAGAAACCTGAGAAGGAAAATCGCCATGCTCAATAAGGAAATAGAGCACTATGCGCATAGATTAAGCCGTCAAAATTGGGAGGCCACGTGCAACGCCATGGAGGGACAGATAGGGCTACCTAAAACTTCGAATCTTCTTCGTTATCTTTTAGACCCGGAAAACAGCAAGTCCACAAAACGACACTGCCTGCACAAAATAACTCACAGAAACAAAGGCACAGAAGAAGAACTTTTACAGGAACTACAAAGGCTATACGTAGGAAATACAACCAAAAAACAACAACATCAGTTTAATGTTAAGGAAAACCCGGATCTTGACAGCCCCATAAACGAGGCTGAAGTTCGAGCGGAGCTCCGCAGGCTCAACACGAACTCCACGCAAGGCCCGGATGGAATCACCAACAAGATCCTGAGAAATCTCGATGATGAATTTATCTCTGCCCTCACCAAGTATATTAACAACTAATGGGAACAGGGTAATATTCCACGCCAATGGAAAACCGCCTAGGTTATAATGATTCCAAAGCCGGCAAAGAAACTTCAACTTGAGAACCTCAGGTCTATATCGTTAACGCCGTGTGCTGGCAAGCTCCTGGGGCACGTCATCCTCAAACGTCTAATTACATGGACGATAATGGCCTTTTCCCGCACACCATGATCGGGCTTAGACCAAAACTGTCTACACAAGACATTATGTTGGAAATAAAACACCAAATAATACATGCGGGACCTCAAACAATAGATACCAAAGCTATCCTTGGTCTTGGTCTTGGTCTTACGAAGGCCTTTGATAATATCACCCACAGGGCTATTTTAGAAAACTTACAAGGCCTAGGAATGGGGCAACGAACCCATGCATATGTTAAAGACTTTCTCTCTGACCGTATTGCGCAAATCGCAATCGGTGAAGTGAAATCCAAAGAGGTAAAACTCGAAAGCCGGGGCGCACCACGAGGATAAGTCTTATCTCCCTTTCTTTTCAATGTAGCTATGATTGGCCTGCCAGCAGAACTAGAAAATATAGAACGATTACAGCATAGCCTGTACGCCGATGATATCACCGTTTGGGTAACAGGTGGAAGTGATGGGCAGATTGAGGAAATTCTCCAAGCAGCCATACATACGGTTGAGAAATATGTCCTGGATAAAGGATTGAGATGCTCGCCGCAAAAATCAGAATTACTTCTATACCGACCGACACGCAGGGGCCGTGAGAGTTCTACGGATAAGCCAAAACATCGCGCTTTTTGTAAATGGCAACCAAATACCTATTGTCGACAGCATTAGAATCCTCGGACTCCACGTATCAGCGAACGGTCACAACGGGGAAACAATTAGAATACTAGAAAATAGCGCACAACAATGAGACTAATTAAGAGGATAGCTAATCGCCATTATGGAATGAAAGAGAACAATCTGGTACGACTAGTCCAGGCTTTTGTCATTAGCCGCATATTATATGTAACCCTTTACCTAAATCTCCAAGTAGCAGAAAAGACAAAAATCGAAGGCATCATTAGACGGTCATTCAAACAAGCCATAGGTTTGCCGATAAACACATCGAATGACAGGCTCCTAGCCTTAGGTGTACACAACACGCTCGAAGAACTCATAGAAGCACATACGATAGCGCAATACGAAAGACTCACACAAACACCTACTGGCAGACACATGCTTAACAAGCTTAGAGTAACATACGCATCACAGTATGGCACTAAAGTAGACATTCCCCGCGGCATAAGGAAGCAGCTTATTATCCCACCGCTACCCTAAAACATGCATCCCGAACACCACAAAGAAAGGGGGGAGGAAAGGGCAAGGGCTATACAGAGGAGATTCCAACGCTCTCAGGACGTGGTGTACGGCGACGCGGCAGAGTACGCGACTAATCAGAATATGTCTATCGTTGCAGTGAACTCGGAAGGTGACCTTAAGGTCAGGGGATCTATTAAAACCAACAGAGCCGAGGAGGCTGAGGCGCCTGCACATTCCTCCCTCCCCGGCAATGAGGCGGCCGACACCGTGGCTCGAGGACTCACAAGCCGAGCCACCGGGGCGCCGCGGCTGGGGCTCACAGGGGATGGTTGGTTACAGGGAGATAACTAACCATTACAGATTGGGGAGGGTGTATTTTCCTCCCGCACACCCATCACTTAATAAGCAGCGGGTGGTGGCGTGGCGCCTCCTTCAAAGAAATACATATGCAAATCCAGTGACATATAGTCATTATTACCCAGACCAATATTCGGCCAAATGTAAATTTTGTCAAGAAAGGGCGGACCTGGATCACATTATGTTGGCCTGCCCTCAGGCGCACCGACAGGGCCAAAAAATTAAGGATAGGAAGCAGTGGGAGACCGTGTTGCTCAGCTCGGCCCCCGAAGACCAACTTTTGGCCGTCCGGCAGGCCGAGGATGCCGCTAGAACTCAAGGGCTTCTGGCCGCCATCTAGGCGGGGTTGCCCCTCCCACCCCCCACCAATCTGCCGGCTATATAAGTAAAAGTTATTTCTCTCTCTTCGCCTTTTTGCTGACGATTGTGTCATATATCGCCCAATCCTTACTGGTACCAACAACCGCACGTTGCAAGATGATCTTGACAAAGTTACCACTTTGTGCAGTATGTGGCTATTGTCACTGAACTCTACAAAGACTTCACTAGTACCTTTTCATCGGCGAAAACTTCACCGTACTCCGAAGTGCGTTCTCTGCAACTTGGAAATATTCTCTCTGGAGTCATGCAAGTACCTTGGCCTTACACTTTCAAATAACCTTTCTTGACTTCTCATATGACAAACATCACTAACGAAGCCAATCGGACACCTAGTTAATCCCACCGTAACTTGCGCTTCGTACCGCCATCCTTGAAAATAGTAACTTATCAAACATTTGTCAGACCTAAGCTACAATACGCATGCTCTGTCTGGGATGCCCTACAAGCCACGCTTTATAAAACTCTAAAAGCAGTTCAAAGTCGTGTAGCTCGTTTTATTTATTCTGATTATTCATACCAAACTAGGGTCTCTTCGCTAAAATCAAAAGCAGGAATTTCCAATCTAGATATAAGGCGTCATGACTTTAGACTTGCCTTTATCCCAAATGTTATCATTCTGCTCCTAGTACTTCAGCATCATTCCAGCGCACCGTCATTCTTCCTGATTACGTCACGAAAAATCTGTCCACCCTCCACCTGCCCGGACCACTGCGCACATTCGTTCCTTTTTTGTGAACGCTGCCCGGGATCGAAATGACCTTTCCTCGGATTCCGTGCACCACTCCAATGCACATGATTTCAAGGCCGCCATTGAGTCGACGTTTCACTGAAGTTATTACCTATGCCTCATGTAATACCCAACATCGGGGCCTTTGAGATAATAATAATAATAATAATAATAATAATAATAATAATAATAATAATAATAATAATAATAACAATAATAATAATAATAATAATAAAAAACTTGCAAAGCAACTCCTATACTTGATCCGATTTCTTACATGTAAAACAAGAAAAAATGTTCCAAAAGCCAGGGGAACTGATACTTCAATATGTTGTTATCATTAGCGTTCCTCAACAGTAAAATATGACAAAAACATAGACGTTTCGCCACCTATTCGGGTGGCATCGTCAGTACGCAAATCAGCAGTACGGCAGTATCATACATAAATAGGATGCATTTTCTCATTTGTTGCCATTTGCGTACTGATGATGCCACCCGCGTAGGTGGCGAAACGTCTATGTTTTTCTTATATTTTATTGTTGAGTAAAGCCAGTATTAACAACACGTTAAACTATGAGTTCCCCTGGCTTTTGGAACATTTTTTCACGTATCCGATACATTTACAGATGTACCCTTCTTGGCCCTTTGAGGAAATACATCGACCACTCTACGAACACCGCACGCCCTGAATGCCACCTGTGTTTCAACTACAAGTGTCTAAACAGTAACGTTATTCCCAAAAGCCTTTACTGCTGGACACTGGTCAACACGCACTACACTATTAAAATTTTCGCACCTTTACGGGTGTAATGCGGGTGTATTTATCTTTTCACCTTATTGATAGCCTAGCGCTTTATTATAGCACTGAGCCCGGATGTGGTCACTATTTACGAAACGTGTCTCCACTCTAACGTCTCGGATAATGAAGTCGTTCCACCAGGTTATGCTATTCTACGCAAAGATCTAGAGGGATGATTTATCTTTAAAAAAAAGCATGCCTATGCCTGATGTACCGAACGTCGAAAGTATTTGGTGCAAATTAAACATAGAAGGATACGTCCTGCACGTAGGCGCAGTCTATAGGCCAAAACGCTGATCCAGAGTACCTGGTTCTCTTACTCGATTACATGCACCGGCACATATCAGGTGACAAAATTATTTTGGGTGGAGACTTTAATATTTCGGAATCGGACTGGAGCTCTCAAATCCCGAGATCAGTTTATGATAATATTCTCTCGGACATTATATTTGCATTTAACTTGAATCAACTTGTCCATACACCTATTCGCATTCAAGGGTCGTCTAGCTCGATACTCGATTTGATTTTCGTTATTGATTATTTTTCATCAACCGCAATAGACACTGAAATACAAGAAGGTTTGTCAGACACCATAAGCTTGTGTTCTGCACTCTGCCTTTCTCTGTTGCTGTGGCTGTCAAAAAAGTTAGTTCGCCGATATTAGCATTTGGAAAGTCAAATGATGAAGCCATTATAACTTATCTTGTTCATGAATACGCCAATTTTCTTGAACTGTGTATCGATGATTCGTCAACCATTGATCAGGTATGGGCATTTTTTAAAGTTAAAGTCAGGCATTGCATTGAC
This sequence comes from Dermacentor variabilis, assembly GCF_050947875.1. Classification (NCBI taxonomy): domain Eukaryota; kingdom Metazoa; phylum Arthropoda; class Arachnida; order Ixodida; family Ixodidae; genus Dermacentor; species Dermacentor variabilis. The sequence continues at coordinate 29,835,715 of NC_134573.1, read as the reverse complement.
AATTTTATTCCCACTGTAACAATATGCACAAAGAAAAAGAATCCACGGATAACACGTGATGCCATTCACCTCAAGCGTAACATCAAAAGACTGAGAAAATCAAACAAAATACTCCCGGTTCCAAACTCCCTTACTCGCCTTCACTCTCTAACTAGCCTATTAAAAAGTAAAATTAAGAGTGCTAAACAGACTTATTGTAATAGCGCACTTAACGGCTTCATTAAATCAGCACCCAGCAAATTCTGAAGATACCTAAGTTCCCAACGCACAAACAGCAAGACAAAATCAACCGAAGGGATTGACGCTCACACCTTTAAAACTCACTTTCAGTCAGTGTTCACACACGACAACGACTGCTCTGACCTTGCCCTCGAATTCTAATGTGAGACCACGCTGACAGGTACTCCATTAATATCCGAGGCGGGAGTGCTTATGATGTTGTTAAACATGGACGATAAGAAATGTGATGGACCAGATGGAATCCCGAACAAAGTTCTCAAACGGTATGCCGAGCCTATAAGTAAATACCTCTGCCTGATATATCAAAAATCAATCGGTGAGTGTAGCCTTCCTACTGAGTGGAAACAAGCGAAAACAATTCCGGTGTATAAATCTGGCAATGTTTTAACGGCAGCTAATTATCGACCAATATCATTCACATGTACATGCTGCAAATTACTGGAGCATATCATTTTGAAATTCCTGACAAATTTTGTCGAAGTCAATAACATACTCAACAGAAGCCAACATGAATTTCTTAGTGGCTTGTCAACCGTTACGCAACTAGTAGAAATTATGCATGATTTTGCAGAAAGCCTCGACAATCAGTCGCAAATCGATGCCCTTTTTCTGGGTCTATCGAAGGCTATTGAACGAGTCTCTCATACTAAACTCCACTTCAAAATTAAAACGATATTTGGCGATGGACCACTGGTACGATGGATTCATAATTACCTCTCTGATCGTTATCAATTTGTGCAATGCGACCATCATGCCTGCAAGTTAGTACCTGTTCTTTAAGGAGTACCTCAAGGTGCTGTTTTAGCCCCGCTGTTGTTTCTACTTTTTATTGACATATCAAATGAAACTGTTGTAAAAACTCGACTATTCGCGGATGACTGCGTGCTATACCAAGAAATAAAAGACTAATGACCAGGAAAAACTTAACAATGCTCTAGGAAAAATTGCAGAGTGGTGTAATAAATGGCAGATGGTAAATAATTTCGAAAAAAACGGTCTCTATGTCCATTACAAGGAAAAAGGGTAAATTAGATTATGTATACTCTTGCAATAACATGAATATCAGCACATATCGGTCCGCATATCGGACTGCATTTAGTGTGGGACTGCATATCGATACTTGGGTGTAGTCATTACTTCAGACTTAAACTGGACTACGCATGTTGAAAGCATAGATAGCAAAGCAATGAACAAGTTATTTTTTTCTTAAAAGGGCCATTCGTCATTCTACATCTGATACAAAACTTCTAGCTTACGTCACCTTCATCAGTCCGGTTTTAGAATACGCTAACATAGCTTGGTTCCCCCACACTAAAAACAACGTTAAAACACTCGAAATGGTTCAAAGGGAAGCCGTACGTTTTATCTTCAACTGCTATGGACGCATGCATTCAGCCACAGATCTGTTACGCACGGCTGGGCTTCACATGCTGTCCAGGAGTGCTAAATAACACCGCCTATAGTTTTTGTATTTGCTGCTTAATAATGCATTAAAGATGTCTCCCACAGACTTTGTTCCTTTAAACACTACAAGACTAACACGTCACAGCATGCACTCACCCTTGAAGAATATTTTTTGTCACAGTAATACTTTCCAATATTCTTTTTTTTTCACAAGTTATCCGAGATTGGAATCGCTTGGATCCATCAATCATGGCCCAGCGCACCATAGATAAACTTATGACCCTCGCTAAGAACAGCTCTGTGCTTACATTCCAGTTAGCATAAGCTTGTTCATAATATTATATTACAGTGTTCCTCTCAGTGTATACTTATTGTATTCAATTGCCATCAATTTTATTTATTATGGTAGTGTGTATTGCATGTTTTGCCTTTATTTTTGACTCCTAAATATATATATATATATATATATATATATATATATTAGCACTGAACCTGTATTTCTATGTTTCGCCCTCTCCTGTAAAAATCTCAAGATGGTATTGACAGTATTCCGAAATAGATAAAGGCTATACATGAAACGCGCGCTACCTGCGCTTGAATCAGGTAGCTGGAATGATTAGATCGGGGCATCTAGGCAGCAGCGCACTGACTACGAACAGCGACAACCATCCATCGTCGCATGTCATTCGTGTTGTCATGCATGCGCGTGATGCACGTTCTGATAGCTCGAGTGCGTCGATTGCGGAGGGGGGGTGGGGGGGTGAGTAGCGGCGTAGCCAAGGGGGGCACGCCGGGCACTTGTAACGCTTACTAACAGTAAAAATTTTGCTACTATGACACTGGCCCAGCTCCTTCCCCCTCCACGGTGAATTGGGACCCCCCCCCCCTCACACGAAAACTTTTCTGGCTAGGCCACTGTAGAGAGGGTGGTGTAAGGCTGCTCTAGACCCCTCTCCTAACTTGTCAACGGAAGCGCGAAAGGTGAGGGGAGCTGCCAGAAGGCCGCAAACCTTAGGCAGCCGAATTACCGGCCGTATTTCCTTTTGGGCGTGAATGATGCCCTAATGTCATTACATAGTAGGATTCGTGGCGGTTCGAGGACATGCGACAATAAAAAAAAAACATACAGCCATCAGCAACTCTTAGCTTGAGCAGGTCTTTGGGAGTTGGGCAAGGATCTCATAAAAAGAAAAGCTTCGCACCCCTCTTACATGCATTATCAGCTCTGGATCACCATCGACTACATCTTTCCGATAAAAAAAATCACACAAAAACTGCTCTGAGAGTTCTCTAAGTATGCGTAAGCATTGTGTCACTTGCTCATCTACACGCAGTCCAATGTCATTATCAATCCGACGGGTATAAGCGACAGCACTGCGGCGACACGAGCTGCTCTGGTTGGCGGCGCAAAATAAATGAAGCAAGCAAAGTACTGCAGGTGGCGGTGCCAGGTGCGCTGATCACGTTCCGTTCATTTTTAGCAGTTATCGCTCTTTAGCGCTTCACTCATCCGCGTCGAACCACTGTCAACCGTTCTCCGGCGGCGTCTGCTTGTGGCACGGTCGCGCGAATGGTATCTTGAAAGCGAACTGCAATGCGGACACAGTGTGCCCACTGCTGAAAACTTCACGCGCTGTGTTCTCGCCGTTTACTTCGCTTTGAAAACAGAGACGCGTACACCTACCTTGAAAGTGATCTGCGAAAAGTGCATAGTGCGGCATGTGCTCAGAGCTTCGTGAGCGCTGTGTTCTCGCCGCTTCGGTCACGTTGAAGCGAGAGCTAGCACAAAGGTGAATTCACTCGCTGTTGTGGGTTCTATTTTCAAAGGTATTATACGGTACGGACTGACGGACGGATGGTTTTTCTTGTTGGGTAATTATAGAAAAGCTTACGTAATTCAAAAATTGCAGGGCCCGGAATTTCGCGATAACAACCAACACCAACCTACTCCCCCGCTGAGCGATGCCGTCTTGGTCGCCCCCTCCCCACTTCCGGGAAAAGGGACACTACGCCTCTATCTTATAGTTGAGGAAACGACGATGAAACGCTAACAACGACAAAAACGGCGTTTCCTAACGCGTTGTCTCATGGCCTACGAGATGTGCGCGCGAACCTGCGAGGCCGTAATGGACCTTTTGCGATAAAGCCCCTTGATAATTTGAAAGTAGCGACACTCTCCTCCTCACGGCGCTTTCCTCCTCGATTCTCCTCGCCCGCCGGCTGCGCACGGCACGCTATTCCTCCTGGGCTCCCGCGGACGGGCCGCAGGATTCTATGGAGGCGCGTTATGTTGGGCCAGTTGCGCGCCCCAGTTGGGTTGAAAATTTTGAGAAATGCTAATAACAGCATCGATAATGCTGGAGGCAACGTTTATGAGGAGGTTGGTTTTTTCTTAAAGCCGTATGAACGGGGTATATTGATTTAAAGGGAGCTTTGAGGCGAGTTCTATACTCCAGACAATTTTTCTGCCACATGATCAGATGCTTTACTTCGTGCGTCTGGTTTAGTATTGCTTGTGACACATCCCTTTGTGTGTGGCTTATTAAGCGAAAGCCTTAGACCTCTGTTTCAAGGTCCCATTGTGAGCTACAGAAAATATCACGTGACCGAAGGAAGGCGGGAAGCGAACCAAAGCATGTGCGGCCGCGTATAAGAGATGATTAGTGATTACCAAAGTAATCATTGATTACTGATTGGATTGTTGTTCATGCACCCTAATCCACCCCAATCGGTCTTAATACCCTTTCATCGCCGACTGAAGTCATCGCAGCTGAAGGCGACGAAGGGACTACTTCGGTTTATGAAGGATACGGGCTTGGACAAGCGGCTGTGACAGTGATGTCACGTACCGCACAAGAGTGACAGACTGTAACCAACGATGTGTGTGCCGTGTTATGTGCCCTCATCTCTTCTCCCCATCTTTCATCCCCCCCATCCCGCTCCCATGTGTAGGGTAGCAAACCGGTCAGGCAAAACTGGTTAACCTCCCTGCCTTCCTTCTCCACTTTTTCCTTCCTTCCTTCATCAACACTTCACCTTAATCCACCATAATCCGCCTTAATTCTCCTCCACGCACCTAAATCTTTATTCATGCATCTTAATCCTTCGTAACGCACTCTAATCCACCTTAATCTTCTTTAATACACTCTAATCAACCTAATCCTCCCTAATCCACCTTATGTCAACCACTAATGATTCATTAATTAACTTGGGTAATCATTCTCTCATACAGGGGTGGACATGCTTTGGGTCCCCTCTGGCCTTCCTTGGGTCACGTGATACGTCCAGTTTAGAACGCGACCTTGAAACATAAAGATCTAAAGGCTTTCGCCTTAAAACTTAAAAAAAGCTCAATTTTGACTAGTGAACGCTCATCACCTACAATACTACGGGGATACTTGCCACCAATTTTTTCAGGGCGCAAAGCAGAATCAATAATACTGCGCTTCCGACTGAATAACAACAGTTAGCGACGTGCGAAGTGATGGAGCCACCCCAGAATATTAAGCATACTGAGGACAACCGCAACAAAAACGCTGGTGAGCAGGCCGGAAGAATGATAAAAAATGCAGCATTACGGGATGCTTTGCTACGAGCTATAAGAAAGACTCCTCAGCTCGCAAACAACGCTGTTCTTTGTCAGAACAAAGTTGCTTCGGCCAATGTCATGCAGCCACTGCTTCCTACGCAAGCCGTTACGCTTTCGTTGTGGTATTATAAAAACGGCATAACCATCTTCAGGCTTCTTGCTGCAGTTATATGCGCAACAGCCCAGCATAGCGCTAGCACATAGACCAGAAACACTGCGCACAACGTTCGCTACGCCGAGCTAAAGCACCGAGCCAGCCGTGCTCAGGAGGAAAATGGCGCGAACGAAAAAGAAAAACACAAGCAAAACGCAAGAACCGCGCGCTTCCAAGGGCAACGGCAGGGAGACCAATCGTCGTGCAGAAAGACGGGGGCAAAACTGGTTCCCGTGGAGGGGACACGCAAGGGGCGAGGAGGAGGCGAGGAGGTCGCGCGGCGGCGGCAGAGTTCAAAGAGTGGCGGTACTTTCAAATTATCAAGGGACTTTATTTTGCGATGCATTGTGGCGCCACCGTGTGGTGGCCACGAGAAACAATTTGGCAGGCGCCGCTCTCGTCGCGACAGACAGCCGCCGCACGCGAGGTTCGTTCGTGTGCAAGCAAGCAGTGTGTGAGAGAAGGCCACAACAACGTGTGCGCGCAGTTTGTTGCCGTCCGCTAGCCATGGAGCCCGCTGGTGACTGCTTTGTACCTGGAGGTTTCTTCAGCGTGACGAACGGCTGGAAAAAGCGCTTCGGCAACGTCAAAATACCCACGGAAGCGCAGCTCGAGGAACACATGGTGTCGAGAGGAGCGCGCTTCGCGCGGCAGAAAATGAAAAGAACGATGCTCCAAGAAGAAGGATACGTGCGCAACGTCATGTACAACGACGTTTCAGCAGAATCCACTGGCGGACTTTTGCGTGCTATCTGCCTTCCGTCAATGAAAGGCGGCTGTTACATCGTGCACGCCGCGATTTCCAAGGCGTCGGGCGCCATCCTGGCTGGTCATTGCCACTGCCCCGCAGGGTGAGCAAACTTTCTATTCTACATCTGGAGCGCGACCTGCATTAATCACGTGCAGGAAATTTAAGTCTGATGGGTTAAATTTTGCAATTCGTAACTATACCGGCCCTGCCGTTGTGGGCTAGCTGCTTGCTTATATAAAGGTACGGTTGCTTAAATGGTGAAAAAATACGCATGCTGTAATTGAAGAAGGCGGGGAGTTCTTGTTTTTGCGCATTTGCATGTATACCGATCAAAACGGTCGTGTAGCATACCAATTTGCGCTTGTCTGCGACCGTACACAGCCTTGGATTGCCGGTATCATGCGGTACACTATTTAGAGGCATATAACGAGAATGACTTCCAAGGTTGGCTGTTTACTGTAAAACCGCTAGTTGTACCTAACTTGGTGCCGGCATAGCTGTCTGACAAGCCGCATTGCATCGTTCAATGATGCTGTTAATGTGTGCACATGGTGTTACAACGCCGACGCGCGAGTGGTGGTGTGCGGTTCATTCTGACATTGGCGCATGTATTTCTCGTTGAGTGACATGAAATTAAACCCGTTCTCTTGAATTCGTAAACACCTGATTCCTTCCTTCCCTTCATGAATACCTGTTGAGCATGAAAACTCGTCTCCTCTTGCAGCCTGAGTGGCACGTGCCAACATTTTGTTGGGTTAAGCCTTCATGCCATTCACTTGGCGCAAAAGGATGCGGTAACGTGCACGAAAGTTCCATGTGCTTGGATTGTTCCTGCCCAAGGTAAGAATGCTGCTGCCTAGCGAGCATTAATTAACATGGGAGGCGGAAAAAGTGCCTCAAAATTCTATGATCACACTTCCGGTCCCTCTCTGCAAAAGGTTCTTTGTGGCACTGTGTTGACCCTTCAACGTGTTGGATTGTTTGCATTCGTAGTAGCAGCTTTTGACTATCAACTCATTCACACAGCTACATTGTTTACAGCGTACATGAGTATTGGTATGTGGACAAATATAGGCTACTGGTTTTAATTAAGAACACATATTGGTGTCGCTTCGCAAATTCTTAACTACAAGACTTGCATTGAGAAAAAATAATCGAAAACTGCAACATTTAATTCCCTTACATTGGATGTGTTCGTTGACTAAACATCACAGGAAGCGCTTAAAATTTCGTTATTGTACTTGTACAAAGAAAACTTATTTTTTAGCCAAAACGCCTGAGCCACCTCTGCCTCTGCAAGACATCAATTTTTACTCAAGGAAACATGAAGGTGCAAGAAGGCGGAGGTTTGACCTACTGCCAGGGCTCTCACCGAGTGACCCATCTCTGCTTGCTGCCGATCTCGAAAAGATGGCAGCAAACTGCCTGCTTCTCCGTTATATGAGCAAAGAAAACTCAGGAGAATCACTTGTAAGTGCTGCACTTAACTCTGCATGGTTGTGATCTGTTAAAATAAGAGTTAGCAGTGTTCTATCAGCATGTGACGACAGACAGGAACAGTTTGAGAGCCCCTTTTACTGTGCATTTATGCGAAATACAGTTTGCATCAGTATAACACTAATGTCAGTAGTGTTTATATATGGTGACGTTTTTTATCTTACTAAACAATCTGCAAGCTTAGCAGTGAGATGGTAATGCAGCAAACCTGTGATGTAAGTCTTGGTTAATTGAGGCAACTAGGCCTCTTAAAGCCAGTTATTTTAAAAATTCTGGCAGAACCCATCTCGTGATGACTGAAATATTGCGAGAGCATTTACGCACATATTCACTGTTAAACTGACACAAACATCTATTCAACTTCCATTCTATCGCTTGTGTGGTCCATAACAGCAATAAGGGGCTGTGAATTTCCAAAGTGTGATACATTTAAGGGCTTTCAAATGCTGTGTGCTTTTACAAAAGACGACCTTTGACGCTTCCTGTAATACTGTGGGTATCAAGTCGGTGATGGAGAACTCTCCAGTGCCTGCTTCATAAATTTTATAGCCATATGTGATTCACATAATTATCATGCGAGACTGTCCAATCACCTGCAACTTATGCATGAAAGCATGTGACTATGGCATGCTGGGCAAGTTTTATTAAATTATCCGTGCATAGTTTCCTTAGTTACGTGTATTAAGTGCCCCTTGGTTTTACATACCATGCTTTATAACTGAATGGAATAACTTCTCTACACAGAGCTGCTGAACTTATTTTTAAAAATTTTAAATATTGCGTTGGCATATCTGATGTGCAATGATTCCTGTTTACCTCTAGGCATGGCTTGAGTTTTTTCTATCCCCTTCTGCAACATGCACATTGCACTTTCATATTTACATTTGCTCTTGATTTACAGCACATGTTAGCACGAGTTCATGTCACTGCATCGAAATGTTTTTTTTTTATTTTCTGATGCTAGTAAGTTTGTAGTTTGCTTACTTTCAAAACTGTTCTTTGCTCACCCTGAAAGAAGGCATTTAGAGTACGAATAAATAAAATGTGAAAACTGATTTAGAAGTACAATACTGAGTTTGCTTGTATAACAACCATGCGCAATAAGGCGCGCCAGGTATGATAACACAATCTGAATCTATTTTTTGCGCTTCTCACCACCGGAGCAATATGATGCTGTCAAAGACCTGTTTACAAAATCCTCACATCTTTACTATGCTGCTTCGTATATTTCAAGCTGCACTACTATTCAAGGTAGTCACTAAGCTAACATTTGCATGTCGCCTGCACTGTCTAATGCAAAGCACTGTATTCCAGGATGAACACAGTCCCAGTAAAGTGACACCAGAAGCTTCAGACGCTCCCCTGGTCCCGTACATTGAAGACATCCACAGTGAGACCTGTCAGAGACTCATACAAGAGAGGTTTGATGGTAAGAAAGTCCACTTCCTTGTTTATTACTTTTCTCTCAACTTCTTGTCTTGGCATGTGTCATTCTGAGGCTGTCTCATTTATGTAAAATTGCCCACCTATGTCTCTGGGCGTCACCTTCATAAGTATCCCACTGAGCAGCAGATAATGGAGCAGTCACTTTTAGACTTAGTGTCTTGTCATTTCTGTAACTTTTGCAGGGCTGTCACATAACTCGACGTGTGTGAGCACCCACAGGGTCCTCAAACATATCTGCTTCATCTATGGCATGTTTGTGAAGCACTGTGTAAACATATGATGGATGTTCCTTTAGCGTGAGTCCATCACCTGGATTCATGCACGGAATTTGCCATATATATATGTTGACTGTGTTTCAGCAGAGCATGGAGTTGAAAGCATGCACAACCTGTGTCTTGCTTTTTGCTTTTAGGCATGTTTAAATACTTGCAATATAGAACCAACTCTAGGATTTAGCTATGTTGACCAGCATTATTAGCGAAAAAATACAACGACATAATGAGCACATGCAAGTTACAAGCTACGGGAAAGTTCTTATGTTTGTGTGAAAGTAAGCTGTACAATGTTGTAGTAGATTGGTATCTACCTACATTTTAATCGTTGCAATATGCAGTTGTGTCATTTGACACAACTTAAGTACTTTAGCCTATTTGTGTAGGCCTGTAGGAGTTTCTTTGTAGAAGTAAATAAAAGCTAGCATAATGGCATTAAGTTTCTGACAAGTGATTCATCATAAAAGAAAGTAAGGCGTGCAAACACAAACAAGAGAACTAAACATGGCATTTGCGCAGTTTGGTTCTCTTGTATCCATGTTTGCTTGCGTTACTTTCTTTTGCTGTGATTCCCTACCAACTAACTGAAATTTCTTTCATTTTAGGCTTCATTTCTAGCACGCTTAGCTCCTATATGCAGCGTTGCTGTTGTCTGGTTCTCTTGTGTCCGCGTTTGCACCCCTTACTTCCTTCCACCATGAATCCCCACCTAATAGCTCAACATTTCCATGGCAAGGGATGCTTTGTTAACGTCATGTTACTTCTGATTGCTTTAATACAATGTAATGCTTGCTGTACGACTTGTAAAACGAATTCTAAACCCATAAATTAACAATAGTGTTTTTTTCAGCTATACAGGCCCTCTCGGTGGACAGCAGAGCTGTTGTTCTTGAGTCAACGATTGAACAGGCCACAAATCCAACCTGGCACATGGAGCGGATTGGTCGACTAACTGCCTCAATGTTTAAAAGAATTGTGCGGTGCCGGAAACCTGACAGTATTGTTAAAGAGATACTTTACCCGCGGAGCTATAAAACCGAAGTCATGCACTATGGAAGTGTGCACGAGCCAGATGCCGTTCAGGCATATGAACAGCTAATGGCCTGCATGGACAAGACCATAACCGTGGGATATACAGGCCTGCACGTGCATACTGAGCATCCGTTTATTGCCGCATCCCCAGATAGACTGGTATATGAGGGCAGTGACATGTGGCTGCTAGAAGTTAAATGCCCGTTTTCCTTCAAAGGAAAAAGTATCGAAGAAGCTGCAGCTTCTCCAAACTTTTGTTGTAGGGAAAAATATAATGAAATTACGTTGAAAAGGGAGCATGAATACAATTATCAGTTGCAGGACCAAATGGCAGTGACAGCACCTAGCTGGCGGGACTTCGTTGTGTGGACTAATTCAGCATCCATTGCATCCTTACACGTCAAAAGGATTTTCTTTGACGAGGCCATGTGGTCTCAGGAAATAGTGCCAGCACTGCTGCATTTTTATAGGAATGCTGTGCTAGCTGAGGAGTTGACCCAGCGACTTAGAAGAGGGCTTCCCCTGTATAGTTCTGCCAGGTATGTTGGCACCGCCAAAAGAAATCTGAAAACCTGCAGAAAGCAGGAGCCCCCTACTACAGAAATATGTGCACCGCAAAGAGAATGACGTCATTGTCAAGGAGGTGGGACAAAACAATGGCCACACTTAGATGTTGAGGGTAATGCTGAACCACTCATACCAGCTTCATTCACGCAAACAGCCAGCAGCAATGATAAACCGAAAATAGCGTGGCCTAAGCAAATTGTGTAGCATTGGTGATAACTATAGCCGTTATGTCTATAGACATAACAAAATAGAATATCTGCAATGTGCATGGAAGATAACTGGAAAAGCAGTATCATGTATTCATAGAGATGGAAGATACAAATTGCCTCGGAAGGTAGCACAGTAGACAGCGTCGTAAGCACACGTGATATAGTATGAGAGTATACTGTTGTTACAGTCTTGTCTCTTGTGGTCATAAGCATTGTAAAGGAGGCTCACTTCTTTTTTCAGAATCAGAATTTATTGTTAGAATTTGGATCAAATTACATGTATTTAGTATGCAGGAGGAGGTCCCATAGTCAAAGACTGTATCGGGACCTCCTGTACAAGAATAGTTATGATAATTGACATCGCAAAGCAATAGTAGCATATAATAAGGTATTATACAAGCAACAGTAAATGGACGTTAACAGAGCAAAATACAGAATTCATTACAAATAATAACAAGGTTTAGCTTATCTCACAGTAACATAAAAAATTGCATGTAAAAAATATACCAGTAGTTTATTTACAAGGACAAAAACAATCAAAAAAAGGCAAAAAAAAGCGAGAAAGAACGAAAAAAACGGTTACAGTAAATTTTCTGATTAGTTTGTCAATAATAAATGCATTTTGAGTTCCCTTTTGAATTGGTGTAAAGATCTTCCATTTTTCATAATGAGAGGAAGAGTGTTCCATACAGATATGGAAGTGAATTCCACGGTTTGTTTACCGTAGTTAGTGCGGACTCGTGGTAAAAGAAAATTGTTATTTAACGCGAATCTGGTGGTACTATTAGTTGTCTGGTTAGATTGTGAAAATGTGATCGACGGTAGCTCATTATGTAGAAGTCTGTAGAAAAATATACCTAGGTTGTATGTAGTGAGCCCGGAAATAGTAAGGATGTTATTCTCGTGTAGTAGGGAAGTGGCATTAAAAAACCATGAACTATATGTAATTATTCTGATGGCTCGGTTCTGAATTGTTTGTAAAAACTTAATATGAGTATTATAGGTGTTTCCCCAACATATGATCCCATAAGTAATGTGAGAGTGGACGAAAGAGTGGTAAAGTGAGAGCAACGTGGTACGTGTGAAGTAAGGGCGTGCTTTAATTAAGATGCGTATACCATAAGCTATTTTCTTTTTTATGTGAGCAATATGACTGTGATATTTCAGATTACAGTCAAGTAGAACGCCAAGGGAAGATGAACATGAACTTGGATGAAGGCAGTGGGGACCAAGACTGATAGATGGAATGGACGCTATGTTTCGCTGATGTGAAGAGAATACAACAAATTTAGTCTTAGTTTCATTAATAGATAACATGTTAACGTTACACCACCTCCGAATATATTCTAAGTCAGCATTTAGTTTGTTAACGAGAGATGAGATATCTCTATGAAAAGTAAATATAGTGGTATCATCAGCGTACAGAATGCATTTTGTCGAAGAAAGACAATTAGGCAAATCATTAATATAAACTAAAAATAGGAGTGGCACCAGGATGGAGCCCTGAGGCACACCGATGTTAGTAGTTCGCTGTCGAGAATAAGCACTGGAAACTGAAACAACTTGAACCCGGTTATATAAGTAGCTTTTTAGTATCGAAAGGGCGGGACCGCAAATGCCAATTGCTTCGAGCTTAGAAAATAGGATATTATGATTGATGCTATCAAATGCTTGCGTTAGATCAATGAAAACTGAGGCGGCCAGAAATCCATCGTCAATAAATTTTTTTAGTTGGTCCGTAAGATGAATAAGTGCCAGCTCTGTGGAATACCCAGGGCGAAAACCGAACTGAAATGGAGAGATGATATTAAATTTAGAGAGATATTTTGTTAGCTGTACTTCAATTAGTTTCTCAATAACTTTCCCAAAGAACGGCAGAATGGAAATAGGTCTGTAATTGTGCAGTAGTGAGTTGTCGCCTTTTTTAAAAACTGGGATAACTTTGCCACGCTTCAGTTCAGAGGGAAATAAACCAGTCCTGAATAATAAATTAACAATAAATGAAAGTATGTCTGAAATTAGGTGCGAGATAAGTTTAATGTTAGCAGGGTGGACCTCATCAATTCCAGCGCTTGTCACTTTTAGGTTATTTATAACGGCAGTTGTTTCTTCTGGCGTTGTAGGAAATAAAAAGAATGAAGGAGGTAGACGGTTCATGTTAATGTTTTCTGCAGGATTAGGTGGATTGTTAGGAAAGAAAAAACTACTAAAAGCCTCAGCAATTTCAGCAGGGGAATCGAGCTCTACTCCATCCTTTAAAATTCTGGCTACCTGGTTTAGTCCTGTGTTATTTAAAAAGGAGTTGACAACCTCCCATTTCTTTTTAGTGTTATTAGCTGCCTGTAAAATTCCTTGCTCGAAATACAAACGTTTAGCTGCTTTTATTTTACAGTTAACAGTGTTACAGAAGTTTTTATATCTGGCACGTAAGTTCATGTTAAATGGTTGCCTTTTAGTTTTCCTATATAAGTTATCCCGTTTGCGCATTTGTGCTAATAACTTCTGTGAGAGCCATGGATTGTGAACAAATGACACTTCTTTTTCATTTCTTTTTGGAGGTGAACTTACGGAAGTATGATGTAATTAGAGAAAAAAATTTTGAAAAAGCGTTCTGTGGGTCATGTAGTGATTTAATTTCAGACCAGTTTGTATTAGCAACAGCAGTTATGAAGCCATCTTTATGAAGAACGTCTTTAGTGTGTGAAAGTGGGTAAGGTCGTATATTAGAATTGAAACGTAAAAGCAGGGGGTAATGATCACTGATGTCGATGTGCAAAACGTTTGCCTCTGGTGAATGAAGCAGGTTAGAAAAAGCATGATCAATAAGTGAGCCTGTACCACAAGAGACTTCGCGTTTGGGCACATTGATTAAGCAATCATTCCGTAGCTATGGAATAAACTAGTGTAGTTAATACAGATGGGTGATGTTTCAAAGAGTAAATTAATGTTTATATCACCTATTATAGCAACATTTTTATTTTCTAGAGATATAGTATGTAAAATATGATCGAGATTGGTACAGAATTCATTGACTGACGATGAGGGAGAACGGTAAATGCAGCCAAATATGAAGTTCTTGTTTTCTTGAGTAAAAAAGCGGTTACTGATTTCAATCCAAACAGATTCGCACTTAGTAACGGTTAAAGATAGATCATGCCTTCTTTGATAAGCAATATTAGGAGAAACATATAAGGCAGCACCACCGTGATTAGTCGTCAATCTGTTGCAGTATTCTACTTTATAGTTAGGGAAGCAATACAAATTTTTATCATCGTCAGATAACCAGGTTTCAGTAATGGCAATTAGTGAAAACGGATTAGTTAGTGATGCGAGGAAGTTATCGATAGCGTCGAAGTGTTTACGAAGACTCCTAGCATTAAAATGAATGATGTAATGAAATCCATTTAAGAAAGAATTCAATTGATCGGTTTCCAGTGTAGAAGCCATGTTTGTTGTGTCAATTGGTTAAACAATTTATGCCTAGTCTAATTTGGTTAAGTCGGATTCGTCACGAATACGCAGAACTTTGCTGCTATTGGTCTTCCTAGCCTTAATTTGGCAGTTGTCCGTCCAAAGGAACATCCATTTTCTTTCTTTCTTCAAAGTTAGAGCCTTGGAGAAGAGAGCCTTGTTAGATGGGGTCAAATGCTCATTTACAAAAACGGGAGCGTTGGAAGAGCCGGAAAATCCAATGTCACCAAGACAGAGTTTAGCTTTACGTGCTTTACGAACAAAGTCAGCTTTCTTCGTTCTAGAATGAAAACGAGCGATGATGTTTTTCTGGTCATTAGATCTGGTGGGAACGCGATGAACAATGTCCAGATCGCTAGGCGATACTGGACAGCCAATTCTGTCCCCTACCGTTTGCATAATTGTAACGCAGTCCTCTCCTTGGGAACAGGGAACGCCTTTGACCTCGACATTGCTAAGGCGAGAGTACTGTTCTAGTTCCTCAACCTTGCGAGTCAATGACTGGTTCTGAGATTTCAGCTTGGTGTTCTCAACGATTAGTGTAGCATTTTGGCTACGTAGTTCTTCTATAAGTCCATTGAAGTGTTCAGTGCTTGTACTTAAGGAATCAACTTCCTTTTTTAGTTCCACAACATCAATACCAGACTCCTTCATTCTCAACAAGCTCTTGCCAAAGACGAGTTCATGCGTGTTTTTAGCCATGTTGTTAATCTTTAGTTCCAGCTCCTCAATTTTTTTCGATAGTTCTGCATTCGTCGGCATGGTATGCGTGTTAAAAACAGGCTCAGATAGAAAAAAAAAGAAAAAAGAAGAAACGCGATTGATGGCAGCAGCAGCAGTGGAGAGAAAAAAGAAAAAAAAAGAAAGGATCAAAGTCTGAATACCTGCGCAAACAGAAGATTCTGGTTTAAATTTGGCTCATGCAATGCCGCTGCTGCCAATGAAGAGCAGGCGTCGATGTCGGCTCGTTTATAGGGCGCCCTGCGATCGCAGCGAACTCCAGTGGTGATCTTGCCGATGCTGGGCGCAGGCCCCGATGAGGCTACGCAGTCGCAGATTCACCCCGTGTGGATGATGCAGCGCCTTCCAGGAAGCAAAGCGGTGGGACAGCACCACGCAGATGATCGCCGAAGAAACAGAGGCCGACAAGGAGAGCTGCGCAAACAGAAGATTCTGGCTTAGATTTGGGTCATGCAATGCCGCTGCTGCCAAAAATGATGAAGTAGAGATGTGTAAGCTGGCTACTTGTTCTCATTATTGACTGAAATGATTGGCGGTAGAAAATTGCACAAAAAGGCGCAAGTTCTAAAAACGCTGTCAGCAATGTCGAGCATGTTGATTGGCAGTGGTTTGTCTAAAAAATGAAATTCTTTGATACGTCTTATGACTCGCTCAGCATGGATCCTAGCGCCAGCTATTTTTCGGGTGGCAATCAAATCACTAGCTGACAATTGGTTCCCCGTTTTAAAGGGTGGCACGTGGATTTGAATAGATGGTGGCAAAACGCCTTCCAACCTAAAGCCTTTGTCGACCATCACACCGCCCCCGCATCTAATAAACCCAGTAGGCCCGATTAGTCGACAACTTCGCTATCACTATCATGCCCACCCCACAAATCTGGCACAAATGAAACATAGCCATTTGGTGTTACGCCAAGTGCTTTGAACGTGTTATATTGCTTGAACGAGGTGAAAGTATGCCGCTGTGCCTGTAGTTTTTAAGGTCTTTGGATTGTCACCTCCGTGCAATCAAGGATGACTCTACTGTTTGAGAAGTCACTGAATGCCATCGGCATGTGCCTTTTGATCTCGTCTAATGTGGGAAACCTTGTCAATGCTGAAAGTTCTTTATCGAGAAAAATTACCCATGTACAAAGGTGCGACTAAAGCGTGACTGAGAAATTGCAAACATTCGAGCCACTTCCTTGGTGCAAACACCAGTCCTAAGCCTATACAGCACCATGAAAAGTTCTTCGCGCTTGGAGAGCCGTCTTTCCTTTGCTTGTGTTTTTCCTCATCCCAATAAACCATGCGGTCTCCATTTTTTTCTGTGTGCTTAAAAAGTTCTTCAAACTGTTCCTTACTTTGCAGTCCGGTATAAAACTTTAAAGGACGATTTGTGAATAGTATTCACAGAAAAAGGGCAGCGTTTTAGCTTTCTACATTGCAGTTCTAGATCCCTGACTGTCCGTTCTAATGCCACATTTTCAGTTAATAGGTGGCCAGTGTTCTCTCTACTTAAGGACGTTGGCTCTAGGACCTCCTGTGGCTCAGTGAGCATTGGGGATGTTGCAAGCAGCAAGGGTGCATGAGCTGCTCCTTCCTCGTCGAATGAAGAGTCTGTAACTGCGTTTGCATCAACAGATGCAATAAGTGACACTATTACTTGTAGACACAATTCATTGAAGACTGACATTTACTCTGAGCATTCACACTTTGTGCGGAGTGCAATACCCTAATGACCTGGTCCCCTGAAAAGAAGTTATGGATAATTCATATGTTGCAAACATGCAAGACTCGCAATGAGAAACAAGGTGAGCCTCAGAAAACATTTCCAGCTGCATAATGTGACAGTGTGCCTGCCATTAATTCAAAAGCCACTGCTCACCCTGAACACAGGATGTGTCTGCTTCTCCATCACTGTGACCTTTACAAGTTCCTGCTTGACCTGAAACCTCTGTACCTGTGACGTAAAGGGAATAAGTAATAAAATAGTATGAGTACACACAGAAACGCATGACTCGGATAGGGCATGAAGTGTAGTCCTTAGGGCAAATATCACGTTTCACCACTGCATATCTTCCTTTATAGTGTGCCGTAGCGCTTGGCGTACATACACAGGCAATGGGGAGGCCAACAGAATGTCGGTTTGCATACGTTATTTACCCACATAAAGTATATGTACACCTTCAAAAATGCCAAAAAATTGTCAGAATGCCCAGAACCGGTGATACCTGCTGTTAGTGGAGCGCCTGTTTTCCTCTTAAAATGCGCCGCGGTACGAACATGGCGGCCGACCGCGTCCTTTTTTCTGAACCGGTCTGTGTACACAAACAGAGAACGACGGTATGAAGTCCGGATGCCTGGGTGACAGTGAAGGCGCCCCTGAAATGCGTCAGTTACACAATAAGACGCGCCACTCGTCTCCAGAAAGCGCAGAACGGGAAAATGAGCCTTAGTACAAACCTTACTACATGGCTATTCGCTAAACGAACATAAGCTTACTTCAAGAAATAATACTATACTCAGTGCCGACAAGAATGACGAAACGACAACTAGCAGCGATTGCTAACTAGCACTATCAGCTACTTCCACCGTGCACGCCGTTTCTAAATCTGCCCGACAGTGCAGGCGCGCTTGGCTCCGACGGATAACTACGCCTACATCACGAGCATTCGCTGAGCGCTTATAAAGTAGTAAATGTGTGCACGATGTAAAGTTGCTAAATGACGGCGTTCTAGCGGCGGCCGCACAGAGATGACAGAAAAAAAAAAGCACAACGCGGCGGCCGCACAAAGATGACGGAAAAAAAAGCCCACCGTGTTTCACTCGGCCGGCTCGCGCGAGCAAGAGATCGTTTGTTTCGCTAGCTCAAACACACATTTGCGCCTTTCTCGAGATTATTCGTATGAGTCAGTAACGACAAAAACAGAGAAGTTAAGTATGTGGGTGCATACCTGTCACAAAGTGCGTCCCGCAGAGTCGAGATGCTGCAGACAGCAGCCATGGACGCCCTTGCGCATCTTGCCGCTTCACAGCCCCAATCCAGGCTTCACGGCGCTGTAGATCCCGTTTTACCGATGGAAATTGGAAAAACCGCACTGTCCTGCTGGGACTGTCACGTGAAGTGCAGCCGTACGCGTCACACGACATTGGCATCGCGCCAAATTTCGATGCCAATATGTTAGAAACGCGTGCCGTGCGCGCAGCCAGCAGACAAATGCAGCGCCTGCCATGGCCGTCCGCTCGTGCGCCTGCCAAATGGCTTCGGTCCTCAGCCGATAGGGCGCTGCGCATGCGCAGTTCGGCGTCGCAAAAGGCCCATTTACCTGTTAATAGCATAAAAAGACAAAAAAATAATGCCAAGCAACACAGTAAAAGAATGCTAAGAACTCATCTTTACCATACTGTTTGGGGAAAATAAATAAAAAAATAGACACACGCCACTAAAGCCACCACTACCGGCATAACGTCGGAACCAACAGTTGGCAACATCCATTCGCGCTTTTCCGCTACACCACTGCTAGGGTGGCTAGCCACCCTACCACTTCTTCGTCTGCGCTACGAGAGCCGCCATCTTTTCGCGCCTATCGTTTGTTTTTCTGCAAGTCCGCGCACGCAGCTCATCGGTGGATGCGCGGGTGCACGGCGTCGCATTGCGACCTGCGTCATTTTTTCGTGTTCGCACAGTGGGTGTGAGACATGTCGCATGTGAAATGTTTGATAGAAGTGCCTCACGTCCAAGTGAAGCGGCCGTACGGGCGCTATGGCGGTGTGCCTCGTTCTTGGAAGCGTCGGCGGGTCCTCGGCATGCGGATTTCAGGTACGTGCAAATGCGTTTCGCCCTCCTATGGAGCTACGGAGAAAAGCGAGCAATATTTCATGTGAAAGATGCAGTGCCCGTCAGCGTGGTGTGAATTTTGAGCGGCAAACGAGAACTGCGGCACTTAGCGCACACTGCGGCTGCTAAGTCAGCGGGGAAATTGTTTTAAGTTGCCGTAATATATTGCTGTCAGTCTGACCTGCGGCTTGTGGACAGCTAGCCCATTGAATTTTGCTTGTGGCAGCGATAGGTATGTAAATGGAACCGGCAATAATTTTAGAGAGCAGGCAGTTTCGCTCGATGTTTCGTCGTGTTCATGGCGTTATGAAGGCCACAAAACTGGCTTGATGGTGCTTAGTTCCGACTTCAAGGGGCGTAACGTTGGGGTTGTATGTATTTATTTTCCGCGCCGCGAGTACCACTTTCATGTTTCGCTGCATGACAGCGGTAGCTGCTACATGCCGCCTGGATAGAATAAAATAAAAGCAATTTGCTCACTTTCATACGTATGCAACGGGATGTAACAAAATTTCCAGCGTTTTATTCGGAGCGTAAATATCATATCAAGTATGGTTTAGTAGGAAACTCAAATTCTATCTTAGTTTCGTAGGAGTGAAACAAGTGAAACTCGCATTCCTTTTTGAATTGTTCGCTCAAACCGCACCGGCCGCAGATGCGTCATCGGGTATTTGACAGTAGCTTCGCTGCGTGAGTTGTTTTCTGCGCAAATATTGCCCGGCTAAGTATCCTGTGAACTTATGCCGACGCTCGTTCATCTTAATTTTAAGTGATTACCATCCGCGAGTACCGGATGATGCCAAAGTTGTTGTGAGATGTAGCAAACGCGGGAAATTCAATGTGGCGTGGCTGCAAATTCCTGTTTTTACGTTTCTTGTATTCGAAGCCAACGCACACATTATCGCAGATTTATTTCCATTTCTTCTGTACTTGATCCATCTAATGTGACACCTGTGTCTGCTCGTTAATCTTCTCCCTTTATTGCGTATTCAGCTTGGCTTCCGA
Source organism: Dermacentor variabilis (assembly GCF_050947875.1). NCBI lineage: Eukaryota > Metazoa > Arthropoda > Arachnida > Ixodida > Ixodidae > Dermacentor > Dermacentor variabilis. The sequence continues at coordinate 29,815,518 of NC_134573.1, read as the reverse complement.
AAAATGCTAGCATTTTTTTCTCTATCCAAGTGGCGGAATATTTCATTGACGGCCGTGTGTGAAACACGCAGGATGACAAAACTGATAGAAGTAGATGAGATGTTTCCTTTATAGAGCTTGGACTCAACTTTTGGTGAGGATGCTGATCGACCTTGGGCCTGGTGTGAGCACGCTCGACATAGCCAAAGTGCAGCCTGTCAGTTAAGTGCTCCCGAATGGACCATCAACATCAGAAAATGGAGCAGAGCAGGTAGGGCCAATTTTCACTTTGGAAGAGAATACTGACAGCTGCCTTTTTTAAGGACTAAATAACATATTTACAAAAACAATCCTTTCTCTTTGTGCAGCCTACATATAATTTTGTTTGCTTCTTTACAGATCTTCAGAAAGCACTCCTCCTCAACCCTTTTCGCGTGCACAAACAAATAAAGAGGTGGGCACTTTCTCAAAAAAATTGATGCACTGAAATGTGCATTCGGCACACACACAGATGCAAAATAGTCAAAAACTTTCAAGCCATAAAAAGGAAAATACAGGTTTGAAAGATGTTCTAGCATACTAACCCACCTTGGCATATGGAACTAAATATGACAGCAAGACAGGTGAATGCAGAGAAGGGTTTGTAAATGTTTGCAAGATATAGACATTGTCTAAGAAATTGTTTTTATCTACTCGGAGCTTCTTGGAGCCATGGCAGTGCAGTAAAAGCTCAAGATGATGTCCTGCTCCCAATAAAGCACCTTTAGATTTTAAAATTACATTCTGGGGTTTTACATGCCACAGTCACAACCTGAAGTTTTGGCCACCTGGCCTTCTTTAATGTGCAACTGAATCTAAGTGCGTAAGCGTTATTGCATTTTACCGTCATTGGAGGGCAGCTGCCATAGCCTAGATTGAAGCTGCGACCATCGTGACTCAGCAGCATGGTACCCTAGAACTGGGCTATAATACTAGGTCAGGCTGAGAAATACTGCTTCGAACTGCCAACTTTTTGGCTCACAAGCACTTTGCGCTAGGTTAAAGGAGTAAAGGCTACTGACAGCGACCGTTTATGTACCTATTTCTTTTTAGGCTGTCGACTCCATTTTAGGGTACGAAGCTTCAATTAGTCAAAACCACCGTAAATTACGCAACCAGCTCAGAACACACACCATTTATAGCAGGATTTGGACGGACTTGAATATGGAGGCAATTCATTTCACCAAAACTGGAGGTGGCAGTCAAACTATTTCATGCATTTTGCCTAAAACATAGTCAATAATTATTAATTAATTTCTGAAATATTCTTTTCCAAAAGTGTTTTTTTCGAGCCTGGAAGAAGGAACCAAATAGTGTTCAGGTGCGCGAGCGGTTAGTTGCGCGGCACTTCCTGCATGTATTCACGGGCTTCTTTCAAGCTTGAAAAAAAAATCATTGGTATTGCACCTACTGAGCAGTAGGAAGCTGGACTGGGAATTTTTCAGGATGCTCTACAATTTTCTCAATCACACTTTTGCTTTCAATATAATATTTAACAGTTAAATCACTGTTAATGACTAATTAGGCAAAATGCAAATATTGGTTTGACTTGCTCAAAACGATGTCACACAATGTTACCCCACTTCTGTCTAGCTAAGTGGCACTCGTATATATTTAAAGCTTGCACAAGTCACACAGGCCACATGGTACTTACAAGGCATATATAGAAGCGGCTAAGTTGTGTGAGCCAGCCTTGTGTTGGGAATCATGAGAAAGAGCTATGTTTTTTTTTACTTAAGGGCACAATGAAATTTACCTACTCGACACCTTGTATCAGTGTGTTCTAGGCCTGTTCGTAGTTTAGCTCCTACATAAACGATTTTTCTGCACAGTAAGCTCATATGCATCTTTCAAGTATATTGCCTCGTGTTTACAAATTAAACCATCCTCGCACTTCCTTCATTATGTCTTCATCAGTTGCTGCGCTATATTTTCAGCATGCAACCGCACGAATTTTCACCTAGTTTTTATACTTCCTCGTTGTTTGATAGCTTTATTTCTGAACAGGTTTTCTTTAAACCAGGTTGCACACAGCAGTGCTGTCTTGAGTGGGAATTGTTTTTTTTAATCGACATTAATGCGCCTTGCCTGTGCAATCTAACGCTTTCTATTTAACGCGGCCCTGCAATAAAGTTTTATGTTTCATTCCAGCATCGTGCAAAAGCTGTTTACTTACCAGATGAGAATATGTATATGTATGGGAAGTAGCAGAACTGGAAGAAGCCAGCAGGTAATTAGGCCAAGGAAAGCACATGTTTAAGAACATGTTTTAAGTTTCTTTATATGAAGTATAGAAATGATAAATTCAAGGGAAATGAAAGTGGATAAGAAGACATCCAGCTGTGGATGGGGAACGAACCCATAGCGTTCACATTACGCATGTGATATACTAACCACTGTGGTATTACGGCCGCGTTCCAGCATCGACAATCTAAGGGACCATTGTGGACGGTTCAATGCTTCCTGGTAGCACAGTGGTTAGTGCATCGCATGCCTAATGCAAAGGTGGTAGGTTCATTCTCCACCCATGGCTGGAATTTTTCACCATTTTCATTTCCCTTTATCAATTCTACATTTCAATAAAAATTACAAATAAGTTTCCATGTGCCTTCTCTGGCTTCCGTCTCTGGCTTCCGGCTATAGTTAAGAAAAATCAGGACCCACAGTTCCCTTTCTTCTTGCTTGGAAGAACAGGAGCTTCATTTTAAAGATAATGAATTAACCTTGCGCAGCAACTCAATGTGGTGGTCTCACAAAGAAGTCTTATCACAGCATGTGTATTACTAAGTTGTTAAAATGATGTATAGCGTGGGACCTAATTAGTAGCCTTTGTGTACAGAGACATCACTAGTCTAATAAATAGGAGTACTTTAAGGACTTCTAACATGGTCTGATCACGTGTTTAAAAAAAACTTAAATCCAACATCATTTCAGGAGTAACTGTTCCCCTGAAAAACATTTGGATCATCTGCATTGGCATTGTTTTTAGAGAGCACCAATACTGCTTCGATTGAAGTAGCCTTGTGGCACATAAGGCATCATTTCTTGCTCATTCACGGAAATCTGATCTGCATATCTGAGGTGCATGTGTCTTATGCTCAAATGCTGTTTAAAGGCTGCTAACCAAAAAATTAATTCACTAACCTTCCAGAGATTGCCGAGATTGCTTCAGAAGTCTGTGCTACTCGATCATAACCAATTTAACAGAGTGAACGTTCATCACAGTTGGCTTTGAAATGTTTATACAAAATACCACAATTGCCTACTAGGCATGTGACTGCAGTAAATTAATGACCAGTGAGATTCATGGGACAGCAAAATTAACACCAAAATAAAAGCTGCTCTTGAGGGCAGCTTTCCCTCAATGCCGACCGTAACTCATTTTTGACAGTCAGAGCAGCGTCACATCGGCTAGAACGAGTGTGACTCGTCATTGGCGGTATTGGTGCGACCTCCAGTCACTAGTACAGCCCGGGATAAGGGGTTGAAGGTGACTTCGTTGCTGCCCAATTTTAATTCTGCAGCTGGTACACTTGGGTGTAGCGTATGTAAGTACGTGTTCATTCATCAAAATGACTTCATGCTAGAGCAAAGCAACTGTAGTGCAGAGAGGCATCAGGCATTTTATATACTTGCTTTCTAAAGATGCGCCAAGTTTATCTGTTGCAGTATAGATTTGTAGCCGTTTGGCCAAAGATGCCCTTGTGCTATTAAAACCTCTTAATTATCTTTTTTTGCAGTAGCAGGTGCTTATCTTGCTTTTTTCGGGATCAGTACGCTAGTATTAATTTGTTTTTCTTGAACCGTGCATTTCCCACTCACTAGACTACATGTCACCTGAGGTGTTCCTTTTTCAATAAAAATGTTGAGGTTGTCTTTGTCAAACTCGATTTCTTGCTTCAAACGAGCTTGTACAAACTTACTAAGCTGATAATTCTACCTGCTTATATATGAAATATGTTGCGGTTATGAATCCTTATAATGAATGACACACAGCAAAAAATTTTTAAGTAATAAAACAATTTCATGAAATGTTTAAAGATCATCTAAACCTAACCATGCTTTTTTACCACAATGCAGGGAGAAAAAGTCCCGGTAACACCATGCACTCAGTATGGTGGCCCAGACGTTGTGTACCCAAGCAACCTCCTTCATGTGCACTAAGCACTACTCTTCAGTGTCTCGCAAAGACTTCCCGGCGAAGCCCTCAACATTCTCGTCTTAGTGGAATGGCTGCTCATCTAGCAGTGTGTCCATCGCCAAGACTGCCAGTGTTAAAGCTTCTGAACCCCTTATGAAAGCTTAATGATTTTTTATTTACTTTGCATGGTCAGCCGTAGAAGCTGAGCATTTTTATGTTTATTTTTACCTGGCACAGAGTGGCGCAATAACTTTTATACCAGTGTTTAATGTACTTACGTGATGTTCACTCTAATGCCTGTCTGTATTTGTTAGTGTTTAGGAAATTTGAATGTCTGACGAGGTAACAGCATTTGAATTTGTCATCGTGGCTCGTTTCAATGAGCTCCTAGGAAATAAGACGTAAAATTCACCACACGCCAGTTGTAGCATTTTTGTTTTCATGACTACAGTCTACTTGTTTCAAAAGATTGAAAGTGGGAAAAAAGCCTGGAGAACATAATCATCCTAGACGTCCCATGTCCGAGTAAAAAAGAGCTTTAGTAAACAATAAGCGCATCTTCACTTGAGCTTGAAGGTACAGTCATTCATTACTAGTCACTCCATATGAAATCATGCTGACAGCTTACAGCTCTGCAATGAGTAATGCCTCATACATCTTGGGAGCACATTGGCCACAATGTCTGCAGGTATATTTGATAACACAATATCTTGCACCCAAATTTCCCGCACGGTCGATGGCTGATTGCTTTTTTTGTCGTCTTCATGTTAGTACCATGTATTCAATAGTCATTTAGATGTAAAAGACACTACAGGAATTGAAATACCAAATGGCACTTACATTTCAGGAGACAAATTGTCCAGCACGCCTGTCACAAAACGTGTTCTAGGGGCTACCTTGCCTCTATAGGTAAATGGACACCAGTTGCTCTGTGCACACGTAATCGGTTTACTTGTCTGGAGTGCTTGAAAGATGTGCTACCGGCTGTACTGGCACTGTCTGCTGATAATGCATGGTTCTACAAAGCTTGCAGCTGAGCATCTACCACTACACTGAAGGAACTGTCCTAATTTATTTGGTCGATGTGGTTGAAGCTTTAGGAGCTGCAATGAACAATTCTGAGTGTGGCAGTGCCGCCGAACTAAAGCACAAATTACACACCTCGACTCACACAGTGCACTCTGAAAGTTTTGCCATGTGGTATCAGTTTGCTACCTGACCTTATGGCACCTTTACGAGCAGTCTCAGGTGATTACAGCTGCTGAAGCTTTGTCAACTGGCAAGGTGAAAAAAGAATGCTGTGTCATCAGTGTGGCTGCACACTCCGAGATGCAAGCTAGCTTGAACCAGGTGTTCGGTAGACTGTACCTGTGCAGCCAAAACATATTGTCTGAGCCCTATAGACAACTGCGTTCACAACTGTACACAAGTGTGCTGTCACAACAGGAAGTTGAGAACAAGCAGCATTATTAACGGTATTTCTTCAAAACATTAGTGCAAGTGATTCTTTCACCAAGGCTGGTTATCATGCATAGGTATTGGGAACAGGGCATTTGTGACACGCAAGGGGTGATGTGTCTAAAGTTTAATTAGACCCAGTAATCTATGAGATGGATTGATAAAAGGCAAACCTTTTGTTCCTCAGTGGTGTCTCTTGCAAAACATGAGTTTCCGGCACTTTAGTTTTGACTTCTTATGTCTAGACTTAGTGTGTATATTGGAACTATAACTAACGGTGCTCTGTCCTTCCCAGTTCTTGTGCTGTTTTTGTGATATTTGCAATATTTTGCAGTTCAGCTGAGTGAAGTATGTCTTTACTGTTACTAGTTTTCACGTTCAACATTTATGCAGTGTTGTTACTGGTCATGTTTCGTTCACATAGACACACTCAGACTTGTTCTTTCTTATGTAATAGGTTATTTTCGTACTTCATGAAGAGGCAGTGATTTTCAAATGAAAACATGTGATAGTTTGTAGTGAGGTTATTTAAACAATCTTTTCTGCTTAAAATTTCATTGAACAAGCCTGTGCCATTATTGGGTGCTTATGTCTTTGTATTGGTATGGTTTTACTCCTTATCTTTCATTTTACTTTTAAAATGTGCAAAGATTATTAAGCCATTTCTCTTTTATGAAGTAATAAATACTTTTCTTCTGACATTTCGTCGCAAATTTTACAATTACTCTGTTCAGTTAGGTAACCTTAGACTAGCTGATTGTCATTTTGATAGTTTAACTTAGAGTGCCTGTGGGATATTCAGTGCAAGCGCAGGTTGAAAAATAAATTATTGGGTATAAGCAGGTCACTGGCAGTAAATAGAGCATTCAGAAATTTGAGGAAATAGTACATGCTTATATATTAAACAGCATGCACAACTACACATGCAGTTTTGTTTGTACATGCTGAAACATTATCCTAAGTGGAAGCGCTTTGTTGCACTTAGTTCTTTGGCTTTCAGTGCTACCGTTAAGTCGTTATATATGTGAAGGTACTAGTAGAACCATCCCGGAAGATAATTGACAACTTTGATGAATAGAGGTATAAAAGTTGTGCGTCAAACAGGGAAAAAACTGTCTGCTTGAAAAGCAAATGTGTGCTTCTTTTGCACTGGTTATCGTTGCCAATACATGCATTGCATGTGCTCTATTGGATTCAGTATGAGCTACAACGAGCTGTGGTGGTCTTCCGTTCTGGTCGAGCTGGTGTTGCCGCCAAAATTTTTGACGAAGTGGAGGTTTTTATTATTTCAGAAGTGCATGTAACATCATGCTTGTGGTAGTGCGCTTTTTCCATAGAGTGATAAGTACTGGTGCACAAGGAGTGGGACATCCTGTGTCCTTAATGCAGCATGCTTTCTCATTGCACTCTGCATCTGCCGGTGGTGTACTAATCCTGCAGAGGAAGATGACGAAAAGCATGTGGTGTGTGCATTGCTGTGATCGTAAAACGTATATGTTTTACCTGAAAGGGTCGCAAATTATGTATACTACCACTTCATCGACCAGAAGCGCAATTTCGCGACGCCTCACAGATTCTGGCTCATACTGAACCAGATAGTACCATAGCCAAGGCTAGGCAGCATTCACAACAGCTAGTCTGTCCATTAACCACATGCCTGTAGCGAACGCTAAAATACTTGCAGGGATAACATCCTTTTGGAAGCATGTTGTCCATCCTACACCCAAATTGAAAGGGTGACGTCTATGTTACACCCATATGGGATGGTAGTTGTCTGTTTTACACCCATATCTTAAAGAGTGCTTATTATTTAACACCCATAGGCAAGGTATCGTCATTTTAACACCCTCTGCTTTGTGGGTTGTTACTTAGCGCGCTTTGCTTGGGGTGTAGCAATACACCAAAAAAGGTGTCACCTGTAGGACAAGTAATTTACATCCTTAAGGGTGTTAAACATTTTAGAGTGTACGGACGCAAGCTTGCAAAAGACTTAAGCCGGAATCGCTTAAAAGCCCGCATTCAGGAAAACAAGCATCAAATTAACCAGGCAAGACGTCAAATCTGTATGCTTACTGCATGTCTTCGTGGAAAACTGCACGTTGCAGACTTCAGTGAGGTTCTTGAAGCAAGAGCGAAGGCGGAACTTCTCGAAAGGGAAAAGTACACGCATGTCGACAACAAAGCATTGACTACCTTGCTCGCTAGCCTACCGCAAGAAAATTTTGAGGCTACAAGTGTGGACAACCTTTCTGAGACATGGCTATCACGAAACTAAGTGAGTGTTCTGTCGAAAGAGATGAACTTTGCTTTCACAACGCGCTTTATTCCGACACGCGATAATATAGTAGAAACGGAAGAATGTTTCCGTCACATGAAAGATACTGCAGCTGTAAGCCTTGCTCGTAGCCTCATTGTGAACATTTTGGCAAATACCCAGACAGCTCAGTCGAATTTAACTAGTAAAGAAGGCGCTGCGCTTGATGACCTGAATTCTCGTGCATCTGTCGTGGTGCTCGAAGGTGATAAGGGCAGATGTATTGTAATAATGAACCGCAAGGACTATGATAGAAAAATGCAACTGCTTTTGGATGGTCATCTGCACTTTCAGAAGATGCAGCACGACCCCATTTCCAATATTGCGAAAGGCAGTTGGTCGACTATTTACGCAAGTTAAAAATGAAAGGAAGGGTCGACCAGACACTATACCGTCGACTCTGTCTGACGGAGCGACGCAAAGAGTGACGGGTTGCCAGAAGTTCACAAAGACGGCTGCCCCCTACGCCCTATTGTTTCTTTTGGTTGGAATTTCGAAACCACTTGCGGAAGAGAGCACGTTCACGGTCAAGAATTCTAAAGAATTTGTTACCGCGGTACGTAAGCAGCAGCGTCGGGATGAGGATGTTATGATATCTTACGATGTCCTGTCCTTGTTCACGAATGTTTCGATAGCGGTAGCTACGGATATTATTGAGAAACGCCTGCAGGATGAATATACGTGAGAAATCAGCACTTCTCTGACTGTCGATGACATCATGATTCTCCCTAGGTTCGGCTTGAAGCAAACATATTTCACGTTTTCCGAAACCATATATCACCAGATAGAAGGCGTGGGCAGTCCTGTTTCTGCAATCGTGGCTGATCTGTTAATGCAGCACGTGGAAACGGCTGTGATGACGTCCTTGCCCTTCCCTGTCAAAATTTACTGTCGCTATATAGATGACACTTTTGTCATTGTCGAATAGAAAACCTGCAAGCCATGCATGATGCGCTTAATGCCGTCCATCATTGCATTCGATTTACATGTGACACGGAGCATAGTGGCAGCCTAGCCTTTCTAGATGTTCTGGTACATCGGAGCGAAAAGGGTTCAGTGGAGACAGCCCGTATATTGCAAATCTTGCGATAGCGGGAGATTGCCTGAGTTATGACTCTCACCACTCCACAGGACACACACATGCCGTGGTACGCACGCTCCTGTCTCGTTGCGATGCACTGTCGTCAACGCAGACATTGATGGAGCGAGATTTAATTAATGTAGCCACTTTTTTGCATAAACGTAGTTACCCTCAGCGCTTTGTCAATGATACGCGACGCCGCATGCAGAGACCCCGTGCGAGCAAGGCCGAAAGGCCGGCTTCCTTTGTGTGCATTCCGCATGTCCGCGGTGTATTAAACGCAGTGCGCGGGGCTTTACGGCCTTTGGGTGTTCGAACTGTGTTCAAACCCTCGTACACATTGGCAAACGTGTTTCCGAAGCCAAAGGACCGCGCACCTCCGGACGAAAAAAGTGGCGTCGTCTACAAGGTTGACTGGTCGAACTGTGGTGCCACCTATATTGGCGAGACGGGGCGGCGACGTCGCACTCGACTCAAGGAGCACTTAAGGGACGCTGCGAAAGCCACCCGTGCCACACGTGCAAAGACGGAACTGGTGGATCGATGTTTAACAAAAGGGCACATGTTCGACTTTGACAATGTAGCCACGTTAGCACGGGAAGACCGATAGGGCCCACGAAAATTTGCGGAATCATGATTTATCGGTCGCAATCAATCTGCATGCAATGCAAACATTGGCCCCCCTCCAGATATTTACAGCTGCATCATATATAAATAGGATGTATTTTCTCATTTGTTGCCATTTGCGTACTGACGATGCCACCCTCATAGGTGGAGAAACGTTTATGTTTGTTATATTTTATTGTTGAGTAAAGCCGGTGATAACAACGCGTTGAAAGATACAAAACAAGATTAAAAGATAACGACCGTAGGAAGGCATTTTTTGCGACCATTAATATTTTACAAAAGTTATTGAAATTTTCTGAATTCTAGAAAAAGCATGAAGTTTACCATATTACTTTAAAACAGCGCCACCAATACAGGACAAGGAGAGCAGGCACACACAGCGTTGTTTTTAACATGTTTACGTAATACATTTACATTTTTTTACACTGTTACCTTTCTTACATTTTGAAGTAACATGTAAAGCCACAAACTCACCCAATCTGCCGTTCTTGATGAAGTTCACACCTCTGTAACTCCGCAATAATAAAATCACAATTCTGTAAGCTGCGCCTATTGCGACATCAAAAACGGTCCAAAATAACGTATTATGCAGCGCTCAGATATGCACTACTTATTTGGTAGCAGTTCTTGCAAGACACTTGCAAACATTCTGACAAGTTCAAAATAACTATAAAATCACATAACTATATCTATTTAAAGTGCTCCGGTAGATGTAGTTTAAAATTTGCGAGATCTTTTTTTTTTGGGGGGGGTGCAGCGATATCGATTTGTACACATTGCACCTCAGTATTTAGGACTAACTTGCGGCTATTTTCTTACGAACTATAACATTTCGAACGAAAATTTCCGCTTGCTACAATTGGTAGAACGTAGCTTTCTCTCTGAAGTGCAAGAAATTTTATTCGACTCGGTTCAGCAATTGTTCTTCAGAGTATTTCCATGTACCTCGGAATTGCCACGAGGTTACACTTCTTCGTAATAGCGATATGTTACTCTTTTAAACAGTAGAAAGAAATGTGAGTGGTTAACCAAGGAAATTCGAAAGGAATATATGTTTGTTGCCAACATTTACGAAATGCGTAAACCAACTAATATGCAGCGGCTAGCAGCACAGCTGTAATGAATTAAAATGTATCTAAGTATCGTAAGAGGCAATTGGCAATTATTGCATCAGATATAGTTGAACGTGTGGTACCTCGCATCTCCACATCAAATACCTGTTGTCTTAGTGTCGTATATCTGTATCGCGACACAATTCCAAGGCACATTTGTAATGCTCACTGGTAGAGCTGCGCAAATACGTGAAAGGGGAACTCTCGCACGCTGGCCGAGAGTTCACGTCATTGTAAGGTCGTCGTAAATCGGCGTCACATGAATGCTCTCCAACGCTTCTATTTCAATTTTGATTGAGAGTAAATCACATTCTCAGTATCATGCCCATAATATTGCCCTTACTAAGCCTAAAAAAATTCTTTTTCTACGCAGGCCTATTGCTAACGTCACCATGACATTTGTGAGCATGGCAAATACCACTCGGTACAATACAGTGCATTCCAGAATAAATATGAGTGAGTATACAGATTCAGTGCCACGAATAAACCTAACAAAGCATTAATGACGTTACAATGCCATCATGCCTTTCGCCATCACATAAGTGCGGAAAGATAGGCTTGGCCTGGAGAGCGGCAGATTTCGTCAGTGGTCAATGCCACTCATTTCAATGCAAAGTCAATGCAACCTCTTAATTAGAAGAGTGTCATTCCAATCTTATGCAAACTGCAATTTAGCTGCAGAAAGCTCTACAGCCACGCGCAATTCAATCATGGCGCCCAACCTTTGATAATACAGGAAGTTAATCATTAGAGTTTCTTCAAGGAGAGGGTGATGGTCGTTCCCCAGGCAAATACGAATAAAGCCCGTCCCGAAAAAGCTAAACAGTTCAGGCCTCGAGGAAAGAAAACAAATATATCGCGGTCGACGAAATTTATTAATTTCAAAAAAAAATCATTGTTTATTTTACCCAATACGCGTGGCCAAGCGCGTATTAATCAATAAGAGTGGCCAAGCGTTACATTAGTCTGCGCAGCATTACTACATAGAAGCTAAATTACATATCTGCCGAGTCGTACAAATCACTAACAGGTGTTGGTAACGAAAAACAAGCTTCCCTGTTCCGTTGATCGTGAAGGAGCGGCCGCCGCTACGGAAATTCTTGATTCTTTAGGTGCTAAAGCATGTTGCCTCTGTTTCTTTTACTTTTATGCTTACAGTATTCCATGCTACACTTTGGAAGCACGATTGCCGCACTCTGCTCTCCGGAGCATAGCTAAATTGATGTGATGGCAAAACATCTCAAATATCACTTAAAGATGTGGCTTTGCATGAGCGAATGCATACTCCTTTTCTTTAGAAACAACAAGAAACACTTGTCCTCCAATATGATGCAGGTGGAATATATTAGGAGCCCCGCTTTGGGAAAGAACACCGCTACATTAAGGTAGACTCCATTAAGAGCGTTAAAATCCCGCCGAAGTTTGTTCTAAATGCATTCGCAAACCATAAAGCATCATATCTATGTATGCAATGGCTTGCTTTAGCCCGAACGCATTCTTGAGGCAAAGACCTGCGTCATTTTTGCAGCGAGGTGGGCGAAATGCACACATGATGGTGTACTGTTTTCATGTGCTCGTTAAAGAATCCCAGGCCATCAGAAGTAATCCGTAGTTTCCTACTACAGCGTGTACTTTTCGTGTCCGTTAAAAAATGTGCGCTTAACATCTGCTTCACCTACGCCGCGGGTATTTTACTATCTTCGGTATCCGCCCACATTTGGGGGTTTCTTAACGCCTGCTTCGTCTCCGCCGCTGGTCGGCCCGCACTGCACTATCTTCGGGATCGGGCCCATGTAAGGGGTGTTTATCGCCTGCTTCCCCTCCGCCTCGGGTCGGGCCGGTACTGCTCTTACTTCGGGATCGGCACACGTATAGGGAGTGCTTTTTTATTTTTAATTTCATTTTCATTTTATTTGGGCCCATTTACAAGCAAATGGATGGGGCCAAGGTAAAAATTGCTTATTGGCAGCTTGAGTGGTCCCTCGACCCCTTTACGTGTTGGAAGACTGATGGCAAAGAACGATTTCAGAAATGAAAAACAAATAACAGTGGGTCACATCAATCGAGGGGAGTAATTACGTTTCTTTCACTGCGAATACACGTGGTTTCACTGTACCATGGTGACTTAAATCGTAGTTTTCGCCAGACAGATGAGCTCCGATGGTGTCAAGGTATGGATGTAAATGCCGGCTTCTAGATAAGACTGTAGTAGCCGTCGCAATATGTTTGCGATCATTTGATGGCCGTAATTTGTTCTCGAAAAGGTGTGAGCCATTATTCATGGCTGCGCGTGTCACATGTGGGTGTATTCTTATTTAAGTTTGCTATATGTGTTAAGTTGCTTCTATCTTTTACCAGAAAGTAATAGGTGCGTAGGATAGTTTCTTTGTAGAGATGATGACTTTTTGTTATGTTGTACTTGGTGAAAAGACCTTCAGTGTCTTAGTTGTACGGCATATTTACGATAGAGCGTATTATTTTTTTTTGCATCAGTAGTATTTTAGAGAGATTGGAAGATAATGTTGTGCCCCATACAAGACGGCAATAATTTACATGCGAGGCAAACATTGCATTATAGATGATCAATTTAGCTGACGTTGGCAAAAGATACCGATTTCGATGTAGTATACCTGTTATGCGGCTCAGTTTCTGGAGTATAAAATCCGCGTGAGCGTGCCATGGCAATGTGTCGGTAAAGTATACGCCAAGTAGTTTTACCGCGTCAACAATCTCTATATTCTCAGTGTTCTAAAATATGTTCTAGGTCAACGGAGCACGCGTATTTTTTTGTTTTAAAGATGACTGCTTCTGTTTTATGAAGTTCACTTTTAAAAAGTTGTCCTGGCTCCATTTTCAGATATTGGTTAAGAGATTGTTCGCTGCACCAACGAGGCCTGTATAAGTGTTGTTTGATAAAAAAACACTTGTATCATCTGAGTAGTTATGAATTTTGCTTCTCTGTGAATAAGAACTTTGTCGTTTATGTAGATGTTAAATAGAAATAGACTAAGAATGCTTTCCTGGGGGACACCTGTTTGTATTTGTTGTGTAGATGATATGCTAGTGTTTATAGACACATATTTCCGCCGATTTCTAAGGTTGGATGTCAGTAACTGAAGAGGAAGGCCCCTGATGCCATATTTTTCGAGCTTAAGTAACAGGTGGTCATGATTTATGCAGTCGAACGCCTTTGTGAAGTCTATGAATAGACCAGTTACAAGTAACTTATTTTAGAGCTTGTGCAGTATATATTCTTTCTCTGATACAAGTGCTAGTTGTGTTGATTTACCTTGTTGAAAACCATATTGAGCGTCTGTTGTTAGTTTGTTTCTTGCTGAAAGATGTGGATTGGTCAAGAATGATTTTTTCAAGACCTTTGGAAAACTGCGGGAGAATAGATATTGGACGGTAATTTTTTATATCGAGCTTGTCACCTTTCTTATAGAATACAATTACTTTTGCAATTTTCATTTTTTCAGGAAAAGTACCTGATGTTATGCTTCAGTTATAGATATAAGCTAACACAGGTGCAATGTCAAAAATGACGTGTTTGATAGGTCTCATTTGGAGGCTATCAGCATCGCAGCCAGATGAATCTTTCAGTTTGAGAAAAACTGAACAAACCTCGATAGGAGTTGTTGCTTGAAAAAAAAATAGTGTCCATAGTTGCAGGGAACTGAAATGTATATGGTGGGCTTTGTGATGAATGGGAATCAGTGTCTGTAAAGTAATCATTAAATGCGTTAACTAAAGGATCTCCGGTTAAAGGGCATCCGTTTACAGAAACATTTTTTATAGGTTCAGTGTTCCGTTTGCGTCCCATTAGCTCATTTAACTTGTTCCACATCTTCTATGTATGTGCCTCGCATGAAGAAAAAGTACGTAAATAATAGCGATTTCTTGTATTTCTTAGCTCTTTATTTAATTTATTTCTACAAATTTTGAGGCATTTTAGATCCTCGCCGTTCCGAGATTTTACAAACCTGCAGCATAAAATTTATCGCTTTTCTTGAATTTCTTTAGAAGCTCTTTGGTGATCCAAGGTTTCCGATAAGCTTTGTGGTTTACTTTCTTGTGTATGACACATAAACAGCTGAGAATTTCTTTAAGAAAATGTTGTAGGTTAGCTCAGCCTCGTTTTGTTGAAAAACCTCCTTCCAAGATACTTGTCTCAGGATACTTGTACCTTTCTCTTGAAAGGAAGTTAATGTGTACTCGTTTATTGTCTGAAATGTTTTTTCAGTGTTATCTTTTTAGGTTTCGTTTGCTCTTGTGCGGGGAAACATGACTATGGGCACGTGGTCACTTGGAGGATAGTTTAAAACTCCCCTAGTTACTAATAATGGATTACAGTTCCTTGTAAAAAGGTCAAGAGTAGTATTCGTGGTTTCTGTTATTCTCGTGAAAGTTTCAACTGCATTGATACATCCTCTTGACACAACAATTCCTTGAAATATCGTTTTCCTAGCACCCTCGGAACTCATATCATTGCTGAAGTCTCCTCCTAAGACCACTTTATATTTGTTTTCTGATGCAAATTCTAGCATACGCTCTAAAAAAATGAAAAGAAGGTTCCTATAAACCATCCGACGGGCGGTAACATACTGTAAAGAGTTTCACAGTTTTCTGTCATACAAGAATACTCGGCTTACAGTTCATATGTTACAGAATCATCTATCAAAACAGGTGCCCCTCCAGCGCGACGTGAGGTTAGGTTTTTATGAAATACTTTTTTGCGAGGCAGGCGAAAGACATCATCAGAGCAATACCATGTTTGCTTAGCATGACTATATTGCACTGATTATTTTTATCAGAAAAGAAAGTTTATAATTCAGGTAGCTTGCTGGAGACTGATTAAATGTTCATTTGTATGAAAGACAGTCCCTTCTTTTGAGTGGCCAAGGACGTGAACCAATCCTCCTTGCCAATATATCCAATATGATTAATTTCGCCAAAGAGTCAAATGATAGCAACAAAAAGTTGGCATTCATTCCAATAGAGCACGGAGATCATTTTCACCCTTAACGACAATTGCCGATTCACCGTGTGCCCTACGCACGAGCACTTTTCCATTTCAGTGCCACGCGAACTTGTATCCGGCCTCTTTTGCCCATTCTTTGGCAGTGGCAAGGAGCTTCCTCGAGCGAGAGCGAGAGGTGAAGCAGGTTAACACCTGCTTCACTTCCGCCTCGCCCGGCATTGCACTAGCTTCGAAATCGGTCCACATATGGGGACTGCTTAACGCCTACTTCACCTCTGCGGCGGGTCGGCCCGGCATTACACTGTCTGTGGGATCGGCCCACGTATGAGGAGTTTTTTGCTTACGACACGAAAATTTCTTTGAACGGAAGAGGTATACAGCTTCGCTGTGGAAGGTACATGGTTAAGATTTACCAAACAGCTGCAAATATCGGAGTACACTATGGTAGCGTCTTAGCACGTCCGAATCTCACACTGTTTCCCAGTGCCCTCCTTTTTCCACAACCGTCTGGACCCGCTCTTTATGCCTGCGTCGTCATTGTTCGTGGGTTCTACCAATCCGCAGTCACGTATTGCACGGAGGGTGTCTGGAGACCACTCACAGCGTCGGGAAAACGACGGGATAGTAATACCGATGGCGTCGGTACACCGAGGCCATCTGGCCACCGAGTGTGTCGGGCCAACTATAGGGTCAGGAGGTCGGTTGCCCCGTTCCACCGAAGGGAACTTGGTCGGAAACTCACGCACCTCACTTGGCATAAACAGGGAAAGATGGGCAACGTCCGCTGACTCCGATTCCGGCATGGTCGTGCCAATTTGGGCTGCTACAGCTGTGAAGAACCGTAGCGTGAAGCATGGCAACTGCATGTCGTCGGGGTGGCATACACCCCCCCCCCCTGAACGGCCGACGGGCACAACAGCACCACCGCCGCCAGATGGTGCACCGGGAGGTCGACTTGTTCGATGCAGCTCAGCCGGCTTGATGCCTGCATTGTTCAAGGGCATGGGCCGCAGCTTCTGAGAATGAAGATCTCTGGTCCAAGACCTCTTGGCAGGTGGGCTCTGAGTGAACTGCAAGGGGACAAGCGCCAAGGAGTGACCGTTGTCAGGCACACAGAATGCCTCAAGCGCCACGTGCACGTCACTCTCCTCGCCATACTGTAGGTATTCACTGTACAAATTCAAGATAATCTGACAACCCCTTACTGAAAAGAAAACCCTGAAACGCATGGTTCACGTGCACTTGGACAAGCCCTCTCACATAGACACAAACGGGTTTACGTAATCAAGCTAAGTATGCATCAGAGCTTCCTCAGGTCAGGTAGGTGAAGGGAGAACTGGCCTTAATTACTTCATGTCCGTATCACTGTGCACCAGATAGTTACATGATTACATAACGACATAATGCAAAATCAACAAAAGGGAAAACCATTTAAAAACCTTATCACGTTCCGAAATTGGCTCAGACGGGTCACTTATTCCGCTTTTCTCCTAGCAAACTTCTAAATGATGCTAATAGGACGCAGAGTGATTAGCATAAATGACCAAATCTAACCCATGATAACATAACTTCAAAAAAAATTGTGCGGATTGTCTAAAAGAAGTCGCTATTAAATTTACATTGAGGCTCTTTATCTTCAGCCTTGATCTCCGTGTAAGGAACGAAACTAAACCACTGACGCTTTCCCTTCTCCAGCATTTAGCTGTCACGTTATTATGGAGGTAATCAAACTAGAACAAAAAAAACCCTGCCATACCATGAGCAGGAAAGAATAATGATGCCTTCTGCCTAACAAAAGCTTCTTAAACTTAAACGTTCAAAAATACAATGTCATCGAAGAAATTAAAGCTCATGAACGCAAACTACAAAACGTGCCTCCAAAAGCACTCTTACCAAAGCAAACATGACTCGTTGTGAACTCCCACTAAAGCACAACTTAACAAAACTTGCGCAACTTGCGCGTGACCTTCCAAACTGTATGCAACACGGACCCTGTTTGCCTTGCAGTTCTACACGTGTCCTCACGTAAACTGTCCACTTCAAACTACGGAACTAACCTGAGGTGAAAATGCTAATAACCTAAAAAAAAGATTATGGTGTTCCTTACGCCTTGTCAAACGTTCAGCGCTCAACTAATCTCCTACAAAATGAACCCAAAATAACAGAACGTTTTGCAACGCTTCTTCCTGATTTTTTCTTCAGACCTTAACAAATCCTTTCAGACGAGCTCGAGAGGGTCGCGCCTTCTTGGGTTCACGCAAATTGCGCTCGCGAAGGCAAAACTCGTTCATTTGCCCGACAAACCTCGTAGCTACGACTTTAGAACACGAGCCTCCGCTTACTAGGGCCTCCGCGAGCCTCCGAGATTTGCAAAACGGCTCCAGCTATCGGAGCACACCATGGTAGCGTCTTTGCATATCCGAGTCTCACACTGTTTTACAGCATCCTCCTCCTTTTTCCACAGCCGTCTAGATCCGCCCTTTATGCATGCGTCGCCATTGTTCATGGTTTCCACCAATCCGGCGTCAGGACACACATGGCGTCAGGAAACCGACCCCGGCGTCCGGGAAACAATGGGGTCGGGCCACCGATAGCGTCAGGAGTTTGGTTGTCCTTTTCCTCCGAAGGGAGCTTAGTTGGAAACGCGCGCACCTCACTTGGCACAAACAGGGAAACATGGGGAACGTCCGCTGGCTCCCATTCCGGCATGGTTGTGCCATACTTGGGCTGCTTACAGGTGCGAAGAATCGTAGCGTGAAGCGTAACAACTGCATGTCGCCGGGGTGGCATACCCTTCCCTGAACGGCCGCCGAGCATAACAGCGTCGTAGACACCAAAGGCGGATGTCGTAGCGTCTACGTTACATCCAAAATAAAATTTGCACTGCGCGCCATGTTGACAGAAGGCGGAACGTTGTGGGCACGCCCCACTGCGCCGCAGCCTTCGTAGTGCAAGCCATTGAAGAACGAACGGGAGCGCAGTGGAGGCCGTGTTTCATTGCCAATAACCCCGCTTCTGATGAACGCAATGAACTACTTTCTCCGGCAAAGTATTTCTGAAATGGCCTATTTTCACTTCGAGTACATTTCGCCACTTCCATGTAAAGTGGTTCAGGGCCCCATTAATAGAACATCCTCTCAACTCAGGCTCTAAAAAATGGCACCTTATTCTTTATTGCAACAAACATTTTTACCATTCTTTATCTTATCAAGTACCCACTATATGAACAAACTTAACACCCACATCACTATATGCACCACACTATCGCCTCCTTATTTTTGAAATTTGTTTCTTGACAACACATTTTAAACTTGGTAATGACTATCTTTTCCTACGTGATTATCAATAACTAAGTGTTTACTGTACGTCTTCGTGCACTTCAGATAAAACGTCCCTTCTATCATTGCTTTCTTTGCCCAACCCGCACAAAATTTTTAGAGCCTATGAAGTGTTTCCATTTTTTATGCACTCATCAAATTATTTTTCTTGATTATAACAGCGTTATTCACGAACGTTGTTCTGTGGACAAATTCCATAGCGATGGCTCAATCATGGTCCATGTCATATTATTAACGTCCCCACTGTATTTTATTATTCCTTTGTTCTGCCGCCTGCCAGTGGCTCCTTGGCCCCGTCAAGCTGTGACACAGCTTTCTTGCCATTTATATTTCAATAGAATTATATTATGTCAACCTCAGAAGATTGTAAAAGGGGTCATATTTTATTGGCCCATTGTTTTTAAGAGCGCAATATCGCCTTCAAATCCCGGCGGTTTTCAAACAAGCTCATACTTCGAACTTCAAACATAAATTTCAATGATTTTCGAGCTTTTAAGGGCAGAATACCGCTTATGTAGGACGTCAGCCTAGTAGCATAGTGCCGATGTTCTCTGGTAATTTCTTGATTCCCTATATCGTGCACTATTCGCCAGAAACGACGCTTTCAGATAGAAACAGTTGCTGTTTCTTCGTCATCGTGCATTGATGGCAATCTAATATAGCGGTTACCCAACGCATCAAATAAAGTTTTCAAGTCTCAGGCAATTCTCAGGTTCGAATATTCGGCCTCAGCATCCCAGCTGCTATCCATCACAATGTATGTTGCAACGTCAAAATGAAGTACACAATAGCGTGTTATTGAATTGTTCACATTACAAAGCAGTAAAGAAACCTGCCTGACTCTTTCATCGAGCATAGATGCCCATTTCCTATAGATATATCGAACAGTGCAGGCAAGTTTGTTGTCTATCGCTACTGTAATATATAAAACCGTACTACACGCAATAAAAATAAATGATAACCTCCTTCATCGAAAAGCAAATACCTGCAATTGGTAAAATGAGATAACTACAATTGAACGTAAAAGACTACGTATACAGGAAGACTATTTTCGGAAAGCAAAATCGACGGATGGCTATCTACGTCAGGCATAAAGTTATTCTGTTATCTCCCACGTTTCTTGACCTATACAAGAAAACATGTCTTGTGTGTTTGAGTGCATTCACTAACATCGGTCCGCAAACAACGCTAAGAACTCAATTACTGTGGTTGTGGAGTACACGATACTTGAAATAAAATATGTACTGTTTGGCATAATCTTGTACTCCACAGGTCTTCATGGTTACTCATTACCACCACCACATTGGAGATTTCTCTACACAGAAGAAAACTGTACGGTAGTAAAAGTACTACACGAGAAGCCAAGTCCCTCCGAAAGATCCAGCGGAAAGAGTAAGACATATTCGAGCTGTCAAGCGTCAAACAGACATCTGAAACACTATTGTGTATGTTGGATAGAGATGTTCAGCGGAAACGGATATGTTTACCTAGCTTTTCGTCAACAGTCAGGTTACTCGCAATTTTATATGATGCGAATACTCACAACACTTTTTTTATGTTGCTGTGCTTACCAAGCGTTGACATATGGAGAGCATGTGAGGCGATTTTCCTTGGACAGTGTTTTAGAGAAGCCATTAATCGGCATACAGTTTAGTGCTGTTGTCAGTTAGCTACTGGCCACAATGTCGCAGATTCAATTCGAGGCCTTGACAGCGAGATCCGTAAAGGGCGAGTGGTAGGCGAAAACGTTCATTCACAGAGTTTAGGACCACTTAGGGAGACGTTGCTGATAAAATAAATGTTTCACTACAGCGTGTAGCGAAGCAAGTGTGTTGCTTTTAAGCGTGATATGGATCAATACAACAAACAGGGGACTTGTAAAACGTATTATTTCGCCTTTCGTTACAACAGTATATTGTTGAGACTCGGGGTAGCTTTCCGGCAAGGAATCCTTCGTGCCGTATAGATGTGTACGTCCGGGTGTAGGAGTGAAAGATAAGGGATTTATTTTACATTATTTACATATTAAAACAAGTCGTCAGATTCTAGGCAGAGCTCACACAAGTTTGCAGATGTCAGCACACGTCAGCACACCTCTCACTGCACCGAAGACCCGCTTTTAAAATGTTCTTAAAATGTTCATAACATTATTCTAGTGGAAAAATCTTGCTTCACACATGTGGAACAGTCTTTTCCGCTGCCATATGGGACTCGTTATTTTGAAAGAGACAAGGCATTTCCAATGTATAGATCCCTAGTCCCCTACAAAACGAAATTCGATTACCGTGTTGCGGCCAATCAGAGGTGTCGTACAGTTCACAGAACTCCGCCTCCTATATCTAGCCTTCTAAGCAAGAACGAGGCAATGCCGAAACCGATATCGTACGCCTACTTTCACGGAACAGGTCCCGCTCCCTCCACGAAAGTCGTCGACTGGGTTCCTAGCTCTCAGTGACACTTTTGTCAAGGTCAGGAGTTTAGTCTTCTCGCTCGTTACCACTTCCACGAAGGGTGGCGGACGCTGTCGATTCTAAGTGAGTCTCTTTGTTCGCACATCACAGTCAGTGTCGCGCACTGTCGCCATCTCGGCGGCGCTGATCAAAGGGGCTGCCTACAGGAAGCGCCCAGAGTGCTCACTGCCGATTTGGGGTGCAACAATATACTCTGCGGATGGTCACTGAGTGCCTGCGGATAGGCCGTTTAGTGCATAGACACTGCACAGGCTATCTCGAGCAAAAAAGGGCCTCTATCTTGGATAGTAGCTCAGACATCTGGGACCTCCACCACGCTGTAGCTCAGATATCTGGGACCTTCACCACGCTACAGCGAAGAACGCAAGCGGCTCTCGAGGTGCCTCCGCTCATCCGCTCACTAGCGCCATGCCCTCTCAACACCATGGCAATGCAGTACAACAGCGGTGACTTGGCGGCCAACCCGTCGGCCGTTGTCTGGAAGGGCTACAGCACCGGTCAAGGCACCCACGCACTATGCCTTTGTCGTCAGCTGCCGAGGGACAAGGAAGACGAGATCCCCCCCCCCCAAAGCACTGCAGCGTGGCTTGTTTGTAGTGTATTACTTGTTTGCGTAGTGTATTAGAAACGTACTTCAGCATTACTTCCGCACGTGCCACCAACAATTCTTCATCTCTCTCCGCCACATCAGAGTCTAAAGTGGGCTATCATGTGCAGGATAGCTCTCAGCTAACTGAAAACATCATGTGAAAATATACCAGGATAAGCATTCCTCAAGGCTGCGACACGTCTCCTTTCCTAGTGTGGCACTTTTAAGCGGCTATCAACGCGGTGTTATACCCGTTGTCTTTGCACACTTTCTTTATATGGCGATCCGCTACGCATCCTAAACTTAAAACCTCCGATTACCTACCAAATCAATTCAGTGATGCCTTTGTACCATACATGATGACATACATGCCTGCCTATGCATATCATCATCATCATTCATCTTTTATTATTCCCTTAAGGGTCCCTTGAGGGACATTACATAAGGGTGAGAGACAGCGATGGGAAAGTGCCATACATCAGCTAAAAAAACAAAGGTAACAGAAAAATAAATAATAACCGGTGTAGAAAACATCAGGTATAAACAGAACAATGAAAATATATCGAACTGAGTAGCAATAAATGAAAAGAAATCTGTACACGTAAATTTGAAAAACGCTAAACATAAGTGGCAAAAAGGAGAGAAGGGAAAATATGCGATGACACAAGCAAGTCGGATTGCTGGAAGAGGAAACGTGAGGAAAAGTTGCTATTTTGGGTTGAAATGGTCTGATAGTAATTGTCTAAATTCTGAGGGATTTGACTCTAAAACCACGACTTCGGGAAGATTGTTCCATTCTGTTAGAGCGATGGGGAGGAAGGATTTCTTGATGGCGTTGGAAGAAGCATGCAAACGCTGTATGCTAAGGGAGTTAAACAAACGGTCTAATGTAATAAGTTCTTGCGCAGTGCAGGAAAGTTAAAGTATAATTTATGAAAAAGACAGAGCATTGCAAGTTTCCGGCGGAGAGCTAGGGGTTCGAGCCCGAGAGACAATTTCATGTCAGTTACGCTGTGCCAAGGTGAGTACTGGGAAGTTATGAAGCGGGCTGCCCGGTTCTGAATGGCTTCGAGCGACTGAATCAAGTAAACCTGGTGAGTGGTCCAACGTATTAGGTCATATCGCTAAACACATGGTTCCCCCGATTCCCCAAGATGGCCATCTTCACGCGAAGGCTGTTATAAACCTGTCGGAAAGCTTACTTCACTGGATTGTTGTCAACGAACACTGCGGTATTTCCTCAGCCTGTGTGCGCAAGCATATTATCACACACGTGTACGGCGTCCCTTCACATCCGGTACAAAACTCTGCCTCTTCGTCTATCTGTAATTTATTCTACAATGGAATGTTCGCGCACGTCTACAGCATAGCCTAACTTAAGTGAAACTAAACGCGTGCATCATTTCAGAGTAAAACATCACTAATGCACATAAGATGTCACTGCAGGTTCGTAGAGACGATTTCGTAAACGTGTAAAATGTTCACAACAGAAGTCTTGACTTTTGTGGCATCAGATTATCAGTGTTTGTCTCTATAAAAAAGAATACGACCACGGAGAAGACAAAACACAGGACAGATTGCTAACTTCAACTGGTCATATCACGCCGCATGTAACAAGTTAAACGAGCTTGTTATAACAAGTTATAACAAGCTGTTTCCTCTGTATATTGCCTTGCCGGTTGTTTTTTATCGCGTTTGTGTTTGTACTAGCGTCCTAAAACTCAGCAAAATACCCAAGGTTCCTTTTCTAGCAATCCGACCAAATCATTACACTATCATAAAGTGGGTGCGTGAGTGCACGCGAGCTGAAGCTGGATTGGCATGTGCAAGAACTTCGAAATAAGCAAACTTATATTGAGAAATGACCGAGCTTGTGCTAATTTTCTTGGTTTTCTTACAGAAGAATCAACACAGATATCCAAATATTGTGAACTGTGGGCTGTGCAATGGAATCAATGGAAAAGTGATTCATACAAACCGGCAGAAAGTAGCAGCCTTTGTGAGGAAGCCTTCAGCAGCATGTGCGAAAATAAGAGCGTCTACACAGTGTTAGATAGCAGATTTTGCTGACCGAAGCAAATAAATGTAATGAATTTCTTAATTGTTTTCAGTTTCGTATTTTATTCACGAATACCATTGCCTGGTGGGTATATTATTGAAGATGAGAAACAGGAAAAAGATGGTGCAGTGGCATATCGATGTAGAGATCAGATGAGAAGGGTGTTCCATAAGAGAAGGAGCACTTGGGGTAGAAACTTACCTATGGCTAATTTTCATATATTGCATAGCATTCTTTCGAATTATCAATTATGAAGCTTACATTCTACCCTTAAAAGCAAGACAACAATATTTTAAGACATAGGCAACTCCGTGGAATACAACGCACACTAGGACAATCTCCCCATAAACTTGTTTTGCCATCAATCCTGTGTTCTGTAAATGAAGGAAATTTCGTTCTAACATATTCTGCTTCTGGCCTCATTTGCCCGTCGACGCCCTCGCCAGCTTTTTAACGTGTCCTCTTTATAAGCTGTTCTCTCTTGGAGACGCAATTATCTCGCTGCTTGCGCTTTCCGCGCGTGCCTTGCTCACGCCTGTTTTTTGAACTGTGCCTTCGTAAGGCCTGCGTTTCGCATACGTTTCCCCGCTCCATTTAGACGTCTCCGTTTCTAGTCACTGAGCAGTTTCTTCGGGCACGCCATAGTCGCAAAATTTTAGAGCACACCCCTTATTGCCGAAACACAGTCAATCCGCCCGTCCGTTCCGCCCTCGTCCGCGTGCGTGCGGTCGCTCTCTAGTCACATGGCCCACAGACGCACGACCGTTCGCTACGTTGTCATGCGCACGCCTGCTTGTCTCTCATCGGTTGGTCCCAGGTGGACGGCTTCGGCCGTCGTTACGGCAAACATGGCGCTTGCTCGAAGCGAAGCGGGGACGCGAGGCCTAAGCAACAGCCGCGTCAGAAACAGTAATTTTTTTCTATTTCTTCTGATTTTCACTAAAGTTATGCAACACCGACGGAGATAGTCATCGAAGGCAGCAAACCGCTGTACTCTTTCAGGTCTGATCAGTGCGTGCGATCACCGACAGAAACAGACGGAGCGCAGGAAGTGGTTTGTTCACGAAAGCGTCGGAAGAAATATTTTAAGCCATCGACTTCCTAATTTCTTCTGCCGTGCTTCGAGAGTTCATTGAAAACGAGAAGTCCATCACATACACGTGCATTCTGAGCACGAGACAAGGTCAGGGTGTGGCGAAATAAAAGTTTCCGATTGGCGCACCCAGCGCACGCGACTCGTATGTGTTCTGCGTGTGCGGGCGGTTCGCTGCCGGGAAGTGGTGAACGCCAGTCCTTTACAACTTTCTGAAGTTATCACACGATGTAGGGACAAGTTTTTTATTGCTTCGTTATCGCTGTCATTCCGCGTGTGCTACACTGCGTGTGAGCCGTTTTGCCGGCTGCAATGCGCCTTGGTGACCGCGAAGTTCCAGCTATTTTCTCACTGTTTCGAGTTTGTTCGCAAGATAAAAATCGTTATGTATATGTGCGATGTGTTGCAGAGTTACTGGGTCTAAAGTATTCGTTTCATGCAATGTGCATTTGCGCAGAAGTGAACTGTGCATCAGTGTTGCCGATCGCGTTTTCTTATGTAGTACACGGATATACAAGCTCTATCACACTGGCCTTTTCTGCTTCGTACATGGGTCGTTTGATTCAAATGTTGTTACTGCACTCTTGATGACTCTTCTATCATTAAGGGGAATTTAGGGAACATCATAGTAGTTACATATGTCAACACATGCTGTGGTGTCCTGAAATGTGGACACGCCTGAGCACTAGTGCCATGAAGGAAAATTTCGGGCAGCTTTGAATTTTATCTAGTTGACGTTGGTGTAAATACCCAGAATTTCTAGATTGCACGAAGTGAATAGCTTTATATTTGGTGGAGGCAAGTGTCTTGCATACG
The DNA here is from genome assembly GCF_050947875.1 of Dermacentor variabilis. NCBI lineage: Eukaryota > Metazoa > Arthropoda > Arachnida > Ixodida > Ixodidae > Dermacentor > Dermacentor variabilis. The sequence continues at coordinate 29,789,420 of NC_134573.1, read as the reverse complement.
GTAGAGCCTAAACTGTTTGCTGTTTGATGGTTCCCGAGCATACAAGCTGTCTGTGCAAACACCCGCGACATGGCAGCAGGCCATATTGTGGATGAGAGCCATATGTTTCATTAGGAATCTTTACAAGTTTGCGTTTGCTAATAGATGACATGCATGTAAAGAGAAATAAGAATCACCAATAAACTGTGATAATTAGAATTTCGTATCGGTTCGCGTGCCAGAAGCAATATTTGAAGTCCTCTGCAAGATGCGCAATGATCCTTACAAGAAAATTATCCTCCTCCTTGTCATATACACGCAGGTCTTACTAATATGTTTCTTCAGAGTTTCGCATGTATACCCTAGTGTAACTCTATCTTTTCCAGAACACAGTGACACGGTGGGAAATGTCGCTGTTGTTCCAGAAACATGCGCACGTATAGAAAAAGAAGACATGCTATTTTGCTCACCATAAAATTTCTTTGGATATAGTGGAAAATCACAAATGTACAGGGACGACATGGCACAGGTAATAACTTCCAAGAAATGGGTAATTGTAAATGTGGCACACACACGTGAACACTATATATTCTGCTCAATCTAAGGACGCCATGTGCGAGCTTGACATGGTGAATGATAAACACTTTTCTTGTAGAGATGGCACGCTTTCTTGCATGATGAGGACCCATGTTTGCTGTTTCTTTCTGCCAGAATGATCATCCGTGTAATATTTGTGCTAAGACACAAGGTATGTCTGAAACATACGTCACAGTGCAGAGCCAGTCAACAAAGACATCCTCTTTTCACACGTTCACAATGCTCCCCGACTGCTATTTTGACAGTACGCATCATGCCTGTGTAATATTTTGCCACACGAAAGAACAATTCCATAGGCATGAGCTGGTATGCATTGTGCAAAAAGAAGTAGTCCTGTCTATAATGAGCACATAGATTACTAATCTTCAAAAACTTAGACAAATTGCATGGTGTGGAAAAGAGTGCCTTAACGTTCTAGATGTTACGTAAATATGGCACCGCTGCTCTTATTTTGTGGTGATCAGGGGAGGCTGTTATGTCACTGCATGATTTCATTTTGTTCAACCCTTTATTACCCAGTGGCAGGATATATTGCTATTGTAGTGTACCACAGCTCTTGTACATTAGTTGGAACTGTTTTACTCAGTCTAACTGTATGCTTGATTAGAGTTTTGGGGTACCCCACATAGATGACACAACCTACAGAGCAGACACGAGTAGACCTTTCTGAGGCAATCTCGCAGTGCCCCGCAGGCATGCTGTGCAATATGGAGAAAGAGGTTACGTAGAGCTCGCCCGGGCACTCGCCGCCTGTTTGCAGAGTTGGTGCGGCGACATTATGAAACGAAGACAGCAAGGCACCGCTTCTTTTTTATGCATGTTTGGCTCAGAGGTCGACCCTCTGTTGCCCCTTCAAATTTCTGTGCTCTCTATCATAGTGCTCATGGGAGTACCATTAATTTGGCTACTCGAATAATGAATAGACAATGGAGCACAAGAACTTTGCAGTTTTACGCAGAACACCTTGCGCATTTTTCACGAAGCTGAACCCAAGGAACTATCCGTTGGTTTGCTGTGAAAACAAAAAAAAATGGGCAATAGACGTTCCCTCACTTATTGTGCGGGCCTGCCTTCAGCCATGTGAGCCTTCATTTCATTGTCATGTGCATGTTAAAGCAGCAGCTAATTAAGAAAGAAAACGCGATGGAACCACTTACTACATCAACATTGTCACACCATGAAAGATCACTGAGCTCATTCAAAGTTAGCTCACTTGATAATGCTGGTTTGCTGTCAACTAAAACGCAGGTACTGGCCAGCTGTTTGTTACGCTATGCATTTCTTAATTTGCCTAAAATATGGCTGTGCATCAACTAGCTAGGTTTTTGATACATAAACAGATAAACAACACGCAGCCCATGCCCAACTCACTCAAATAACTTGAGTAGAGCTTACAATAATTCACTTGTCATGTGAACCTAGTGTGAGCTTATTTTGTTATATGTAGAGTAATCAAAATAAAGCACGCATGGGTGATGCTGATAGTATCAAACGCTCGCAAGTCGACCAACCTTGTTTCCTGCCATGGCTGGGAGAGGGAGTATACCTGTCCTGGTACAGCTTTATGTTTTGCGCCCTTCGGTAATTTGTTGTGCATTGTTTAAGTAATGAATTAGGCATAATCGCTGTATAATAGGTAATTAAAAGGTGGATGAGGCAGCCCGCATAGGACACAATCACATAAAACTGATAAAACTGTTCTCCAGTAAAAGTGAGGTTTCAGCTTTGGCGAAGCGATATGTGCTCAGTGAACGGCGTAGAAGATGGTCTTCACCTTCAGGCAATTGAAAGTTTTTGTTCAGCGTCAACCTAAAACGCCAATCAAGGTTACCACAGTGCGTATCACGGCATCTGTAGAACCTCAGTAAGCGGTTTCGACTGAACGATGCACACACAAACAATCTTCCTTTGAGCAATGGCCAGACCACAAATCCATGATGGGACAACTGTGGCGCCGTGAAATCTATAGAGCACATCTTGCTTATAAAGTGAGATATAAGAAGAAAAAAAGAAAGCATGTGCTTGCTGCGGTAAATCTAGGCAAACTATGGAGCATGGTTTACTAAAACGTCAAGCTATCTGCGCAGCGGTCGATATAGGCATCTCTGGCCTCCTTGAAGCCCTTGGGTTCAGCGAGAGCAGCGGGAAAGTAAACATGTCCGCAGTAGAGATTAGTAAGCGGCGGTTGGAAGATTGGTGGAAGAAAAGTAGGGAAACGACAAACAATGGAGGCGTGCGAAGACAAAGTTCACAATAGGGGGTTCAGAATGCTTGATTATGATCATTCATCGTGTGGTCTTTTTTTTTCTCTTTTAGCATAGGTAGGACATCAAGCAATACAATAACAAGAGCTTGGTGGCGCAACCCACCACCCCGTTCCAAAGGGAACGCTCATAGCATCCATCCATTCCGTCCAAGTCGTCATTGCAGGACGTATGGGCTTCTATGGCACCTTGACTACCATGTGTGCATAAATAAGCCTTGGCCGTTATCTCCGATAAGTCGGGGAGCTCGCACCGAGTTAGTCGTGCCGGTAGAAAGAGCCTAGAAGAAGAAACAGTGGACTTGGCGCGCATGCTCTTGCTGATTCCGCTCCTTCGCACTGTTAGAAGGCGCTGACCGGCCAGCCAGTCGATGCTCGCGCGGTACTCTTAAATAATCGGTCTACTGTACATCATAGGCGCCAGTGGGGACAAAGGGCACCCCTGTCTCAGTCCTTTGGTGATCTTTTGCCTGGCTCCTCGTGACTTTCTATTCAGCGCAAATTACGTTTTCTAGTTAAATCTCCCTCAAAAGCTGTGTACAGTCGTTGCCTAAGACTTCCCATTACAGAATACCCCATAAAATGTTGCGGTCCACGTTATCATACGATCTGGTAATGCCTCAAAAAGCCACACATCACTGTCTTCTTTCATCGCTGCATATTTTAAAACATTGAGTAACAAAAAGTGCCTGCGGCTTAGCTCAGCTAACCCTGGATATACAAAGCGAAAGCTTGGTTTAGCCTGGTTAAGTCTTGGTTTCACTTGGTTAACCTTTGATTAAGCTGTAATTATTGTACTTAGGCATAACACCATCGTTAAGCCGCCTATAACAGCTGTGCCTAGGTCGGTAGCTAGACATGACTGTGATTGATGATGAACATATTGTTACGGTTACAAAACTGTTACGGTTAACGTTAAACTGGCTTTATTGAAAGGAAGAGATTGATGGTGAAGTAAAGATGGCGTCCCGAGGCTGCACCAGCTAACGTCTTCTTTCTCTTCTGCTCGCCCGGTTCATGCCGTAGCAATTCCCGGTGGCCAGACGAAGCCCGCTGGGCAAGTCCAAATCACTCGGAAAGCGCAGGGTGAAACCGCTTAAGACGGGCAACATGTACTAACTGGGTCCGGCTAGACCGACGACCAGCGGACGTCAAGCGTGCCACCACGTACGTCAAGTTACTCAAGCGATCTACAATGATGAATGGGCCTGTGTACTGGGGTAAAAACTTTTCGCATAAGCCACGTTTACGTTCCGGAGTCCACAACCACACAAAGTCTCCTTTAGCGTACGAGACAGACTGGTTTCGGCTGTCATAGCGCTCTTTCGATCGGTGTTGCGATGCCACAGTACGAACACGAGCGATACGCCGGGCTTCTTCGGCAAGACAAAGCGTCTTGGCAACAGAGTGCTCGCTGTGAAAGTCAAACGGTAGTATAGTGTCAATGCAGCTTAGCGGTGAACGTGCGTAAAGGAGATAAATAGGACTGTAATCGGTCGTCTCATGCTTTGCAGTATTATAAGCATAGGTTATGAAGGGGAGTACGTCATCCCAGTCCTTGTGGTCGGAAGATACGCACATGGCCAGCATGTTAGTTAGGGTTCTGTTCGTACGTTCTACAAGCCCATTTGTCTGAGGGTGGTAAGGCGTTGAATGACGGAACTGCGAACTGCAGAGACGAAGCAGTACTTCTACGGCGTCCGCAACGAACTGGCGACCTCGATCGCTAATGATGACACGGGGAGGACCCCGTCGAAGAATATTGAATCGAAGCAAAAACGTCGCAACAGACGCAGCTGTTGAAGATGGTACGGCCGCCGTTTCTGCGTAACGGGTCAGATGGTCGACACATGCGATCACCCATCGGTTGTCGTTAGATGATCGGGGAAAGGGGCCCAGAAGATCGATACCCACTTGTTCAAATGGCAGGCGAGGCAGCGGCAGAGGTTGGAGAAGACCTGGCGGAGCGCTCGTAGGGCGCTTGTAGCGTTGACATTGTTCGCAACTGGCGCCGTACTGCTTGACTGTGTCCCGCATTCTGGGCCAGTAAAAACGCTCGTGTGTCCGGTTCAAAGTTCTGATGAATCCTAGATGGCCAGAGGTCACATCGTCGTGCATGGCTCTCAGTATGTCCGTTCGCAGACTCTGCGGCACCACCAGAAGGAAGCGTGCGCCTTTAGCCGAATAATTGGTCTTGTACTTGTAAAGCAGGCCGTCACGGACACAAAATCGACCAGTGGCTCCCGGACGCGATGCGGCTACAAATAGCGGTTCCAAACTAATATTATTTTCCTGCTCTGCTTTGAAAGGCATCGAGTCTGGGAATGTAGAAGAAATAGGAGCAAAACAGTCATCAAAATTGCCTTCGTCACACTCCGTCGTCGTCAGAGGAAGGCGGGAGAGACAGTCCGCATCTGCGTGGCGACGCCCGGACTTGTAGGAAATAACGAAGTCGTACTCCTGCAGTCGAAGAGCCCAACGGGCCAGTCGTCCACTCGGGTCACGGAGATTCATTAACCAGCATAACGCGTGGTAGTCAGTAACGATAGTGAACGGGCATCCGTAGATATAGGGCCGATATTTGTGGACATCGAAAACAGCTGACAAGCATTCTTCCTCGGCCACAGTGTAATTGCGTTCCGCCTTAGTCAAAGAGCGACTAGCATAAGCCACAACGTGTTCAGCTCCTTGATGACGTTGCACTAGTACGGCACCGATGCGGATGCCACTGGCATCAGCATGCACTTCCGTAGGTGCGGATGCGTCGAAGTGACGCAATATGGGCCCTGACGTCAGCAGAAAGTTTAGCTGGCGGAACGCGTCGTCGCAAGCCGATGTCCAGTTCAAAGTGACGGCTTTTTGGAGAACACATGTTAGGGGGTACACCACGTCGGCGAATCTTGGGACGAAGCGACGATAATACAAGCACAGTCACAAGAAACTCCACAACTTCCGCACTGACTTCGGTGCTTCGAAGGAACTGACTGCCTCACTCTTCCGTGGATCTGGCCTCACACAGTTTTTGTCGACCAGATGCCCAGGTACTAACGTCTCGGTTTCCCCGAAACGACATTTCTTGGAATTTAGGATCAAGCCGGCTTGTTTGACACAATCCAGAACAAGGCTGAGACGGCTGTTATGCTCACTCAATGTGCTGCCAAAAATCACCACATCGTCAAGGTAGCACAAACAAATTTCCCATTTAAGTCCTCGGAGGATAGTATCCATGAATCATTCGAATGTTGCTGGCGTGGTAGAAAGGCCGAACGGCATAACGTTAAATTCATAAAGACCGTCTGGTGTCACGAAGGCCGTTTTCTCGTTATCCTCTGGGTGCATGGGTAACTGCCAATACGCTGTTCGCAAATCAAGTGATGAAAAGTAGGCATCGGAATGTAAACAATCGATGGCATCATCAATTCTAGGAAGTGGATGCACATCCTTTTTGGTGACCGCGTTCAGTTTCCTGTAATCAACGCAAAACCGCCACGATCCATCCTTCTTCTTTACTAAGATCATTGGTGCTGCCCACGGACTAGAGGGCTCTTGAACAACACTTTACCGCAGCCAGTCTTTCACCTGTTCGGCAATAACTCTCCTCTCTGTTGAAGAAACGCGGTAAGGCTTTTGCCGAATGGGGTGCGCAGATCCGGTGTCAATTCTGTGGCGAGCACGCGAACGCGGAAGTGAAGCCTGCTTGTCGCCTTGTGTGAAATCGAATACAGAAAGATGTGCCCACAAAACTTGCGAGAGCGTGGCGCTCATGTGAGGGCAGCGCCTTGTTGATCATCCATAGGATCTGCTCTTCAGAAGTGCTTTGGTGAGGACCGCTAGTATGAGACTGCTCCTCCTCGCTTAGAACTGTAATGGAGCTTTAAGTAATCTCGTCAAATTCAGCGAGCTTCATATCACGTAGAAGAACAGCAGGGACGCAAGAACAATTGAAAGCCCACAAATGTGAGGCGCCATTCACTACTCTCACCAAAGAGCGCGTTACAAGTACATCTTTCTTTGCGCAGCTCGACGTAAGTGGCTGGACTTGCGCGTCAAACGATGAAAGGTCGGCAGCAGCGAAGTTGACAGGAACACGTGACAGCGACCACGGCGGTAGCAGCAAATCGTTCGAAACAACACAATAGTTTTTCACTGGTAAGGATGTGTCGGCAAGGGTGGCGAGAAGCGCGCTATTCAATGTAATTTCGCCTGTGCCACAGTTAACGAATGCACCACAATCCTGAAGAAAGTCAATCCCGAGAATCACATCATGAGTGCACCGCGTTAGTACGAGAAATTCTGTTTTAAGATCTTCTCCTCCGAACAAAACACTTGCAACACAAATACCAAGGGGAACTAGGCACTCTCCACTGAAACCACGAAACGTCACATCACCATTCCACGGGAACATAACTTTCCGACCCGACCTCTCTTTGAAAGTCACACTCATGACGGAAACGGTAGCACCAGTATCCACTAATGCTGTTGCAGGCATACTATCAATTAACACACGCACTTTGTTCTTCACCATCATAATAGGCAGAGGAGTACTTCGCAGAGACGCAGACTGTCCGGCGACCTTACCTCGATCGGCCGCGCCGGCTAGTTTCCCGACGGCGGTGGTGACGTAGCACGTCGCCGTGGGGACGGTGAACGGCGTTGGCGACTGGTTGGGGGCGTCAGGCTGCGTTCTGAAGCTGGCGAGCCACTCCTTCTACTATATTGACGGAAGGTATTCCGGGGTGGCGCGCCTGTGGTGTTTGCAGTATCAGGATCTGTCGGCCAACGGTCGTCATAACTGTCACGTTCAAAATTAGGCCAACTTGGTGGTGGGCCATATGTTGTTGTCTGTCGGCGCCGGCGACAAAAACGAGCAATGTGTCCTGAGGCACCACAGCTGTAACACACAGGCGATGCACGACCGACGTTATAAATCTTGGGGTCAACCCTGGGACGCTGCGAATAATAAACGCGATCTTCCGAATTCCGATTCGTGGTGGTAGCTCGACGAGTTCGTTGATCGTGCGTCATGTCGCCGGGAAAGGTACGTCGGTGCTGTCGCAGCTGATCGACTCGACACTCTGCAACACCTGGCATGGCAGACAATGCGGACACAGCAGATGCACGTTCTTGAGGTTGGTTGCAAGCGCAGCCAAGCTGTTCGACATCCGCCCCTTTGGTGTGGCGTTCAAGTTCTTCGCGGACAATTTGCCTTACAGTTGCCTCAAGGTCAAATTGAAAACTGTAGTTGTCATTTTCGTCAACGCTTGCCACCGTTGTGACATTTGCTAACCTGTCGAACTTTGGCGTGATACGGCGCAGCTTCAAGGCCTCAAGTGTGCGGCAATGCTTGATGAGGTCGGTGACCGAGGCGAGACTCTCCTTTCCGATTAAATAATTGTACACATCCTCAGCTATACCTTTAAGAAGGTGTCCAACCTCGTCCTCTTCGGACATTCGAGGATTGACCATTCTGCAAAGCTTCAGGATTGCCTCTATGTACGTAGTAGAGGTCTCACCTGGGACTTGAGCGCGCTGAAGCAATGTCTGCTCCGCCTGCTTCCTTTTCGTGGTGGAATCGCCGAAGCACTCTGTGAGGTGAGTAACAAAGCTGTCCCACGTTGTGCAGGTATCTTTATGGTTCTCCAACCAAACTAGCGCAGTGTCTGTGAGGAACAGAACCACGTTGTCGAGCTGAGCCGTGGAGTTCCAGCCGTTGTACTTGCTCACACGCTTGTAGTGGGTTAGCCATTCCTCCACGTCCTCGCCGAATTTTCCTGAGAAAGGGCGGGGCTCCATTTGATGCATCCAGGCGCCGGTTGTTCGCACTGGAGCAGCCAGAGAAGGCTCTTGGTCGCCGCTGTGGGACATCGGGATCTCAAGTGGTGTTGGAGGCAGTCGAGCGAGGCGTCGGCTCCGGCGTGGCACTTGCTGCAGCAGCTCCGTCGTCTTGGTCGAAGTACCAGCACCTCCACCACAAAACTGTTACGGTTAATGTTAAACTGGCTTTATTTAAGGGACGAGATTGATGGTAAAGTCAAGATGGCCATAAACACTCGAGATCGTCATAAACACTCCCTAGCAGTAACCCCGTTAACACCGCACAACAACTGTTTCAAATACTCTTATTTTACAAGAACAATAGTTGATTGGAATAAACTTCCTGATAAAGTCGTTACACAAAATTCTTAATCTCGTTTTCAGGCGCACCTGCATTCATGAATCAACCGCACATACTTTATTTGCTCCTTTCTTCATGCATTTTGTCCTTTTGCCATTTTGAATTCAAGCGTCGGCATGATTGCTTGAACTGTATGTTTTTATGAATTTACTTCTATGTTCCCACCCTGCTAAGATCTTGTAAAAGATCGCAGTATCTATAAATAAATAAAATAAATAAATAAATAAATAAATAAATGGCGTCCCCAGGCTGCACCAGCTAACGTCTTCTTTCTATTCTGCTCGCCCGGCTCATGCCGTAGCAATATTGTTTTGTAGCTGAAGGGCCAAGTATGACCAAAGAGCGTCAGGCCAATGGTAATGAGACCAAAAGTGAGGCGATCAATTACGAGCAATGCATGTGACATGGCTGTAAAGGGGCCTAAAAGATGGTCACTGTAGAGTGCGTAAGAGCTGCATGTAATAAACATATGATAATGACTATGAAGCGTACCAATGACGTGAAAGATGCATTGTGAAAGAACTAAAATGTGCTAAAATTAGTCACAGGATGAAAATTTGAAAAGGCACTACTGCCGTAGCAGAGCCCTTCAAGCGCAAGAGCCTGAATGCGTGTGCTGTACAAGGACTACTATCACAGCAGCATCCTCTGGAGAGAGGATGCGCTATGATACTATTGGGCTATTTAGGCTATTTACATTCGTTCAAGAAACCTAGGACAGCATTAGTGGTAAAAAGGGGTTCTTTACCAAGATAGGGAGTAAAACATCTTTATTATTAATATTTGAACCGAGAGACCAGTGTTGGAAGGACCCTCAGTCCAGGGTCCCCAAGATGATTCCGGCGATGTTTCTAGCCCCTTATATCACAGCTCGGAGGACCTCGGGAGACCCGCCGTGGAGGACGTCGCCCGACAGTTTACCAGAAAAAAATACCCGGGTGGAGAGGGAGACAATACCTGTATGCTAGTGGAAAATATTTCCTTCTTTCTCTTTCGGCTTCCCGACACTCCACGAGGACGTGGAGGAAGATGAGCCTCTCACCATATCTACCACAGGTAGGAGGTTCGGAGACGTGGAATCGGCGGTGGGTAGAGTGAAAACTAAATACACTATACTAATGGGCGACTTTAATGCCAAGGTAGGCAAGAAGCAGGCTGGAGACAAGGCAGTGGGGGAATATGGCATAGGCACTAGGAATAGCAGGGGAGAGTTATTAGTAAGAGTTTGCGGAACAGAATAATATGAGGATAATGAATACCTTCTTCCGCAAGCGGGATAGCCGAAAGTGGACGTGGAGGAGCCCGAACGGCGAGACTAGAAATGAAATAGACTTCATACTCTGCGCTAACCCTGGCATCATACAAGATGTGGACGTGCTCGGCAAGGTGCGCTGCAGTGACCATAGGATGGTAAGAACTCGAATTAGCCTAGACCTGAGGAGGGAACGGAAGAAACTGGTACATAAGAAGCCGATCAATGAGTTAGCGGTAAGAGGGAAAATAGAGGAATTCCAGATCAAGCTACAGAACAGGTATTCAGCTTTAACTCAGGAAAAGGACCTTAGTGTTGAAGCAATGAACGACAATCTTGTGGGCATCATTAAGGAGTGTGCAATGGAAGTCGGTGGTAACTCCATTAGGCAGGATTCCAGCAAACTATCCCAGGAGACGAAAGATCTGATCAAGAAACGCCAATGTGTGAAAGCATCTAACCCTACAGCTAGAATAGAACTGGCAGAACTTTCGAAGTTAATCAACAAGCGTAAGACAGCTGACATAAGGAAGTATAATATGGATAGAATTGAACATGCTCTCAGGAACGGAGGAAGCCTAAAAACAGTGAAGAAGAAACTAGGAATTGGCAAGAATCAGATGTATGCGTTAAGAGACAAAGCCGGCAATATCATTACTAATATGGATGAGATAGTTCAAGTGGCTGAGGAGTTCTATAGAGATTTATACAGTACCAGTGGCACCCACGACAATAATGGAAGAGAAAATAGTCTAGAAGAATTCGAAATCCCGAAGGTAACGCCGGAAGAAGTAAAGAAAGCCTTAGGAGATATGCAAAGGGGGAAGGCAGCTGGGGAGGATCAGGTAACAGCAGATTTGTTGAAGGATGGTGGACAGATTGTTCTAGAGAAACTGGCCACCCTGTATACGCAATGCCTCATGACCTCGAGCGTACCGGAATCTTGGAAGAACGCTAACCTAATCCTAATCCATAAGAAAGGGGACGCCAAATACTTGAAAAATTATGGACCGATCAGCTTACTGTCTGTTGCCTACAAAGTATTTACTAAGGTAATTGCAAATAGAATCAGGAACACCTTAGACTTCTGTCAACCAAAGGACCAGGCAGGATTCCGTAAAGGCTACTCAACAAGAGACCATATTCACACTATCAATCAAGTGATAGAGAAATGTGCAGAATATAAGCAACTGTTATATATAGCTTTCATTGATTATGAGAAAGCGTTTGATTCACTCGAAACCTCAGGAGTCATGGAAGCATTACGGAATCAGGGTGTAGATGAGCCATATGTAAAAATACTGGAAGATATCTATAGCGGCTCCACAGCCACCGTAGTCCTCCATAAAGCAAGCAACAAAATCCCAATAAAGAAAGGCGTCAGGCAGGGAGATACGATATCTCCAATGCTATTCACAGCGTGTTTACAGGAGGTATTCAGAGACCTGGATTGGGAAGAATTGGGGATAAAAGTTAATGGAGAATACCTTAGTTGCGAGTATGTAGAAAATTGTGAATACCATACTTGCGTCCTATTGAGTCGACAGAATAGGACATCAGACCGTCTTATTTTTGTAACGGAGGGCCAAAAACCTAACATTGGCTAAATCAAGTGGAGCTTATTATTTGTTTCATTGTCCCACATGAGTGGCCAGTGGCTTCGCAGTTTCGTTCGCAAAAGAAGCTTGAGGTCTGTGGCAGGAATATCAGTGGTGGAATTAGCAGCTTGAGGTGTAATTGATGTGGCCATTTGGTCTGCCAGCACACTACCCTCGATGCATCTATGACATGGGACCCAGCATGTTCTCACATGTCTACGCGACGAATAAATATTGCACAAGAAATAGTAAAGCTCAATAAAAACAATATTTTTGTCTTTCCTTAAGGACATTAGTGCTTTTACAACACTAAACGAATCCGTGAATCTTATCGCTTTCTCTAGACTTAATTTCTTTATGTGTTTAACCGCAGACAGTACTGCATAGGCTTCTGCAGTAAAGATGATTGTATGGGGGCTCAGTACACCTGCTTCAGAAAAAGAGGGACCAACAGCCGCGTAAGACACGCCAACACGCGATTTTGATGCATCGGTGTAGAATTCCGACCAACAGTACTTCGATTGGAGTTCATGGAAATGCACTGGGATTTTCGAGATCTGGTGCATATTCTGTAACTCTTGCAAAATATATGTCACGTTCTATCACCCGCCAATTCCAAGGCGGTAGCTGCTTCGCTGGATGCATTAAGCGGTGTTCGAAGATTGGGGCATTCATTTGCACGCAAAGCTCCCTCACACGGAGTGAAAAAGGCTGTCTCAGAGAGGGTCGATTATGGAAAAGCGCAGTGCACGTCCTAATCGTTAAAAGTTTCCCAATACGGATGTTCAAGATTAGAGTGCACTTTAAGGAAATATTTAAAGGTCATATATGATCGCTGCAGATGTAGTGACCACTCATTCGATTCTACATATAAGCTTTCAATAGGGCTAGTTCTGAAGGCGTCTGTAGCCAGACGGATATCCACGTCGTGGGCAGGATCCAGCATCTTTAGGCAGAGTTGTATACTATGGCACCATAGTCTAACCGTGATTGAATGAAGCTCTCGTAAATATTCTTTATACACTTTCTGTGGCTACCCCATGTTGTATGAGATAGTATTTTCAGTAAGTTCATTGTTTTTAGACATTTCACTTTGAGATATCTTATGTATGGGATAAAAGTAAACCTAGAGTCAAGTATTATGCCTAGAAATTTGAACTCTTTGTTAACAGGTATTTGTTGTCCACACAGTTCCATGCACAGGTCTGAAACCAAGCCTCTCCTTCTTGTAAAGAGAACGCAAGAACTTTCCAGGGGGTTGACTTTAAACCCATTTTCGTCTGCCCACGTACTTAGATACCTTGTTCAAGCCCTGCTGTACTTGTCCCTCGCACACTGCAAGGTTACAGGATTTGAAACCTATTTGTATGTAGTATACGTAGACGGAAAAAAATATAGCTGGTGGTAATTAAGCGCGGAGTGTGTTCATCTTAACTATAAGGAGTGTACAGCTGAGCACGCCTCCCTGGGATACTCCAGTTTCCTGTATAAATGGACGTGAGAGTACATTCACAATTTTTACGCGGAAGGTACGAATGGAGAGATAGCTTTCTATCAGGTTTCGCATATTGCCATGGATGCCCATTCCCGACAAGTCTCGCAAGATCCCGTAACGCCACGTTGTGGCATACGCCTTCTACGTATCTAGGAATATCGATAAGAAAAACTGTTTTTGTACAAACGCGTCACGAATATCTTCCTCAATGCGCACAAGGTGATCAGTTGAGGAGCGACCTTCTCTGAAGCCACACTGATAGGGATCAAGTATTTTGTTCATTACGAGGATATGTATGGATATGTTTAACCATTTTCTCAAACATTTACAATGGCGGGCGGTAGCTTGTCGCTGACGAAGGATGTTTACCTTGCTTTACCTTGCGTGGCCAGGACTTCGCTAAGAGGGTATTGGGAAGAGTACTAGCACTCTGTTTGGGGGAGTAGAAGTACTCGGTCTGGTGGAGTGCCATTACCCCTGCGGTGAGAGTATTAACACTCTGCGGAAGAGTACTAGCACTCCCTGTATGAAGAGTACTATCACTCTGCGGAAGAGTACTAGCAATCCCTTGCGGTGGAGTAACAAAACTCTGTCAACAGGAGTTGACCTACTCTCTCTCAAAGAGGGTCGATCAACTCTCGAAAAGAGAGTGAAATATGGGACAAGCCGCTACTCCCTCGAAGAGAGTGCCCGGAACTCTCTTTGTTTTTAGAGTGTACTCACAACGATGCGTTTGCCCTAATACTGATAACATTGATTGGTACTTAGCGTGCTCTCTCTCCGAAGGTATCAGAGAGGTCGCAAAGAAATAACAAAGCCTTCTAGATAGCTCAGAAGGCCTACAGCAGTTGAAATATCTAGGCCTGGTTTCTGAAGGGCTACGTTCGTTTTGTCAAAGCGCTCCAAGATTTCACTCCTGAAAATCGCCATGAATGGAGTTTCTAGTTTTGTCTTTTTCTTGAAGAGAGAGTGCTCTTTGTTCCTAGTGTCACCGTTTTCTTCCTCGTTCTTTGATATAGCTTCAAGGCCACACAAGAGTGCATTGAAATTTTTCGGAATGGCCTTACATGATTCAGCGTGTCTTGACCACCTGGTCTCAGAGAAACTTTTCAAAACAAGCTGCTGGCCAGTTCCGCCCATGCTGTCCAAAAGATACCTCCATCGCTTAGGTGAGGCAGCAAAGAACACATCCAGTCTCTGAATTACAGTGAAAAATTTGACTGCCTCAAGGCAACGGTCAACGCTACAAGCGCCAACTAAGTTCAGTGAATGACCAGCCCACGGGACGTAGACTGCCAATTCGTTGAGGTGTTTTATTTGAGCTTGCAGTCCTTTGTATTTTCCTTACATATTACTCGCATTATCATAAGTTTGGCCCCTACAATCATCAATTGAGATGCCATTGGTCGTCAAGAGGGACACCACGGTATCGAAAAGATACAAGCCGGTATGGAATTCAATTGGAACAAATCCAAGAAAGCGTTCGTACACTTTCCCACTTAAATAGTATCGTAATACAACTGACACCTGATCAGCGTGATTAAGGTCTGCAGTCGAATCAACAATTAAAGAGAAGTATTTTGCGCGTTTCACTTCGTCAACGAGACATTCTTTGACAGCCTTTGCCATATGCTCGATAAACTCATCACAAATGGTTTTTGACAGATACAATGGGTGACCTTTTCCTTTGTGCACGTAGCGTTTGATGTGCTCCTCTAGAAAGGGATCAAACTTGGCAATGGCCTCAAGCACTTCCACCATAATTGCCATTTCTCGGTGAACCAAAAATCTCCTCACTGCCCCTAAGCGCTAGGCTGCACTCAGCTAGAAGCTTAACTACAACGACTACACGCTTCAACACCTCTGTTCAGTAAGCGGTCTCAGTGACAAGATGCTTAACCAGCTCCTTGTCAATTGTGCTGCTCGAGTTAGAGCGGGCGAGACATGCTGCCACGTAGTTCCGGTGCTCGACGCTATTTTCATGTGCGCGAACCTTTTCTTCTGCTCTGTTCCAATCAGAAAAGCCGTGCGTGGTGAAAGCACTGGGGTTGCTTGAAATCGAAAATTGCACATGATACAGTAAATGGAATCTTTGGACTCCGAGTACATTAACCAGTGTCGCTCGTACGCCTCCCCATTTACAGCCTTTCGCACGAAAACATGAGGTGCAATGCCGGGCCGACCCGCGGCGAATGTGAAGCAGGCGTTGAGCACTCCCCATACGTGAGCCGATCCCGAAGCTAGTGCAATGCCGGACCGATCCGCGGCGGAGGTGAAGCAGGCGTTAAGCACTACCCTACGTTGGCCGATGCCGAAAATAGTGCAATGCCGGGCCGACCCGTGGCGGAGGTGAAGCAGGCGTTAAGCAGTCCCCATACGTGGGCCGATCCCGAAGCTAGTGAAATGCCGGGCCGACCCGCGGCGGAGGTGCAGTTCGCCATTAAGGGTCCCACATACACAGCTTCGCGTTATCTTTCTTCACAGAGTGGAAAGGCACTGAGTTTTTCGAATTGAACGAGCCCACAATACCAACCATACCCGGTCACTCGGAAGCTTGAAAGTAATTTCCGCTTCCTCGCAGGATGCGTAGCCAATGCTGCAGTTCGGCACGACACATTTCCGCCCCGTCCTAGAAAAAGCACGGATGGAAAGCGGTGGCTTTTGTTGCAAAGTGAAAAGCGCGTCAAGTCTGAAATGCCAGGCGCTGCCGGTGCAATGCGGTAGCCGGCGACGAAAGCCTGTAGACCGCGGAAGGGAACCGCGGCAGCTTGCGTGCCCATGTTGGGAGCTTTTCTTCTCAAGGTCACCTACGCATGCACTTGCATCACATGCGAGCGAGCGAACTGTGGCGGCGTCGGCAGGCGTCTGCTCCGGGATAACTACTATACTGGCTCGTTTCGAGCGCAGTACATCATGTACTCATTAATGTCCGCTGATAAAATGTCCGCTACTTCGATTGGTTGACTTTGCAGAATGAAATCTGGGAAAACTTACATTGTATGAGACATCACGATTTTTTTGCGTCGCGTCAATAGAAGAACATGTAAACGATGGCAACGTGCCCGAGGCGTTATCTGTCGTGCTGCGGCGAAAACTGCGTTTCCTCCTCGCCCAACCGTGATTTTATCGGTCTGCCCGCGCGCGCTGTTGCGGCCTAGCGGATTCATGTGCTCAAATACTTCTTTCGCCGTGGCCGTAGCACAACCGTCTTTGTTTCATGCTGGTCTACCAATCGTAGTGATCGGAGTGTTGAGCAAGGCCATCGGCCTCATGCAGCAGGCTAACGTAGATTTGGTATAATGATTCAACTATATAGACTCGAAATGTGTGAAAACGATGCCCATGGCTGACTCAAATGTTGTATAACGATTGGCGCTTAGCTGTTTTGGGGTTGCATTGATTGGCCGTAGGCGAGCACTCTTATGTTCCTACGCCAAACGATCAGTCAGTGTGATTTGCCCATTCACGCCGGCAATTCACAGACGCCGGTTCTCTTTGTCGAGTGAAAACCGATACAGGGAAAACAGCTCACAACACACACCGCGTCTGATCATGCACGTCGCCTTTTTATTCAGCCAAGAGCAATTTCCGCATACTGTAACTGCTGCTTGACCTAAAGGACACACAGTGGTTGTCCGGCGACATTAACGAGCGAAAACATGAAATCGTTCCGCCGCACGCGTCGGCAACATATTCGAAGCAGCCGCGCGCCGGCTCGAACAAGCGAGAGAGGAGGAAAAGCTCGCTCGCGCCCTTTCCGCCTTGCCCGATAAAAGGTCTCGCGGAGACAACGGCGCCAACGCCCGCGTGGTTCCTGCAACTCTGAAAACGTTCCAGCGTGCCCTGCTAATTCGAGCGGTTCCTTTTCTCTTCTGCAAGGAACTTCAGTCACAGGTGTACAGCATGCACAGCTAGACTCAGCGGTGATCGTATTCTGTCGGTGAGTCGTAAACGTGATCGCAGCTACGAACACGCGGCACCTCGACGCGCTCCGTCGCCGTTGGGCGTGTTTTTGTGCACTGGGTGCTTGGCCGCCGTTTTCGGCCTGGATAGAAGTCAAACCGTACTGGAGGCCGCCGGCCTCAATTGCCCTTCTACGCGTGCATCGTGTGGTGCCTGTCAACTTCTACCCCGCCGGTTCGCCCTTGGCAGGGTCGTCTGCTTCCGACTCCGCTAGAGCAGCGCCGAGTATACAAGCGCAACAAGTGGAAATACCTCTCGAAGCTCACGCGCGCACTCTGCGACCGCCAGCTGCTTTCTCTGTCTTTCGTTGGGCGCACATCGGCTGCAAACCTACTTCCGCACATTTGTGAACAGTCACACGCCGTTGCCATCGCGACATGGAGCGAAGGCTTCGCCGCGTCTTCGACTGCCTTGTGGTGGTATTCATCAATGGCTTCGGACTCCTGCTTCTGCCGCTGCTGCTATTGAGTCTGCGAGCGCGCCAGTGGTTCTTCGTGCGAATCATGGCCGTGGCTGGCTCTCTGTGGCGAGACGCCTTCCAGGAACCTCGACGCAAGGCGATCGCAGCGCTGGACGAGATTGAGTCCAGCGACCCCGAACTGCGCGCCGACGGTGCGATTCGAGTGCTCGAGATTGGCGCAGGCTTTGGTGCCAATTTCGGTTTCATGAGGAGGAAGATCAAGTACTGGAACGTCGACCCTAACACTCAGTTCCAGAATTCCTTCCTCGAGACGGTGAAAAAGTATCCAAAGGTTGGTGCATTTCGGATCTCTATTAAGCAGAATAGTTCTTGCTATTACATTCCTGTTCAATTCGAGTGTACACTATTTGAACTTGTCAAATATAACGGGTCACAACACTTATTGGTGATAGGAAGGACGGGTTTCGACTGAATCTGCTGTTGGGCAACCACTAACAGAAAGGACGTATATATATATATATATATATATATATATATATATATATATATATATATATATATATATATGGAAAATAGGTTATATATAATGCACTAACTCAGTCCCATGTACAATACTGCTTACTGATATGGGGCTCTACAACGACGGCACATTTAAATAAACTATAGGTTTTACAAAAGAGAGCTATCCGTGCTCTTGAACGCGTCAGCTGCAATGACACCACATCTGCATATAAAATGAGGTATAAATTAGTTCCAGCAAATCTTCTTTGTACAGAGAAGCTCTCACTTTATATGTTCATGCAAATTAAACAAAACTGGGCACATTTCGAGTCTATCTTCAAACGACCCCAGTCCCCAACTTTCGGGTGATTACCTATAACCTACCTAAGATTAGAACTAATTATGGGATGCAAAGCTTGAGGTATAATATTCCAAAGCTCCTAAATGAAAACAAGGAAATGTTAGACCTAATAAAGCAATCGCCTTCAATAAAATTGTATAAAAGAAATATATTTAACCGAACGTAGCTCGTTGCTGTGATGTGGGATTTTCGTGCGAACTCTGTGTGTTTTTACGAAGCGAGTTTTAAATGCTTATTCATGTCAGTTTGAGCCAAATGAATACGGTAGCGTTTTTATATGTAAGAAATAGTAAAGTACTATGTCTGTTTTTGTTTCCTGATTGCTATGTTTGTTACCGAATGCGTACTGCTGCAAATTGTTCGCCCAAACTGTGCTGTTCAGGCTGTTTGTTGGTTGCACATCGTGTGCTTGTTTTTCTTAGCTTGTAGTGTATAAGTTCTTTCTCGGATCTTGCCTCATGAATTCCTTGTTGAAATCTCCCCTCCTCTTTTTTTTTTATTTTCTCCGCATTCTTACGCTGTTCTCATTGCTTCGCTGGAGCGCAGATTGTGCAGAGGTCAGGGCCTCAGTCAGGCGCACGCTAGCGCCTTTAGTCCTGCCCCTTCTGGTTTTCTGTAAGCAAACGGAAAAACTTGTGACTAATATATATATATATATATATATATATATATATATATATATATATATATATATATATATATATATATATATATATATATATATATATTGTTGTATAAGAAAACGAGACTACGACGTACGTTGGGATTTGTACAGTATACTTCACTAACGTTTCGGCTGGTGTGGACCAGCCTTTGTCAATGTAACAGTACATGCCTTTGGGTTTCCTCATAAACCCGCTATACATGAGATAGGGTTGTGCACAATAAGAACATAAAAATAGCGATGCCACCGGCGAAGTTAATCATAAGTTCGGAGATAGGATATCAAACATTACAGATAGTTGATATACATTCAGTAGTCCCGATAGTACAGCTAGATCGCCTGTGAGAAGAGAGATACACTTTACAACTGAAGTATATCGGGACATCTTCCGGCCGAAGCTAATCATGCAATATAAGCGGAAGTGGCAGCATAGTACCCACGTGGCACACATCTCAGAGATCAATCGTTTGTTTATTATGTAATGCAATGCAAACCACTAGAGATAAAAAAGAAATTGAAAATGTGGCATGCACGCGTCATACATATACAGTAAAGAAATGAATCGTTAGTTCACTAGACATTACAAAGAAAACCACTCGAAATCGATAAAACCGTAGAGATAGTAAAACGCCGCGCGACAGTGCAGCCAGAATTCAGGTGATGCGCACTGCTCAGTAACCGCCATAGTGAGTAAGGTGAAGGATGAGGGACTTTGTGGGCATGTGTTCGGGGAATACTGTGTGGTGCAGAGACCGTGGACATTAGTGACATAGGATTGACGTAACTACGAAAAAAACGAAAAGAAGAAAACGGGGTTTTGAAAGAAAGCTGCGTCTAATAGCAATCATAGGGAGTCATGGCTAATGTCAAGGATGCTTAGTAGGCACGCTGGATAGTGTGCCTGTGCTTTCGTTAATGCCAGATGACACGCTGGTAAGCTTATAGATTAGGTAAGACTCGCGGACTTCGCGATCTTGATGGCAATGAAAGCCTGATTCAAGTATAGTGGCCCTGTCTTTTTCGAAAGAATGCCCTGGTAAGCGAATATGTCCTGATAATGGTAGGTTAGGAAGCGTGTTAGCATGGCGATCTGTGGTCATTAAAGTGTACTCGAAAGGAGGATTTTGTTTGGCCGATATACTGTTTCTGCAGACTGTACACTCAAACATGTATATAACATTAGAGGTATTGCAACTAATGGATCCGCGAATTTTTAGGGTAAACCCTGAGAACGTATCAATCACTTTCTATGTGGTTTGTATATGCGCACACACCTTGCAACGCGCTTTTTTTGCACGGGGCCTAGCCAGACGTCTTGTAGTGCTCATTTAATTTTGAGAATGCTAAGATATCGCGGAGGTTCTTACACCGTCGGTACACGACGCGAAGCGGTTCAGGAAGGATATCTGAAAGTTGTTCACTTTGGGAAAGAATATTGTGGTGTCGTTTCAATATAGAAAAAACTTTTGGTGCCGATGCCGAGAATGTTAGCACAAGATTGGTGTTGGTACGTCTTTAAGGTTAACGGTTTCCGCTAAGAATATTGGCTCTGTTTAATTGATCTGCTTGGTATATGGCGTCGTCAATAAATTTGATGGATACTGCTGTTTAACGACAGCACTTTGGAGTTATTCGCAATTAGAAATAAAATCTTTGCGATCGGAACACAATCGCTTGAAGCGGTGTGCCTGACTGTAGGCGATACCGGTTTTTTGCAGTGTCGTACATGACTGCTCTGGAAATCTAGAAGCTGGTTGCTATCAGTAGGTTTGCGATAAAATTTGGTCAATAGTTTACCTTGGGATAGCGTAACTGTGACGTCCAGAAAGTTGACCGAAGTTGACGAGTGTAATTGTGCGAAAATTTGATTGAAGGATGAAAGTGATTAAACCTTTCAATGAACTTTAAAAGGCTACCCTCCCCGTGTGCCCAAATCAAGATGTCGTCAATAAAGCGCTTATAAAGGAAAGGGTGTAGGTTAGTACTGCATAGAATATTATTTTCCGGAACACCCATGGCGATATCTGCGTAATTTGGACCTATTCGAGTTCTCATTGACGTAGTACTAATCTGAACGCAATGTCAATTATTAAATTCAAAGTTATTGAGCCAAGCTAAAGAATAAGCTTTAACAGCGATCCGAGGGTGTCTTTATCAACATGCTCCTCAAACTGAGAATCTTCATGTCTTACGAACTGCTGCAATTCCATCGGGCATGCGGTAGGTTAGTATTTAAAGAGAGGTGGCATCGGAGCCTCACAAGGATTGCGTTATGTGGAATTGCAAGATTTAGTACATCTTGAAGAAAGTTATTGGCATCCTTTACATATGACGGAAGTGTTCGGCGAATCTCATTAAAAAGAGAGTCTACGTCCCGTGATGGGCTATCAGTTGTAGTGTTTACGCCGGAAATGATCGGGCGGCCCGGGTTACCTTGTTTGTGAATCTTCGGGAGCAAGTAAAATCTGCCAGGCACAGGTCTGAGCGGTATAAGTACCCGAGCCGTTTTTTGCATCTAGTTTCTCTCTTTTAGTAGTGCCATAAGCGTATCGTTCAAAATGGTCTTAAAGTTATCGGTTGGGTCGATCGGAAGTGTTTTGTAGATACTGGCATCCGAGAGTCGTCTGGTAGCTTCCTCTATATAATCCTGCTTATTAAGTAGAACAATTGCTACTCCCTTATTTGCAGGTTTAATAACAATGTCATGGTTATTGCTTAATTGTTCTAGCGCTGTTTTTTCCTCCTTCGTCAGACTCAGTCGGTGAGGAACGCGGGTCTTGTACGTCTCGTGGATATCACGTTGTGCAGCATTGATGTACAAATCTCGACATTTATCGCGTTGCGGCGGTGGTGTCCCGCGCTTGTGCGTGGGCACAGGTAGTCCAGTCTATCTAGGACTTTCGCGGTCATCAAAGTACTCATTAAGGCGCAAGTTTCGGCCCAAGTTGCGTACGTCTTTTAAAAGCTGAAATTCACTGAATCCACATGAGGCTAGGCAAAAAGTAACGCCCTTCGATAAGGCACTTATAAATGACCACCGGAAAGAGTGACCGCGGAAAGGTTTACCGCAATGTTGCTCAGTTCAGTGGGCTTACTTATAAGTGATGGTTGAATGGGGACATTATTTGTGTCAGCAATACATTAAGTAGGGTCTACGCAGCCGCGAATAAACTTACTGTGCTTGAGCGCGCATAAGTTGTTCTTCTTAGTATGTTTGTAGGCTGCCAAGTATCCCGATTCACGCGCCCATAACTGCGTAGTGAGACGCTTTTCATCGCTATGAAGGCGTAACGTACACGATTCGTAGTGATCAACAATTACACGCATTAACACCAACGAGGCGTTCTTTAATACCTCTTGGCACTTTGTTTTGTTAACAACGGAAAGTTCGGAGTTGGCCCGTTTCAGACTTAGCTGTAAGCCTTTTGGGACTACGGAAGCGCTCAAGTATCACGACAATGTGGTGACACGCAACTCAGAACGGATGCCTTTCTCGCCGATCTTTCTAACTTTTAAGAACTTTCTAGAAGGAATATGTGGAACAGAGTTACCGGGCACTGGTAGTCAGTTTGCGGCGTTGTCTCGAGTGGAGCGCTTGCGGGGAGGCTCCACCACCCACCGAGAGAGTTGTCTGCTTACTCTTTTTCACGAAGATTGTGACGGTTCGCGACGGGAGAGTCCTGGGTGGCGTCTGGAGAAGCTTGAGAATAAGTCGTTCTAGGAGAAGTCTGGGTGGCACCATCGGAGGGGTTGCAGGAGGCGAATTCACGTCACAGTGACCGGTCGTCGTCGGGGCGCTTGCAACAAAGTTCACGAATGTGGCTAGCCATGACCGCGACACCTTCGAAGCTCGGATTGAGGCCGTCGGCATGCAGTACCCGGCCTGGGGGCAGGGAATGAAAGCCGTGATCCACGAAGAATACTTTTCTTGAGCGACTGCAGAATCCACGTAGCAGTCGATTGAAATAGCTGGCCTCCCGGTTGCAGCGTCGCACGAAGGGACAGTTGTGGTTACCACTGCGACGGTTCATACAACGAGGAAGGATGAGCGTAGCATAGATCATTCTAGAGATAATTCTAGAGGGGGCCACCGTCAAATGAAGCCGGCACGTCGCCATCTTTCGGGGGTCAAAAGCACGTCAGTCGCCGCAGCTTACGTGTCTCGGATCCTCGTATGTTGCCGTGCGCGGTTCTGTGAGGACCCCAAAATATGTTAGCACGCTCGGGTGTTTATAGGAAAGTTGACGTACAAGCAGTTGATATGTTAGCGTTATCCTTCTCACCTAAATGATGTTGCATATTAGCATCGCCTTGCTTAGAATTAATTTTTTATATTTCAGGCTAAAATCAATTAAATGGCTGTCACCAAAGTTCCCAGACCCTCTATGCAATGAGGATGCAAAAGCACCGGCAACGCCTGATGATAATGACGATAATAATGAATACTAATGTTTCTTGCGTGTACTATTTCTTATACTGAATTTTCATTTTCCAATTGCTTTTTGTTGTGACAGCTTTCATGATTCAGGACAGTCGCACAGAATGTGTTCCAGCGTCTCCTCGCAAAGACAGGCATTGCAGAGAACGTTGTCGGCCATTCCAATACGAAATGAGTAAGATTTGGTGAAAGCCACCCCTAGCCATTATCGATAAAGCAGAGTGGCCTCTCATCGGCGGAATGCAGTTAGCATACAGAGATGCATCAAAGAGGGCAGGTGGTATTGACGGGTGCTCCGGTAGGTCCGGCTGTTTGGAGCGCACCATAGAGAGAGCGTGATCTCCTGTGCAAGCACTCGAAGTCTGCTAGCTGCGTCGGACCGTGAAAGTTGTATGGCCTCTTCCTGTGTGTATTCAAGAGCTGCCCGAGCGGCATTATCGGCGTCTCCGTTTCCTATAACGCCGCAGTGACTTGGCAGCCACTGAAACGTCACGTGGTGTCCTTTCTTCTGTGATGTATGGAGTAGGCATCTAATATCGAATACGAGCTTTTCGAATGGCCCGCGACGCAGAGCTGATAGCACAGATTGTAGGGCTGCCTTTGAGTCGCTGAAGATTGACCATTGTCGAGGTGGTTCCCCATGGACGAAACAAAGTGCAGCGGGAAGAGCAGCTAGTTCCGCAGATGTCGATGTCGTTGGGTGGTCAGTCCTAAAGCTGGTACTAGCTCTTGCTGGGACAACCACAGCACCGGACGAACACTGGATGTTTGTGGAACCATCAGTATAAATATCTACACTGTCCGCGTACCTCCCATGCAGAAGAAGTAAAGACAGTTGTTTCAGCACAGGCGACGACAGCTCAGACTTTTTCCCGATTCCTGGTACACTGAGATGGACTGTGGGGCTGGTAAGACGCCAAGGGGGTATCGATGGTTTAGATGCAGCGGTGAAGCCCGAGGGAAGTTTGTCGTTGTACTTTACGATAGGTTTAGAGAATGATGCTTGGTGCCTGTCTGAAGGTAGTGTTGCAAGGTGGGGATAGGAGGCACGTGCAAAATGTCTGATGTGCGTTCTCAGGGCTTCCACCGTAATGTGAGTTCGCATTGGATGGTCCCGAGCAATCGGAATAGTTGCCTCTGTTGACGTGCATCTGGGAAAACCAGGGCAAACTCTGAGTGCTTGAGCTTGTGCTGCCTGCAGAACACGAATATTTGTCTTGCAGGTGTCGTTCAGTAAAAGTAGACTATATCTTAAAAAACCGAGAAAGAGAGCTCCGTAGAGTTTCAGCATTGCGTCTGCTGACATCCCCCACGTCCTTCATGGCAAGTATTTATACAACTGGGAAGTTGCTGTCAGGCGCCGTTTCATGTATACCACGTGCGGGATCCAACACAGGTCTCGGTCAATAATTATGCCAAGAAATCTGTGGGTTCTGACATAGGAAATGGTCCGCCCATTGATTGGGATAACATAAGGCGTCATCGGTTTGCGAGTAAATGCCACTAGTGCGCATTTTTCTGGTGATATGCTGAGACCTTGTTTACACAAGTAGCTCGCTGTCAGAGTTGCCGCTCTTTGAAGCCGCGCACGTATCCAAGGACGTGTGACTGCCGAAGTCCAGACACAGATGTCGTCTGCGTATATTGAAATTTTGATGGTAGTTGGAAAGTATTCAGCAAGTCCAACAAGAGCGAGGTTGAATAGCGTCGGGATGAGAGCACCGCCTTGAGGAACGCCCCTGCTGGTATAGCTTCGCGTAGTTGGGCCATCGTCAGTTAACACAGAATGATCTTGCAGATAGCTAACTTGCAATCCACAAAAAGAGTCGACCACCTAGGCCAACTGTCGCAAGAGCGTCGAGAGTGGCTTCATGTAATACGTTATCGTATGCCCCTTTCACATCTAAGAATAAAGCTGCAGATAAACGCTTACGGGACCTTTCGTGCTGGACATATGAAACAAGATCAACTACATTGTCGATGGAACAGTGGTCACGTCGGAAACCAGCCATGGAATTCGGATAAGTCTTGTAGTGTCCAAAGTACCATTCCAGGCGGCCAAGGATCCCCCCATCCGTTGCATTATCTTTCCTACACAGTTGGCCAGCGCTATTGGACGGTAAGAGGTGAGCTCTAGTGGGGATTTGCCCTGCTTCAATAGTTGCACCAGGCGGCTTACTTTCCATTCGTCAGGACCGTTTCCCTCCTGCCATGAGGAGTTGTAAAGACTCAACAACTCTATCCGTGCGGATTCTCCGAGATGGCACAAGGCTCGGAATGATATACTATCTGGACCCGGAGATGATGAGCACCTGCAGAGAGCTAGTGCCGCCTCGAGCTCCTCCATTGTAAAAGGAAGGTCCATGCTGAAATCACGGGAATTCGGTACGTCATCTCGGGCTCGAGGATCTGGACGAGTCGCTTAGTCTGCGATCCGCACACAAAAGTCTTCTGCGACATGGATGTCTTGCCGCCCTTGGAAAAGCGCGAGCGCCTTGCATGGAAAACGCCGTTCCAGAGGCAACGCAGACCTTCCACCATTTTCCAAATGTGACACAGTGGTTTGCGGGGGTCGAGTGTCTGGAAAAACGCTGCCCAACGTTGCGACGCTGATCTATCCATACGACGCTGAATTATATTTTGCATCCTCCTGGCTGCCCTAAGATCATGGATTGATTTTGTACGCCGATATCGACGTTCCGCCCGGCGACGAAGTGCTCGAAGTCGCTTTAATTGTATGTCGAAGTCGTTTCGCATGGAGGAGATCGTCATCGTGCTAGTGGCGTTTTGCATCGTATTTTTAATTGTGTGCTCTAACCCAGAGGGTAGGCCCTCGCGCCAGGCATCTTCCATATCACATTTAAAGTTGGCCCGTTGAATCGTCCGAATGGTATTCCGTGGGCCAGATCTAGACGACAAGCCTTTGATGTTCAGATAGGTGGGAATGTGATCACTTCCATATGTCTCAATACCTGGAAACCACTTCACACATCTGGCGAGAGAGTTGGAGACGAAAGCAAGGTCGAGGCAGCTGCCGTATGTCACGCCTCGAAGAAAGATGGGGCTACCATCGTTCAGGACAGTAAGGCCATAGCTGTAGGCGATGCTTGCTAATCTTAGTCCTCTTGCATTTGTCCTTGTATTTCCCCATGCTGGATGGTGTGCATTGAAATCTCCATGGGGCGGGACAAACACTCAAGATATCCGCTAACCTTTTAGTATCGAAATTGCTGGAAGGCGATATATACACGCCTATGAGAGTAAACAAGAGTTCGTTCTTTTTAACTTTGATGCATATCTATTGATTGTCTTCGTGGGGCGCAATTGGTTGGAAAACATAGGTGAGTTCAAGACGAACAAAAACGATTATATTGCTGCATGCACCATTTGTTGATGACATGATAAATTCGTACCTTGACATTCTGATTGGTTTCGACAAGTTGGGCTCACAAATGACGATGAGTGGAAACACATTGGCGTAGGCATTTTCAATAGTGTTTTTCTCTCTCACACACCCACACAAACTGACGAAAATCTGAAATTCGTGATTTTAGCCCTGTGGCGTTCCACTGGATGACGGACGCTGCCTTGAGTTCTTTTCGGAAGGATGGGGTATGGATAGCCATCTTTCTAGTTGAGGGATTCAAGCACTGGGCTTAAGGCGTCCAGCACTTTAAGTGCGCTTCCAGCTGACGGTGTCCCTATGTCCACTAAAATCGCTCGGATGGCCTCCATTAGGGAAGGTAGCACCGAGATGACTTCACGGCCTGTTTTAGGTGAATCATCCATGGCCGGAGAAGGATCCTGTGGGACCCCGACCTTCTGAGATTCCTTAGCAAGGGAGCTGCTCGGTAGCGTAGGCCATTCCTCTAAATAAAGGGTCTTATCGGCTACCTTCGTGGAAGTGGTGAGCGCTTTCCGCGGCGCGACTTAGGGGTACCGCAGTGGAGTGGGTACTGTCACTTGGCACATGCGCCTTCTTTGAAGACGTACGATGGTGCCGACGTCGACGCCGACGCCGGACTACTTCGGCTGTGAGCCGTATTGTCTCTGGCCATTTGCTTGAGAACCGCGCGCTCCCTCTTGATGCGGGGACAGTCTTTTGACGAGGCCGCGTGAGAGCCGCTACAGTTGGCGTACTTCAGAACCGTGGCACCGCAGGTCTCTTCTGCATGAGGTTCAGTGCAACGGGGACACAGTCGCGAGTTGGGACACACGCCCTTGACTTGTCCTAGCCTGAAACACTGATGCCATTGAAGTGGCTTCTGGATGAATGGCCGAACCGGATGTCGGAAATGTCCGACTTTGGCGTGGAATGGTATACAATCCCTCTTGAAAATTACTTTTACGCAGCGCGTATTCCCAAGGCGGCGCACTTGCGTAATGATGGTGCCCTCGTTTGCCGGCTTGATGAGGCTAGGTAAGTTATCATTGGGAACGGCAATGTCAGTGTCGTAAATTACACCGACTATGGATGTGTTGTCGATCGGGATAAAGAGGCGCACTTTGATTCCGCCTAGCTCCGTGATTTCTTGAAGTTTTACAAGCGCACTCGCGTTGTGCACCTCTATGGCGAGTATTCTTGCATGGATTTATTCTGATGTCTTTAATTTCATCCGGCACCGCACATTCCAGAAAAATGGATAGGGCGTGCCTGTTCAGCAATCGTAGGTTGCTTGACGGTTCTTCCGGCATAAAGATGATGACGTGTGGCCAGCCCGCAGGCCTTGACTTCATAGTCGTTGTGCTCGCAGGAGTTGACGGCGCAGTGTTGGCGATCGTTCTCTTCGCGCTCTTACTCCGGACGGGTATGAAGCCGTTGTCGGATGAGTCGTCTTCTGACAACTCGCTTCCTTGCGGTTGACGGCCGTGATGACTTTTGGCCAGGTGGGCCTCTGGCATGCTCCGCGTCCATGGCCGCAAGACGGGGAGGCGAGGCACCTCGAAAGGCGAAGATTTCACCAAGAATTCACGGAGCACAGAAACAAGTCTTCTGCCAAGAAGACACTTCGTCGTCTTCCTTATACTTATACAAAATTATACAAACACTTATAACTAAGTAATTATAAGTAAATTATACAAAAATTCCTCTAAAAGCAGTGACCTAGTTTCACCTGGTAGTAAGTTCTATTCTTCAATTCTACGAGGAAAGAAGCTATACTTAAGTATCTTAATAGTACGCGGTTGAAAAGGTGCAAGGTTAACATTGTAGCTAATCTTAGTAGGTTCCAATTTATCAGGAGGCACATAGTTGTTCTTCAATGAGTAGCATGGGGTTTTAATGAGATTATGCAACAATTTGAGGCATTCACGATCACGCCGCTCGGACAGAAGTTGCAGACCTAGTGCAACAAGGGGAGATGAGGGTGAGAGGTTCTAGTGATAACGGTGGTATTTGAAACGGATTGTTTTCTGTTAAACTGATTCGAGAGTGTTAATGTTAGATGCTTTATAAGCGTTCCAGATGGGGCAACCATAGTCCAAAATAGGTCTGATGAGTGATTTATGTGATGGCAATGTTGTTTCACGCGGAGCCTTTCGCAATGTGCGATTTTGCATGTGTATTCAGTATGCCTTGACCATGACATGTTAGGTGTGAAGATGAAGCCAAAGTACTTGCATTCAGACACCCGTTCAAGGGAAGAGCCATTATGCGAATAATTAAACAAAGAAACAGAAGTGCGCTTACTAAAATACAAAATGACTGTTTTTACAAAGTTTATATCCATTTGTCATTCGTCGCACCAGCTGCAAGATTATGTAAAAGAATCGTTAATTAAAGGTGGTCAACATTCTTGTTAATTACGTTATACAGCAGACAGTCGTCAGCCGAAAGGCAGATTTTTGCGGACATATAATTCGGCAAATCATTTATATGCAATAAGGGCAAAAGTCCCTCAGCACTGAACCCTAGGGAACTCCGAACGTCACAATTACTACAGACTAGTTTGAGGATCATGGTTATATTGCGCTCAGTTTTACAAACACGATATTAAGGAAGGACAGGACGTGGACAGACGAAGCGCAATCCGTCCGTGTCCTGTCCTTCCTTAATATCGTGTTTGTAAAACTGAGCGCAATATAACCATGAACGTTCACCAACTAGCCCCCTTCATTGCTTTACTAAAAGTGTTTGAGGAATTAAACGAAACATACTGGGAACGGTTATGTAAAAAGCTAGTGATGCACTCAACTAAGCAGAGTTATTTAGTAAAGCGCGAAGCTGATGGAGAAGTTTTGAGTTTGTAAGTGTCGAATGCCTTGGAAAAATCTATGAATATGGCATCTATTTTATTTCCAGTGTTGAGAGCGTGTGAAATGTAATGCGAGAATTCCACGAGCTGAGTTTTTGTATAAAACGCGCGACGATAACCACGCTAAAATCACTCAAAATCTTATTGTTTTCAAGAAACTTCATAATATGCTTAAAGATTATGTGTTCAAGAAGTTTACATCATTGACACGTTAATGAAATCGGACGATAGTATAATGGTGACTGCTTGTTGTCGGATTTATACTAGGGAAGAATTTTTGCCAATTTGCAAACTAAGGGAACTGTCGAAGTAGATAAAGGCTTTTCAAAAATTACAGCCAAACATCGACTACTCCAAGCACAATGTCTAACAAAAAAAGTGTTGTTGACGCCATAAGGGCCACAGGATTTTTATATTTCTAAGCGCAAAATTAGTTTCAAAACACCTTCGAGAGAGACGGTTTATATCGCCAATTTAATAATTTTAGGCATGAATGAAGGTAAGTAAGTCAAAGTTATCAGTTGTGAATAGTGATTGAAAATATTTGTTGAATGCAATGGCGATAATTAATGGATTGTTGTAAAGGACATTATTTATAACAGCTGTATTTCTGGAGGCTGAGCTTGGTAAGATTGAAGCCTAAACTTTTCTAGGTTTACTTTCCATTAGACCTTGTAATGTGACGCTGAAGTGCAAGTCCTTTGATGAATATAATTTTGAGGCGAAGTTCCGCCTCGGCTACGTTGAATTCGGCTGTTATCAAGGGGGTCACCGTTTCATTTTAAACGCCTTAACCTAGTAACACACACGACACGTGAAGTATCTCATGTGAAATCCAGGGAAGATTAGGAATTTTCTTCGTTTTCACACGGACGAAGCGCTGAATGCAGCTTGCCACAATCTTTTCACAAGAAGCCACCAAGAAATGCACATCATTAGTTTCGTTGAGGCGCTCGAAATTATCCAAAGAATCACATAAAAGTTCGATAATAGACGCCTCGCCGGCGTATGAAAAATCAGGGTAAGAGAATAAACAATGAGATTGTATATATAAAAATGCAAGTATGAAATGATGTAAATAAACTTTAGTTTTTATCAAGCCAACTCCAAGATCTATATGTCGCTTTGTTTAAAAATGACCATGAATTCGATATTCGAAGGCAGTATTTATCAAATATTTGTATTAGATTCGCAAATTTCACGATTAAATACCCCTCATTTTAAAATGTAAAGTACCTTTTGCGCCTGCCGTTATTCGCCTTTTGACAAAATGCTTACTCAGTAGTAATAATTGATAAGCGCGACATGAAGTCTTGGAAGATGTCGGTCGCTGTCAGTGTCGTCGCATTTGTGACGCTCTAAAGAAGTTCATTAGCCATGCCGGCTCTGCAACAGTACATGTCCAGCAAAGTTGTTGGAAACCAACACCTAAACTGCTGATGGGGTAGGCAATGTTTTATTGAATTAGAGTAATTGTAGTAATGGTAATTTTGGCAGCACGCCAACATCGCTCGTATTGCGGCTTCTTTTTCCCTTTGCCGCTCCTCGTATTCACGCTGTTCCTCGGGAGTCCTAACTATACATTGCCTACCCATAGCGGTGCTGCAGCAACAATGAAATAAGTTCCTAGGCTGCTTATTTTATATACGACAGGATAGTAACGGCACTCTCTTCGTCGCAAGCTGCGTCCCGCGGCAGCTTCTTTACCGGGGAAGTGTATGCGGGGAGCGCTACGTGCTTCGCATTGTTATCACGAGCGCCTTATCATCATTTATGTGGTCCGGATCTTGCTTTGTCTCGTTCTTTATTGAGACAATTGATCATCTGTATGTTGTATGCGTGATTGCAAAGAATGTATGCACTTTTCGCTTCACTTTACTGAATACTTCAAGCCCGCTTCAGCTACGCCGCTGCTCGGCCCAGTATTGTACTACGTGCGGGATCGGCCCACTTTTTTGCCCACGTACGTGGACACGAAAAATTTTGACCAACGAGAGGTTAACAGCTTCGCTGTAAAACTACCGTGGCTGTATTGGTAATTACAACAAAACGTTTCTATCGCAGTGAACAAGTAGAGAAAGAGAGTCAGGAATTTCACGTGAAAAAAAAGAAAAGAATCAAAATTGCTCGTGATAATTACGCGATTCGATTGGCTGTCACGTGCAGTAGGTCGCGCTGCAGGCCTCACAAGGTGACGGGCCGCCGACAGTCCGAGGCGTATACGCCCGGAAATAGCGATGCCAAAATGGTTCCCCGTCATTTACTGCAGCACTTCTTGCAGTGTATCTCATTCAATGCGGCAGCTTGCCGCGAATTTTCTTGGCCTTGATCGTACAGCGAAATCAAAACAACTGCCGGCCTTCTGGTGCTGCTATCTTCTCTCTACTTTTTTTCTCGGACTGCAGGGCGAATGTCAAGACCTATGAGTAAAGCAGCTGACGATTCTTCGAAGAACAGATGAACTGCTAGCCTAGGCGACGCAGGCAATGTTCTCACTGTGCAAGGCGACGGCGTTCTCAGTTCGAGGGCTCCTATATCTAAATACATAGGAACGGAGAAATCCTTTTCCTCAGCAACAATGATTTTCAAGAAGTTTTCTTGCATTTAAAGTAAAAAAAGAAAGCACCTGGTGGGTGCAGCAAGCAGATTTTTTATTGAAGCCATCAAGTTTGTTTAGAAGAGTTTTCAGAAAATTTCTTAAGTTAGGAAACCTAACCATGAAGTTTGTAACTAAGCAATGATGAGCGATATCACAGTTCTGCAATATATAAAGCGGGCAGAACTCGATGTATCACACGCTGCTCCAATTTGCCAATAGAACGTTTGCAAAACCATCATAAACACTGAGCATTTCACGTTCGCTGTGAATTTATGAATAATGTTTGCTCACTCGAGGTGGTCTAGCAGATGCAGTTTACGGAAGTGCGATATCTGTCCTTGGTGCACAGTTAAGGATTTGGAAACTTCGTGCTTCTTTTTCTATATTACTTATCGATATTCGGGAATCTTGTTAGACATCGCAGTCCTTCAATTACAATTCTGCTTGTTTGGGTCATTAGAATTTAATTTATTGTTCAAGTTAATCGAATTTCATAGAAATTGGTCCGTCGGTGGCCCATAAAAACATTATTGCATATTAAATGTAATAAAACAGAAATCAGAGTTGGTCACGAGCTAAAGCATGCTCTTTACGAATTCGATGTGACCCAAATAATTGTCTCGTTAAGTTGAGAAATTGGTTTTGTCGAACACGCCTAATGTGGTCACATGAATAACATTGCGTTTATTCGAGAGCACAAAAAAAGGTACAATGTTTGGCTGCGTACGGGAGAGTAGCACTTATTAGCGTGGACCGCGAGCCCGGTGTTCCTCCATGAAAGCGGCTAGCCTTTTGAACAGGTCAGATGGCGTGCATCACTTCAACTGAAGCATGACATGCTCATATATAACCCTCTTCTACACCCTGAACTTCGTTTGATCGGGTTAGACGTTGAGCTCACTGCGTTGCTTACAGGTTTTCAACACGTTAGGCTCCATGAACATCCGTCAGATAATTGAAAGTGCTACGTTAAATAGCAGATTTCGTAGAGCGAAGAACGAGACTGTTTCGTACGACATCGTCAAAACGGCGCTTGGTATTGCACAAAACACGAGCATATATACGTGCATGCTCCTTCGCAGTCGCCTGCTTCTCGTAATAGTTAGCGCCCACTTCTCACGGTGGCGAAAAGTTCGTTAAGTTAAATTCCGTTAAATTTGGGTTTGACTCAGCTGGTGTCTGAAAATCGACCGACAGTTACGATACTTCCTAATGCGAAATTTGAGCGCAGCTATATGCGTGTTTTCATTTCACGATTTCTTGGCAGGCGCGCGGACAAATCTGACTCGCGCGGCAGGTCGCAAACGAGCTAAGTGGCCGCGACTGCCTTGCTAATAGGGAGAACGCGAGAGGCAGCGCGCAGGTGACGCGTGGGCGCGATTCGGAGCAGCCGCCGCAGACAGACCCCCGCTCATGCAGCGCTTTGTTTTGACGCGCTGGCCGCATGCCTTATCAATGGCGTCATCGGTGAACTGACGACGCGCGCTACTCTGGCAGCAGCTCGGACCGATCGTCCCTACAGAAGGCCCCATACGCACTAGCAGTAAAACGTGCGCGGTGCGCCGCCGGCGTTAAAACGCAGCCGTGGCAGAGCGGCCGCACCAACTGGCGGCGAGCCGCTGCGGCAGTCACGTGACAGCATGAAAATCTCGCCTCGTCTTTGTAGGTGCGAGATATCGCGTGCTTTCTCCTTCGTCTGCTGCAGGTCAGTTCTGCGTTTACGTTCTTGGTACTTCCTTCTTAAGGCGAGTCACGTCTTACGATGATGACGACGTCGTAGCCACTCATCATAATCATGTTGGTGTGCTCTCTTCTGTTGCGGCGTTGCCGCGCTCCGCATTCAAGGAAAATGGCGTATTGGGTGTCGCCTTCGCGTCCTTCTATTCAGGGCCCGTCTTGTCTTATGGAATCGGATGTGGCGCAGGGTTTTCAAAAACCTTTTCATCAGGACGTTTCGGTTTAGACTCATCATCGTTAAAGACAATCTCAAAGCCTGACAATGGAAACAAGCGCGAACGAGATCTGACGCGAGCAAACGATGGTGCGAAATGAGCGGACTGTCTAAGACCAGATACGAGTACGCATCGAGTGGTCCGACGGGTCCGCATGAAACCAGTTTCTCGCGCGCACATAAGTGAAGGGGCCACTCTCATTGGTCTCCGCCGTTCGCAGCTCGCGTCTTTCTTTTTTTTTAATAATGATAATAACTTTATTTAGATCAGTATGAACACTGGTATTGTAAAATGTCGTAATCCTTAGCCACAGGCTAGTTGTGGATCCTTGCAATTATAAAAACAAAAATAAACGATTCAGACAGAGGAAGAATCATTTTTAAAGCGAAAGCTTTACTAACCTCGTCCAGCCGAATTCGACCTTTATTTGACCGCAGCTGCGCCACAGCCTTGGCAACGCATCACGTGACTTGCCGCGCGGAGCTCCGGCGCCGCCGCCGCTGGCTCTCCGCAGGTTCCTCGCCGCCTGACCACGTGACTCGCCGCGCGCTTGGCTAAGGGCCGATTTACGCTCGAGCCGCCCATCGCCGCAAGCCGCACCGCACGCTAGCGGTCGCGCGATAGATTGCACGTATCAAACACTTTTGCGCAAATTTCGGTTTACAATGTGTAAGGTATACACTGTGCGCACAGTGTAAATGGTAATTTGTGCAGAAGTGCTGGATACGTGCAAGTTTTCGAGCGACCGCAAGCGTGCTGTGAGGCTTGCGGCGATGGGCGGCTCGAGCGTAAATCGGCCCTAATGGCATTTTTTACTGGTCGATATGGAGCGGCTGCCGAAATCCTCGAGCGAGCGCTCGGGTTTCACAAGTCCGAATCGGCCAGCGGAGCGCAATAACAGCTCCGCGGGAGATCACACAGGAAGTCTGCGTACACGTCGCACAAACCGCTTCCGGAAACCATACCCGACTTCCGCTCTGTACGTTTCCACGGCAACCAAACTCGCCGTCCCCTGTGCGTAA
Organism: Dermacentor variabilis; assembly: GCF_050947875.1. Taxonomy (NCBI): domain Eukaryota; kingdom Metazoa; phylum Arthropoda; class Arachnida; order Ixodida; family Ixodidae; genus Dermacentor; species Dermacentor variabilis. The sequence goes on along the minus strand of NC_134573.1, from coordinate 29,753,886 downwards.
TTTGACTGCGGTAGTCGCAGAGTCCGTCATTTCCATGTCGTGCCCGCAAGGATTGTGCATGGACAACGTGCATAGAAGGCTTCGTGCAGCACCTGCGTCACTTCGTAATCGCTGTCGTCCGAGCTCTCATCGCTAAACGCGAGCTCTGCAGCAGCACCGAATGCAGCCTTTTTGCGAAGCCACACGATGTTGTGCGGACCAACCGAGTACCGATTTCGCTTGAAGACGGAAGTGACGCGAGCTATTTCCGCCCGAATCCGCGCCGCGGCGGCAGAGCAAGTGAGAGCAATCCGGCGCGGAGCGAGTTGACCCAAAACGACCAGTGGAACGCGCGAACCCGCTCCAGATCGACCAGTGAAATTCGGATTCGTTGCCGCGGAGCAAGAAATCCTGCTCCGAATCGACCAGTGAAAAACGCCATAAGAGGAGCGCCGCGGTCGCCTAGTCAGTGCGAGCTTGGCCATGGATGAGCGCGATGCTTGGCCGTCTTCTCTGTGCGTTGCACGGAGCGGGAGGCATGAGCCGTCGTCGCCAGGTGGCGTGTCACCGTTCCGCGGATATTGCCCGGCGAGCACAGGAGAGGGTCCGGAATGCAAGAGGCGTCGCACCGTACAGATCAGTGTAGCGACCGCGCTCGCGCCCTGTCCGTGTGTGCTTCGACGCTGCCATGTTCCCGGCGTCTCTTTGCATGTCTAGCACTTTCGCTTTCCCGGTGGCACAACAGGCGTCGCACCGTCGAACGGTGCGTGTCCACCCAAGCCTAATTTCAGTCATGTCTAGACACTGACCTACGCGCAACCGTTATACCTGGCTTAACGATGATTGTATAAATAAGTAAAATAATTACAGCTCAATCAGAGGTTAACCCAGTGAAACCAAGACTTAACCAAGCTAAAAACCAAGCTTTCGCTTTGCATATCCAGGGTTAGCTGAGCTATGCCGCAGCAAATTTTTTTTTATTAAGGTCACAACCTTTCTGGGAAACAAATAAGGAAGGAAGGAAATGTAATCAAATGAAAACCAATAAACAATGGTGCAGACCGCCGCAGGAGCGAAAGGCCACGGCCTCTCCCGTCTCCGGTGCGCGCCAGCCCCCCGCATGCCGACTACACAGCTATCAGTACCGAAAAGCAGAAAGGCTTAGTTGCTGTCCAAACTGCTAAGTGACGCCACGACGGCAATCCTAACACAAGATTCCGAAATACTAAATTCGCACCGTACAGATACTACACTAGTACTGAACTCCGCTCGTACGTCGCCGTGGAGGATACCACACCGCAAACCTTGGAGTCTTGGACTCAAGAGATAAAACAGTCCCTCGAAAGAGCTGGAAGAAAGATTAAGAACGCCTAGAATGACCCCACCCTCAAGTATACCCCCACCTCCTCCATCTGTGGAAGGCTCGTCGAAGCCTCTCCAAACGATGAAAACGCCACAGATTAAACCGCAAACATCGCCTTCGTCACCGAAGAGGCTGCACAAAATGCCACTCAGCTTGCTCAAACTGGGCCAACTTTTGCGGCACACTGAAAGGAACGCTGGACACAAAACGTACTTGGAACCTCCTGAGGGCTCTTCTCAAACCCACTTCCGCCAAAACCCACGCGTACGCTACTACTCATAAGCTGATTTACTTAGGAGCAAAAGGGCACGGATATTATGGAACACACCGAAAATCTATATATTCCGCAGCCCATACGTACACGTCCGAACGCACCCCTTTTCACGCCCCTGATCCAGTCGAAAATCTGGATGCATATGTCACACTCGCGGAGGTGAAACAGGCCCTTGGCTATATTACCGGGGACATGCACCGGACCAGGGCACCACCGCATAGCGTACAAAGTCCTCCGAAATTTACATGACATATCTTTTCAGGAGCTCACGGATCTCTTTAACGAACATTGGCGAAAGGGCAACCTACCTGGTGATTCGAAACACTCCCAGAATAATGTTATTCCCAAACAGAGTAAATCCTTACTGCTTCAGAAAATTTACGACCTATCTCGCTCACGAGTTGTGTAGGCAAACGTTTTGAGCACATGATTGTCAGGCGACTACAACCGCACTTAGAAGCTAACCTTTTCTTCCCCGACACTCAGTTAGCTTTTGGCTCAAGATGTCCTTTTACATATTAAAGAGACCTTATTCTATCCCAAATGACGGACATCCCTCTACAGAGTCATCCTAGCATTACACATACAAAAGGCCTTTGACACTGTGGGACACGACCATATTGTCACGGGGTAGTGACGTATAAATAACACAGTAGCAATACTGTGAAAGACGAAACTAACTTTTATTGGGCGAACCTGTGTCCACAAAAACAGGCTACACTTGAAGAACGGCGACAGCGGCGAACACACTCGGCGGTCGTCAAAATCTGATTAGCGGGTCAAGCGCGTCGGCTTTTATACATCAGTCGCCGAATGTTCCAGAGTAATCGCTGGGACCCGTGTCTCTTCCACAAAGTTCTACACTATCGGATTACACAAGTTTCGGTGACAGACAGCGGATGGAACCATCGATAATATTTTAGAAACTTCCGGTACATGCAGGCGCGTCGTGCGCTGTGCGATAACATTTGTTAGGTGGTAAAACGTGGATGCCCGATAAAGATAAACAACTACACTTGTCAATATCTTCAGTACACTTCCCACCACAGGTTGCGGCCGTGGGATCGGGCAGTATGTCAAAGCTTTTTTGGAATATCGAACCGCCCAGATTAGATAAGGTCCACTCACATCGGCCGCTTTTGCCCTCCCAAACAGTACACACGCCAGGGAGCAGCCTTATCACCACTATTTTTTAACCTAGCCATGGCGCCACTTGCCAGAGAGCTCGCAGATATTAAATTGCACCACGCTTCTTTTGCGGGTGATATTGTCGCGGGTATGAAACTATTTAGACTATATATTTACAAGGCGTACATAAACAGCAGCCGAGAATCCCGAGGGCTTCGTCTTCACCGTCGACGACCTTGTCCTCTTTTTCCACCGTAACACGAACCCCGGAAGAGAAAGCACCGTCCCGATGTTTCGGACGGGGTCGTCGATAAGGGCATAGTAAGGTTTAATCCGAGAGACGTCTACGACGGTAGTTGATGTGGAATAAGGTGGCATGACGGAGATCTGGTTGATTATCTCGTGCGTGACATTGGTCACTTCACGCAGAGCACGGTGAGGGCCTTTGTAGCACGGAAGAACTTTCTCCGAGGGCCCCACTCGGCGGCAAGGGGACCGAATAGGTAGCATGAGAGAGCCTTGTGAAAAATATGTGTCACGATGCGGTGATTGGGGTGGGGCGGGAGGTGTGAACGTGCCGTTGAGATTCCTGCGATGCCAGCAGACGAGTACGGGCAAGCTGGCGCGCATGGTCAGCGTCGGCGATGGCGTCGCGAGCATACTGTATCAAGGGGAGTGAAGTGTCCAGTGGTAACACAGGGTCACGACCGAAGAGTAAGTAAAATGGGGAATACCTAGAAGTATCGTGGCGTGATGAATTATAGGCAAACGGGACATAAGGGAGCGTCACATGCCAGTCCTTGCGGTCGGGTGAAACGTATTTCGATAGCATGTCAGTAATAGTCCGTTTAAATCGCTCAGTAAGGCCGTTGGTCCGGGGACGATCTGAGGTAGCCAGTTTGTGCTTGGTAGAACATGAGCGTAGGATATCGGCGATGACTTGGGAGATGGGAGTGCGGCCGCGGTCGGTAAGGAGCTGTCGCGAGGTGCCAGGTACTAAAATGATATCTCGGAGTAGGAAACCTGCGACGTCGGTTGCGCAGCTCGTGGGAAGTGCCCGAGTGATGGCATAGCGCGTCGCGTAATCACTAGCGACAGCGATCCACCTGTTGCCGGAGCTGGACTCGGGGAAAAGGGCCAAAGATATCCAAACCCACGTGAAAGAAGGGCTCAGGTGGAATGTCGATTGGCTCTAAGTACTCGGGAGGAAGCGTTGCTGGCCTTCTGCGATGTTGACAGGGCTTGCAAGCAGATACATAGCGCCGTATGGAGCGAGCGCGCCCTGGCTAGTAGAAGCGGCGGCGCACGCGGTCGTAAGTGCAAGCACAGCCAAGGTGTCCGGCAGTTGGGTCGTCATGGAGCTCCTGAAGCACGTTGAGCGGAGGTGTCGAGGAACGACAAGGAGAAGGGGAGTACCGTCAGTATGAAAACTGCGTCGGTACAATATCCCGTCGTTGAGATCTAACTACTGTAACCATGGATCAGTAGGAACACATTCCATACGGCCAATGAGGGTCCTAAAAGTATCGTCATGGCGTTGCTCGCTGGCCATGTCCAAAATCTGGGAAATGGAAAGAACACATGCGGAAGCGTCCATGCCGGCGTTGGCTGGCTTGTTTACAGGGTAGTAAGGGTAGCATGGTGGTAAGGCGAGAAAAGGCGGTGGCCTGAGAGGATCGCCATGAAAACGGCACACTTTTCGTCAGGAGGTCTGTGAGAGGGCGTGCTATGGTAGCAATATTTTAAACAAAGCGGCGGAAGTAAGAGCGAAGGCCGACGAAACTTCGGACATCTTTTGCGGACCGTGGAATAGGGAACTCTCATGGCGCGAATTTTCTTTGGGTCTGGTCGGATGCCAGTCGCATTGACGACATGTCCAAGAACAGTAATCTCACCATGGCCGAAGTTACACATTTCTTGGAGGTGAGCTGTAGACCGACCTTGCGAAAAACGGCAACTAGAGTTGAAAGGCGCTCAATGTGTGTGCTGAATGTGGGCGAGAACACAATAACATCACCTAGGTAGCAAAGACAAGTCTACCACTTGAATTCTTGGAGTAATGAGTCCACCGTACGCTCAAAGGTAGCCAGAGCCTTGCATAGCCCATAAGGCATGACTTTGAAGTGGTAAAGACCATGAGGCGTTATAAAGGCAATCTTTTCACGATATAGATCACCGACAGCGATTTGCCGATATCCAGACCGTAGGTCGATGGACGAAAAATACTGTGCGTTGTTTTGGGCAATCGAGGGCGTCATCGATACAATGGATGTCACAAGACTCCATTAGGGAGGCTCAAATTTCCTACAAACAGCTATCAGCGACATCAAAATGTCATATTAACATAATGGGACTCTTCTGCTCGCCAGAAAAGTCCGAATTGCTCACTATTAAGCCCCACTAGTGCGACCAAGACTAAGACCTTTTCGTAGAGGGTCAACGAGTGCCCAAGGTACATAAAGTAATGATCCTGGGTCTGCACATCCACTCTAACCTAGACGCGGGTTATACACTCAACCTCCTCGATAAGCAAATAAAGTAAATCTCAGGACTAGCTCGCCAGATTGCGTTGCGTAGTCAAGGTCGGTCTGAAAAGGACACCATCCAAATGATTGAAGCTTTGGTGGTTGATAGTCAGTCGCCTCGTCTACCACCTCCCGTATCACTAGCTCACTCAAAAACAAGTGCATCAGGCTAATCGTCTAAACAGGCGGGCGCTTAAGACCGCACTGAGACTGCCGATGCGCACTAGTGCTACTTATAATACTGTCCAGGAAATCATAGAGGCACAGAGGAGTAATCAAGTTCTGCGCCTCAACCGAACGTCCACTGGGCGAAACATATTCAGAACCCTGGAGTATGAGCCAAGCGGCACGATTCCGATAGAAGAGCCGTGGTTCCCCATTCCTGTGAGGCTCGCGGCTAACATGCTACTAAAACCGTTTCCACGAAACATGAATTCGCACCGCTATCCCGGCCGACGTAAGGCGTGGGCTGATTCCTACGCCTGATGTTATCAAAATCGCCAAAACGTCCTCAATGTCGACGGCGCGGTCGGTCCGCTCGAAAGAACGGTCATGGCTGCAGCCATGACGGAGGACGGACGCATTAACATATCTGCCTCGATTAAAACAGTGCGCACCGACATGGCTGAGGGGGTCGCATTAGCCCTAGTAGTGGCGCATGCGGCTGCGGATTCTACCATTACATAAATATACACCGATTCCCAAAGTGCATACCGGCACTTCCTACAAGGCCGTAGCGCCTAAGACGGTCACACACATTTTACAAAACGTCCCTTCGTTTCCCCACCCGGCGACTATCACGTGGGTGCCAGGGCATGAGTGTGTCCCCGGGAATGTGCCCGTTAATGCGCATGTCCGAGGTTTTTCCCTCTGGACCCTGGACGACCACTCACCCAACCCCATGGATAAACCAGGAGAGGGGATCTGCACCGAAACACCGGATTACCACGTATTACCGGAATGGTAGACGATGAGCAAAACGTGAACAAGGTGAATGCAGGAGCCAACGTTTCGACAAGTGTACTTGTCTTCTTCAAGGCGACATATGCTTTCCTCGCCACAGTATATATAGGTGGGGTTCTTCTAAAGGGGAGGGGTATGAGGCGGGAGGACGCGGAAACGAGGGAAAAAGTGTTCTCGTGTCGAATTGAGTGTAAAGGAAAGCTGTGTACAAGGTCAAAGCCAGCCCCACCCCGGTCTGTCACCACGCGCGTTGAGCTTTAGAATCTATTCGCTATGCTAAACTTTAAGCTATAGGCACCAACACTTAGTTTGATTTCTTGGCGTATGCCCCCCTTTTCTTTTCCCCTTTTCTTTCTCTTTCTTTTTTGTCAGCCGGCGTGTCAGACGCCCTTGACACGCCGGCTGACGCGCGTGTGTTGACAGACCGGGGTGGGGGGGGGGGGGGGGCTGGCTTTGACCTTGTACACAGCGTTCCTTTACACTCAATCCACCCAACCCAACCAGAGAGCTACGTACACGCCAACGCAATCATGGCCGCCAACGCAACACCAGCAGCGGCAGGTGTAATAGCGTGGCAGGGGAACTCTCGCGGCCTCGAAAGGAAGAAGGCAGTCATACAGCAGCACATCGCCCATGCCGCTCGCAAGCCGGACGTTATACTATTACAAGAAACACTAACCGACGCACCGTCCTTCCCAGGCTACAGAGTGCACAAGGGACCGCCCGACAGCAGAGGCCTGTGCACCATGGTCAGGAAGGGACTCACGTCCGTCGAACACGAGCTGCACAGCAATATCAAGATCGAGCACACACTCACCGAAATCATCCCGGGCAAGAAGAGAAAAGGAAGCATATTTCTGCTCAACGTCTACAGCAACCAGTCGCAGAGAAAACAGAGATTCAAAACATTACTGCACAGAGCCAGCGCCGCAGCGGGCCGCAACACGCTGATCGCGTGCGGAGACTTCAACGCGACGAACACAGCAAAGGGCCGCGACCCGTACCAAGACGCCACGGAACTCGACTTCACCCTCATCACAGACCCGACACAACCGACGAAAATCGGTAACTCCGTGTCCCGGGACACGACTGCAGACCTCACGTTGGTCAAGAATGACATCCGGGTCGCGATCACCTGGAGAAACATGGGGACCGACGTTGGCAGCGACCACACCATCGTGGAACTCAGCATACCGGAACACAACGACACCAGCATCAAAACACGCAGATTGATAGACTGGGATGCCTTTCGAGACGCCAGAAGGCAGAAGAGAGACGGTGACGACGAAATCGAAGACATCGACTCGTGGATGGCCGAAATCACCAAGAGCATACGCGACGCGACCAACGAAATTGAAACGGGCGCGGAGATCGACAATGTAGACAACCGACTTGCGCATCTCCTCGAAGCCAAACAGTCGATACTCAATCGCTGGAAGAAACAACGGCTTAACCGCAGACTCAGAAAGAAGGTGGCGGAGCTGAACCGAGCGATCGAGGATCACTGCCGCTTGCTCTGCACACAACAGTGGAACGAGATCTGCAACGCGGCAGATGGGCATATTTACAGCGGGAAGACGTGGAACCCGCTGCGGAACCTGCTCGACGAAACCAAGACCAAGTCGCACCAAAGGGACAGACTCGCCAGGCTCATACGTCGGGCGGTCTCGGTATACGGCGCCGACGAAGTCACCAGGCGCATTAACGACAAATACCTGCCGACTACACCCACCGAACAACACGCGCCGTACGGCGGCCTACCTAACGCGAAGCTCGATCGTGACATCGACGTCGAGGAGATACGCGCGGCCCTGCATGACCTCAACAGTACGTCGGCAGCCGGCCCGGACCTCGTCACGCACAAGGTGCTCAAGAACCTCGACGACGGCTCAATTGAGAACCTCAAAAAATACATGCACAAGTGCTGGAGAGCGGGCGCGCTTCCAGAGCTGTGGAAGACAGCCAAGACCATCCTGATCCCCAAGCCGGAGAAGCCGCCGGACACGGATAACCTCCGGCCCACCTCGCTCACTTCCTGCGTGGGCAAGGTGCTGGAGTGCGTCTTGCTCAACAGGCGGCAAGAATACCTGGAACGAGAAGGGATGTGATGCAAGACTACCTGGAACGAGAAGGATTAGGATGGTAATTATCATAATCAAGATGCTGAGTAATGAAATGTTAGAACATGAATAACTTCGGCAGCATGAAGTTGGCAGAATTTTGCACTGTTTCTGATGATAATGACGATAATTACCATCATAATCATCATCAGCATTTTTTATGTGCAGAAAAGGATGAAGGCCTCTCTCAGCGATCACCAATGGTCCCTGTCTTGCGCTAGCTGATACCAACTTGCGCCTGCAAATTTCTTCACCTCAGCACCCCACCTAATTTTCTGCCGTCGCCTACCACCGAGAGTAGAACCGGCGCTTACCCCGGGATACTGTTTCGAAAATAAATGTTTATTCCTTCTCCTGCCTACTGCGCTTCTCTTGAAACCCATTCTGTAACTCTAATGGCCCACCGCTTATCTGCATTGTTTTCCTCTTCAGAGGAGGCTCGGGTCAAATTCCGATGCCGCCCATTAAAATACACTTAAAATGCATAAATGCTTCTCTGAGATAACCGCTTTGCCAATGTGTTACATTTCAGAGATTCTAGTCAATGTAGCAAGCTGAATTTTCATTTATAACTTACATTTTTTTGCAAGAAATAAATGTTGTAAGCTTTAAAAAGTAGAAGCACAAAGTTTACAAGTAACTTTTCACTCTACACCAACAACAGATGTCGCAGTTCTGTAAACTGCATCCTTTAGAACATCCGAGGTGGACACATTTGAAATGATAATTTATGTCTAACGTGAATTTCTTGCCGTGTTTACAAGGGTTTCGCAAAAGTACTGCTGACATATTAGCGGTGTATTTAAGTGCCGTGTAAAATACAGAAATTTATCGGCTTTAGATGTACAAGTAGAGAATATTTACAAAAATGTGACATCTTTTTTTTCTAAGTTACAGATTTGCTAACTTGATAACTTGGTTTCCTGAAAATTTGAGATTTTCAACAATCACTATAAGAGAAACCATGGCCTAAATCAAAAGTCCGCTTCCAGCACTCAGAAGACTAACTTTAAATACAATCTTTAATTACAACAAACGTTAGCAAATTCGGTGCTGTGGTTGCCGACAGAAGCGATTTCTCCTTTCCAATGTATTCATATATGAGCCCCCGAGCTAAAGCTTATCAGCTGGAATGTCGGCTGCCGCCTTTTGCTCCTTAATCCACACCGCCTTCCGCAAAATACAAGTTTGTAAAAGAAATAGCGCGCGCATGACCTGCCGCTCGGCACAGCTGCGCATGTGACAATGTGCACAGCTGAGGCAAGCCGCTGCGATGCGCGCGGCCCATGTGTGTCCTTTCAGCGCTCGCGAGGAGCGTCGGTGGTCGCGCTATCATTGTGTGCTTGGTTTGCTTGATATCGCCGCTGTATGTGACCGAAGAAGTATGCGCGAAACGGCGAGACCCTAATCCTGGAGCTGGCCATTTCAGACGTAGAGTGCATGATAAAAGCGGTCCGTGGCTTTTTGTCCAGGTATGTGGCCACTGAAGCGGCATACCTTCAGGCTCGTAAAGACCGCGATGTCAACGAGCTGAAGAACTGCAAATTCTTTCCACGTCTCCAAAAGGAGAAAAGAAAGGAAAGAAGAAAAAGAATGGCGATGCGGAACATCCTTTATGCCTGCGCGAACATTGTGGGTGAAGGCAGTTTATCTATAAAGCCGCACATATGCTACCCTAACGTCGTCAACGCTGCCGAATTCGAGACCTACGCTATGTAATGAACGAGAAGAAAAGAAACCGAGGGGCCCGATTATTATTAGTCAAACCATAAGAAGCTTACAAACCATGACACCAAGCAAAGTGCATGGGAAATCACTTGTACTTAATAGACGAATTAAAGAAATGATAAATAATCGAAATGAAAGTAGGTGAAAAAACCGACCGCAGTTGGCTATTTGTTACGTTAGTTCTTCCATGGGTGAGTTCTAGTAGTAAAGCACAAGTACCCCACAAAGTGCGTGGGAAGACGGTGCCGCGGTAGCCGAATTTCTAAGAGCATCGCTCGTGTAATGCGAAGACGTTGGCTCGCCTCCCGCCTGCGGCCAGTCGTATTTTCATCCGCTTTCATTTCCATGGATTTATTTCTTCAATTCAATTACCAACTACAAATAATTTTCGCCACGCTTTCCTATAGGTGCCATTGTTTGGTGGCGTCTTATAATTTAATTAATCGTAATCGGGCCACTCGGTTTCCTTTCTTCTTCTCATATATATATATATATATATATATATATATATATATATATATAACAACGGGGGTGTTCGCCTAGCAGCACTAGTTCTAGTTTGTAGCGGTAGGCTTAAACAGGTCGGCGCTATAGCAAAACCGGGGAACCAGCACTTCTCGTCGTCCTCTTCTTTCACTAGCACCATGGCCACTGCCCACTGCCTTCAGTACAATCATTCCCCACCAAAAGGGTAGCCATCCTGGCGACCTAAGGACAGGAGAACACAGGGAGATCATGGCACTGCTTGAGCCGGGAGACGTGGACGATTTCCTGGCTGCGACGACGCTGGTCGGAAGGCGCTTCTAATGGCTCGACGAGGTAGTTCACCGCGGATGTTTGTTTCACTATCCGATAAGGACCGTGATACTTGGAGAGCAGCTTGGAGGAAAGGCCTGGAGGAGAAGAGGGCACCCACAACCAGACCAGCGAGCCAGGAGCAAAGCACGTAGCTGTAGTGGATGAATCGTGGCGATGCTTTTGGCGCCACTGGTCCTGGGATGTGAACGAACGAGCGAGGTGGCGACATTCTTCGGCGTAAGCGGCCGCTCTAGAAACAGTCGTCCACTCCGAAGCATCTGGCCGGTAAGGTAGAATCGTGTCCATAGTGCATGAAGGTTCGTGTCGGTAAAGTAGAAAGAAATGGGAGAACCCAGTTGTGCTTTGCGTGGCGGTATTGTAAGCGTAGGTGACGAAAGGCAGAATGTGATCCCAATTCGAGTGGTCAGATGCAACATACATGGCCAACATGTCGCCAAGGGTGCGGTTGAAACGTTCTGTCATCCCATTAGTTTGAGGATGATATGCCGTGGTAGTGCGGTGAATGATACGACAATCCTTCAGTAATGCTGAAATGACATCTGAGAGGAAAACGCGACCGCGGTTGCTCAGTAGTTCTTGAGGTGCTCCATGGCGTGAAATCAGGTTCTGAAGGATAAACCTGGCAACCTCTTTTGCTGTGGCAGATGCTAGGGCTGAAGTTTCAGCGTACCGCGTGAGGTGGTCGATAGCAACAATAACCCAGCGGTTGCCGTTTGGAGTGTTGGGAAGCGGACCGTATAGGTCAATGCCGACGCGGTCGAACGCGCGCGTGGGGCATGTTAGAGGTTGCAAGGGGCCGGTGGCATGTTGAGGTGGCGTCTTCCGTCGTTGGCATATGTGGCATGACCGGACATACTGGTGAACGAAACGGTACATACCGCGCCAGTAGTACCGAGGCTGAAGGCGAGAGTATGTCTTTAATACACCAGCGTGGCCGCATTGTGGGTCGTCGTGGAACGTGGCGCCGATGTCGGAGCGAAGGTGTCGGGGTATGACAAGCAACCACTTGCGGCCATTCGAATTGTAGTTGCGGCGGTACAGCAGGTTATCTCGAATGATGAAGTGCGCGGCTTGACGACGAAGCGTCCGAGAGATCGGCGCTGGCGACTGGCTAGACAGGAAGTCAATAAGCGAAGAGATCCATGGATCTTGGCGCTGCTCTGATGCCATGTCGGAAATGTTGAGGGCGAAGGCTCCGCAGGTGGAAATAGACGAGGAGACAGGACCAGAGGGCAGGGGTGACCGGGATAGAGCGTCTGCGTCTGAATGTTTTCGGCTGGAGCGATAAACAACGCGGATGTCGTACTCTTGCAGGCGCAATGCCCAACGGGCGAGCCGACCAGTTGGATCTTTTAATGAAGATAACCAGCATAGGGCATGATGGTCGGTCACGATGTCAAATGGACGCCCGTACACATAAGGACGAAATGTTCCGATTGCCCAAATGATGGCCAGACATTCCTTTTCAGTAACCGAGTAGTTCGCCTCGGCTTTGGTAAGGGTGCGGCTGGCATACGCGACGACGTACTCTTGGAAGCCTTCCTTGCGTTGTGCAAGAACAGCGCCGAGCCCGACTCCAATAGCGTCCGTATGGATCTCAGTTGGAGCAGAGGGATCGAAGTGTCGCAGTACTGGAGGAGAGGTCAGAAGGCGTCGCAGTTCTTGGAATGCGTCGTCGCACGCCGGGGACCAGGCCGATAGGTCAGCACTGCCCGTGAGAAGCTGCGTTAAGGGAGCGATGATAGAGGCAAAGTTACGGATGAAGCGTCGGAAATATGACTGCGTCCGACTGCGGAGTTCCAGGATGTCCAGAAACCCAGCACCTCCAACAAATACAACGGGGGTGTTCGCGCCTAGCAGCGCTAGTTCTAGTTTGTAGCGGTAGGCTTAAACAGGTCGGCGCTATAGCAAAACCGGGGAACCAGCACTTCTCGTCGTCGTCTTCTTTCACTAGCACCATGACCACTGCCCACTGCCTTCAGTACAATATATATATATATATATATATATATATGCGCGCGCGCGCGCGCGCGCGTGTGTGTGTGTGTGTGTGTGTGTGTGTGTGTGTGTGTGTGTGTGTGTGTGTGTGTGTGTGTGTGTGTGTGTGTGTGTGTGTGTGTGTGTGTGTGTGTGTGTGTGTGTGTGTGTGTGTGTGTGTGTGTGTGTGTGTGTGTGTGTGTGTGTGTTTGAGAGACGGAAATTATGAGAGTATCAGAGATTTATTATGAAAGACACGAGCAGGAAAAGTTTGGTGTTTACTAAGCTTTCGGCTGGTGGGCCAGCCTTTCTCAGATTGACAGCATGAACCAAAATTCACGACGACAAAGGCTGGCCCACCAGCGTACACCCACCAAACCAGATGTTTCATGCGTGTGTCTTTCTATGCAGCTGCTTATCCTAGCCTATCCCTTCATTGTCATAAAATATATATATATATATATATATATATATATATATATATATATATATATATATATATATATATATATATATATACCGCCGCAATAACGATCAGATTTCAACCATTTCGCCGGCTGCGAGCTCATTTACTGTGACAGCAGCAGGCGGCACCATTGTCTCAAGCAGGATTCTGTTACATCATGCTCATCCCTCTTGTCCATGCACACATGTCCGCACTCCCAGGGCCTCCTTGGAGCGCCTAACCCAGCGCAAATCACTCAAGGCCAAAGCTGCTCGGTTCCTCTGCTGGCGTGTGCTATAGCATGCGTCTTAAGTTTATAAATATGCGAGTGCCCCTTGGCTGGACACAATCCAGGTAATGTTGTTTGGCGCCGCTCGAAGCAAGTCACACTATGTGTTCTCGTATTCCGTCTCATTACATCATTGGCTATTGTTAATTAATCACCTGCTTCAATAATATATTCAGAACCAAAGTGTCAATGATAGTTGCAGACCAGCCTGAAAAATTTCCGATCACCAAAAAGTGCCGTGTGACTACTACTTCTTTCGTATTTCGCGGATTTCCTTCCAGGCATGCAAAAATAAAAAACGCTTGTTTAGTACGTTTGAGCAACAGAAAACTGTATCTAGGATCTTTCGGGATTTCCTACAATTTTCTCAATGACATAGTAGCTAGAAAAACTGCATTTTTATGGCAAGTTCCACAGTGAATATCTGGAAACCGGCGCCATCCTCAGAAATTGTTTCAAGTGCATCACCATCAGCTTATTTTATGTCCACTGCAGGGTGAAGGCATCTCCCTGCGATCGCCAATTGCCGCTGTCTTGAGCCAACAGATTCCAGCTTACGTCTGGGAATTTCTTAAGTTCATCACCTAACCTTGTCTTCTGCGGTCCTCGACTGCGCTTACCTTTTCTTGGCACCCATTCTGTAACCCGAATGGTCCGCCGGTTATCTAGCCTACGCATTCATGGCCTGCCCAGCTCCATTTGTTTCTCTTAATGTCAATTAGAATATCGGCTATACCCATTTGCTCTCAGATCCCCCAAATGGCTCTTATTCTGTCTCTTAAGGTTGTTTAACATTGTTCGTTCCATAGCTCCTTGCGCGGTCCTTAACTTGTTCTCGAGCTTCTCTGTCAGTCTCCAAATTTCTGCCCCATATGTCAGCACCGGTAGAATGCATTGATTGTACACCTTTCTTTTCACTGACAATGTAAGCTTCCAGTCAGGATCTGACAATGTCTGCCGAATGCGCTGCAACCCATTTTTATTCTCAACCCATTTATCCTCAGTAAAGAAGAGTTGGTAGAACTAGGCCGTAAACGTGCCGAAAGTTCTAGAAAACGTTGCGCGGCCACGCAAAATGTTTTCGTGTACGCAAATAAGCCACTGCTCTCCGGGAGGTGCGAGTAGCCAGTGCCTGAGCGATCGGCAGCAGGCATACTTTATTCTTTTCGGAACGGGGCAGCCTACGGCTGTTCACAAAAAAATGCAGTTTTGTTCGGCATATTAATGTACCTTTAACGCGTAGATGTTACTTCGACGCAGTGAGTTTTCGCGGTTTTGTGACGTCGCGTGACAGGCGGGTGATGTGGGTGTAGCCCCAAAACTTTTGACAGTGGCCGAGGGCTAACGGCGAAAAGGCTTCGAAGGAGAAATAATTGTTTTTCATTTGTTCGTTCCAATTATGCATAATCAATGTACACGCGTCATATCAGATGGGAGAGATAACGCGTGGCAGACAGGCGGAGTGTTTCAAAAAGGTGTTTGACCAATCGAGAAGGGCCGACTGCAGACTTGGAAAAGCTTGACGTCATAGCGCTCGCGCCGTACCTGCCGTGGCGAACAGGAGCCCCATCGCTACGTTAGGCAGGGATGACGTCAGCAGTCATAGAGTTATCATTCAAGTTTTCTTGATTGCTGAATTAGCATGCGAATCAAGCAGTTTGCTACAGTTGGAATTTCTGTGGAACTATGACTATCAAATGCAATAAGGGTTATGTAACTACAAGATTTTTGAGTGTTTAATATAACAGGATCATAACTATAAACAACAATGATTTTCCATCTGTGCTTCTGGCGCTTTCAGCGCATTAGCAAACAGGGGCTACATTCAGAGTCTTATCTATTTTATCGATGTTGAAGGTTTCGCTTATTTCTGTTTCTTATGTTTTGAGCCATGTTATATACTGCGTGCGACAGTGAAACACTGCAATGTCGCGCAGGCCTCGTGAATCACGTTTCGTTATGATTACAGGTAGCGGTGCTCAGTTCCGCGTTTTGTCTTTCCACTATCCACAGCGTGGTCTTTCTCAGATGGGGTGTCACCTCATTTTATGAAAGGACGTGCTGACCGAGAGTTGGCGTGTTAGTAACCTCCTCATGCGAGAGGGAGAGAGAAACAGAAGAGAGGAATACTGATGGCACAATTAAGCTTCTTGCGTACTGCAAAGGTTCTAAATATTAAACCACTAAAAACCCAGCTGCGTTTGCAGGGCGTGGAGTCCATGCGCTCTATGTTTGCTAGAGCCGCAGCTTATGTGCTAAGGAGTTTAACAGATAACTGGTGAATGTCAGCTGAAATATATTCTGCTTTCATTACCACCAGGTCAGTGCTAAAAAAATTACTGACACATTGCAGTGCCGCAAAACACGAAACTTATTAGAAATCACCGCACGTTTGGTTGCGTGAAAGTCTGGCAGGCTGAACAAATGCCTCTCGTTACTTGTGCGTCGCGTTCGCATTTTTTCTTTTTCTCATTTTGTGTTTTTGCGCATCTGCGCGCGTTCGTGTGTACGTTTAGATGCGCGAGTGATTGCGCGGCTTGTTGGCTTTCGTTCAGCTCATTTTGAACACGAACATGGCACACGAGCGTGGATTCTTCAGATTGCGCAGTTTTCCACCTGGGAGAAGCTGCGAGTGAAGGGACATTAGAACGCGCTTATACATACGACGGCGCAATATTGGCGAACGAAACCGTTTCGAGAGCCATTACAAATGTTAATGTATGGCTGCCACCGTACCTTTCCCTCCACTGGAGAGAATAACTTGAGCACACGTGTACAAGATGTTTAACGGGCATCAAGAACACCGTCAACCGATAACGAAGCTCGAAAAGCCGGTAATTATTCCTTATGCAAGCTTCATCGATCCTTCACAGTCATCATCGAAGTCTGCTGAAGAAGCGGTGATTGATTAAACGGAGCTCTATAGTGACAGTACAACGCATTCTTCGGGACTCTTTGCGATCAATATGCACAGAGTGTACTACTGTGTGCTCGGTGCTTGTGAAGTATCGCCTCCATTGTCTGCCTGTGCAGTCTGTTGAAAATGAACCGCACAGCGCTGCAGACAGGCGCGGAGTGCCGTAAAAGGAGTACCTTCTGGGGTTTTACGACCGTGTACTGCGATCGGATTATGACGCACACCGCAGTAGGGCATTATTCAACGGGTACATAAATTTAAGTACTCGCGCGTTTTTGCAGTATCGCCTTCATCAATGCGAGGCCGCCGCGACCTCGAACTCAGCAGCACAGCGTCATAGTCGCTAAGCTACATGGTTAACAACACACAGACAGCGCTTTGTGCTCGCGCTGCCACAAGACGTGGTGCACTCTGCCACGACGGACGCGGGTCACGAGTGGGCGTTTCGACTGCGCGCGCCGCTGTCCGCCCGCTGCACGCTGCGTCGATGTCTCGCTACGGAGGAAGGGGATTCATTTCGTCGTTGACACTATAGGCTTCGAAGCGCCGTGCCTGCAGCTTATTACTGCAGGGAAGCCACTTCTTCGATGCTGTGCGTTACGTTAGTACTTCGCGTTCCGCGTGCGTGGTTACCTCACGTAGCTACCTCCTGATTTTCTCCAAGTGTCGCAGACCCGTGCCCCGTGGTCTACACATGCGGTTGGTACGGCCAAACGAATCGGTGCTCTTGGCTTTTTCAACATTGTCCGAGCATTGTTGGAATTTCCCTGGAATACGCAACATCTAGGTCGTGAGCATACGACCGACGCATGACGTACATTTGAGACCGCTCTTTTTTCTTTCACTCTCCCGCGTCACACCTGCGTCGAAGCTTCCACACCATTTTGCTTCACTTGCAATGCGGACGTTCTTGACATTGTGAATGCAGCTACGTGAAAGCTTCTGCACCAGGCAGCGGGACACCTCGCGAAGAGGACGCAATACAACGTGCCGTCGCCCGACCCCCCTTCGCGCTGTCGTTTGTAGCGCGCTGAGGCTCTCACGCGGTGCAATGGTAGACCTGATTGAAAACGTATCTTCTCCTTCCGTGCATGCAGGTGGACATGGAACGCTGGGTGGTCGGCTACGGCGAGGACATGCGCGACGTCCCCAGCGGCCACTTCGACGCGGTGATCGTGACGCACCTCCTCTGCTCTGTCCACTGCCCCGAGAAGGTGCTCCGAGAGTGCCGCCGGGTCCTGGTCAAGGTGACCACCTCTTCTCGTGCTTCCTCGGGTTGGATACCTGAAAAAGGGAGATTTACGACAGCTTCTGGACAGTCTCATGTCAGTCACTTAGCTTTGGGCTTCCTCGCTCACATGGCCTTCGCAGTGACTTTCACTGACTGGTCAGATGATTTCTGCATTTAGAGTAGAAATTTGGGCTATTCGGTACACATTTTTTACTAGCTCGGGAACCGCACAGGCCACCAATGGAAAGTGACCCTTGCAATGTTTAACACCACAACCCTCTCGAGTGAAGCTAGCCCAGAAAGACCCTTTGAGGAACTCTCAGGCATTCTTTCAGATATCATTGGCCTTTGTGAGGTTAGAAGAACTTGTGAGGCTTATACAGGTGATGACAAATTCCCACGTCCTCTGCTATCGAGGTCTACCAGGTAAGAAGCAGTTCGGAGGAGGATTCCCAGTCCATAAGGACATAGCGGGCAACATTGACGAATTCTACAGCAATAATGAGAGGGTAGCATTAGTCGCAATGAAGCAGAATAGGAGGCATAGAATGAAGCTAGTACAAACCTACGTTCCAACCTGCAGTCACGATGATGAGCAAATACAACAGTTTTCAAAAATGCAAACTCAGTGTACTGTAGTCATGGGCGACTACAATGCAAAAAGGGGGGGAAATCAGGCCGGTGAACAAGAAATTGCCAACTACGGCGTGGATTGTAGGAACACTCGAGGAGAGATGTTGGTAGAATTCGCGGAAAGAAATAAGCTGCGAATAATGAACGCCTTCTCCAGGAAGCGTTGGAACAAAAAGTGGACCTAGAAAATTCCTAATGGTGAAACAAGAAATAAAATTGATTTCATACTATCTGCCGATCCCAGCACGTGGGATTGTTAGTAGGGTAAAGTGCAGTGATCGTAGGTTAGTGAGGGCTATGATTCACCTCAACTTGAAGAGAGAAAGAGTAGAATTGGTCAAGAAGAAATAGGCCAACCTAATAGGCAAACCAATTCAGGTTGGCACTTGCAAACCAATATGCATCCTTAGAACATAGAGAAGTGGTTCTTGTGGGGAAGGAGGAAAGGCTAGCACTATTTTCTGCAACCCATGCGGGAGCACGGCTCAGCGCCAGCAGGCTGGAGAAGATGGGATTAAAAGAGACAGAGGGTAGGAAGGAGAAAGGTAGAGGGTCGTAGAGATGGAAGCGAAGTAGTAGCGGATCAGGAAGCCCGAGGTGGTGGGATGGCCGTTAGGCCATCCGTCCTGGTAGAAATGTCCTATAGTCTCGCCGAGAGCCCCGAAGAGTCGAGGTACTCGACGACACTTAGGAAGGCTAGTAGCTGATTATGACAGGGGAAGAGGATATCTTCCTGTCGTGAACATCGGAGCCCCAGGCGGTGGAACTCTTGCAGAAGTCGGCCGCGGTGCTGCAGGTGAGCAGGGCCGGCCAGCAGGAGGTGCTCCAGAGTCTCTGGTTCACCACAGGAGGCACGGGCTGGCGAGGTGGCTTTCCCAAGGCGGTGCCGGCGGGCTGCCGTCCAGTAGCAGCCAACGCGTAGTCGGAGAAGCAACGAGGCATCCCTTCGTAGGAGGCCGTGCTGTGGAAGAGGCCGTGGAGGCCGGCCCAGGGATACCCGTTTGTCCGGGTGGCAGGCGATGATGTTCCGGCGCAGCCTGTGTCTCGAGAAGTCTGCGGCCGTTACAGCAGGGCTGAGGGGGACGCTTGAGTGGTGGGCACTTTCTGCAAGAGTGTCCGCCTCTTCATTGCCCGGGATCCCCACGTGTGCCGGTAGCCAATGCAGAGATACTGAGCATCCTGCGTCCTGAAGGGCCGCCAGTCTTGAAGAGAGCAGCGCTACCCCAAGGCTAGCCTTGTCAGGGTTCTGCAGGCAGAGCATCGCCGCCTTGGAGTCGCAGAAGATGGCTGCCGGGGTCGCTGGTAGCTCCTCTGCAAGTAGGTCCACAGCAAGGTGGAGTCCTGCTCATCCACAGCAGCCTGCATTGCACCGGCCCTACGAAAGGGCAAGCTGTGCCGTCTCCCGATGCATGCAAGCTCTACCCCAGAAGAGCCTTAGAACAGAGAGATGAAAAGATTGTGTCTCCTTGTCTGACCCCTTTCTTTATAGGTATCTTCCTACTTTTCTTGTGGAGAATTAAGGTAGCTGTGGAATCTGTAGATACTTTGCAGGATATTTGCGTAAGCGTCCTGCACTCCTTGATTACGGAATGCCTCTATGACTGCTGGTATCTCTACTAAATCAAATGCCTTCTCGTAATCTATGAAAGCCATATAGAGAGGCTGATTGTACTCTGTGGATTTCTCGATTACCTGATTGATGACATGGATGTGATCCATTGTAGAGTATCCCTTCCTGAAACCAGACTGTCCCCTTGGTTGACTGAAGTCCAATGTTGCCCTTATTCTATTGCAGGTTATACTGGTGAATATTTGACATAATACTGGAAGCACGCTAATGAGCCAATAATTTTTCAGTTCTTTAACGTCTCCCTTTTTGTGGATTAATATAACCTTTGCATTCGTCTACTTCTCTGGGACCTTCGAAGTCGATAGAGTTCGTTTAAAGGGACGCTAGTTTTTCGAGCATTATGTCACCTCCATGTTTGATTAAATCGACTGGTAGTCCTTCTCTTACCTGTTTTCCCCGTTTCATGTCTTGCAAGGCCCTTCTAACTTTAACGCTAGTTATAGAAGGAGCTTCTGTTACCTGTTCATTACTACTTGAAATGGAGGTATCTTGGCGGCTTTTGGTACTGTAAAGTTCAGTATAGAATTCTTCGCTACTTTTACTATATCTTCGAGATTGCTGGCATTATTACCCTATTTATCTTTCAGTGCATACACCTTGGTTTGTCTGGTGCCAAGTTTCCTTCTCACTGATTTCAGGCTGCGTTCATTTTTTACTGCTTCTTCAGTCTTTCACTCGGTATAATTTCGAATATCACTTATTTTCGCCTTGTTAATCAGTTTTGACAGTTCCGCGAATTCTATCTATCTCTTGAGTTGGACACTTTCATTCTTTGTCGTTTCTTTATTAGGTCCTTAGTTACTTGGGAGAGCTTGCCCACTGGTTGCCTTGGTGCCTTGCCTAGCACTTCAATTGCTGCCTCTGAAGCCAGCCTAGTTGCGGTTTCATTCATTACCTCTATGTTAATCTCTCCGATGCTATTCACTGCGTGCTTGGAAGCATTCAAGGTATTAAACTGGGAAGGCTTAGGATTAACGGTGAATATCTCTACAACTTTCGATTTACAGATGACATTGTCCTGTTCAACACTGGAGATGAGTTACAACAAATGATTGAGGACCTTAGCAGAGACAGTATAAGAGTGGGGTTGAAGATTACTATACGAAAAACCAAGATAATGATCAATATCCGGGCAAGAGAACAAGAATTCATGGTCGCAATTAAGCCTCTAGCGTCTGTGAAAGAGTACATTTACCTAGGTCACTTATTCACAGGGAACCCTGATAATGATAAGGAAATTGACTGAAGAATAAAAACGGGTTGGAGTGCATACGTCAGACATTTTCAGCTCCTGACTGGAAGCTTACCATTATCATTGAAAAGAAAGGTGTACAACCGATGCATTCTACCGGTGCTAACACGTGGAGCAGAAACTTGGGCACTAAGCTCGAAGACAAGTTAAGGACCGCGCAATGAACAATGGAACGAATAATGTTATCCGTAACGTTAAGAGACAGGAAGAGAGCGGTGTGGATCACAGAGCAAACAGGGATAGTCGGTATTCTTTTTGACATTATGAGAAAGAAATGGAGCTGGGCAGGTCATGTAATGCGTAGCTTAGATAACTGGTGGACCATTAGGGTTACAGAATGGGCGCCAAGAGAAGAAAAGCACAGTCGAGGACGGCAGAAGACTAGGCGGGGTGATGAAATTAAGAAAATCGCGGGTGCTAGCTGTAATTGGTTGGCACAGGACAGTGGTAATTGGACATCGCATGGAGAGGCCTTTGTTCTCCAGTGGACATAAAATAGGCTGCTGCTGCTGCTGCCGCCGCTGCCGCCGCCGCCGCCGCCGCTGAAAGGCGTGGGACTCGTGAGAAGCACACTGGACTGTATAAACAGTCGTGTCATGTGTGCTTCTCGTTCTTGTCCTACACCTTTTAGCTCTAATTAAATATTGACACATGTACTTATCTTTATCGGGCGACCATGTTTCGCCGCTTAACAAATGTAATCGCACAGCGCGGGAAGCGCCTGCATGTATCAGACGTTTCTGGAAAGTTATCGATGCTTCTACCCGGCTGTCTGTTGTCGCCGAACCTTGTGTTATCTGATTTCATCACGTAACGCGAATGGTGTAGAACTTTGTGTCGTTGGAGCAGACTTCTGAGCTGCTGTTGCTTAATCATAGGGAGATTTGGATTAATGTCGTAGTCTGGTTCGGGAACCATGGTCGTCGGGGTAGATGCGGCGGAATCCGAGAGGACAAACGCATTGCTTGTTTCCAGAATTTCCTCGATGTACGCGATCGTCGTGCCCTTGTTGATGTGCTTGAACTCCTGGCTGAAGTTTGTCAGCAACACTTCAGTTTTCCCTCCATGCAGTCGAGCGATCCCTCTCGCGACGCAAACTTCACTGTGTAGCAGTAGACGTTGGTCACCCTCGATGGCACCTTCTACGTCGGCAGGCGTTTTGGTGCCTACGGTTATGACAATGCTGGAGCGAGGCGGGATGCTGACTTGACTTTCGAGCACACTTAAGGCATGGTGACTACTAGAGCTCTCCGGTGGTATCGCTCGATCTTCCGACAGCGTTATGGACTTCGACTTCAGGTCAATGATTGCGCCGTGTTGTATCAGGAAGTCCATGCCGAGAATGACGTCTCGCGAACACTGTTGGAGGATAACGAAGGTGGCAGGGTAACTCCGGTCATCGGTAATTCTTGCCGTGCAGATTCCAGTCGGCGTAATGAGGTGTCCTCCAGCGGTCCGAATTTGGGGGCCCTCCCATGCAGTCTTAACCTTCTTCAACTGGGCGGCGATGTGTCCACTCATTACGGAGTAATCGGCCCCTGTGTCGACTAAGGCAGTGACTGCGTGGCCGTCGAGAAGTACGTCGAGGTCGGTGGTTCTTTGTCTGGCGTTGCAGTTGGGTCTTGGCGTCGGATCACGGCTGCGTCGCGTTGAACTGAAGCTGGAACGTAGCGTTGTCAAGTCGTCTTTCATCGGTGTAGTCTTGGCTTCCTGATTTCGTCGGGACGGCGGCGTGTCGTTATGTCGTCGGGGTAGTTTCTTCGTTGTCTTCGTCGGCGGCGGAGGATCTTCGTAAGTTCGACGAACAGCAACCGCACCTCCATCGGTTGCTGCTTTTAGTTTTCCGGATATGGGCTCGCTGACCGGCCCCAAGCTGGGCCAGTGTATGGTCGGCGCTGCGGCGACAGGTAGCGGCCTGGTGATGGTGAACGCGACGGTCGTCGAGAGCTCCGCTGAGTAGCCGCCAGGTAGTCAGCGATATCGCGAGGGCGTTCACCTTGCTGCGGGCGCGGAGCGTTGACGGCGAAACCTCGCAGTCCCATTTCCCGGTATGGACATCGTCGGTAGACGTGACCCGCTTCTCCGCAGTGGTAGCAGAGCGGGCGGTGGTCAGGAGCGCGCCAAACGTCGGTCTTCCTCGGGTAGCTCCGCTGGGCGACGGGTGGGCGCGCTGTCGACGGCGGCGGCGGTGGTCGACGGAAGTGCGGCGTTACAGGGCCCTGGCGCGGTAGCGGAGGAGGGCCTTGACGGCGTACGACGGCGGCGTAGGTCATCCCTTCGGGTTGGGGTTGCGGTAATTGAGGTTGCACCTCCGGAACTCCAAGCGATCGCTGAACCTCATCTTTGACGATGTCAGCGATCGAGGCCACTTGAGGCTGCGACGACGGGAAGATCTTCTGAAGCTCCTCTCGTACGACTGCCCTGATAGCCTCGCGCAGGTCGTCGGAGGCCAGTGATTGAACTCCGGCATAGTTTGTAGAGTTGGTGCGGCGGTCGAATTGCCGGTTTCGCATCTCGAGTGTCTTCTCGATGCTAGTGGCCTCGCGAAGAAACTCGTCGACGGTCTTCGGTGGGTTTCGTACCATACCGGCGAAAAGTTCCTCCTTAACACCACGCATTAGTAGCCGGACTTTCTTTTCTTCGGACATTTCCGGGTCGGCGTGGCGAAATAGGCGGCTCATTTCTTCTGTAAAAATCGCGGTGGTCTCGTTGGGCAGCTGCACTCGGGTTTCCAGTAGTGCTTGGGCTCGTTCTCGGCGTACGACGCTTGTGAATGTCTGTAGGAAGCCGCTTCGGAAAAGGTCCCAGGTCGTTGACGTGGCTTCTCTGTTCTCGAACCACGTCCTGGCAGCGTCTTCCAATGCGAAGAAGACATGTCGCAGTTTGTCGTCGCCGTTCCAGCTGTTAAATGCAGCGACCCTCTCGTACGTCTCGAGCCAGGTTTCCGGGTCCTCGAATGTTGAACCGCGGAACGTCGGAGGCTCCGTGGGCTGCTGCAGCACGACGGGTGACGCTGGTGCTGCCATTGGGGTGGACTTGGTGGCCATCCTCCTAGTCGTCTCGGGCAAAAGTCCGTGCTCCGGGGGCAGTCCTTGCAGCCTGCGGCTACCTCGCTGGTTCTTGTCGACGTTGGTGTCTTCCGAGTGAGGGCTTGAGTCACGGCTTTGTGGGGGCGTCCGGTGCATGAACGCAAAGCACCTCCACCAGATGTCACGTGGTGGTGACGTTGAATAACACAGTAGCAATACTGTGAACGAGAAAACTAACTTTTATTGGGCGAACCTGTGCCCACAAAACAGGCTACACTTATAGCACAACGATAGCGGCGAACACGCTCGGCGATCGTCGAAAATCTGATCTGCGGGTCAAGCGCGTCGGCTTTTATAGAGCAGTCGTCGAATGTTCCAGACTAATCGTTCGGACCCGCGTGCCTTCCACAAAGTTCTACACCATTCGCGTTACGTGATGCAATCAGATAACACAAGGTTCGGCGACAACAGACAGCCGGGTAGAAGCATCGATAACTTTCCAGAAACGTCGGATACATGCAGGCGCTTCCTGCGCTGTGCGATTACATTTGTTAAGCGGCGAAACGTGGTCATCCGATAAAGATAAGTACACGTGTCAATATGTCAGATATTTTTTTTACCACGGTGCTCGGTGCAGAGTGCTACTATCCTAATTCATCTAATGATACCATCTAGAATTCGCTCCAGTGCTCTCGCTATTCCGTGCTGCTCTACTATGAACGTAACAAAAATCAGCTGCAGAACTTGGTCGCACATCTAATCATAGAAAATAGGTGAGCGTATGCACAGAAATATGTATGAAAAGCTTTGGTGCCAGCTTATGAATGATGCTTTAAATTTTAGTTGAGCAATATGAGGGCCGCGATCGCTTTGACTTTGTACCTAGCTCAATCTACACATCAGGAAGACTGATTGTTTGTCTAGTTGGTCTGGCGCTTGTTCTCGTCTGTTCCGTGCGTCGTTCCGTAGGCGTTATTCGCGCTTCCTCTTCAAGCCAACATCACTCTGCACCGTCTAATGTCGCAGGTTTGGCCGGTCAGCTAGACCTTTCGGCCTGGCTTCCCGGCAGAATCCGTCAAATTTTAGTTGCTGTTTGCCCGAAGTTCTTATCAGCGCGCTACCGATACGAACGAGCGCGGCATGAGCTATCCTACTTGCATATACTCGACAGCCAACGCCAGGCGGAGCTGCTGTGTGTGTGGAGGACAGAATATAAATACCTTGGTATATGAATAAACGAAGGCAATAGATATATGGAAACACCGAAAGAAAACCATAACAGTAAAGGGGAAGAGAAATGCAGCCCTAATGAAGCACAGAGCGCTATGGGAACACAATAGGTACGAGGTCCTCCGTGGTATGTGGAAAGGTGTAATGGTTCCATGACTTACTTCTGGAAATGCAGTTGTTTGCTTTAAATCAGGGGTACAATCAGGACTCGACGGGAACCAAAGGTCAGTGGGTCGCCTCGCATTGGGCGTTCACGGGAAGACTACAGATGAAGCTGTGCAGGGTGATATGGGCTGGACCAGTTTTGAAGTGAGGGAAGCTCGCAATAAAATTGAGTATGAAGAACGGCTGAGGAATATGGAAGAAAGTAAATGGGCTGGGAGAGTGTTCAGGTATCTGTGGACGCAAAACATTGATTCACAGTGGAGGGAAAGAACGAGGAAGCTTACCAGCAAGTATGCGGCCTGTATGGTGGGCAACCCAGCAACAAAGAAGGTCAAGCGGAAAGTCAAGAGAGGCTGAATTAATCTCATGGGTGGCGGCAATGGAAAAGAAGCCTGCCATAAGTAACTACTTAAGAGGAAAAAACGAAATCAGGAAAGAAACCATTTATGATAACTCAAAGGGAAGCTCATTACTTTTCGAAGCGAGATCGGGAGGCCTTAGAACACGCACCTATAAATCGAGATTTAAAAAGGAAGAAGAAGTATGTCCTTGCTGCGGTAGAGCTAGGGAAACGACGGAACATGTTTTATTTGAACGTGAAGGCGTCTACCCAGCGGTCGATTTAGGCACCACTGGCCTCCTTGAAGCCCTTGGGTTCAGCGGGAGCAGTGGTAAAGCAAACATATCCGTAATATGCATTAAGTAAGAAGCGATTGGAGGATTGGTGGAAGAAAAGTAGGGAAACGACAAAAGACGGACACGTACAAAAGCACAGTTCGCAATAGGGGATCAGAAATTTAAGCATGGTAGTTCATAGTGTTTTTTTTTTCTTTTTTCACTGTTTAACCTAGGTAGGACATTAGGCAGTATAATAGCAAGAGCTTGGTGGCGCAACCCACCGCCCCGTTCCAAAGGGACGCTCACAACATCAATCCAGGAAAAGAACCAGGAAGCTTACCAGCAAGTGCGCGGCCTGTAGGGTGGGCCGCACAGCAACAAAGAACGTCCAGCGGAAAGTCAGAGAGGCTGAAATAATCTGATGGGTGGCGGCAATGGAAAAGAAACCTGCCATGAATAACTGCTTAAGAAGGAAAAACGAAATCAGGAAAAATAATTTATGATAGCTCAAAGGAAAGCTCACTACTTTTCGAAGCGAGATCAGGATGCCTTAGAACACGCACCTATAAAGCGAGATAAGAAGGAAGAAGAAGCATCTGCTTGCAGCGGGAAAGCTAGGGAAACGATGGAGCACGTTGTATTAGAATGTGAAGACATCTGCCCAGTGGTTGATTTAGGCACCTCTGGCCTCCTTGAAGCCAGTGGGTTCAGCGAGCGCAGGGGTAAAGTAAACATGTCCGCAATAGAGATTAGTAAGAGGCGATTGGAAGATTGGTGGAAGAAAAGTAAGGGAAACGACAAAAAAAAAACGGAGACGTACAAAAGGAAAGTTCACAATAGGGGATCAGGAAATTGGGTTGTGTGGGTTCATCGTGTTTTTTTTTTCTTTTTTTACCAAGGTAAGACATAGGCAGTATAACAGCAAGAGCTTGGTGACGCAAGCCAGCGCCCTGTTGGAAAAGGGACGCTCGTAACATCCATCCTTACATCCTTTAGGCTCCGCGGACGCCTAGAGGATAGCTTTGTACTAACACTGCGCATAGAGCTTTCAGTAGCTCATAATACACATTTATGGATGGCATTTCTAAATATTAAAGGAGCCTACGACAACTTAGAGAATTGTTATGGAATGTTCTCAAACAGGAAAGCATAGACGACGATTTCCTGCAGCTTCTGAGGGAGATATATAAAGACAACCTAGTACAAATTGTATGCGAAGGCTGAAAATGTAATTGAGTGATGGAAATTCCCCAAGGACTGAAACAGGGATATCCTGTCTCTGGTTGTTCACACTTTATGTGTCGGTTGTCGAAAGACGACTGGAAAGCAGCGAACAAGGGTTTCATTCATCCTACATGCGTAATGTACAATTGGTGCAACAGAAGGTCCCCGCACTGATGGATGCGGACGACATAGTGCTACTAGCGGAAGATGTAAGAGACTTACAGACACTTGCGGATATGTGCGGCAACGCAGGGACAAATCTAGGCCTTAACTGAAGCACAGAGAATAAGGAATTATGATGTTTAATGAAGAGACGAGTAATTATGTGGTGTAAATTCAACAGCAAGTCGGGCCCATAGACCAGCAATAAATAAATATCTCGGAGTACACAAACGCAGGAAAGACCTACTCAAACACCGACGAAAATAATCTGAAAATAAAGGGGAAGCGGAATGCAGCAATAATGAAACATAGAGCATGTCTTGACCACAATAAATATGAGATGGTGTGTAGAATAGGGAAAGGCGTAATGGCACCAGCGCTAAGCGTTCGCAAACGTAATATGTGCTTAATATCGGATATCTTGTCAGAGGTTGGAAGTTAACCAAAGATCGGTAGGTCGGTTGACTTAGGGAGCCCACAGTAAAACCACAAATGAGGCAGTGCAAAGTGACATGTGTTGGGCCTCGTTTCAAGTCAGAGAACCGCAGCGCAAAGTTAGCTCTGAAGAAAGGCTCGGGAAGATGGATGAAAATATATGGCCAGCTAAACACAAGTATCTGTACTTGAAAATCGTCGCCAATGAATGGAGGAAGAGGTTAAGAAAGTCGACAACCAAGTAAAGGGTAATCGAAACTGTAAATGTACAACCGGGAGTCATCAGTACAAAAGCGAGAGAAACAGGGACAGTTAATTGGATGCATAGCATGAAAACAAGAAAGGACCGTGGAGATTTACATGAATTAGAAGGAAGAACTTGGGAATGAAAACACACAGGGCTGTTTGAGGCTGGAGCTGATTGAATAAAAACAAAGTCATATCGGGGGAAATATTCGCAAAGGGATGAGGCATGTGTATGATGCAACAAAAACCCTCAGACCACTCAGCAGGTCCTAATTGAAAACGAACGGACTCAGCCAGAGAAACGTGTACGTAGGGTCGAGATAAGCAAGAGGCCTTTAGGGTCTTAATGGCAAAAAGCAGGGCAGTCATTGATACGACCGGATCCATTACCGGCATAGGTGGCAGTACAAGGTATATGGATAAGTTTTGAGGAAGCAAGAAACATGAAAGAGGAATATATAGAAATATGCTAGAATGAAGAACATACACAATGTACCTGATTAAATCAAGCAGGCTATTTTTCATAGGCGACGCCATTGAATGGTCAACAGCAAGAGCGCCGCCTTAGTGAAAGAAACCTCGTTGACCGCCGCGTCGACGCTCTGCCGTCGGTCGGTTTGCATCGCTGCTGCATGCTCTGCTCGAGGCGCTCGCGCTGCATTTCCGAGTTGCACCGCGGGGGCTGCTTGCCGCGCGACTCGCCGCTCCCGCAAAATACACCAACCACACCTCCCCGCATCCACTTACTCTGGACCCCTGGTCATACCTCGCTGCCGGGTAACGAACGCTCACATACGGTTGCCCGAGAAATTTCCCTCCGGGCGACTCGGCGTGGTGAGGCGACTAGTTCAGAGTGGGGCGATCCCTTGCTCGGTTACAAAGACATACTCCGTCATTATACACGCATTCGTCGCACCCACGCTGCACCACCGCCGTCCTTCTCGCGGGAGGAAGCAGTGGCATTACGCCAGTTACAAACCGGAACTTTTCCTAATCTTGTCTCTCTCAATAAATTCTACCCACACTGTTATGCAGATCGTTGCCCTGGCTGTGGCAGCCCGCCCACAATCTTCCACGTCACGATTGAGTGCACTGCAAACCTCTTTCCTCCCTTGCCAACTCTCCTTTACCCCCTACGCTACAAAGAGCTGTGGGACGATGCCCTCCGCGAAGGACCTCCCGAGGTCCTCCGAGCTGTGATACAATGGGCTCGAAACATCGCCGGAACCATCTTAGGGACCCTGGACTGAGGGTTCCTCCCACACTGCTCTCGCCATTCAAATATTATTAATAAAGATGTTTTACTCTCTCTCGCCGCTCGAGGCGCTTTCCGTGTGTTAGCGCGCTTCTTTCACACTCGGAAAAAACACTTTTATGTAGCCCGTATTGAGCAACAGAATGCTGTGTAGGGAGTTTTTCATGTCGCTCTACAATTTTCTCATGGACACTTTTCATCTCATTATAATATTTGAGGTGTTGAATAATTAATTAAGACTAATTATTTAACGAGGCGGAATGAAAAAAAAAGAATAATTTCAGTGTCTCCGCGCGAGGGCAAACAACATTAGCTCGGTTCTGTCCAGCTACGTGGCATTGGCGTAAGCTCGCTGAAGGACGCCCTGTATGTCGCGTGTGCAGCTGGTGCTTTTCCGACACGTGTGCACGGTCAGCGCGCTGCGAGCCCGTAGCAGCGAGCGCACGCCGCGAACAGTCGGGCTGCGCTGGAAGAGCAGCAAACGCGGTGGAGGCACACGTCGCACCAGCCGTAGTCTGCTTGCAAGAACGCTGCGCCTTCAGCGCAGAGCCTTGCAACACAACAAAGATCGAACTGTACGCTTAGTGCGAAACTGCACACAATTGCCTATTGTTAGGGGCGGGCGAAAATTCCAAGCTCTGAAAGCGAATCGAATATTCATTTCACTCTACCTATTCGTATTCAAACAGTAGCTATTCAATATCAAACACTAGAAACTAACGAAATATCTCCCAACAAGCAACTGTTCAGCAAGTGCTCTTACTGTTCTCCGCTAAACAAAGCATCACAAATTATCACGAGTGAAACCACAAAATTCTTCGAGCGAATGCAGAAACACGGTGCAAGTTTTGTTTTCGGCATCACGGCGGAAGTGTACATAACGTGTGGTTTTGTTGCTTGTAGTCGGTCCATTAATGTTTTTGGCAGTGGTTATGTATCATTTTTATATTTTATGCTACGAAGTATCAGTGTTCCTTTTTTTTTTTGCAACTGTCCCTTTTACGTATTTACGACACACCAGTGCATTTCAGCAGCTTTTCCTGGAGATAATTCCTGGAAAGCTTGTCTGCAATCAGGATCTTAAAATGCTAATAGATTGTTCGCGCTGTTTTCAATGACAATTAGTGATCTTGTATCTTGAACTTATCCGTTGTCCTTCGTAGTCAGCTGTCTTTCCTGGACTTGACTATGCAGGAATGGTAGCTACGTACAATGAAACAAATATTCCTACTCTATGTACGTGCATGCATCTGCGTTTCACGTACTATGTGATATTCTATTCGATTTTCGATACTCACTACTGGTATTCCATTCGTACTTTTTTAAATCAGATTTGCCAAGCTTCGCCTATCGTGTGTATACTACATAGCTAGCTGTCATTCGTACGATATGCGGCCGCCTTGCAGAATGCGGACACAGACCACGGAAAATAGCGGTCACTTTGTCCTTTCTATTGCCGTCAATGCTTCGGTGTCACACAGCGCTTAGAAAAGGCCTCATCGCGGACTTTGCGACGACTGAACGTTGTCGCAATTCAGCCAGTAATAACAGTTTCGTCACCGTCTACCCATTGCATCGTCGTCGTACTCAACATTGATTTTTGTTTTTGTTTTTGGAAGAAAAGTTTCTCTATTTTCTGGCGGCTTTCCTTTCATACAAGAGTGCATCGTTGCTTTATATAGCCACGTAGTAGTGACGGCGAATAATACATCAACGAAACTGTGAAGGGCGAAACTGACTTTTTATTGGGCGAACTTGTGCCCACAAAAGCAAGTCACACGGAAAGCAAAGCGATAGCGGCGAGCCCGATCGGCGAAATTGAACCTTCCGGTAAAGCGCCTTGCATACAGGAGTCATCGAAGCTTCCAGAGTAATCGTTGGTGGCCGCGTGTCTTCCAGAAAGTACTACAAAATTTGCGTCGCTCACACAATCAAATTACACAAGCGTCGTGACAACGGGCAACGCATAGAACCATCGATAACATTTGAGGAACTTCCGATACATGCAAGGCGCGTCCTGCGCCGAGCGATAACGTTTCACATTTGTTATCCGGTGAAATGCGGTCGCCCGAAAAAGATAAACAAGTACGCGCGTCAGTGTTATCGGGAATGGGGCGTCGGTGTTGACATAAGAGCTTCATGGCCATTTCGGTAGCTACAGTGAATGCTGTTACCTCTGATTGCACCGTTTTATTGTTTATAAAGCACTTGTTGCGGTACAGCCATCGACTCTCACCTGGTGCCGCGCAGCCCGGCAGCGGTCCTGGCAGTGGGCGATGCGAAGTTGCGATCCGTCGTCTGCGTTTCGTGACACGCCCACCAAGCGTCGTAAAAGGCTAAGGCGAATACTTGCCGAGCCATAACTGAAAGAAAACCCCTAAAATTGTTGACATTTTATAGTGATCATAACTAGTTCAGAATTGTAATGAGCATAGTGTTTCTGTGTACTTTGCACATTGGACGCTGTGCAGCTACAATGAATTACTGTACCTTTTCTGATCTCTCAGTGGTTAAAACGAAATTTTGCAGTGCAGGCAGGTAAATCTGTTGTAACAGAATTACCTATGTATTTTTCTTTCTCTTCCTGAATCTGTTGGTATAATGGTCGTTTTATATTAAAGCAAAGGAATGCCGAACCCCGCCTGTGTTGTTGTCCAAAGTTGAATCCTCACTCCTCAATGTGAGAACAATATTGAGCTTATATCTACACGTGCTCATATTGCAGAGTGGTCGGCTGGTGTTCATGGAGCACGTGGCCCAGCCCAAGGGAAGCCTGGGCCGGATATTGCAGAGCGTGCTCAGCCCCCTGTGGTGTATCATCTGCTGCGGCTGCTGCCTGAACCGAGACTCGGGAGACGTCATCGAGAACGCCGGCTTCGCCGAGGTGCACTTGAACGAGACGTACGTCGACATGCCCGCCATCTTGACCCGGCATGTGTACGGTTACGCTGTGGCCTAGCAAGGGGCCCACGGTGGCCTACGACGCGCACAGACTGTGCGTTTCGCTGATGCATTATGGCGTCGTCTTTGCCATTGGCGGCGGTTCTTTCTTTTTGGGGGGGGGGCGGAAGGGGGGCATAACTCACGTAATGAACCTCTACGAATTCAGCCCATGTGCAAAGGACAATAGCGAACCTTTTTAAAGTTTAATATCCTATAAGTCTAGCTCTTGCGTTCTTGTTTATCTTGAAATCTGTCTGCGAAACCTTCCATGAGGTAAACGTTGTTTCTCTTTTTCTATTTTCCTTCTTTTCTTTATTTTTTGCGGAGGCTATCTTAGCTGAGTGGCAGATAGCGCCACAATAGTTCCCTCTGTGTTTTCTTTTTGTCTTGTCTTCTTTTGGTTCGTCACGCTACTTTTTATGAATATATCCAAACGTTTGCGGAAATGGAATACATTGCCTTATAAGCCGTCGGTTACTGCAGTGAACGAGAAGAGGGACCGAGAGTCCCCATTTTCGTTAGGCACGATCATATCAAGCTAACTCGTCAATACCTACAACTTACACGTGGTTATTAAACATTCTCGCAAGCAGTGCCTCCATTATGCAGGTTAAATAGCATCTGCCCGACATACCACATAAATTCTGCTGCAATATATATCTTCACAGAAAGTGCCCGTCATTTATGTCACATGTTTATTTTTTATCGTGCCAGCATCAGAGTGCATGAGCCCCATTTGGGAAGGGCAATGCCAGTACACCGTCCTGAAATGTTCTTTTTTCACTGAGATGCTTGCTTTATACAGAGGCATTTGTGCTCCCTTATGACATTCTTATGACACCCTTGTGGCCGCACCCTTATACAGACACCCTTACCTCAGCGCTAATGTCCTAGCGTAAAAAGCTGCTGTGATTTCTTTATTCCTTTTTGATTTGCTATGACGGGAAAGTGACAAAGCGAAATGTGTGTGTGTGCCTTTTGGTCTCTTTCTAAATCGTTTTTCCGTGGAGCGGTCCTTGTTTTTTCTGTACCGAGTGTTGTCTTTGTCTCTCTCTTTTTCTAACTTACTGCTGGTCAACTTCTTTTCGCATACCTTTCAGAACCGGTCATGTAACATGAAGTTTGTATAAAGTGTGCTTCATACCGACCGTGTATATTCTCTTACAAATAAAGTGGAGTCCCTGCTCTTCCGTACAGGGGAGGTCATGATTGTTTGTTGCGGCGCGATCGGAGATCATTGTTCGAAACGCGTTCTGTTCTGTTGCGGCGACGTCAAAAAATGGGCTGTATGCAAAATTTGCGAGAAGGGAGGGAGGCAAGCGGTGAGCTCCCTGGAAGCTTACGTCCCTCGTTTGTCGTCTGCTTGCATACAATATACTACCAAGCGCAATGTTTCTCGTCGTCCAATGAATAAAATTTTCATATTAAAAACGCATTTTTTAATCAAGCATAAACGCGTTCTGAAATAGTAACACGTATGACTACCACAATTTATAACTATTAATTTCTTTGCGTCGTCCCTAGGTGGTGTCGCGCACAGCGAGAAAAAAAAAGCAGAAACGAAGGGAACAGTGACGCGCTTTTCAAGAGGCAACAACATTCCACTGGCTCGTTGGCACCCGATGACGGGGTCGAGTTCATCGCAAAACCAATGCACTGTTCGTTTCTAGAAACAAACGCGACGATAGAATTCGTTTTCTGCCATCTGTTCAGACGCATTTCGCATCTCCATCCGCTCTGCTTCCTCCTGAGCAACGCCAACGCAACAACCGAAGCCCCCATTGCAAGCGCCATTTTTTCGAATTATACTATGGATTGGGATCCGAACATGCCATTCCGCAGACGGAGTCCACGTTTGGATCCAATCCAATCCATCAGACGTACCACGAGAAGCCGGTCTCGTAGCGAGCGCATGACCGCTCCAACTTCATACCTCGCGTCGCGTTCGGCTCCTAGCAGACGACGTGATCGCTAAAAATGATTGACAGGAGCGTGTCGTCATTTTGACGTCACTAAAAACGTGGCCGCGCTCCGCGCCTCACAACGTTGGCGCGGCCTCGGCCAATCGCGCGCGGCGCCACCGAACGCACGCTCCGAACGAAGACCACACTGTAAATTAATTTACACCCTTAAACGTGAAAAACGGTGTAAATGTGTCTATAACTCACACCCTTAGGGGGTGATTCATATAAGGGACACCCTAAGGGTGTGAGTTATAGACATTTACACCCTTTATCACTTTTAAGGGTGTAAATTATTTAACAGTGGATGCCGCGTGTGAACTGGAAAACGACATACAGGGTGTTTTACTTGAATTGAAGCAAACAGAAAAAAATGTAAATGCCACGTAGCTGAACAGAACAAATTTAATATTGCTTGCCGTTGCGTGAACATATTTAGATAATTTTTTGCTTTCCGCCCGACTAGATAATGTCGTAATTAGTTCATCCGCTTCTCAAACATTATAATTAGATGAAAAGTGTCAATCAGAAAATTGTACGACAACATGCAAAACTACTGACACAGCTCTCTGTTGCTCAATACGTGCAACATAAAAGTGTTTTTACCCCGAGCGTGCAATTACCGGTCGGCCGGCAATTTTGCGTGCATTTGCGGGCTTCTTTCGCGAGATTCCGAGATTGGGCGCACGCTTTCTCGAAGCGCGGCTGAGCCTGCAAGCGCCTCTCAATTGCAGCAGAACTGTAGCCGTCCGCTGGTCTTCCACGCGCGGCAGTTGTCAGCAGATCAGCCATTCCCGGTTCGCGCCCGGCGGTGAAAGCTGTTGGCGCGGTCCTGCTTCGTTATTTATTATTATTATTTTGTGTATTCAGTTTTCCTACAGTACACTGCGTGTGTCATCGCGCCACTTTTCAATCTTGAAGGTCCGCACGCCACTTGGCGCGAAAGCTGTGAACTAAAGGCGATGTCCGGAACCGCTGGATACTTAGACTATTTTTTGCATTCCGCTTGATTACACAATTAGCCTATATTGATTAATCAACTTATCAAGTATTATAACCAGATGAAAAGTGTCAATGAAAAAATTACAGAGCAACATGAAAAGCTCCCGGTCTAGCTTTCAGTTGCTCACTAGATGCTACTTAATGAGTGTTTTTCCAAGCATTAAAGAATTCCGCGAATACACGAAAAATTGCAGCGCAACTGGCCCCTCGCGGCACATTCTCCCATTCGCGGGCTTCTCATGCTTGGGAAAACATTTTTATGTAGCGCGATTTGAGCAACAGAAAGCTGTATCGGAAGTTTCTCATGTTGCTCTACAATTTTGACATTGCGCACTTTCATGTAGCTATAATATTTGAGAAGTCGATTAATCAATATAGAACAATTATGTAATTAGGCAAAATGAACAAAATAATGAATCTCCCAGCGAGAGAAAACAACATTGCCTTGGTTCTATCCGTATGCGTGACATTCGCGAATTTTTAAAGTTCGGCTGAAGCAACGCGGGACAACCGCGGTGTCACTCCGCGCGTGTCGTAGTCACGTGTCACGCGTTCGCAGCCCAGCGACGAGCCTGCGCGCGAGGTTGCTGCGACAAGCTAAAAGCAATAGAATTGAAAACAACGTATTAAAAGCTTTGTAACGGAATGTGTTCATTTTGAAGTCTTAGAAATGTTTAAAATGTATTACTGAACCAAATGAAGAACAATTTCACATGATCATTCCTCGTAAACAACATCCAACCGTATTTCGTTGCGATCGACCTATGAAAAGAAGCCTGGCTAGCCTACACGGCATTGCACGCTATATACGAAACGGAGTCCTGAAAATTACAGGCATGTCATTAAGCTGTGTAAATACATA
The DNA here is from genome assembly GCF_050947875.1 of Dermacentor variabilis. Taxonomy (NCBI): domain Eukaryota; kingdom Metazoa; phylum Arthropoda; class Arachnida; order Ixodida; family Ixodidae; genus Dermacentor; species Dermacentor variabilis. The sequence goes on along the minus strand of NC_134573.1, from coordinate 29,717,481 downwards.
CAACGTTCAGTGCCTCCAATCCTCTGAAATAGTTGGTTCACAAAAGTCTACGTTTACTTGCGCATGAACATTGTGTTGAATAATCAGGGTGGTATTGAGCCTTTTGTTGACCCTTACTTTTGACAAGCTATCTGCTGTCCATATTTTGTTTATAGAAGAAATGGCAGATTTAACGTTGCGCTGAATGCATAACAGAAGGGTGATGATGATCGATTTATGATGATTTATTACCATCCCCTTTGCAATGGGGTGGTGACAAATAGTCACCTAGCCTGCTTGAGGTATCAGGTTTGCTACACATGCTTTTCTTTTATAGCATTTTACTGCGATAGCAATTATGCAGACACAGCAAGCGCATATGGGCGCCGTTGCCGTGTGGTTCCGTACAAAGTCCAAACAGGACAATATCGCCGCCGCGCCACGTGCGCTTATAATGCCCGAGGGTTGAACGCGGCTGAACGCGCGAGGGAGGAGGAGGAGTACAGCGGCCACGGCGTGTGATCTGCGGCGTGGAAGTGCGCGCCCGTGCTGGCCTTCAAAGCGATCTGCCACGTTGGCAAAGTGTGCCTGGTGCCCGTAGCTGCGCTGTGCTTTCGACGCTTCGCTCGCTTCTGATGCCGCGATTCCTCACTCCAGCGTCCTGACAGCGATTTTCCGCAGTCATCGAGCGAGATGTGTTCGTGTTTACTGTGTGCGCGCGACACCATGCTTGTTAATTTAGTTTGCAAACGAATCTTTACGAGTTTATACGACCGATAAAACTACTATTGTTACTTCGTATAGATGTCTAGTAATTTGCTATCGCAATAGATGCTTCGCATTTAGGGCGAAACTGCGACTATATGGGGGTACTATTATCGGCCGTATAAAGTTGTAACCATTCGCTTACTAACTAAATTAACAACCACGGTGGCACGCGCGCACAGGTAAACATGAACACATCTCACTCGGCGACCGCCGAAACTCGCTGTCAAAATGAAGCAGCAGCGAGCGAATTGACCGTCGTGTTGTCTCTCGCTTTAACGCGAACTAAACGTCGAAAGCATAGGGTGTACAAAGCCACTGGTACTCGGCGCATGCACTTGGTCCACAGCGCAGATCGCTTTCAAGATGCGGCGGCCACGGGGCCGCAAGGTGATCAGCCGCTGCTGGAGCAGCACGCCCCCTCTCCTCCTCGCCTGCATCCCTCCCCCGTTCCGTGCTTCACGTGCAAAAGGAGACGATGCGCTTCCGCCCCGCCTTCTCCTTCGCACGCGCGGGATTGACCTGCGATCGTCGCCTGACCTTCCCAAGTTTTCACTTGCACGTACGGCGCGCGGCGACTACGTTATCGTGTTTGTACTTTATACTAAGCATCACAGCGACGATGACGACGACGGCAGAAATACGCTTGGAATGTCGATATAATTGCTACCACAATTAATGAACGGACGAACAAGAGTATGGCAACCTGTCGAAGGAAAGAAAGCATTCCCAAACCAGATTCCCATTTAACGATGAAATGCTGATATCGTACGAACGCTGACAATAAATAAATCTAGTAGCACATTCCGTGTACACATTTTTCAGGAACAGATCCATGTTTCAGGTACAAATCCATGGTTAGGTCCACGTTAGGGAGCCTTTTCCAAGAGCAGCATGCGCGTGTACAGCACGTGATTTGGCAGAAAACCACGTGCGCGCGCTGCCAAGAGCACCATGCGCGTGTTCTGGCCTTCTCTGACTTCAACGAAGCCCATGTCACCCTGCACTGTCACATCAATGGTTTTGCCGTGGGCTCCCTATACCAACCTGCCTACCGATCTTTGGTTAACTCCCAACCCCGACAAGATATGCGATTTTAAACACACAATTACATTTGCGAACATTGGCGCTTGCACCATTAATGCTTTCCGGATTCCACGCATCATCTCGTATTTATTGTGACCGCAAAGTGCTGCATGTTTCATTATTGCTGCATTGCGCTTCGCCTTTATTTCCGACCTTGGTCGGTGTTTCAGTCCTTCCATTTTTTATGTGCACGCAGGGGTATGTATACTTACTTATATACTTATATTGTTACGCGCTATTCCCGCGCACTGAACCACGCATCCTGCCCAGCATGGAAGAATGCGGGAGTATGGGTATGACTTGCTGCTGAATTGACACCGCGTAATTACCCTTCTCTTCCCCTTCCCCATCTCTACCCTTCCCTATTCTCTGCGCTATTTTTAAAGCCTAGATTAGTGGCTGCATTGGAAACACATATTCGCAAGTGTCTCTAAATATCTTGCATTGTCCGGTAGCAATACGTCGTCCGCATACATCAGTTCGGGGACCTTCTGTTTCGGCATTTGTCCATTACGCATGTACCCTGTATCAAACCCTTATTCGCTGTTTTCTAGTCGTCTTTCGACGCCCTTCACATAGAGCGTAAACGATCATGGAGACCGAGGACATCCTCGGTCTCCATGTTCGTGGGGAATTCTTCAGTCCGTGGGGAATTTCCACCACTTCGTTATATTTTCAGCCATACCATGCAATTTGTACTAGGTTGTCTCTATGGACGACCGCACGCCAAGTTTCATCCTAGACGCCAGCGCTCATTTCTCCCCTGGCGGAACGATTTCATCTCCAACGGGTGTAGGTTTCCGCCGCCGCTTCCCTTAGCGGTCGTGCCCGCGTTCAGTTCGCGCTGCGCGCGAAACGTCTCTTGTTTGCGACGGCGCCTCTTCGGGTGACCGGAAATTATTATTGCGTTGTTTACTGTCACGACAGCAATGTAAACACGAAAGGGTTGATGCCACCAGTGAAATTCTGCCGATTCACAAGAAAATGGTACGAAAAAAGCAGACGACAGACATGGATTACTGCGGTGCGCCGAGTGAAGTAAACAACTGGCAAACGAAGCGAGCGCGTTCATTAATCACTCCTGAGTGTATGACGGTTTTTATATGTAACCCACATGAATTTAAAAATTACTTGGTACATAATTATTTTATTCATATAAGAACTTTGAGTTGTTCGACGAGCGCTTGTCTTGTCTTCTTTCTCGTGTTTCGTTTGTGTGTGCGCTGCCAAAAAATGGAAACCACTTCTGTTGTATGCGCTAGCAGTGGCCGAAGTTCACGCGTGCCGAGAAATTGAATACATGCACGATGCATTGAACATGACCGGAGTTCATTCCCGCTTCACCACTGCATCGCTCGATCGACTTACTGGGCGATACACGCCCGCGTCTTGGTCGCGACGGCATTGCTGAAGCAGGAATGATTACTAATACTTTCAAGTTCAGTCTCTTGGGCACTGTTAAAAAATGGCCAAGCTGTCTACATTGCTGCCTCTATTCCATATTGTAGGGGACGTACTAGTTAAAGTTGTGTACGCATGTCGTACTTGTGCTATGCAGCGATATATTTTTTTTATTTCCGCACAGTGTCGATGGAAGTCCGTTGTCACCATCAGAGACAACATGGATTTGTAGCAAACATTGTGAGACACTGCAAAAATGACTTTAGCTCGTATGTGCCGCATCGTATGTGCTGACGATTTTTCCAGCGGCACATACGATGTCGTTTACAATTACCTGCTCAGCGTCACTTACACGGTTAAACAGACGCTGTCCTTTTGCAGCCATAAAAATAATCGTCAATCGTATCGATCTTCTTAAAGGCAAATAGAAGCGTGTACAGTCTGTTTCACACTTAGGGGAAAACTCGGAACGTATTGCATCGCGATGCGACAAGCAATGGAGTCGTGCGGTGGCAGCAGCTCGAGCAGGCGCAGACGCTCGAGGGGCGGAGTCGTGATCTGCGTCGTCTGCTACGGCGGCGCGCGCTGGCCGCATTGTCGGGAAGCGTGCTACTGTCAGGGGCAGTGCACCGATTTCATCGGTACTGCGGGAGCTGAGCTTATATTCTTTACTAAACGTTGTGCGAAGCCAAACTCCGAGGCAATGAAGGCATTGGCGATAATGGGGTTCCACAAACTTCTTTTGACAGCATGCTTCGTTTGTTCTTTCGAAAGGCCGGGGTACTGAGCGCGTGCACGTATATTTCTTCACTGTGTGTGCTACCGTAATAAGCAGTGACAAGACGCACCAAGATGTGCGCGCAACGTGCTCAGTCTTTGTTTGACTCGAAAGCAAAACAAAGCACTCAACCATGATAACTATGGGGGGTCGAACACGATGAAACAAACGGATACGATTAAAGAAATGTTTTAGGTTAAGACAATGAGCCGGAAGTGATTTTTCTCGACAATCATTCACTACACCAGGCAGACCCTGCCCGCCGGCGGTGAATCGGACACGTCATGCTCGGAACTTCAGTTAGTATCTCATGTCCCCAGCGGCAGCGATGACAGCGCTCATCCTGGAAGGCAGTGAAGTGTAGATTGACTGGATCAGGGATGTCTTCATTCGCAACACGTCTCAGTCGCTGACAATGGTGGATCGAAGCCTATCCTCGGGCGACTGATAGAGGGGATGCTGCGCCAACGATACTTTCAACGAGCCCCAGACATTTTAAATGATGTTGGCGCGCGGGGATTGAGGCGGCCACTCCAAGAGAGTGACTGCGCGCTCTTCCGGCAGTTCTTGCACAACAGGAGCAGTGTGGATCGGCGACCTATCGCGTTAGAATATACAGTCGCCTTCCAGAAACGGGCCGTCAAGAATGTATGGAATCAGTACGTCGTCTATGACTGCCCTGCACCTTTCAGCGATGAACTTACCTTCGAGGCGTATCAGTGGGCGTCGCACAACGCTTAGTAAAGAATACCGGCTCATTTCACGCAGTAACCATGAGATCGGCGCCCTGCAACTGACAGTAGAACGGTTCCTGACAATGCGGCCAGCGCGCGCCGCCGTAGCAGACGACGCCGTTCAAGATCCCGCCCCTCGAGCAGCTGCGCGAGCTGCTGCCGCCGCCTGACTCCAGCGCTCGCCGCATCGCGATGCAATGCGCTCCGAGTTTCCCTAAATGTGAAACAGACTGTAAATCGCCCTTCGAAGGAAATGTCCACGCGCACACACGTAGGCACACACCGCGCGCGGCACGAAACGTGCCCAAACACGCGCAGTGCAGGAGGCAATCAAGGCGGTGCGAACGAGAGATGGGAGAGGGGTACCACCCGCTATTAGAATTTTGCTTCGCATGCGGCGCTCTCAACGCCGGCGCAGCAGCGCCGCTCTCGGTGCCGTTCTTGTGCATACATCTCTCTCAGAAGCTCCAGGAAATCGTCATCTATACTTTCGCGTTTAAGAATATCCCATGACAATTCCCTGTCTGCGTTGTAGTGGGGTGCATTAATATCTAGAAATGCTCTCTATAAAGGTATACTTAGCACCTTTTAAATCAGGTTCACCTCACGCCGTCCAACCGGAATTCGCCCTGAGCAATCGTTTAGTGGCACGTGTTGAGGAGCGCCGCCAGCAGCGTTCGAGGCGTCGCACCTCGGCGACGCACGAGATTAAACGGAAGCGAAATCGTCGGCGTTTGTCAGTGCTCAAAAATAGGATTCCATTTTTCTTGACGACTACCGTCCGTTCTGTTCAGACCAGTGTGTGCACACACTTGTCTGAGCTCAGCAGCCAAAGCCGGAATGCTGTCCAGCAGAGCCGACTGCGCGGAGCGTGACTGCATGGCTGTTTCACATGCTGCGACTGCAACGACGAAAATCGGTGCTGACGCACGCGTCGCAATGCGATTTATAGAGGGCTCATTTCACATGATTGAGATTTCAACAATGCGACTGGTGCGACGCCCAGGGTTGCTTACTGCCAGGTTTCGTGGCACACGCTCCATAATTATTTTATTGTAGTGAATAAAACGTTTACACTATAATATTATTGACTTATCTTGATTAGAAGCAAATAATATGTACGTTTACTAATTTAAAAACGTTAGGTAAGATTTGTCTTGGAGTGCGCGACTGCGGTTTCTGTAGTTCAGTGTGACATCGCGCACGTAAACAGCTGTTCGCAGGTGGTTCAGCGATTCTTTATTCTATGGTTCAGCGCTGTGTGTTGTCTTATCTACCTTCTATGACCGTTTCGTTCTGCCTGCGCTACAACAATCTACAAGATGACCTATCGACAAGTTCATATAGCTACCCTCACCGTATATGCAGTATTCGGAATTCGGCTGGCACGAAGTTGTCGTGTCAGCCCAACAAGATCCTCGCGCTACCCGTGCTCGGCGTCAGCTTCTGGAGAAATGATGCGTGTATATTGCCCATCATTGCGCATATGTGGTGCCTGCTCCTAGCCATATTCTTACGCCAAACGCAACAAGAAGCACCAACCCGAACGCCCGCGTGTGCCCCTGAACGAAGCCTCAAAGGATCTGTGTGATTACTACGTGGAATGAAAATTGTGTTGCGAAATTCAACCTTAGCGCTAGCCTGGTTCGTCCATCGCCGCGCTTGCGCTGCGAATATATATATATGGGAGCCCTCTTTAAATGTTTCTAAAGGCGCAAAAGCCGACGCATCAAATGTTTCGAGCAGTTACCGTCACTTTTGTAGAAACCTGTACGTTGTAACATAGCATTCTAAAAGACACGCTTCTCGTCCACTTTGTTGTCCCGTGTCTCGCGCTGGTAGTATACTCGGAACTTCTAACAAGAAGACCATATCAATACGCGCTATTCATGATGCAGGATCGTAGGCCCACGGCAGGCGCACTTGCCGTATAATTTTTCAGCTTTCTGCTCAGCCTCGCACGTCTCTCATGGTTAGCCTGTTTTGTGGAAATAAATATTATTATTATATTATTAATGTTATTAGATATTATAGTTTCTTCACTGTAATTTATAGCAATCATCCAGATTTCTTAAGCTAGTCATGCATTTAACCTGTATTAGATCAACATTGTTATGACATGCTTATGGGAGTCATTTCAAACTAGATTGCTCAGCCAGAGAAAGTGCAAATACAAGCCTCAATGTTTATTCCAATTTGGTATTCCTAAACAGATTATATTGGCAGAATTTTATGCCTGCTTGCATTTCCTGCCATTCAATGTTCAGAGCTGGAAAAACTGATTCCTTTTCTTGCTGTCGAAAGGCTGCTTCAATGTCGATAGGAAGCTATAATTGTTAATTTCGACAGTGTTAAGCGATGACTACATGTCTAAGCTTATCAATGCGTTTTTGTTCCACAAGCAAAATTAAGTTTTCTCTCTACCTCTCATTGACAGCCATGGAATGAAACCATTCACTTTCATAAGTATCAAAATGCAAACATTCTGGAGTTTGTCCTGAGTATTTGTCTGCATCCTATAGTGTGCATGTTTGTATCAAGTTCTGGTGTTACAATCGCAGTGATCTACACATATTGTTATATTGCGACAAACAAATTTATTTCACTTTGTTTTCAAATCTACA